>NC_064645.1:2502500-3752500 GCF_023864345.2 Schistocerca serialis cubense
GTGTTTCATCGTCAATAAGAAGGTCCAAGGGATACAGTAACCCTGAAGTGAAGCATCGGAATCTATGACTAGTGTCACCAGAATGGTTCAAATCATAGTCAGTAAGAAGAGTCAGTCTTCTTGTACTTAAGTCGGCATTGTGCCTTTTGTATTTAATTCCGATGCAATTTCTGTGTTTCATCGTCAATAAGAAGGACCAAGGGATACAGTAAACCTGGAGTGAAGAATCGGAATGTGTAACTACTGTCACAGGAATGGTTCAAAGCATAGACAGTAAGAAGAGTCAGTCTTCTTGTACTTAAGTCGGCATTGTGCCTTTTGTATTTAATTCCGATGCAATTTCTGTGTTTCATCGTCAATAAGCATGTCCAAGGGATACAGTAAACCTGAAGTGAAGCATAGGAATCTATAACTAGTGTTACAGGAATGGTTCAAAACATAGATAGTAAAAAGAGGCAGCCTTCTTGAACTTAATTCGGCATTGTGCCTTTCTATTTAATTCCGATGCAATCTCTGTGTTTCATCGTCAATTATAAGGTCCAAGGTATACAGTAAACCTGAAGTGAAGCATCGGAATCTATAACTAGTGACACAGGAATGGTTCAAACATACTCAGTAAGAAGAGTCAGTCTTTTTGTACTTAAGTCGGCATTGTGCCTTTTGTATTTAATTCCGATGCAATTTCTGTGTTTCATCGTCAATATGAAGGTTTAAGGGATACAGTAAACCTGAAGTGAAGCATCGGAATCTATAACTAGTGTCACGAGAATGGTTCAAAACATAGTCAGTAAGAAGAGTCACTCTTCCTGTACTTATGTCGGCATTGTGCCTTTTGTATTTAATTCCGATGCAATTTCTGTGTTTGATCGTCAATAAGAAGGTCAGAGGGATACAGTAAACCTGAAGTGTAGCATCGAAATCTATAACTAGTGTCACAGGAAAGGTTCAAAACATAGACAGTTGGAAGACTCAGTCTTCTTGTACTTAAGTCGATATTGTTCCGTTTGTATTTAATTCGGATGCAATTTCTGTGTTTCATCGTCTATAGGAAGGTCAGACGGATACAGTAAACCTGAAGTGAGGCATCGGAATCTATAACTAGTGTCACAGGAATGGTTCAAACATAAACAGTAAGAAGAGTCAGTCTTCTTGTACTTAAGTCGGCATTGTGCCCTTTCTATTTCATTCCGATGCAATATCTGTGTTTCATCGTCAATAAGATGGTCCAAGGGAAACAGTAAACCTGGAGTGAAGCACCGGAATCTATAACTAGTGTCACAGGAATGGTTCAAAACATAGACTGTAAGAAGAGTCAGTCTTCTTGTACTTAAGTCAGCATTGTGCCTTTTGTATTTAATTCCGATGCAATTTCTGTGTTTCATTGTCAATAAGAAGATCATAGGGATACAGTAAACCTGATGTGAAACATCGGAATCTATAACTAGTGTCACAGGAATGGTTCAAAACATAGACAGTAAGAAGAGTCAGTCTTCTTGTACTTAAGTCGGTATTGTGCCTTTTGTATTTAATTCCGATCCAATTTCTGTGTTTCATCGTCAATAAGATGGTCCAAGGGAGACAGTAAACCTGAAGTGAAGCATCGCAATCTGTAACTAGTGTCATAGAAATGGTTCAAAACATAGACACTAAAAAGAGGCAGCCTTCTTGTTCTTAAGTCGGCATTGTGCCTTTTCTATTTAATTCCGATGCAATCTCTGTGTTTCATCGTCAATTATAAGGTCCAAGGTATACAGTAAACCTGAAGTGAAGCATCGGAATCTATAACAAGTGACACAGGAATGGTTCAAACATACTCAGTAAGAAGAGTCAGTCTTCTTGTAGTTAAGTCGGCATTGTGCCTTTTGTATTTAATTCCGATGCAATTTCTGTGTTTCATCGTCAATATGAAGGATTAAGCGATACAGTAAACCTGAAGTGAAACATCGGAATCTATAACTAGTGTCACGAGAATGGTTCAAAACATAGTCAGTAAGAAGAGTCAGTCTTCCTGTACTTAAGTCGGCATTGTGCCTTTTGTATTTAATTCCGATGCAATTTCTGTGTTTCATCGTCAATAAGAAGGTCCAAGGGATACAGTAAACCTGAAGTGAAGCATAGGAATCTATAACTAGTGACACAGGAATGGTTCAAAACATAGTCAGTAAGAAGAGTCAGTCTTCTTGTCCTTAAGTCGGCATTGTGCCTTTTGTATTTCATTCCGATGCAATTTCTGTTTTTCATCGTCAATAAGAAGGTCCAAGGGATACAGTAAACGTGGAGTGTAGCATCGGAATCTATAACTAGTGTCACAGGAATTGTTCAAATCATAGGCAGTAAGAAACGTCAGTCTTCGTGTACTTAAGTCGGCTGTGTGCCTTTTGTATTTAATTCCGATGCAATTTCTGTGTTTCATCGTCAATAAGAAGGTCCAAGGGATACAGTAAACCTGAAGTGAAGCATCGGAATCTATAACTAGTGTAACATTAATGGTTCAAAACATCGACTGTAGGAAGAGTCAGTCTTCTTGTACTTAAGTCGGCATTGTGCCTTTTGTATTTAATTCCGATGCAAATGCTGTGTTTCATCGTCAATAAGAAGGTCAGAGGGATACAGCAAACCTGAAGTGAAGCATCGCAATCTATAACTACTGTCACAGGAATGTTTCAAAACATAGTCTGTAAGAAGAGTCAGTCTTCTTGTACTTAAGTCTGCATTGTGCCTTTTATATTTAACTCCGATGCAATTTCTGTGTTTCATCGTCAATAAGAAGGTCAGAGGGATACAGTAAACCAGAAGTAAAGCATCCGAATCCATATCTAGTGTCACAGGAATGGTTCAAAACATAGTCAGTAAAAAGAGTCAGTCTTCTTGTCCCTAAGTCGGCATTGTGCCTTTTGTATTTAATTCCGATGCAATTCTGTGTTTCATCGTCAATAAGAAGGTCAGAGGGGTACAGTAAACCTGAAGTGAAGTATCAGAATCTATAACCAGTGTCACAGGAATGGTTCAAAACATAGTCAGTAGGAAGAGTCAGTGTATTTGTACTTAAGTCGGCATTGTGCCTTTTGTGTTTAATTCCGATGCAATTTCTGTGTTTCATCGTCAATAAGAAGGTCCAAGGGATACAGTAAGCCTGAAGTGAAGTATCGGAATCTATAACTAGTGTCACAGTAATGGTTCAAAACATAGACAGTAAGAAGAGTGAGTCTTCTTGTGCTTAAGTCGGCATTGTGGCTTTTGTATTTAATTCCGATGGAATTTCTGTGATTCATCGTCAATAAGAAGATCAGAGGGATACAGTAAGCCTGAAGTGAAGCATCGGAATCTATAACTAGTGTCACAGGAATGGTTCAAAACATAGACAGTAAGAAGAGTCAGTCTTCTTGTACTTAAGTCGGTATTGTGCCTTTTGTATTTAATTCCGATGCAATTTCTGTGTTTCATCGTCAATAAGAAGGTCCAAGGGAGACAGTAAACCTGAAGTGGAGCATCGGAATCTATAACTAGTGTCACAGAAATGGTTCAAAACATAGAGAGAAAGAAGAGTCAGTCTTCTTGTACTTAAGTCGTCATTGTGCCTTTTCTATTTAATTCCGATGCAATTTCTGTGTTTCATCGTCAATTAGGATGTCCAAGGTATACAGTAAACCTGAAGTGAAGCATCGGAATCTATAACTAGTGACACAGGAATGGTTCAAAACATAGTCAGTAAGAAGATTCAGTCTTCTTGTCCTTAAGTCGGCATTGTGCCTTTTGTATTTCATTCCGATGCAATTTCTGTTTTTCATCGTCAATAAGAAGGTCCAAGGGATACAGTAAACGTGGAGTGTAGCATCGGAATCTATAACTAGTGTCACAGGAATTGTTCAAAACATAGGCAGTAAGAAACGTCAGTCTTCGTGTATTTAAGTCGGCATTTTGCCCTTTGTATTTAATTCCGATGCAATTTCTGTGTTTCATCGTCAATAAGAAGGTCCAAGGGAAACAGTAAACCTGGAGTGAAGCACCGGAATCTATAACTAGTGTCACAGGAATGGTTCAAAACATAGACTGTAAGAAGAGTCAGTCTTCTTGTACTTAAGTCTGCATTGTGCCTTTTGTATTTAATTCCGATGCAATTTCTGTGTTTCATTGTCAATAAGAAGATCATAGGGATACAGTAAACCTGATGTGAAGCATCGGAATCTATAACTAGTGTCACAGGAATGGTTCAAAACATAGACAGTAAGAAGAGTCAGTCTTCTTGTACTTAAGTCGGTATTGTGCCTTTTGTATTTAATTCCGATGCAATTTCTGTGTTTCATCGTCAATAAGATGACCCAAGGGAGACAGTAAACCTGAAGTGAAGAATCGCAATCTGTAACTAGTGTCACAGAAATGTTTCAAAACATAGACACTAAAAAGAGGCAGCCTTCTTGTACTTAAGTCGGCATTGTGCCTTTTCTATTTAATTCCGATGCAATCTCTGTGTTTCATCGTCAATTATAAGGTCCAAGGTATACAGTAAACCTGAAGTGAAGCATCGGAATCTATAACAAGTGACACAGGAATGGTTCAAACATACTCAGTAAGAAGAGTCAGACTTCTTGTACTTAAGTCGGCATTGTGTCTTTTGTATTTAATTCCGATGCAATTTCTGTGTTTCATCGTCAATGAGAAGGTTTAAGGGATACAGTAAACCTGAAGTGAAGCATCGGAATCTAGAACTAGTGTCACGAGAATGGTTCAAAACATAGTCCGTAAGAAGAGTCAGTCTTCCTGTACTTAAGTCGGCATTGTGCCTTTTGTATTTAATTCCGATGCAATTTCTGTGTTTCATCGTCAATAAGAAGGTAAGAGGGATACAGTAAACCTGAAGTGTAGCATCGAAATCTATAACTAGTGTCACAGGAATGGTTCAAAACATATACAGTAGGAAGAGTCAGTCTTCTTGTACTTAAGTCGATATTGTGCCTTTTGTATTTTATTCGGATGCAATTTCTGTGTTTCATCGTCTATAGGAAGGTCAGAGGGATACAGTAAACCTGAAGTGAAGCATCGGAATCTATAACTAGTGTCACAGGAATGGTTCAAACATAAACAGTAAGAAGAGTCAGTCTTCTTGTACTTAAGTCGGCATTGTGCCTTTTCTATTTCATTCCGATGCAATATCTGTGTTTCATCGTCAATAAGAAGGTCCAAGGGATACAGTAAACCTGAAGTGAAGCATCGGAATCTATAACTAGTGTCACAGGAATGGTTCAAAAACATAGTCAGTAAGAAGCGTCAGTCTTCTTGCACTTAAGTCGGCATTGTGCCTTTTCTATTTAATTCTGATGCAATTTCTGTGTTTCATCGTCAATAAGAAGGTCCAAGGGAAACAGTATACCTGTAGTGAAGCACCGGAATCTATAACTAGTGTCACAGGAATGGTTCAAAGCATTGACAGTAGGAAGCGTCAGTCCTCTTGTACTTAAGTCGGCATTGTGCCTATTCTATTTAATTCCGATGCAATTTCTGTGTTTCATCGTTAATAAGAAGGTCCAAGGGATACAGTAAACCTGGAGTGAAACAACGGAATCTATAACTAGTGTCAATGGAATGGTTCAAAGCATAGACAGTAATAAGAGTCAGTCTTCTTGTACTTAAGTCGGCATTGTGCCTTTTGTATTTAATTCCGATGCAATTTCTGTGTTTCATCGTCAATACGAAGGTCAGAGGGATACAGTAAACCTGAAGTGAAGCATCGGAATCTATGGCTAGTGTCACAGGAATGGTTCAAAACATTGTCAGTAAGAAGAGTTAGCCTTCTCGTCCTTAAGTCGGCATTGTGCTTTTTGTATTTAATTCCGATGCAATTTCTGTGTTTCATCGTCAATAAAAAGGTCCAAGGCATACAGTAAACCTGGAGTGAAGAATCGGAATGTGTAACTAGTGTCACAGGAATGGTTCAAAGCATAGACTGTAAGAGGAGTCAGTCTTCTTGTACTTAAGTCGGCATTGTGCCTTTTGTATTTAATTCCGATGCAATTTCTGTGTTTCATCGTCACGAAGAAGGTCCAAGGGATACAGTAAACCTGAAGTGAAGCATCGGAATCTATGACTAGTGTCACAGGAATGGTTCAAAACATAGTCAGTAGAAAGAGTCGGTCTTCATGTACTTAAATCGGCATTGTGCCTTTTGTATTTAATTCCGATGCAATTTCTGTGTTTCATCGTCAATAAGAAGGTCCAAGGGATACAGTAAACCTGCAGTGAAGCATCGGAATCTATAACTAGTGTAACAGGAATGGTTCAAAACATAGACAGTAGGAAGAGTCTGTCTTCTTGTACTTAAGTCGGCATTGTGCCTTTTGTATTTAATTCCGATGCAAATGCTGTGTTTCATCGTCAATAAGAAGGTCAGAGGGATACAGCAAACCTGAAGTGAAGCATCGCAATCTATAACTACTGTCACAGGAATGTTTCAAAGTATAGTCTGTAAGAAGAGTCAGTCTTCTTGTACTTAAGTCGGCATTGTGCCTTTTATATTTAACTCCGATGCAATTTCTGTGTTTCATCATCAATAAGAAGGTCAGAGGGTTACAGTAAACCTGAAGTGAAGCAACGGAATCTATAACTAGTGTCTCAGGAATGGTTCAAAACATAGACGGTAAGAAGGATCAGTCCTCTTGTACTTAAGTCGGCTTTGTGCCTTTTGTATTTAATTCCGATGCAATATCTGTGTTTCATCGTCAATAAGATGATCAGAGGGATACAGTCAACCTGAAGTGAAGCATCGGAATCAATAACTTGTGTCACAGGAATGGTTAAATACATAGACAGTAAGAAAAGTCAGTCGTCTTGTACTTAAGTCGGCATTGTGTCTTTACTATTTAATTCCCATGCAATTTCTGTGTTTCATCGTCAATAAGAAGGTCAGAGGGATACAGTAAACCAGAAGTAAAGCATCCGAATCGATAACTAGTGTCACAGGAATGGTTCAAAACATAGTCAGTGAAAAGAGTCAGTCTTCTTGTCCTTAAGTCGTCATTGTGCCTTTTGTATTTAATTCCGATGCAATTTCTGTGTTTCATCGTCAATAAGAAGGTCAGAGGGGTACAGTAAACCTGAAGTGAAGCATCAGAATCTATAACCAGTGTCACAGGAATGGTTCAAAACATAGTCAGTAAGAAGAGTCAGTGTATTTGTACTTAAGTCGGTATTGTGCCTTTTGTGTTTAATTCCGATGCAATTTCTGTGTTTCATCGTCAATAAGAAGGTCCAAGGGATACAGTAAGCCTGAAGTGAAGCATCGGAATCTATAACTAGTGTCACAGGAATGGTTCAAAACATAGACAGTAAGAAGAGACAGTCTGCTTGTACTTAAGACGGCATTGTGCCTTTTCTATTTAATTCCGATGCAATTTCTGTGTTTCATCCTCAATAAGAAGGTCAGAGGGATACAGTGGACCTGAGGTGAAGCATCGGAATCTATAACTAGTGTCACAGCAATGGTTCGAAACATAGACAGTAAGAACAGTCAGTCTAATTGTACTTAAGTCGGCATTGTGCATTTTCTATTTAATTCCGATGCAATTTCTGTGTTTCGTCGCCAATAAGAAGGTCCAAAGGATACAGTAAACCTGAAGTGAAGCATCGGAATCTATAACTAATGTCACAGGAATGGTTCAAACATAGACAGCAGTAAAGAGTCAGTCTTCTTATACTTAAGTCGGCATTGTGCCTTTTGTATTTAGTTCCGATGCAATTTCTGTGTTTCATCGTCAATAAGAAGGTCCTAGGGATACAGTAAACCTGAAGTGAAGCCTCGGAGTCTACAACTAGTGTCACAGGAATGGTTCAAAACATACTCAGTAAGAAGAGCCAGTCATCGTGTACTTAAGTAGGCATTGTGCCTTTTGTATTCAATTCCGATGCAATTTCTGTGTTTCATCGTCAATAAGAAGGTCCAACGGGTACAGTAAACCTGAAGTGAAGCATCGGAATCTTTAAGTAGCGTCACAGGAATGGTTCAAAACATAGACACTAAGAAGAGTCAGTGTTCTTGTACTTAAGTTGGCATTGTGCCTTTTGTATTTAACTCCGATACAATTTCTGTGTTTCATCGTCAATAAGTAGGTCCAAGGGATACAGTAAACCTTGTGTGAAGCATCGGAATCTATAACTAGTGTCACAGGAATGGTTCAAAACATAGACAGTAAGAAGAGTCAGTCTTCTTGCACTTAAGTCGGCATTGTGCCTTTTGTATTTAATTCAGATGCAATTTCTGTGTTTCATCGTCAATGAGAAGGTCAGAGGGATACAGTAAACCTGAAGTGAAGCATCGGAATCTATAACTCGTGTCACAGGAATGGTTCAAAACATAGGCAGTAAGAAGATCCAGTCTTCTTGTCCTTTAGTCGGCATTGTGCCTTTTGTGTTTAATTCCGATGCAATTTCTGTGTTTCATCGTCAATAATAAGGTCCAAGGGATACAGTAAACCTGAAGTGAAGCATCGGAATCTATAAGTAGTGTCACAGGAATGAATCAAGGTATGGTCAGTAAGAGGAGTCAGTCTTCTCGTACATTGGTCGGCACTGTGCCTCTTGTATTTAATACCGATGCAATTTCAGTGTTTCATCGTCAATACGAAGGTCCAAGGGATACAGTAAGCCTGAAGTGAAGCATCGGAATCTATAACTAGTGTCACAGGAACGGTTCAAAACATAGACAGTATGAAGAGTCAGCCTTCTTGTACTTAATTCGGCATTGTGCCTTTTGTATTCAATTACGATGAAATTTCTGTGTTTCATCATCAATACGACGGTCCAAGGGATACAGTAAACCAGAAGTGTACCATCGGAATCTATAACTAGTGTCACAGGAATGGGTCAAAACATAGTCAGTAAGAAGAGTCAGTCTTCTTGTACTTAAGTCGGCATTGTGCCATTTGTTTTTAATTCCGATGCAATATCTGCGTTTCATCGTTAATAAGAACGTCAGAGGGATACAGTAAACCTGAAGTGAAGCATGGGAATCTATATCTAGTGTCACAGGAATGGTTCAAAACTGTCAGTAATAAGAGTCAGTCTTCTTGTACTTAAGTCGCCATTTTGCCTTTTGTATTTAATTCCGTTGCAATATCTGTGTTTCATCGTCAATAAGAAGGTCCAAGGGACACAGTAAACCTGAAGTGAAGCATCGGAATCTGTAACTAGCGTCACAGGAATGGTTCAAAACATAGACACTAAGAGAAGTCAGTCTGCTTGTACTTAAGACGGCATTGTGCCTTCTCTATTTAATTCCGATGGAATTTCTGTGTTTCATCGTCAATAAGAAGGTGAGAGGGATACAGTGGACCTGAGGTGAAGCATCGGAATCTATAACTAGTGTCACAGCAATGGTTCGAAACATAGACAGTAAGAAAAGTCAGTCTTCTTGTACTTAAGTCGGCATTGTGCATTTTCTATTTAATTATGATGCAATTACTGTGTTTCGTCGCCAATAAGAAGGTCCAAAGGATACAGAAACCCTGAAGTGAAGCATCGGAATCTATAACTAATGTCACAGGAATGGTTCAAACATAGACAGCAGTAAAGAGTCAGTCTTCTTATACTTAAGTCGGCATTGTGCCTTTTGTATTTAGTTCCGATGCAATTTCTGTGTTTCATCGTCAATGAGAAGGTCCTAGGGATACAGTAAACCTGAAGTGAAACCTCGGAATCTACAACTAGTGTCACAGGAAAGGTTCAAAACATACTCAGTAAGAAGAGCCAGTCATCTTGAACTTAAGTAGGCATTGTGCCTTTTGTATTCAATTCCGATGCAATTTCTGTGTTTCATCGTCAATAAGAAGCTCCAACGGATACAGTAAACCTGAAGTGAAGCATCGGAATCTTTAACTAGCGTCACAGGAATGGTTCAAAACATAGACACTAAGAAGAGTCAGTCTTCTTGCACTTAAGTCGGCATTGTGCCTTTTGTATTTAATTCAGATGCAATTTCTGTGTTTCATCGTCAATAATAAGGTCCAAGGGATACAGTAAACCTGAAGTGAAGCATCGGAATCTATAACTAGTGTCACAGGATTGAATCAAGGTATGGTCAGTAAGAGGAGTCAGTCTTCTCGTACTTAGGTCGGCACTGTGCCTTTTGTATTTAATACCGATGTAAATTCAGTGTTTCATCGTCAATACGAAGGTCCAAGGGATACAGTAAACCTGAAGTGAAGCATCGGAATCCATAACTAGTATCACAGGAATGGTTCAAAACATAGTCAGTAAGAAGAGTTAGCCTTCTTGTACTTCATTGGGCATTGTGCCTTTTGTATTTAATTCCCATGCAATTTCTGTGTTTCATCGTCAATACGAAGGTCCAAGGGATACAGTAAACCGGAAGTGAAGCATCGGAATCTATAACTAGTGACACAGGAATGGTTCAAAACATAGTAGGTAAGAAGAGTCAGTCTTCTTGTACTTAAGTCGGCATTGTGCCTTTTGTATTTAATTCCGATGCAATATCTGTGTTTCATCGTTAATAAGAAGGTCAGAGGGATACAGTAAACCGGAAGTGAAGCATCGTAATCTATAACTAGTGTCACAGGAATGGTTCAAAACAGTCAGTAAGAAGAGTCAGTCTTCTTGTACTTAAGTCGGCATTGTGCCTTTTGTATTTAACTCCGTTGCAATTTCTGTGTTTCATCGTCAATAAGAAGGTCCAAGGGATAGAGTGAACCTGAGGTGAAGCATCGGAAACTATAACTAGTGTCACAGGAATGGTTCAAAACATAGACAGTAGGAAGAGTCAGTCTTCTTGTACTTCATTGGGCATTGTGCCATTTGTATTTAATTCCCATGCAATTTCTGTGTTTCATCGTCAATACGAAGGTCCAAGGGATACAGTAAACCGGAAGTGAAGCATCGGAATCTATAACTAGTGACACAGGAATGGTTCAAAACATAGTCAGTAAGAAGAGTCAGTCTTCTTGTACTTAAGTCGGCATTGTGCCTTTTGTATTTAATTCCGATGCAATATCTGTGTTTCATCGTTAATAAGAAGGTCAGAGGGA
The DNA here is from genome assembly GCF_023864345.2 of Schistocerca serialis cubense. Taxonomy (NCBI): domain Eukaryota; kingdom Metazoa; phylum Arthropoda; class Insecta; order Orthoptera; family Acrididae; genus Schistocerca; species Schistocerca serialis. Next base: position 2,513,531 of record NC_064645.1, read on the forward strand.
TACAGTAAACCTGAAGTGAAGCATCGTAATCTATAACTAGTGTCACAGGAATGGTTCAAAACAGTCAGTAAGAAGAGTCAGTCTTCTTTTACTTAAGTCGGCATTGTGCCTTTTGTATTTAACTCCGTTGCAATTTCTGTGTTTCATCGTCAATAAGAAGGTCCAAGGGATAGAGTGAACCTGAGGTGAAGCATCGGAAACTATAACTAGTGTCACAGGAATGGTTCAAAACATAGACAGTAGGAAGAGTCAGTCTTCTTCTACTTAAGTTGGCATTGTACCTTTTGTATTTAATTCCGATGCACTATCTGTGTTTCATCGTCATTAAGAAGGTCCGAGGGATGCAGTAATCCTGAAATGAAGCATCGGAATCTATAACTAGTGTCACAGGATTGGTTCAAAACATAGACAGTAGGAAGATTCAGTCTACATGTACTTAAGTCGGTATTGTGCCTTTTGTATTTATTTCCGATGCAATTTCTGTGTTTCATCGTCAATAAGAAGGTCAGAGGGATACACTAAACCTGAAGTGTAGCATCGGAATCTATAACTAGTGTCACAGCAATGGTTCGAAACATAGACAGTAAGAACAGTCAGTCTTCTTGTACTTAAGTCGGCATTGTGCATTTTCTATTTAATTAGGATGCAATTTCATTGTTTCGTCGCCAATAAAAGGTCCAAAGGATACAGAAACCCTGAAGTGAAGCATCGGAATCTATAACTAATGTCACAGGAATGGTTCAAACATAGACAGCAGTAAAGAGTCAGTCTTCTTATACTTAAGTCGGCATTGTGCCTTTTGTATTTAGTTCCGATGCAATTTCTGTGTTTCATCGTCAATGAGAAGGTCCTAGGGAAACAGTAAACCTGAAGTGAAGCCTCGGAATCTACAACTAGTGTCACAGGAATGGTTCAAAACATACTCAGTAAGAAGAGCCAGTCATCTTGAACTTAAGTAGGCATTGTGCCTTTTGTATTCAATTCCGATGCAATTTCTGTGTTTCATCGTCACTAAGAAGCTCCAACGGATACAGTAAACCTGAAGTGAAGCATCGGAATCTTTAACTAGCGTCACAGGAATGGTTCAAAACATGGACACTAAGAAGAGTCAGTCTTCTTGCACTTAAGTCGGCATTGTGCCTATTGTATTTAATTCAGATGCAATTTCTGTGTTTCATCGTCAATAATAAGGTCCAAGGGATACAGTAAACCTGAAGTGAAGCATCGGAATCTATAACTAGTGTCACAGGAATGAATCAAGGTATAGTCAGTAAGAGGAGTCAGTCCTCTCGTACTTAGGTCGGCACTGTGCCTTTTGTATTTAATACCGATGCAATTTCAGTGTTTCATCGTCAATACGTAGGTCCAAGGGATACAGTAAACCTGAAGTGAAGCATCGGAATCCATAACTAGTATCACAGGAATGGTTCAAAACATAGTCAGTAAGAAGAGTTAGTCTTCTTGTACTTCATTGGGCATTGTGCCTTTTGTATTTAATTCCCATGCAATTTCTGTGTTTCATCGTCAATACGAAGGTCCAAGGGATACAGTAAACCGGAAGGGAAGCATCGGAATCTATAACTAGTGACACAGGAATGGTTCAAAACATAGTCAGTAAGAAGAGTCAGTCTTCTTGTACTTAAGTCGGCATTGTGCCTTTTGTATTTAATTCCGATGCAATATCTGTGTTTCATCGTTAATAAGAAGGTCAGAGGGATACAGTAAACCTGAAGTGAAGCATCGTAATCTATAACTAGTGTCACAGGAATGGTTCAAAACAGTCAGTAAGAAGAGTCAGTCTTCTTGTACTTAAGTCGGCATTGTGCCTTTTGTATTTAACTCCGTTGCAATTTCTGTGTTTCATCGTCAATAAGAAGGTCCAAGGGATAGAGTGAACCTGAGGTGAAGCATCGGAAACTATAACTAGTGTCACAGGAATGGTTCAAAACATAGACAGTAGGAAGAGTCAGTCTTCTTCTACTTAAGTTGGTATTGTACCTTTTGTATTTAATTCCGATGCACTATCTGTGTTTCATCGTCATTAAGAAGGTCCGAGGGATGCAGTAATCCTGAAATGAAGCATCGGAATCTATAACTAGTGTCACAGGATTGGTTCAAAACATAGACAGTAGGAAGATTCAGTCTACATGTGCTTAAGTCGGTATTGTGCCTTTTGTATTTATTTCCGATGGAATTTCTGTGTTTCATCGTCAATAAGAAGGTCAGATGGATACACTAAACCTGAAGTGTAGCATCGGAATCTATAACTAGTGTCACATGAATGGTTCAAAACATATCCAGTAAGAAGAGTCAGTCTTGTTGTACTTAGGTCGGCATTGTGGCTTTTGTATTTATTTTCGATGCAATTTCTGTGTTTCATCGTCAATAAGAAGGTCCAAGGGATACAGCAAACCTGAAGTAAAGCATCGGATTCTTTAACTAGTGTCACAGGAATGGTTCAAAACATAGACACTAAGAAGAGTCAGTCTGCTTGTACTTAAGACGGCATTGTGCCTTTTCTATTCAATTCCGATGCAATTTCTGTGTTTCATCGTCAATAAGAAGGTCAGAGGGATACAGTGAACCTGAGGTGAAGCATCGGAATCTATAACTAGTGTCACAGGAATGGATCAAAACATAGTCAGTAAGAAGAGTCAGTCTGCTTGTAATTAAGTTGGCATTGTGCCTCTTGTATTTAATTCCGATGCAATATCTGTGTTTCATCGTTAATAAGAAGGTAAGAGGGATACAATAAACCTGAAGTGAAGCATCGGAATCTACAACTCGTGTCACAGGAATGGTTCAAATCATAGTCAGTAAGACGAGTCAGTCTTCTTGTACTTAAGTCGGCATTGTGGCTTTTGTATTTAATTCCGATGCAATTCCTGTGTTTCATCGTCAATAAGAAGGTCCAAGGGATACAGTAATCCCGAAGTGAAGCATCGGAATCTATAACTAGTGTCACAGGAATGGAGACATTGTGCCTTTTGTATTTAATTCCGATGCAATTTCTGTGTTTCATCGTCAATAAGAAGGTCCAAGGAATACAGTAAACCTGAAGTGAAGCATCGGAATCCAAAAGTAGTGTCACAGGAATGGTTCAAATCATAGTCAGTAAGAAGGGTAAGTCTTCTTAAGTCGGCATTGTGCCTTTTGTATTTAATTCCGATGCAATTTCTGTGTTGCATCGTCAATAAGAAGGTCACAGGGATACAGTAAGCCTGACGTGAAGCATCGGAATCTATAACTAGTGTTACAGGAATTGTTCAATACATAGTCAGTACGAAGAGTCAGTCTTCTTGTACGAAAGTCGGCATTGTGCCTTTTGTATTTAATTCCGATGCAATATCTGCGTTTCATCGTTAATAAGAACGTCAGAGGGATACAGTAAACCTGAAGTGAAGCATCGGAATCTATATCTAGTGTCACAGGAATGGTTCAAAACTGTCAGTAAGAAGAGTCAGTCTTCTTGTACTTAAGTCGCCATTTTGCCTTTTGTATTTAATTCCCATGCAATATCTGTGTTTCATCGTCAATAAGAAGGTCCAAGGGACACAGTAAACCTGAAGTGAAGCATCGGAATCTGTAACTAGCGTCACAGGAATGCTTCAAATCATAGACACTAAGAAGAGTCAACCTGCTTGTACTTAAGACGTCATTGTGCCTTTTCTATTTAATTCCGATGCAATTTCTGTGTTTCATCGTCAATAAGAAGGTCAGAGGGATACAGTAGACCTGAGGTGAAGCATCGGAATCTATAACTAGTGTCACAGCAATGGTTCGAAACATCGACAGTAAGAACAGTCAGTCTTCTTGTACTTAAGTCGGCATTGTGCATTTTCTATTTTATTAGGATGCAATTTCTGTGTTTCGTCGCCAATAAGAAGGTCCAAAGGTTACAGTAACCCTGAAGTGAAGCATCGGAATCTATAACTAATGTCACAGGAATGGTTCAAACATAGACAGCAGTAAAGAGTCAGTCTTCTTATACTTAAGTCGGCATTGTGCCTTTTGTATTTAGTTCCGATGCAATTTCTGTGTTTCATCGTCAATAAGAAGGTCCTAGGGATACAGTAAACCTGAAGTGAAGCCTCGGAATCTACAACTAGTGTCACAGGAATGGTTCAAAACATACTTAGTAAGAAGAGCCAGTCATCTTGAACTTAAGTAGGCATTGTGCCTTTTGTATTCAATTCCGGTGCAATTTCTGTGTTTCATCGTCAATAAGAAGGTCCATGGGATACAGTAAACCTGAAGTGAAGCATCGGAATCCATAACTAGTGTCACAGGAATGGTTCAAAACATAGTCAGTACGAAGAGTCAGTCTTCTTGTACGAAAGTCGGCATTGTGCCTTTTGTATTTAATTCCGATGAAATTTCTGTGTTTCATCATCAATACGACGGTCCAAGGGATACAGTAAACCAGAAGTGAAGCATCGGAATCTATAACTAGTGTCACAGGAATGGTTCAAAACATAGTCAGTAAGAAGAGTCAGTCTTCTTGTACTTAAGTCGGCATTGTGCCTTTTGTATTTAATTCCGATGCAATATCTGCGTTTCATCGTTAATAAGAACGTCAGAGGGATACAGTAAACCTGAAGTGAAGCATCGGAATCTATATTTAGTGTCACTGGAATGGTTCAAACTGTCAGTAAGAAGAGTCAGTCTTCTTGTACCTAAGTCGCCATTTTGCCTTTTGTATTTAATTGCGATGGAATATCTGTGTTTCATCGTCAATAAGAAGGTCCAAGGGTCACAGTAAACCTGAAGTGAAGCATCGGAATCTGTAACTAGCGTCACAGGAATGGTTCAAAACATAGACACTAAGAAGAGTCAGTCTGCTTGTACTTAAGACGGCATTGTGCCTTTTCTATTTAATTCCGATGCAATTTCTGTGTTTCATCGTCAATAAGAAGGTCAAAGGGATACAGTGGACCTGAGGTGAAGCATCGGAATCTATAACTAGTGTCACAGCAATGGTTCGAAACATAGACAGTAAGAACAGTTAGTCTTCTTGTACTTAAGTCGGCATTGTGCATTTTCTATTTAATTAGGATGCAATTTCTGTGTTTCGTCGCCAATAAGAAGGTCCAAAGGATACAGTAACCCTGAAGTGAGGCATCGGAATCTATAACTAATGTCACAGGAATGGTTCAAACATAGACAGCAGTAAAGAGTCAGTCTTCTTATACTTAAGTCGGCATTGTGCCTTTTGTATTTAGTTCCGATGCAATTTCTGTGTTTCATCGTCAATGAGAAGGTCCTAGGGATACAGTAAACCTGAAGTGAAGCCTCGGAATCTACAACTAGTGTCACAGGAATGGTTCAAAACATACTCAGTAAGAAGAGCCAGTCATCTTGAACTTAAGTAGGCATTGTGCCTTTTGTATTCAATTCCGATGCAATTTCTGTGTTTCATCGTCAATAAGAAGCTCCAACGGATACAGTAAACCTGAAGTGAAGCATCGGAATCTTTAACTAGCGTCACAGGAATGGTTCAAAACATAGACACTAAGAAGAGTCAGTCTGCTTGCACTTAAGACGGCATTGTGCCTTTTCTATTTAATTCCGATGCAATTTCTGTGTTTCATCGTCAATACGAAGGTCCAAGGGATACAGTAAACCGGAAGTGAAGCATCGTAATCTATAACTAGTGTCACAGGAATGGTTCAAAACATAGTCAGTAAGAAGAGTCAGTCTTCTTGTACTTAAGTCAGCATTGTGCCCTTTGTATTTAATTCCGATGCAATATCTGTGTTTCATCGTTAATAAGAACGTCAGGGGGATACAGTAAACCTGAAGTGAAACATCGGGATCTACAACTAGTGTCACAGGAATAGTTCAAATCATAGTCAGTAAGAAGAGTCAGTCTTCTTGTACGTAAGTCGGCGTTGTGCCTTTTGTATTTCATTCCGATGCAATTTCTGTGTTTCATCGTCAATAAGAAGCTCCAACGGATACTGTAAACCTGAAGTGAAGCATCGGAATCCTTAACTAGCGTCACAGGAATGGTTCAAAACATAGACACTAAGAAGAGTCAGTCTGCTTGTACTTAAGACGGCATTGTGCCTTTTCTATTTAATTCCGATGCAATTTCTGTGTTTCGTCGTCAATTAGAAGGTCCAAGGTATACAGTAAACCTGAAGTGAAGCATCCGAATCTATAACTAGTGTCACAGGAATGGATCAATATATAGCCAGTAAGAAGAGTCAGTGTTCTTGTACATATGTCGGCATTGTGCCTTTTGTATTTCATTCCGATGCAATTTCTGTGTTTCATCGTCAATAAGAAGGTCCAAGGGATACAGTAAACCTGAAGTGAAGCATCGGAATCCATAACTAGTGTCACAGAAAATGGTTCAAAACAGACACAGTAAGAAGAGACAGTCGTCTTGTACCTAAGTCGGGATTGTGCCTTTTCTATTTAATTCCGATGCAATTTCGGTGTTTCATCGTCAATAAGAAGGTCCAAGGGATTCAGTAAACCTTGTGTGAAGCATCGGAATCTATAACTAGTTTCACAGGAATGGTTCAAAACACAGACAGTAAGAAGAGTCAGTCTTCTTGCACTTAAGTCGGCATTGTGCCTTTTGTATTTAATTCAGATGCAATTTCTGTGTTTCATCGTCAATGAGAAGGTCAGAGGGATACAGTAAACATGAAGTGAAGCATCGGAATCTGTAACTAGTCCCACAGGAATGGTTCAAAACATAGGCAGTAAGAAGATCCATTCTTCTTGTCCTTTAGTCGGCATTGTGCCTTTTGGATTTAATTCCGATGCAATTTCTGTGTCTCATCGTCAATAATAAGGTCCAAGGGATACAGTAAACCTGAAGTGAAGCATCGGAATCTATAACTAGTGTCACAGGAATGAATCAAGGTATAGTCAGTAAGAGGAGTCAGTCCTCTCGTACTTAGGTCGGCACTGTGCCTTTTGTATTTAATACCGATGCAATTTCAGTGTTTCATCGTCAATACGTAGGTCCAAGGGATACAGTAAACCTGAAGTGAAGCATCGGAATCCATAACTAGTATCACAGGAATGGTTCAAAACATAGTCAGTAAGAAGAGTCAGTCTTCTTGTACTTCATTGGGCATTGTGCCTTTTGTATTTAATTCCCATGCAATTTCTGTGTTTCATCGTCAATACGAAGGTCCAAGGGATACAGTAAACCAGAAGTGAAGCATCGGAATCTATAACTAGTGACACAGGAATGGTTCTAAACATAGTCAGTAAGAAGAGTCAGTCTTCTTGTACTTAAGTCGGCATTGTGCCTTTTGTATTTAATTCCGATGCAATATCTGTGTTTCATCGTTAATAAGAAGGTCAGAGGGATACAAAAAACCTGAAGTGAAGCATCGTAATCAATAACTAGTGTCACAGGAATGGTTCAAAATAGTCAGTAAGAAGAGTCAGTCTTCTTGTACTTAAGTCGGCAATGTGCCTTTTGTATTTAACTCCGTTACAATTTCTGTGTTTCATCGTCAATAAGAAGGTCCAAGGGAAAGAGTGAACCTGAGGTGAAGCATCAGAAACTATAACTAGTGTCACAGGAATGGTTCAAAACATAGACAGTAGGAAGAGTCAGTCTTCTTCTACTTAAGTTGGCATTGTACCTTTTGTATTTAATTCCGATGCACTATCTGTGTTTCATCGTCATAAAGAAGGTCCGAGGGATGCAGTAATCCTGAAATGAAGCATCGGAATCTATAACTAGTGTCACAGGATTGGTTCAAAACATCGACAGTAGGAAGATTCAGTCTACATGTACTTAAGTCGGTATTGTGCTTTTTGTATTTATTTCCGATGCAATTTCTGTGTTTCATCGTCAAATAAGAACGTCAGAGGGATACACTAAACCTGAAGTGTAGCATCGGAATCCATAACTAGTGTCACAGGATTGGTTCAAAACATATCCAGTAAGAAGAGTCAGTCTTGTTGTACTTAGTTCGGCATTGTGCCTTTTGTATTTATTTTCGATGCAGTTTCTGGGTTTCATCGTCAATAAGAAGGTCCAAGGGATACAGCAAACCTGAAGTGAAGCATCGGAATCTTTAACTAGTGTCACAGGAATGGTTCAAAACATAGACACTAAGAAGAGTCAGTCTGCTTGTACTTAAGACGGCTTTGTGCCTTTTCTATTCAACTCCGATGCAATTTCTGTGTTTCATCGTCAATAAGAAGGTCAGAGGGATACAGTGAACCTGAGGTGAAGCATCGGAATCTATAACTAGTGTCACAGGAATGGATCAAAACATAGTCAGTAAGAAGAGTCAGTCTGCTTGTACTTAAGTTGGCATTGTGCCTTTTGTATTTAATTCCGATGCAATATCTGTGTTTCATCGTTAATAAGAAGGTCAGAGGGATACAATAAACCTGAAGTGAAGCATCGGAATCTACAACTAGTGTCACAGGAATGGTTCAAATCATAGTCAGTAAGAAGAGTCAGTCTTCTTGTACTTAAGTCGGCATTGTGCCTTTTGTATTTAATTCCGATGCAATTCCTGTGTTTCATCGTCAATAAGAAGGTCCAAGGGATACAGTAATCCCGAAGTGAAGCATCGGAATCTATAACTAGTGTCACAGGAATGGATCAAGATATAGTCAGTAAGAAGAGTCATTCTTCTTGTACTTAAGTCGACATTGTGCCTTTTGTATTTAATTCCGATGCAATTTCTGTGTTTCATCGCCAATAAGAAGGTCCAAGGAATATAGTAAACCTGAAGTGAACCATCGGAATCCAAAACTAGTGTCACAGGAATGGTTCAAATCATAGTCAGTAAGAAGGGGAAGTCTTCTTAAGTCGGCATTGTGCCTTTTGTATTTAATTCCGATGCAATTTCAGTGTTTCATCGTCAATAAGAAGGTCAGAGGGATACAGTAAGCCTGAAGTGAAGCATCGGAATCTATAACTAGTGTTACAGGAATGGTTCAAAACATATCCAGTGAGAAGAGTCAGTCTTGTTGTACTTAAGTCGGCATTGTGCCTTTTGTATTTATTTTCGATGCAATTTCTGTGTTTCATCGTCAATAAGAAGGTCCAAGGGATACAGTAAACAACAAGTGAAGCATCGGAATCTTTAACTAGTGTCACAGGAATGGTTCAAAACATACACATTAAGAAGAGTCAGTCTACTTGTACTTAAGACGGCATTGTGCCTTTTGAATTTAATTCCGATGCAATTTCTGTGTTTCATCGTCAATAAGATGGTCAGAGGGATACAGTGAACCTGAGGTGAAGCATCGGAATCTATAACTAGTGTCACAGGAATGGTTCAAAACATAGACAGTAGGAAGAGTCAGTCTTCTTGTACTTAAGTCGGCATTGTGCCTTTTCTATTTTATTCCGATGCAATTTCTGTGTTTCATCGTCAATAAGAAGGTCCAAGGGATACAGTAAACCTGGAGTGAAGCATCGGACGCTATAACTAGTGTCACAGGAACGGTTCAAAACATAGACAGTAAGAAGAGTCAGCCTTCTTGTACTTAAGTCGGCATTGTTTCTTTTGTATTTAATTCTGATGCAATATCTGTGTTTCATCGTCAATAAGAAGGTCCAAGGGATACAGTAAACCTGAAGTGAAGCATCGGAATCTGTAACTAGTGTCACACGTATAGATCAAGATGTAGTCAGTAAGAAGAGTCAGTCTTGTTGTACTTAAGTCGGCATTGTGCCTTTTGTATCTAATTCCGATGCAATTTCTGTGTTTCATCGTCAATGAGAAGGTCCATGGGACACAGTAAACCTGAAGTGAAGCTTCGGAATCCATAACTAGTGTCACAGGAATGGTTCAAAACATTGTCAGTAAGAAGAGTCAGTCTTCTTGTACGTAAGTCGGCATTGTGCCTTTTGTATTTAATTCCGATGAAATTTCTGTGTTTCACCATCAATACGACGGTCCAAGAGATACAATTAACCAGAAGTGAAGCATCGCAATCTACAACTAGTGTCACAGGAATGGTTCAAATCATAGTCAGTAAGAAGAGTCATTCTTCTTGTACTTAAGTTGGCATTGTGCCTTTTGTATTTAAATCCGATGCACTATCTGTGTTTCATCGTCATTAAGAAGGTCCAAGGGATACAGTAAACCTGAAATGAAGCGTCGGAATCTATAACTGGTGTTACAGGAATGGTTCAAAACATAGACAGTAGGAAGATTCACTCTACATGTACTTAAGTCGGTATTGTGCCTGTTGTATTTTTTTCCGATGCAATTTCTATGTTTCATCGTCAATAAGAAGGTCAGAGGGATACAGTTAACCTGAAGTGAAGCATCGGAATCTGTAACTAATGTCACACGAATGGTTCAAAACATAGTCAGTAAGAAGAGTCAGTCTTCTTGTACTTAAGTCGGCATTGTGCCTTTTGTATTTAATTTCGGTGAAATTTCTGTGTTTCATCGTCAATAAGAAGGTCCAAGAGATACAGTAAACCTGAAGTGGAGCATCGGAAACTATAACTAGTGTCACTGGAATGGTTCAAACACAGACAGTAAGAAGAGTCAGTCTTCTTGTACTTAACTCGGCATTGTGCCTTTTCTATTTAATTCCGATGCAATTTCTGTGTTTCACCGTCAATAAGAGGGTCAGAGGGATACAGTGAACATGAAGTGATGCAACGGAATCTATAACTAGTGTCACCGGAATGGTTCAGAACATAGTCAGTAAGAAGAGTCAGTCTACTTGTTCTTAAGTCGGCATTGTGCCTTTTGTATTTAATTCCGATGCAATTTCTGTGTTTCATCGTCAATAAGAAGATCCAAGGGATACAGTAAACCTGAAGTGAAGCATCGGGATCTACAACTAGTGTCACAGGAATTGTTCAAATCATAGTCAGTAAGAAGAGTCAGTCTTCTTGTACGTAAGTCGGCATTGTGCCTTTTCTATTTAATTCCGATTCAATTTCGGTGTTTCATCGTCAATAAGAAGGTCCAAGGGATACAGTAAACCTTGTGTGAAGCATCGGAATCTATATCTAGTGTCACAGGAATGGTTCAAAACACAGACAGTAAGAAGAGTCAGTCTTCTTGCACTTAAGTCGGCATTGTGCCTTTTGTATTTAATTCAGATGCAATTTCTGTGTTTCATCGTCAATGAGAAGGTCAGAGGGATACAGTAAACATGAAGTGAAGCATCGGAATCTATAACTAGAGTCACAGGAATGGTTCAAATCATAGGCAGTAAGAAGATCCTGTCTTCCTGTCCTTTAGTCGGCATTGTGCCTTTTGTATTTAATTCCGATGCAATTTCTGTGTCTCATCGTCAATAATAAAGTTCAAGGGATACAGTAAACCTTAAGTGAAGCATCGGAATCTATAACTAGTGTCACAGGAATGAATCAAGTTATAGTCAGTAAGAGGAGTCAGTCTTCTCGTACTTAGGTCGGCACTGTGCCTTTTGTATTTAATACCGATGCAATTTCAGTGTTTCATCGTCAATACGAAGGTCCAAGGGATACAGTAAACCTGAAGTGAAGCATCTTAATCCATAACTAGTATCACAGGAATGGTTCAAAACATAGTCAGTAAGAGGAGTCAGTCTTCTTGTACTTCATTGGGCATTGCGCCTTTTGTATTTAATTCCCATGCAATTTCTGTGTTTCATCGTCAATACGAAGGTCCAAGGGATACAGTAAACCTGAAGTGAAGCATCGGAATCTATAACTAGTGACACAGGAATGGTTCAAAACATAGTCAGTAAGAAGAGTCAGTCTTCTTGTACTTAAGTCGGCATTGTGCCTTTTGTATTTAATTCCGATGCAATATCTGTGTTTCATCGTTAATAAGAAGGTCAGAGGGATACAGTAAACCTGAAGTGAAGCATCGTAATCTATAACTAGTGTCACAGGAATGGTTCAAAACAGTCAGTAAGAAGAGTCAGTCTTCTTGTACTTATGTCGGCATTGTGCCTTTTGTATTTAACTCCGTTGCAATTTCTGTGTTTCATCGTCAATAAGAAGGTCCAAGGGATAGAGTGAACCTGAGGTGAAGCATCGGAAACTATAACTAGTGTCACAGGAATGGTTCAAATTATAGACAGTAGGAAGAGTCAGTCTTCTTCTACTTAAGTTGTCATTGTACCTTTTGTATTTAATTCCGATGCACTATCTGTGTTTCATCGTCATTAAGAAGGTCCGAGGGATGCAGTAATCCTGAAATGAAGCATCGGAATCTATAACTAGTGTCACAGGAATGGTTCAAAACATAGACAGTAGGAAGATTCAGTCTACATGTACTTAAGTCGGTATTGTGCCTTTTGTATTTAATTCCGATGCAATTTCTGTGTTTCATCGTCAATAAGAAGGTCAGAGGGATACAGTAAGCCTGAAGTGAAGTATCGGAATCTATAACTAGTGTTACAGGAATGGTCCAAAACGTATCCAGTGAGAAGAATCAGTCTTGTTGTACTTAAGTCGGCATTGTGCCTTTTGTATTTATTTTCGATGCAATTTCTGTGTTTCATCGTCATTAAGAAGGTCCAAGGGATACAGTAAACCTGAAGTGAAGCATCGGAATCTTTAACTAGTGTCACAGGAATGGTTCAAAACATACACGTTAAGAAGAGTCAGTCTGCTTGTACTTAAGACGGCATTGTGCCTTTTGTATTTAATTCCGATGCAATTTCTGTGTTTCATCGTCATTAAGAAGGTCAGAGGGATACAGTGAACCTGAGGTGAAGCATCGGAATCTATAACAAGTGTCACAGGAATGGTTCAAAACATAGACAGTAGGAAGAGTCAGTCTTCTTGTACTTAAGTCGGCAATGTTTCTTTTGTATTTAATTCCGATGCAATATCTGTGTTTCATCGACAATAAGAAGGTCCAAGGGATACAGTAAACCTGAAGTGAAGCATCGGAGTCTGTAACTAGTGTCACAGGTATAGATCAAGATGCAGTCAGTAAGAAGAGTCAGTCTTGTTGTACTTAAGTCGGCATTGTGCCTTTTGTATCTAATTCCGATGCAATTTCTGTGTTTCATCGTCAATGAGAAGGTCCATGGGATACAGTAAACCTGAAGTGAAGCATCGGAATCCATAACTAGTGTCACAGGAATGGTTCAAAACATAGTCAGTAAGAATAGGCAGTCTTCTTGTACGTAAGTCGGCATTGTGCCTTTTGTATTTAATTCCGCTGAAATTTCTGTGTTTCATCATCAACACGACGGTCCAAGAGATACATTAAACCAGAAGTGAAGCATCGCAATCTATAACTAGTGTCACAGGAATGGTTCAAAACATAGTCAGTAAGTAGAGTCATTCTTCTTGTACTTAAGTTGGCATTGTGCCTTTTGTATTTAAATCCGATGCACTATCTGTGTTTCATCGTCATTAAGAAGGTCCAAGGGATACAGTAAACCTGAAATGAAGCATCGGAATCTATAACTAGTGTTACAGGAATGGTTCAAAACATAGACAGTAGGAAGATTCAGTCTACATGTACTTTAGTCGGTATTGTGCCTGTTGTATTTATTTCCGATTCAATTTCTGTGTTTCATCGTCAATAAGAAGGTCAGAGGAATACAGTTAACCTGAAGTGAAGCATCGGAATCTATAACTAATGTCACACGAATGGTTGAAAACATAGTCAGTAAGAAGAGTCAGTCTTCTTGTACTTAAGTCGGCATTGTGCCTTTTGTATTTAATTTCGGTGAAATTTCTGTTTTTCATCGTCAATAAGAAGGTCCAAGAGATACAGTAAACCTGAAGTGGAGCTTCGGAAACTATAACTAGTGTCACTGGAATGGTTCAAACACAGACAGTAAGAAGAGTCAGTCTTCTTGTACTTAAGTCGGCATTGTGCCTTTTCTATTTATTTCCGATGCAATTTCTATGTTTCACCGTCAATAAGAGGGTCAGAGGGATACAGTGAACAAGAAGTGATGCAACGGAATCTATAACTAGTGTCACCGGAATGGTTCAGATCATAGTCAGTAAGAAGAGTCAGTCTTCTTGTTCTTAAGTCGGCATTGTGCCTTTTGTATTTAATTCCGATGCAATTTCTGTGTTTCGTCGCCAATAAGAAGGTCCAAAGGATACAGTAACCCTGAAGTGAAGCATCGGAATCCATAACTAATGTCACAGGAGTGGGTCAAAACATAGACAGTAGGAAGATTCAGTCTTCTTATACTTAAGTCGGCATTGTGCCTTTTGTATTTAGTTCCAATGCAATTTCTGTGTTTCATCGTCAAAAAGAAGGTCAGAGTGATACAGTAAACCTGACGTGAAGCATCGGAATCCATAGCTAGTGTCACAGGAATGGTTCAATGCAGTCAGTAAGATGAGTCAGTATTCTTGTACTTAAGTCGGCATTGTGCCTATTGTATTTAATTCCGATGCAATTTCTGTGTTTCATCGTCAATAAGAAGGTCCAAGGGATACTGTAAACCTGAAGTGAAGCATCGGAATCTGTAACAAGCGTCACAGGAATGGTTCATAACATAGACACTAAGAAGAGTCAGTCTGCTTGTACTGAATTCGGCATTGTGCTTTTTGGATTTAATTCCGATGCAATTTCTGTGTTTCGTCGTCAATAAGAAGGTCCTAAGGATACAGTAAACCTGAAGTGAAGCATCGGAATCTATAACTAGTGTCACAGGAACGGTTCAATGCAGTCAGTAAGATGAGTCAGTATTCTTGTACTTAAGTCGGCATTGTGCCTATTGTATTTAATTCCGATGCAATTTCTGTGTTTCATCGTCAATAAGAAGGTCCAAGGGATACTGTAAACCTGAAGTGAAGCATCGGAATCTGTAACAAGCGTCACAGGAATGGTTCATAACATAGACACTAAAAAGAGTCAGTCTGCTTGTACTGAATTCGGCATTGTGCCTTTTCTATTTAATTCCGATGCAAATTCTGTGCTTCATCGTCAATAAGAGGGTTAGAGGGATACAGTGAACCTGAGGTGAAGCATCGGAATCTATAACTAGTATCATAGGAATGGTTCAAAACATAGACAGTAAGAAGAGTCTGTCTTCTTGTACTTAAGTAGGCATTGTGCCTTTTCTATTTAATTCCGATGCAATTTCTGTGTTTCGTCGCCAATAAGAAGGTCCTAAGGATACAGTAAACCTGAAGTGAAGCATCGGAATCTGAACTAGTGTCACAGGAATGGTTCAAAGCATAGTCAGTAAGAAGACTCAGTCTTCTTGTACTTAAGTAGGCATTGCACCTTTTGTATTTAATTCCGATGAAATTTCTGTGTTTCATCGTCAATCAGAAGGTCCAAGGGGTGAAGTAAACCTGAAGTGAAGCATAGGAATCAATAACTACTGTAACAGGAATGGATCAAGATATAGTCAGTAAGAAGACTCAGTCTTCTTGTACTTAAGTAGGCATTGTACCTTTTGTATTTAATTCCGATGCAATTTCTGTATATCATCGTCAATCAGAAGGTCCAAGGGGTAAAGTAAACCTGAAGTGAAGCATCGGAATCTATTACTAGTGTCACAGGAATGGTTCAAAACATAGACAGTAGGAAGAGTCAGTCTTCTTGTACTTAATTTGGGATTGTGCCTTTTGTATTTAATTCCGATGCACTATCTGTGTTTCATCGTCATTAAGAAAGTCGAAGGGATACAGTAAACCTGAAATGAAGCATCGGAAATTATAACTAGTGTCACAGCGATGGTTCAAATCATTTTCAGTAAGAAGAGTCAGTCTTCTTGTACTTATGTCGGCATTGTGCCTTTTGTATTTAATTTCGATGCAATTTCTGTGTTTCATCCTCAATAAGAATGTCCAAGTGATACAGTAAACCTGAAGTGGAGCATCGGAATCTATAACTAGTGTCACAGGAATGGTTCAAAACATAGACATTAGGAAGAGTCAGTCTTCTTGTACTTAAGTCGGCATTGTGCCTTTTCCATTTAATTCCGATGCAATTACTGTGTTTCATCGTCCATAAGAGGGTCAGAGGGATACAGTAAAACTGAAGTGAAGCATCGGAATCTATAACTAGTGTCACAGCAATGGTTCAAATCATAGACAGTAGGAAGAGTCAGTCTTCTTGTACTTAAGTCGGCATTGGGCCTTTTGTCTTTAATTCCGATGCACTATCTGTGTTTCATCGTCATTAAGAACGTCCAAGGGATACAGTAAACCTGAAATGAAGCATCGGAATTTATAACTAGTGTCACAGGAATGGTTCCAAACATAAACAGTAGGAAGATTCAGTATACATGTACTTAAGTCGGTATTGTGCATTTTGTATTTATTTCCGATGCAATTTCTGTGTTTCATCGTCAATACGAAGGTCAGAGGGATACAGTAAACTTGAAGTGAAGCACCGGAATCTATAACTAGTGTAACAGGAATGATTCAAATCATAGTCAGTAAGAAGAGTCAGTCTTCTTATCCTAAAGTCGGCATTGTGCCTTTTGTATTCAGTTCCGATGCAATTTCTGTGGTTCATCGTCAATTAGAAGGTGTTAGGGATACAGTAAACCTGAAGTGAAGCATCGGAATCTACAACTAGTGTCACCGGAATGGTTCAAAACATAGTCAGTAAGAAGAGTCAGTCTGCTCGTACTTAAGACGGCATTGTGCCTTTTCTATTTAATTCGGATGCAATTTCTGTGTTTCGTCGACAATAAGAAGGTCCAAAGGATACAGTAACCCTGAAGTGAAGCTTCGGAATCCATAACTAATGTCACAGGAATGGTTCAAAACATAGACAGTAGGAAGAGTCAGTCTTCTTGTCCTTAAGTCGGCATTGTGCCTTTTGTATTTAATTCCGATGCAATTTCTGTGTTTCGTCGTCAACAAGAAGGTCCTAAGGATACAGTAAACCTGAAGTGAAGCATCGGAATCTATAACTAGTGTCACAGTAACGGTTCAATGCAGTCAGTAAGATGAGTCAGTCTTCTTGTACTTAAGTCGGCATTGTGCCTATTGTATTTAATTCCGATGCAATTTCTGTGTTTCATCGTCAATAAGAAGGTCCAAGGGATACTGTAAACCTGAAGTGAAGCATCGGAATCTGTAACTAGCGTCACAGGAATGGTTCAAAACATAGACACTAGGAAGCGTCAGTCTGCTTGTACTGAAGTCGGCATTGTGCCTTTTCTATTTAATTCCGATGCAATTTCTGTGCTTCATCGTCAATAAGCGGGTTAGAGGGATACAGTGAACCTGAGGTGAAGCATCGGGATCTATAACTAGTATCATAGGAATGGTTCAAAACATAGACAGTAAGAAGAGACTGTCTTCTTGTTCTTAAGTAGGCATTGTGCCTTTTCTATTTAATTTCGATGCAATTTCTGTGTTTGGTCGCCAATAAGAAGGTCCTAAGGATACAGTAAACCTGAAGTGAAGCATCGGAATCTGATCTAGTGTCACAGGAATGGTTCAAAGCATAGTCAGTAAGAAGACTCAGTCTTCTTGTACTTAAGTATGCATTGTACCTTTTGTATTTAATTCCGATGAAATTTCTGTGTTTCATCGTCAATCAGAAGGTCCAAGGGGTAAAGTAAACCTGAAGTGAAGCATAGGAATCAATAACTACTGTAACAGGAATGGATCAAGGTATAGTCAGTAAGAAGACTCAGTCTTCTTGTACTTAAGTAGGCATTGTACCTTTGTATTTAATTCCGATGCAATTTCTGTATTTCATCGTCAATCAGAAGGTCCAAGGGGTAAAGTGAACCTGAAGTGAAGCATCGGAATCTATAACTAGTGTCACAGGAATGGTTCAAAACATAGACAGTAGGAAGAGTCAGTCTTCTTGTACTTAAGTTGGGATTGTGCCTTTTGTATTTAATTCCGATGCACTATCTGTGTTTCATCGTCATTAAGAAAGTCGAAGGGATACAGTAAACCTGAAATGAAGCATCGGAAATTATAACTAGTGTCACAGCGATGGTTCAAATCATAGTCAGTAAGAAGAGTCAGTCTTCTTGTACTTATGTCGGCATTGTGCCTTTTGTATTTAATTTCGATGCAATTTCTGTGTTTCATCCTCAATAAGAATGTCCAAGTGATACAGTAAACCTGAAGTGGAGCATCGGAATCTATAACTAGTGTCGCAGGAATGGTTCAAAACATAGACATTAAGAAGAGTCAGTCTTCTTGTACTTAAGTTCGCATTGTGTCTTTTCCATTTAATTCCGATGCAATTACTGTGTTTCATCGTCCATAAGAGGATCAGAGGGATACAGTAAACCTGAAGTGAAGCATCGGAATCTATAACTAGTGTCACAGCAATGGTTCAAATCATAGACAGTAGGAAGAGTCAGTCTTCTTGTACTTAAGTCGGCATTGGGCCTTTTGTCTTTAATTCCGATGCACTATCTGTGTTTCATCGTCATTAAGAACGTCCACGGGATACAGTAAACCTGAAATGAAGCATCGGAATTTATAACTAGTGTCACAGGAATGGATCAAGATATGGTCAGTAAGAAGAGTCAGTCTTCTTGTACCTAAGTCGGCATTGTGCGTTTTGTATTTAATTCCGATGCAATTTATGTGTTTCATCGTCAATGAGAGGGTCAGAGGAATACAGTGAACATGAAGTGAAGCATCGGAATCTATAACTAGTGGCACAGGAATGGTTCAAAACATAGTCAGTAAGAAGAGTCAGTCTTCTTATCCTTAAGTCGGCATTGTGCCTTTTGTATTTAATTCCGATGCAATTTATGTGTTTCATCGTATATAAGAAGGTCAGAGGGATACAGTAAATCTGAAGTGAAGCATCGGAATCTGTAACTAGTGGCACAGGAATGGTTCAAAACAGTCAGTAAGAAGAGTCAGTCTCCTTGTACTTAAGTCGGCATTGTGCCTTTTGTAATTAATTCCGATGCAATTTCTGTGTTTCATCGTTAATAAGAAGGTCCAAGTGATACAGTAAACCTGAAGTGTAGCATCGGAATCTGTAACCAGCGTCACAGGAATGGTTCAAAACATAGACACTAAGAAGAGTCAGTCTGCTCGTACTTAAGACGGCATTGTGCATTTTCTATTTAATTCGGATGCAATTTCTGTGTTTCGTCGCCAATAAGAAGGTCCAAAGGATACAGTAACCCTGAAGTGAAGCTTCGGAATCCATAACTAATGTCACAGGAATGGTTCAAAACATAGACAGTAGGAAGAGTCAGTCTTCTTATACTTAAGTCGGCATTGTGCCTTTTGTATTTAGTTCCGATGCATTTTCTGTGGTTCATCGTCAATTAGAAGGTCCTAGGGATACAGTAAACCTGAAGTGAAGCATCGGAATCTACAACTAGTGTCACAGGAATGGTTCAAAGCATAGTCCGTAAGAAGTGTCAGTCTTCTTGTACTTAAGTAGGCATTGTACCTTTTGTATTGAATTCCGATGCATTTTCTGTGTTTCATCGTCAACAAGAAGGTCCAAGGGATACAGTAAACCAGAAGTGAAGAATCGGAATCAATAACTAGTGTCACAGGAATGGATCAACATATGGTCAGTAAGAAGAGTCAGTCTTCTTGTACCTAAGTCGGCATTGTGCGTTTTCTATTTAATTAAGATGCAATTTCTGTGTTTCATCGTCAAAAAGAAAGTCAGAGGGATACAGTAAACCTGAAGTGTAGCATGGGAATTTAAGACTAGCGTCACAGGAACGGTTCAAAGCAGTCAGTAAGAAGAGTCAGTCTTCTTGTACTTAAGTCGGCATTGTGTCTTTTGTATTTAATTCCGATGCAATTTCTGTGTTTCATCGTCAATAAGAAGGTCCACGGGATACAGTAACCCAGAAGTGTAGCTTCGGAATCCATAACTAATGTCACAGGAATGGTTCAAAACATAGACAGTAGGAAGAGTCAGTCTTCTAATACTTAAGTCGGCATTGTGCCTTTTGTATTTAGTTCCGATGCAATTTCTATGGTTCATCGTCAATAAGAAGGTCCTAGGGATACATTAAACCTGAAGTGAAGCATCGGAATCTACAACTAGTGTCACAGGAATGGTTCAAAGTATAGTCAGTAAGAAGTGTCAGTCTTCTTGTACTTAAGTTGGCATTGTGACTTTTGTACTAAATTCCGATGCACTGGCTGTGTTTCATCGTCATTAAGAAGGTCCAAGGGATACAGTAAACCTGAAATGAAGCATCGGAATCTATAACTAGTGTCACTCGAATGGTTCAAAACATAGACAGTAAGAAGAGTCAGTCTTCTTGTACTTAAGTCGGCATTGTGTCTTTTGTATTTAATTCCGATGCAATTTCTGTGTTTCATCGTCAATAAGAACGTCCACGGGATACAGTAACCCAGAAGTGAAGCTTCGGAATCCATAACTAATGTCACAGGAATGGTTGAAAACATAGTTAGTAGGAAGAGTCAGTCTTCTTGTACTTAAGTTGGCATTGTGACTTTTGTATTTAATTCCGATGCACTGTCTGTGTTTCATCGTCATTAAGAAGGTCGAAGCTATACAGTAAACCTGAAATGAAGCATCAGAATCTATAACTTGTGTTACAGGAATGGTCAAAACATAGTCAGTAGGAAGAGTCAGTCTTCTTGTACTTAATTTGGCATTGTGACTTTTGTACTAAATTCCGATGCACTGGCTGTGTTTCATCGTCATTAAGAAGGTCCAAGGGATACAGTAAACCTGAAATGAAGCATCGGAATCTATAACTAGTGTCACTCGAATGGTTCAAATCATAGACAGTAAGAAGAGTCCGGCTTCTTGTACTTAAGTCGGCATTGTGCCTTTTCTATTTAATTCCGATGCAATTTCTGTGTTTCACCGTCAATAAGAGTGTCAGAGGGATACAGTGAACATGAAGTGAAGCATTGGAATCTATAACTAGTGTCACCGGAATGGTTCAAAAACATAGTCAGTATGAAGAGTCAGTCTTTATGTCCTTAAGTCGGCATTGTGCCTTTTGTATTTAATTCCGATGCAATTTCTGTGTTTCATCGTCAATAAGAAGGTCCAAGGGATACAGTACACCTGAAGTGAAGCATCGTAATCTGTAACTATAGTCACAGGAATGGTTAAAATCATAGACACTAAGAAGAGTCAGTCTTCTTGTTCTTAAGTCGGCATTGTGCGTTTTCTATTTAAATCCGATGCAATTTCTGTGATTCATCGTCAATAAGAAGGTCAGAGGGATACAGTGAATCTGAGGTGAAGCATGGGAATCTATAACTAGTGTCATAGGAATGGTTCAAACATAGAGAGTAGGAAGAGTCAGTCTTCTTGTACTTAGGTAGGCAAAGTGCGTTTTCTATTTAGTTCCGATGCTATTTCTGTGTTTCGTCGAGAATACGAAGGTCCAAAGGATACAGTAACCCTGAATTGAAGCATCGGAATCCATAACTAATGTCACAGGTATGGTTCTAAACATAGACAGAGGGAAGAGTCAGTCTTCTTATACTTAAGTCGGCATTGTGCCTTTAGTATTTAGTTCCGATGCAATTTCTGTGTTTCATCGTCAATAAGAAGGTCCTAGGGATACAGTGAACCTGAAGTGAAGCATCGGAATCTACAACTAGTGTCACAGGAATGGTTCAAAGCATAGTCAGTAAGAAGAGTCAGTCTTCTTGTACTTCAGTAGGCATTGTACGTTTTGTTATTAATTCCGATGCAATCTCTGTGTTTCATCGTCAATAAGAAGGTCCAAGGGATACAGTAAACCTGAAGTGAAGCATCGGAATCTATAACTAGTGTCACAGGGATGGATCAAGATATAGTCAGTAAGAAGAGTCAGTCTTCTTGTACTTAAGTCGGCATTGTGCCTTTTCTATTTAATTCCGATGCAATTTCTGTGTTTCATCGTCAAAAAGAAGGTCAGAGGGATACAGTAAACCTGAAGTGAAGCATCGGAATCTATAACTAGTGTCACAGGAATGTTTCAAAGCATAGACAGTAGGAAGAGTCAGTCTGGTTGTACTTAAGTTGGCATTGTGCCTTTTGTAATTAATTCCGATGCACTATCTGTGTTTCATCGTCATTAAGAAGGTCCAAGGGATACAGTAAATCTGAAATGAAGCATCGGAATCTATAACTAGTGTCTTTGGAATGGTTCAAAACTTAGACAGTAGGAAGATTCAGTCTACATGTACTTAAGTCGGTATTGATCGTTTTGTATCTATTTCCGATGCAAATTCTGTGTTTCATCGTCAATAAGAAGGTCAGAGGCATACAGTAAACCTGAAGGGAAGCATCGGAATCTATAACTAGTGTCACAGGAATGGTTCAAAACATAGTCAGTAAGAAGAGTCAGTCTTCTTGTACTTAAGTCGGCATTGTGCCTTTTGTATTTAATTTCGATGCAATTTCTGTGTTTCATCGTCAATAAGAAGGTCCAAGAGAAACAGTAAACCGTAAGTGGAGCATCGGAATCTATAACTAGTGTCACAGGAAAGGTTCAAAACAAAGATAGTAAGAAGAGTCAGCCTTCTTGTACTTAAGTCGGCATTGTGCCTTTTCTACTTAATTACGATGCAATTTCTGTGTTTCATCGTAAATAAGAGGGTTAGAGGGATACAGTGAACATGAAGTGAAGCATCGGAATCTATAACTAGTGTCACTGGAACGGTTCAAAGCATAGTAAGTAAGAAGAGTTAGTCATCTTGTCCTTAAGTCGGCATTGTGCCTTTTGTATTTAATTCCGATGCAATTTCTGTGTTTCATCGTTAATAAGAAGGTCCAAGGTATACAGTAAAAATGAAGTGAAGCATCGGCATCCATAACTAGTGTCACAGCAATGGTTCAAAACATAGTCATCAACAAGAGTCAGTCTTCATGTACCTAAGTCGGCATTGTGCCTTTTCTATTTAATTCCGTTGCAATTTCGGTGTTTCATCGTCATTAAGAAGGTCCAAGGGATAAAGTATACCTGGTGTGAAGCATCGGAATCTATAACTAGTGTCACAGGAATGGTTCAAAACATAGACAGTAAGAAGAGTCAGTCTTCTTGCACTTAAGTCGGCATTGTGCTTTTTGTATTTAATTCCGATGCATTTTCTGTGTTTCATCGTCAATAAGAAGGTCAGAGGGATACAGTAAACTTGAAGTGAAGCATCGGAGTCTATAACTAGTGACACTAGAATGGTTCAAAACATAGGCATTAAGAAGGTTCAGTCTTCTTGTACTTAAGTCGGCATTGTGCTTTTGAATTTAATTCCGATGCAATTTCTGTGTTTCATCGTCAATAAGAAGGTCCAAGGTATAGAGTAAACCTGGAGTGAAGCATCGGAATCTATAACTAGTGTCACAGGAATGGTTCAAATCATAGACAGAAAGAAGAGTCAGCCATCTTGTACTTAAGTCGGCATTGTATCTTTTGTATTTAATTCCGATGCAATTTCTGTGTTTCATCGTCACTAAGAAGGTCCAAGGGATACAGTAAACCTGAAGTGAAGCATCCGAATCTACAACTAGTGTCACAGGAGTGGTTAAAAACATAGTCAGTAATAAGAGTCAGTCTTCATGTAATTAAGTCGGCATTGTGCCTTTTGTATTTAATTCCGATGCAATTTCATTGATTAGTCGTCAATAAGAAGGTCCAAGGGAAACAGTAAACATGAAGTGAAGCATCGGAGTCCATAACTAGTGTCAATGGAATGGTTCAAACATAGACAGTAGGAAGAGTCAGTCTTCTTGTACTTAAGTCGGCATTGTGCCTTTTGTATTTACTTCCGAGGCAATATCGGTGTTTAATCTTGAATAAGAAGGTCCAAGGGATACAGTAAACCTGAAGTGAAGCATCGGAATCCATAACTAGTGTCACACGAATGGTTCAAAACATAGGCAGTAAGAAGATTCAGTCTTCTTGTCCTTAATTCGGCAATTGCCTTTTGTATTTAGTTTCGATGCAATTTCTGTGTTTCATCGTCAATAAGAAGGTCCAAGGTATACAGTAAACCTGGAGAGAAGCATCGGAAACTATAACTAGTGTCACACGAATGGTTCAAAACATAGACAGTAAGAAGAGTCAGCTTTCTTGCACTTAAGTCGGCATTGTGCCTTTTGTATTTAATTCCGATGCAGTTTCTGTGTTTCATAGTCAATAAGAAGGTCGAAGGGATACAGTAAACCTGAAGTGAAGCATCGGAAACCATAACTAGTGTCACAGGAATGGTTCAAAACAGTCAGAAAGAAGAGTCAGTCTTCTTGTACTTATGTCGGCATTGTGCCTTTTGTATTTAATTCCGATGCAATTTCTGTGTTTCATCGTCAATAAGAAGGTCCAAGGGATAAAGTAAACCTGAAGTGTAGCATCGGAATCTGTAACTAGCGTCACAGGAATGGTTCAAATCATAGACACTAAGAAGAGTCAGTCTGCTTGTTCTTAAGACGGCATTGTGCCTTTTGTATTTAATTCCGATGCAATTTCTGTGTTTCATCGTCAATAAGAAGGTCCTAGGGATGCAGTAAACCTGAAGTGAAGCATCGGAATCTATAACTAGTGTCACAGGAATGGATCAAGATATAGTCAGTAAGAAGAGTCAGTCTTCCTGTACTTAAGTCGGCATTGTGCCTTTTGTATTTATTTCCGATGCAATTTCTGTGTTTCATCGTCAATAAGAAGGTCAGAGGGAGACAGTAAACCTGAAGTGAAGCATCGGAATCTATAACTAGTGTCACAGGAATGGTTCAAAACATAGTCGGTAAGAAGAGTCAGTCTTCTTGTATTTATGTCGGCATTGTGCCTTTTGTATTTAATTCCGATGCAACTTCTGTGTTTCATCGTCAATAGGAAGGTCCAAGAGATACAGTAAACCTGAAGTGAAGCATCGGAATCTGTAACTAGCGTCACAGGAATGGTTCAAAAAATAGACACTAAGAAGAGTCAGTCTGCTTGTACTTAAGACAGCATTGTGCCTTTTGTATTTAATTCCGATGCAATTTCTGTGTATCATCGTCAATAAGAAGGTCAGAGGGATACAGTGAACCTGAGGTGAAGCATCGGAATCTATAACTAGTGTCGCAGGAATGGTTCAAAAAATAGACAGTTGGAAGAGTCGGTCTTCTTGTACTTAAGTCGGCATTGTGCCTTTTCTATTTGATTCCGATGCAATATCGGTGTTTCATCGTTAATAAGAAGGTCAGAGGGATACATTAAACATGAAGTGAAGCATCGAAATCTACAACTAGTATCACTGGAATGGTTCAAATCGTAGTCAGTAAGAAGAGTCAGTCTTCTTGTACTTAAGTCGGCATTGTGCCTTTTGTATTTAATTCCGATGCAATTTCTGTGTTTCATCGTCAATAAGAAGATCCAAGGGATACAGTAAACCTGAAGTGAAGCATCGGAATCTATAACTAGTGTCACAGGAATGGATCAAGATATAGTCAGTATGAAGAGTCAGTCTTCTTGTACATAAGTCGGCATTGTGCCTTTTCTATTTAATTCCGATGCAATTTCTGTGTTTCGTCATCAATAAGAAGGTCCAAGGGATACAGTATACCTGAAGTGAAGCATCGGAATCTATAACTAGCGTCACAGGAATGGTTCAAAACATAGACATTAAGAAGAGTCAGTCTTCTTGTACTTAAGTAGGCATTTTGCCTTTTGTATTTAATTCCGATGCAATTTCTGTGTATCATCGTCAATAAGAGCGTCCAAGAGATACAGTAAACATGAAGTGAAGCATCGGAATCTATAACTAGTGTCACAGGAATGGTTCAAAACATAGTCAGTAAGAAGAGTCAGTTTTCTTGTATTTAAGTCAGCATTGTGCCTTTTGTATTTAATTCCGATGCAATTTCTGTGTTTCATCTTCAATAAGAAGGTCAGAGGGACACAGTAGACCTGAAGTGAATCATCGGAATCTATAACTAGTGTCACAGGAATGGTTCCAATCATAGTCAGTTAGAAGTGTCAGTCTTCTTGTACTTGATTCGGCATTGTGCCTTTTCTATTTAATTCCG
Organism: Schistocerca serialis cubense; assembly: GCF_023864345.2. NCBI lineage: Eukaryota > Metazoa > Arthropoda > Insecta > Orthoptera > Acrididae > Schistocerca > Schistocerca serialis. Next base: position 2,539,369 of record NC_064645.1, read on the forward strand.
ATGCTATTTCAGTGTTTCATCGTCAATAAGAAGGTCCAAGGGATACAGTTAAGCTGAAGTGAAGCATCGGAATCTATAACTAGTGTCACAGATATGGTTCAAAACATAGTCAGTAAGAAGAGTCAGTCTTCTTGTACTTAAGTCGGCATTGTGCCTTTTGTATTTAATTCCGATTAAATTTCTGTGTTTCATCGTCAATAGGATGGTCAGAGGGATACACTAAACCTGAAGTGAAGCATCGGAATCTAGAACTTTTGTCACATGAATGGTTCAGAACATAGACAGTAAGAAGGGTCGGTCATCTTCTACTTAAGACGGCATTGTGCCTTTTGTATTTAATTCAGATGCAATTTCTGTATTTCATCGTCAATAAGAAGGTCCAAGGGATACAGTAAACCTGAAGTGAAGCATCGGAATCTATAACTAGTGTCACAGGAATGGTTCAAACATAGTCAGTAAGATGAGTCAGTCTTTTTGTACATAAGTCGGCATTGTGACTTTTCTATGTAATTCCGATGCAATTTCTGTGTTTCATCGTCAGTAAGAAGGTGAGTGGGATACAGTAAACCTGAGGTGAAGCGTCGGAATCTATAACTAGTGTCGCAGGAATGGTTCAAAAAATAGACAGTTGGAAGAGTCGGTCTTCTTGTACTTAAGTCGGCATTGTGCCTTTTCTATTTGATTCCGATGCAATATCGGTGTTTCATCGTTAATAAGAAGGGCAGAGGGATACATTAAACATGAAGTGAAGCATCGGAATCTACAACTAGTATCACTGGAATGGTTCAAATCGTAGTCAGTAAGAAGAGTCAGTCTTCTTGTACTTAAGTCGGCATTGTGCCTTTTGTATTTAATTCCGATGCAATTTATGTGTATCATCGTTAATAAGAAGGTCCAAGGTATAGAGTAAACCTGGAGTGAAGCATCGGAATCTATAACTAGTGTCACAGGAATGGTTCAAATCATAGGTAGGAGGAAGAGACAGCCATCTTGTACCTAAGTCGGCATTGTGCATTTTGTATTTAATTCCGATGCAATTTCTGTGTTTCATCGTCACTAAGAAGGTCCAAGGGATACAGTAAACCTGAAGTGAAGCATCGGAATCTACAACTAGTGTCACAGGAGTGGTTAAAAACATAGTCAGTAAGAAGAGTTAGTCTTCATGTACTTAAGTCGGCATTGTGCTTTTTGTATTTAATTCCGATGCAATTTCATTGATTAGTCGTCAATAAGAAGGTCCAAGGGAAACAGTAAACATGAAGTGAAGCATCGGACTCTATAACTAGTGTCAATGGAATGGTTCAAACATAGACAGTTGGAAGAGTCAGTCTTCTTGTACTTAAGTCGGCATTGTGCCTTTTGTATGTAATTCCGAGGCAATATCGGTGTTTAATCGTCAATAAGAAGGTCCAAGGGATACAGTAAACCCTTAAATGAAGCATCGGAATCCATAACTAGTGTCACACGAATGGTTCAAAACATAGGCAGCAAGAAGATTCAGTCTTCTTGTACTTAAGTCGGCATTGTGCCTTTTGTATTTAGTTTCGATGCTATTTCTGTTTTTCATCGTCAATAAGAAGGTCCAACGTATACAGTAAACTTGGAGGGAAGCATCGGAAACTATAACTAGTGTCACATGAATGGTTCAAAACATAGACAGTAAGCAGAGTCAGCTTTCTTGCACTTAATTCGGCATTGTGCCTTTTCTATTTAATTCCGATGCAATTTCTGTGTTTCATCGTCAAAAAGAAGGTCAGAGGGATACAGTAACCCTGAAGTGAAGCATCGGAATCTATAACTAGTGTCACAGGAATGGTTCAAAACATGCACAATAGGAAGAGTCAGCCGTCTTGTACTTAAGTCTGCATTGTGCCTTTAGTATTTAATTCCGATGTAATTTCTGTGTCTCATCGTCAATAAGACGGTCAGAGGGATTCAGTGAAACTGAGGTGAAGCATTGGAATCTATAACTAGTGTCACAGGAATGGTTCAAGATATAGTCCGTAAGAAGAGTCAGTCTTCATGTACTTAAGACGGCATTGTGCCTTTTCTATTTAATTCCGATGCAATTTCTGTGTTTCATCGTCAATAAGAAGGTCAGAGGGATACAGTGAAACTGAGGTGAAGCATCGGTATCTATAATTAGTGTCACAGGAATGGTTCAAAACATAGACAGTAAGATGAGTCAGTCTTCTTGTACTTAAGTCGGCATTGTCCCTTTTCTAATTAACCCGATGCAATTTCTGTGTTTCGTCGCCAATAAGAAGTTCAAAAGGATACAGTAAAACTGAAGTGAAGCATTGGAATCCATAAATAATGTCACAGGAATGGTTCAAAACATAGACAGTAGGAAGAGTCAGTCATCTTATACATAAGTCGGCATTGTGCCCTTTGTATTTAGTTCCGATGCAATTTCTGTGTTTCATCGTCAATAAGAAGGTCCTAGGGATGCAGTAAACCTGAAGTGAAGCATCGAAATATACAACTAGTGTCACAGGAATGGTTCAAAACATAGTCAGTAAGAAGAGTCAGTCTCCTTGTACTTAAGTAGGCATTGTCCCTTTTGTATTTAATTCCGATGCAATTTCTGAGTTTTATCGTCAATAAGAAGGTCCAAGGGATACAGTAAACCTGAAGTGAAGCATCGGAATCTATAACTAGTGACAGGAATGGATCAAGATATGGTCAGTAAGAAGAGTCAGTCTTCTTGTACTTAAGTCGGCATTGTGCCTTTTGTATTTAATTCCGATGCAACTTCTGTGTTTCATCGTCAATAAAAAGGTCCAAGAGATACAGTAAACCTGAAGTGGAGCATCGGAATCTATAACTAGTGTCACCGGAATGGTTCAAAACATAGACAGTAAGAAGAGTCGGTCTTCTTGTACTTAAGTCGGCATTGTGCTCTTTTCAATTTAATTCCGATGCAATTACTGTGTTTAACCGACAATAAGAAGGTCAGAGGGATACAGTAAACTTGAAGAGAAGCATCGGAATCTCCAAATAGTGTCAATGGAATGGTTCAACACATAGTCTGTATGAAGAGTCAGTCTTCTTGTACTTAAGTCGGCATTGTGCCTTTTGTATTTAATTCCGATGCAATTTCTGTGTTTCATCGTCAATAAGAAGGTCCAAGGTATACAGTAAGCCTGAAGTGAAGCATCGGAATCTGTAACTAGCGTCACAGGAATGGTTCAAAACATAGACAGTTGCATGAGTCGGTCTTCTTGTACTTAAGTCGGCATTGTGCCTTTTCTATTTAATTCCGATGCAATCTCGGTGTTTCATCGTTAATAAGAAGGTCAGAGGGATACAGTAAACATGAAGTGAAGCATCGGAATCTACAACTAGTATCACTGGAATGGTTCAAATCATAGTCAGTAAGAAGAGTCAGTCTTCTTGTACTTAAGTCGGCATTGTGCCTTTTGTATTTAATTCCGATGCAATTTCTGTGTTTCATCGTCAATTAGAAGATCCAAGGGATACAGTAAACCTGAAGTGAAGCATCAGAATCTATAACTAGTGTCACTGGAATGGATCATGATATAGTCAGTATGAAGATCAGTCTTCTTGTACATAAGTCGGCATTGTGCCTTTTGTATTCAATTCCGATGCAATTTCTGTGTTTCATTGTCAATAAGAAGGTCCAAGGGATACAGTAAACCTGAAGTGAAGCATCGGAATCCATAACTAGTGTCACAGGAATGGTTCAAAACATAGACAGTAGGAAGAGGCAGTCTTCTTGTACATAAGTCGGCATTGTGCCTTTTCTATTTAATTCCGATGCAATTGCTGTGTTTCGTCATCAATAAGAAGGTCCAAGGGATACAGTAAACCTGAAGTGAAGCATCAGAATCTATAACTAGCGTCACAGGAATGGTTCAAAACATAGACACTAAGAAGAGTCACTCTTCTTGTACTTAAGTCAGCATTGTGCCTTTTGTATTTAATTCCGATGCTATTTCTGTGATTCATCTTCAATAAGAAGGTCAGAGGGACACAGTAGACCTGAAATGAATCATCGGAATCTATAACTAGTGTCACAGGAATGGTTCCAATCATAGTCAGTTAGAAGAGTCAGTCTTCTTGTACTTGATTCGGCATTGTGCCTTTTGTATTTAATTCCGATGCTATTTCAGTGTTTCATCGTCAATAAGAAGGTCCAAGGGATACAGTAAAGCTGAAGTGAAGCATCGGAATCTATAACTAGTGTCACAGATATGGTTCAAAACATAGTCAGTAAGAAGAGTCAGTCTTCTTGTACTTAAGTCGGACTTGTGCCTTTTGTATTTAATTCCGATTCAATTTCTGTGTTTCATCGTCTATAGGATGGTCAGAGGGATACAGTAAACCAGAAGTGAAGCGTCGGAATCTAGAACTTTTGTCACATGAATGGTTCAGAACATAGTCAGTAAGAAGGGTCGGTCATCTTCTACTTAAGTCGGCATTGTGCCTTTTGTATTTAATTCCGATGCAATTTCTGTATTTCATCGTCAATAAGAAGGTCCAAGGGATACAGTAAACCTGAAGTGAAGCATCGGAATCTATAACTAGTGTCACAGGAATGGTTCAAAACATAGACAGTAAGAAGAGTCAGTCTTCTTGTTCTTTAGTCGGCATTGTGCCCTTTTCAAATTAAGTCCGATGCAATTACTGTGTTTCATCGTCAATACGAAGTTCAGAGGGATGCAATAAACTTGAATTGAAGCATCGGAATCTCTAACTGGTGTCACAGGAATGTTTCAAATCATAGTCAGTAAGACGAGTCAGTCTTCTTGTACTTAAGTCGGTATTGTGCCTTTTGTATTTCATTCCGATGCCATTTCTGTGTTTCATCGTCAATAAGAAGGCCAAAGGGATACAGTAAACCTGAAATGAAGCATCGAAATCTATAACTAGTGTCACAGGAATGGTTCAAACATAGTCAGTAAGATGTGTCAGTCTTCTTGTACTTAAGTCGGCATTGTGACTTTTCTATTTAATTCCGATGCAATTTCTATGTTTCATCGTCAATAAGAAGGTGAGAGGGATACAGTAAACCTGACGTGAAGCGTCGGAATCTATAACTAGAATCACAGGAATGGTTGATAACATAGTCAGTAAGGACAATCAGTCTTCTTGTACTTATGTCGGCATTGTGCTTTTTCTATTTAATTGCGATGCAATTTCTGTGTTTCATCGCCAATAAGAATGTCCAAGGGATACAGTAAACCTGAAGTGAAGCATCGGAACCTGTAACTAGCGTCACAGGAATGGTTCAAAACATAGACAGTAAGAAGAGTCAGTCTTCTTGTACTTAAGTCGGCATTGTGCCTTCTCTATTTAATTCAGTTGCAATTTCTGTGTTTCATCGTCAATAATAAGGTCAGAGGGATACAGATAACCGGAGGTGAAGCATCGGAATCTATAACTAGTGTCACAGGAATTGTTCAAAACATAGACAGTAAGAAGAGTAGGTCTTCTTGTACTTAAGTCGGCATTGTGCCTTTTGTATTTAATTCCGATGCAATTTTTGTGTTTCATCGTCAATAAGAAGGTCCAAGGGATTCAGTAAACCTGAAGTGAAGCATCGGAATCTAAAACTAGTGTCACAGGAATGGTTCAAAACCTAGTCTGTAGGAAGAGTCAGTCTTCTTGTACTTAAGTCGGCATTGTGCTTTTGTATTTAATTTCGCTGCAATTTCTGTGTTTCATCGTCAATAAGAATGTCAGAGGGATACAGTAAAGCTGAAGTGAAGCATCGGAATCTAAAACTAGTGTCACAGGAATGGTTCAAAACATAGGCAGTAGGAAGAGTCAGTCATCTCGTACTTACGTCGGCATTGTGCCTTTTCTATTTAATTCCGATGCAATTTCTGTGTTTCATCGTCAATAAGACGGTCCAAGGGATACAGTAAACCAGAAGTGAAGCATCGGATTGTATAACTAGTGTCACAAGAATGGTTCAAATCATAGCCAGTGAGAAGAGTCAGTCTTCTTGTACTTAAGTCGGCATTGTGCCTTTTCTATTTAATTGCGATGCAATTTCTGTGTTTCATCGTCAATAAGAAGGTCCAAGGGAAATAGTAAACCTGGAGTGAAGCATCGGACTCTATAACTAGTGTCACAGGAATGGTTCAAAACATAGACAGTATGAAGAGTCAGTCTTTTTGTACTTAAGTCAGCATTGTGTCTTTTCTATTTAATTCCGATGCAGTTTCTGTGTTCCATCGTCAATAAGAGTGTCAGAGGGATACAGTGAACATGAAGTGAAGCATCGGATCTATAACTAGTGTCACAGGAATGGTTCAAAACATAGTCAGTGAGAAGAGTCAGTCTTCTTGTACCTAAGTCGGCATTGTGCCTTTTCTATTTAAATCCGATGCTATTTCGGTGTTTCATCGTCAATAAGAAGATCCAAGGGATACAGTAAACCTCGTGTGAAGAATCGGAATCTATAACTACTGTCACAGGAATGGTTCAAAACATAGACAGTAAGAACAGTCAGTCTTCTTGTACTTAAGTCGGCATTGTGCCTTTTGTATTTAATTCCGATGCAATTTCTGTGTTTTGTCGTCAATTAGAAGGTCCAAGGGATTCAGTAAACCTGAAGTGAAGCATCGGAATCTCTAACTAGTGTCACAGGAATGGTTCAAAACCTAGTCTGTAGGAAGAGTCAGTCTTCTTGTACTTAAGTCGGAATTGTGCCTTTTGTACTAAATTCCGCTGCAATTTCTGTGTTTCTACGTCAATAAGAAGGTCAGAGGGATCCAGTAAAGCTGAAGTGAATCATCGGAATCTAAAACTAGTGTCACAGGAATGGTTCAAAACATAGACACTAGGAATAGTCAGTCTTCTTGTACTTAAGTCGCCATTGTGCCTTTTCATTTTAATTCCGATGCAATTTCTGTGTTTCATCGCCAATAAGACGGTCCAAGGGATACAGTAAACCTGAAGTGAAGAATCGGATTGTATAACTAGTGTCACAGGAATGTTTCAAAGCATAGTCAGTGAGAAGAGTCAGACTTCTTATCCTTAAGTCGGCGTTGTGCCTTTTCTAATTAATTCCGATGGTGTTTCTGTGTTCCATCGTCAATAAGTGTGTCAGAGGGATGCAGTGAACCTGAAGTGAAGCATCGGAATCTTTAACTAGTGTCACAGGAATGGTTCAAACATAGTCAGTAAGAAGAGTCTGTCTTCTTATCCTTAAGTCGGCGTTGTGCCTTTTGTATTTAATTCCGATGCAATTTCTGTGTTTCATCGTCAATAAGAAGGTCAGAGGGATACAGTAAACCTGAAGTGAAGCATCGGAATCTATAACTAGTGTCATGGGAATGGTTCAATGCATAGGCAGTAAGAAGATACATTTTCCTGTCCTTAAGTCGGCATTGTGCCTTTTGTATTTAATTCCAATGCAATTTCAGTGTTTCATCGTCAATAAGAAGGTGCAAGGGATACAGTAAACCTGGAGTGAAGCATCGGAATCTATAACTAGTGTCACAGGAATGGTTCAAAACATAGTCAGTGAGAAGAGTCTGTCTTCCTGTCCTTAAGTCGGCATTGTGCCTTTTGTATTTAATTCCGATGCAATTTCTGTGTTTCATCGACAATAAGAAGATCCAAGGGATACAGTAAAACCTGAAGTGAAGCATCAGAACCTATAACTAGTGTATAAAGAATGGTTCAAATCATAGACAGTAAGAAGAATCAGTCTTCCCTCACTTAAGTCGGCATTATGCCTTTTGTATTTAATTCCCTTGCAATTTCTGTGTTTCATCGTCAATAAGAAGGTCAGAGGGATACACTAAACCTGGAGTGAAGCATCGGAATCTATAACTAGTGGCACAGGAATGGTTCAAAACATAGACAGTAAGAAGAGTCAGTCTTCTTGTACTTAACTCGGCATTGTGCCTTTTCTATTTAATTACGAGGCAATTTCTGTGTTTCATCGTCAATAAGAAGGTCAGAGGGATACAGTAAACCTGAAGTGAAGCATCTAAATCTATAACTAGTGTCATAGGAATGGTTCAAAACATAGTCAGTAAGACGAGTCAGTCTTCTTGTCCTTAAGTCGGCGTTGTGCCTTTTGTATTTAATTCCGGTGCAATTTCTGTGTTTCATCGTCAATAAGAAAGTCAGAGGGATACAGTAAACCGAAAATGAGGCATCGGAATCTATAACTAGTGTCACAGGAATGGTTCAAAACATAGACAGTAAGAAGAGTCAGTGTTCTTGTCCTAATTCAGCATTGTGCCTTTTGTATTTAATTCCGGTGCAATTTCTGTGTTTCATCGTCAATACGAAAGTCAGAGGGATACAGTAAACCTGAAGTGAAGCATCGGAATCTATAACAAGTGTCACAGGAATGGTTCAAAACATAGACAGTAGGAAGAGTCAGTCTTCTTGTACTTAAGTCGGCATTGTGCATTTTGTATGTACTTCCGATGCAATTTATGTTTTTCATCGTTAATAAGATGGTCCAATTGATACAGTAAACCTGAAGTGAAGCATCGAAATCTATAACTAGTGTCACAGGAATGGTTCAAAACATAGTCAGTGAGAAGAGTCAGTCTTCTTGTACTATAGTCGGCATTGTGCCTTTTGTATTTAATTCCGATGCAATTTCTGTGTTTCATCGTCAATAAGAAGGTCAGAGGGATACAGTGAACCTGGTGTGAAGAATCGGAATCTATAACTACTGTCACAGGAATGGTTCAAAACATAGACAGTAAGAACAGTCAGTCTTCTTGTACTTAAGTCGGCATTGTGCCTTTTGTTTTTAATTCCGATGCAATTTCAGTGTTGTGTCGTCAATAAGAAGGTCCAAGGGATTCAGTAAACCTGAAGTGAGGTATCGGAATCTATAACTAGTGACACAGGAATGGTTCAAAACCTAGTCTGTAGGAAGAGTCAGTCTTCTTGTACTTAAGTCGGCATTGTGCTTTTGTATTTAATTTCGCTGCAATTTCTGTGTTTCATCGTCAATAAGAATGTCAGAGGGATACAGTAAAGCTGAAGTGAAGCATCGGAATCTAAAGCTAGTGTCACAGGAATGGTTCAAAACATAGGCAGTAGGAAGAGTCAGTCATCTTGTACTTAAGTCGGAATTGTGCCTTTTCTATTTAATTCCGATGCAATTTCTGCGTTTCATCGTCAATAAGACGGTCCAAGGGATACAGTAAACCTGAAGTGAAGCATCGGATTGTATAACTAGTGTCACAGGAATGGTTCAAAACATAGCCAGTGAGAAGAGTCAGTCTTCTTGTACTTAAGTCGGCATTGTGCCTTTTCTATTTAATTCCGATGCAATTTCTGTGTTTCATCGTCAATAAGAAGGTCCAAGGGAAATAGTAAACCTGGAGTGAAGCATCGGACTCTATAACTAGTGTCACAGGAATGGTTCAAAACATAGACAGTATGAAGAGTCAGTCTTTTTGTACTTAAGTCAGCATTGTGTCTTTTCTATTTAATTCCGATGCAGTTTCTGTGTTCCATCGTCAATAAGAGTGTCAGAGGGATACAGTGAACATGAAGTGAAGCATCGGAATCTATAACTAGTGTCACAGGAATGGTTCAAAACATAGTCAGTGAGAAGAGTCTGTCTGCTTGTCCTTAAGTCGGCATTGTGCCTTTTGTATTTAATTCCGATGCAATTTATGTGTTTCATCGTCAATAAGAAGGTAAAAGGGATACAGTAAACCGGAAGTGAAGCATCGGAATCTATAACTAGTGTCACAGGGATGGTTCAAAACATAGTCAGTAACAAGAGTCAGTCTTCTTGTACCTAAGTCGGCATTGTGCCTTTTCTATTTAAATCCGATGCTATTTCGGTGTTTCATCGTCAATAAGAAGGTCCAAGGGATACAGTAAGCCTGGTGTGAAGAATCGGAATCTATAACTACTGTCACAGGAATGGTTCAAAACATAGACAGTAAGAACAGTCAGTCTTCTTGTACTTAAGTCGGCATTGTGCCTTTTGTATTTAATTCTGATGCAATTTCTGTGTTTTGTCGTCAATAAGAAGGTCCAAGGGATTCAGTAAACCTGAAGTGAAGCATCGGAATCTCTAACTAGTGTCACAGGAATGGTTCAAACCTAGTCTGTAGAAAGAGTCAGTCTTCTTGTACTTAAGTCGGAATTGTGCCTTTTGTACTTAATTCCGCTGCAATTTCTGTGTTTCATCGTCAATAAGAAGGTCAGAGGGATCCAGTAAAGCTGAAGTGAATCATCGGAATCTAAAACTAGTGTCACAGGAATTGTTCAAAACATAGACACTAGGAATAGTCAGTCTTCCTGTACTTAAGTCACCATTGTGCCTTTTCTATTTAATTCCGATGCAATTTCTGTGTTTCATCGCCAATAAGACGGTCCAAGGGATACAGTAAACCTGAAGTGAAGCATCAGATTGTATAACTAGTGTCACAGGAATGTTTCAAAGCATAGTCAGTGAGAAGAGTCAGACTTCTAGTACTTAAGTCGGCATTGTGCCTTATCTAATTAATTCCGATGCTGTTTCTGTGTTCCATCGTCAAAAAATGTGTCAGAGGGATGCAGTGAACCTGTAGTGAAGCATCGGAATCTTTAACTAGTGTCACACAAATGGTTCAAACATAGTCAGTAAGAAGAATCAGTCTTCATGTACTTAAGTCGGCTTTGTGCCTTTTGTATTTAATTCCGATGCAATTTCATTGTTTCATCGTTAATAAGAAGGTCCAAGCGAAACAGTAAACCTGAAGTGAAGCATCGGAGGCTATAACTAGTGTCAATGGAATGGTTCAAACATAGACAGTAGGATGAGTCAGTCTTCTTGTACTTAAGTCGGCATTGTGCCTTTTTTATTTAATTCCGATGCAATTTCTGTGTTTCATCGTCAATAAGGAGGTCCAAGGGATACAGTAAACCTGAAGTGAAGCATCGGAATCCATAACTAGTGTCACAGGAATGGATCAACACATTGACAGAAGGAAGAGTCAGTCTTTTTGCACTTAAGTCGGCATTGTGCCTTTTGTATTTAATTCCGATGCAATTTCTGTGTTTCATCGTCAATAAGACGGTCCAAGGGATACAGTAAAAATGAAGTGAAGCATCGGATTTTATAACTAGTGTCACACGAATGGTTCAAATCATAGTCAGTAAGAAGAGTCAGTCTTCTTGTACTTAAGTCGGCATTGTGCCTTTTCTGTTTCATTCCGATGCAATTTCTGTGTTTCATCGTCAATAAGAAGGTCCAAGGGATACAGTAAACCTGAAGTGAAGCATCAGAACCTATAACTAGTGTCACAGGAAGGGTTCAAAACATAGACAGTAAGAAGAGTCAGTCTCCTTGCACTTACGTCGGCATTGTGCCTTTTGAATTTAATTCCGATGCAATTTCTGTGTTTCATCGTCAGTAAGAAGGTCAGAGGGATACAGTAAACCTGAAGTGAAGCATCGGAATCTATAACTAGTGTCACAGGAATGGTTCAAATCATAGGCAGTAAGAAGATACAGTCTTCTTGTCCTTAATTCGGCATTGTGCCTTTTGTATTTAATTCCGATGCTATTTCTGTGTTTCATCGTCAATAAGAAGGTGCAAGGGATACAGTAAACCTGGAGTGAAGCATCGGAATCTATCACTAGTGTCACAGGAATGGTTCAAAACATAGACAGTAAGAAGAGTCAGCCTTCTTGTAAATAAGTCGGCATTGTGCCTTTTGTATTTAATTCTGATGCAATTTCTGTGTTTCATCGTCAATAAGAAGGTCCAACGGATACAGTAAACCTGAAGTGAAGCAACGGAATCTATAACTAGTGTCACAGGAATGGTTCAAAACATAGTCAGTAAGAAGAATCAGTCTATATGTACTTAAGTCGGCATTGTGCCTTTTGTATTTAATTCCGATGCAATTTCATTGTTTCATCGTTAATAAGAAGGTCCAAGGGAAACCGTAATCCTGAAGTGAAGCATCGGAAGCTATAACTAGTGTCAATGGAATGGTTCAAACATAGACAGTAGGATGAGTCAGTCTTCTTGTACTTAAGTCGGCATTGTGCCTTTTGTATTTAATTCCGATGCAATTTCTGTGTTTCATCGTCAATAAGAAGGTCAGAGATATACAGTAACCCTGAAGTGAAGCATTGGAATCTATAACTAGTGGCACAGAAATGGTTCAAAACATAGACAGTAGGAAGACTCAGTCTTCATGTACTTAAGTCGGCATTGTGCATTTTGTATTTAATTCCGATGCAATTTCTGTGTTTCATCGTATATAAGAAGGTCAGATCGATACAGTAAACCTGAAGTGATGCATCGGAATTTACAACTAGTGTCACAGGAGTGGTTCAAAACATAGATAATCAGAAGAGTCAGTCTTCTTATACTTGAGTCGGCATTGTGACTTTTGCATTAAATTCCGATGCAATTTCTGTGTTTCATCCTCAATAAGAAGTTCCAAGGGATACAGTAAACCTGAAGTCAAGCATCGGAATCTATAACTTGAGTCACAGGAATGGTTCAAAACATTGACAGTAAGAAGAGTCAGTCTTCTTGTACTTAAGTCCTCATTGTGCCTTTGCAATTTAATTCCTATCCAATGTCTGTGTTTCATCGTCAATAAGAAGGTCAAAGGGATACAGTACTCCTGAAGTGAAGCATCGGAATCTATAACTAGTGTCACAGGAATGGTTCAAACCATAGTCAGTAAGAAGAGTCAGTCTTTTTGTACTTAAGTCGGCATTGTGCATTTTGTATTTAATTTCGATGTAATTTCTGTGTTTCATCGTCAACAAGAAGGTCCAAATGATACAGTAAACCTGAAGTGAAGCATCGGAATCTATATCTATTGTCACAGGAGTGGTTCAAAACATAGACAGTAAGAAGAGTCAGTCTTCTTGTACCTAAGTCGGTATTGTGCCTTTCGTAATTAATTCCGATGCCTTTTCTGTGTTTCATCGTCAATAAGGTCAGAGGGATACAGTAATAACGAAGTGAAGCATCGGAATCTATAGCTAGTGTCACACGAATGTTTCAAAACATAGACAGTAAGAAGAGTCAGTCTTCTTATACTTAAGTCGTCATTGTGCCTTTTGTATTTAATTCCGATGCAATTTCTGTGTTTCATCGTCAATAAGAAGGTCCAAGGGATACAGTAAACCTGGAGTGAAGCATCGGAATCCATAACTAGTGTCACAGGAATGGTCCCATCATAGTCAGTAAGAAGAGTCAGTCTTCTTGTCCTTAAGTCGGCATTGTGCCTTTTGTATTTAATTCTGATGCAATTTCTGTGTTTCATCGTCAATAAGAAGATCCAAGGGATACAGTAAACCTGAAGTGAGGCATCAGAACCTATAACTAGTGTCACAGGAAGGGTTCAAAACATAGACAGTGAGAAGAGTCACTCTCCTTGCACTTAAGTCGGCATTGTGCCTTTCGAATTTAATTCCGATGCAATTTCTGTGTTTCATCGTCAATAAGAAGGTCAGAGGGATACAGTAAACCTGAAGTGAGGCATCGGAATCTATAACTAGAATCACAGGAATAGTTCAAAAATAGGCAGTAAGAAGATACAGTCTTCTTGTCCTTAAGTCGGCATTGTGCCTTTTGTATTTCATTCCGATGCAATTTCTGTGTTTCATCGTCAATAAGAATGTGCAAGGGATACAGTAAACCTGGAGTGAAGGATCGGAATCTATCACTAGTGTCACAGGAATGGTTCAAATCATAGACAGTAAGAAGAATCAGTCTTCATGTACTTAAGTCGGCATTGTGCCTTTTGTATTTAATTCCGATACAATTTCATTTTTTCATCGTTAATAAGAACGTCCAAGGGAAACAGTATAACTGAAGTGAAGCTTCGGAAGCTATAACTAGTGTCAATGGAATGTTTCAAACATCGACAGTAGGATGAGTCAGTCTTCTTGTACTTAAGTCGGCATTGTGCCTTTCGTATTTAATTCCGATGCAATTTCTGTGTTTCATCGTCAATAAGAAGGTCCAACGGATACAGTAAAACTGAAGTGAAGCATCGGAATCTATAAATAGTGTCACAGGAATGGTTCAAAACATAGTCTGTAAGAAGAGTCAGTCTCCTTGCACATAAGTCGGCATTGTGCCTTTTGAATTTAATTCCGATGCAATTTCTGTGTTTCATCGTCAGTAAGAAGGTCAGAGGGATACAGTAAACCTGAAGTGAAGCATCGGAATCTATAACTAGTGTCACAGGAATGGTTCAAATCATACGCAGTAAGAAGATACAGTCTTCTTGTCATTAATTCGGCAATGTGCCTTTTGTATTTAATTCCGATGCTATTTCTGTGTTTCATCGTCAATAAGAAGGTCCAAGGGATACAGTAAACCTGGAGTGAAGCATCGGAATCTATCACTAGTGTCACAGGAATGGTTCAAAACATAGTCAGTAAGAAGAATCAGTCTACATGTACTTAAGTCGGCATTGTGCCTTTTGTATTTAATTCCGATGCAATTTCATTGTTTCATCGTTAATAAGATGGTCCAAGGGAAACCGTAATCCTGAAGTGGAGCATCGGAAGCTATAACTAGTGTCAATGGAATGGTTCAAACATAGACAGTAGGATGAGTCAGTCTTCTTGTACTTAAGTCGGCATTGTGATGTTTGTATTTAATTCCGATGCAATTTCGGTGTTTCATCGTCAACAAGAAGGTCAGAGATCTACAGTAACCCTGAATTGAAGCATCGGAATCTATAACTAGTGTCACAGAAATGGTTCAAAACATAGACAGTAAGAAGACTCAGTCTTCATTTACTTAAGTCGGCATTGTGCATTTTGTACTTAATTCCGATGCAATATCTGTGTTTCATCGTATATAAGAAGGTCAGACCGATACAGTAAACCTGAACTGATGCATCGGAATTTACAACTAGTGTCACAGGAGTGGTTCAAAACATAGACAATCAGAAGAGTCAGTCTTCTTGTACTTGAGTCGGCATTATGCCTTTTGCATTAAATTCCGATGCAATTTCTGTGTTTCATCGTCAATAAGAAGTTCCAAGGGATACAGTAAACCTGAAGTCAAGCATCGGAATCTATAACTAGTGTCACAGGTATGGTTCAAAACATAGACAGTAAGAAGAGTCAGTCTTCTTGTACTTAAGTCCTCATTGTGCCTTTTCTATTTAATTCCTATCCAATGTTTGTGTTTCATCGTCAATAAGAAGGTCAGAGGGATACAGTACACCTGAAGTGAAGCATCGGAATCTATAACTAGTGTCACAGGAATGGTTCAGATCATAGTCAGTAAGAAGAGTCAGTCTTTTTGTACTTAAGTCGGCATTGTGCCTTTTGTATTTAATTTCGATGTAATTTCTGTGTCTCATCGTCAACAAGAAGGTCCAAATGATACAGTAAACCTGAAGTGAAGCATCGGAATCTATATCTAGTGTCACAGGAGTGGTTCAAAACATAGACAGTAAGAAGAGTCAGTCTTCTTGTACATAAGTTGGTATTGTGCCTTTCGTATTTAATTCCGATGCAATTTCCGTGTTTCATCGTCAATAAGGTCAGAGGGATACAGTAATAACGAAGTGAAGCATCGTAATCTATAGCTAGTGTCACAGGAATGTTTCAAAACATAGACAGTAAGAAGAGTCAGTCTTCTTATACTTAAGTCGTCATTGTGCCTTTTGTATTTAATTCCGATGCAATTTCTGTGTTTCATCGTCAATAAGAAGGTCCAAGGGATACAGTAAACCTGGAGTGAAGCATCGGAATCCATAACTAGTGTCACAGGAATGGTCCAAACATAGTCAGTAAGAAGAGTCGGTCTTCTTGTCCTTAAGTCGGCATTGTGCCTTTTGTATTTAATTCTGATGCAATTTCTGTGTTTCATCGTCAATAAGAAGATCCAAGGGATACAGTAAACCTGAAGTGAGGCATCAGAACCTATAACTAGTGTCACAGGAATTGTTCAAAACAAAGACAGTGAGAAGAGTCAGTCTCCTTGCACTTAAGTCGGCATTGTGCCTTTCGAATTTAATTCCGATGCAATTTCTGTGTTTCATCGTCAATAAGAAGGTCAGAGGGATACAGTAAACCAGAAGTGAGGCATCGGAATCTATAACTAGTGTCACAGGAATAGTTCAAAACATAGGCAGTAAGAAGATACAGTCTTCTTGTCCTTAAGTCGGCATTGTGCCTTTTGTATTTCATTCCGATGCAATTTCTGTGGTTCATCGTCAATAAGAATGTGCAAAGGATACAGTAAACCTGGAGTGAAGGATCGGAATCTATAACTAGTGTCACAGGAATGGTATAAAACGTAGTCAGTAAGAAGAATCAGTCTTCTTGTACTTAAGTCAGCATTGTTGCTTTTGTATTTAATTCCGATGCAATTTATGTGTTTCGTCGTCAATAAGAAGGGCCAAGGGAAACAGTAAAACCGAAGTGAAGCTTCGGAAGCTATAACTAGTGTCAATGGAATGGTTCAAACATAGACAGTAGGATGAGTCAGTCTTCATATACTTAAGCCGGCATTGTGACTTTTGTATTTAATTCCGATGCAATTTCTGTGTTTTATCGTCAATAAGAATGTGCAAGGGATACAGTAAACCTGTAGTGGAGGATCGGAATCCATCACTAGTGTCACAGGAATGGTTCAAATCATAGACAGTAAGAAGAATCAGTCTTCATGTACTTAAGTCGGCATTGTGCCTTTTGTATTTAATTCCGATGCAATTTCATTGTTTCATCGTTAATAAGAACGTCCAAGGGAAACAGTAAAACTGAAGTGAAGCTTCGGAAGCTATAACTAGTGTCAATGGAATGGTTCAAACATAGACAGTAGGATGAGTCAGTCATCTTGTACTTAAGTCGGCATTGTGCCTTTTGTATTTAATTCCGATACAATTTCTGTGTTTCATCGTCAATAAGAAGGTCCAACGGATACAGTAAACCTGAAGTGAACCATCGGAATCTATAACTAGTGTCACAGGAATGGTATAAAACGTAGTCAGTAAGAAGAATCAGTCTTCATGTACTTAAGTCAGCACTGTGCCTTTTGTATTTAATTCCGATGCAATTTCTTTGTTTCATCGTCAATAAGAAGGTCCAAGGGATACAGTAAACCTGAAGTGAAGCATTGGAATCCATAACTAGTGTCACAGGAATGGATCAAAACATAGACAGATGGAAGAGTCAGTCTTCTTGTACTTAAGTAGGCGTTGTGACTATTGTATTTAATTCTGATGCAATTTCTGTGTTTTATCGTCAATAAGAAGGTCAGAGGGATACAGTAACCCTGAAGTGAAGCATCGGAATCTATAACTAGTGTCACAGAAATGGTGCAAAACATAGACAGTAAGAAGAGTCAATCTTCATATACTTAAGTCGGCATTGTGACTTTTGTATGTAATTCCGATGCAATTTCATTGTCTCATCGTTAATAAGAAGGTGCAAGGGATACAGTAAACCTGAAGTGAAGCTTCGGAAGCCTTAACTAGTGTCAATGGAATGGTTCAAACATAGACAGTAGGATGAGTCAGTCTTCTTGTACTTAAGTCGGCATTGTGCCTTTTGTATTTAATTCCGATGCAATTTCATTGTTTCATCGTTAATAAGAAGGTCCAAGGGAAACAATAAACCTGAAGTGAAGCTTCGGAAGCTATAGCTAGTGTCAATGGAATGGTTCAAACATAGACAGTAAGAAGAGTCAGTCTTCTTGTACTTAAGTCCTCATAGTGCCTTTTCTATTTAATTCCTATCCAATTTCTGTGTTTCATCGTCAATAAGAAGGTCAGAGGGATACAGTAAACCTGAAGTGAAGCATCGGAATCTATAACTAGTGTCACAGGAATGGATCAAATCATAGTCAGTAAGAAGAGTCAGTCATCTTGTACTTAAGTCGGCATAGTGCCTTTTCTATTTAATTCCGATGCAATTTCTGTGTTTCATCGTTAATAAGAAGTTCCAAGGGATACACTAACCCTGGAGTGAAGCATCGGAAGCTGTAACTAGTGTCGCAGGAATGGTTCAAAACATAGACAGTAAGAAGAGTCAGTCTTCTTGTACTTTAGTCGGCATTGTGCCTTTTCTATTTAATTCCGATGCAATTTCTGTGTGTCATCGTCAGTAAGAAGGTCCAAGGGATACAGTAAACCTGGAGTGAAGCATCGGAAACTATAACTAGTGTCAGTGGTATGGTTCAAAACATAGACAGTAAGAAGAGTCAGTCTTCTTGTACTTAAGTCGGCATTGTGCCTTTTGTATTGAATTCCGGTGCAATTTCTGTGTTTCATCGTCAATATATAGGTCAGAGGGATACAGTAAACCTGAAGTGAAGCATCGGAATCTTTAACTAATGTCTCAGGAATGATTCAAAACATAGACAGTGGGCACAGTCAGTCTTCTTGTACTTAAGTCGGCATTGTGCCGTTTGTATTTAATTCCGATGCAATTTCTGTGGTTCATCGTCAATAAGAAGGTCAGAGGGATACAGTAAACCTGAAGTGAAACATCGGAATCTATAACTAGTGTCTCAGGAATGGTTCAAATCATAGTCAGTAAGAAGAGTCAGTCTTCTTCTACTTAAGTCGGCATTGTGCCTTTTCTATTTAATTCCGATGCAATTACTGTGTTCATCGTCAATAAGAAGGTCCAAGGGATACACTAAACTTAGAGTGAAGCATCGGAATCTATAACTAGAGTCACAGGAATGGTTTAAGTCATAGTCATTAAGAAGAGTCAGTCTTCTTGTACTTAAACGGCATTGTGCCTTTTCTATTTAATTCCGAGGCAATTTCTGTGTGTCTTCGTCAATAAGAAGGTCAGAGGGATACAGTAAACGTTAAGTGAAGCATCGGAATCTATAACTAGTGTCACAGGAATGGTTCAAAACATAGTCAATAAGAAGAGTCAGTCTTCTTGTCCTTACGTCGGCGTTGTGTCTCTTGTATTTAATTCCGGTGCAATTTCTGTGTTTCATCGTCAATAAGAAGGTCAGAGGGATACAGTAAACCTGAAGTGAAGCATCGGAATATATAACTAGTGTCACATAAATTTTTCAAAACATAGACAGTAGGAAGAGTCAGTCTTCTTGTACTTAATTCGGCACTGTGCCTTTTCTATTTAATTCCGATGCAATTTCTGTGTTTCATCGTCAATAAGAAGGTCAGAGGGATACAGTAAACCTGAAGTGAAGCATTGGAATCTATAACTAGTGTCACAGGAATGGTTCAAAACATAGACAGTAAGAAGAGTAAGTCTTCTTGTACTTGAGTCGGCATTGTGCCTTTTGTATTAAATTCCGATGCAATTTCTGTGTTTTATCGTCAATAAGATGGTCCAAGGGATTCAGTAAACCTGAAGTCAAGCATCGGAATCTATAACTAGGGTCACAGGAATGGTTCAAAACATAGAGAGTAAGAAGAATCAGTTTTCTTGTACTTACGTCGGCATTCTGCCTTTTGTATTTAATTCCGATGCAATTTCTGTGTTTCATCGTCAATAAGTAGGTCAGAGGGATACAGTAAACCTGAAGTGAAGCATCGGAATCTATAACTAGTGTCACAGAAATGGTTCAAAACATAGTCAGTAAGAAGAGTCAGTCTTCTTGTACTTCAGTCGGCATTGTGCCTTTTGTATTTAATTCCGATGCAATTTCTGTGTTTCATCGTCAATAAGAAGGTCAGAGGGATACAGTAAACCTGAAGTGAAGCATCCGAATCTATAACTAGTGTCACAGGAATGGTTCAAAACATAGTCAGTAAGAAGGGTCAGTCTTCTTGTCCTTAAGTCGGCATCGTGCTTTTTGTATTTAATTCCGGTGCAACTTCTGTGTTTCATCGTCAATAAGAAAGTCAGAGGGATACAGTAAACCGAAGTGAAGCAACGGAATCTATAACTAGTGTCACAGGAATGTTTCAAAACATAGACAGTAAGAAGAGTCAGTCTTCTTGTACTTGAGTCGGCATTGTGCCTTTTGTAGAAAAAATTCCGATGCAATTTCTGTGTTTCATCGTCCATAAGAAGGTCCAAGTGATACAGTAAACCTGAAGTGAAGCGTCGGAATCTATAACTTGTGTCACAGGAATGGTTCAAAACATAGACAGTAAGAAGAGTCTGTTTTCTTGTACTTAAGTCGGCATTGTGCCTTTTGTATTTAATTCCCATGCTAATTCTGTGTTTCATCGTCAATAAGAAGGTCAGAGGCATTCAGTAAACCTGAAGTGAAGCATCGGAATCTATAACTAGTGTCACAGGAATTGTACAAAACATAGACAGTAAAAAGAGTCAGTCGGTATTGTGCCTTTTGTATTTAATTCCGATGCAATTTCTGTGTTTCATCGTGAATAAGGTCAGAGGGATACAGTACACCAGAAGTGAAGCATCGGAATCTATAACTAGTGTCACAGGAATGGTACAAAACATAGTCAGTAAGAAGAGTCAGTCTTCTTGTACTTAAGTCGGCATTATACTTTTTGTATTTGATTCCGATGTAATTTCTGTGTTTCATCGTCAATAAGAAGTTCAAAATGATACAGTAAACCTGAAGTGAAGCATCGGAATCAATAGCTAGTGTCACAGGATTGGTTCAAAACATAGACAGTAAGAAGAGTCAGTCTTCTTGTACTTAAGTCGGTATTGTGCCTTTTGTAATTCATTCCGATGCAATTTCTGTGTTTCATCGTGAATAAGGTCAGAGGTATACAGTAAACCTGAAGTGAAGCATCGGAATCTATAACTAGTGTCACAGGAATGGTTCAAAACATAGACAGTAGGAACAGCCAGTCGTCTTGTACTTAAGCCGGCATTTTGCCTTTTGTATTTAATTCCGATGCAATTTCTGTGTTTCATCGTCAATAAGAATGTAAAAGGGATACAGTAAACCTGGAGTGAAGCATCGGAATCTATAACTAGTGTCAATGGAATGGTTCAAAACATAGACAGTAAAAAGAGACAGTCTTCTTGTACTTAAGTCGCATTGTGCCTTTTTTATTTAAATCCGATGCAATTTCTGTGTTTCATCGTCAATAAGAAGGTCAGAGGGATACAGTAAACCTGAAGTGAAGCATCGGAATCTACAACTAGTGTCTCAGGAATGGTTTAAAACATAGTTAGTAAGAAGAGTCAGTCTTCTTGTACTTGAGTCGGCATTGTGCCTTTTGTATTAAATTGCGATGCAATTTCTGTGTTTTATCGTCAATAAGAAGGTCCAAGGGATTGAGTAAACCTGAAGTCAAGCATCGGAATCTATAACTAGTGTCAATGGAATGGTTCAAAACATAAACAAGTAGGAAGAGACAGTCTTCTTGTACTTAATTCGGCATTGTGCCTTTTGTATTTAATTCCGATGCAATTTCATTGTTTCATCGTTAATAAGAAGGTCCGAGGGAAACAGTAAACCTGAAGTGAAGCATCGGAAGCTATAACTAGTGTCAATGGTATGGTTCAAACATAGACATTAGGATGTGTCAGTCTTCTTGTACTTAAATCGGCATTGTGCGTTTTCTATTTAATTCCGATGCAATTTCTGTGTTTCATCGTCAATAAGAAGGTGCAAGGGATACAGTAAACCTGAAGTGAAGCATCGGAATCCATAACTAGTGTCACAGGAATGGATCAAAACATAGACAGAAGGAAGAGTCAGTCTTCTTATACTTAAGTAGGCATTGTGACTTTTGTATTTAATTCTGATGCAATTTCTGTGTTTCATCGTCAATAAGAAGGTCAGCGGGATACAGTAACCCTGAAGTGAAGCATCGGAATCTATAACTAGTGTCACAGGAATGGTTCAAAACATAGTCAGTAAGAAGAATCAGTCTTCATGTACTTAAGTCGGCATTGTGCCTTTTGTATTTAATTCCGATGCAATTTCATTGTTTCATCGTTAATAAGAAGGTCCAAGGGAAACAATAAACCTGAAGTGAAGCTTCGGAAGCTATAGCTAGTGTCAATGGAATGGTTCAAACATAGACAGTAAGAAGAGTCAGTCTTCTTGTACTTAAGTCCTCATAGTGCCTTTTCTATTTAATTCCTATCCAATTTCTGTGTTTCATCGTCAATAAGAAGGTCAGAGGGATACAGTAAACCTGAAGTGAAGCATCGGAATCTATAACTAGTGTCACAGGAATGGATCAAAACATAGTCAGTAAGAAGAGTCAGTCATCTTGTACTTAAGTCGGCATAGTGCCTTTTCTATTTAATTCCGATGCAATTTCTGTGTTTCATCGTTTATAAGTAGTTCCAAGGGATACACTAAGCCTGGAGTGAAGCATCGGAAGCTGTAACTAGTGTCGCAGGAATGGTTCAAAACATAGACAGTAAGAAGAGTCAGTCTTCTTGTACTTTAGTCGGCATTGTGCCTTTTCTATTTAATTCCGATGCAATTTCTGTGTGTCATCGTCAGTAAGAAGGTCCAAGGGATACAGTAAACCTGGAGTGAAGCATCGGAAACTATAACTAGTGTCAGTGGTATGGTTCAAAACATAGACAGTAAGAAGAGTCAGTCTTCTTGTACTTAAGTCGGCATTGTGCATTTTGTATTGAATTCCGGTGCAATTTCTGTGTTTCATCGTCAATATGTAGGTCAGAGGGATACAGTAAACCTGAAGTGAAGCATCGGAATCTTTAACTAGTGTCTCAGGAATGATTCAAAACATAGACAGTGGGCACATTCAGTCTTCTTGTACTAAAGTCGGTATTGTGCCGTTTGTATTTAATTCCGATGCAATTTCTGTGTTTCATCGTCAATAAGAAGGTCAGAGGGATACAGTAAACCTGAAGTGAAACATCGGAATCTATAACTAGTGTCTCAGGAATGGTTCAAATCATAGTTAGGAACAAGAGTCAGTCTTCTTCTACTTAAGTCGGCATTGTGCCTTTTCTATTTAATTCCGATGCAATTACTGTGTTCATCGTCAATAAGAAGGTCCAAGGGATACACTAAACCTAGAGTGAAGCATCGGAATCTATAACTAGTGTCACAGGAATGGTTTAAGACATAGACATTAAGAAGAGTCAGTCTTCTTGTACTTAAACGGCATTGTGCCTTTTCTATTTAATTCCGAGGCAATTTCTGTGTGTCTTCGTCAATAAGAAGGTCAGAGGGATACAGTAAACGTTAAGTGAAGCATCGGAATCTATAACTAGTGTCACTGGAATGGTTCTAAACATAGTCAGTAAGAAGAGTCAGTCTTCTTGTCCTTAAGTCGGCATTGTGTCTCTTGTATTTAATTCCGGTACAATTTCTGTGTTTCATCGTCAATAAGAAGGTCAGAGGGATACAGTAAACCTGAAGTGAAGCATCGGAATATATAACTAGTGTCACATAAATTTTTCAAAACATAGACAGTAGGAAGAGTCAGTCTTCTTGTACTTCATTCGGCACTGTGCCTTTTCTATTTAATTCCGATGCCATTTCTGTGTTTCATCGTCAATAAGAAGGTCAGAGGGATACAGTAAACCTGAAGCGAAGCATTGGAATCTATAACTAGTGTCACAGGAATTGTTCAATAAATAGACAGTAAGAAGAGTAAGTCTTCTTGTACTTGAGTCGGCATTGTGCCTTTTGTATTAAATTCAGATGCAATTTCTGTGTTTTATCGTCAATAAGAAGGTCCAAGGGATTGAGTAAACCTGAAGTCAAGCATCGGAATCTATAACTAGTGTCAATGGAATGGTTCAAAACATAACCAAGTAGGAAGAGACAGTCTTCTTGTAGTTAATTCGGCATTGTGCCTTTTGTATTTAATTCCGTTGCTATTTTTGTGTTTCATCGTCAATAATAAGGTCCAAGAGATACAGTAAACCTGAAGTGATGCATCGGAATATATAACTAGTGTCACAGAAATGGTTCAAAACATAGACAGTAGGAAGAGTCAGTTTTCGTGTACTTAAGTCGGCATTGTGCCTCTTCTATTTAATTCCGAAGCAATTTCTGTGTGTCTTCGTCAATAAGAAGGTCAGAGGGATACAGTAAACCTAAAGTGAACCATCGGAATCTATAACTAGTGTCACAGGAATGGTTCAAAACATAGTCAGTAAGAAGAGTCAGTCTTCTTGTCCTTATGTCGGCATTGTGCCTTTTGTATTTAATTCCGGTGCAATTTCTGTGTTTCATCGTCAATAAGAAAGTCAGAGGGATACAGTAAACCTGAAGTGAGCATCGGAATCTATAACTAGTGTCACAGGAATGTTTCAAAACATAGACAGTAAGAAGAGTCAGTCTTCTTGTACTTTAGTCGGCATTGTGCCTTTTCTATTTAATTCCGATTCAATTTCTGTGTTTCATCGTCAATAAGAAGGTCCAAGGGATACAGTAAACCTGGAGTGAAGCATCGGAAACTATAACTAGTGTCAGTGGTATGGTTCAAAACATAGACAGTAAGAAGAGTCAGTCTTCTTCCACTTAAGTCGGCATTGAGCCTTTTGTTTTGAATTCCGGTTCAATTTCTGTGTTTCATCGTCAATATGTAGGTCAGAGGGATACAGTAAACTTGAAGTGAAGCATCGGAATCTTTAACTAGTGTCTCAGGAATGATTCAAAACATAGACAGTGGGCACAGTCAGTCTTCTTGTGCTTAAGTCGGCATTGTGCCTTTTCTATTTAATTCCGATGCAATTTCTGTGTTTCATCGTCAATAAGAAGGTCAGAGGGATACAGTAAACCTGAAGTGAAGCATTGGAATGAATAACTAGTGTCACAGGAATGGTTCAAAACATAGACAGTAAGAAGAGTCAGTCTTCTTGTACTTGAGTCGGCATTGTGCCTTTTGTATTAAATTCCGATGCAATTTCTGTGTTTTGTCGTCAATAAGAAGGTCCAAGGGATTCAGTAAACCTGAGGTCAAGCATTGGAATCTATAACTAGTGTCAATGGAATGGTTCAAAACATAGACAGTAGGAAGAGTCAGTCTTCTTGTACTTAATTCGGCATTGTGCCTTTTGTATTTAATTCCGATTCTATTTCTGTGTTTCATCGTCAATAAGAAGGTCAGAGGGATACAGTAAACCTGAAGTGAAGCATCCGAATCTATAACTAGTGTCTCAGGAATGGTTCAAATAATAGTTAGTAAGAAGAGTCAGTCTTCTTCTACTTAAGTCGGCATTGTGCCTTTTCTATTTAATTCCGATGCAATTACTGTGTTCATCGTCAATAAGAAGGTCCAAGGGATACACTAAACCAAGAGTGAAGCATCGGAATCTATAACTAGTGTCACAGGAATGGTTCAAAACATAGACATTAAGAGGAGTCAGTCTTCTTGTACTTAAGTCGGCATTGTGCCTTTTCTATTTAATTCCGGGGCAATTTCTGTGTGTCTTCGTCAATAAGAAGGTCAGAGGGATACAGTAAACCTGAAGTGAAGCATCGTAATCTATAACTAGTGTCACAGGAATGCTTCAAAACATAGTCAGTAAGAAGAGTCAGTCTTCTTGTCCTTAAGTCAGCATTGTACCTTTTGTATTAAATTCCGATGAAATTTCTGTGTTTCATCGTCAATAAGAAAGTCCAAGGGATACAGTAAACCTGGAGCGAAGCATCGGAATCTGTAACTAGTGTCACAGGAATGTTTCAAAACATAGACAGTAAGAAGATACAGTCTTCTTGTACTTAAGTCGGCATTGTGCCTTTTGTATTTAATTCCGATTCAATTTCTGTGTTTCATTGTCAATAAGAAGGTCCAAGGGATACAGTAAACCTGAAGTGAAGCATCGGAATATATAACTAGTGTCACAGAAATATTTCAAAACATAGACAGTAGGAGGAGGCAGTCTTCTTGTACTTAATTCGGCATTGTGCCTTTTCTATTTAATTCCGATGCAATTTCTGTATTTCATCGTCAATAAGAAGGTCAGAGGGATACAGTAAACCTGAAGTGAAGCATTGGAATGTATAACTAGTGTCACAGGAATGGTTCAAAACATAGACAGTAAGAAGAGTCAGGCTTCTTGTACTTGAGTCGGCATTGTGCCTTTTGTATTAAATTCCGATGCAATTTCTGTGTTTTGTCGTCAATAAGAAGGTCCAAGGGATTCAGTAAACCTGAGGTCAAGCATTGGAATCTATAACTAGTGTCAATGGAATGGTTCAAAACATAGACAGTAGGAAGAGTCAGTCTTCTTGTACTTAATTCGGCATTGCGCCTTTTGTATTTAATTCCGATTCTATTTCTGTGTTTCATCGTCAATAAGAAGGTCAGAGGGATACAGTAAACCTGAAGTGAAGCATCGGAATCTATAACTAGTGTCACAGGAATGGTTCAAAACACAGTCAGTAAGAAGAGTCAGTCTTCCTGTCCTTAAGTCAGCATTGTGCCTTTTGTATTTAATTCCGGTGCAACTTCTGTGTTTCATCGTCAATAAGAAAGTCAGAGAGATACAGTAAACCCGAAGTGAAGCATCGTAATCTATAACTAGTGTCACAGGAATGTTTCAAAACATGGACAGTAAGAAGAGTCAGTCTTCTTGTACTTGAGGTGGCACTGAGCCGTTTGTATTAAATACCGATGCAATTTCTGTGTTTCATCGTCAATAAGAAGGTCCAAGGGATACAGTAAACCTGAAGTCAAGCATCGGAATCTATAACATGTGTCACAGGAATGGTTCAAAACATAGACAGTAAGAAGAGTCAGTTTTCTTGTACCTAAGTCGGCATTGTGCCTTTTGTATTTAATTCCGACGCAAATTCCGTGTTTCATCGACAATAAGAAGGTCAGAGGCATTCAGTAAACCTGAAGTGAAGTATCGGAATCTATAACTAGTGTCACAGGAATTGTTCAAAACATAGACAGTAAGAAGAGTCAGTCGGTATTGTGCCTTTTGTATTTAATTCCGATGCACTTTCTGTGTTTCATCATGAATAAGGTCAGAGGGATACAGTAAACCTGAAGTGAAGCTTCGGAATCTATAACTAGTGTCACAGGAATGGTTCAAAACATAGTCAGTAAGAAGAGTCAGTCTTTTTGTACTTAAGTCGGCATTATGCTTTTGGTATTTGATTCCGATGTAATTTCTGTGTTTCATCGTCAATAAGAAGTTCAAAATGATACAGTAAACCTGAAGTGAAGCATCGGAATCAACAGCTAGTGTCACAGGAATGGTTCAAAACATAGACAGTAAGAAGAGTCAGTCTTCTTGTACTTCAGTCGGCATTGTGCCTTTTGTATTTAATTCCGATGCAATTTCTGTGTGTCTTCGTCAATAAGAAGGTCAGAGGGGTACAGTAAACCTGAAGTGAAGCATCGGAATCTATAACTAGTGTCACAGAAATGGTTCAAAACATAGTCAGTAAGAAGAGTCAGTCTTCTTGTACTTCAGTCGGCATTGTGCCTTTTGTATTTAATTCCGATGCAATTTCTGTGTTTCATCGTCAATAAGAAGGTCAGAGGGATACAGTAAACCTGAAGTGAAGCATCCGAATCTATAACTAGTGTCACAGGAATGGTTCAAAACATAGTCAGTAAGGAGAGTCAGTTTTCTTGTCCTTAAGTCAGCATTGTGCCTTTTGTATTTAATTCCGGTGCAACTTCTGTGTTTCATCGTCAATAAGAAAGTCAGAGGGATACAGTTAACCGAAGTGAAGCATCGGAATCTATAACTAGTGTCACAGGAATGTTTCAAAACATAGACAGTAAGAAGAGTCAATCTTCTTGTACTTGTGTCGGCATTGTGCCTTTTGTATAAAATTCCAATGCAATTTCTGTGTTTCATCGTCAATAAGAAGGTCCAAGGGATACAGTAAACCTGAAGTCAAGCATCGGAATCTATAACTAGTGTCACAGGAATGTTTCAAAACATAGTTAGTAAGAAGAGTCAGTCTTCTTCTACTGAAGTCGGCATTGTGCCTTTTCTATTTAATTCCGATGCAATTACTGTGTTCATCGTCAATAAGAAGGTCCAAGGGATACACTAAACCTAGAGTGAAGCATCGGAATCTATAACTAGTGTCACAGGAATGGTTCAAAACATAGACATTAAGAGGAGTCAGTCTTCTTGTACTTAAATCGGCATTGTGCCTTTTCTATTTAATTCCGATGCAATTTCTGTGTTTCATCGTCAATAAGAAGGTCAGAGGGATACAGTAAACCTGAAGTGAAGCATTGGAATGTATAACTAGTGTCACAGGAATGGTTCAAAACATAGACAGTAAGAAGAGTCAGTCTTCTTGTTCTTGAGTCGGCATTGTGCCTTTTGTATTAAATTCCGATGCAATTTCTTTGTTTTGTCGTCAATAAGAAGGTCCAAGGGATTCAGTAAACCTGAGGTCAAGCATTGGAATCTATAACTAGTGTCAATGGAATGGTTCAAAACATAGACAGTAGGAAGAGTCAGTCTTCTTGTACTTAATTCGGCATTGTGCCTTTTGTATTTAATTCCGATTCTATTTCTGTGTTTCATCGTCAATAAGAAGGTCAGAGGGATACAGTAAACCTGAAGTGAAGCATCGGAATCTATAACTACTGTCACAGGAATGGTTCAAAACATAGTCAGTAAGAAGAGTCAGTCTTCCTGTCCTTAAGTCAGCATTGTGCCTTTTGTATTTAATTCCGGTGCAACTTCTGTGTTTCATCGTCAATAAGAAAGTCAGAGAGATACAGTAAACCCGAAGTGAAGCATCGTAATCTATAACTAGTGTCACAGGAATGTTTCAAAACATGGACAGTAAGAAGAGTCAGTCTTCTTGTACTTGGGGTGGCACTGAGCCTTTTGTATTAAATACCGATGCAATTTCTGTGTTTCATCGTCAATTAGAAGGTCCAAGGGATACAGTAAACCTGAAGTCAAGCATCGGAATCTATAACATGTGTCACAGGAATGGTTCAAAACATAGACAGTAAGAAGAGTCAGTTTTCTTGTACCTAAGTCGGCACTGTGCCTTTTGTATTTAATTCCGATGCAAATTCCGTGTTTCATCGTCAATAAGAAGGTCAGAGGCATTCAGTAAACCTGAAGTGAAGTATCGGAGTCTATAACTAGTGTCACAGAAATTGTTCAAAACATAGACAGTAAGAAGAGTCAGTCGGTATTGTGCCTTTTGTATTTAATTCCGATGCACTTTCTGTGTTTCATCGTGAATAAGGTCAGAGGGATACAGTAAACCTGAAGTGAAGCTTCGGAATCTATAACTAGTGTCACAGGAATGTTTCAAAACATAGACAGTAAGAAGATACAGTCTTCTTGTACTTAAGTCGGCATTGTGCCTTTTGTATTTAATGCCGATGCAATTTCTGTGTTTCATCGTCAATAAGAAGGTCCAAGGGATACAGTAAACCTGAAGTGAAGCATCGGAATATATAACTATTGTCACAGGAATAGTTCAAAACATAGACAGTAGGAAGAGTCAGTCTTCTTCTACTTAATACGGCATTGTGCCTTTTCTATTTAATTCCGATGCAATTTCTGTGTTTCATCGTCAATAAGAAGGTCAGAGGGATACAGTAAACCTGAAGTGAAGCATTGGCATCTATAACTAGTGTCACAGGAATGGTTCAAAATATAGACAGTAATAAGAGTCAGTCTTCTTGCACTTGAGTCGGAATTGTGCCTTTTGTATTTAATTCCGATGCAATTTCAGTGTTTCATCGTCAATAAGAAGGTCAGAGGGATACAGTAAACCTGAAGTGAAGCATCGGAATATAAAACTAGTGTCACAGAAATGGTTCAAAACATAGACTGTAGGAAGAGTCAGTCTTCTTGTACTTAATTCGGCATTGTGCCTTTTCTATTTAATTCCGATGCAATTTCTGTGTTTCATCGTCAATAAGAAGGTCCAAGGGATTCAGTAAGCCTGAAGTCAAGCATCGGAATCTATAACTAGTGTCAATGGAATGGTTCAAAACATAGACAGTAGGAAGAGTCAGTCTTCTTGTACTTAATTCGCCATTGTGCCCTTTGTATTTAATTCCGATGCAATTTCTGTGTTTCATCGTCAATAATAAGGTCCAAGGGATACAGTAAACCTGAAGTGAAGCATCGGAATATAAAACTAGTGTCACAGAAATGGTTCAAAACATAGACTGTAGGAAGAGTCAGTCTTCTTGTACTTAATTCGGCATTGTGCCTATTGTATTTAATTCCGATGCAATTTCTGAGTTTCATCGTCAATAAGAAGGTCAGAGGGATACAGTAAACCTGAAGTGAAGCATCGGAATCTATAACTAGTGTCACAGGAATGGTTCAAAACATAGTCAGTAAGAAGGGTCAGTCCTCTTGTCCTTAAGTCAGCATTGTGCCTTTTGTGTTTAATTCCGTTTTATCTTCTGTGTTTCATCGTCTATAAGAAAGTCAGAGGGATACAGTAAACCTGAAGTGAAGCATCGGAATCCATAACTAGTGTCACAGGAATGTTTCAAAACATAGACAGTAAGAAGAGTCAGTCTTCTTGTACATAATTCGGCATTGTGCCTTTTCTATTTAATTCCGAGGCAATTTCTATGTGTCTCCGTCAATAAGAAGGTCAGAGGGATACAGTAAACCTAAAGTGAAGCATCGGAATCTATAACTAGTGTCACAGGAATGGTTCAAATCATACTCAGTAAGAAGAGTCAGTCTTCTTGTCCTTAAGCCGGCATTGTGCCATTTGTATTTAATTCCGGTGCAATTTCTGTGTTTCATCGTCAATAAGAAAGTCAGAGGGATACAGTAAACCTGAAGTGAGCATCGGAATCTATAACTAGTGTCACAGGAATGGTTCAAAACATAGTCAGTAAGAAGAGTCAGTCTTCTTGTCCTTAAGTCGGTATTGTGCCTTTTGTATTTAATTCCGGTGCAATTTCTGTGTTTCATCGTCAATAAGAAGGTCCAAGGGATACAGTAAACCTGGAGTGAAGCATCGGAATCTGTAACTAGTGTCACAGGAATGTTTCAAAACATAGACTGTATGAAGATACAGTCTTCTTGTACTTAAGTCGGCATTGTGCCTTTTGTATTTAATTCCGATGCAATTTCTGTGTTTCATCGTCAATAAGAAGGTCCAAGGGATACAGTAAACCTGAGGTGAAGCATCGGAATATATAACTAGTGTCACAGAAATGGTTCAAAACATAGACAGCAGGAAGAGTCGGTCTTCTTGTACTTAATTCGGCATTGTGCCTTTTCTATTTAATTCCGATGCAATTTCTGTGTTTCATCGTCAATAAGAAGGTCAGAGGCATTCAGTAAATCTGAAGTGAAGTATCGGAATCTATAACTAGTGTCACAGGAATTGTTCAAAACATAGACAGTAAGAAGAGTCAGTCGGTATTGTGCCTTTTGTATTTAATTCCGATGCACTTTCTGTGTTTCATCATGAATAAGGTCAGAGGGATACAGTAAACCTGAAGTGAAGCTTCGGAATCTATAACTAGTGTCACAGGAATGGTTCAAAACATAGTCAGTAAGAAGAGTCAGTCTTTTTGTACTTAAGTCGGCATTATGCTTTTGGTATTTGATTCCGATGTAATTTCTGTGTTTCATCGTCAATAAGAAGTTCAAAATGATACAGTAAACCTGAAGTGAAGCATCGGAATCAACAGCTAGTGTCACAGGAATGGTTCAAAACATAGACAGTAAGAAGAGTCAGTCTTCTTGTACTTCAGACGGCATTGTGCCTTTTGTATTTAATTCCGATGCAATTTCTGTGTGTCTTCGTCAATAAGAAGGTCAGAGGGGTACAGTAAACCTGAAGTGAAGCATCGGAATCTATAACTAGTGTCACAGAAATGGTTCAAAACATAGTCAGTAAGAAGAGTCAGTCTTCTTGTACTTCAGTCGGCATTGTGCCTTTTGTATTTAATTCAGATGCAATTTCTGTGTTTCATCGTCAATAAGAAGGTCAGAGGGATACAGTAAACCTGAAGTGAAGCATCCGAATCTATAACTAGTGTCACAGGAATGGTTCAAAACATAGTCAGTAAGGAGAGTCAGTTTTCTTGTCCTTAAGTCAGCATTGTGCCTTTTGTATTTAATTCCGGTGCAACTTCTGTGTTTCATCGTCAATAAGAAAGTCAGAGGGATACAGTTAACCGAAGTGAAGCATCGGAATCTATAACTAGTGTCACAGGAATGTTTCAAAACATAGACAGTAAGAAGAGTCAATCTTCTTGTACTTGTGTCGGCATTGTGCCTTTTGTATAAAATTCCAATGCAATTTCTGTGTTTCATCGTCAATAAGAAGGTCCAAGGGATACAGTAAACCTGAAGTCAAGCATCGGAATCTATAACTAGTGTCACAGGAATGTTTCAAAACATAGTCAGTAAGAAGAGTCAGTCTTCTTGTCCTTTAGTCGGCATTGTACCTTTTGTATTTAATTCCGATGCAATTTCTGTGTTTCATCGTCAATAAGAAAGTCCAAGGGATACAGTAAACCTGAAGTGAAGCATCCGAATCTATAACTAGTGTCTCAGGAATGGTTCAAATCATAGTTAGTAAGAAGAGTCAGTCTTCTTCTACTGAAGTCGGCATTGTGCCTTTTCTATTTAATTCCGATGCAATTACTGTGTTCATCGTCAATAAGAAGGTCCAAGGGATACACTAAACCTAGAGTGAAGCATCGGAATCTATAACTAGTGTCACAGGAATGGTTCAAAACATAGACATTAAGAGGAGTCAGTCTTCTTGTACTTAAGTCGGCATTGTGCCTTTTCTATTTAATTCCGAGGCAATTTCTGTGTGTCTTCGTCACTAAGAAGGTCAGAGGGATACAGTAAACCTGAAGTGAAGCATCGTAATCTATAACTAGTGTCACAGGAATGCTTCAAACATAGTCAGTAAGAAGAGTCAGTCTTCTTGTCCTTAAGTCAGCATTGTACCTTTTGTATTAAATTCCGATGCAATTTCTGTGTTTCATCGTCAATAAGAAAGTCCAAGGAATACAGTAAACCTGGAGCGAAGCATCGGAATCTGTAACTAGTGTCACAGGAATGTTTCAAAACATAGACAGTAAAAAGATACAGTCTTCTTGTACTTAAGTCGACATTGTGCCTTTTGTATTTAATTCCGATGCAATTTCTGTGTTTCATCGTCAATAAGAAGGTCCAAGGGATACAGTAAACCTAAAGTGAAGCATCGGAATATATAACTAGTGTCACAGAAATGGTTCAAAACATAGACAGTAGGAAGAGGCAGTCTTCTTGTACTTAAATCGGCATTGTGCCTTTTCTATTTAATTCCGATGCAATTTCTGTGTTTCATCGTCAATAAGAAGGTCAGAGGGATACAGTAAACCTGAAGTGAAGCATTGGAATGTATAACTAGTGTCACAGGAATGGTTCAAAACATAGACAGTAAGAAGAGTCAGTCTTCTTGTTCTTGAGTCGGCATTGTGCCTTTTGTATTAAATTCCGATGCAATTTCTTTGTTTTGTCGTCAATAAGAAGGTCCAAGGGATTCAGTAAACCTGAGGTCAAGCATTGGAATCTATAACTAGTGTCAATGGAATGGTTCAAAACATAGACAGTAGGAAGAGTCAGTCTTCTTGTACTTAATTCGGCATTGTGCCTTTTGTATTTAATTCCGATTCTATTTCTGTGTTTCATCGTCAATAAGAAGGTCAGAGGGATACAGTAAACCTGAAGTGAAGCATCGGAATCTATAACTACTGTCACAGGAATGGTTCAAAACATAGTCAGTAAGAAGAGTCAGTCTTCCTGTCCTTAAGTCAGCATTGTGCCTTTTGTATTTAATTCCGGTGCAACTTCTGTGTTTCATCGTCAATAAGAAAGTCAGAGAGATACAGTAAACCCGAAGTGAAGCATCGTAATCTATAACTAGTGTCACAGGAATGTTTCAAAACATGGACAGTAAGAAGAGTCAGTCTTCTTGTACTTGGGGTGGCACTGAGCCTTTTGTATTAAATACCGATGCAATTTCTGTGTTTCATCGTCAATTAGAAGGTCCAAGGGATACAGTAAACCTGAAGTCAAGCATCGGAATCTATAACATGTGTCACAGGAATGGTTCAAAACATAGACAGTAAGAAGAGTCAGTTTTCTTGTACCTAAGTCGGCACTGTGCCTTTTGTATTTAATTCCGATGCAAATTCCGTGTTTCATCGTCAATAAGAAGGTCAGAGGCATTCAGTAAACCTGAAGTGAAGTATCGGAGTCTATAACTAGTGTCACAGAAATTGTTCAAAACATAGACAGTAAGAAGAGTCAGTCGGTATTGTGCCTTTTGTATTTAATTCCGATGCACTTTCTGTGTTTCATCGTGAATAAGGTCAGAGGGATACAGTAAACCTGAAGTGAAGCTTCGGAATCTATAACTAGTGTCACAGGAATGTTTCAAAACATAGACAGTAAGAAGATACAGTCTTCTTGTACTTAAGTCGGCATTGTGCCTTTTCTATTTAATTCCGATGCAATTTCTGTGTTTCATCGTCAATAAGAAGGTCAGAGGGATACAGTAAACCTGAAGTGAAGCATTGGCATCTATAACTAGTGTCACAGGAATGGTTCAAAATATAGACAGTAATAAGAGTCAGTCTTCTTGCACTTGAGTCGGAATTGTGCCTTTTGTATTTAATTCCGATGCAATTTCAGTGTTTCATCGTCAATAAGAAGGTCAGAGGGATACAGTAAACCTGAAGTGAAGCATCGGAATATAAAACTAGTGTCACAGAAATGGTTCAAAACATAGACTGTAGGAAGAGTCAGTCTTCTTGTACTTAATTCGGCATTGTGCCTTTTCTATTTAATTCCGATGCAATTTCTGTGTTTCATCGTCAATAAGAAGGTCCAAGGGATTCAGTAAGCCTGAAGTCAAGCATCGGAATCTATAACTAGTGTCAATGGAATGGTTCAAAACATAGACAGTAGGAAGAGTCAGTCTTCTTGTACTTAATTCGCCATTGTGCCCTTTGTATTTAATTCCGATGCAATTTCTGTGTTTCATCGTCAATAATAAGGTCCAAGGGATACAGTAAACCTGAAGTGAAGCATCGGAATATAAAACTAGTGTCACAGAAATGGTTCAAAACATAGACTGTAGGAAGAGTCAGTCTTCTTGTACTTAATTCGGCATTGTGCCTATTGTATTTAATTCCGATGCAATTTCTGAGTTTCATCGTCAATAAGAAGGTCAGAGGGATACAGTAAACCTGAAGTGAAGCATCGGAATCTATAACTAGTGTCACAGGAATGGTTCAAAACATAGTCAGTAAGAAGGGTCAGTCCTCTTGTCCTTAAGTCAGCATTGTGCCTTTTGTGTTTAATTCCGT
This sequence comes from Schistocerca serialis cubense, assembly GCF_023864345.2. NCBI lineage: Eukaryota > Metazoa > Arthropoda > Insecta > Orthoptera > Acrididae > Schistocerca > Schistocerca serialis. The sequence goes on from NC_064645.1 coordinate 2,574,492, forward strand.
TTTATCTTCTGTGTTTCATCGTCTATAAGAAAGTCAGAGGGATACAGTAAACCTGAAGTGAAGCATCGGAATCCATAACTAGTGTCACAGGTATGTTTCAAAACATAGACAGTAAGAAGAGTCAGTCTTCTTGTACATAAGTCGGCATTGTGCCTTTTCTATTTAATTCCGAGGCAATTTCTATGTGTCTCCGTCAATAAGAAGGTCAGAGGGATACAGTAAACCTAAAGTGAAGCATCGGAATCTATAACTAGTGTCACAGGAATGGTTCAAATCATACTCAGTAAGAAGAGTCAGTCTTCTTGTCCTTAAGCCGGCATTGTGCCATTTGTATTTAATTCCGGTGCAATTTCTGTGTTTCATCGTCAATAAGAAAGTCAGAGGGATACAGTAAACCTGAAGTGAGCATCGGAATCTATAACTAGTGTCACAGGAATGGTTCAAAACATAGTCAGTAAGAAGAGTCAGTCTTCTTGTCCTTAAGTCGGTATTGTGCCTTTTGTATTTAATTCCGGTGCAATTTCTGTGTTTCATCGTCAATAAGAAGGTCCAAGGGATACAGTAAACCTGGAGTGAAGCATCGGAATCTGTAACTAGTGTCACAGGAATGTTTCAAAACATAGACTGTATGAAGATACAGTCTTCTTGTACTTAAGTCGGCATTGTGCCTTTTGTATTTAATTCCGATGCAATTTCTGTGTTTCATCGTCAATAAGAAGGTCCAAGGGATACAGTAAACCTGAGGTGAAGCATCGGAATATATAACTAGTGTCACAGAAATGGTTCAAAACATAGACAGCAGGAAGAGTCGGTCTTCTTGTACTTAATTCGGCATTGTGCCTTTTCTATTTAATTCCGATGCAATTTCTGTGTTTCATCGTCAATAAGAAGGTCAGAGGGAAACAGTAAACCTGAAGTGAAGCATCGGAATCTATAACTAGTGTCACAGGAATGGTTCAAAACATAGACAGTAAGAAGAGTCTGTCTTCTTGTACTTGAGACGGCATTGTGCCATTTGAATTTAATTCCGTTGCAATTTCAGTGTTTCATCGTCAATAAGAATGTAAAAGGGATACTGTAAACCTGGAGTGATGCATCGGAATCTATAACTAGTGCCAATGGAATGGTTCAAAACATAGACAGTAGGAATAGTCAGTCTTCTTATACTTAATTCGGCATTGTGCCTTTTGTATTTAATTCCGATGGAATTTCTGTGTTTCATCGTCAATAAGAGGGTCAGAGGGATAAGTAAACCTGAAGTGAAGCATTGGAATCTATAACTAGTGTCACAGGAATGGTTCAAAGCATAGACAGTAAGAAGATTCAGTCTTCTTGTACTTGAGTCGGCATTGTGCTTTTTGTATTAAATTCCGATGCAATTTCTGTGTTTTATCGTCAATAAGAAGGTCCAAGGGATTCAGTAAACCTGAAGTCAAGCATCGGAATCTATGACTAGTGTCAATGGAATGGTTCAAAACATAGACAGTATGAAGATACAGTCTTCTTGTACTTAAGTCGGCATTGTGCCTTTTGTATTTAATCCCGATGCAATTTCTGTGTTTCATCGTCAATAAGAAGGTCAGAGGGATACAGTAAACCTGAAGTGAAGCATTGGCATCTATAACTAGTGTCACAGGAATGGTTCAAAATATAGACAGTAATAAGAGTCAGTGTTCTTGTACTTGAATCGGAATTGTGCCTTTTGTATTTAATTCCGATGCAATTTCAGTGTTTCATCGTCAATAAGAAGGTCAGAGGGATACAGTAAACCTGAAGTGAAGCATTGGAATCTATAACTAGTGTCACAGGAATGGTTCAAAACATAGACAGTAAGAAGAGTCAGTCTTCTTGTACTTGAGTCGCCATTGTGCCTTTTGTATTAAATTCCGATGCAATTTCTGTGTTTTATCGTCAATATGAAGGTCCAAGGGATTCAGTAAGCCTGAAGTCAAGCATCGGAATCTATAACTAGTGTCAATGGAATGGTTCAAAACATAGACAGTAGGAAGAGTCAGTCTTCTTATACTTAATTCGGCATTGTGCCTTTTGTATTTAATTCCGATGCAATTTCTGAGTTTCATCGTCAATAAGAAGGTCAGAGGGATACAGTAAACCTGAAGTGAAGCATCGGAATCTATTACTAGTGTCACAGGAATGGTTCAAAACATAGTCAGTAAGAAGCGTCAGTCCTCTTGTCCTTAAGTCAGCATTGTGCCTTTTGTATTTAATTCCGGTTTATCTTCTGTGTTTCATCGTCAATAAGAAAGTCAGAGGGATACAGTAAACCTGAAGTGAAGCATCGGAATCCATAACTAGTGTCACAGGAATGTTTCAAATCATAGACAGTAAGAAGAGTCAGTCTTCTTGTACTTAACTCGGCATTGTGCCTATTCTATTTAATTCCGAGGCAATTTCTGTGTGTCTTCGTCAATAAGAAGGTCAGAGGGATACATTAAACCTAAAGTGAAGCATCGGAATCTATAACTAGTGTCACAGGAATGGTTCAAATCATACTCAGTAAGAAGAGTCAGTCTTCATGCCCTTAAGCCGGCATTGTGCCTTTTGTATTTAATTCCGGTGCAATTTCTGTGTTTCATCGTCAATAAGAAAGTCAGAGGGATACAGTAAACCTGAAGTGAGCATCGGAATCTATATCTATTGTGTCACAGTAATGGTTCAAAACATAGTCAGTAAGAAGAGTCAGTCTTCTTGTCCTTAAGTCGGTATTGTGCCTTTTGTATTTAATTCCGGTGCAATTTCTGTGTTTCATCGTCAATAAGAAGGTCCAAGGGATACAGTAAACCTGAAGTGAAGCATCGGAATATATAACTAGTGTCACAGAATTGGTTCAAAACATAGACAGTAGGAAGAGTCAGTCTTCTTGTACTTAATTCGGCATTGTGCCTTTTCTATTTAATTCCGATGCAATTTCTGTGTTTCATCGTCAATAAGAAGGTCAGAGGGATACAGTAAACCTGAAGTGAAGCATTGGAATGTATTACTAGTGTCGCAGGAATGGTTCAAATCATAGACAGTAAGAAGAGTCAGTCTTCTTGTACTTGAGTCGGCATTGTGCCTTTTGTATTAAATTCCTATGCAATTTCTGTTGTTTATCGTCAATAAGAAGGTCCAAGGGATTCAGTAAACCTGAAGTCAAGCATCGGAATCTATAACTAGTGTCAATGGACCGGTTCAATACATAGACAGTAGGAAGAGTCAGTCTTCTTGTACTTAATTCGGCATTGTGCCTTTTGTATTTAATTCCGATGCAAATTCAGTGTTTCATCGTCAATAAGAAGGTCAGAGGCATTCAGTATACCTGAAGTGAAGCATCGGAATCTATAACTAGTGTCACAGGAATTGTTCAAAACATAGACAGTAAGAAGAGTCAGTCTTCTTGTCCTTAAGTCGGCATTGTGCCTTTTCTATTTAATTCCGAGGCAATTTCTGTTTGTCTTCGTCAATAAGAAGGTCAGAGGGATACAGAAAACCTGAAGTGAAGCATCGGAATCTATAACTAGTGTCACAGGAATGGTTCAAAACATAGACAGTAAGAAGAGTCAGTCTTCTTGTACTTGAGTCGGCATTGTGCCTTTTGAATTTAATTCCGTTGCAATATCAGTGTTTCATCGTCAATAAGAATGTAAAAGGGATACTGTAAACCTGGAGTGATGCATCGGAATCTATAACTAGTGCCAATGGAATGGTTCAAAACATTGACAGTAGGAAGGGTCAGTCTTCTTGTACTTAATTCGGCATTGTGCCTTTTATATTTAATTCCGATGCAATTTCTGTGTTTCATCGTCAATAAGAGGGTCAGAGAGATACAGTAAACCTGAAGTGAAGCATTGGAATCTATAACTAGTGTCACAGGAATGGTTCAAAGCATAGACAGTAAGAAGAGTCAGTCTTCTTGTACTTGAGTCGGCATTGTGCTTTTTGTATTAAATTCCGATGCAATTTCTGTGTTTTATCGTCAATAAGATGGTCCAAGGGGTTCAGTAAACCTGAAGTCACGCATCGGAATCTATAACTAGTGTTAATGGAATGGTTCAAAACATAGACAGTATGAAGATACAGTCTTCTTGTACTTATGTCGGCATTGTGCCTTTTGTATTTAATTCCGATGCAATTTCTGTGTTTCATCGTCTATAAGAAGGTCCAAGGGATACAGTAAACCTGAAGTGAAGCATCGGAATATATAACTAGTGTCACAGAAATGGTTCAAAACATAGACAGTAGGAAGAGTCAGTCTTCTTGTACTTAATTCGGCATTGTGCCTTTTGTATTTAATTCCGATAAAATTTCTGTGTTTCATCGTCAATAAGAAGGTCAGAGGGATACAGTAAACCTCAAGTGAAGCATTGGAATGTATAACCAGTGTCACAGGAATTGTTCAAAAACGTAGACAGTAAGAAGAGTCATTCGGTATTGTGCCTTTTGTATTTAATACCGATGCACTTTCTGTGTTTCATCGTGAATAAGGTCAGAGGGATACAGTAAACCTGAAGTGAAACATCGGAATCTATAACTAGTGTCACAGGAATGGTTCAAAACATAGTCAGTAAGAAGAGTCAGTCTTTTTCTACTTAAGTCGGCATTATGCTTTTGGTATTTGATTCCGATGTAATTTCTGTGTTTCATCGTCAATAAGAAGTTCAAAATGATACAGTAAACCTGAAGTGAAGCATCGGAATCAATAGCTAGTGTCACAGGAATGGTTCAAAACATAGACAGTAAGAAGAGTCAGTCTTCTTGTACTTAAGTCGGTATTGTGCCTTTTGTATTTCATTCCGATGCAATTTCTGTATTTCATCAAGAATAAGGTCAGAGGGATACAGTAAACCTGAAGTGAAGCATCGGAATCTATAACTAGTGTCACAGGAATGGTTCAAAACATAGACAGTAGGAAGAGTCTGTCTTCTTGTACTTAAGCCGGCATTTTGCCTTTTGTATTTAATTCCGATGCAATTTCAGTGTTTCATCGTCAATAAGAATGTAAAAGGGATACAGTAAACCTGGAGTGAAGCATCGGAATCTATAACTAGTGTCAATGGAATGGTTCAAAACATATACGGTAAGAAGAGTCAGTCTTCTTGTACTTAAGTCGGCATTGTGCATTTTTTATTTAAATCCGATGCAATTTCTGTGTTTCATCGTCAATAAGAAAGTCAGAGGGATACAGTAAACCTGATGTGAAGCATCGGAATCTATAACTAGTGTCTCAGGAATGGTTCAAAACATAGTTAGTAAGAAGAGGCAGTCTTCTTCTACTTAAGTCGGCATTGTGCCTTTTCTATTTAATTCTGATGCAATTACTGTGTTCATCGTCAATAAGAAGGTCCAAGGGATACTCTAAACCTAAAGTGAAGCATCGGAATCTATAACTAGTGTCACAGGAATGCTTCAAAACATAGACAGTAAGAAGAGTCAGTCTTCTTGTACTTGAGTCGGCATTGTGCCTTTTGAATTTAATTCCGTTGCAATATCAGTGTTTCATCGTCAATAAGAATGTAAAAGGGATACTGTAAACCTGGAGTGATGCATCGGAATCTATAACTAGTGCCAATGGAATGGTTCAAAACATTGACAGTAGGAAGGGTCAGTCTTCTTGTACTTAATTCGGCATTGTGCCTTTTATATTTAATTCCGATGCAATTTCTGTGTTTCATCGTCAATAAGAGGGTCAGAGGGATACAGTAAACCTGAAGTGAAGCATTGGAATCTATAACTAGTGTCACAGGAATGGTTCAAAGCATAGAGAGTAAGAAGAGTCAGTCTTCTTGTACTTGAGTCGGCATTGTGCTTTTTGTATTAAATTCCGATGCAATTTCTGTGTTTTATCGTCAATAAGATGGTCCAAGGGGTTCAGTAAACCTGAAGTCACGCATCGGAATCTATAACTAGTGTTAATGGAATGGTTCAAAACTTAGACAGTATGAAGATACATTCTTCTTGTACTTATGTCGGCATTGTGCCTTTTGTATTTAATTCCGATGCAATTTCTGTGTTTCATCGTCTATAAGAAGGTCCAAGGGATACAGTAAACCTGAAGTGAAGCATCGGAATATATAACTAGTGTCACAGAAATGGTTCAAAACATAGACAGTAGGAAGAGTCAGTCTTCTTGTACTTAATTCGGCATTGTGCCTTTTGTATTTAATTCCGATAAAATTTCTGTGTTTCATCGTCAATAAGAAGGTCAGAGGGATACAGTAAACCTCAAGTGAAGCATTGGAATGTATAACCAGTGTCACAGGAATTGTTCAAAACGTAGACAGTAAGAAGAGTCATTCGGTATTGTGCCTTTTGTATTTAATACCGATGCACTTTCTGTGTTTCATCGTGAATAAGGTCAGAGGGATACAGTAAACCTGAAGTGAAACATCGGAATCTATAACTAGTGTCACAGGAATGGTTCAAAACATAGTCAGTAAGAAGAGTCAGTCTTTTTCTACTTAAGTCGGCATTATGCTTTTGGTATTTGATTCCGATGTAATTTCTGTGTTTCATCGTCAATAAGAAGTTCAAAATGATACAGTAAACCTGAAGTGAAGCATCGGAATCAATAGCTAGTGTCACAGGAATGGTTCAAAACATAGACAGTAAGAAGAGTCAGTCTTCTTGTACTTAAGTCGGTATTGTGCCTTTTGTATTTCATTCCGATGCAATTTCTGTGTTTCATCAAGAATAAGGTCAGAGGGATACAGTAAACCTGAAGTGAAGCATCGGAATCTATAACTAGTGTCACAGGAATGGTTCAAAACATAGACAGTAGGAAGAGTCTGTCTTCTTGTACTTAAGCCGGCATTTTGCCTTTTGTATTTAATTCCGATGCAATTTCAGTGTTTCATCGTCAATAAGAATGTAAAAGGGATACAGTAAACCTGGAGTGAAGCATCGGAATCTATAACTAGTGTCAATGGAATGGTTCAAAACATATACGGTAAGAAGAGTCAGTCTTCTTGTACTTAAGTCGGCATTGTGCATTTTTTATTTAAATCCGATGCTATTTCTGTGTTTCATCGTCAATAAGAAAGTCAGAGGGATACAGTAAACCTGATGTGAGGCATCGGAATCTATAACTAGTGTCTCAGGAATGGTTCAAAACATAGTTAGTAAGAAGAGGCAGTCTTCTTCTACTTAAGTCGGCATTGTGCCTTTTCTATTTAATTCCGATGCAATTACTGTGTTCATCGTCAATAAGAAGGTCCAAGGGATACTCTAAACCTAAAGTGAAGCATCGGAATCTATAACTAGTGTCACAGGAATGCTTCAAAACATAGACAGTAAGAAGAGTCAGTCTTCTTGTACTTAAGTGCGCATTGTGCCTTTTCTATTTAATTCCGATGCAATTTCTGTGTTTCATCGTCAATAAGAAGGTCAGAAGGATACAGGAAACCTGAAGTGAAGCATTGGCATCTATAACTAGTGTCACAGGAATGATTCAAAATATAGACAGTAATAAGAGTCAGTGTTCTTGTACTTGAGTCGGAATTGTACCTTTTGTATTTAATTCCGATGCAATTTCAGTGTTTCATCGTCTATAAGAAGGTCAGAGGGATACAGTAAACCTGAAGTGAAGCATTGGAATCTATAACTAGTGTCACAGGAATGGTTCAAAACATAGACAGTAAGAAGAGTCAGTTTTCTTGTACTTGAGTCGGCATTGTGCCTTTTGTATTAAATTCCGATGCAATCTCTGTGTTTTATCGTCAATAAGAAGGTCCAAGGGATTCAGTAAGCCTGAAGTCAAGCATCGGAATCTATAACTAGTGTCAATGGAATGGTTCAAAACATAGACAGTAGGAAGAGTCAGTCTTCTTGTACTTAATTCGGCATTGTGCCCTTTGTATTTAATTCCGATGCAATTTCTGTGTTTCATCGTCAATAATAAGGTCAAAGGGATACAGTAAACCTGAAGTTAAGCATCGGAATATATAACTAGTGTCACAGAAATGATTCAAAACATAGACAGTAGGAAGAGTCAGTCTTCTTGTACTTAATTCGGCATTGTGCCTTTTGTATTTAATTCCGATGCAATTTCTGAGTTTCATCGTCAATAGGAAGGTCAGAGGGATACAGTAAACCTGAAGTGAAGCATCGGAATCTATAACTAGTGTCACAGGAATGGTTCAAAACATAGTCAGTAAGAAGGGTCAGTCCTCTTGTCCTTAAGTCAGCATTGTGCCTTTTGTATTTTATTCCGGTTTAACTTCTGTGTTTCATCGTCAATAAGAAAGTCAGAGGGATACAGTAAAATTGAAGTGAAGCATCGAAATCTATAACTAGTGTCACAGGAATGTTTCAAAACATAGACAGTAAGAAGAGTCAGTCTTCTTGTACTTAAGTCGGCATTGTGCCTTTTCTATTTAATTCCGGGGCAATTTCTGTGTGTCTTCGTCAATAAGATGGTCAGAGGGATACAGTAAACCTAAAGTGAAGCATCGGAATCTATAACTAGTGTCTCAGGAATGTATCAAATCATACTCAGTAAGAAGAGTCAGTCTTCTTGTCCTTAAGCCGGCATTGTGCCTTTTGTATTTAATTCCGGTGCAATTTCTGTGTTTCATTGTCAATAAGAAAGTCAGAGGGTTACAGTAAACCTGAAGTGAGCATCGGAATCTATAACTAGTGTCACAGGAATGGTTCAAAACATAGTCAGTAAGAAGAGTCAGTCTTCTTGTCCTTAAGTCGGCATTGTGCCTTTTGTATGTAATTCCGATGCAAATTCTGTGTTTCATCGTCAATAAGAAGGTCAGAGGCATTCAGTAAACCTGAAGTGAAGCATCGGAATCTATAACTAGTGTCACAGGAATTGTTCAAAATGTAGACAGTAAGAAGAGTCAGTCGGTATTGTGCTTTTTGTATTTAATTCCAATGCAATTTCTGTGTTTCATCGTGAATAAGGTCAGAGGGATACAGTAAAGCTGAAGTGAAGCATCGGAATCTATAACTAGTGTCACAGGAATGGTTCAAAACATAGTCAGTAAGAGGAGTCAGTCTTCTTGTCCATAAGTCGGCATTGTGCTTTTTGTATTTAATTCCGATGCAATTTCTGTTTTTCATCGTCAATAAGCAGGTCCATGGGATACAGTAAACCTAGAGTGAAGCATCGGAATCTATAACTAGTGTCAAAGGAATGGTTCAAATCATAGACATTAAGAAGAGTCAGTCTTCTTGTACTTAAGTCGGCATTGTGCCTTTTCTATTTAATTCCCAGGCAATTTCTGTGTGTCTTCGTCAATAAGAAGGTCAGAGGGATACAGTAAACCTGAAGTGAAGCATTGGAATCTATAACTAGTGTCACAGGAATGCTTCAAAACATAGTCAGTAAGAAGAGTCAGCCTTCTTGTACTTAAGTCGGCATTGTGCCTTTTGTATTTAATTCCGATGCAATTTCTGTGTTTCATCGTCAATAAGAAGGTCCAAGGGATACAGTAAACCTGGAGTGAAGCATCGGAATATATAACTAGTGTCACAGGAATGGTTCAATACATAGACAGTAGGAAGAGTCAGTCTTCTTGTACTTAATTCGGCATTGTGCCTTTTCTATTTAATTCCGAAGCAATTTCTGTGTTTCATCGTCAATAAGAAGTTCAAAGGGATACAGTAAACCTGAAGTGAAGCATTGGAATCTATAACTAGTGTCACAGGAATGGTTCAAAACATAGACAGTAAGAAGAGTCAGTCTTCTTGTACTTGAGTCGGCATTGTGCCTTTTGTATTTAATTCCGATGCAATTTCAGTGTTTCATCGTCAATAAGAATGTAAAAGGGATACTGTAAACCTGGAGTGATGCATCGGAATCTTTAACTAGTGCCAATGGAATGGTTCCAAACATAGACAGTAGGAAGAGTCAGTCTTCTTGTACTTAATTCGGCATTGTGCTTTTTGTATTTAATTGCGATGCAATTTCTGTATTTCATCGTCAATAAGAAGGTCCAAGGGATACAGTAAACCTGAAGGGAAGCATCGGAATATATAACTAGTGTCACAGAAATGGTTCAAACCATAGACAGTAGGAAGAGTCAGTCTTCTTGTACTTAATTCGGCATTGTGCATTTTCTATTTAATTCCGATAAAATTTCTGTGTTTCATCGTCAATAAGAAGGTCAGAGGGATACAGTAAACCTCAAGTGAAGCATTGGAATGTATAACTAGTGTCACAGGAATGGTTCAAAACATAGACAGTAAGAAGAGTCAGTCTTCTTGTACTTGAGTCGGCATTGTGCCTTTTGTATTTAATTCCGATGCAATTTCTGTGTTTTATCGTCAATAAGAAGGTCCAAGGGATTCAGTAAACCTGAAGTCAAGCATCGGAATCTATAACTAGTGTCAATGGAATGGTTCAATACATAGACAGTAGGAAGAGTCAGTCTTCTTGTACTTAATTCGGCATTGTGCCTTTTGTATTTCATTCCGATGCTATTTCTGTGTTTCATCGTCAATAAGAAGGTCCAAGGGATACAGTTAACCTGAAGTGAAGCATCGGAATATATTACTAGTGTCACAGAAATGGTTAAAAACGTAGACATTAGGAAGAGTCAGTCTTCTTGTACTTAACTCGGCATTGTGCCTTTTGTATTTAATTGCGATGCAATTTCGGTATTTCATCGTCAACAAGAAGGTCAAAGGGATACAGTAAACCTGAAGTGAAGCATCAGAATCTGTAACTAGTGTCACAGGAATGGTTCAAAAGATAGTCAGTAAGAAGAGTCAGTCTTCTTGTCCTTAAGTCAGCATTGTGCCTTTTGTATTTAATTCCGGTGCAACTTCTGTGTTTCATCGTCAATAAGAAAGTCAGAGGGAAACAGTAAACCTGAAGTGAAGCATCGGAATCTATAACTAGTGTCACAGGAATGTTTCAAAACATAGACAGTTAGAAGAGTCAGTCTTCTTGTACTTGAGTCGGCATTGTGCCTTTTGTATTAAATTCCGATGCAATTTCTGTATTTCATCGTCTATAAGAAGGTCCAAGGATACAGTAAACCTGAAGTCAAGCATCGGAATCAATAACTAGTGTCGCAGGAATGGTTCAAAACATAGACAGTAAGAAGAGTCAGTCTTCTTGTACTTAATTCAGCATTGTGCCTATTCTATTTAATTCCGGTGCAATGTCTGTGTTTCATCGTCAATAAGAAGTTCAGAGGGATAATGTAAACCTCAAGTGAAGCATCGGAATCTATAACTAGTGTCACATGAATGGTTCAAACATAGACAATAAGAAGAGTCAGTTTTCTTGTACTTAAGTCAGCATTGTGCCTTTTGTATTTAATTCCGATGCAATTTCTATGTTTCATCGTCAATAAGAATGTCAGAGGGATACAGCAAACCTGAAGTGAAGCATTGGAATCTATAACTTGTGTCACAGAAATGGTTCCAAACATAGACAGTAAGAAGAGTCAGTTTTCTTGTAGTTAAGTCGGCATTTTGCCTTTTGTATTTCATTCCGATGCGAATTCAATGTTTCATCGTCAATAAGAAGGTCAGAGGCATACAGTAAACCTGAAGTGAAGCATCGGAATCTATAACTAGTGTCACGGGAATTGTTCAAAACATAGACAGTAAGAAGGGTCAGTCGGTATTGTGCCTTTTGTATTTAATTCCGATGCAATTTCTGTGTTTCATCGTGATTAAGGTCAGAGGGATACAGTAAACCTGAAGTGAAGCATCGGAATCTATAACTAGTGTCACAGGAATGGTTCAAAACATAGACAGTAGGAAGAGTCAGTCTTCTTTTACTTAAGCCGGCATTTTGGCTTTTGTATTTAATTCCGATGCAATTTCAGTGTTTCATCGTCAATAAGAATGTAAAAGTGATACAGTAAACCTGGAGTGAAGCATCGGAATCTATAACTAGTGTCAATGGAATGGTTCAAAACATAGACAGTAAGAAGAGTCAGTCTTCTTCTACTTAAGTTGGCATTGTGCCTTTTCTATTTAATTCCGATGCAATTACTGTGTTCATCGTCAATAAGAGGGTCCAAGGGATACTCTAAACCTAAAGTGAAGCATCGGAATCTATAACTAGTGTCACAGGAATGTTTCAAAACATAGACATTAAGAAGAGTCCGTCTTCTTGTACTTAAGTCGGCATTGTGCTTTTTCTATTTATTTCCGAGGTAATTTCTGTGTTTCATCGTCAATAAGAAGGTCAGAGGGATACAGTAAACCTGAAGTGAAGCATTGGAATCTATAACTAGTGTCACAGGAATGGTTCAAAACATAGACAGTAGGAAGAGTCAGTCTTCTTGTACAATGCGGCATTGTGCCTTATGTATTTAATTCCGATGCATTTTCTGTGTTTCATCGTCAATAAGAAGGTCAGAGGGATACAGTAAACCTGAAGTGAAGCATCGGAATATATAACTAGTGTCACACAAATGGTTCAAAACATAGACAGTAGGAAGAGTCAGTCTTCTTGTACTTAAGTCGTCATTGTGCCTTTTCTATTTAATTCCGAGGCAATTTCTGTGTGTGTTCGTCAATAAGAAGGTCAGAGGGATACAGTAAACCTAAAGTGAAGCATCGGAATCTATAACTAGTGTCACGGGAATGGTTCAAAACATAGTCAGTAAGAAGAGTCAGTCTTCGTGTCCTTCAGCCGGCATTGTGCCTTTTGTATTTAATTCCGGTGCAATTTCTGTGTTTCATCGTCAATAAGAAAGTCAGAGGGATACAGTAAACCTGAAGTGAGCATCGGAATCTATAACTAGTGTCACAGGAATGTTTCAAAACATAGACAGTATAAAGATACAGTCTTCTTGTACTTTAGTCGGCATTGTGCCTTTTGTATTTAATTCCGATGCAATTTCTGTGTTTCATCGTCAATAAGAAGGTCAGAGAGATACAGTAAACCTGAAGTGAAGCATTGGAATCTATAACTAGTGTCACAGGAATGGTTCAAAACATAGACAGTAAGAAGAGTCAGTCTTCTTGTACCTGAGTCGGCATTGTGCCTTTTGTATTAAATTCCGATGCAATTTCTGTGTTTCATCGTCAATAAGAAGGTCCAAGGGATTCAGTAAACCTGAAGTCAAGCATCGGAATCTATAACTAGTGTCAATGGAACGGTTCATTACATAGACAGTAGGAAGAGTCAGTCTTCTTGTACTTAATTCGGCATTGTGCCTTTTGTATTTAATTCCGATGGAATTTCTGTGTTTCATCGTGAATAAGGTCAGAGGGATACAGTAAACCATAAGTGAAGCATCGGAATCTATAACTAGTGTCACAGGAATTGTTCAAAACTTAGACAGTAAGAAGAGTCAGTCGGTATTGTGCCTTTTGTATTTAATTCCGATGCAATTTCTGTGTTTCATCGTGAATAAGGTCAGAGGGATACAGTAAACCTTGAAGTGAAGCATCGGAATCTATAACTAGTGTCACAGGAATGGTTCAAAACATAGACATTAAGAAGAGTCAGTCTTCTTGTACTTAAGTCGGCATTGTGCCTTTTCTATTTAATTCCGAGGCAATTTCTGTGTGTCTTCGTCAATAAGAAGGTCAGAGGGATACAGTAAACTTGAAGTGAAGCATCGGAATCTATAACTAGTGTCACAGGAATGCTTCAAAACATAGTCAGTAAGAAGAGTCAGTCTTCTTGTCCTTAAGTCGGCATTGGCCTTTTGTATTTAATTCCGATGCAATTTCTGTGTTTCATCGTCAATAAGAAGGTCCAAGGGATACAGTAAACCTGGAGTGAAGCATTGGAATCTATAATTAGTGTCACAGGAATGGTTCAAAACATAGACAGTAAGAAGAGTCAGTCTTCTTGTTTTTGAGTCGGCATTGTGCCTTTTGTATTAAATTCCGATGCAATTTCTGTGTTTTATCGTCAATAAGAAGGTCCAAGGGATTCAGTAAACCTGAAGTCAAGCATCGGAATCTATAACCAGTGTCAATGGAATGGTTCAAAACATAGACAGTACGAAGAGTCAGTCTTCTTGTACCTAAGTCGGCATTGTGCCTTTTGTATTTAATTCCGATGCTATTTCTGTGTTTCATCGTCAATAACAAGGTCCAAGGGATACAGTAAACCTGAAGTGAAGCATCGGAATATATAACTAGTGTCACACAAATGGTTCAAAACATAGACAGTAGGAAGAGTCAGTCTTCTTGTACTTAATTCGGCATTGTGCCTTTTGTATTTAATTCCGATGCAATCTCTGAGTTTCATCGTTAATAAGAAGGTCAGAGGGATACAGTAAACCTGAAGTGAAGCATCGGAATCAATAACTAGTGTCACAGGAATGGTTCAAAACATAGTCAGTAACAAGGTTCAGTCTTCTTGTCCTTAAGTCAGCATTGTGCCTTTTGTATTTAATTCCGGTTTATTTTCTGTGTTTCATCGTCAATAAGAAAGTCAGAGGGATACAGTAAACCTGAAGTGAAGCATCGGAATCTATAACTAGTGTCACAGGAATTGTTCAAAACGTAGTCAGTAAGAAGAGTCAGTTGGTATTGTGCTTTTTGTATTTAATTCCGATGCAATTTCAGTGTTTCATCGTGAATAAGGTCAGAGGCATACAGTAAAGCTGAAGTGAAGCTTCGGAATCTATAACTAGTGTCACAGGAATGGTTCAAAACATAGTCAGTAAGAAGAGTCAGTCTTCTTGTCCATAAGTCGGCATTGTGCCTTTTGTATTTAATTCCGATGCAATTTCTGTGTTTCATCGTCAATAAGCAGGTCCATGGGATACAGTAAACCTAGAGTGAAGCATCGGAATCTATAACTAGTGTCACAGGAATGGTTCTAAACATAGACATTAAGAAGAGTCAGTCTTCTTGTACTTAAGTCGGCATTGTGCCTTTTCTATTTAATTCCCAGGCAATTTCTGTGTGTCTTCGTCAATAAGACGGTCAGAGGGATACAGTAAACCTCAAGTGAAGCATTGGAATGTATAACTAGTGTCACAGGAATGGTTCAAAACATAGACAGTAAGAAGAGTCAGTCTTCTTGTACTTGAGTCGGCATTGTGCCTTTTGTATTTAATTCCGATGCAATTTCTGTGTTTTATCGTCAATAAGAAGGTCCAAGGGAATCAGTAAACCTGAAGTCAAGCATCGGAATCTATAACTAGTGGCAATGGAATGGTTCAATACATAGACGGTAGGAAGAGTCAGTCTTCTTGTACTTAATTCTGCATTGTGCCTTTTGTATTTAATTCCGATGCTATTTCTGTGTTTCATCGTCAATAAGAAGGTCCAAGGGATACAGTTAACCTGAAGTGAAGCATCGGAATATATTACTAGTGTCACAGAAATGGTTCAAAACGTTGACAGTAGGAAGAGTCACTCTTCTTGTACTTAACTCGGCATTGTGCCTTTTGTATTTAATTGCGATGCAATTTCGGTATTTCATCGTCAACAAGAAGGTCAGAGGGATACAGTAAACCTGAAGTGAAGCATCGGAATCTGTAACTAGTGTCACAGGAATGGTTCAAAACATAGTCAGTAAGAAGAGTCAGTCTACTTGTCCTTAAGTCAGCATTGTGCTTTTTGTATTTAATTCCGGTGCAACTTCTGTGTTTCATCGTAAATAAGAAAGTCAGAGGGATACAGTAAACCTGAAGTGAAGCATCGGAATCTATAACTAGTGTCACAGGAATGTTTCAAAACATAGACAGTAAGAAGAGTCAGTCTTCTTGGACTTGAGTCGGCATTGTGCCTTTTGTATTAAATTCCGATGCAATTTCTGTATTTCATCATCTAGAAGAAAGCAAAAGGATACAGTAAACCTGAAGTCAAGCATCGGAATCTATAACTAGTGTCACAGGAATGGTACAAAACATAGACAGTAAGAAGAGTCAGTCTTCTTGTACTTAATTCGGCATTGTGCCTTTTCTATTTAATTCCGATGCAATGTCTGTGTTTCATCGTCAATAACAAGTTCAGAGGGATAATGTAAACCTCAAGTGAAGCATCGGAATCTATAACTAGTGTCATATGAATGGTTCAAACATAGACAGTAAGAATAGTCAGTTTTCTTGTACTTAAGTCAGCATTGTGCCTTTTGTATTTAATTCCGATGCAATTTCTATGTTTCATCGTCAATAAGAATGTCAGAGGGATACAGCAAACCTGAAGTGAAGCATCGGAATCTATAACTTGTGTCACAGAAATGGTTCAAAACATAGACAGTAAGAATAGTCAGTTTTCTTGTACTTAAGTCAGCATTGTGCCTTTTGTATTTAATTCCGATGCAAATTCAATGTTTCATCGTCAATACGAAGGTCAGAGGCATACAGTAAACCTGAAGTGAAGCATCGGAATCTATAACTAGCGTCACAGGAATTGTTCAAAACATAGACAGTAAGAAGGGTCAGTCGGTTTGGGCCTTTTGTATTTAATTCCGATGCAATTTCTGTGTTTCATCGTGAATAAGGTCAGAGGGATACAGTAAACCTGAAGTGAAGCATTGGAATCTATAACTAATGTCACAGAAATGGTTCAAAACATAGACAGTAAGAAGTGTCAGTCTTCTTGTACTTGAGTCGGCATTGTGCCTTTTGTATTAAATTCCGATGCAATTTCGGTGTTTTATCGTCAATAAGAAGGTCCAAGGGATTCAGTAAACCTGAAGTCAAGCATCGGAATCTATAACTAGTGTCAATGGAAAGGTTCAAAACATAGAGAGTAGGAAGAGTCAGTCTCCTTGTACTTAATTCGGCATTGTGCCTTTTGTATTTAATTCCGATGCCTTGTCTGTGTTTCATCGTCAATCATAAGGTGCAAGGGATACAGTAAACCTGAAGTGAAGCATCGGAATATATAACTAGTGTCACAGAAATGGTTCAAAACATAGACAGTAGGAAGAGTCAGTCTTCTTGTACTTAATTCGGCATTGTGCCTTTTGTATTTAATTCCGATGCAATTTCTGAGTTTCATCGTCAATAAGAAGGTCAGAGGGATACAGTAAACCTGAAGTGAAGCATCGGAATCTATAACTAGTGTCACAGGAATGTTTCAAAACATATACAATAAGAAGAGTCAGTCTTCATGTACTTAAGTCGGCATTGTGCCTTTTCTATTTAATTCCGAGGCAATCTCTGTGTGTCTTCGTCAATAAGAAGGTCAGAGGGATACAGTAAACCTAAAGTGAAGCATCGGAATCTATAACTAGTGTCACAGGAATGGGTCAAAACATAGTCAGTAAGAAGAGTCAGTCTTCGTGTCCTTCAGCCGGCATTGTGCCTTTTGTATTTAATTCCGGTGCAATTTCTGTGTTTCATCGTCAATAAGAAAGTCAGAGGGATACAGTAAACCTGAAGTGAGCGTCAGAATCTATAACTAGTGTCACAGGAATGTTTCAAAAAATAGACAGTATAAAGATACAGTCTTCTTGTACTTAAGTCGGCATTGTGCCTTTTGTATTTAATTCCGATGCAATTTCTGTGTTTCATCGTCAATAAGAAGGTCCAAGGGATACAGTAAACCTGAAGTGAAGCATCGGAATATATTACTAGTGTCACAGGAATGGTTCAAAACGTAGTCAGTAAGAAGAGTCAGTCTTCGTATCCTTCAGCCCGCATTGTGACTTTTGTATTTAATTCCGATGCAATTTCTGTGTTTTATCGTCAATAAGAAGGTCCAAGGGATTCAGTAAACCTGAAGTCAAGCATCGGAATATATAACTAGTGTCAATGGAACGGTTCATTACATAAACAGTAGGAAGAGTCAGTCTTCTTGTACTTAATTCGGCATTGTGCCTTTTGAATTTAATTCCGATGGAATTTCTGTGTTTCATCGTG
Source organism: Schistocerca serialis cubense (assembly GCF_023864345.2). Lineage (NCBI taxonomy): Eukaryota > Metazoa > Arthropoda > Insecta > Orthoptera > Acrididae > Schistocerca > Schistocerca serialis. The sequence goes on from NC_064645.1 coordinate 2,592,248, forward strand.
AACAAGGTCAGAGGGATACAGTAAACCTGAAGTGAAGCATCGGAATCTATAACTAGTGTCACAGGAATTGTTCAAAACATAGACAGTAAGAAGAGTCAGTCGGTATTGTGCCTTTTGTATTTAATTCCGATGCAATTTCTGTGTTTCATCGTGAATAAGGTCAGAGGGATACAGTAAACCTTGAAGTGAAGCATCGGAATCTATAACTAGTGTCACAGGAATTATTCAAAACATTGTCAGTAGGAAGAGTCAGTCTTCTTGTCCCGAAGTCGGCATTGTGCGTTTTGTATTTAATTCCGATGCAATTTCTGTGTTTCATCGTCAATAAGAAGTTCCAAGGGTTACAGTAAACCTAGAGTGAAGCATCGGAATCTATAACTAGTATCACAGGAATGGTTCAAAACATAGACATTAAGAAGAGCCAGTCTTCTTGTACTTAAGTCGGCATTGTGCCTTTTCTATTTAATTCCGAGGCAATTTCTGTGTGTCTTCGTCAATAAGAAGGTCAGAGGGATACAGTAAACTTGAAGTGAAGCATCGGAATCTATAACTAGTGTCACAGGAATGCTTCAAAACATAGTCAGTAAGAAGTGTCAGTCTTCTTGTCCTTAAGTCGGCATTGTGCCTTTTGTATTTAATTCCGATGCAATTTCTGTGTTTCATCGTCAATAAGAAGGTCCAAGGGATACAGTAAACATAGAGTGAAGCATTGGAATCTATAACTAGTGTCACAGGAATGGTTCAAAACATAGACAGTAAGAAGAGTCAGTCTTCTTGTACTTGAGTCGGCATTGTGCCTTTTGTATTAAATTCCGATGCAATTTCTGTGTTTTATCGTCAATAAGAAGGTCCAAGGGATTCAGTAAACCTGAAGTCAAACATCGGAATCTATAACTAGTGTCAATGGAATGGTTCAAAACATAGACAGTAGGAAGAGTCAGTCTTCTTGTACTTAATTCGGCATTGTGCCTTTTGTATTTAATTCCGATGCTATTTCTGTGTTTCATCGTCAATAATAAGGTCCAAGGGATACAGTAAACCTGAAGTGAAGCATCGGAATATATAACTAGTGTCACAGAAATGGTTCAAAACATAGACAGTAGGAAGAGTCAGTCTTCTTGTACTTAATTCGGTATTGTGCATTTTGTATTTAATTTCGATGCAATTTCTGAGTTTCATCGTTAATAATAAGGTCAGAGGGATACAGTAAACCTGAAGTGAAGCATCGGAATCTATAACTAGTGTCACAGGAATGTTTCAAAACATAGTCAGTAAGAAGTGTCAGTCTTCTCGTCCTTAAGTCGGCATTGTGCCTTTTGTATTTAATTCGGATGCAATTTCTGTGTTTCCTGGTCAATAAGAAGGTCTAAGGGATACAGTAAACCTGGAGTGAAGCATCGGAATCTATAACTAGTGTCACAGGAATGTTTCAAAACATAGACAGTATGAAGATACAGTCTTCTTGTACTTAAGTCGGCATTGTGCCTTTTGTATTTAATTCCGATGCAATTACTGTGTTTCATCGTCAATATGAAGGTCCAGGGGATACAGTAAACCTTAAGTGAAGCATCGGAATATATAACTAGTGTCACAGAAATGGTTCAAAACATAGACAGTAGGAAGAGTCAGTCTTCTTGTACTAAATTCGGCATTGTGCCTTTTCTATTTAATTCCGATGCAATTTCTGTGTTTCATCGTCAATAAGAAGGTCAGAGGGATACAGTAAACCTGAAGTGAAGCATCGGAATCTATAACTAGTGTCACAGGAATGTTTCAAAACATAGACAGTAAGAAGAGTCAGTCTTCTTGTACTTGAGTCGGCATTGTGCATTTTGTATTAAATTCCGATGCAATTTCTGTGTTTCATCGTCAATAAGAAGGTTCAAGGGATTCAGTAAACCTGAAATCAAGCATCGGAATCTATAACTAGTGTCAATGGAATGGTTCAATACATAGACAGTTGGAAGAGTCAGTCTATTTGTAGTTAATTCGGCATTGTGCCCTTTGTATTTAATTGCGATGCAATTTCTGTATTACATCGTCAATAAGATGGTCAGAGGGATACAGTAAACCTGAAGTGAAGCATCGGAATCTATAACTAGTGTCACAGGAATGGTTCAAAACATAGTCAGAAAGAAGAGTCAGTCTTCCTGTCCTTAAGTCAGCATTGTGCCTTTTGTACTTAATTCCGGTGCAACTTCTGTGTTTCATCGTCAATAAGAAAGTCAGAGGGATACAGTAAACCTGAAGTGAAGCATCGGAATCTATAACTAGTGTCACAGGAATGTTTCAAAACATAGACAGTAAGAAGAGTCAGTCTTCTTGTACTTGAGTTGGCATTGTGCCTTTTGTATTAAATTCCGATGCAATTTCTGTATTTCATCGTCAATAAGAAGGTCCAAGGATACAGTAAACCTGAAGTCAAGCATCGGAATCTATAAATAGTGTCACAGGAATGGTTCAAAACATAGACAGTAAGAAGAGTCAGACTTCTTGTACTTAATTCGGCATTGTGCCTTTTCTTTTTAATTCCGATGCAATGTCTGTGTTTCATCGTCAATAAGAAGTTCAGAGGGATAATGTAAACCTCATGTGAAGCATCGGAATCTATAACTACTGTCACATGAATGGTTCAAACATAGACAGTAAGAAGAGTCAGTTTTCTTGTACATAAGTCAGCATTGTTCCTTTTGTATTTAATTCCGATGCAATTTCTATGTTTCATCGTCAATAAGAATGTCAGAGGGATACAGCAAACCTTAAGTGAAGCATCGGAATCTATAACTTGTGTCACAGGAATGGTTCAAAGCATAGACAGTAAGAAGAGTCAGTTTTCTTGTACTTACGTCGGCATTGTGCCTTTTGTATTTAATTCCGGTGCAATTTCTGTGTTTCATCGACAATAAGAAAGTCAGAGGGATACAGTAAACCTGAAGTGAGCATCGGAATCTATAACTAGTGTCACAGGAATGTTTCAAAACATAGACAGTATAAAGATACAGTCTTCTTGTACTTAAGTCGGCATTGTGCATTTTGTATTTAATTCCGATGTAATTTCTGTGTTTCATCGTCAATAATAAGGTCCAAGGGATACAGTAAACCTGAAGTGAAGCATCGGAATATATAACTAGTGTCACAGAAATGGTTCAAAACATAGACAATAGGAAGAGTCAGTCTTCTTGTACTTAATTCGGCATTGTGCCTTTTCTATTTTATTCCGATGCAATTTCTGTGTTTCATCGTCAATAAGAAGGTCAGAGGGATACAGTAAACCTGAAGTGAAGCATTGGAACGTATAACTAGTGTCACAGGAATGGTTCAAAACATAGACAGTAAGAAGAGTCAGTCTTCTTGTACTTGAGTCGACATTGTGCCTTTTGTATTAAATTCCGATGCAATTTCTGTGTTTTATCGTCAATAAGAAGGTCCAAGGGATACAGTAAACCTGAAGTGAAGCATCGGAATCTATAACTAGTGTCACAGGAATGGTTCAAAATATAGTCAGTAAGAAGAGTCAGTCTTCCTGTCCTTAAGTCAGCATTGTGCCTTTTGTACTTAATTCCGGTGCAACTTCAGTGTTTCATCGTCAATAAGAAGGTCAGAGGCATACAGTGAACTTGAAGTGAAGCATCGGAATCTATAACTAGTGTCACAGGAATTGTTCAAAACATAGACAGTAAGAATGGTCAGTCCGTATTGTGCCTTTTGTATGTAATTCCGATGCAATTTCTGTGTTTCATCGTGAATTAGGTCAGAGGGATACAGTAAACCTGAAGTGAAGCATTGGAATCTATAACTAGTGTCACAGGAATGGTTCCAAACATAGACAGTAAGAAGAGTCAGTCTTCTTCTACTTAAGTTGGCATTGTGCCTTTTCTATTTAATTCCGATGCAATTACTGTGTTCATCGTCAATAAGAAGGTCCAAGGGATACTCTAACCTAAAGTGAAGCATCGGAATCTATAACTAGTGTCACAGGAATGGTTCAAAACAAAACATTAAGAAGAGTCCGTCTTCTTGTACTTAAGTCGGCATTGTGCCTTTTCTATTTATTTCCAAGGCAATTTCTGTGTTTCATCGTCAATAAGAAGGTCAGAGGGATACAGTAAACCTGAAGTGAAGCATTGGAATCTATAACTAGTTTCACAGGAATGGTTCAAAACATAGACAGTAAGAAGTGTCAGTCTTCTTCTACTTGAGTCGGCATTGTGCCTTTTGTATCAAATTCCGATGCAATTTCGGTGTTTTATCGTCAATAAGAAGGTCCAAGGGATTCAGTAAACCTGAAGTCAAGCATCGGAATCTATAACTAGTGTCAATGGAATGGTTCAAAACATAGACAGTAGGAAGAGTCAGTCTCCTTGTACTTAATTCGGCATTGTGCCTTTTGTATTTAATTCCGATGCTATGTCCGTGTTTCATCGTCAATCATAAGGTCCAAGGGATACAGTAAACCTGAAGTGAAGCATCGGAATATATAACTAGTGTCACAGAAATGGTTCAAAACATAGACAGTAGGAAGAGTCAGTCTTCTTGTACTTAATTCGGCGTTGTGCCTTTTGTATTTAATTCCGATGCAATTTCTGAGTTTCATCGTCAATAAGAAGGTCAGAGGGATAGAGTAAACCTGAAGTGAAGCATCGGAATCTATAACTAGTGTCACAGGAATGGTTCAAAACATAGTCAGTAAGAAGGGTCACTCTTCTTGTCCTTAAGTCAGCATTGTGCCTTTTGTATTTAATTCCGGTTTAACTTCTGTATTTCATCGTCAATAAGAAAGTCAGAGGGATACAGTAAACCTGAAGTGAAGCATCGGAATCTATAACTAGTGTCACAGGAATGTTTCAAAACATATACAGTAAGAAGAGTCAGTCTTCTTGTACTTAAGTCGGCATTGTGCCTTTTCTATTTAATTCCGAGGCAATTTCTGTGTGTCTTCGTCAATAAGGTCAGAGGGATACAGTAAACCTAAAGTGAAGCATCGGAATCTATAACTAGTGTCACAGGAATGGTTCAAAACATAGTCAGTAAGAAGAATCAGTCTTCGTGTCCTTCAGCCGGCATTGTGCCTTTTGTATTTAATTCCGGTGCAATTTCTGTGTTTCATCGTCAATAAGAAAGTCAGAGGGATACAGTAAACCTGAAGTGAGCATCGGAATCTATAACTAGTGTCACAGGAATGTTTCAAAACATAGACAGTATAAAGATACAGTCTTCTTGTACTTAAGTGGGCATTGTGCATTTTGTATTTAATTCCGATGCAATTTCTGTGTTTCATCGTCAATAAGAAGGTCCAAGGGATACAGTAAACCTGAAGTGAAGCATCGGAATATATAACTAGTGTCACAGAAATGGTTCAAAACATAGACAATAGGAAGAGTCAGTCTTCTTGTACTTAATTCGGCATTGTGCCTTTTCTATTTAATTCCGATGCAATTTCTGTGTTTCATCGTCAATAAGAAGGTCAGAGGGATACAGTAAACCTGAAGTGAAGCATTGGAATGTATAACTAGTGTCACAGGAATGGTTCAAAACATAGACAGTAAGAAGAGGCAGTCTTCTTGTACTTGAGTCGGCATTGTGCCTTTTGTATTAAATTCCGATGCAATTTCTGTGTTTTATCGTCAATAAGAAGGTCCAAGGGATTCAGTAAACCTGAAGTCAAGCATCGGAATCTATAACTAGTGTCAATGGAACGGTTCATTACATAGACAGTAGGAAGAGTCAGTCTTCTTGTACTTAATTCGGCATTGTGACTTTTGTATTTAATTCCGATGGAATTTCTGTGTTTCATCGTGAATAAGGTCAGAGGGATACAGTAAACCTGAAGTGAAGCATCGGAATCTATAACTAGTGTCACAGGAATTGTTCAAAACATAGACAGTAAGAAGAGTCAGTCCGTATTGTGCCTTTTGTATTTAATTCCGACGCAATTTCTGTGTTTCATCGTGAATAAGGTCTGAGGGATACAGTAAACCTTGAAGTGAAGCATCGGAATCTATAACTAGTGTCACAGGAATGGTTCAAAACATTGTCAGTAGGAAGAGTCAGTCTTCTTGTCCCTAAGTCGGCATTGTGCCTTTTGTATTTAATTCCGATGCAATTTCTGTGTTTCATCGTCAATAAGAAGGTCCAAGGGTTACACTAAACATAGAGTGAAGCATCGGAATCTATAACTAGTGTCACAGGAATGGTTCAAACATAGACATTAAGAAGAGTCAGTCTTCTTGTACTTAAGTCGGCATTGTGCCTTTTCTATTTAATTCCGAGGCAATTTCTGTGTGTCTTCGTCAATAAGAAGGTCAGAGGGATACAGTAAACCTGAAGTGAAGCATCGGAATCTATAACTAGTGTCACAGGAATGCTTCAAAACATAGACATTAAGAAGAGTCAGTCTTCTTGTACTTGAGTCGGCATTGTGCCTTTTGTATTAAATTCCGATGCAATTTCTGTGTTTTATCGTCAATAAGAAGGTCCAAGGGTTTCAGTAAACCTGAAGTCAAGCATCGGAATCTATAACTAGTGTCAATGGAATGGTTCAAAACATAGACAGTAGGAAGAGTCAGTCTTCTTGTACTTAATTCGGCATTGTGCCTTTTGTATTTAATTCCGATGCTATTTCTGTGTTTCATCGTCAATAATAAGGTCCAAGGGATACAGTAAACCTGAAGTGAAGCATCGGATATATAACTAGTGTCACAGAAATTGTTCAAAACATAGACAGTAGGAAGAGTCAGTCTTCTTGAACTTAATTCGGTATTGTGCCTTTTGTATTTAATTCCGATGCAATGTCTGAGTTTCATCGTTAATAAGAAGGTCAGAGGGATACAGTAAACCTGAAGTGAAGCATCGGAATCAATAACTAGTGTCAATGGAATGATTCAAAACATAGTCAGTAAGAAGGTTCAGTCTTCTTGTCCTTAATTCAGCATTGTGCCTTCTGTATTTAATTCCGGTTTATTTTCTGTGTTTCATCGTCAATAAGAGAGTCAGAGGGATACAGTAAACCTGAAGTGAAGCATCGGAATCTATAACTAGTGTCACAGGAATGTTTCAAAACATAGTCAGTAAGAAGAGTCAGTCTTCTTGTCCTTAAGTCGGCAGTGTGCCTTTTGTATTTAATTCGGATGCAATTTCTGTGTTTCATGGTCAATAAGAAGGTCTAAGGGATACAGTAAACCGGGAGTGAAGCATCGGAAAATATAACTAGTGTCACAGGAATGTTTCAAAACATAGACAGTAATAAGAGTCAGTCTTCTTGTACTTGAGTCGGCATTGTGCATTTTGTATTACATTCCGATGCAATTTCTATGTTTTATCGTCAATAAGAAGGTCCAAGGGATTCAGTAAACCTGAAGTCAAGCATCGGAATCTATAACTAGTGTCAATGGAATGGTTCAATACATAGACAGTAGGAAGAGTCGGTCTACTTGTACTTAATTCGGCATTGTGCCTTTTGTATTTAATTCCGATGTTATTTCTGTGTTTCATCGTGAATAAGAAGGTCCAAGGGATACAGGTAACCTGAAGTGAAGCATTGGAATATATAACTAGTGTCACAGAAATGGTTCAAAACATAGACAGTAGGAAGAGTCAGTCTATTTGTACTTAATTCGGCATTGTGCCTTTTGTATTAAATTCCGATGCAATTTCTGTATTTCATCGTCAATAAGAATGTCAGAGGGATACAGTAAACCTGAAGTGAAGCATCGGAATCTATAACTAGTGTCACAGGAATGTTTCAAAACATAGACAGTAAGAAGAGTCAGTCTTCTTGTACTTGAGGCGGCATTGTGCCTTTTGTATTAAATTCCGATGCAATTTCTGTATTTCATCGTCAATAAGAAGGTCAGAGGGATACAGTAAACCTGAAGTGAAGCATTGGAATGTATAACTAGTTTCACAGGAATGGTTCAAAACATAGACAGTAAGAAGAGTCAGTCTTCTTGAACTTGAGTCGGCATTGTGCCTTTTGTATTAAATTCCGATGCAATTTCTGTGTTTTATCGTCAATAAGAAGGTCCAAGGGATTCAGTAAACCTGAAGTCAAGCATCGGAATCTATAACTAGTGTCAATGGAACGGTTCATTACATAGACAGTAGGAAGAGTCAGTCTTCTTGTACTTAATTCGGCATTGTGACTTTTGTATTTAATTCCGATGGAATTTCTGTGTTTCATCGTGAATAAGGTCAGAGGGATACAGTAAACCTGAAGTGAAGCATCGGAATCTATAACTAGTGTCACAGGAATTGTTCAAAACATAGACAGTAAGAAGAGTCAGTCGGTATTGTGCCTTTTGTATTTAATTCCGATGCAATTTCTGTGTTTCATCGTGAATAAGGTCAGAGGGATACAGTAAACCTTGAAGTGAAGCATCGGAATCTATAACTAGTGTCACAGGAATGGTTCAAAACATTGTCAGTAGGAAGAGTCAGTCTTCTTGTCCCTAAGTTGGCATTGTGCCTTTTGTATTTAATTCCGATGCAATTTCTGTGTTTCATCGTCAATAAGAAGGTCCAAGGGTTACACTAAACCTAGAGTGAAGCATCGGAATCTATAACTAGTGTCACAGGAATGGTTCAAAACATAGACATTAAGAAGAGTCAGTCTTCTTGTACTTAAGTCGGCATTGTGCCTTTTCTATTTAATTCCGAGGCAATTTCTGTGTGTCTTCGTCAATAAGAAGGTCAGAGGGATACAGTAAACCTGAAGTGAAGCATCGGAATCTATAACTAGTGTCACAGGAATGCTTCAAAACATAGACATTAAGAAGAGTCAGTCATCTTGTACTTGAGTCGGCATTGTGCCTTTTGTATTAAATTCCGATGCAATTTCTGTGTTTTATCGTCAATAAGAAGGACCAAAGGATTCAGTAAACCTGAAGTCAAGCATCGGAATCTATAACTAGTGTCAATGGAATGGTTCAAAACATAGACAGTAGGAAGAGTCAGTCTTCTTGTACTTAATTCGGCATTGTGCCTTTTGTATTTAATTCCGATGCTATTTCTGTGTTTCATCGTCAATAATAAGGTCCAAGGGATACAGTAAACCTGAAATGAAGCATCGGAATATATAACTAGTGTCACAGAAATGGTTCAAAACATAGACAGTAGGAAGAGTCAGTCTTCTTGTACTTAATTCGGTATTGTACCTTTTGTATTTAATTCCGATGCAATGTCTGAGTTTCATCGTTAATAAGAAGTTCAGAGGGATACAGTAAACCTGAAGTGAAGCATCGGAATCAATAACTAGTGTCAAAGGAATGATTCAAAACATAGTCAGTAAGAAGGTTCAGTCTTCTTGTCCTTAATTCAGCATTGTGCCTTTTGTATTTAATTCCGGTTTATTTTCTGTGTTTCATCGTCAATAAGAAAGTCAGAGGGTACAGTAAACCTGAAGTGAAGCATCGGAATCTATAACTAGTGTCACAGGAATGTTTCAAAACATAGTCAGTAAGAAGAGTCAGTACTCTTGTCCTTAAGTCGGCAGTGTGCCTTTTGTATTTAATTCGGATGCAATTTCTGAGTTTCATGGTCAATAACAAGGTCTAAGGGATACAGTAAACCTGGAGTGAAGCATCGGAATCTATAACTAGTGTCACAGGAATGTTTCAAAACATAGACAGTAATAAGAGTCAGTCTTCTTGTACTTGAGTCGGCATTGTGCATTTTGTATTACATTCCGATGGAATTTCTATGTTTTATCGTCAATAAGAAGGTCCAAGGGATTCAGTAAACCTGAAGTCAAGCATCGGAATCTATAACTAGTGTCAATGGAATGGTTCAATACATAGACAGTAGGAAGAGTCGGTCTACTTGTACTTAATTCGGCATTGTGCCTTTTGTATTTAATTCCGATGTTATTTCTGTGTTTCATCGTCAATAAGAAGGTCCAAGGGATACAGGTAACCTGAGGTGAAGCATCGGAATATATAACTAGTGTCACAGAAATGGTTCAAAACATAGACAGTAGGAAGAGTCAGTCTATTTGTACTTAATTCGGCATTGTGCCTTTTGTATTTAATTGCGATGCAATTTCTGTATTTCATCGTCAATAAGATGGTCAGAGGGATACAGTAAACCTGAAGTGAAGCATCGGAATCTATAACTAGTGTCACAGGAATGGTTCAAAACATAGTCAGTAAGAAGAGTCTGTCTTCCTGTACTTAACTCAGCATTGTGCCTTTTGTACTTAATTCCGGTGCAACTTCTGTGTCTCATCGTCAATAAGAAAGTCAGAGGGATACAGTAAACCTGAAGTGAAGCATCGGAATCTATAACTAGTGTCACAGGAATGTTTCAAAACATAGACAGTAAGAAGAGTCAGTCCTCTTGTACTTGAGTCGGCATTGTGCCTTTTGTATTAAATTCCGATGCAATTTCTGTATTTCATCGTCAATAAGAAGGTCCAAGGATACAGTAAACCTGAAGTGAAGCATCGGAATCTATAAATAGTGTCACAGGAATGGTTCAAAACATAGACAGTAAGAAGAGTCAGTCTTCTTGTACTTAATTTGGCATTGTGCCTTTTCTATTTAATTCCGATGCAATGTCTGTGTTTCATCGTCAATAAGAAGTTCAGAGGGATAATGTGAACCTCAAGTGAAGCATCGGAATCTATAACTAGTGTCACATGAATGGTTCAAACATAGACAGTAAGAAGAGTCAGTTTTCTTGTACATAAGTCAGCGTTGTTCCTTTTGTATTTAATTCCGATGCAATTTCTATGTTTCATGGTCAATAAGAATGTCAGAGGGATACAGCAAACCTTAAGTGAAGCATCGGAATCTATAACTAGTGTCACAGGAATTGTTCAAAACATAGACAGTAAGAATGGTCAGTCCGTATTGTGCCTTTTGTATTTAATTCCGATGCAATTTCTGTGTATCATCGTGAATAAGGTCAGAGGGATACAGTAAACCTGAAGTGAAGCATCGGAATCTATAACTAGTGGCACAGGAATGGTTCAAAACATAGTCAGTAAGAAGAGTCAGTCTTCTTGTACTTAAGTCGACATTGTGCCTTTTCTATTTAATTCCGATGCAATTTCTGTGTTTCATCGTCAATAAGAATGTCCAAGGTATACAGTAAACGTGTAGTAAAGCATCGGAATCTAAAACTAGTGTCACAGCAATGGTTCAAACTATAATCACTAAGAAGAGTCAGTCTTCTTGTACTTAAGTCGCCATTGTGCCTTTTCTATTTAATTCCGATGCAATATCTGTGTTTCATCGTCAATAAGAAGGTCCAAGGTATACAGTAAACCTGGAGTGAAGCATCGCAATCTATAACTAGTGTCACAGGAATGGTTCAAACATAGACAGTAAGAAGAGTCAGTCTTCTTCTACTTGAGTCGGCATTGTGAGTTTTCTATTTAATTCCGATGCAATTTCGGTGTTTCATCGTCAATAAGAAGGTCAGAGGGATACAGTAAACCTGAAGTGAAGCATCGGAATCTATAAGTAGTGTCACAGGAATGGTTTAAACATAGTCAGTAAGAAGAGTCAGTCTTCTTGTACTTAAGTCGGCATTGTGCCTTTTCTATTTAATTCCAATGCAATTTCTGTGTTTCATCGTCAATAAGAAGGTCCAAGGGTTACAGTCAACCTGGAGTGAAGCATCGGAATCTATAACTAGTGTCACAGGAATGGTTCAAAGCATAGACAGTAATGCGGCATTGTGCCTTTTGTATTTAATTCCGATGCAATTTCTGTGTTTCATCGTCAATAAGAAGGTCAGAGGGATACAGTAAACCTGAAGTGAAGCAACGGAATCTATAACTAGTGTCACAGGAATGGTTCAAAACATAGACAGTAGGAAGAGTCAGTCATCCAGTACTTAAGTCGGCATTGTGCCTTTTGTATTTAATTCCGATGCAATTTCTGTGTTTCATCGTCAATAAGAAGGTCAGAGGGATACAGTAATCCTGAAGTTAAGCATCGGAATCTATGACTAGTGTCACAGGAATGGTTCAAAGCATAGTCAGTAATAAGAGTCTGTCTTCTTGTACTTAAGTCGGTATTGTGCCTTTTGTATTTAATTCCGATGCAATTTCTGTGTTTCATCGTCAATATGTAGGTCAGAGGGATACAGTAAACCTGAAGTGAAGCGACGGAATCTATAACTAGTGTCACAGCAATGGTTCAAAACATAGTCAGTAATAAGAGTCAGGCTTCTTGTACTTAAGTCGGCATTGTGCATTTTGTACTTAATTCCGATGCAGTTTTTGTGTTTCATCGTCAATAAGACGGTCCAAGGGATACAGTCAACCTGGAGTGAACCATCGGAATCTATAACTAGGGTCACAGGAATGGTTCAAAGCATAGTCAGTAAAAGGAGTCAGTCTTCTTGTAGTTAAGTTGGCGTTGTGCCTTTTGTATTGAATTCCGATGCAATTTCTGTGTTTCATCGACAATAACAAGGTCCAAGGGATACAGTAAATCTGAAGTGAAGCATCGGATTCTATAACTAGCGTCACAGGAATGGTTCAAAACATGGACAGTTGGAAGAGTCAGTCTTCTTGTACTTAATTCGGCATTGTGCTTTTTCTATTTAATTCCGATGCAATGTCTGTGTTTCATCGTCAATAAGAAGTTCAGAGGGATAATGTAAACCTCAAGTGAAGCATCGGAATCTATAACTAGTGTCACATGAATGGTTCAAACATAGACAGTAAGAAGAGTCAGTTTTCTTGTACTTAAGTCAGCATTGTGCCTTTTGTATTTAATTCCGATGCAATTTCTATGTTTCATCGTCAATAAGAATGTCAGAGGGATACAGCAAACCTGAAGTGAAGCATCGGAATCTATAACTTGTATCACAGAAATGGTTCAAAACATAGACAGTAAGAAGAGTCAGTTTTCTTGTACTTAAGTCGGCATTGTGCCTTTTGTATTTAATTCCGATGCAAATTCAATGTTTCATCGTCAATAAGAAGGTCAGATGCATACAGTAAACCTGAAGTGAAGCATCGGAATCTATAACTAGTGTCACAGGAATGGTTCAAAACATAGACAGTAGGAAGAGTCAGTCTTCTTGTACTTAAGCCGGCATTTTGGCTTTTGTATTTAATTCCGATGCAATTTCAGTGTTTCATCGTCAATAAGAATGTAAAAGGGCTACAGTAAACCTGGAGTGAAGCATCGGAATCTATAACTAGTGTCAATGGAATGGTTCAAAACATGGACAGTAAGAAGAGTCAGTCTTCTTCTACTTAAGTTGGCATTGTGCCTTTTCTATTTAATTCCGATGCAATAACTGTGTTCATCGTCAATAAGAAGGTCTAAGGGATACTCTAAACCTAAAGTGAAGCATCGGAATCTATAACTAGTGTCACAGGAATGGTTCAAAACATAGACATTAAGAAGAGTCCGTCTTCTTGTACTTAAGTCGGCATTGTGCCTTTCCTATTTATTTCCGAGGCAATTTCTGTGTTTCATCGTCAATAAGAAGGTCAGAGGGATACAGTAAACCTGAAGGGAAGCATTGGAATCTATAACTAGTGTCACAGGAATGGTTCAAAACATAGACATTAAGAAGAGTCAGTCTTCTTGTATTTGAGTCGGCATTGTGCATTTTGTGTTTAATTCCGATGCAATTTCAGTGTTTCATCGTCAATAAGAAGCTCAGAGGGATACAGTAAACCTGAAGTGAAGCATTGGAATCTATAACTAGTGTCACAGGAATGGTTCAAAACATAGACAGTAAGAAGAGTCAGTCTTCTTGTACTTGAGTCGGCATTGTGCCTTTTGTATTAAATTCCGATGCAATTTCGGTGTTTTATCGTCAATAAGAAGGTCGAAGGGATTCAGTAAACCTGAAGTGAAGCATCGGAATCTATAACTAGTGTCAATGGAATGGTTCAAAACATAGACAGTAGGAAGAGACAGTCTCCTTGTACTTAATTCGGCATTGTGCCTTTTGTATTTAATTCCGATGCTATGTCTGTGTTTCATCGTCAATCATAAGGTCCAAGGGATACAGTAAACCTGAAGTGAAGCATCGGAATATACAACTAGTGTCACAGAAATGGTTCAAAACATAGACAGTAGGAAGAGTCAGTCTTCTTGTACTTAATTCGGCATTGTGCCTTTTGTATTTAATTCCGATGCAATTTCTGAGTTTCATCGTCAATAAAACGGTCAGAGGGATACAGTAAACCTGAAGTGAAGCATCGGAATCTATAACTAGTGTCACAAGAATGGTTCAAAACATAGTCAGTAAGAAGGGTCAGTCTTCTTGTCCTTAAGTCAGCATTGTGCCTTTTGTATTTAATTCCGGTTTAACTTCTGTGTTTCATCGTCAATAAGAAAGTCAGAGGGATACAGTTAACCTGAAGTGAAGCATCGGAATCTATAACTAGTGTCACAGGAATGTTTCAAAACATATACAGTAAGAAGAGTCAGTCTTCTTGTACTTAAGTCGGCATTGTGCCTTTTCTATTTAATTCCGAGGCAATTTCTGTGTGTCTTCGTCAATAAGAAGGTCAGAGGGATACAGTAAACCTAAAGTGAAGCATCGGAATCTATAACTAGTATCACAGGAATGGTTCAAAGCATAGTCAGTAAGAAGAGTCAGTCTTCGTGTCCTTCAGCCGGCATTGTGCCTTTTGTATTTAATTCCGGTGCAATTTCTGTGTTTCATCGTCAATAAGAAAGTCAGAGGGATACAGTAAACCTGAAGTGAAGCATTGGAATGTATAAGTAGTGTCACAGGAATGGTTCAAAACATAGACAGTAGGAAGAGTCAGTCTTCTCGTACTTGAGTCGGCATTGTGCCTTTTGTATTAAATTCCGATGCAATTTCTGTGTTTTATCGTCAATAAGAAGGTCCAAGGGATTCAGTAAACCTGAAGTCAAGCATCGGAATCTATAACTAGTGTCAATGGAACGGTTCATTACATAGACAGTAGGAAGAGTCAGTCTTCTTGTACTTAATTCGGCATTGTGCCTTTTGTATTTAATTCCGATGGAATCTCTGTGTTTCATCGTGAATAAGGTCAGAGGGATACAGTAAACCTGAAGTGAAGCATCGGAATCTATAACTAGTGTCACAGGAATTGCTCAAAACATAGACAGTAAGAAGAGTCAGTCGGTATTGTGCCTTTTGTATTTAATTCCGATGGAATCTCTGTGTTTCATCGTGAATAAGGTCAGAGGGATACAGTAAACCTGAAGTGAAGCATCGGAATCTATAACTAGTGTCACAGAAATGGTTCAAAACATTGTCAGTAGGAAGAGTCAGTCTTCTTGTCCCTAAGTCGGCATTGTGCCTTTTGTATTTAATTCCGATGCAATTTCTGTGTTTCATCGTCAATAAGAAGGTCCAAGGGTTACAGTAAACCTAGAGTGGAGCATCGGAATCTATAACTAGTGTCACAGGAATGGTTCAAAACATAGACATTAAGAAGAGTCAGTCTTCTTGTACTTATGTCGGCATTGTGCCTTTTCTATTTAATTCCGAGGCAATATCTGTGTGTCTTCGTCAATAAGAAGGTCAGAGGGATACAGTAAACCTGAAGTGAAGCATCGGAATCTATAACTAGTGTCACAGGAATGCTTCAAAACATAGTCAGTAAGAAGAGTCAGTCTTCTTGTCCTTAAGTCGGCATTGTGCCTTTTGTATTTAATTCCGATGCAATTTCTGTGTTTCATCGTCAATAAGAAGGTCCAAGGGATACAGTAAAACTGGAGTGAAGCATTGGAATCTATAACTAGTGTCACAGGAATGGTTCAAAACATAGACAGTAAGAGGAGTCAGTCTTCCTGTACTTGAGTCGGCATTGTGCCTTTTGTATTTAATTCCGATGCTATTTCTGTGTTTCATCGTCAATAATAAGGTCCAAGGGATACAGTAAACCTGAAGTGAAGCATCGGAATATATAACTAGTGTCACAGAAATGGTTCAAAACATAGACAGTAGGAAGAGTCAGTCTTCTTGTATTTAATTCGGTATTGTGCCTTTTGTATTTAATTCCGATGCAATTTCTGAGTTTCATCGTTAATAAGAAGGTCAGAGGGATACAGTAAACCTGAAGTGAAGCATCGGAATCAATAACTAGTGTCACAGGAATGGTTCAAAACATAGTCAGTAAGAAGGTTCAGTCTTCTTGTCCTTAAGTCAGCATTGTGCCTTTTGTATTTAATTCCAGTTTATTTTCTGTGTTTCATCGTCAATAAGAAAGTCAGAGGGATACAGTAAACCTGAAGTGAAGCATCGGAATCTATAACTAGTGTCACAGGAATTGTTCAAAACGTAGACAGTAAGAAGAGTCAGTCGGTATTGTGCTTTTTGTATTTAATTCCGATGCAATTTCAGTGTTTCATCGTGAATAAGGTCAGAGGCATACAGTAAAGCTGAAGTGAAGCATCGGAATCTATAACTAGTGTCACAGGAATGGTTCAAAACATAGTCAGTAAGAAGAGTCAGTCTTCTTGTCCATAAGTCGGCATTGTGCCTTTTGTATTTAATTCCGATGCAATTTCTGTGTTTCATCGTCAATAAGCAGGTCCATGGGATACAGTAAACCTAGAGTGAAGCATCGGAATCTATAACTAGTGTCACAGGAATGGTTCTAAACATAGACATTAAGAAGAGTCAGTCTTCTTGTACTTAAGTCGGCATTGTGCCTTTTCTATTTAATTCCCAGGCAATTTCTGTGTGTCTTCGTCAATAAGACGGTCAGAGGGATACAGTAAACCTCAAGTGAAGCATTGGAATGTATAACTAGTGTCACGGGAATGGTTCAAAACATAGACAGTAAGAAGAGTCAGTCTTCTTCTACTTGAGTCGGCATTGTGCCTTTTGTATCAAATTCCGATGCAATTTCGGTGTTTTATCGTCAATAAAAAGGTCCAAGGGATTCAGTAAACCTGAAGTCAAGCATCGGAATCTATAACTAGTGTCAATGGAGTGGTTCAAAACACAGACAATAGGAAGAGTCAGTCTCCTTGTACTTAATTCGGCATTGTGCCTTTTGTATTTAATTCCGATGCTATGTCTGTGTTTCATCGTCAATCATAAGGTCCAAGGGATACAGTAAACCCGGAGTGAAGCATCGGAATATATAACTAGTGTCACAGAACTGGTTCAAAACATAGACAGTAGGAAGAGTCAGTCTTCTTGTACAATGCGGCATTGTGCCTTATGTATTTAATTCCGATGCATTTTCTGTGTTTCATCGTCAATAAGAAGGTCAGAGGGATACAGTAAACCTGAAGTGAAGCATCGGAATATATAACTAGTGTCACACAAATGGTTCAAAACATAGACAGTAGGAAGAGTCAGTCTTCTTGTACTTAAGTCGTCATTGTGCCTTTTCTATTTAATTCCGAGGCAATTTCTGTGTGTGTTCGTCAATAAGAAGGTCAGAGGGATACAGTAAACCTAAAGTGAAGCATCGGAATCTATAACTAGTGTCACGGGAATGGTTCAAAACATAGTCAGTAAGAAGAGTCAGTCTTCGTGTCCTTCAGCCGGCATTGTGCCTTTTGTATTTAATTCCGGTGCAATTTCTGTGTTTCATCGTCAATAAGAAAGTCAGAGGGATACAGTAAACCTGAAGTGAGCATCGGAATCTATAACTAGTGTCACAGGAATGTTTCAAAACATATACAGTATAAAGATACAGTCTTCTTGTACTTTAGTCGGCATTGTGCCTTTTGTATTTAATTCCGATGCAATTTCTGTGTTTCATCGTCAATAAGAAGGTCAGAGGGATACAGTAAACCTGAAGTGAAGCATTGGAATCTATAACTAGTGTCACAGGAATGGTTCAAAACATAGACAGTAAGAAGAGTCAGTCTTCTTGTACCTGAGTCGGCATTGTGCCTTTTGTATTAAATTCCGATGCAATGTCTGTGTTTCATCGTCAATAAGAAGGTCCAAGGGATTCAGTAAACCTGAAGTCAAGCATCGGAATCTATAACTAGTGTCAATGGAACGGTTCATTACATAGACAGTAGGAAGAGTCAGTCTTCTTGTACTTAATTCGGCATTGTGCCTTTTGTATTTAATTCCGATGGAATTTCTGTGTTTCATCGTGAATAAGGTCAGAGGGATACAGTAAACCATAAGTGAAGCATCGGAATCTATAACTAGTGTCACAGGAATTGTTCAAAACATAGACAGTAAGAAGAGTCAGTCGGTATTGTGCCTTTTGTATTTAATTCCGATGCAATTTCTGTGTTTCATCGTGAATAAGGTCAGAGGGATACAGTAAACCTTGAAGTGAAGCATCGGAATCTATAACTAGTGTCACAGGAATGGTTCAAAACATTGTCAGTAGGAAGAGTCAGTCTTCTTGTCCCTAAGTCGGCATTGTGCCTTTTGTATTTAATTCCGATGCAATTTCTGTGTTTCATCGTCAATAAGAAGGTCCAAGGGTTACAGTAAAGCTAGAGTGAAGCATCGGAATCTATAACTAGTGTCACAGGAATGGTTCAAAACATAGACATTAAGAAGAGTCAGTCTTCTTGTACTTAAGTCGGCATTGTGCCTTTTCTATTTAATTCCGAGGCAATTTCTGTGTGTCTTCGTCAATAAGAAGGTCAGAGGGATACAGTAAACTTGAAGTGAAGCATCGGAATCTATAACTAGTGTCACAGGAATGCTTCAAAACATAGTCAGTAAGAAGAGTCAGTCTTCTTGTCCTTAAGTCGGCATTGGTCTTTTGTATTTAATTCCGATGCAATTTCTGTGTTTCATCGTCAATAAGAAGGTCCAAGGGATACAGTAAACCTGGAGTGAAGCATTGGAATCTATAATTAGTGTCACAGGAATGGTTCAAAACATAGACAGTAAGAAGAGTCAGTCTTCTTGTACTTGAGTCGGCATTGTGCCTTTTGTATTAAATTCCGATGCAATTTCTGTGTTTTATCGTCAATAAGAAGGTCCAAGGGATTCAGTAAACCTGAAGTCAAGCATCGGAATCTATAACCAGTGTCAATGGAATGGTTCAAAACATAGACAGTAGGAAGAGTCAGTCTTCTTGTACTTAAGTCGGCATTGTGCCTTTTGTATTTAATTCCGATGCTATTTCTGTGTTTCATCGTCAATAACAAGGTCCAAGGGATACAGTAAACCTGAAGTGAAGCATCGGAATATATAACTAGTGTCACACAAATGGTTCAAAACATAGACAGTAGGAAGAGTCAGTCTTCTTGTACTTAATTCGGCATTGTGCCTTTTGTATTTAATTCCGATGCAATCTCTGAGTTTCATCGTTAATAAGAAGGTCAGAGGGATACAGTAAACCTGAAGTGAAGCATCGGAATCAATAACTAGTGTCACAGGAATGGTTCAAAACATAGTCAGTAACAAGGTTCAGTCTTCTTGTCCTTAAGTCAGCATTGTGCCTTTTGTATTTAATTCCGGTTTATTTTCTGTGTTTCATCGTCAATAAGAAAGTCAGAGGGATACAGTAAACCTGAAGTGAAGCATCGGAATCTATAACTAGTGTCACAGGAATTGTTCAAAACGTAGACAGTAAGAAGAGTCAGTCGGTATTGTGCTTTTTGTATTTAATTCCGATGCAATTTCAGTGTTTCATCGTGAATAAGGTCAGAGGCATACAGTAAAGCTGAAGTGAAGCATCGGAATCTATAACTAGTGTCACAGGAATGGTTCAAAACATAGTCAGTAAGAAGAGTCAGTCTTCTTGTCCATAAGTCGGCATTGTGCCTTTTGTATTTAATTCCGATGCAATTTCTGTGTTTCATCGTCAATAAGCAGGTCCATGGGATACAGTAAACCTAGAGTGAAGCATCGGAATCTATAACTAGTGTCACAGGAATGGTTCTAAACATAGACATTAAGAAGAGTCAGTCTTCTTGTACTTAAGTCGGCATTGTGCCTTTTCTATTTAATTCCCAGGCAATTTCTGTGTGTCTTCGTCAATAAGACGGTCAGAGGGATACAGTAAACCTCAAGTGAAGCATTGGAATGTATAACTAGTGTCACAGGAATGGTTCAAAACATAGACAGTAAGAAGAGTCAGTCTTCTTGTACTTGAGTCGGCATTGTGCCTTTTGTATTTAATTCCGATGCAATTTCTGTGTTTTATCGTCAATAAGAAGGTCCAAGGGAATCAGTAAACCTGAAGTCAAGCATCGGAATCTATAACTAGTGTCAATGGAATGGTTCAATACATAGACGGTAGGAAGAGTCAGTCTTCTTGTACTTAATTCTGCATTGTGCCTTTTGTATTTAATTCCGATGCTATTTCTGTGTTTCATCGTCAATAAGAAGGTCCAAGGGATACAGTTAACCTGAAGTGAAGCATCGGAATATATTACTAGTGTCACAGAAATGGTTCAAAACGTTGACAGTAGGAAGAGTCAGTCTTCTTGTACTTAACTCGGCATTGTGCCTTTTGTATTTAATTGCGATGCAATTTCGGTATTTCATCGTCAACAAGAAGGTCAGAGGGATACAGTAAACCTGAAGTGAAGCATCGGAATCTGTAACTAGTGTCACAGGAATGGTTCAAAACATAGTCAGTAAGAAGAGTCAGTCTACTTGTCCTTAAGTCAGCATTGTGCTTTTTGTATTTAATTCCGGTGCAACTTCTGTGTTTCATCGTAAATAAGAAAGTCAGAGGGATACAGTAAACCTGAAGTGAAGCATCGGAATCTATAACTAGTGTCACAGGAATGTTTCAAAACATAGACAGTAAGAAGAGTCAGTCTTCTTGGACTTGAGTCGGCATTGTGCCTTTTGTATTAAATTCCGATGCAATTTCTGTATTTCATCATCTAGAAGAAAGCAAAAGGATACAGTAAACCTGAAGTCAAGCATCGGAATCTATAACTAGTGTCACAGGAATGGTACAAAACATAGACAGTAAGAAGAGTCAGTCATCTTGTACTTAATTCGGCATTGTGCCTTTTCTATTTAATTCCGATGCAATGTCTGTGTTTCATCGTCAATAACAAGTTCAGAGGGATAATGTAAACCTCAAGTGAAGCATCGGAATCTATAACTAGTGTCATATGAATGGTTCAAACATAGACAGTAAGAATAGTCAGTTTTCTTGTACTTAAGTCAGCATTGTGCCTTTTGTATTTAATTCCGATGCAATTTCTATGTTTCATCGTCAATAAGAATGTCAGAGGGATACAGCAAACCTGAAGTGAAGCATCGGAATCTATAACTTGTGTCACAGAAATGGTTCAAAACATAGACAGTAAGAAGAGTCAGTTTTCTTGTACTTAAGTCGGCATTGTGCCTTTTGTATTTAATTCCGATGCAAATTCAATGTTTCATCGTCAATACGAAGGTCAGAGGCATACAGTAAACCTGAAGTGAAGCATCGGAATCTATAACTAGCGTCACAGGAATTGTTCAAAACATAGACAGTAAGAAGGGTCAGTCGGTTTGGGCCTTTTGTATTTAATTCCGATGCAATTTCTGTGTTTCATCGTGAATAAGGTCAGAGGGATACAGTAAACCTGAAGTGAAGCATTGGAATCTATAACTAATGTCACAGAAATGGTTCAAAACATAGACAGTAAGAAGTGTCAGTCTTCTTGTACTTGAGTCGGCATTGTGCCTTTTGTATTAAATTCCGATGCAATTTCGGTGTTTTATCGTCAATAAGAAGGTCCAAGGGATTCAGTAAACCTGAAGTCAAGCATCGGAATCTATAACTAGTGTCAATGGAAAGGTTCAAACATAGAGAGTAGGAAGAGTCAGTCTCCTTGTACTTAATTCGGCATTGTGCCTTTTGTATTTAATTCCGATGCCTTGTCTGTGTTTCATCGTCAATCATAAGGTGCAAGGGATACAGTAAACCTGAAGTGAAGCATCGGAATATATAACTAGTGTCACAGAAATGGTTCAAACATAGACAGTAGGAAGAGTCAGTCTTCTTGTACTTAATTCGGCATTGTGCCTTTTGTATTTAATTCCGATGCAATTTCTGAGTTTCATCGTCAATAAGAAGGTCAGAGGGATACAGTAAACCTGAAGTGAAGCATCGGAATCTATAACTAGTGTCACAGGAATGTTTCAAAACATATACAATAAGAAGAGTCAGTCTTCATGTACTTAAGTCGGCATTGTGCCTTTTCTATTTAATTCCGAGGCAATCTCTGTGTGTCTTCGTCAATAAGAAGGTCAGAGGGATACAGTAAACCTAAAGTGAAGCATCGGAATCTATAACTAGTGTCACAGGAATGGGTCAAAACATAGTCAGTAAGAAGAGTCAGTCTTCGTGTCCTTCAGCCGGCATTGTGCCTTTTGTATTTAATTCCGGTGCAATTTCTGTGTTTCATCGTCAATAAGAAAGTCAGAGGGATACAGTAAACCTGAAGTGAGCATCAGAATCTATAACTAGTGTCACAGGAATGTTTCAAAAAATAGACAGTATAAAGATACAGTCTTCTTGTACTTAAGTCGGCATTGTGCCTTTTGTATTTAATTCCGATGCAATTTGTGTGTTTCATCGTCAATAAGAAGGTCCAAGGGATACAGTAAACCTGAAGTGGAGCATCGGAATATATAACTAGTGTCACAGGAATGGTTCAAAACATAGTCAGTAAGAAGAGTCAGTCTTCGTGTCCTTCAGCCGGCATTGTGACTTTTGTATTTAATTCCGATGCAATTTCTGTGTTTTATCGTCAATAAGAAGGTCCAAGGGATTCAGTAAACCTGAAGTCAAGCATCGGAATATATAACTAGTGTCAATGGAACGGTTCATTACATAGACAGTAGGAAGAGTCAGTCTTCTTGTACTTAATTCGGCATTGTGCCTTTTGAATTTAATTCCGATGGAATTTCTGTGTTTCATCGTGAACAAGGTCAGAGGGATACAGTAAACCTGAAGTGAAGCATCGGAATCTATAACTAGTGTCACAGGAATTGTTCAAAACATAGACAGTAAGAAGAGTCAGTCGGTATTGTGCCTTTTGTATTTAATTCCGATGCAATTTCTGTGTTTCATCGTGAATAAGGTCAGAGGGATACAGTAAACCTTGAAGTGAAGCATCGGAATCTATAACTAGTGTCACAGGAATTATTCAAAACATTGTCAGTAGGAAGAGTCAGTCATCTTGTCCCGAAGTCGGCATTGTGCGTTTTGTATTTAATTCCGATGCAATTTCTGTGTTTCATCGTCAATAGGAAGTTCCAAGGGTTACAGTAAACCTAGAGTGAAGCATCGGAATCTATAACTAGTATCACAGGAATGGTTCAAAACATAGACATTAAGAAGAGTCAGTCTTCTTGTACTTAAGTCGACATTGTGCCTTTTCTATTTAATTCCGAGGCAATTTCTGTGTGTCTTCGTCAATAAGAAGGTCAGAGGGATACAGTAAACTTGAAGTGAAGCATCGGAATCTATAACTAGTGTCACAGGAATGCTTCAAAACATAGTCAGTAAGAAGTGTCAGTCTTCTTGTCCTTAAGTCGGCATTGTGCCTTTTGTATTTAATTCCGATGCAATTTCTGTGTTTCATCGTCAATAAGAAGGTCCAAGGGATACAGTAAACCTAGAGTGAAGCATTGGAATCTATAACTAGTGTCACAGGAATGGTTCAAAACATAGACAGTAAGAAGAGTCAGTCTTCTTGTACTTGAGTCGGCATTGTGCCTTTTGTATTAAATTCCGATGCAATTTCTGTGTTTTATCGTCAATAAGAAGGTCCAAGGGATTCAGTAAACCTGAAGTCAAACATCGGAATCTATAACTAGTGTCAATGGAATGGTTCAAAACATAGACAGTAGGAAGAGTCAGTCTTCTTGTACTTAATTCGGCATTGTGCCTTTTGTATTTAATTCCGATGCTATTTCTGTGTTTCATCGTCAATAATAAGGTCCAAGGGATACAGTAAACCTGAAGTGAAGCATCGGAATATATAACTAGTGTCACAGAAATGGTTCAAAACATAGACAGTAGGAAGAGTCAGTCTTCTTGTACTTAATTCGGTATTGTGCATTTTGTATTTAATTTCGATGCAATTTCTGAGTTTCATCGTTAATAATAAGGTCAGAGGGATACAGTAAACCTGAAGTGAAGCATCGGAATCTATAACTAGTGTCACAGGAATGTTTTAAAACATAGTCAGTAAGAAGTGTCAGTCTTCTTGTCCTTAAGTCGGCATTGTGCCTTTTGTATTTAATTCGGATGCAATTTCTGTGTTTCATGGTCAATAAGAAGGTCTAAGGGATACAGTAAACCTGGAGTGAAGCATCGGAATCTATAACTAGTGTCACAGGAATGTTTCAAAACATAGACAGTATGAAGATACAGTCTTCTTGTACTTAAGTCGGCATTGTGCCTTTTGTATTTAGTTCCGATGCAATTACTGTGTTTCATCGTCAATATGAAGGTCCAGGGGATACAGTAAACCTTAAGTGAAGCATCGGAATATATAACTAGTGTCACAGAAATGGTTCAAAACATAGACAGTAGGAAGAGTCAGTCTTCTTGTACTAAATTCGGCATTGTGCCTTTTCTATTTAATTCCGATGCAATTTCTGTGTTTCATCGTCAATAAGAAGGTCAGAGGGATACAGTAAACCTGAAGAGAAGCATCGGAATCTATAACTAGTGTCACAGGAATGTTTCAAAACATAGACAGTTAGAAGAGTCAGTCTTCTTGTACTTGAGTCGGCATTGTGCATTTTGTATTAAATTCCGATGCAATTTCTGTGTTTCATCGTCAATAAGAAGGTTCAAGGATACAGTAAACCTGAAGTCAAGCATCGGAATCTATAACTAGTGTCACAGGAATGGTTCAAAACATAGTCAGAAAGAAGAGTCAGTCTTCCTGTCCTTAAGTCAGCATTGTGCCTTTTGTACTTAATTCCGGTGCAACTTCTGTGTTTCATCGTCAATAAGAAAGTCAGAGGGATACAGTAAACCTGAAGTGAAGCATCGGAATCTATAACTAGTGTCACAGGAATGTTTCAAAACATAGACAGTAAGAAGAGTCAGTCTTCTTGTACTTGAGGTGGCATTGTGCCTTTTGTATTAAATTCCGATGCAATTTCTGTATTTCATCGTCAATAAGAAGGTCCAAGGATACAGTAAACCTGAAGTCAAGCATCGGAATCTATAAATAGTGTCACAGGAATGGTTCAAAACATAGACAGTAAGAAGAGTCAGTCTTCTTATACTTAATTCGGCATTGTGCCTTTTCTTTTTAATTCCGATGCAATGTCTGTGTTTCATCGTCAATAAGAAGTTCAGAGGGATAATGTAAACCTCATGTGAAGCATCGGAATCTATAACTACTGTCACATGAATGGTTCAAACATAGACAGTAAGAAGAGTCAGTTTTCTTGTACATAAGTCAGCATTGTTCCTTTTGTATTTAATTCCGATGCAATTTTGTATGTTTCATCGTCAATAAGAATGTCAGAGGGATACAGCAATCCTTAAGTGAAGCATCGGAATCTATAACTTGTGTCACAGGAATGGTTCAAAGCATAGACAGTAAGAAGAGTCAGTTTTCTTGTACTTACGTCGGCATTGTGCCTTTTGTATTTAATTCCGGTGCAATTTCAGTGTTTCATCGTCAATAAGAAGGTCCAAGGGATACAGTAAACCTGAAGTGAAGCATCGGAATCTATAACTAGTGTCACAGGAATGGTTCAAAACATAGTCAGTAAGAAGAGTCAGTCTTCCTGTCCTTAAGTCAGCATTGTGCCTTTTGTACTTAATTCCGGTGCAACTTCTGTGTTTCATCGTCAATAAGAAGGTCAGAGGCATACAGTAAACTTGAAGTGAAGCATCGGAATCTATAACTAGTGTCACAGGAATTGTTCAAAACATAGACAGTAAGAATGGTCAGTCCGTATTGTGCCTTTTGTATGTAATTCCGATGCAATTTCTGTGTTTCATCGTGAATAAGGTCAGAGGGATACAGTAAACCTGAAGTGAAGCATCGGAATCTATAACTAGTGTCACAGGAATGGTTCCAAACATAGACAGTAAGAAGAGTCAGTCTTCTTCTACTTAAGTTGGCATTGTGCCTTTTCTATTTAATTCCGATGCAATTACTGTGTTCATCGTCAATAAGAAGGTCCAAGGGATACTCTAACCTAAAGTGAAGCATCGGAATCTATAACTAGTGTCACAGGAATGGTTCAAAACAAAACATTAAGAAGAGTCCGTCTTCTTGTACTTAAGTCGGCATTGTGCCTTTTCTATTTATTTCCAAGGCAATTTCTGTGTTTCATCGTCAATAAGAAGGTCAGAGGGATACAGTAAACCTGAAGTGAAGCATTGGAATCTATAACTAGTTTCACAGGAATGGTTCAAAACATAGACAGTAAGAAGTGTCAGTCTTCTTCTACTTGAGTCGGCATTGTGCCTTTTGTATCAAATTCCGATGCAATTTCGGTGTTTTATCGTCAATAAGAAGGTCCAAGGGATTCAGTAAACCTGAAGTCAAGCATCGGAATCTATAACTAGTGTCAATGGAATGGTTCAAAACATAGACAGTAGGAAGAGTCAGTCTCCTTGTACTTAATTCGGCATTGTGCCTTTTGTATCTAATTCCGATGCTAAGTCCGTGTTTCATCGTCAATCATAAGGTCCAAGGGATACAGTAAACCTGAAGTGAAGCATCGGAATATATAACTAGTGTCACAGAAATGGTTCAAAACATAGACAGTAGGAAGAGTCAGTCTTCTTGTACTTAATTCGGCATTGTGCCTTTTGTATTTAATTCCGATGCAATTTCTGAGTTTCATCGTCAATAAGAAGGTCAGAGGGATAGAGTAAACCTGAAGTGAAGCATCGGAATCTATAACTAGTGTCACAGGAATGGTTCAAAACATAGTCAGTAAGAAGGGTCACTCTTCTTGTCCTTAAGTCAGCATTGTGCCTTTTGTATTTAATTCCGGTTTAACTTCTGTATTTCATCGTCAATAAGAAAGTCAGAGGGATACAGTAAACCTGAAGTGAAGCATCGGAATCTATAACTAGTGTCACAGGAATGTTTCAAAACATATACAGTAAGAAGAGTCAGTCTTCTTGTACTTAAGTCGGCATTGTGCCTTTTCTATTTAATTCCGAGGCAATTTCTGTGTGTCTTCGTCAATAAGGTCAGAGGGATACAGTAAACCTAAAGTGAAGCATCGGAATCTATAACTAGTGTCACAGGAATGGTTCAAAACATAGTCAGTAAGAAGAATCAGTCTTCGTGTCCTTCAGCCGGCATTGTGCCTTTTGTATTTAATTCCGGTGCAATTTCTGTGTTTCATCGTCAATAAGAAAGTCAGAGGGATACAGTAAACCTGAAGTGAGCATCGGAATCTATAACTAGTGTCACAGGAATGTTTCAAAACATAGACAGTATAAAGATACAGTCTTCTTGTACTTAAGTGGGCATTGTGCATTTTGTATTTAATTCCGATGCAATATCTGTGTTTCATCGTCAATAAGAAGGTCCAAGGGATACAGTAAACCTGAAGTGAAGCATCGGAATATATAACTAGTGTCACAGAAATGGTTCAAAACATAGACAATAGGAAGAGTCAGTCTTCTTGTACTTAATTCGGCATTGTGCCTTTTCTATTTAATTCCGATGCTATTTCTGTGTTTCATCGTCAATAAGAAGGTCAGAGGGATACAGTAAACCTGAAGTGAAGCATTGGAATGTATAACTAGTGTCACAGGAATGGTTCAAAACATAGACAGTAAGAAGAGGCAGTCTTCTTGTACTTGAGTCGGCATTGTGCCTTTTGTATCAAATTCCGATGCAATTTCGGTGTTTTATCGTCAATAAGAAGGTCCAAGGGATTCAGTAAACCTGAAGTCAAGCATCGGAATCTATAACTAGTGTCAATGGAACGGTTCATTACATAGACAGTAGGAAGAGTCAGTCCTCTTGTACTTAATTCGGCATTGTGACTTTTGTATTTAATTCCGATGGAATTTCTGTGTTTCATCGTGAATAAGGTCAGAGGGATACAGTAAACCTGAAGTGAAGCATCGGAATCTATAACTAGTGTCACAGGAATTGTTCAAAACATAGACAGTAAGAAGAGTCAGTCGGTATTGTGCCTTTTGTATTTAATTCCGACGCAATTTCTGTGTTTCATCGTGAATAAGGTCAGAGGGATACAGTAAACCTTGAAGTGAAGCATCGGAATCTATAACTAGTGTCACAGGAATGGTTCAAAAACATTGTCAGTAGGAAGAGTCAGTCTTCTTGTCCCTAAGTCGGCATTGTGCCTTTTGTATTTAATTCCGATGCAATTTCTGTGTTTCATCGTCAATCAGAAGGTCCAAGGGTTACACTAAACATAGAGTGAAGCATCGGAATCTATAACTAGTGTCACAGGAATGGTTCAAACATAGACATTAAGAAGAGTCAGTCTTCTTGTACTTAAGTCGGCATTGTGCATTTTCTATTTAATTCCGAGGCAATTTCTGTGTGTCTTCGTCAATAAGAAGGTCAGAGGGATACAGTAAACCTGAAGTGAAGCATCGGAATCTATAACTAGTGTCACAGGAATGCTTCAAAACATAGACATTAAGAAGAGTCAGTCTTCTTGTACTTGAGTCGGCATTGTGCCTTTTGTATTAAATTCCGATGCAATTTCTGTGTTTTATCGTCAATAAGAAGGTCCAAGGGATTCAGTAAACCTGAAGTCAAGCATCGGAATCTATAACTAGTGTCAATGGAATGGTTCAAAACATAGACAGTAGGAAGAGTCAGTCTTCTTGTACTTAATTCGGCATTGTGCCTTTTGTATTTAATTCCGATGCTATTTCTGTGTTTCATCGTCAATAATAAGGTCCAAGGGATACAGTAAACCTGAAGTGAAGCATCGGATATATAACTAGTGTCACAGAAATGGTTCAAAACATAGACAGTCGGAAGAGTCAGTCTTCTTGAACTTAATTCGGTATTGTGCCTTTTGTATTTAATTCCGATGCAATGTCTGAGTTTCATCGTTAATAAGAAGGTCAGAGGGATACAGTAAACCTGAAGTGAAGCATCGGAATCAATAACTAGTGTCAATGGAATGATTCAAAACATAGTCAGTAAGAAGGTTCAGTCTTCTTGTCCTTAATTCAGCATTGTGCCTTCTGTATTTAATTCCGGTTTATTTTCTGTGTTTCATCGTCAATAAGAGAGTCAGAGGGATACAGTAAACCTGAAGTGAAGCATCGGAATCTATAACTAGTGTCACAGGAATTTTTCAAAACATAGTCAGTAAGAAGAGTCAGTCTTCTTGTCCTTAAGTCGGCAGTGTGCCTTTTGTATTTAATTCGGATGCAATTTCTGTGTTTCATGGTCAATAAGAAGGTCTAAGGGATACAGTAAACCGGGAGTGAAGCATCGGAAAATATAACTAGTGTCACAGGAATGTTTCAAAACATAGACAGTAATAAGAGTCAGTCTTCTTGTACTTGAGTCGGCATTGTGCATTTTGTATTACATTCCGATGCAATTTCTATGTTTTATCGTCAATAAGAAGGTCCAAGGGATTCAGTAAACCTGAAGTCAAGCATCGGAATCTATAACTAGTGTCAATGGAATGGTTCAATACATAGACAGTAGGAAGAGTCGGTCTACTTGTACTTAATTCGGCATTGTGCCTTTTGTATTTGATTCCGATGTTATTTCTGTGTTTCATCGTCAATAAGAAGGTCCAAGGGATACAGGTAACCTGAAGTGAAGCATTGGAATATATAACTAGTGTCACAGAAATGGTTCAAAACATAGACAGTAGGAAGAGTCAGTCTATTTGTACTTAATTCGGCATTGTGCCTTTTGTATTTAATTGCGATGCGATTTCTGTATTTCATCGTCAATAAGATGGTCAGAGGGATACAGTAAACCTGAAGTGAAGCATCGGAATCTATAACTAGTGTCACAGGAATGGTTCAAAACATAGACATTAAGAAGAGTCAGTCTTCTTGTACTTAAGTCGGCATTGTGCCTTTTCTATTTAATTCCGAGGCAATTTCTGTGTGTCTTCGTCAATAAGAAGGTCAGAGGGATACAGTAAACCTGAAGTGAAGCATCGGAATCTATAACTAGTGTCACAGGAATGCTTCAAAACATAGACATTAAGAAGAGTCAGTCTTCTTGTACTTGAGTCGGCATTGTGCCTTTTGTATTAAATTCCGATGCAATTTCTGTGTTTTATCGTCAATAAGAAGGTCCAAGGGATTCAGTAAACCTGAAGTCAAGCATCGGAATCTATAACTAGTGTCAATGGAATGGTTCAAAACATAGACAGTAGGAAGAGTCAGTCTTCTTGTACTTAATTCGGCATTGTGCCTTTTGTATTTAATTCCGATGCTATTTCTGTGTTTCATCGTCAATAATAAGGTCCAAGGGATACAGTAAACCTGAAATGAAGCATCGGAATATATAACTAGTGTCACAGAAATGGTTCAAAACATAGACAGTAGGAAGAGTCAGTCTTCTTGTACTTAATTCGGTATTGTACCTTTTGTATTTAATTCCGATGCAATGTCTGAGTTTCATCGTTAATAAGAAGTTCAGAGGGATACAGTAAACCTGAAGTGAAGCATCGGAATCAATAACTAGTGTCAAAGGAATGATTCAAAACATAGTCAGTAAGAAGGTTCAGTCTTCTTGTCCTTAATTCAGCATTGTGCCTTTTGTATTTAATTCCGGTTTATTTTCTGTGTTTCATCGTCAATAAGAAAGTCAGAGGGTACAGTAAACCTGAAGTGAAGCATCGGAATCTATAACTAGTGTCACAGGAATGTTTCAAAACATAGTCAGTAAGAAGAGTCAGTCTTCTTGTCCTTAAGTCGGCAGTGTGCCTTTTGTATTTAATTCGGATGCAATTTCTGAGTTTCATGGTCAATAACAAGGTCTAAGGGATACAGTAAACCTGGAGTGAAGCATCGGAATCTATAACTAGTGTCACAGGAATGTTTCAAAACATAGACAGTAATAAGAGTCAGTCTTCTTGTACTTGAGTCGGCATTGTGCATTTTGTATTACATTCCGATGGAATTTCTATGTTTTATCGTCAATAAGAAGGTCCAAGGGATTCAGTAAACCTGAAGTCAAGCATCGGAATCTATAACTAGTGTCAATGGAATGGTTCAATACATAGACAGTAGGAAGAGTCGGTCTACTTGTACTTAATTCGGCATTGTGCCTTTTGTATTTAATTCCGATGTTATTTCTGTGTTTCATCGTCAATAAGAAGGTCCAAGGGATACAGGTAACCTGAGGTGAAGCATCGGAATATATAACTAGTGTCACAGAAATGGTTCAAAACATAGACAGTAGGAAGAGTCAGTCTATTTGTACTTAATTCGGCATTGTGCCTTTTGTATTTAATTGCGATGCAATTTCTGTATTTCATCGTCAATAAGATGGTCAGAGGGATACAGTAAACCTGAAGTGAAGCATCGGAATCTATAACTAGTGTCACAGGAATGGTTCAAAACATAGTCAGTAAGAAGAGTCTGTCTTCCTGTACTTAACTCAGCATTGTGCCTTTTGTACTTAATTCCGGTGCAACTTCTGTGTCTCATCGTCAATAAGAAAGTCAGAGGGATACAGTAAACCTGAAGTGAAGCATCGGAATCTATAACTAGTGTCACAGGAATGTTTCAAAACATAGACAGTAAGAAGAGTCAGTCCTCTTGTACTTGAGTCGGCATTGTGCCTTTTGTATTAAATTCCGATGCAATTTCTGTATTTCATCGTCAATAAGAAGGGCCAAGGATACAGTAAACCTGAAGTGAAGCATCGGAATCTATAAATAGTGTCACAGGAATGGTTCAAAACATAGACAGTAAGAAGAGTCAGTCTTCTTGTACTTAATTTGGCATTGTGCCTTTTCTATTTAATTCCGATGCAATGTCTGTGTTTCATCGTCAATAAGAAGTTCAGAGGGATAATGTGAACCTCAAGTGAAGCATCGGAATCTATAACTAGTGTCACATGAATGGTTCAAACATAGACAGTAAGAAGAGTCAGTTTTCTTGTACATAAGTCAGCGTTGTTCCTTTTGTATTTAATTCCGATGCAATTTCTATGTTTCATCGTCAATAAGAATGTCAGAGGGATACAGCAAACCTTAAGTGAAGCATCGGAATCTATAACTTGTGTCACAGGAATGGTTCAATACATAGACAGTAAGAAGAGTCAGTTTTCTTGTACTTACGTCGGCATTGTGCCTTTTGTATTTAATTCCTTTGCAAATTCAATGTTTCATCGTCAATAAGAAGGTCAGAGGCATACAGTAAACTTAAAGTGAAGCATCGGAATCTATAACTAGTGTCACAGGAATTGTTCAAAACATAGACAGTAAGAATGGTCAGTCCGTATTGTGCCTTTTGTATTTAATTCCGATGCAATTTCTGTGTATCATCGTGAATAAGGTCAGAGGGATACAGTAAACCTGAAGTGAAGCATCGGAATCTATAACTAGTGGCACAGGAATGGTTCAAAACATAGTCAGTAAGAAGAGTCAGTCTTCTTGTACTTAAGTCGACATTGTGCCTTTTCTATTTAATTCCGATGCAATTTCTGTGTTTCATCGTCAATAAGAATGTCCAAGGTATACAGTAAACGTGTAGTAAAGCATCGGAATCTAAAACTAGTGTCACAGCAATGGTTCAAACTATAATCACTAAGAAGAGTCAGTCTTCTTGTACTTAAGTCGCTATTGTGCCTTTTCTATTTAATTCCGATGCAATTTCTGTGTTTCATCGTCAATAAGAAGGTCCAAGGTATACAGTAAACCTGGAGTGAAGCATCGCAATCTATAACTAGTGTCACAGGAATGGTTCAAACATAGACAGTAAGAAGAGTCAGTCTTCTTCTACTTGAGTCGGCATTGTGAGTTTTCTATTTAATTCCGATGCAATTTCGGTGTTTCATCGTCAATAAGAAGGTCAGAGGGATACAGTAAACCTGAAGTGAAGCATCGGAATCTATAAGTAGTGTCACAGGAATGGTTTAAACATAGTCTGTAAGAAGAGTCAGTCTTCTTGTACTTAAGTCGGCATTGTGCCTTTTCTATTTAATTCCAATGCAATTTCTGTGTTTCATCGTCAATAAGAAGGTCCAAGGGTTACAGTCAACCTGGAGTGAAGCATCGGAATCTATAACTAGTGTCACAGGAATGGTTCAAAGCATAGACAGTAATGCGGCATTGTGCCTTTTGTATTTAATTCCGATGCAATTTCTGTGTTTCATCGTCAATAAGAAGGTCAGAGGGATACAGTAAACCTGAAGTGAAGCAACGGAATCTATAACTAGTGTCACAGGAATGGTTCAAAACATAGACAGTAGGAAGAGTCAGTCATCCAGTACTTAAGTCGGCATTGTGCCTTTTGTATTTAATTCCGATGCAATTTCTGTGTTTCATCGTCAATAAGAAGGTCAGAGGGATACAGTAATCCTGAAGTTAAGCATCGGAATCTATGACTAGTGTCACAGGAATGGTTCAAAGCATAGTCAGTAATAAGAGTCTGTCTTCTTGTACTTAAGTCGGTATTGTGCCTTTTGTATTTAATTTCGATGCAATTTCTGTGTTTCATCGTCAATAAGTAGGTCAGAGGGATACAGTAAACCTGAAGTGAAGCGACGGAATCTATAACTAGTGTCACAGCAATGGTTCAAAACATAGTCAGTAATAAGAGTCAGGCTTCTTGTACTTAAGTCGGCATTGTGCATTTTGTACTTAATTCCGAAGCAGTTTTTGTGTTTCATCGTCAATAAGACGGTCCAAGGGATACAGTCAACCTGGAGTGAAACATCGGAATCTATAACTAGGGTCACAGGAATGGTTCAAAGCATAGTCAGTAAAAGGAGTCAGTCTTCTTGTAGTTAAGTTGGCGTTGTGCCTTTTGTATTGAATTCCGATGCAATTTCTGTGTTTCATCGACAATAACAAGGTCCAAGGGATACAGTAAATCTGAAGTGAAGCATCGGATTCTATAACTAGCGTCACAGGAATGGTTCAAAACATGGACAGTTGGAAGAGTCAGTCTTCTTGTACTTAATTCGGCATTGTGCCTTTTCTATTTAATTCCGATGCAATGTCTGTGTTTCATCGTCAATAAGAAGTTCAGAGGGATAATGTAAACCTCAAGTGAAGCATCGGAATCTATAACTAGTGTCACATGAATGGTTCAAACATAGACAGTAAGAAGAGTCAGTTTTCTTGTACTTAAGTCAGCATTGTGCCTTTTGTATTTAATTCCGATGCAATTTCTATGTTTCATCGTCAATAAGAATGTCAGAGGGATACAGCAAACCTGAAGTGAAGCATCGGAATCTATAACTTGTATCACAGAAATGGTTCAAAACATAGACAGTAAGAAGAGTCAGTTTTCTTGTACTTAAGTCGGCATTGTGCCTTTTGTATTTAATTCCGATGCAAATTCAATGTTTCATCGTCAATAAGAAGGTCAGATGCATACAGTAAACCTGAAGTGAAGCATCGGAATCTATAACTAGTGTCACAGGAATGGTTCAAAACATAGACAGTAGGAAGAGTCAGTCTTCTTGTACTTAAGCCGGCATTTTGGCTTTTGTATTTAATTCCGATGCAATTCCAGTGTTTCATCGTCAATAAGAATGTAAAAGGGCTACAGTAAACCTGGAGTGAAGCATCGGAATCTATAACTAGTGTCAATGGAATGGTTCAAAACATAGACAGTAAGAAGAGTCAGTCTTCTTCTACTTAAGTTGGCATTGTGCCTTTTCTATTTAATTCCGATGCAATAACTGTGTTCATCGTCAATAAGAAGGTCTAAGGGATACTCTAAACCTAAAGTGAAGCATCGGAATCTATAACTAGTGTCACAGGAATGGTTCAAAACATAGACATTAAGAAGAGTCCGTCTTCTTGTACTTAAGTCGGCATTGTGCCTTTCCTATTTATTTCCGAGGCAATTTCTGTGTTTCATCGTCAATAAGAAGGTCAGAGGGATACAGTAAACCTGAAGGGAAGCATTGGAATCTATAACTAGTGTCACAGGAATGGTTCAAAACATAGACATTAAGAAGAGTCAGTCTTCTTGTATTTGAGTCGGCATTGTGCATTTTGTGTTTAATTCCGATGCAATTTCAGTGTTTCATCGTCAATAAGAAGCTCAGAGGGATACAGTAAACCTGAAGTGAAGCATTGGAATCTATAACTAGTGTCACAGGAATGGTTCAAAACATAGACAGTAAGAAGAGTCAGTCTTCTTGTACTTGAGTCGGCATTGTGCCTTTTGTATTAAATTCCGATGCAATTTCGGTGTTTTATTGTCAATAAGAAGGTCGAAGGGATTCAGTAAACCTGAAGTGAAGCATCGGAATCTATAACTAGTGTCAATGGAATGGTTCAAAACATAGACAGTAGGAAGAGACAGTCTCCTTGTACTTAATTCGGCATTGTGCCTTTTGTATTTAATTCCGATGCTATGTCTGTGTTTCATCGTCAATCATAAGGTCCAAGGGATACAGTAAACCTGAAGTGAAGCATCGGAATATACAACTAGTGTCACAGAAATGGTTCAAAACATAGACAGTAGGAAGAGTCAGTCTTCTTGTACTTAATTCGGCATTGTGCCTTTTGTATTTAATTCCGATGCAATTTCTGAGTTTCATCGTCAATAAGACGGTCAGAGGGATACAGTAAACCTGAAGTGAAGCATCGGAATCTATAACTAGTGTCACAGGAATGGTTCAAAACATAGTCAGTAAGAAGGGTCAGTCTTCTTGTCCTTAAGTCAGCATTGTGCCTTTTGTATTTAATTCCGGTTTAACTTCTGTGTTTCATCGTCAATAAGAAAGTCAGAGGGATACAGTTAACCTGAAGTGAAGCATCGGAATCTATAACTAGTGTCACAGGAATGTTTCAAAACATATACAGTAAGAAGAGTCAGTCTTCTTGTACTTAAGTCGGCATTGTGCCTTTTCTATTTAATTCCGAGGCAATTTCTGTGTGTCTTCGTCAATAAGAAGGTCAGAGGGATACAGTAAACCTAAAGTGAAGCATCGGAATCTATAACTAGTATCACAGGAATGGTTCAAAGCATAGTCAGTAAGAAGAGTCAGTCTTCGTGTCCTTCAGCCGGCATTGTGCCTTTTGTATTTAATTCCGGTGCAATTTCTGTGTTTCATCGTCAATAAGAAAGTCAGAGGGATACAGTAAACCTGAAGTGAAGCATTGGAATGTATAAGTAGTGTCACAGGAATGGTTCAAAACATAGACAGTAAGAAGAGTCAGTCTTCTCGTACTTGTGTCGGCATTGTGCCTTTTGTATTAAATTCCGATGCAATTCCTGTGTTTTATCGTCAATAAGAAGGTCCAAGGGATTCAGTAAACCTGAAGTCAAGCATCGGAATCTATAACTAGTGTCAATGGAACGGTTCATTACATAGACAGTAGGAAGAGTCAGTCTTCTTGTACTTAATTCGGCATTGTGCCTTTTGTATTTAATTCCGATGGAATCTCTGTGTTTCATTGTGAATAAGGTCAGAGGGATACAGTAAACCTGAAGTGAAGCATCGGAATCTATAACTAGTGTCACAGGAATTGTTCAAAACATAGACAGTAAGAAGAGTCAGTCGGTATTGTGCCTTTTGTATTTAATTCCGATGGAATCTCTGTGTTTCATCGTGAATAAGGTCAGAGGGATACAGTAAACCTGAAGTGAAGCATCGGAATCTATAACTAGTGTCACAGAAATGGTTCAAAACATTGTCAGTAGGAAGAGTCAGTCTTCTTGTCCCTAAGTCGGCATTGTGCCTTTTGTATTTAATTCCGATGCAATTTCTGTGTTTCATCGTCAATAAGAAGGTCCAAGGGTTACAGTAAACCTAGAGTGGAGCATCGGAATCTATAACTAGTGTCACAGGAATGGTTCAAAACATAGACATTAAGAAGAGTCAGTCTTCTTGTACTTATGTCGGCATTGTGCCTTTTCTATTTAATTCCGAGGCAATATCTGTGTGTCTTCGTCAATAAGAAGGTCAGAGGGATACAGTAAACCTGAAGTGAAGCATCGGAATCTATAACTAGTGTCACAGGAATGCTTCAAAACATAGTCAGTAAGAAGAGTCAGTCTTCTTGTCCTTAAGTCGGCATTGTGCCTTTTGTATTTAATTCCGATGCAATTTCTGTGTTTCATCGTCAATAAGAAGGTCAAAGGGATACAGTAAACCTGGAGTGAAGCATTGGAATCTATAACTAGTGTCACAGGAATGGT
The DNA here is from genome assembly GCF_023864345.2 of Schistocerca serialis cubense. Taxonomy (NCBI): domain Eukaryota; kingdom Metazoa; phylum Arthropoda; class Insecta; order Orthoptera; family Acrididae; genus Schistocerca; species Schistocerca serialis. Next base: position 2,629,419 of record NC_064645.1, read on the forward strand.
TCAAAACATAGACAGTAAGAGGAGTCAGTCTTCCTGTACTTGAGTCGGCATTGTGCCTTTTGTATTTAATTCCGATGCTATTTCTGTGTTTCATCGTCAATAATAAGGTCCAAGGGATACAGTAAACCTGAAGTGAAGCATCGGAATATATAACTAGTGTCACAGAAATGGTTCAAAACATAGACAGTAGGAAGAGTCAGTCTTCTTGTATTTAATTCGGTATTGTGCCTTTTGTATTTAATTCCGATGCAATTTCTGAGTTTCATCGTTAATAAGAAGGTCAGAGGGATACAGTAAACCTGAAGTGAAGCATCGGAATCAATAACTAGTGTCACAGGAATGGTTCAAAGCATAGTCAGTAAGAAGGTTCAGTCTTCTTGTCCTTAAGTCAGCATTGTGCCTTTTGTATTTAATTCCAGTTTATTTTCTGTGTTTCATCGTCAATAAGAAAGTCAGAGGGATACAGTAAACGTGAAGTGAAGCATCGGAATCTATAACTAGTGTCTCAGGAATGTTTCAAAACATAGTCAGTAAGAAGAGTCAGTCTTCTTGTCCTTAAGTCGGCATTGTGCCTTTTGTATTTAGTTCGGATGCAATTTCTGTGTTTCATGGTCAATAAGAAGGTCTAAGGGATACAGTAAACCTGGAGTGAAGCATCGAAATCTATAACTAGTGTCACAGGAATGTTTCAAAACATAGACAGTATGAAGATACAGTCTTCTTGTACTTAAGTCGGCATTGTGCCTTTTGTATTTAATTCCGATGCAATTACTGTGTTTCATCGTCAATAAGAAGGTCCAGGGGATACAGTAAACCTGAAGTGAAGCATCGGAATATATAACTAGTGTCACAGAAATGGTTCAAAACATAGACAGTAGGAAGAGTCAGACTATTTGTACTTTATTCGGCATTGTGCCTTATGTATTTAATTGCGATGCAATTTCTGTATTTCATCGTCAATAAGATGGTCAGAGGGATACAGTAAACCTGAAGTGAAGCATCGGAATCTATAACTAGTGTCACAGGAATGGTTCAAAACATTGTCAGTAAGAAGAGTCAGTCTTCCTGTCCTTAAGTCAGCATTGTGCCTTTTGTACTTAATTCCGGTGCAACTTCTGTGTTTCATCGTCAATAAGAAAGTCAGAGGGATACAGTAAACCTGAAGTGAAGCATCGGAATCTATAACTAGTGTCACAGGAATGTTTCGAAACATAGACAGTAAGAAGAGTCAGTCTTCTTGTACTTGAGTCCCATTGTGCCATTTGTATTAAATTCCGATGCAATTTCTGTATTTCATCGTCAATAAGAAGGTCCAAGGATACAGTAAACCTGAAGTCAAGCATCGGAATCTATAACTAGTGTCACAGGAATGGTTCAAAACATAGACAGTAAGAAGAGTCAGTTTTCTTGTACTTAATTCGGCATTGTGCCTTTCCTATTTAATTCCGATGCAATGTCTGTGTTTCATCGTCAATAAGAAGTTCAGAGGGATAATGTAAACCTCAAGTGAAGCATTGGAATCTATACCTAGTGTCACATGAATGGTTCAAACTTAGACAGTAAGAAGAGTCAGTTTTCTTGTACTTTCGTCGGCATTGTGCCTTTTGTATTTAATTCCTTTGCAAATTCAATGTTTCATCGTCAATAAGAAGGTCAGAGGCATACAGTAAACTTGAAGTGAAGCATCGGAATCTATAACTAGTGACACAGGAATTGTTCAAAACATAGACAGTAAGAATGGTCAGTCCGTATTGTGCCTTTTGTAATTAATTCCGATGCAATTTCTGTGTTTCATCGTGAATAAGGTCAGAGAGATACAGTAAACCTGAAGTGAAGCATCGGAATCTATAACTAGTGGCACTGGAATGGTTCAAAACATAGTCAGTAAGAAGAGTCAGTCTTTTTGTACTTATGTCGGCATTATGCTTTTTGTATTTGATTCCGATGTAATTTCTGAGTTTCATCGTCAATAAGAAGTTCAAAATGATACAGTAAACCTGAAGTGAAGCATCGGAATCTATAACTTGTGTCACAGGAATGGTTCAAAACATAGACAGTAGGAAGAGTCAGTGTTCTTGTACTTAAGCCGGCATTTTGACTTTTGTATTTAATTCCGATGCAATTTTAGTGTTTCATCGTCAATAAGAATGTAAAAGGGATACAGTAAACCTGGAGTGAAGCATCGGAATGTATAACTAGTGTCAATGGAATGTTTCAAAGCATAGACAGTAAGATGAGTCAGTCTTCTTGTACTTAAGTCGGCATTGTGCCTTTTTTATTTAATTCCGATGCAATTTCTGTGTTTCATCGTCAATAAGAAGGTCAGAGGGATACAGTAAACCTGAAGTGAAGCATCGGAATCTATAACTAGTGTCTCAGGAATGGTTCAAAACACAGTCAGTAAGAAGATCAGTCTTCTTCCACTTAAGTCGGCATTGTGCATTTTCTCTTTAATTCCGATGCAATTACTGTGTTCATCGTCAATAAGAAGGTCCAAGGGATACACTAAACCGACAGTGAAGCATCGGAATCTATAACTAGTGTCACAGGAATTGTTCAAAACATAGACATTAAGAAGTGTCAGTCTTCTTGTCCTTAAGTCGGCATTGTGCCTTTTGTATTTAATTCCGGTGCAATTTCTGTGTTTCATCGTCAATACGAAAGTCAGAGGGATACAGTAAACCTTAAGTGAGAATCGGAATCTATAACTAGTTTCACAGGAATGGTTCAAAACATAGTCAGTAAGAAGAGTCAGTCTTCTTGTACTTAAGTCGGCCTTGGGCCTTTTGTATTTAATTCCGATGCATTATCTGTGTTTCATCGTCAATAAGAAGGTCCAAGGGATACAGTAAACCTGGAGTGAAGCATCGGAATCTATAACTAGTGTCACAGGAATGTTTCAAAACATAAGAAAATACAGTCTTCTTGTACTTAAGTCGTCATTGTGCCTTTTTGTATTTAATTCCGATGCAATTTCTGTGTTTCATCGTCAATAAGAAGGTCCAAGGGATACAGTAAACCTGAAGTGAAGCATCGTATTCTATAACTAGTGTCACAGGAATGGTTCAAAACATAGACAGTAAGAAGAGTCAGTCTTCGTGTACTAAAGTTGGCATTTTGACTTTTGTATTTAATTCCAATGCTATTACTGTGTGTCACCGTCAATAACAAGGTCCAGGGGATACAGTAAACCTGAAGTGAAGCATCGGAATCTATAACTATTGTCACCGGAACGGTTCAAACTGTTATCAGTAAGAAGAGTCAGTCCTCTTGTACTTAAGTCGGCATTGTGCCATTTCTATTTCATTCCGATGCAGTATGTGTTTTTCATCGTCAATAAGAAGGTCCAAGGGATACAGTAAACCGGGAGTGAAGCATCGGATTCTGTAACTAGTGTCACAGTAATGGTTCAAAACATAGACAGAAAGAAGAGTCAGTCTTCTTGTACTTAAGTCGGCATTGTGCCTTTTGTATTTAATTTCGATTCAATTTCTGTGTTTCATCGTCAATAAGAAGGTCCAAGGAATACAGTAAAGCTGAAGTGAAGCATTGGAATCTATAACTAGTGTCACAGGAATGGTTCAAAACATAGTCATTAAGAAGAGTCAGTCTTCTTGTACTTAAGTCGGCATTGTGCCTTTTGTATTTAATTCCGATGCAATTTCTGTGTTTCATCGTCAATAAGAAGGTCCAAGGGTTACAGTAAACCTGGAGTGAAGCATCGGAATCTATAACTAGTGTCACAGGAATGGTTCAAACATAGACAGTCAGAAGAGTCAGTCTTCTTGTACTTAAGTCGACATTGTGACTTTTCTATTTAATTCCGATGCAATTTCTGTGTATCATCGTCAATAAGAATGTCCAAGGTATACAGTAAACGTGTAGTAATGCATCGGAATCTAAAACTAGTGTCACAGCAATGGTTCAAACTATAATCACTAAGAAGAGTCAGTCTTCTTGTACTTAAGTCGCCATTGTGCCTTCTCTATTTAATTCCGATGCAATTTCTGTGTTTCATCGTCAATAAGAAGGTCCAAGGTATACAGTAAACCTGGAGTGAAGTATCGGAATCTATAACTAGTGTCACAGGAATGGTTCAAAACATAGACAGTAAGAAGAGTCAGTCTTCTTCTACTTGAGTCGGCTTTGTGAGTTTTCTATTTAATGCCGATGCAATTTCGGTGTTTCATCGTCAATAAGAAGGTCAGAGGGATACAGTAAACCTGAAGTGAAGCATCGGAATCTATAACTAGTGTCACAGGAATGGTTTAAACATAGTCAGTAAGAAGAGTCAGTCTTCCAGTACTTAAGTCGGCATTGTGCCTTTTCTATTTAATTCGGATGCAATCTCTGTGTTTCATCGTCAATAAGACGGTCAGAGGGATACAGTAAACCTGAAGTGAAGCATCGGAATGTATAACTAGTGTCACAGGAATGGTTCAAAACATAGACATTTGGAAGAGTCAGTCTTCTTGTACTTAAGTCGGCATTGTGCCTTTTGTATTTAATTCCGATGCAATTTCTGCGTTTCATCGTCAATAAGAAGGTCAGAGGGATACAGTAATCCTGAAGTTAAGCATCGGAATCTATGACTAGTGTCACAGGAATGGTTCAAAGCATAGTCAGTAATAAGAGTCTGTCTACTTGTACTTAAGTCGGTATTGTGCCTTTTGTATTTAATTCCGATGCAATTTCTGTGTTTCATCGTCAATAAGTAGGTCAGAGGGATACAGTAAACATGAAGTGAAGCAACGGAATCTGTAACTAGTGTCACAGCAATGGTTCAAAACATAGTCAGTAAGAAGAGTCAGTCTTCCAGTACTTAAGTCGGCATTGTGCCTTTTCTATTTAATTCGGATGCAATCTCTGTGTTTCATCGTCAATAAGACGGTCAGAGGGATACAGTAAACCTGAAGTGAAGCATCGGAATCTACAACTAGTGTCACAGGAATGGTTCGAAACATAATCAGGAAGAAGAGTCAGTCTTCTTGTACTTAAGTTGGCATTGTGCCTTTCGTATTTAATTCCGATGAAATTTCTGTGTTTCACCGTCAATAAGAAGGTCAGAGGGATACAGTAAACCTGAAGTGAAGCATCGGAATCTATAACTAGTGTCACAGGAATGGTTCAAACATAGACAGTAAGAGGAGTCAGTCTTCTTGTACTTAAGTTGGCATTGTGCCTTTTGTATTTAATTCCGATGCAATTTCTGTGTTTCTTCGTCAATAAGAAGGTCAGAGGGATACAGTAAACCTAAAGTGAAGCATCGGAATCTATAAATAGTGTCACAGGAATGGTTCAAAACATAGTCTGTAAGAAGAGTCAGTCTTCTTGTACTTAAGTCGGCATTGTGCCTTTTGTATTTAATTTGGATGCAATTTCTGTGTTTCATCGTCAATAAGGTCAGAAGGATACAGTAATCCTGAAGTTAAGCATCGGAATCTATGACTAGTGGCACAGGAATGGTTCAAAGCATAGTCCATAAGAAGAGTCAGTCTTCTTGTACTTAAGTCGGTATTGTGCCTTTTTGTATTTAATTCCGATGCAATTTCTGTGTTTCATCGTCAATAACACGGTCCAAGGGATACAGTAAACCTGAAGTGAAGCATCGGAATCTATAACTAGTGTCACAATAATGGTTGAAAATATAGACAGTAGGAAGAGTCAATTTTCTTGTACTTAAGTCGGCATTGTGCCTTTTCTATTTCATTCGGAAGCAATTTCTGTGTTTCATCGTCAATAAGACGGTCAGGGGGATACAGTAAACCTGAATTGAAGCATCGGAATCTATAACTAGTGTCACAGGAATGGTTGAAAGCATAGACAGTTGGAAGAGTCAGTCTTCTTGTACTTAAGTCGGCATTGTGCCTTTTGTATTTAATTCCGATGCAATTTCTGTGTTTCATCGTCAATAAGAAGGTCCAAGGGATACAGTCAACCTGGAGTGAAACATCGGAATCTATAACTAGTGTCACAGGGACGGTTCAAAACATAGACAGTAAGATGAGTCAGTATTCTTGTACTTAAATCGGCATTGTGATTTTTGTATTTAATTCCGATGCAATTTCTGTGTTCCATCGTCACTAAGAAGGTCAGAGGGATACAGTAATCCGGAAGTTAAGCATCGGAATCTATAACTAGAGTCACAGGAATGGTTCAAAGCATAGTCAGTAAGACGGGTCAGTCTTCTTGTAGTTCAGTCGGCCTTGTGCCTTTTGTATTGAATTCCGATGCTATTTCTGTGTTTCATCGACAATAAGGAGGTCCAAGGGATACAGTAAACCTGAAGTGAAGCATCGGAATCAATAACAAGTGTCTTAGGAATGGTTCAAAACATAGACAGTAGGAAGAGTCAGTCTTCTAGTACTTAAGTCGGCATTGTGCCTTTTCTAATTCATTCGGAAGCAATTTCTGTGTTTCATCGTCAATAGGACGGTCAGGGGGATACAGTAAACCTGAATTGAAGCATCGGAATCTATAACTAGTGTCACAGGAATGGTTGAAAGCATAGACAGTTGGAAGAGTTAGTCTTCTTGAACTTAAGTCGGCATTGTGTCTTTTGTATTTAATTCCGATGCTATATCTCTGTTTCATCGGCAATAAGAAGGTCCAAGGGATACAGTAATCCTGAAGTGAAGCATCGGAATCTACAACTAGTGTCACAGGAATGATTCAAAACGTAGTCAGGAAGAAGAGTCAGTCTTCTAGTACTCAAGTCGGCATTGTGCCTTTTGTATTTAATTCCGATGCAATTTCTGTGTTTAATCGTCAATAAGAAGGTCTAAGGGACACAGTAAGCCTGCAGTGAAGCATCGGAATCTATAACTAGTGTCACAGGGATGGTTCAAAGCATAGACAGTAAGAAGAGTCAGTCTTCTTGTACTTAAGTCGGCATTGTGCCTTTTGTATTTAATTCCGATGCAATTTCTGTGTTTCATCGTCAATAAGAAGGTCGAAGGGATACAGTAAACCTGGAGTGAAGCATCGGAGTCTATAACTAGTGTCACAGGAATGGTTAAAAGCATAGACAGTAAGAAGTGTCAGTCTTCTTGTACTTAATCCAGCATTGTGCCTTTTGTATTTAATTCCGATGCAATTTCTTTGTTTCATCGTCAATAAGAAGGTCAGAGGGATACAGTAAACCTAAAGTGAAGCAACGGAATCTATAACTTGTGTCACAGGAATGGTTGAAAACATAGACAGTAGGAAGAGTCAGTCTTCCAGTACTTAAGTCGGCATTGTGCCTTTTCTATTTAATTCGGATGCAAATTCTGTGTTTCATCGTCAATAAGACGGTCAGAGGGATACAGTAAACCTGAAGTGAAGCATCGGAATGTATAACTAGTGTCACAGGAATGGTTCAAAACATAGACAGTTGGAAGAGTCAGTCTTCTTGTACTTAAGTCGGCATTGTGCCTTTTGTATTTAATTCCGATGCAATTTCTGTGATTCATCGTAAATAACAAGGTCCAAGGGATACAGTAAACCTGAAGTGAAGCATCGGACTCTATAACTAGTGTCACAGAAATGGTTCAAAACATAGACAGTAGGAAGAGTCAGTCTTCTTGTACATAAGTCGGCATTGTGCCTTTTGTATTTAATTCCGATGCAATTTCTGTGTTTCAACGTCAAAAAGAAGGTCCAAGGGAAACAGTAAACCTGAAGTGAAGCATCGGAATCTATAACTAGTGTCACAGGAATGGTGCTAATCATAGACTGTAAGATGAGTCAGTATTCTTGTACTTAAGTCGGCATTGTGTCTTTTCTATTTAATTCCGATGCAATTTCTGCGTTTCATCGTCAATAAGAAGGTCTAAGGGATACAGTAAACCTGAAGTGAAGCATCGGAATCTACAACTAGTGTCACAGGAATGGTTCAATTCATAATCAGGAACAAGAGTCAGTCTTCTTGTACTTAAGTTGGCATTGTGACTTCGTATTTAATTCCGATGACATTTCTGTGTTTCACCGTCAATAAGAAGGTCAGAGGGATACAGTAAACCTGAAGTGAAGCATCGGAATCTATAGCTAGTGTCACAGGAATGGTTCAAACATAGACAGTAAGAAGAGTCAGTCTTCTTGTACTTAAGTTGGCATTGTGCCTTTTGTATTTAATTCCGATGAAATTTCTGTGTTTCATCGTCAATAAGAAGGTCAGAGGGATACAGTAAACCTGAAGTGAAGCATCGGAATCTCAAACTAGTGTCACAGGAATGGTTCAAACGTAGACAGTAAGAAGAGTCAGTCTTCTTGTACTTAAGTTGGCATTGTGCCTTTTGTATTTAATTCCGATGCAATTTCTGTGTTTCATCGTCAATAAGAAGGTCAGAGGTATACAGTAAACCTGAAGTGAAGCATCGGAATCTATAACTAGTGTCACTGGAATGGTTCAAATTATAGACAGTATGAAGAGTCAGTCTTCTTGTACTTAAGTCGGCATTGTGCCTTTTGTATTGAATTCCGAACCAATTTCTGTGTTTCATCGTCAATAAGAAGGTGCAAGGGATACAGTAAACCTGAAGTGAAGCGTCGGAAACAATAACTAGTGTCACAGGAATGGTTCAAAGCATAGACAGTAAGAAGAGTCAGTCTTCTTGTACTTAAGTCGGTATTGTGCCTTTTGTATTTCATTCCGATGCAATTTCTGTGTTTCATCGTGAATAAGGTCAGAGGGATACAGTAAACCTGAAGTGAAGCATCGGAATCTATAACTAGTGTCACAGGAATGGTTCAAAACATAGACAGTAGGAAGAGTCAGTGTTCTTGTACTTTTGTATTTAATTCCGATGCAATTTCAGTGTTTCATAGTCAATAAGAATGTAAAAGGGATACAGTAAACCTGGAGTGAAGCATCGGAATCGATAACTAGTGTCAATGGAATGGTTCAAAACATAGACAGTAAGAAGAGTCAGTCTTCTTGTACTTAAGTCGGCATTGTGCCTTTTTTATTTAATTCCGATGCAATTTCTGTGTTTCAACGTCAATAAGATGGTCAGAGGGATACAGTAAACCTGAAGTGAAGCATCGAAATCTATAACTAGTGTCTCAGGAATGGTCCAAAACATAGTCAGTAAGAAGATCAGTCTTCTTCTACTTAAGTCGGCATTGTGCATTTTCTCTTTAATTCCGGTGCAATTACTGTGTTCATCGTCAAGAAGAAGGTCCAAGCGATACACTAAACCGACAGTGAAGCAACGGAATCTATAACTAGTGTCACAGGAATGGTTCAAAACATAGACATTAAGAAGAGTCAGTCTCCTTGTACTTAAGTCGGCATTGTGCCTTTTCTATTTAATTCCAAGGCAATTTCTGTGTGTCTTCGTCAATAAGAAGGTCAGAGGGATACAGTAAACCTGAAGTGAAGCATCGGAATCTATAACTAGTGTCACAGGAATGGTTCAAAACATAGTCAGTAAGAAGAGTCAGTCTTCTTGTCCTTAAGTCGGCATTGTGCCTTTTGTATTTAATTCCGGTGCAATTTCTGTGTTTCATCGTCAATACGAAAGTCAGAGGGATTCAGTAAACCTGAAGTGAGAATCGGAATCTATAACTAGTGTCACAGGAATGGTTCAAAACATAGTCAGTAAGAAGAGTCAGTCTTCTTGTACTTAAGTCGGCCTTGGGCCTTTTGTATTTAATTCCGATGCATTTTCTGTGTTTCATCGTCAATAAGAAGGTCCAAGGGATACAGTAAACCTGGAGTGAAGCATCGGAATCTATAACTAGTGTCACAGGAATGTTTCAAAACATAGACAGTAAGAAGATACAGTCTTCTTGTACTTAAGTCGTCATTGTGCCTTTTTGTATTTAATTCTGATGCAATTTCTGTGTTTCATCGTCAATAAGAAGGTCCAAGGGATACAGTAAACCTGAAGTGAAGCATCGGAATATATAACTAGTGTCACAGGAATGGTTCAAAACATAGACAGTAGGAAGAGTCAGTCTTCTTGTACTTAATTCGACATTGTGCCATTTCTATTTAATTCCGATGCAATTTCTGTGTTTCATCGTCAATAAGAAGGTCAGAGGGATACAGTAAGCCTGAAGTGAAGCATTGGAATCTATAACTAGTGTCAAAGGAATGGTTCAAAGCATAGACAGGAAGAAGAGTCAGTCTTCTTGTACTTGAGTCGGCATTGTGCCTTTTGTATTAAATTCCGATGCAATTTCTGTGGTTCATCGTCAATAAGAAGGTCCAAGGGATTCAGTAAACCTGAAGTAAAGCATCGGAATCCATAACTAGTGTCACAGCAATGGTTCAAACTATAATCACTTAGAAGAGTCAGTCTTCCTTAACTTAAGTCGGCATTGTGCCTTTTCTATTTAATTCCGATGCAATTTCTGTGTTTCATCGTCAATAAGCAGGTCCAAGGGATACAGTAAACCCGGAGTGAAGCATCGAAATCTATAACTAGTGTCACAGGAATGGTTCAAAACATAGACATTAAGAAGAGTCAGTCTTCTTGTTTTTAAGTCGGCATTGTGAGTTTTCTATTTAATTCCGCTGCAATTTCTGTGTTTCATCGTCAATAAGAAGGTCAGAGTGGTACAGTAAACCTGAAGTGAAGCATCGGATTCTATAACTAGTGTCACAGGAATGGTTCAAAACATAGACAGTAAGAAGAGTCAGTCTTCGTGTACTAAAGTTGGCATTTTGCCCTTTGTATTTAATTCCAATGCTATTTCTGTGTGTCACCGTCAATAACAAGGTCCAAGGGATACAGTAAACCTGAAGTGAAGCATCGGAATCTATAACTATTGTCACCGGAATGGTTCAAACTATTATCAGTAAGAAGAGTCAGTCCTCTTGTACTTAAGTCGGCATTGTGCCATTTCTATTACATTCCGATGCAGTATGTGTTTTTCATCGTCAATAAGAAGGTCCAAGTGATACAGTAAACCTGGAGTGAAGCATCGGATTCTATAACTAGTGTCACAGGAATGGTTCAAAGCATAGAAAGTAGAAGGAGTCAGCCTTCTTGTAATTAAGTCGGCATTGTGCCTTTTGTTTTTAATTCCGATGCAATTTCTGTGTTTCATTGTCAATAAGAAGGTCAGAGGGATACAGTAAACCTGAAGTGAAGCATCGGAAACTATTACTAGTGTCACAGGAATGGTTCAAAACATAGACAGTAAGAAGAGTCAGTCTTCTTGTCCTTAAGTCGGCATTGTGACTTTTGTATTTAATTCCGATGCAATTTCTGTGTTTCATCGTCAACAAGAAGGTTCAAGGGATACAGTAAACCTGGAGTGAAGCATCGGAATCTATACCTAGTGTCACAGTAATGGTTCAAAACATAGACAGTAAGAAGAGTCAGTCTTCTTGTACTTAAGTCGCCATTGTGCCTTTTGTATTTAATTTCGATGCAATTTCTGTGTTTCATCGTGAATAAGAAGGTCCAAGGAATACAGTAAACCTGAAGTGAAGCATCGGAATCTATAACTAGTGTCACTGGAATGGTTCACAATATAGACAGTAAGAAGAGTCAGTCTTCTTGTACTTAAGTCAGCATTGTGCCTTTTGTGTTTAATTCCGATGCAATTCCTGTGATTCATCATCAATAAGAAGGTCCAAGGGATACAGTGAACCTGAAGTGAGGCATCGGAATCTATAACTAGAGTCACAGGAATGTTTCAAAACATAGTCAGTAAGAAGAGTCAGTCTTCTTGTCCTTAAGTCGGCATTGTGCCTTTTGTATTTAATTCCGATGCAATTTTTGTGTTTCATCGGCAATAAGGTCAGAGGGATACAGTAAAGCTGAAGTGAAGCATCGGAATCTATAACTAGTGTCACAGGAATGGTTCAAAACATAGACAGTAGGAAGAGTCAGTCTTCTTGTACTTAAGTCGGCATTGTGTCTTTTGTATTTAATTCCGATGCAATTTCTGTGTTTCATTGTCAATAAGAAGGTCAGAGAGATACAGTAAACCTGAGGTGAAGCATCGGAATCCAAAACTAGTGTCACAGGAATGTTTCAAAGCATAGACAGTAGGAAGAGTCAGTCTTCTTGTACTTAAGTCGGCATTGTGCCTTTTGTATTTAATTCCGATGCAATTTCTGTGTTTCATCGTCAATAAGAAGGTACAAGGTATACAGTAAACCTGAAGTGAAGCATCGGAATCTATAACTAGTGTCACAGGAATGGTTCAAAACGTAGTCAGTAAGAAGAGTCAGTCTTCTTGTACTTAAGTCGTCATTGTGCCTTTTGTATTTAATTCCGATGCAATTTCTGTGTTTCATCGTCAATAAGAAGGTCCAAGGGTTACAGTAAACCTGGAGTGAAGCATCGGAATCTATAACTAGTGTCACAGGAATGGTTCAAACATAGACAGTCAGAAGAGTCAGTCTTCTTGTACTTTAGTCGACATTGTGCCTTTTCTATTTAATTCCGATGCAATTTCTGTGTTTCATCGTCAATAAGAATGACCAAGGTATACAGTAAACGTGTAGTAAAGCATCGGAATCTAAAACTAGTGTCACAGCAATGGTTCAAACTATAATCACTAAGAAGAGTCAGTCTTCTTGTACTTAAGTCGCCATTGTGCCTTTTCTATTTAATTCCGATGCAATTTCTGTGTTTCATCGTCAATAGGAAGGTCCAAGGTATACAGTAAACCTGGAGTGAAGCATCGGAATCTATAACTAGTGTCACAGGAATGGTTCAAAACATAGACAGTAAGAAGAGTCAGTCTTCTTCTACTTGAGTCGGCATTGTGAGTTTTCTATTTAATTCCGATGCAATTTCGGTGTTTCATCGTCAATAAGAAGGTCAGAGGGATACAGTAAACCTGAAGTGAAGCATCGGAATCTATAACTAGTGTCACAGGAATGGTTTAAACATAGTCAGTAAGAAGAGTCAGTCTTCTTGTACTTAAGTCGGCATTGTGCCTTTTCTATTTAATTCCAATGCAATGTCTGTGTTTCATCGTCAATAAGAAGGTCCAAGGGTTACAGTAAACCTGGAGTGAAGCATCGGAATCTATAACTAGTGTCACAGGAATGATTCAAAGCATAGACAGTAATGCGGCATTGTGCCTTTTGTATTTAATTCCGATGCAATTTCTGTGTTTCATCGTCAATAAGAAGGTCAGAGGGATACAGTAATCCTGAAGTTAAGCATCGGAATCTATGACTAGTGTCAAAGAAATGGTTCAAAGCATAGTCAGTAATAAGAGTCTGTCTTCTTGTACTTAAGTCGGTATTGTGCCTTTTGTATTTAATTCCGAAGCAATTTCTGTGTTTCATCGTCAATAAGTAGGTCAGAGGGATACAGTAAACCTGAAGTGAAGCAACGGAATCTATAACTAGTGTCACAGCAATGGTTCAAATCATAGTCAGTAAGAAGAGTCAGGCTTCTTGTACTTAAGTCGGCATTCTGCTTTTTGTACTTAATTCCAATGCAGTTTTTGTGTTTCATCGTCAATAAGACGGTCCAAGGGATACAGTCAACCTGGAGTGAAACATCGGAATCTATAACTAGGGTCACAGGAATGGTTCAAAGCATAGTCAGTAAAAGGAGTCAGTCTTCTTGTAGTTAAGTTGGCGTTGTGCCTTTTGTATTGAATTCCGATGCAATTTCTGTGTTTCATCGACAATAAGAAGGTCCAAGGGATACAGTAAACCTGAAGTCAAGAATCGGAATCAAGAACTAGTGTCAATGGAATGGTTCAAATCATAGTCAGTAAGAAGAGCCAGTCTTCTTGTACTTGAGTCGGCATTGTGCCTTTAGTATTTAATTCCGATGCAATTTCAGTATTTCATCGTCAATAAGAAGGTCAGAGGGATACAGTAAACCTGAAGTGAAGCATTGGAATCTATAACTAGTGTCACAGGAATGGTTCAAAACATAGACAGTAAGAAGAGTCAGTCTTCTTGTACTTGAGTCGGCATTGTGCCTTTTGTATTATATTCCGATGCAATTTCGGTGTTTTATCGTCAATAAGAAGGTCCAAGGGATTCAGTAAACCTGAAGTCAAGCATCGGAATCAAGAACTAGTGTCAATGGAATGGTTCAAAACATAGACAGTAGGAAGAGTCAGTCTCCTTGTACTTAATTCGGCATTGTGCCTTTTGTATTTAATTCCGATGCTATGTCTGTGTTTCATCGTCAATCATAAGGTCCAAGGGATACAGTAAACCTGAAGTGAAGCATCGGAATATATAGCTAGTGTCACAGAAATGGTTCAAAACATAGACAGTAGGAAGAGTCAGTCTTCTTGTACTTAATTCGGCATTGTGCCTTTTGTATTTAATTCCGATGCAATTTCTGAGTTTCATCGTCAATAAGAAGGTCAGAGGGATACAGTAAACCTGAAGTGAAGCATCGGAATCTATAACTAGTGTCACAGGAATGGTTCAAAACATAGTCAGTAAGAAGGGTCAGTCTTCTTGTCCTTCAGTCAGCATTGTGCCTTTTGTATTTAATTCCGGTTTAACTTCTGTGTTTCATCGTCAATAAGAAAGTCAGAGGGATACAGTAAACCTGAAGTGAAGCATCGGAATCTATAACTAGTGTCACAGGAATGTTTCAAAACATATACAGTAAGAAGAGTCAGTCTTCTTGTACTTAAGTCGGCATTGTGTATTTTCTATTTAATTCCGAGGCAATTTCTGTGTGTCTTCGTCAATAAGAAAGTCAGAGGAATACAGTAAACCTATAGTGAAGCATCGGAATCTATAACTAGTGTCACAGGAATGGTTCAACACATAGTCAGTAAGAAGAGTCAGTCTTCGTTTCCTTCAGCCGGCATTGTGCCTTTTGTATTTAATTCCGGTGCAATTTCTGTGTTTCATCGTCAATAAGAAAGTCAGAGGGATACAGTAAACCTGAAGTGAGGCATCGGAATATATAACTAGTGTCACAGAAATGGTTCAAAACATAGACAGTAGGAAGAGTCAGTCTTCTTGTACTTAATTCGGCATTGTGCCTTTTCTATTTAATTCCGATGCAATTTCTGTGTTTCATCGTCAATAAGAAGGTCAGAGGGATGCAGTAAACCTGAAGTTAAGCATTGGAATGTATAAGTAGTGTCACAGGAATGGTTCAAAACATAGACAGTAAGAAGAGTCAGTCTTCTTGTACTTGAGTCGGCATTGTGCCTTTTGTATTAAATTCCGATGCAATTTCTGTGTTTTATCGTCAATAAGAAGGTCCAAGGGATTCAGTAAACCTGAAGTCAAGCATCGGAATCTATAGCTAGTGTCAATGGAACGGTTCATTACATAGACAGTAGGAAGAGTCAGTCTTCTTGTACTTAATTCGGCATTGTGCCTTTTGTATTTAATTCCGATGGAGTTTCTGTGTTTCATCGTGAATAAGGTCAGAGGGATACAGTAAACCTGAAGTGAAGCATCGGAATCTATAACTAGTGTCACAGGAATTGTTCAAAACATAGACAGTAAGAAGAGTCAGTCGGTATTGTGCCTTTTGTATTTAATTCCGATGCAATTTCTGTGTTTCATCGTGAATAAGGTCAGAGGGATACAGTAAACCTTGAAGTGAAGCATCGGAATCTATAACTAGTGTCACAGGAATGGTTCAAAACATTGTCAGTAGGAAGAGTCAGTCTTCTTGTCCCTAAGTCGGCATTGTGCCTTTTGTATTTAATTCCGATGCAATTTCTGTGTTTCATCGTCAATAAGAAGGTCCAAGGGTTACAGTAAACCTAGAGTGAAGCATCGGAATGTATAACTAGTGTCACAGGAATGGTTCAAGACATAGACATTAAGAAGAGTCAGTCTTCTTGTACTTATGTCGGCATTGTGCCTTTTCTATTTAATTCCGAGGCAATTTCTGTGTGTCTTCGTCAATAGGAAGGTCAGAGGGATACAGTAAACCTGAAGTGAAGCATCGGAATCTATAACTAGTGTCACAGGAATGCTTCAAAACATAGTCAGTAAGAAGAGTCAGTCTTCTTGTACTTGAGTCGGCATTGTGCCTTTTGTATTATATTCCGATGCAATTTCTGTGTTTTATCGTCAATAAGAAGGTCCAAGGGATTCAGTAAACCTGAAGTCAAGCATCGGAATCTATAACTAGTGTCAATGGCATGGTTCTAAACATAGACAGTAGGAAGAGTCAGTCTTCTTGAACTTAATTCGGCATTGTGCCTTTTGTATTTAATTCCGATGCTATTTCTGTGTTTCATCGTCAATAATAAGGTCCAAGGGATACAGTAAACCTGAAGTGAAGCATCGGAATACATAACTAGTGTAACAGAAATGGTTCAAAACATAGACAGTAGGAAGAGTCAGTCTTCTTGTACTTAATTCGGTATTGTGCCTTTTGTATTTAATTCCGATGCAATTTCTGAGTTTCATCGTTAATAAGAAGGTCAGAGGGATACAGTAAACCTGAAGTGAAGCATCGGAATCAATAACTAGTGTCACAGGAATGGTTCAAAACATAGTCAGTAAGAAGGTTCAGTCTTCTTGTCCTTAAGTCAGCATTGTGCCTTTTGTATTTAATTCCAGTTTATTTTCTGTGTTTCATCGTCAATAAGAAAGTCAGAGGGCTACAGTAAACCTGAAGTGAAGCATCGGAATCTATAACTAGTGTCACAGGAATGTTTCAAAACATAGTCAGTAAGAAGAGTCAGTCTTCTTGTCCTTAAGTCGGCATTGTGCCTTTTGTATTTAATTCGGATGCAATATCTGTGTTTCATGGTCAATAAGAAGGTCTAAGGGATACAATAAACCTGGAGTGAAGCATCGGAATCTATAACTAGTGTCACAGGAATGTTTCAAAACATAGACAGTATGAAGATACAGTCTTCTTGTACTTAAGTCGGCATTGTGCCTTTTGTATTTAATTCCGATGCAATTACTGTGTTTCATCGTCAATAAGAAGGTCCAGGGGATACAGTAAACCTGAAGTGAAGCATCGGAATATATAACTAGTGTCACAGAAATGGTTCAAAACATAGACAGTAGGAAGAGTCAGTCTTCTTGTACTTAATTCGGCATTGTGCCTTTTCTATTTAATTCCGATGCAATTTCTGTGTTTCATCGTCAATAAGAAGGTCAGAGGGATACTGTAAACCTGAAGTGAAGCATTGGAATGTATAACTAGTGTCACATGAATGTTTCAAAGCATAGACAGTAAGAAGAGTCAGTCTTCTTGTTCTTGAGTCGGCATTGTGCCTTTTGTATTAAATTCCGATGCAATTTCTGTGTTTTATCGTCAATAAGAAGGTCCAAGGGATTCAGTAAACCTGAAGTCAAGCATCGGAATCTATAACTAGTGTCAATGGAATGGTTCAATACATAGACAGTAAGAAGAGTCAGTCTTCTTGTACTTGAGTCGGCATTGTGCCATTTGTATTACATTCCGATGCAATTTCTGTATTTCATCGTCAATAAGAAGGTCCAAGGATACAGTAAACCTGAAGTCAAGCATCGGAATCTATAACTAGTGTCACAGGAATGTTTCACAACATAGACAGTAAGAAGAGTCAGTCTTCTTGTACTTGAGTCGGCATTGTGCAATTTGTATTAAATTCCGATGCAATTTCTGTATTTCATCGTCAATAAGAAGGTCCATGGATACAGTAAACCTGAAGTCAAGCATCGGAATCTATAAATAGTGTCACAGGAATGGTTCAAAACATAGACAGTAAGAAGAGTCAGTCTTCTTGTACTTAATTTGGCATTGTGCCTTTCTTATTTAATTACGATGCAATGTCTGTGTTTCATCGTCAATAAGAAGTTCAGAGGGATAATGTAAACCTCAAGTGAAGCATCGGAATCTATAACTAGTGTCACATGAATGGTTCAAACATAGACAGTAAGAAGAGTCAGTTTTCTTGTACATAAGTCAGCATTGTTCCTTTTGTATTTAATTCCGATGCAATTTCTATGTTTCATCGTCAATAAGAATGTCAGATGGATACAGCAAACCTTAAGTGAAGCATCGGAATCTATAACTTGTGTCACAGGAATGGTTCAAAACATAGACAGTAAGAAGAGTCAGTTTTCTTGTACTTACGTCGGCATTGTGCCTTTCTATTTAATTCCTTTGCAAATTCAATGTTTCATCGTCAATAAGAAGGTCAGAGGCATACAGTAAACTTGAAGTGAAGCATCGGAATCTATAACTAGTGTCACAGGAATTGTTCAAAACATAGACAGTAAGAATGGTCAGTCCGTATTGTGCCTTTTGTATTTAATTCCGATGCAATTTCTGTGTTTCATCGTGAACAAGGTCAGAGGGATACAGTAAACCTGAAGTGAAGCATCGGAATCTATAACTAGTGGCACAGGAATGGTTCAAAACATAGTCAGTAAGAAGAGTCAGTCTTTTTGTACCTAAGTCGGCATTATGCTTTTTGTATTTGATTTCGATGTAATTTCTGAGTTTCATCGTCAATAAGAAGTTCAAAATGATACAGTAAACCTGAAGTGAAGCATCGGAATCAATAACTAGTGTCACAGGAATGGTTCAAAGCATAGACAGTAAGAAGAGTCAGTCTTCTTGTACTTAAGTCGGTATTGTGCCTTTTGTATTTCATTCCGATGCAATTCCTGTGTTTCATCGTGAATAAGGTCAGAGGGATACAGTAAACCTGAAGTGAAGCATCGGAATCTATTACTAGTGTCACAGGAATGGTTCAAAACATAGACAGTAGGAAGAGTCAGTGTTCTTGTACTTAAGCCTGCATTTTGACTTTTGTGTTTAATTATGATGCAATTTTAGTGTTTCATCGTCAATAAGAATGTAAAAGGGATACAGTAAACCTGGAGTGAAGCATCGGAATCTATAACTAGTGTCAATGGAATGGTTCAAAACATAGACAGTAAGAAAAGTCAGTCTTCTTGTACTTAAGTCGGCATTGTGCCTTTTTTATTTAATTCCGATGCAATTTCTGTGTTTCATCGTCAATAAGAAGGTCAGAGGGATACAGTAAACCTGAAGTGAAGCATCGGAATCAATAACTAGTGTCTCAGGAATGGTTCAAAACATAGTCAGTAAGAAGATCAGTCTTCTTCTACTTAAGTCGGCATTGTGCATTTTCTCTTTAATTCCGATGCAATTACTGTGTTCATCGTCAATAAGAAGGTCCAAGGGATACACTAAACCGACAGTGAAGCATCGGAATCTATAACTAGTGTCACAGGAATGGTTCAAAACATAGACATTAAGAAGAGTCAGTCTCCTTGTACTTAAGTCGGCATTGTGCGTTTTCTATTTAATTCCGAGGCAATTTCTGTGTGTCTTCGTCAATAAGAAGGTCAGAGGGATACAGTAAACCTGAAGTGAAGCATCGGAATCTATAACTAGTGTCACAGGAATGGTTCAAAACATAGTCAGTAAGAAGAGTCAGTCTTCTTGTCCTTAAGTCGGCATTGTGCCTTTTGTATTTAATTCCGGTGCAATTTCTGTGTTTCATCGTCAATACGAAAGTCAGAGGGATACAGTAAACCTGAAGTGAGAATCGGAATCTATAACTAGTGTCACAGGAATGGTTCAAAACATAGTCAGTAAGAAGAGTCAGTCTTCTTGTACTTAAGTCGGCCTTGGGCCTTTTGTATTTAATTCCGATGCATTTTCTGTGTTTCATCGTCAATAAGAAGGTCCAAGGGATACAGTAAACCTGGAGTGAAGCATCGGAATCTATAACTAGTGTCACAGGAATGTTTCAAAACATAGACAGTAAGAAGATACAGTCTTCTTGTACTTAAGTCGTCATTGTGCCTTTTTGTATTTAATTCCGATGCAATTTCTGTGTTTCATCGTCAATAAGAAGGTCCAAGGGATACAGTAAACCTGAAGTGAAGCATCGGATTCTATAACTAGTGTCACAGGAATGGTTCAAAACATAGACAGTAAGAAGAGTCAGTCTTCGTGTACTAAAGTTGGCATTTTGCCTTTTGTATTTAATTCCAATGCTACTACTGTGTGTCACCGTCAATAACAAGGTCCAAGGGATACAGTAAACCTGAAGTGAAGCATCGAAATCTATAACTATTGTCACCGGAATGGTTCAAACTGTTATCAGTAAGAAGAGTCAGTCCTCTTGTACCTAAGTCGGCATTGTGCCATTTCTATTTCATTCCGATGCAGTATGTGTTTTTCATCGTCAATAAGAAGGTCCAAGGGATAGAGTAAACCTGGAGTGAAGCATCGGATTCTATAACTAGTGTCACAGGAATGGTTAAAAGCATAGACAGTAGAAGGAGTCAGCCTTCTTGTACTTAAGTCGGCATTGTGCCTTATGTTTTTAATTCCGATGCAATTTCTGTGTTTCATTGTCAATAAGAAGGTCAGAGGGATACAGTAAAAATGAAGTGAAGCATCGGAATCTATAACTAGTGTCACAGGAATGGTTCAAAACATAGACAGTAAGAAGAGTCAGTCTTCTTGTCCTTAGGTCGGCATTGTGCCTTTTGTATTTAATTCCGATGCAATTTCTGTGTTTCATCGTCAACAAGAAGGTTTAAGGGATACAGTAAACCTGGAGTGAAGCATCGGAATCTATACCTAGTGTCACAGTAATGGTTCAAAATATAGACAGTAAGAAGAGTCAGTCTTCTTGTACTTAAGTCTGCATTGTGCCTTTTGTATTTAATATCGATGCAATTTCTGTGTTTCATCGTCAATAAGAAGGTCCAAGGAATACAGTAAACCTGAAGTGAAGCATCGGAATCTATAACTAGTGTCACTGGAATGGTTCAAAATATAGACAGTAAGAAGAGTCAGTCTTCTTGTACTTAAGTCAGCATTGTGCCTTTTGTGTTTAATTCCGATGCCATTCCTGTGATTCATCGTCAATAAGAAGGTCCAAGGGATACAGTGAACCTGAAGTGAACCATCCGAATCTATAACTAGAGTCACAGGAAT
Organism: Schistocerca serialis cubense; assembly: GCF_023864345.2. Taxonomy (NCBI): domain Eukaryota; kingdom Metazoa; phylum Arthropoda; class Insecta; order Orthoptera; family Acrididae; genus Schistocerca; species Schistocerca serialis. The sequence goes on from NC_064645.1 coordinate 2,650,259, forward strand.
GGTTCAAAGCATAGTCAGTAAGAAGAGTCAGTCTTCTTGTACTTAAGTCGGCATTGTGCCTTTTGTATTTAATTCCGATTCAATTTCTGTGTTTCATCGTCAATAAGAAGGTCCAAGGGTTACAGTAAACCTGGAGTGAAGCATCGGAATGTATAACTAGTGTCACAGGAATGGTTCAAAGCATAGACAGTAATGCGGCATTGTGCCTTTTGTATTTAATTCCGATGCAATTTCTGTGTTTCATCGTCAATAAGAAGGTCAGAGGGATACAGTAAACCTCAAGTGAAGCAACGGAATCTATAACTAGTGTCACAGCAATGGTTCAAATCATAGTCAGTAAGAAGAGTCAGGCTTCTTGTACTTAAGTCGGCATTGTGCATTTTGTACTTAATTCCGATGCAGTTTTTGTGTTTCATCGTCAATAAGACGGTCCAAGGGATACAGTCAACCTGGAGTGAAACATCAGAATCTATAACTAGGGTCACAGGAATGGTTCAAAGCATAGTCAGTAAAAGGAGTCAGTCTTCTTGTAGTTAAGTTGGCGTTGTGCCTTTTGTATTGAATTCCGATGCAATTTCTGTGTTTCATCGACAATAAGAAGGTCCAAGGGATACAGTAAACCAGAAGTGAAGCATCGGAATCCATAACAAGTGTCTTAGGAATGGTTCAAAACATAGACAGTAGGAAGAGTCAGGCTTCTAGTACTTGTCGGCATTGTGCCTTTTCTATTTGATTCGGATGCAATTTCTGTGTTTCATGGTCAATAAGACGGGCAGAGGGATACAGTAAACCTGAAGTGAAGCATCGGATTCTATAACTAGCGTCACAGGAATGGTTCAAAACATGGACAGTTGGAAGAGTCAGTCTTCTTGTACTTAATTCGGCATTGTGCCTTTTCTATTTAATTCCGATGCAATGTCTGTGTTTCATCGTCAATAAGAAGTTTAGAGGGATAATGTAAACCTCAAGTGAAGCATCGGAATCTATAACTAGTGTCACATGAATGGTTCAAACATAGACAGTAAGAAGAGTCAGTTTTCTTGTAGTTAAGTCAGCATTGTGCCTTTTGTATTTAATTCCGATGCAATTACTGTGTTCATCGTCAATAAGAAGGTCCAAGGGATACTCTAAACCTAAAGTGAAGCATCGGAATCTATAACTAGTGTCACAGGAATGGTTCAAAACATAGACATTAAGAAGAGTCCGTCTTCTTGTACTTAAGTCGGCATTGTGCATTTTCTATTTATTTCCGAGGCAATTTCTGTGTTTCATCGTCAATAAGAAGTTCAGAGGGATACAGTAAACCTGAAGTGAAGCATTGGAATCTATAACTAGTGTCACAGGAATGGTTCAAAACATAGACAGTAAGAAGAGTCAGTCTTCTTGTACTTGAGTCGGCATTGTGCCTTTTGTATTTAATTCCGATGCAATTTCAGTGTTTCATCGTCAATAAGAAGGTCAGAGGGATACAGTAAACCCGAAGTGAAGCATTGGAATCTATAACTAGTGTCACAGGAATGGTTCAAAACATAGACAGTAAGAAGAGTCAGTCTTCTTGTACTTGAGTCGGCATTGTGCCTTTTGTATTATATTCCGATGCAATTTCGCTGATTTATCGTCAATAAGAAGGTCCAAGGGATTCAGTAAACCTGAAGTCAAGCATCGGAATCAAGAACTAGTGTCAATGGAATGGTTCAAAACATAGACAGTAGGAAGAGTCAGTCTTCCTGTACTTAATTCGGCATTGTGCCTTTTGTATTTAATTCCGATGCAATTTCTGAGTTTCATCGTCAATAAGAAGGTCAGAGGGATACAGTAAACCTGAAGTGAAGCATCGGAATCTATAACTAGTGTCACAGGAATGGTTCAAAACATAGTCAGTAAGAAGGGTCAGTCTTCTTGTCCTTAAGTCAGCATTGTGCCTTTTGTATTTAATTCCGGTTTAACTTCTGTGTTTCATCGTCAATAAGAAAGTCAGAGGGATACAGTAAACCTGAAGTGAAGCATCGGAATCTATAACTAGTGTCACAGGAATGTTTCAAAACATATACAGTAAGAAGAGTCAGTCTTCTTGTACTGAAGTCGGCATTGTGTCTTTTCTATTTAATTCCGAGGCAATTTCTGTGTGTCTTCGTCAATAAGAAAGTCAGAGGGATACAGTAAACCTAAAGTGAAGCATCGGAATCTATAACTAGTGTCACAGGTATGGTTCAAAACATAGTCAGTAAGAACAGTCAGTCTTCGTGTCCTTCAGCCGGCATTGTGCCTTTTGTATTTAATTCCGGTGCAATTTCTGTGTTTCATCGTCAATAAGAAAGTCAGAGGGATACAGTAAACCTGAAGTGATGCATCGGAATATATAACTAGTGTCACAGAAATGGTTCAAAACATAGACAGTAGGAAGAGTCAGTCTTCTTGTACTTAATTCGGCATTGTGCCTTTTCTATTTAATTCCGATGCAATTTCTGTGTTTCATCGTCATTAAGAAGGTCAGAGGGATACAGTAAACCTGAAGTGAAGCATTGGAATGTATAAGTAGTGTCACAGGAATGGTACTAAACATAGACAGTAAGAAGAGTCAGTCTTCTTGTACTTGAGTCGGCATTGTGCCTTTTGTATTAAATTCCAATGCAATTTTTGTGTTTTATCGTCAATAAGAAGGTCCAAGGGATTCAGTAAACCTGAAGTCAAGCATCGGAATCAATAACTAGTGTCAATGGAACGGTTCATTAGATAGACAGTAGGAAGAGTCAGTCTTCTTGTACTTAATTCGGCATTGTGCCTTTTGTATTTAATTCCGATGGAATTTCTGTGTTTCATCGTGAATAAGGTCAGAGGGATACAGTAAACCTGAAGTGAAGCATCGGAATCTATAACTAGTGTCACAGGATTTGTCTTAACATAGACAGTAAGAAGAGTCAGTCGGTATTGTGCCTTTTGTATTTAATTCCGATGCAATTTCTGTGTTTCATCGTGAATAAGGTCAGAGGGATACAGTAAACCTTGAAGTGAAGCATCGGAATCTATAACTAGTGTCACAGGAATGGTTCAAAACATTGTCCGTAGGAAGAGTCAGTCTTCTTGTCCCTAAGTCGGCATTGTGCCTTTTGTATTTAATTCCGATGCAATTTCTGTGTTTCATCGTCAATAAGAAGGTCCAAGGGTTACAGTAAACCTAGAGTGAAGCATCGGAATCTATAACTAGTGTCACAGGAATGGTTCAAGACATAGACATTAAGAAGAGTCAGTCTTCTTGTACTTAAGTCGGCATTGTGCCTTTTCTATTTAATTCCGAGGCAATTTCTGTGTGTCTTCGTCAATAAGACGGTCAGAGGGATACAGTACACCTGAAGTGAAGCATCGGAATCTATAACTAGTGTCACAGGAATGCTTCAAAACATAGTCAGTAAGAAGAGTCAGTCTTCTTGTCCTTAAGTCGGCATTGTGCCTTTTGTATTTAATTCCGATGCAATTTCTGTGTTTCATCGTCAATAAGAAGGTCCAAGGGATACAGAAAACCTGGAGTGAAGCATTGGAATCTATAACTAGTGTCACAGGAATCGTTCAAAACATAGACAGTAAGAAGAGTCAGTCTTCTTGTACTTGAGTCGGCATTGTGCCTTTTGTATTAAATTCCGATGCAATTTCTGTGTTTTATCGTCAATAAGAAGGTCCAAGGGATTCAGTAAACCTGAAGTCAAGCATCGGAATCTATAACTAGTGTCACAGGAATGGTTCAAAACATAGTCAGTAAGAAGGTTCAGTCTTCTTGTCCTTAAGTCAGCATTGTGCCTTTTGTATTTAATTCCGGTTTATTTTCTGTGTTTCATCGTCAATAAGAAAGTCAGAGGGATACAGTAAACCTGAAGTGAAGCATCGGAATCTATAACTAGTGTCACAGGAATGTTTCAAAACGTAGTCAGTAAGAAGAGTCAGTCTTCTTGTCCTTAAGGCGGCATTGTGCCTTTTGTATTTAATTCGGATGCAATTTCTGTGTTTCATGGTCAATAAGAAGGTCTAAGGGATACAGTAAACCTTGAGTGAAGCATCGGAATCTATAACTAGTGTCACAGGAATGTTTCAAAACATAGACAGTATGAAGATACAGTCTTCTTGTACTTAAGTCGGCATTGTGCCTTTTGTATTTAATTCCGATGCAATTACTGTGTTTCATCGTCAATAAGAAGGTCCAGGGGATACAGTAAACCTGAAGTGAAGCATCGGAAATATAACTAGTGTCACAGAAATGGTTCAAAACATAGACAGTTAGAAGAGTCAGTCTTCCTGTCCTTAAGTCAGCATTGTGCCTTTTGTACTTAATTCCGGTTCAGTTTCTGTGTTTCATCGTCAATAAGAAAGTCAGAGGGATACAGTAAACCTGAAGAGAAGCATCGGAATCTATAACTAGTGTCACAGGAATGTTTCAAAACATAGACAGTAAGAAGAGTCAGTCTTCTTGTACTTGAGTCGGCATTGTGCCATTTCTATTAAATTCCGATGCAATTTCTGTATTTCATCGTCAATAAGAAGGTCCAAGGATACAGTAAACCTGAAGTCAAGCATCGGAATCTATAAATAGTGTCACAGGAATGGTTCAAAATATAGACGGTAAGAAGAGTCAGTCTTCTTGTACTTAATTTGGCATTGTGCCTTTCCTATTTAATTCCGATGCAATGTCTGTGTTTCATCGTCAATAAGACGTTCAGAGGGATAATGTAAACCTCAAGTGAAGCATCGGAATCTACAACTAGTGTCACATGAATGGTTCAAACATAGACAGTAAGAAGAGTCAGTTTTCTTGTACATAAGTCAGCATTGTTCCTTTTGTATTTAATTCCGATGCAATTTCTATGTTTCATCGTCAATTAGAATGTCAGATGGATACAGCAAACCTTAAGTGAAGCATCGGAATCTATAACTTGTGTCACAGGAATGGTTCAAAACATAGACAGTAAGAAGAGTCAGTTTTCTTGTACTTACGTCGGCATTGTGCCTTTTGTATTTAATTCCTTTGCAAATTCAATGTTTCATCGTCAATAAGAAGGTCAGAGGCATACAGTAAACTTGAAGTGAAGCATCGGAATGTATAACTAGTGTCACAGGAATTGTTCAAAACATAGACAGTAAGAAGAGTCAGTCTTCTTGTACTTAAGTCGGTATTGTGCCTTTTGTATTTCATTCCGATGCAATTTCTGTGTTTCATCGTGAATAAGGTCAGAGGGATACAGTAAACCTGAAGTGAAGCATCGGAATCTATAACTAGTGTCACAGGAATGGTTCAAAACATAGACAGTAGGAAGAGTCAGTGTTCTTGTACTTAAGCCGGCATTTTGACTTTTGTATTTAATTCCGATGCATTTTTAGTGTTTCATCGTCAATAAGAATGTAAAAGGGATATAGTAAACCTGGAGTGAAGCATCAGAATCTATAACTAGTGTCAATGGAATGGTTCAAAACATAGACAGTAAGAAAAGTCAGTCTTCTTGTACTTAAGTCGGCATTGTGCCTTTTTTATTTAATTCCGATGCAATTTCTGTGTTTCATCGTCAATAAGAAGGTCAGAGGTATACAGTAAACCTGAAGTGAAGCATCGGAATCTATAACTAGTGTCTCAGGAATGGTTCAAAACATAGTCAGTAAGAAGATCAGTCTTCTTCTACTTAAGTCGGCATTGTGCATTTTCTCTTTAATTCCGATGCAATTACTGTTTTCATCGTCAATAAGAAGGTCCAAGGGATACACTAAACCGACAGTGAAGCATCGGAATCTATAACTAGTGTCACAGGAATGGTTCAAAACATAGACATTAAGAAGAATCAGTCTCCTTGTACTTAAGTCGGCATTGTGCGTTTTCTATTTAATTCCGAGGCAATTTCTGTGTGTCTTCGTCAATAAGAAGGTCAGAGGGATACAGTAAACCTGAAGTGAAGCATCGGAATCTATAACTAGTGTCACAGGAATGGTTCAAAACATAGTCAGTAAGAAGAGTCAGTCTTCTTGTCCTTAAGTCGGCATTGTGCCTTTTGTATTTAATTCCGGTGCAATTTCTGTGTTTCATCGTCAATACGAAAGTCAGAGGGATACAGTAAACCTGAAGTGAGAATCGGAATCTATAACTAGTGTCACAGGAATGGTTCAAAACATAGTCAGTAAGAAGAGTCAGTCTTCTTGTACTTAAGTCGGCCTTGGGCCTTTTGTATTTAATTCCGATGCATTTTCTGTGTTTCATCGTCAATAAGAAGGTCCAAGGGATACAGTAAACCTGGAGTGAAGCATCGGAATCTATAACTAGTGTCACAGGAATGTTTCAAAACATAGACAGTAAGCAGATACAGTCTTCTTGCACTTAAGTCGTCATTGTGCCTTTTTGTATTCAATTCCGATGCAATTTCTGTGTTTCATCGTCAATAAGAAGGTCCAAGGCATACAGTAAACCTGAAGTGAAGCATCGGATTCTATAACTAGTGTCACAGGAATGGTTCAAAACATAGACAGTAAGATGAGTCAGTCTTCGTGTACTAAAGTTGGCATTTTGCCTTTTGTATTTAATTCCAATGCTACTACTGTGTGTCACCGTCAATAACAAGGTCCAAGGGATACAGTAAACCTGAAGTGAAGCATCGAAATCTATAACTATTGTCACCGGAATGGTTCAAACTGTTATCAGTAAGAAGAGACAGTCCTCTTGTACCTAAGTCGGCATTGTGCCATTTCTATTTCATTCCGATGCAGTATGTGTTTTTCATCGTCAATAAGAAGGTCCAAGGGATAAAGTAAACCTGGAGTGAAGCATCGGATTCTATAACTAGTGTCACAGGAATGGTTCAAAGCATAGACAGTAGAAGGAGTCAGCCTTCCTGTACTTAAGTCGGCATTGTGCCTTTTGTTTTTAATTCCGATGCAATTTCTGTGTTTCATTGTCATTAAGAAGGTCAGAGGGATACAGTAAACCTGAAGTGAAGCATCAGAATCTATAACTAGTGTCACAGGAATGGTTCAAATCATAGACAGTAAGAAGAGTCAGTCTTCTTGTCCTTAAGTCGGCATTGTGCCTTTTGTATTTAATGCCGATGCAATTTCTGTGTTTCATCGTCAACAAGAAGGTTTAAGGGATACAGTAAACCTGGAGTGAAGCATCGGAATCTATACCTAGTGTCACAGTAATGGTTCAAATCATAGACAGTAAGAAGAGTCAGTCTTCTTGTACTTAAGTCGGCATTGTGCCTTTTGTATTTAATTTCGATGCAATTTCTGTGTTTCATCGTCAATAAGAAGGTCCAAGGAATACAGTAAACCTGAAGTGAAGCATCGGAATCTATAACTAGTGTCACTGGAATGGTTCAAAATATAGACAGTAAGAAGAGTCAGTCTTCTTGTACTTCAGTCAGCATTGTGCCTTTTGTGTTTAATTCCGATGCAATTCCTGTGATTCATCGTCAATAAGAAGGTCCAAGGGATACAGTGAACCTGAAGTGAAGCATCGGAATCTATAACTAGAGTCACAGGAATGTTTCAAAACATCATTAGTAAGAAGAGTCAGTCTTCTTGTCCTTAAGTCGGCATTGTGCCTTTTGTATTTAATTCCGATGCAATTTCTGTGTTTCATCGGCAATAAGGTCAGAGGGATACAGTAAAGCTGAAGTGAAGCATCGGAATCTATAACTAGTGTCACAGGAATGGTTCAAAGCATAGACAGTAATGCGGCATTGTGCCTTTTGTATTTAATTCCGATGCAATTTCTGTGTTTCATCGTCAATAAGAAGGTCAGAGGGATACAGTAAACCTGAAGTGAAGCAACGAAATCTATAACTAGTGTCACAGGAATGGTTCAAAACATAGACAGTAGGAACAGTTAGTCTTGCAGTACTTAAGTCGGCATTGTGCCATTTCTATTTAATTCGGATGCAATTTCTGTGTTTCATCGTCAATAAGACGGTCAGAGGGATAGAGTAAACCTGAAGTGAAGCATCGGAATGTATAACTAGTGTCACACTAATGGTTCAAAACTTAGACATTTGGAAGAGTCAGTCTTCTTGTACTAAAGTCGGCATTGTGCCTTTTGTATTTAATTCCGATGCAATTTCTGTGTTTCATCGTCAATAAGAAGGTCAGAGGGATACAGTAATCCTGAAGTTAAGCATCGGAATCTATGACTAGTGTCACAGGAATGGTTCAAAGCATAGTCGGTAATAAGAGTCTGTCTACTTGTACTTAAGTCGGTATTGTGCCTTTTGTATTTAATTCCGATGCAATTTCTGTGTTTCATCGTCAATAAGTAGGTCAGAGGGATACAGTAAACCTGAAGTGAAGCAACGGAAACTGTAACTAGTGTCACAGCAATGGTTCAAAACATAGTCAGTAAGAAGAGTCAGTCTTCTTGTACTTAAGTGGGCATTGTGCATTTGGTACTTAATTCCGATGCAGTTTTTGTGTTTCATCGTCAATAAGACGGTCCAAGGGTTACAGTCAACCTGGAGTGAAACATCGGAATCTATAACTAGGGTCACAGGAATGGTTCAAAGCATAGTCAGTAAAAGGAGTCTGTCTTCTTGTAGTTAAGTTGGCGTTGTGCCTTTTGTATTGAATTCCGATGCAATTTCTGTGTTTCATCGACAATAAGAAGGTCCAAGGGATACAGTAAACCTGAAGTGAAGCATCGGAATCTATAACAAGTGTCTTAGGAGTGGTTCAAAACATAGACAGTAGGAAGAGTCAGGCTTCTAGTACTTAAGTCGGCATTGTGCTTTTTTCTATTTGATTCGGATGCAATTTCTGTGTTTCATGGTCAATAAGACGGTCAGAGGGATACAGTAAACCTGAAGTGAAGCATCGGATTCTATAACTAGCGTCACAGGAATGGTTCAAAACATGGACAGTTGGAAGAGTCAGTCTTCCTGTACTTAAGTCGGCATTGTGTCTTTAGTATTTAATTCCGATGCAATTTCTGCGTTTCATCGTCAATAAGAAGGTCCAAGGGATACAGTAAACCTGAAGTGAAGCATCGGAATCTACAACTAGTGTCACAGGAATGGTTCAAAACATAATCAGATAGAAGAGTCAGTCTTCTTGTACTTAAGTTGGCATTGTGCCTTTCGTATTTAATTCCGATGAAATTTCTGTGTTTCACCGTCAATAAGAAGGTCAGAGGGATACAGTAAACCTGAAGTGAAGCATCGGAATCTATAACTAGTGTCACAGGAATAGTTCAAACATAGACAGTAAGAAGAGTCAGTCTTCTTGTACTTAAGTTGGCATTGTGCCTTTTGTATTTAATTCCGATGCAATTTCTGTGTTTCATCGTCAATAAGAAGGTCAGAGGGATACAGTAAACCTGAAGTGAAGCATCGGAATCTATAAATAGTGTCACAGGAATGGTTCAAAGCATAGTCTGTAAGAAGAGTCAGTCTTCTTGTACTTAAGTCGGCACTGTGCCTTTTGTATTTAATTTGGATGCAATTTCTGTGTTTCATCGTCAATAAGAAGGTCAGAAGGATACAGTAATCGTGAAGTTAAGCATCGGATTCTATGACTAGTGTCACAGGAATGGTTCAAAGCATAGTCCATAAGAAGAGTCAGTCTTCTTGTTCTTAAGTCGGTATTGTGCCTTTTTGTATTTAATTCCGATGCAATTTCTGTGTTTCATCGTCAATAACACGGTCCAAGGGATACAGTAAACCTTAAGTGAAGCATCGGAATCTATAACTAGTGTCACAATAATGGTTGAAAACATAGACAGTAGGAAGAGTCAGTCTTCTTGTACTTAAGTCGGCATTGTGCCTATTGTATTTAATTCCGATGTAATTTCTGTGTTTCATCGTCAATAAGAAGGTCTAAGGGACACAGTAAACCTTCAGTGAAGCATCGGAATCTATATCTAGTGTCACAGGGATGGTTCAAAGCATAGACAGTAAGAAGAGTCAGTCTTCTTGTACTTAAGTCGGCATTGTGCCTTTTGTATTTAATTCCGATGTAATTTCTGTGTTTCATCGTTAATAAGAAGGTCCAAGGGATACAGTCAACCTGGAGTGAAACATCGGAATCTATAACTAGTGTCACAGGGACGGTTCAAAACATAGACAGTAATAGGAGTCTGTCTTCTTGTAGTTAAGTTGGCGTTGTGCCTTTTGTATTGAATTCCGATGCAATTTCTGTGTTTCATCGACAATAAGAAGGTCCAAGGGATACAGTAAACCTGAAGTGAAGCATCGGAATCTATAACAAGTATCTTAGGAATGGTTCAAAACATAGACAGTAGGAAGAGTCAGGCTTCTAGTACTTAAGTCGGCATTGTGCCTTTTCTATTTGATTCGGATGCAATTTCTGTGTTTCATGGTCAATAAGACGGTCAGAGGGATACAGTAAACCTGAAGTGAAGCATCGGATTCTATAACTAGCGTCACAGGAATGGTTCAAAGCATGGACAGTTGGAAGAGTCAGTCTTCTTGTACTTAAGTCGGCATTGTGTCTTTTGTATTTAATTCCGATGCAATTTCTGCGTTTCATCGTCAATAAGAAGGTCCAAGGGATACAGTAAACCTGAAGTGAAGCATCGAAATCTACAACTAGTGTCACAGGAATGGTTCAAAACATAATCTGGAAGAAGAGTCAGTCTTCTTGTACTTAAGTTGGCATTGTGCCTTTCGTATTTAATTCCGATGAAATTTCTGTGTTTCACCGTCAATAAGAAGGTCAGAGGGATACAGTAAACCTGAAGTGAAGCATCGGAATCTATAACTAATGTCACAGGAATAGTTCAAACATAGACAGTAAGAAGAGTCAGTCCTCTTGTACTTAAGTTGGCATTGTGCCTTTTGTATTTAGCTCCGATGCAATTTCTGTGTTTCATCGTCAATAAGAAGGTCAGAGGGATACAGTAAACCTGAAGTGAAGCATCGGAATCTATAAATAGTGCCACAGGAATGGTTCAAAGCATAGTCTGTAAGAAGAGTCAGTCTTCGTGTACTTAAGTCGGCACTGTGCCTTTTGTATTTAATTTGGATGCAATTTCTGTGTTTCATCGTCAATAAGAAGGTCAGAAGGATACAGTAATCGTGAAGTTAAGCATCGGATTCTATGACTAGTGTCACAGGAATGGTTCAAAGCATAGTCCATAAGAAGAGTCAGTCTTCTTGTTCTTAAGTCGGTATTGTGCCTTTTTGTATTTAATTCCGATGCAATTTCTGTGTTTCATCGTCAATAACACGGTCCAAGGGATACAGTAAACCTTAAGTGAAGCATCGGAATCTATAACTAGTGTCACAATAATGGTTGAAAACATAGACAGTAGGAAGAGTCAGTCTTCTTGTACTTAAGTCGGCATTGTGCCTATTGTATTTAATTCCGATGTAATTTCTGTGTTTCATCGTCAATAAGAAGGTCTAAGGGACACAGTAAACCTTCAGTGAAGCATCGGAATCTATATCTAGTGTCACAGGGATGGTTCAAAGCATAGACAATAAGAAGAGTCAGTCTTCTTGTACTTAAGTCGGCATTGTGCCTTTTGTATTTAATTCCGATGTAATTTCTGTGTTTCATCGTTAATAAGAAGGTCCAAGGGATACAGTCAACCTGGAGTGAAATATCGGAATCTATAACTAGTGTCACAGGGACGGTTCAAAACATAGACAGTAAGATGAGTCAGTATTCTTGTACTTAAATCGGCATTGTGCTTTTTGTATTTAATTCCGATGCAATTTCTGTGTTTCATCGTCACTAAGAAGGTCAGAGGGATACAGTAATCCGGAAGTTAAACATCGGAATCTATAACTAGAGTCACAGGATTGGTTCAAAGCATAGTCAGTAAGAAGGGTCAGTCTTCTTGTAGTTCAGTCGGCCTTGTGCCTTTTGTATTGAATTCCGATGCTATTTCTGTGTTTCATCGACAATAAAGAGGTCCAAGGGATACAGTAAACCTGAAGTGAAGCATCTGAATCCATAACAAGTGTCTTAGGAATGGTTCAAGACATAGACAGTTTGAAGAGTCAGTCTTCTAGTACTTAAGTCGGCATTGTGCCTTTTCTATTTCATTCGGAAGCAATTTCTGTGTGTCATCGTCAATAAGACGGTCAGGGGGATACAGTAAACCTGAATTGAAGCATCGGAATCTATAACTAGTGTCACAGGAATGGTTGAAAGCATAGACAGTTGGAAGAGTCAGTCTTCTTGTACTTAAGTCGGCATTGTGCCTATTGTATTTAATTCCGATGTAATTTCTGTGTTTCATCGTCAATAAGAAGGTCTAAGGGACACAGTAAACCTTCAGTGAAGCATCGGAATCTATATCTAGTGTCACAGGGATGGTTCAAAGCATAGACAATAAGAAGAGTCAGTCTTCTTGTACTTAAGTCGGCATTGTGTCTTTTGTATTTAATTCCGATGCTATTTCTCTGTTTCATCGGCAATAAGAAGGTCCAAGGGATACAGTAAACCTGAAGTGAAGCATCGGAATCTACAACTAGTGTCACAGGAATGATTCAAAACGTAGTCAGGAAGAAGAGTCAGTCTTCTTGTACTCAAGTCGGCATTGTGCCTTTTGTATTTAATTCCGATGCAATTTCTGTGTTTCATCGTCAATAAGAAGGTCTAAGGGACACAGTAAGCCTGCAGTGAAGCATTGGAATCTATAACTAGTGTCACAGGGATGGTTCAAAGCATAGACAGTAAGAAGAGTCAGTCTTCTTGTACTTAAGTCGGCATTGTGCCTTTTGTTTTTAATTCCGATGCAATTTCTGTGTTTCATCGTCAATAAGAAGGTCGAAGGGATACAGTAAACCTGGAGTGAAGCATCGGAGTCTATAACTAGTGTCACAGGAATGGTTAAAAGCATAGACAGTGAGAAGTGTCAGTCTTCTTGTACTTAATCCAGCATTGTGCCTTTTGTATTTAATTCCGATGCAATTTCTGTGTTTCATCGTCAATAAGAAGGTCAGAGGGATACAGTAAACCTAAAGTGAAGCAACGGAATCTATAACTTGTGTCACAGGAATGGTTCAAAACATAGACAGTAGGAAGAGTCAGTCTTCCAGTACTTAAGTCGGCATTGTGCCTTTTCTATTTAATTCGGATGCAAATTCTGTGTTTCATCGTCAATAAGACGGTCAGAGGGATACAGTAAACCTGAAGTGAAGCATCGGAATGTATAACTAGTGTCACAGGAATGGTTCAAAACATAGACAGTTGGAAGAGTCAGTCTTCTTGTACTTAAGTCGGCATTGTGCCTTTTGTATTAAATTCCGATGCAATTTCTGTGATTCATCGTAAATAACAAGGTCCAAGGGATACAGTAAACCTGAAGTGAAGCATCGGACTCTATAACTAGTGTCACAAGAATGGTTCAAAAGATAATCAGGAAGAAGAGTCAGTCTTCTTGTACTTAAGTTGGCATTGTTCCTTTCGTATTTAATTCCGATGACATTTCTGTGTTTCACCGTCAATAAGAAGGTCAGAGGGATACAGTAAACCTGAAGTGAAGCATCGGAATCTATAACTAGTGTCACAGGAATGGTTCAAACATAGACAGTAAGAAGAGTCAGTCTTCTTGTACTTAAGTTGGCATTGTGCCTTTTGTATTTAATTCCGATGCAATTTCTGTGTTTCATCGTCAATAAGAAGGTCAGAGGGATACAGTAAACCTGAAGTGAAGCATTGGAATCTATAACTAGTGTCACAGGAATGGTTCAAACATAGACAGTAAGAAGAGTCAGTCTTCTTGTACTGTAGTTGGCATTGTGCCTTTTGTATTTAATTCCGATGCAATTTCTGTGTTTCATCGTCAATAAGAAGGTCACAGGGATACAGTAAACCTGAAGTGAAGCATCGGAATCTATAACTAGTGTCACTGGAATGGTTCAAATTCTAGATAGTATGAAGAGTCAGTCATCTTGTACTTAAGTCGGCGTTGTGCCTTTTCTATTTAATTCGGATGCAATTTCTGTGTTTCATCGTCAATAAGACGGTCAGGGGGATACAGTAAACCTGAAGTGAAGCATCGGAATGTATAACTAGTGTCACAGGAATGGTTCAAAACATAGACAGTTGGAGGAGTCAGTCTTCTTGTACTTAAGTCGGCATTGTGCCTTTTGTATTTAATTCCGATGCAATTTCTGTGATTCATCGTAAATAACAAGGTCCAAGGGATAGAGTAAACCTGAAGTGATGCATCGGACTCTATAACTAGTGTCACAGAAATGGTTCAAAACATAGACAGTAGGAAGAGTCAGTCTTCTTGTACATAAGACGGCATTGTGCCTTTTGTATTTAATTCCGATGCAATTTCTGTGTTTCATCGTCAATAAGAAGGTCCAAGGGAAACAGTAAACCTGAAGTGAAGAATCGGAATCTATAACTAGTGTCACAGGAATGGTGCAAATCATAGACTGTACGATGAGTCAGTAATCTTGTACTTAAGTCGGCATTGTACTTTTTGTATTTAATTCTGATGCAATTCCTGTGTTTCATCGGCACTAACAAGGTCGGTGGGATACAGTAATTCTGAAGTTAAGCATTCGAATCTATAACTAGTGTCACTGGAATGGTTCAAAGCATAGTCAGTAAGAAGGGTAAGTCTTCTTGTAGTTAAGTCGGCAATGTGCCTTTGTATTGAATTCCGAACCAATTTCTGTGTTTCATCTTCAATAAGAAGGTGCAAGGGATACAGTAAACCTGAAGTGAAGCATCGGAATCTATAACTAGTGTCACAGGAATGGTTCAAAGCATAGACAGTAAGAAGAGTCAGTCTTCTTGTACTTAAGTCGGCATTGTGCCTTTTCTATTTAATTCTGATGCAATTTCTGTGTTTCATCGTCAATAAGAAGGTCAGAGGGATATAGTAAACCTGAAGTGAAGCATCGGAATCTATAACTAGTGTCACAGGAATGGTTCAAAACATAGTCAGTAAGAAGAGTCAGTCTTCTTGTACTTAAGTTGGCATTGTGCCTTTCTTATTTAATTCCGATGCAATTTCTGTGTTTCACCGTCAATAAGAAGGTCCAAGGGATACAGTAAACCTGAAGTGAAGCATCGGACTCTATAACTAGTGTCACAGAAATGGGACAAAACATAGACAGTAGGAAGAGTCACTCTTCTTGTACATAAGTCGGCATTGTGCCTTTTGTATTTAATTCCGATGCAATTTCTGTGTTTCATCGTCACTAAGAAGGTCAGAGGGATACAGTAATCCGGAAGTTAAGCATCGGAATCCATAACTAGAGTCACAGGAATGGTTCAAAGCACAGTCAGTAAGAGGAGTCAGTCTTCTTGTAGTTACGTCGGCCTTGTGCCTTTTGTATTTAATTCCGATGCAATCTCTGTGTTTCATCGACAATAAGAAGGTCCAAGGGATACAGTACTTAATTCGGCATTGTGCCTTTTGTATTTAATTCCGATTCTATTTCTGTGTTTCATCGTCAATAAGAAGGTCAGAGGGATACAGTAAACCTGAAGTGAAGCATCCGAATCTATAACTAGTGTCTCAGGAATGGTTCAAATCATAGTTAGTAAGAAGAGTCAGTCTTCTTCTACTTAAGTCGGCATTGTGCCTTTTCTATTTAATTCCGATGCAATTACTATGTTCATCGTCAATAAGAAGGTCCAAGGGATACACTAAACCAAGAGTGAAGCATCGGAATCTATAACTAGTGTCACAGGAATGGTTCAAATCATAGACATTAAGAGGAGTCAGTCTTCTTGTACTTAAGTCGGCATTGTGCCTTTTCTATTTAATTCCGGGGCAATTTCTGTGTGTCTTCGTCAATAAGAAGGTCAGAGGGATACAGTAAACCTGAAGTGAAGCATCGTAATCTATAACTAGTGTCACAGGAATGCTTCAAAACATAGTCAGTAAGAAGAGTCAGTCTTCTTGTCCTTAAGTCAGCATTGTACCTTTTGTATTAAGTTCCGATGAAATTTCTGTGTTTCATCGTCAATAAGAAAGTCCAAGGGATACAGTAAACCTGGAGCGAAGCATCGGAATCTGTAACTAGTGTCACAGGAATGTTTCAAAACATAGACAGTAAGAAGATACAGTCTTCTTGTACTTAAGTCGGCATTGTGCCTTTTGTATTTAATTCCGATTCAATTTCTGTGTTTCATTGTCAATAAGAAGGTCCAAGGGATACAGTAAACCTGAAGTGAGGCATCGGAATATATAACTAGTGTCACAGAAATATTTCAAAACATAGACAGTAGGAGGAGGCAGTCTTCTTGTACTTAATTCGGCATTGTGCCTTTTCTATTTAATTCCGATGCAATTTCTGTGTTTCATCGTCAATAAGAAGGTCAGAGGGATACAGTAAACCTGAAGTGAAGCATTGGAATGTATAACTAGTGTCACAGGAATGGTTCAAAACATAGACAGTAAGAAGAGTCAGGCTTCTTGTACTTGAGTCGGCATTGTGCCTTTTGTATTAAATTCCGATGCAATTTCTGTGTTTTGTCGTCAATAAGAAGGTCCAAGGGATTCAGTAAACCTGAGGTCAAGCATTGGAATCTATAACTAGTGTCAATGGAATGGTTCAAAACATAGACAGTAGGAAGAGTCAGTCTTCTTGTACTTAACTCGGCATTGTGCCTTTTGTATTTAATTCCGATTCTATTTCTGTGTTTCATCGTCAATAAGAAGGTCAGAGGGATACAGTAAACCTGAAGTGAAGCATCGGAATCTATAACTAGTGTCACAGGAATGGTTCAAAACATAGTCAGTAAGAAGAGTCAGTCTTCCTGTCCTTAAGTCAGCATTGTGCCTCTTGTATTTAATTCCGGTGCAACTTCTGTGTTTCATCGTCAATAAGAAAGTCAGAGAGATACAGTAAACCCGAAGTGAAGCATCGTAATCTATAACTAGTGTCACAGGAATGTTTCAAAACATGGACAGTAAGAAGAGTCAGTCTTCTTGTACTTGAGGTGGCACTGAGCCGTTTGTATTAAATTCCGATGCAATTTCTGTGTTTCATCGTCAATAAGAAGGTCCAAGGGATACAGTAAACCTGAAGTCAAGCATCGGAATCTATAACATGTGTCACAGGAATGGTTCAAAACATAGACAGTAAGAAGAGTCAGTTTTCTTGTACCTAAGTCGGCATTGTGCCTTTTGTATTTAATTCCGACGCAAATTCCGTGTTTCATCGTCAATAAGAAGGTCAGAGGCATTCAGTAAACCTGAAGTGAAGTATCGGAATCTATAACTAGTGTCACAGGAATTGTTCAAAACATAGACAGTAAGAAGAGTCAGTCGGTATTGTGCCTTTTGTATTTAATTCCGATGCACTTTCTGTGTTTCATCATGAATAAGGTCAGAGGGATACAGTAAACCTGAAGTGAAGCTTCGGAATCTATAACTAGTGTCACAGGAATGGTTCAAAACATAGTCAGTAAGAAGAGTCAGTCTTTTTGTACTTAAGTCGGCATTATGCTTTTGGTATTTGATTCCGATGTAATTTCTGTGTTTCATCGTCAATAAGAAGTTCAAAATGATACAGTAAACCTGAAGTGAAGCATCGGAATCAACAGCTAGTGTCACAGGAATGGTTCAAAACATAGACAGTAAGAAGAGTCAGTCTTCTTGTACTTCAGTCGGCATTGTGCCTTTTGTATTTAATTCCGATGCAATTTCTGTGTGTCTTCGTCAATAAGAAGGTCAGAGGGGTACAGTAAACCTGAAGTGAAGCATCGGAATCTATAACTAGTGTCACAGAAATGGTTCAAAACATAGTCAGTAAGAAGAGTCAGTCTTCTTGTACTTCAGTCGGCATTGTGCCTTTTGTATTTAATTCCGATGCAATTTCTGTGTTTCATCGTCAATAAGAAGGTCAGAGGGATACAGTATACCTGAAGTGAAGCATCCGAATCTATAACTAGTGTCACAGGAATGGTTCAAAACATAGTCAGTAAGGAGAGTCAGTTTTCTTGTCCTTAAGTCAGCATTGTGCCTTTTGTATTTAATTCCGGTGCAACTTCTGTGTTTCATCGTCAATAAGAAAGTCAGAGGGATACAGTTAACCGAAGTGAAGCATCGGAATCTATAACTAGTGTCACAGGAATGTTTCAAAACATAGACAGTAAGAAGAGTCAATCTTCTTGTACTTGTGTCGGCATTGTGCCTTTTGTATAAAATTCCAATGCAATTTCTGTGTTTCATCGTCAATAAGAAGGTCCAAGGGATACAGTAAACCTGAAGTCAAGCATCGGAATCTATAACTAGTGTCACAGGAATGTTTCAAAACATAGTCAGTAAGAAGAGTCAGTCTTCTTGTCCTTAAGTCGGCATTGTACCTTTTGTATTTAATTCCGATGCAATTTCTGTGTTTCATCGTCAATAAGAAAGTCCAAGGGATACAGTAAACCTGAAGTGAAGCATCCGAATCTATAACTAGTGTCTCAGGAATGGTTCAAATCATAGTTAGTAAGAAGAGTCAGTCTTCTTCTACTGAAGTCGGCATTGTGCCTTTTCTATTTAATTCCGATGCAATTACTGTGTTCATCGTCAATAAGAAGGTCCAAGGGATACACTAAACCTAGAGTGAAGCATCGGAATCTATAACTAGTGTCACAGGAATGGTTCAAAACATAGACATTAAGAGGAGTCAGTCTTCTTGTACTTAAGTCGGCATTGTGCCTTTTCTATTTAATTCCGGGGCAATTTCTGTGTGTCTTCGTCACTAAGAAGGTCAGAGGGATACAGTAAACCTGAAGTGAAGCATCGTAATCTATAACTAGTGTCACAGGAATGCTTCAAACATAGTCAGTAAGAAGAGTCAGTCTTCTTGTCCTTAAGTCAGCATTGTACCTTTTGTATTAAATTCCGATGCAATTTCTGTGTTTCATCGTCAATAAGAAAGTCCAAGGGATACAGTAAACCTGGAGCGAAGCTTCGGAATCTGTAACTACTGTCACAGGAATGTTTCAAAACATAGACAGTAAGAAGATACAGTCTTCTTGTACTTAAGTCGGCATTGTGCCTTTTGTATTTAATTCCGATGCAATTTCTGTGTTTCATCGTCAATAAGAAGGTCCAAGGGAAACAGTAAACCTAAAGTGAAGCATCGGAAAGTATAACTAGTGTCACAGAAATGGTTCAAAACATAGACAGTAGGAAGAGGCAGTCTTCTTGTACTTAAATCGGCATTGTGCCTTTTCTATTTAATTCCGATGCAATTTCTGTGTTTCATCGTCAATAAGAAGGTCAGAGGGATACAGTAAACCTGAAGTGAAGCATTGGAATGTATAACTAGTGTCACAGGAATGGTTCAAAACATAGACAGTAAGAAGAGTCAGTCTTCTTGTACTTGAGTCGGCATTGTGCCTTTTGTATTAAATTCCGATGCAATTTCTGTGTTTTGTCGTCAATAAGAAGGTCCAAGGGATTCAGTAAACCTGAGGTCAAGCATTGGAATCTATAACTAGTGTCAATGGAATGGTTCAAAGCATAGACAGTAGGAAGAGTCAGTCTTCTTGTACTTAATTCGGCATTGTGCCTTTTGTATTTAATTCCGATTCTATTTCTGTGTTTCATCGTCAATAAGAAGGTCAGAGGGATACAGTAAACCTGAAGTGAAGCATCGGAATCTATAACTACTGTCACACGAATGGTTCAAAACATAGTCAGTAAGAAGAATCAGTCTTCCTGTCCTTAAGTCAGCATTGTGCCTTTTGTATTTAATTCCGGTGCAACTTCTGTGTTTCATCGTCAATAAGAAAGTCAGAGAGATACAGTAAACCCGAAGTGAAGCATCGTAATCTATAACTAGTGTCACAGGAATGTTTCAAAACATGGACAGTAAGAAGAGTCAGTCTTCTTGTACTTGGGGTGGCACTGAGCCTTTTGTATTAAATACCGATGCAATTTCTGTGTTTCATCGTCAATTAGAAGGTGCAAGGGATACAGTAAACCTGAAGTCAAGCATCGGAATCTATAACATGTGTCACAGGAATGGTTCAAAACATAGACAGTAAGAAGAGTCAGTTTTCTTGTACCTAAGTCGGCATTGTGCCTTTTGTATTTAATTCCGATGCAAATTCCGTGTTTCATCGTCAATAAGAAGGTCAGAGGCATTCAGTAAACCTGAAGTGAAGTATCGGAGTCTATAACTAGTGTCACAGAAATTGTTCAAAACATAGACAGTAAGAAGAGTCAGTCGGTATTGTGCCTTTTGTATTTAATTCCGATGCACTTTCTGTGTTTCATCGTGAATAAGGTCAGAGGGATACAGTAAACCTGAAGTGAAGCTTCGGAATCTATAACTAGTGTCACAGGAATGGTTCAAAACATAGTCAGTAGGAAGAGTCAGTCTTTTTGTACTTAAGTCGGCATTATGCTTTTGGTATTTGATTCCGATGTAATTTCTGTGTTTCATCGTCAATAAGAAGTTCAAAATGATACAGTAAACCTGAAGTGAAGCATCGGAATCAATAGCTAGTGTCACAGGAATGGTTCAAAACATAGACAGTAAGAAGAGTCAGTCTTCTTGTACTTAAGTCGGTATTGTGCCTTTTGTATTTCATTCCGATGTAATTTCTGTGTTTCATCAAGAATAAGGTCAGAGGGATACAGCAAACCTGAAGTGAAGCATCAGAATCTATAACTAGTGTCACAGGAATGGTTCAAAACATAGACAGTAGGAAGAGTCTGTCTTCTTGTACATAAGCCGGCATTTTGCCTTTTGTATTTAATTCCGATGCAATTTCAGTGTTTCATCGTTAATAAGAATGTAAAAGGGATACAGTAAATCTGGACTGAAGCATCGGAATCTATAACTAGTGTCAATGGAATGGTGCAAAACATAGACAGTAAGAAGAGTCAGTCTTCTTGTACTTAAGTCGGCATTGTGCCTTTTTTATTTAAATCCGATGCAATTTCTGTGTTTCATCGTCAATAAGAAGGTCAGATGGATACAGTATACCTGAAGTGAAGCATCCGAATCTATAACTAGTGTCACAGGAATGGTTCAAAACATAGTCAGTAAGGAGAGTCAGTTTTCTTGTCCTTAAGTCAGCATAGTGCCTTTTGTATTTAATTCCGGTGCAACTTCTGTGTTTCATCGTCAATAAGAAAGTCAGAGGGATACAGTTAACCGAAGTGAAGCATCGGAATCTATAACTAGTGTCACAGGAATGTTTCAAAACATAGACAGTAAGAAGAGTCAATCTTCTTGTACTTGTGTCGGCATTGTGCCTTTTGTATAAAATTCCAATGCAATTTCTGTGTTTCATCGTCAATAAGAAGGTCCAAGCGATACAGTAAACCTGAAGTCAAGCATCGGAATCTATAACTAGTGTCACAGGAATGTTTCAAAACATAGTCAGTAAGAAGAGTCAGTCTTCTTGTCCTTAAGTCGGCATTGTACCTTTTGTATTTAATTCCGATGCAATTTCTGTGTTTCATCGTCAATAAGAAAGTCCAAGGGATACAGTAAACCTGAAGTGAAGCATCCGAATCTATAACTAGTGTCTCAGGAATGGTTCAAATCATAGTTAGTAAGAAGAGTCAGTCTTCTTCTACTGAAGTCGGCATTGTGCCTTTTCTATTTAATTCCGATGCAATTACTGTGTTCATCGTCAATAAGAAGGTCCAAGGGATACACTAAACCTAGAGTGAAGCATCGGAATCTATAACTAGTGTCACAGGAATGGTTCAAAACATAGACATTAAGAGGAGTCAGTCTTCTTGTACTTAAGTCGGCATTGTGCCTTTTCTATTTAATTCCGGGGCAATTTCTGTGTGTCTTCGTCACTAAGAAGGTCAGAGGGATACAGTAAACCTGAAGTGAAGCATCGTAATCTATAACTAGTGTCACAGGAATGCTTCAAACATAGTCAGTAAGAAGAGTCAGTCTTCTTGTCCTTAAGTTAGCATTGTACCTTTTGTATTAAATTCCGATGCAATTTCTGTGTTTCATCGTCAATAAGAAAGTCCAAGGGATACAGTAAACCTGGAGCGAAGCATCGGAATCTGTAACTACTGTCACAGGAATGTTTCAAAACATAGACAGTAAGAAGATACAGTCTTCTTGTACTTAAGTCGGCATTGTGCCTTTTGTATTTAATTCCGATGCAATTTCTGTGTTTCATCGTCAATAAGAAGGTCCAAGGGAAAGAGTAAACCTAAAGTGAAGCATCGGAAAGTATAACTAGTGTCACAGAAATGGTTCAAAACATAGACAGTAGGAAGAGGCAGTCTTCTTGTACTTAAATCGGCATTGTGCCTTTTCTATTTAATTCCGATGCAATTTCTGTGTTTCATCGACAATAAGAAGGTCAGAGGGATACAGTAAACCTTAAGTGATGCATTGGAATGTATAACTAGTGTCACAGGAATGGTTCAAAACATAGACAGTAAGAAGAGTCAGTCTTCTTGTACTTGAGTCGGCATTGTGCCTTTTGTATTAAATTCCGATGCAATTTCTGTGTTTTGTCGTCAATAAGAAGGTCCAAGGGATTCAGTAAACCTGAGGTCAAGCATTGGAATCTATAACTAGTGTCAATGGAATGGTTCAAAACATAGACAGTAGGAAGAGTCAGTCTTCTTGTACTTAATTCGGCATTGTGCCTTTTGTATTTAATTCCGATTCTATTTCTGTGTTTCATCGTCAATAAGAAGGTCAGAGGGATACAGTAAACCTGAAGTGAAGCATCGGAATCTATAACTACTGTCACAGGAATGGTTCAAAACATAGTCAGTAAGAAGAATCAGTCTTCCTGTCCTTAAGTCAGCATTGTGCCTTTTGTATTTAATTCCGGTGCAACTTCTGTGTTTCATCGTCAATAAGAAAGTCAGAGAGATACAGTAAACCCGAAGTGAAGCATCGTAATCTATAACTAGTGTCACAGGAATGTTTCAAAACATGGACAGTAAGAAGAGTCAGTCTTCTTGTACTTGGGGTGGCACTGAGCCTTTTGTATTAAATACCGATGCAATTTCTGTGT
Organism: Schistocerca serialis cubense; assembly: GCF_023864345.2. Taxonomy (NCBI): domain Eukaryota; kingdom Metazoa; phylum Arthropoda; class Insecta; order Orthoptera; family Acrididae; genus Schistocerca; species Schistocerca serialis. The sequence continues at coordinate 2,673,176 of NC_064645.1, forward strand.
TTCATCGTCAATTAGAAGGTGCAAGGGATACAGTAAACCTGAAGTCAAGCATCGGAATCTATAACATGTGTCACAGGAATGGTTCAAAACATAGACAGTAAGAAGAGTCAGTTTTCTTGTACCTAAGTCGGCATTGTGCCTTTTGTATTTAATTCCGATGCAAATTCCGTGTTTCATCGTCAATAAGAAGGTCAGAGGCATTCAGTAAACCTGAAGTGAAGTATCGGAGTCTATAACTAGTGTCACAGAAATTGTTCAAAACATAGACAGTAAGAAGAGTCAGTCGGTATTGTGCCTTTTGTATTTAATTCCGATGCACTTTCTGTGTTTCATCGTGAATAAGGTCAGAGGGATACAGTAAACCTGAAGTGAAGCTTCGGAATCTATAACTAGTGTCACAGGAATGGTTCAAAACATAGTCAGTAGGAAGAGTCAGTCTTTTTGTACTTAAGTCGGCATTATGCTTTTGGTATTTGATTCCGATGTAATTTCTGTGTTTCATCGTCAATAAGAAGTTCAAAATGATACAGTAAACCTGAAGTGAAGCATCGGAATCAATAGCTAGTGTCACAGGAATGGTTCAAAACATAGACAGTAAGAAGAGTCAGTCTTCTTGTACTTAAGTCGGTATTGTGCCTTTTGTATTTCATTCCGATGTAATTTCTGTGTTTCATCAAGAATAAGGTCAGAGGGATACAGTAAACCTGAAGTGAAGCATCGGAATCTATAACTAGTGTCACAGGAATGGTTCAAAACATAGACAGTAGGAAGAGTCTGTCTTCTTGTACATAAGCCGGCATTTTGCCTTTTGTATTTAATTCCGATGCAATTTCAGTGTTTCATCGTTAATAAGAATGTAAAAGGGATACAGTAAATCTGGACTGAAGCATCGGAATCTATAACTAGTGTCAATGGAATGGTGCAAAACATAGACAGTAAGAAGAGTCAGTCTTCTTGTACTTAAGTCGGCATTGTGCCTTTTTTATTTAAATCCGATGCAATTTCTGTGTTTCATCGTCAATAAGAAGGTCAGAGGGATACAGTAAACCTGATGTGAAGCATCGGAATCTATAACTAGTGTCTCAGGAATGGTTCAAAACATAGTTAGTAAGAAGAGGCAGTTTTCTTCTACTTAAGTCGGCATTGTGCCTTTTCTATTTAATTCCGATGCAATTACTGTGTTCATCGTCTATAAGAAGGTCCATGGGATACTCTAAACCTAAAGTGAAGCATCGGAATCTATAACTATTGTCACAGGAATGCTTCAAAACATAGACATTAAGAAGAGTCAGTCTTCCTGTACTTAAGTCGGCATGTGCCTTTTCAATTTAATTCCGAGGCAATTTCTGTGTGTCTTCGTCAATAAGGAGGTCAGAGGGATACAGAAAACCTGAAGTGAAGCATCGGAATCTATAACTAGTGTCACGGGAATGCATCAAAACATAGTCAGTAAGAAGAGTCAGTCTTCTTGTCCTTAAGTCGGCATTGTGCCTTTTGTACTTAATTCCGATGTAATTTCTGTGTTTCATCGTCAATAAGAAGGTCCAAGGGATACAGAAAACCTGGAGTGAAGCATCTGAATCTATAACTAGTGTCACAGGAATGTTTCAAAACATAGACAGTAAGAAGATACAGTCTTCTTGTACTTAAGTCGGCATTGTGCCTTTTGTATTTAATGCCGATGCAATTTCTGTGTTTCATCGTCAATAAGAAGGTCCAAGGGATACAGTAAACCTGAAGTGAAGCATCGGAATATATAACTATTGTCACAGGAATAGTTCAAAACATAGACAGTAGGAAGAGTCAGTCTTCTTCTACTTAATACGGCATTGTGCCTTTTCTATTTAATTCCGATGCAATTTCTGTGTTTCATCGTCAATAAGAAGGTCAGAGGGATACAGTAAACCTGAAGTGAAGCATTGGAATCTATAACTAGTGTCACAGGAATGGTTCAAAACATAGACAGTAAGAAGAGTCAGTCTTCTTGTACTTGAGTCGCCATTGTGCCTTTTGTATTAAATTCCGATGCAATTTCTGTGTTTTATCGTCAATAAGAAGGTCCAAGGGATTCAGTAAGCCTGAAGTCAAGCATCGGAATCTATAACTAGAGTCGATGGAATGGTTCAAAACATAGACAGTAGGAAGAGTCAGTCTTCTTGTACTTAATTCGCCATTGTGCCCTTTGTATTTAATTCCGATGCAATTTCTGTGTTTCATCGTCAATAATAATGTCCAAGGGATACAGTAAACCTGAAGTGAAGCATCGGAATATAAAACTAGTGTCACAGAAATGGTTCAAAACATAGACAGTAGGAAGAGTCAGTCTACTTGTACTTAATTCGGCATTGTGCCTATTGTATTTAATTCCGATGCAATTTCTGAGTTTCATCGTCAATAAGAAGGTCAGAGGGATACAGTAAACCTGAAGTGAAGCATCGGAATCTATAACTAGTGTCACAGGAATGGTTCATAACATAGTCAGTAAGAAGGGTCAGTCCTCTTGTCCTTAAGTCAGCATTGTGCCTTTTGTGTTTAATTCCGTTTTATCTTCTGTGTTTCATCGTCTATAAGAAAGTCAGAGGGATACAGTAAACCTGAAGTGAAGCATCGGAATCCATAACTAGTGTCACAGGAATGTTTCAAAACATAGACAGTAAGAAGAGTCAGTCTTCTTGTACATAAGTCGGCATTGTGCCTTTTCTATTTAATTCCGAGGCAATTTCTATGTGTCTCCGTCAATAAGAAGGTCAAAGGGATACAGTAAACCTAAAGTGCAGCATCGGAATCTATAACTAGTGTCACAGGAATGGTTCAAATCATACTCAGTAAGAAGAGTCAGTCTTCTTGTCCTTAAGCCGGCATTGTGCCATTTGTATTTAATTCCGGTGCAATTTCTGTGTTTCATCGTCAATAAGAAAGTCAGAGGGATACAGTAAACCTGAAGTGAGCATCGGAATCTATAACTAGTGTCACAGGAATGGTTCAAAACATAGTCAGTAAGAAGAGTCAGTCTTCTTGTCCTTAAGTCGGTATTGTGCCTTTTGTATTTAATTCCGGTGCAATTTCTGTGTTTCATCGTCAATAAGAAGGTCCAAGGGATACAGTAAACCTGGAGTGAAGCATCGGAATCTGTAACTAGTGTCACAGGAATGTTTCAAAACATAGACTGTATGAAGATACAGTCTTCTTGTACTTATGTCGGCATTGTGCCTTTTGTATTTAATTCCTATGCAATTTCTGTGTTTCATCGTCAATAAGAAGGTCCAAGGGATACAGTAAACCTGAGGTGAAGCATCGGAATATATAACTAGTGTCACAGAAATGGTTCAAAACATAGACAGTAGGAAGAGTCGGTCTTCTTGTACTTAATTCGGCATTGTGCCTTTTCTATTTAATTCCGATGCAATTTCTGTGTTTCATCGTCAATAAGAAGGTCAGAGGGAAACAGTAAACCTGAAGTGAAGCATCGGAATCCATAACTAGTGTCACAGGAATGGTTCAAAACATAGACAGTAAGAAGAGTCTGTCTTCTTGTACTTGAGTCGGCATTGTGCCTTTTGAATTTAATTCCGTTGCAATTTCAGTGTTTCATCGTCAATAAGAATGTAAAAGGGATACTGTAAACCTGGAGTGTTGCATCGGAATCTATAACTAGTGCCAATGGAATGGTTCAAATCATAGACAGTAGGAATAGTCAGTCTTCTTATACTTAATTCGGCATTGTGCCTTTTGTATTTAATTCCGATGGAATTTCTGTGTTTCATCGTCAATAAGAGGGTCAGAGGGATAAGTAAACCTGAAGTGAAGCATTGGAATCTATAACTAGTGTCACAGGAATGGTTCAAAGCATAGACAGTAAGAAGATTCAGTCTTCTTGTACTTGAGTCGGCATTGTGCTTTTTGTATTAAATTCCGATGCAATTTCTGTGTTTTATCGTCAATAAGAAGGTCCAAGGGATTCAGTAAACCTGAAGTCAAGCATCGGAATCTATAACTAGTGTCAATGGAATGGTTCAAAACATAGACAGTATGAAGATACAGTCTTCTTGTACTTAAGTCGGCATTGTGCCTTTTGTATTTAATCCCGATGCAATTTCTGTGTTTCATCGTCAATAAGAAGGTCAGAGGGATACAGTAAACCTGAAGTGAAGCATTGGCATCTATAACTAGTGTCACAGGAATGGTTCAAAATATAGACAGTAATAAGAGTCAGTGTTCTTGTACTTGAGTCGGAATTGTGCCTTTTGTATTTAATTCCGATGCAATTTCAGTGTTTCATCGTCAATAAGAAGGTCAGAGGGATACAGTAAACCTGAAGTGAAGCATTGGAATCTATAACTAGTGTCACAGGAATGGTTCAAAACATAGACAGTAAGAAGAGTCAGTCTTCTTGTACTTGAGTCGGCATTGTGCCTTTTGTATTAAATTCCGATGCAATTTCTGTGTTTTGTCGTCAATAAGAAGGTCCAAGGGATTCAGTAAACCTGAGGTCAAGCATTGGAATCTATAACTAGTGTCAATGGAATGGTTCAAAACATAGACAGTAGGAAGAGTCAGTCTTCTTGTACTTAATTCGGCATTGTGCCTTTTGTATTTAATTCCGATTCTATTTCTGTGTTTCATCGTCAATAAGAAGGTCAGAGGGATACAGTAAACCTGAAGTGAAGCATCGGAATCTATAACTACTGTCACAGGAATGGTTCAAAACATAGTCAGTAAGAAGAATCAGTCTTCCTGTCCTTAAGTCAGCATTGTGCCTTTTGTATTTAATTCCGGTGCAACTTCTGTGTTTCATCGTCAATAAGAAAGTCAGAGAGATACAGTAAACCCGAAGTGAAGCATCGTAATCTATAACTAGTGTCACAGGAATGTTTCAAAACATGGACAGTAAGAAGAGTCAGTCTTCTTGTACTTGGGGTGGCACTGAGCCTTTTGTATTAAATACCGATGCAATTTCTGTGTTTCATCGTCAATTAGAAGGTGCAAGGGATACAGTAAACCTGAAGTCAAGCATCGGAATCTATAACATGTGTCACAGGAATGGTTCAAAACATAGACAGTAAGAAGAGTCAGTTTTCTTGTACCTAAGTCGGCATTGTGCCTTTTGTATTTAATTCCGATGCAAATTCCGTGTTTCATCGTCAATAAGAAGGTCAGAGGCATTCAGTAAACCTGAAGTGAAGTATCGGAGTCTATAACTAGTGTCACAGAAATTGTTCAAAACATAGACAGTAAGAAGAGTCAGTCGGTATTGTGCCTTTTGTATTTAATTCCGATGCACTTTCTGTGTTTCATCGTGAATAAGGTCAGAGGGATACAGTAAACCTGAAGTGAAGCTTCGGAATCTATAACTAGTGTCACAGGAATGGTTCAAAACATAGTCAGTAGGAAGAGTCAGTCTTTTTGTACTTAAGTCGGCATTATGCTTTTGGTATTTGATTCCGATGTAATTTCTGTGTTTCATCGTCAATAAGAAGTTCAAAATGATACAGTAAACCTGAAGTGAAGCATCGGAATCAATAGCTAGTGTCACAGGAATGGTTCAAAACATAGACAGTAAGAAGAGTCAGTCTTCTTGTACTTAAGTCGGTATTGTGCCTTTTGTATTTCATTCCGATGTAATTTCTGTGTTTCATCAAGAATAAGGTCAGAGGGATACAGTAAACCTGAAGTGAAGCATCGGAATCTATAACTAGTGTCACAGGAATGGTTCAAAACATAGACAGTAGGAAGAGTCTGTCTTCTTGTACATAAGCCGGCATTTTGCCTTTTGTATTTAATTCCGATGCAATTTCAGTGTTTCATCGTTAATAAGAATGTAAAAGGGATACAGTAAATCTGGACTGAAGCATCGGAATCTATAACTAGTGTCAATGGAATGGTGCAAAACATAGACAGTAAGAAGAGTCAGTCTTCTTGTACTTAAGTCGGCATTGTGCCTTTTTTATTTAAATCCGATGCAATTTCTGTGTTTCATCGTCAATAAGAAGGTCAGAGGGATACAGTAAACCTGATGTGAAGCATCGGAATCTATAACTAGTGTCTCAGGAATGGTTCAAAACATAGTTAGTAAGAAGAGGCAGTTTTCTTCTACTTAAGTCGGCATTGTGCCTTTTCTATTTAATTCCGATGCAATTACTGTGTTCATCGTCTATAAGAAGGTCCATGGGATACTCTAAACCTAAAGTGAAGCATCGGAATCTATAACTATTGTCACAGGAATGCTTCAAAACATAGACATTAAGAAGAGTCAGTCTTCCTGTACTTAAGTCGGCATGTGCCTTTTCAATTTAATTCCGAGGCAATTTCTGTGTGTCTTCGTCAATAAGGAGGTCAGAGGGATACAGAAAACCTGAAGTGAAGCATCGGAATCTATAACTAGTGTCACGGGAATGCATCAAAACATAGTCAGTAAGAAGAGTCAGTCTTCTTGTCCTTAAGTCGGCATTGTGCCTTTTGTACTTAATTCCGATGTAATTTCTGTGTTTCATCGTCAATAAGAAGGTCCAAGGGATACAGAAAACCTGGAGTGAAGCATCTGAATCTATAACTAGTGTCACAGGAATGTTTCAAAACATAGACAGTAAGAAGATACAGTCTTCTTGTACTTAAGTCGGCATTGTGCCTTTTGTATTTAATGCCGATGCAATTTCTGTGTTTCATCGTCAATAAGAAGGTCCAAGGGATACAGTAAACCTGAAGTGAAGCATCGGAATATATAACTATTGTCACAGGAATAGTTCAAAACATAGACAGTAGGAAGAGTCAGTCTTCTTCTACTTAATACGGCATTGTGCCTTTTCTATTTAATTCCGATGCAATTTCTGTGTTTCATCGTCAATAAGAAGGTCAGAGGGATACAGTAAACCTGAAGTGAAGCATTGGAATCTATAACTAGTGTCACAGGAATGGTTCAAAACATAGACAGTAAGAAGAGTCAGTCTTCTTGTACTTGAGTCGCCATTGTGCCTTTTGTATTAAATTCCGATGCAATTTCTGTGTTTTATCGTCAATAAGAAGGTCCAAGGGATTCAGTAAGCCTGAAGTCAAGCATCGGAATCTATAACTAGAGTCGATGGAATGGTTCAAAACATAGACAGTAGGAAGAGTCAGTCTTCTTGTACTTAATTCGCCATTGTGCCCTTTGTATTTAATTCCGATGCAATTTCTGTGTTTCATCGTCAATAATAATGTCCAAGGGATACAGTAAACCTGAAGTGAAGCATCGGAATATAAAACTAGTGTCACAGAAATGGTTCAAAACATAGACAGTAGGAAGAGTCAGTCTACTTGTACTTAATTCGGCATTGTGCCTATTCTATTTAATTCCGATGCAATTTCTGAGTTTCATCGTCAATAAGAAGGTCAGAGGGATACAGTAAACCTGAAGTGAAGCATCGGAATCTATAACTAGTGTCACAGGAATGGTTCATAACATAGTCAGTAAGAAGGGTCAGTCCTCTTGTCCTTAAGTCAGCATTGTGCCTTTTGTGTTTAATTCCGTTTTATCTTCTGTGTTTCATCGTCTATAAGAAAGTCAGAGGGATACAGTAAACCTGAAGTGAAGCATCGGAATCCATAACTAGTGTCACAGGAATGTTTCAAAACATAGACAGTAAGAAGAGTCAGTCTTCTTGTACATAAGTCGGCATTGTGCCTTTTCTATTTAATTCCGAGGCAATTTCTATGTGTCTCCGTCAATAAGAAGGTCAAAGGGATACAGTAAACCTAAAGTGCAGCATCGGAATCTATAACTAGTGTCACAGGAATGGTTCAAATCATACTCAGTAAGAAGAGTCAGTCTTCTTGTCCTTAAGCCGGCATTGTGCCATTTGTATTTAATTCCGGTGCAATTTCTGTGTTTCATCGTCAATAAGAAAGTCAGAGGGATACAGTAAACCTGAAGTGAGCATCGGAATCTATAACTAGTGTCACAGGAATGGTTCAAAACATAGTCAGTAAGAAGAGTCAGTCTTCTTGTCCTTAAGTCGGTATTGTGCCTTTTGTATTTAATTCCGGTGCAATTTCTGTGTTTCATCGTCAATAAGAAGGTCCAAGGGATACAGTAAACCTGGAGTGAAGCATCGGAATCTGTAACTAGTGTCACAGGAATGTTTCAAAACATAGACTGTATGAAGATACAGTCTTCTTGTACTTATGTCGGCATTGTGCCTTTTGTATTTAATTCCTATGCAATTTCTGTGTTTCATCGTCAATAAGAAGGTCCAAGGGATACAGTAAACCTGAGGTGAAGCATCGGAATATATAACTAGTGTCACAGAAATGGTTCAAAACATAGACAGTAGGAAGAGTCGGTCTTCTTGTACTTAATTCGGCATTGTGCCTTTTCTATTTAATTCCGATGCAATTTCTGTGTTTCATCGTCAATAAGAAGGTCAGAGGGAAACAGTAAACCTGAAGTGAAGCATCGGAATCCATAACTAGTGTCACAGGAATGGTTCAAAACATAGACAGTAAGAAGAGTCTGTCTTCTTGTACTTGAGTCGGCATTGTGCCTTTTGAATTTAATTCCGTTGCAATTTCAGTGTTTCATCGTCAATAAGAATGTAAAAGGGATACTGTAAACCTGGAGTGTTGCATCGGAATCTATAACTAGTGCCAATGGAATGGTTCAAATCATAGACAGTAGGAATAGTCAGTCTTCTTATACTTAATTCGGCATTGTGCCTTTTGTATTTAATTCCGATGGAATTTCTGTGTTTCATCGTCAATAAGAGGGTCAGAGGGATAAGTAAACCTGAAGTGAAGCATTGGAATCTATAACTAGTGTCACAGGAATGGTTCAAAGCATAGACAGTAAGAAGATTCAGTCTTCTTGTACTTGAGTCGGCATTGTGCTTTTTGTATTAAATTCCGATGCAATTTCTGTGTTTTATCGTCAATAAGAAGGTCCAAGGGATTCAGTAAACCTGAAGTCAAGCATCGGAATCTATAACTAGTGTCAATGGAATGGTTCAAAACATAGACAGTATGAAGATACAGTCTTCTTGTACTTAAGTCGGCATTGTGCCTTTTGTATTTAATCCCGATGCAATTTCTGTGTTTCATCGTCAATAAGAAGGTCAGAGGGATACAGTAAACCTGAAGTGAAGCATTGGCATCTATAACTAGTGTCACAGGAATGGTTCAAAATATAGACAGTAATAAGAGTCAGTGTTCTTGTACTTGAGTCGGAATTGTGCCTTTTGTATTTAATTCCGATGCAATTTCAGTGTTTCATCGTCAATAAGAAGGTCAGAGGGATACAGTAAACCTGAAGTGAAGCATTGGAATCTATAACTAGTGTCACAGGAATGGTTCAAAACATAGACAGTAAGAAGAGTCAGTCTTCTTGTACTTGAGTCGCCATTGTGCCTTTTGTATTAAATTCCGATGCAATTTCTGTGTTTTATCGTCAATAAGATGGTCCAAGGGATTCAGTAAGCCTGAAGTCAAGCATCGGAATCTATAACTAGTGGCAATGGAATGGTTCAAAACATAGACAGTAGGAAGAGTCAGTCTTCTTATACTTAATTCGGCATTGTGCCTTTTGTATTTAATTCCGATGCAATTTCTGAGTTTCATCGTCAATAAGAAGGTCAGAGGGATACAGTAAACCTGAAGTGAAGCATCGGAATCTATTACTAGTGTCACAGGAATGGTTCAAAACATAGTCAGTAAGAAGCGTCAGTCCTCTTGTCCTTAAGTCAGCATTCTGCCTTTTGTATTTAATTCCGGTTTATCTTCTGTGTTTCATCGTCAATAAGAAAGTCAGAGGGATACAGTAAACCTGAAGTGAAGCATCGGAATCCATAACTAGTGTCACAGGAATGTTTCAAAACATAGACAGTAAGAAGAGTCAGTCTTCTTGTACTTAACTCGGCATTGTGCCTATTCTATTTAATTCCGAGGCAATTTCTGTGTGTCTTCGTCAATAAGAAGGTTAGAGGGATACAGTAAACCTAAAGTGAAGCATCGGAATCTATAACTAGTGTCACAGGAATGGTTCAAATCATACTCAGTAAGAAGAGTCAGTCTTCTTGCCCTTAAGCCGGCATTGTGCCTTTTGTATTTAATTCCGGTGCAATTTCTGTGTTTCATCGTCAATAAGAAAGTCAGAGGGATACAGTAAACCTGAAGTGAGCATCGGAATCTATAACTAGTGTCACAGGAATGGTTCAAAACATAGTCAGTAAGAAGAGTCAGTCTTCTTGTCCTTAAGTCGGTATTGTGCCTTTTGTATTTAATTCCGGTGCAATTTCTGTGTTTCATCGTCAATAAGAAGGTCCAAGGGATACTGTAAACCTGGAGTGAAGCATCGGAATCTATAACTAGTGTCACAGGAATGTTTCAAAACATAGACTGTATGAAGATACAGTCTTCTTGTACTTAAGTCGGCATTGTGCCTTTTGTATTTAATTCCGATGCAATTTCTGTGTTTCATCGTCAATAAGAAGGTCCAAGGGATACAGTAAACCTGAAGTGAAGCATCGGAATATATAACTAGTGTCACAGAATTGGTTCAAAACATAGACAGTAGGAAGAGTCAGTCTTCTTGTACTTAATTCGGCATTGTGCCTTTTCTATTTAATTCCGATGCAATTTCTGTGTTTCATCGTCAATAAGAAGGTCAGAGGGATACAGTAAACCTGAAGTGAAGCATTGGAATGTATTACTAGTGTCGCAGGAATGGTTCAAAACATAGACAGTAAGAAGAGTCAGTCTTCTTGTACTTGAGTCGGCATTGTGCCTTTTGTATTAAATTCCTATGCAATTTCTGTGGTTTATCGTCAATAAGAAGGTCCAAGGGATTCAGTAAACCTGAAGTCAAGCATCGGAATCTATAACTAGTGTCAATGGACCGGTTCAATACATAGACAGTAGGAAGAGTCAGTCTTCTTGTACTTAATTCGGCATTGTGCCTTTTGTATTTAATTCCGATGCAAATTCAGTGTTTCATCGTCAATAAGAAGGTCAGAGGCATTCAGTATACCTGAAGTGAAGCATCGGAATCTATAACTAGTGTCACAGGAATGGTTCAAAACATAGACAATAAGAAGAGTCAGTCTTCTTGTACTTGAGTCGGCATTGTGCCTTTTGAATTTAATTCCGTTGCAATTTCAGTGTTTCATCGTCAATAAGAATGTAAAAGGGATACTGTAAACCTGGAGTGATGCATCGGAATCTATAACTAGTGCCAATGGAATGGTTCAAAACATTGACAGTAGCAAGGGTCAGTCTTCTTGTACTTAATTCGCCATTGTGCCTTTTATATTTAATTCCGATGCAATTTCTGTGTTTCATCGTCAATAAGAGGGTCAGAGGGATACAGTAAACCTGAAGTGAAGCATTGGAATCTATAACTAGTGTCACAGGAATGGTTCAAAGCATAGACAGTAAGAAGAGTCAGTCTTCTTGTACTTGAGTCGGCATTGTGCTATTTGTATTAAATTCCGATGCAATTTCTGTGTTTTATCGTCAATAAGATGGTCCAAGGGGTTCAGTAAACCTGAAGTCACGCATCGGAATCTATAACTAGTGTTAATGGAATGGTTCAAAACATAGACAGTATGAAGATACAGTCTTCTTGTACTTATGTCGGCATTGTGCCTTTTGTATTTAATTCCGATGCAATTTCTGTGTTTCATCGTCTATAAGAAGGTCCAAGGGATACAGTAAACCTGAAGTGAAGCATCGGAATATATAACTAGTGTCACAGAAATGGTTCAAAACATAGACAGTAGGAAGAGTCAGTCATCTTGTACTTAATTCGGCATTGTGCCTTTTGTATTTAATTCCGATAAAATTTCTGTGTTTCATCGTCAATAAGAAGGTCAGAGGGATACAGTAAACCTCAAGTGAAGCATTGGAATGTATAACCAGTGTCACAGGAATTGTTCAAAACGTAGACAGTAAGAAGAGTCATTCGGTATTGTGCCTTTTGTATTTAATACCGATGCACTTTCTGTGTTTCATCGTGAATAAGGTCAGAGGGATACAGTAAACCTGAAGTGAAACATCGGAATCTATAACTAGTGTCACAGGAATGGTTCAAAACATAGTCAGTAAGAAGAGTCAGTCTTTTTCTACTTAAGTCGGCATTATGCTTTTGGTATTTGATTCCGATGTAATTTCTGTGTTTCATCGTCAATAAGAAGTTCAAAATGATACAGTAAACCTGAAGTGAAGCATCGGAATCAATAGCTAGTGTCACAGGAATGGTTCAAAACATAGACAGTAAGAAGAGTCAGTCTTCTTGTACTTAAGTCGGTATTGTGCCTTTTGTATTTCATTCCGATGCAATTTCTGTGTTTCATCAAGAATAAGGTCAGAGGGATACAGTAAACCTGAAGTGAAGCATCGGAATCTATAACTAGTGTCACAGGAATGGTTCAAAACATAGACAGTAGGAAGAGTCTGTCTTCTTGTACTTAAGCCGGCATTTTGCCTTTTGTATTTAATTCCGATGCAATTTCAGTGTTTCATCGTCAATGAGAATGTAAAAGGGATACAGTAAACCTGGAGTGAAGCATCGGAATCTATAACTAGTGTCAATGGAATGGTTCAAAACATATACGGTAAGAAGAGTCAGTCTTCTTGTACTTAAGTCGGCATTGTGCATTTTTTATTTAAATCCGATGCAATTTCTGTGTTTCATCGTCAATAAGATAGTCAGAGGGATACAGTAAACCTGATGTGAAGCATCGGAATCTATAACTAGTGTCTCAGGAATGGTTCAAAACATAGTTAGTAAGAAGAGGCAGTCTTCTTCTACTTAAGTCGGCATTGTGCCTTTTCTATTTAATTCCGATGCAATTACTGTGTTCATCGTCAATAAGAAGGTCCAAGGGATACTCTAAACCTAAAGTGAAGCATCGGAATCTATAACTAGTGTCACAGGATGCTTCAAAACATAGACAGTAAGAAGAGTCAGTCTTCTTGTACTTAAGTGCGCATTGTGCCTTTTCTATTTAATTCCGATGCAATTTCTGTGTTTCATCGTCAATAAGAAGGTCAGAAGGATACAGGAAACCTGAAGTGAAGCATTGGCATCTATAACTAGTGTCACAGGAATGATTCAAAATATAGACAGTAATAAGAGTCAGTGTTCTTGTACTTGAGTCGGAATTGTACCTTTTGTATTTAATTCCGATGCAATTTCAGTGTTTCATCGTCTATAAGAAGGTCAGAGGGATACAGTAAACCTGAAGTGAAGCATTGGAATCTATAACTAGTGTCACAGGAATGGTTCAAAACATAGACAGTAAGAAGAGTCAGTCTTCTTGTACTTGAGTCGCCATTGTGCCTTTTGTATTAAATTCCGATGCAATTTCTGTGTTTTATCGTCAATAAGAAGGTCCAAGGGATTCAGTAAGCCTGAAGTCAAGCATCGGAATCTATAACTAGTGTCAATGGAATGGTTCAAAACATAGACAGTAGGAAGAGTCAGTCTTCTTGTACTTAATTCGGCATTGTGCCCTTTGTATTTAATTCCGATGCAATTTCTGTGTTTCATCGTCAATAATAAGGTCCAAGGGATACAGTAAACCTGAAGTTAAGCATCGGAATATATAACTAGTGTCACAGAAATGATTCAAAACATAGACAGTAGGAAGAGTCAGTCTTCTTGTACTTAATTCGGCATTGTGCCTTTTGTATTTAATTCCGATGCAATTTCTGAGTTTCATCGTCAATAAGAAGGTCAGAGGGATACAGTAAACCTGAAGTGAAGCATCGGAATCTATAACTAGTGTCACAGGAATGGTTCAAAACATAGTCAGTAAGAAGGGTCAGTCCTCTTGTCCTTAAGTCAGCATTGTGCCTTTTGTATTTTATTCCGGTTTAACTTCTGTGTTTCATCGTCAATAAGAAAGTCAGAGGTATACAGTAAACCTGAAGTGAAGCATCGAAATCTATAACTAGTGTCACAGGAATGTTTCAAAACATAGACAGTAAGAAGAGTCAGTCTTCTTGTACTTAAGTCGGCATTGTGCCTTTTCTATTTAATTCCGGGGCAATTTCTGTGTGTCTTCGTCAATAAGATGGTCAGAGGGATACAGTAAACCTAAAGTGAAGCATCGGAATCTATAACTAGTGTCTCAGGAATGGTTCAAATCATACTCAGTAAGAAGAGTCAGTCTTCTTGTCCTTAAGCCGGCATTGTGCCTTTTGTATTTAATTCCGGTGCAATATCTGTGTTTCATTGTCAATAAGAAAGTCAGAGGGATACAGTAAACCTGAAGTGAGCATCGGAATCTATAACTAGTGTCACAGGAATGGTTCAAAACATAGTCAGTAAGAAGAGTCAGTCTTCTTGTCCTTAAGTCGGCATTGTGCCTTTTGTATTTAATTCCGATGCAAATTCTGTGTTTCATCGTCAATTAGAAGGTCAGAGGCATTCAGTAAACCTGAAGTGAAGCATCGGAATCTATAACTAGTGTCACAGGAATTGTTCAAAACGTAGACAGTAAGAAGAGTCAGTCGGTATTGTGCTTTTTGTATTTAATTCCAATGCAATTTCTGTGTTTCATCGTGAATAAGGTCAGAGGGATACAGTAAAGCTGAAGTGAAGCATCGGAATCTATAACTAGTGTCACAGGAATGGTTCAAAACATAGTCAGTAAGAGGAGTCAGTCTTCTTGTCCATAAGTCGGCATTGTGCTTTTTGTATTTAATTCCGATGCAATTTCTGTTTTTCATCGTCAATAAGCAGGTCCATGGGATACAGTAAACCTAGAGTGAAGCATCGGAATCTATAACTAGTGTCAAAGGAATGGTTCAAATCATAGACATTAAGAAGAGTCAGTCTTCTTGTACTTAAGTCGGCATTGTGCCTTTTCTATTTAATTCCCAGGCAATTTCTGTGTGTCTTCGTCAATAAGAAGGTCAGAGGGATACAGTAAACCTGAAGTGAAGCATCGGAATCTATAACTAGTGTCACAGGAATGCTTTAAAACATAGTCAGTAAGAAGAGTCAGCCTTCTTGTACTTAAGTCGGCATTGTGCCTTTTGTATTTAATTCCGATGCAATTTCTGTGTTTCAACGTCAATAAGAAGGTCCAAGGGATACAGTAAACCTGGAGTGAAGCATCGGAATATATAGCTAGTGTCACAGGAATGGTTCAAAACATAGACAGTAGGAAGAGTCAGTCTTCTTGTACTTAATTCGGCATTGTGCCTTTTCTATTTAATTCCGAAGCAATTTCTGTGTTTCATCGTCAATAAGAAGTTCAAAGGGATACAGTAAACCTGAAGTGAAGCATTGGAATCTATAACTAGTGTCACAGGAATGGTTCAAAACATAGACAGTAAGAAGAGTCAGTCTTCTTGTACTTGAGTCGGCAATGTGCCTTTTGTATTTAATTCCGATGCAATTTCAGTGTTTCATCGTCAATAAGAATGTAAAAGGGATACTGTAAACCTGGAGTGATGCATCGGAATCTTTAACTAGTGCCAATGGAATGGTTCCAAACATAGACAGTAGGAAGAGTCAGTCTTCTTGTACTTAATTCGGCATTGTGCTTTTTGTATTTAATTCCGATGCAATTTCTGTATTTCATCGTCAATAAGAAGGTCCAAGGGATACAGTAAACCTGAAGGGAAGCATCGGAATATATAACTAGTGTCACAGAAATGGTTCAAACCATAGACAGTAGGAAGAGTCAGTCTTCTTGTACTTAATTCGGCATTGTGCATTTTCTATTTAATTCCGATAAAATTTCTGTGTTTCATCGTCAATAAGAAGGTCAGAGGGATACAGTAAACCTCAAGTGAAGCATTGGAATGTATAACTAGTGTCACAGGAATGGTTCAAAACATAGACAGTAAGAAGAGTCAGTCTTCTTGTACTTGAGTCGGCATTGTGCCTTTTGTATTTAATTCCGATGCAATTTCTGTGTTTTATCGTCAATAAGAAGGTCCAAGGGATTCAGTAAAAATGAAGTCAAGCATCGGAATCTATAACTAGTGTCAATGGAATGGTTCAATACATAGACAGTAGGAAGAGTCAGTCTTCTTGTACTTAATTCGGCATTGTGCCTTTTGTATTTCATTCCGATGCTATTTCTGTGTTTCATCGTCAATAAGAAGGTCCAAGGGATACAGTTAACCTGAAGTGAAGCATCGGAATATATTACTAGTGTCACAGAAATGGTTAAAAACGTAGACAGTAGGAAGAGTCAGTCTTCTTGTACTTAACTCGGCATTGTGCCTTTTGTATTTAATTGCGATGCAATTTCGGTATTTTATCGTCAACAAGAAGGTCAAAGGGATACAGTAAACCTGAAGTGAAGCATCAGAATCTCTAACTAGTGTCACAGGAATGGTTCAAAACATAGTCAGTAAGAAGAGTCAGTCTTCTTGTCCTTAAGTCAGCATTGTGCCTTTTGTGTTTAATTCCGGTGCAACTTCTGTGTTTCATCGTCAATAAGAAAGTCAGAGGGAAACAGTAAACCTGAAGTGAAGCATCGGAATCTATAACTTGTGTCACAGGAATGTTTCAAAACATAGACAGTTAGAAGAGTCAGTCTTCTTGTACTTGAGTCGGCATTGTGCCTTTTGTATTAAATTCCGATGCAATTTCTGTATTTCATCGTCTATAAGAAGGTCCAAGGATACAGTAAACCTGAAGTCAAGCATCGGAATCAATAACTAGTGTCGCAGGAATGGTTCAAAACATAGACAGTAAGAAGAGTCAGTCTTCTTGTACTTAATTCGGCATTGTGCCTATTCTATTTAATTCCGATGCAATGTCTGTGTTTCATCGTCAATAAGAAGTTCAGAGGGATAATGTAAACCTCAAGTGAAGCATCGGAATCTATAACTAGTGTCACATGAATGGTTCAAACATAGACAATAAGAAGAGTCAGTTTTCTTGTACTTAAGTCAGCATTGTGCCTTTTGTATTTAATTCCGATGCAATTTCTATGTTTCATCGTCAATAAGAATGTCAGAGGGATACAGCAAACCTGAAGTGAAGCATTGGAATCTATAACTTGTGTCACAGAAATGGTTCAAAACATAGACAGTTAGAAGAGTCAGTTTTCTTGTAGTTAAGTCGGCATTTTGCCTTTTGTATTTCATTCCGATGCGAATTCAATGTTTCATCGTCAATAAGAAGGTCAGAGGCATACAGTAAACCTGAAGTGAAGCATCGGAATCTATAACTAGTGTCACAGGAATTGTTCAAAACATAGACAGTAAGAAGGGTCAGTCGGTATTGTGCCTTTTGTATTTAATTCCGATGCAATTTCTGTGTTTCATCGTGATTAAGGTCAGAGGGATAAAGTAAACCTGAAGTGAAGCATCGGAATCTATAACTAGTGTCACAGGAATGGTTCAAAACATAGACAGTAGGAAGAGTCAGTCTTCTTTTACTTAAGCCGGCATTTCGGCTTTTGTATTTAATTCCGATGCAATTTCAGTGTTTCATCGTCAATAAGAATGTAAAAGTGATACAGTAAACCTGGAGTGAAGCATCGGAATCTATAACTAGTGTCAATGGAATGGTTCAAAACATAGACAGTAAGAAGAGTCAGTCTTCTTCTACTTAAGTTGGCATTGTGCCTTTTCTATTTAATTCCGATGCAATTACTGTGTTCATCGTCAATAAGAGGGTCCAAGGGATACTCTAAACCTAAAGTGAAGCATCGGAATCTATAACTAGTGTCACAGGAATGTTTCAAAACATAGACATTAAGAAGAGTCCGTCTTCTTGTACTTAAGTCGGCATTGTGCTTTTTCTATTTATTTCCGAGGTAATTTCTGTGTTTCATCGTCAATAAGAAGGTCAGAGGGATACAGTAAACCTGAAGTGAAGCATTGGAATCTATAACTAGTGTCACAGGAATGGTTCAAAACATAGACAGTAAAAAGAGTCAGTCTTCTTGTACTTGAGTCGGCATTGTGCCTTTTGTATTTAATTCCGATGCAATTTCAGTGTTTCATCGTCAATAAGAAGGTCAGAGGGATACAGTAAACCTGAAGTGAAGCATTGGAATCTATAACTAGTGTCACAGGAATGGTTCAAAACATAGACAGTAAGAAGAGTCAGTCTTCTTCTACTTGAGTCGGCATTGTGCCTTTTGTATCAAATTCCGATGCAATTTCGGTGTTTTATCGTCAATAAAAAGGTCCAAGGGATTCAGTAAACCTGAAGTCAAGCATCGGAATCTATAACTAGTGTCAATGGAGTGGTTCAAAACACAGACAATAGGAAGAGTCAGTCTCCTTGTACTTAATTCGGCATTGTGCCTTTTGTATTTAATTCCGATGCTATGTCTGTGTTTCATCGTCAATCATAAGGTCCAAGGGATACAGTAAACCCGAAGTGAAGCATCGGAATATATAACTAGTGTCACAGAACTGGTTCATAACATAGACAGTAGGAAGAGTCAGTCTTCTTGAACAATGCGGCATTGTGCCTTATGTATTTAATTCCGATGCATTTTCTGTGTTTCATCGTCAATAAGAAGGTCAGAGGGATACAGTAAACCTGAAGTGAAGCATCGGAATATATAACTAGTGTCACACAAATGGTTCAAAACATAGACAGTAGGAAGAGTCAGTCTTCTTGTACTTAAGTCGTCATTGTGCCTTTTCTATTTAATTCCGAGGCAATTTCTGTGTGTCTTCGTCAATAAGAAGGTCAGAGGGATACAGTAAACCTAAAGTGAAGCGTCGGAATCTATAACTAGTGTCACGGGAATGGTTCAAAACATAGTCAGTAAGAAGAGTCAGTCTTCGTGTCCTTCAGCCGGCATTGTGCCTTTTGTATTTAATTCCGGTGCAATTTCTGTGTTTCATCGTCAATAAGAAAGTCAGAGGGATACAGTAAACCTGAAGTGAGCATCGGAATCTATAACTAGTGTCACAGGAATGTTTCAAAACATAGACAGTATAAAGATACAGTCTTCTTGTACTTTAGTCGGCATTGTGCCTTTTGTATTTAATTCCGATGCAATTTCTGTGTTTCATCGTCAATAAGAAGGTCAGAGGGATACAGTAAACCTGAAGTGAAGCATTGGAATCTATAACTAGTGTCACAGGAATGGTTCAAAACATAGACAGTAAGAAGAGTCAGTCTTCTTGTACCTGAGTCGGCATTGTGCCTTTTGTATTAAATTCCGATGCAATTTCTGTGTTTCATCGTCAATAAGAAGGTCCAAGGGATTCAGTAAACCTGAAGTCAAGCATCGGAATCTATAACTAGTGTCAATGGAACGGTTCATTACATAGACAGTAGGAAGAGTCAGTCTTCTTGTACTTAATTCGGCATTGTGCCTTTTGTATTTAATTCCGATGGAATTTCTGTGTTTCATCGTGAATAAGGTCAGAGGGATACAGTAAACCATAAGTGAAGCATCGGAATCTATAACTAGTGTCACAGGAATTGTTCAAAACATAGACAGTAAGAAGAGTCAGTCGGTATTGTGCCTTTTGTTTTAATTCCGATGCAATTTCTGTGTTTCATCGTGAATAAGGTCAGAGGGATACAGTAAACCTTGAAGTGAAACATCGGAATCTATAACTAGTGTCACAGGAATGGTTCAAAACATTGTCAGTAGGAAGAGTCAGTCTTCTTGCCCCTAAGTCGGCATTGTGCCTTTTGTATTTAATTCCGATGCAATTTCTGTGTTTCATCGTCAATAAGAAGGTCCAAGGGTTACAGTAAACCTAGAGTGAAGCATCGGAATCTATAACTAGTGTCACAGGAATGGTTCAAAACATAGACATTAAGAAGAGTCAGTCTTCTTGTACTTAAGTCGGCATTGTGCCTTTTCTATTTAATTCCGAGGCAATTTCTGTGTGTCTTCGTCAATAAGAAGGTCAGAGGGATACAGTAAACTTGAAGTGAAGCATCGGAATCTATAACTAGTGTCACAGGAATGCTTCAAAACATAGTCAGTAAGAAGAGTCAGTCTTCTTGTCCTTAAGTCGGCATTGGCCTTTTGTATTTAATTCCGATGCAATTTCTGTGTTTCATAGTCAATAAGAAGGTCCAAGGGATACAGTAAACCTGGAGTGAAGCATTGGAATCTATAATTAGTGTCACAGGAATGGTTCAAAACATAGACAGTAAGAAGAGTCAGTCTTCTTGTACTTGAGTCGGCATTGTGCCTTTTGTATTAAATTCCGATGCAATTTCTGTGTTTTATCGTCAATAAGAAGGTCCAAGGGATTCAGTAAACCTGAAGTCAAGCATCGGAATCTATAACCAGTGTCAATGGAATGGTTCAAAACATAGACAGTAGGAAGAGTCAGTCTTCTTGTACTTAAGTCGGCATTGTGCCTTTTGTATTTAATTCCGATGCTATTTCTGTGTTTCATCGTCAATGACAAGGTCCAAGGGATACAGTAAACCAGAAGTGAAGCATCGGAATATATAACTAGTGTCACACAAATGGTTCAAAACATAGACAGTAGGAAGAGTCAGTCTTCTTGTACTTAATTCGGCATTGTGCCTTTTGTATTTAATTCCGATGCAATCTCTGAGTTTCATCGTTAATAAGAAGGTCAGAGGGATACAGTAAACCTGAAGTGAAGCATCGGAATCAATAACTAGTGTCACAGGAATGGTTCAAAACATAGTCAGTAACAAGGTTCAGTCTTCTTGTCCTTAAGTCAGCATTGTGCCTTTTGTATTTAATTCCGGTTTATTTTCTGTGTTTCATCGTCAATAAGAAAGTCAGAGGGATACAGTAAACCTGAAGTGAAGCATCGGAATCTATAACTAGTGTCACAGGAATTGTTCAAAACGTAGACAGTAAGAAGAGTCAGTCGGTATTGTGCTTTTTGTATTTAATTCCGATGCAATTTCTGTGTGTCATCGTGAATAAGGTCAGAGGCATACAGTAAAGCTGAAGTGAAGCATCGGAATCTATAACTAGTGTCACAGGAATGGTTCAAAACATAGTCAGTAAGAAGAGTCAGTCTTCTTGTCCATAAGTCGGCATTGTGCCTTTTGTATTTAATTCCGATGCAATTTCTGTGTTTCATCGTCAAAAAGCAGGTCCATGGGATACAGTAAACCTAGAGTGAAGCATCGGAATCTATAACTAGTGTCACAGGAATGGTTCTAAACATAGACATTAAGAAGAGTCAGTCTTCTTGTACTTAAGTCGGCATTGTGCCTTTTCTATTTAATTCCAAGGCAATTTCTGTGTGTCTTCGTCAATAAGACGGTCAGAGGGATACAGTAAACCTCAAGTGAAGCATTGGAATGTGTAACTAGTGTCACAGGAATGGTTCAAAACATAGACAGTAAGAAGAGTCAGTCTTCTTGTACTTGAGTCGGCATTGTGCCTTTTGTATTTAATTCCGATGCAATTTCTGTGTTTTATCGTCAATAAGAAGGTCCAAGGGAATCAGTAAACCTGAAGTCAAGCATCGGAATCTATAACTAGTGTCAATGGAATGGTTCAATACATAGACGGTAGGAAGAGTCAGTCTTCTTGTACTTAATTCTGCATTGTGCCTTTTGAATTTAATTCCGATGCTATTTCTGTGTTTCATCGTCAATAAGAAGGTCCAGGGGATACAGTTAACCTGAAGTGAAGCATCGGAATATATTACTAGTGTCACAGAAATGATTCAAAACGTAGACAGTAGGAAGAGTCAGTCTTCTTGTACTTAACTCGGCAATGTGCCTTTTGTATTTAATTGCGATGCAATTTCGGTATTTCATCGTCAACAAGAAGGTCAGAGGGATACAGTAAACCTGAAGTGAAGCATCGGAATCTGTAACTAGTGTCACAGGAATGGTTCAAAACATAGTCAGTAAGAAGAGTCAGTCTTCTTGTCCTTAAGTCAGCATTGTGCTTTTTGTATTTAATTCCGGTGCAACTTCTGTGTTTCATCGTCAATAAGAAAGTCAGAGGGATACAGTAAACCTGAAGTGAAGCATCGGAATCTGTAACTAGTGTCACAGGAATGTTTCAAAACATAGACAGTAAGAAGAGTCAGTCTTCTTGGACTTGAGTCGGCATTGTGCCTTTTGTATTAAATTCCGATGCAATTTCTGTATTTCATCATCTAGAAGAAAGCAAAAGGATACAGTAAACCTGAAGTCAAGCATCGGAATCTATAACTAGTGTCACAGGAATGGTACAAAACATAGACAGTAAGAAGAGTCAGTCATCTTGTACTTAATTCGGCATTGTGCCTTTTCTATTTAATTCCGATGCAATGTCTGTGTTTCATCGTCAATAACAAGTTCAGAGGGATAATGTAAACCTCAAGTGAAGCATCGGAATCTATAACTAGTGTCATATGAATGGTTCAAACATAGACAGTAAGAAGAGTCAGTTTTCTTGTACTTAAGTCAGCATTGTGCCTTTTGTATTTAATTCCGATGCAATTTCTATGTTTCATCGTCAATAAGAATGTCAGAGGGATACAGCAAACCTGAAGTGAAGCATCGGAATCTATAACTTGTGTCACAGAAATGGTTCAAAACATAGACAGTAAGAAGAGTCAGTTTTCTTGTACTTAAGTCGGCATTGTGCCTTTTGTATTTAATTCCGATGCAAATTCAATGTTTCATCGACAATACGAAGGTCAGAGGCATACAGTAAACCTGAAGTGAAGCATCGGAATCTATAACTAGCGTCACAGGAATTGTTCAAAACATAGACAGTAAGAAGGGTCAGTCGGTTTGGGCCTTTTGTATTTAATTCCGATGCAATTTCTGTGTTTCATCGTGAATAAGGTCAGAGGGATACAGTAAACCTGAAGTGAAGCATTGGAATCTATAACTAATGTCACAGAAATGGTTCAAAACATAGACAGTAAGAAGTGTCAGTCTTCTTGTACTTGAGTCGGCATTGTGCCTTTTGTATTAAATTCCGATGCAATTTCGGTGTTTTATCGTCAATAAGAAGGTCCAAGGGATTCAGTAAACCTGAAGTCAAGCATCGGAATCTATAACTAGTGTCAACGGAATGGTTCAAAACATAGAGAGTAGGAAGAGTCAGTCTCCTTGTACTTAATTCGGCATTGTGCCTTTTGTATTTAATTCCGATGCCTTGTCTGTGTTTCATCGTCAATCATAAGGTGCAAGGGATACAGTAAACCTGAAGTGAAGCATCGGAATATATAACTAGTGTCACAGAAATGGTTCAAAACATAGACAGTAGGAAGAGTCAGTCTTCTTGTACTTAATTCGGCATTGTGCCTTTTGTATTTAATTCCGATGCAATTTCTGAGTTTCATCGTCAATACGAAGGTCAGAGGGATACAGTAAACCTGAAGTGAAGCATCGGAATCTATAACTAGTGTCACAGGAATGTTTCAAAACATATACAGTAAGAAGAGTCAGTCTTCATGTACTTAAGTCGGCATTGTGCCTTTTCTATTTAATTCCGAGGCAATCTCTGTGTGTCTTCGTCAATAAGAAGGTCAGAGGGATACAGTAAACATAAAGTGAAGCATCGGAATCTATAACTAGTGTCACAGGAATGGGTCAAAACATAGTCAGTAAGAAGAGTCAGTCATCGTGTCCTTCAGCCGGCATTGTGCCTTTTGTATTTAATTCCGGTGCAATTTCTGTGTTTCATCGTCAATAAGAAAGTCAGAGGGATACAGTTAACCTGAAGTGAGCATCAGAATCTATAACTAGTGTCACAGGAATGTTTCAAAAAATAGACGGTATAAAGATACAGTCTTCTTGTACTTAAGTCGGCATTGTGCCTTTTGTATTTAATTCCGATGCAATTTCTGTGTTTCATCGTCAATAAGAAGGTCCAAGGGATACAGGAAACCTGAAGTGAAGCATCGGAATATATAACTAGTGTCACAGGAATGGTTCAAAACATAGTCAGTAAGAAGAGTCAGTCTTCGTGTCCTTCAGCCGGCATTGTGACTTTTGTATTTAATTCCGATGCAATTTCTGTGTTTTATCGTCAATAAGAAGGTCCAAGGGATTCAGTAAACCTGAAGTCAAGCATCGGAATATATAACTAGTGTCAATGGAACGGTTCATTACATAGACAGTAGGAAGAGTCAGTCTTCTTGTACTTAATTCGGCATTGTGCCTTTTGTATTTAATTCCGATGGAATTTCTGTGTTTCATCGTGAACAAGGTCAGAGGGATACAGTAAACCTGAAGTGAAGCATCGGAATCTATAACTAGTGTCACAGGAATTGTTCAAAACATAGACAGTAAGAAGAGTCAGTCGGTATTGTGCCTTTTGTATTTAATTCCGATGCAATTTCTGTGTTTCATCGTGAATAAGGTCAGAGGGATACAGTAAACCTTGAAGTGAAGCATCGGAATCTATAACTAGTGTCACAGGAATTATTCAAAACATTGTCAGTAGGAAGAGTCAGTCTTCTTGTCATTAAGTCGGCATTGTGCGTTTTGTATTTAATTCCGATGCAATTTCTGTGTTTCATCGTCAATAAGAAGTTCCAAGGGTTACAGTAAACCTAGAGTGAAGCATCGGAATCTATAACTAGTATCACAGGAATGGTTCAAAACATAGACATTAAGAAGAGTCAGTCTTCTTGTACTTAAGTCGGCATTGTGCCTTTTCTATTTAATTCCGAGGCAATTTCTGTGTGTCTTCGTCAATTAGAAGGTCAGAGGGATACAGTAAACTTGAAGTGAAGCATCGGAATCTATAACTAGTGTCACAGGAATGCTTCAAAACATAGTCAGTAAGAAGTGTCAGTCTTCTTGTCCTTAAGTCGGCATTGTGCCTTTTGTATTTAATTCCGATGCAATTTCTGTGTTTCATCGTCAATAAGAAGGTCCAAGGGATACAGTAAACCTAGAGTGAAGCATTGGAATCTATAACTAGTGTCACAGGAATGGTTCAAAACATAGACAGTAAGAAGAGTCAGTCTTCTTGTACTTGAGTCGGCATTGTGCCTTTTGTATTAAATTCCGATGCAATTTCTGTGTTTTATCGTCAATAAGAAGGTCCAAGGGATTCAGTAAACCTGAAGTCAAGCATCGGAATCTATAACTAGTGTCAATGGAATGGTTCAAAACATAGACAGTAGGAAGAGTCAGTCTTCTTGTACTTAATTCGGCATTGTTCCTTTTGTATTTAATTCCGATGCTATTTCTGTGTTTCATCGTCAATAATAAGGTCCAAGGGATACAGTAAACCTGAAGTGAAGCATCGGAATATATAACTAGTGTCACAGAAATGGTTCAAAACATAGACAGTAGGAAGAGTCAGTCTTCTTGTACTTAATTCGGTATTGTGCATTTTGTATTTAATTTCGATGCAATTTCTGAGTTTCATCGTTAATAATAAGGTCAGAGGGATACAGTAAACCTGAAGTGAAGCATCGGAATCTATAACTAGTGTCACAGGAATGTTTCAAAACATAGTCAGTAAGAAGTGTCAGTCTTCTTGTCCTTAAGTCGGCATTGTGCCTTTTGTATTTAATTCGGATGCAATTTCTGTGTTTCATGGTCTATAAGAAGGTCTAAGGGATACAGTAAACCTGGAGTGAAGCATCGGAATCTATAACTAGTGTCACAGGAATGTTTCAAAACATAGACAGTATGAAGATACAGTCTTCTTGTACTTAAGTCGGCATTGTGCCTTTTGTATTTAATTCCATTGCAATTACTGTGTTTCATCGTCAATATGAAGGTCCAGGGGATACAGTAAACCTTAAGTGAAGCATCGGAATATATAACTAGTGTCACAGAAATGGTTCAAAACATAGACAGTAGGAAGAGTCAGTCTTCTTGTACTAAATTCGGCATTGTGCCTTTTCTATTTAATTCCGATGCAATTTCTGTGTTTCATCGTCAATAAGAAGGTCAGAGGGATACAGTAAACCTGAAGTGAAGCATCGGAATCTATAACTAGTGTCACAGGAATGTTTCAAAACATAGACAGTAAGAAGAGTCAGTCTTCTTGTACTTGAGTCGGCATTGTGCATTTTGTATTAAATTCCGATGCAATTTCTGTGTTTCATCGTCAATAAGAAGGTTCAAGGGATTCAGTAAACCTGAAATCAAGCATCGGAATCTATAACTAGTGTCAATGGAATGGTTCAATACATAGACAGTTGGAAGAGTCAGTCTATTTGTAGTTAATTCGGCATTGTGCCTTTTGTATTTAATTGCGATGCAATTTCTGTATTACATCGTCAATAAGATGGTCAGAGGGATACAGTAAACCTGAAGTGAAGCATCGGAATCTGTAACTAGTGTCACAGGAATGGTTCAAAACATAGTCAGAAAGAAGAGTCAGTCTTCCTGTCCTTAAGTCAGCATTGTGCCTTTTGTACTTAATTCCGGTGCAACTTCTGTGTTTCATCGTCAATAAGAAAGTCAGAGGGATACAGTAAACCTGAAGTGAAGCATCGGAATCTATAACTAGTGTCACAGGAATGTTTCAAAACATAGACAGTAAGAAGAGTCAGTCTTCTTGTACTTGAGTTGGCATTGTGCCTTTTGTATTAAATTCCGATGCAATTTCTGTATTTCATCGTCAATAAGAAGGTCCAAGGATACAGTAAACCTGAAGTCAAGCATCGGAATCTATAAATAGTGTCACAGGAATGGTTCAAAACATAGACAGTAAGAAGAGTCAGTCTTCTTGTACTTAATTCGGCATTGTGCCTTTTCTTTTTAATTCCGATGCAATGTCTGTGTTTCATCGTCAATAAGAAGTCCAGAGGGATAATGTAAACCTCATGTGAAGCATCGGAATCTATAACTACTGTCACATGAATGGTTCAAACATAGACAGTAAGAAGAGTCAGTTTTCTTGTACATAAGTCAGCATTGTTCCTTTTGTATTTAATTCCGATGCAATTTCTATGTTTCATCGTCAATAAGAAAGTCAGAGGGATACTGCAAACCTTAAGTGAAGCATCGGAATCTATAACTTGTGTCACGGGAATGGTTCAAAGCATAGACAGTAAGAAGAGTCAGTTTTCTTGTACTTACGTCGGCATTGTGCCTTTTGTATTTAATTCCGGTGCAATTTCTGTGTTTCATCGTCAATAAGAAAGTCAGAGGGATACAGTAAACCTGAAGTGAGCATCGGAATCTATAACTAGTGTCACAGGAATGTTTCAAAACATAGACAGTATAAAGATACAGTCTTCTTGTACTTAAGTGGGCATTGTGCATTTTGTATTTAATTCCGATGCAATTTCTGTGTTTCATCGTCAATAAGAAGGTCCAAGGGATACAGTAAACCTGAAGTGAAGCATCGGAATATATAACTAGTGTCACAGAAATGGTTCAAAACATAGACAATAGGAAGAGTCAGTCTTCTTGTACTTAATTCGGCATTGTGCCTTTTCTATTTAATTCCGATGCAATTTCTGTGTTTCATCGTTAATAAGAAGGTCAGAGGGATACAGTAAACCTGAAGTGAAGCATCGGAATCAATAACTAGTGTCAATGGAATGATTCAAAACATAGTCAGTAAGAAGGTTCAGTCTTCTTGTCCTTAATTCAGCATTGTGCCTTTTGTATTTAATTCCGGTGCAATTTCTGTGTTTCATCGTGAATAAGGTCAGAGGGATACAGAAAACCTGAAGTGAAGCATCGGAATCTATAACTAGTGTCACAGGAATTGTTCAAAACATAGACAGTAAGAAGAGTCAGTCGGTATTGTGCCTTTTGTATTTAATTCCGACGCAATTTCTGTGTTTCATCGTGAATAAGGTCAGAGGGATACAGTAAACCTTGAAGTGAAGCATCGGAATCTATAACTAGTGTCACAGGAATGGTTCAAAACATTGTCAGTAGGAAGAGTCAGTCTTCTTGTCCCTAAGTCGGCATTGTGCCTTTTGTATTTAATTCCGATGCAATTTCTGTGTTTCATCGTCAAAAAGAAGGTCCAAGGGTTACACTAAACCTAGAGTGAAGCATCGGAATCTATAACTAGTGTCACAGGAATGGTTCAAAACATAGACATTAAGAAGAGTCAGTCTTCTTGTACTTAAGTCGGCATTGTGCCTTTTCTATTTAATTCCGAGGCAATTTCTGTGTGTCTTCGTCAATAAGAAGGTCAGAGGGATACAGTAAACCTGAAGTGAAGCATCGGAATCTATAACTAGTGTCACAGGAATGCTTCAAAACATAGACATTAAGAAGAGTCAGTCTTCTTGTACTTGAGTCGGCATTGTGCCTTTTGTATTAAATTCCGATGCAATTTCTGTGTTTTATCGTCAATAAGAAGGTCCAAGGGATTCAGTAAACCTGAAGTCAAGCATCGGAATCTATAACTAGTGTCAATGGAATGGTTCAAAACATAGACAGTAGGAAGAGTCAGTCTTCTTGAACTTAATTCAGTATTGTGCCTTTTGTATTTAATTCCGATGCAATGTCTGAGTTTCATCGTTAATAAGAAGGTCAGAGGGATACAGTAAACCTGAAGTGAAGCATCGGAATCAATAACTAGTGGCAATGGAATGATTCAAAACATAGTCAGTAAGAAGGTTCAGTCTTCTTGTCCTTAATTCAGCATTGTGCCTTTTGTATTTAATTCCGGTTTATTTTCTGTGTTTCATCGTCAATAAGAGAGTCAGAGGGATACAGTAAACCTGAAGTGAAGCATCGGAATCTATAACTAGTGTCACAGGAATGTTTCAAAACATAGTCAGTAAGAAGAGTCAGTCTTCTTGTCCTTAAGTCGGCAGTGTGCCTTTTGTATTTAATTCGGATGCAATTTCTGTGTTTCATGGTCAATAAGAAGGTCTAAGGGATACAGTAAACCTGGAGTGAAGCATCGTAAAATATAACTAGTGTCACAGGAATGTTTCAAAACATAGACAGTAATAAGAGTCAGTCTTCTTGTACTTGAGTCGGCATTGTGCATTTTGTATTACATTCCGATGCAATTTCTATGTTTTATCGTCAATAAGAAGGTCCAAGGGATTCAGTAAACCTGAAGTCAAGCATCGGAATCTATAACTAGTGTCAATGGAATGGTTCAATACATAGACAGTAGGAAGAGTCGGTCTACTTGTACTTAATTCGGCATTGTGCCTTTTGTATTTAATTCCGATGTTATTTCTGTGTTTCATCGTCAATAAGAAGGTCCAAGGGATACAGGTAACCTGAAGTGAAGCATTGGAATATATAACTAGTGTCACAGAAATGGTTCAAAACATAGACAGTAGGAAGAGTCAGTCTATTTGTACTTAATTCGGCATTGTGCCTTTTGTATTTAATTGCGATGCGATTTCTGTATTTCATCGTCAATAAGATGGTCAGAGGGATACAGTAAACCTGAAGTGAAGCATCGGAATCCATAACTAGTGTCACAGGAATGGTTCAAAACATAGTCAGTAAGAAGAGTCTGTCTTCCTGTCCTTAAGTCAGCATTGTGCCTTTTGTACTTAATTCCGGTGCAACTTCTGTGTTTCATCGTCAATAAGAATGTCAGAGGGATACAGTAAACCTGAAGTGAAGCATCGGAATCTATAACTAGTGTCACAGGAATGTTTCAAAACATAGACAGTAAGAAGAGTCAGTCTTCTTGTACTTGAGTCGGCATTGTGCCTTTTGTATTAAATTCCGATGCAATTTCTGTATTTCATCGTCAATAAGAAGATCAGAGGGATACAGTAAACCTGAAGTGAAGCATTGGAATGTATAACTAGTGTCACAGGAATGGTTCAAAACATATACAGTAAGAAGAGTCAGTCTTCTTGTACTTGAGTCGGCATTGTGCCTTTTGTATTAAATTCCGATGCAATTTCTGTGTTTTATCGTCAATAAGAAGGTCCAAGGGATTCAGTAAACCTGAAGTCAAGCATCGGAATCTATAACTAGTGTCAATGGAACGGTTCATTACTTAGACAGTAGGAAGAGTCAGTCTTCTTGTACTTAATTCGGCATTGTGACTTTTGTATTTAATTCCGATGGAATTTCTGTGTTTCATCGTGAATAAGGTCAGAGGGATACAGTAAACCTGAAGTGAAGCATCGGAATCTATAACTAGTGTCACAGGAATTGTTCAAAACATAGACAGTAAGAAGAGTCAGTCGGTATTGTGCCTTTTGTATTTAATTCCGATGCAATTTCTGTGTTTCATCGTGAATAAGGTCAAAGGGATACAGTAAACCTTGAAGTGAAGCATCGGAATCTATAACTAGTGTCACAGGAATGGTTCAAAACATTGTCAGTAGGAAGAGTCAGTCTTCTTGTACCTAAGTCGGCATTGTGCCTTTTGTATTTAATTCCGATGCAATTTCTGTGTTTCATCGTCAATAAGAAGGTCCAAGGGTTACACTAAACCTAGAGTGAAGCATCGGAATCTATAACTAGTGTCACAGGAATGGTTCAAAACATAGACATTAAGAAGAGTCAGTCTTCTTGTACTTAAGTCGACATTGTGCCTTTTCTATTTAATTCCGAGGCAATTTCTGTGTGTCTTCGTCAATAAGAAGGTCAGAGGGATACAGTAAACCTGAAGTGAAGCATCGGAATCTATAACTAGTGTCACAGGAATGCTTCAAAACATAGACATTAAGAAGAGTCAGTCTTCTTGTACTTGAGTCGGCATTGTGCCTTTTGTATTAAATTCCGATGCAATTTCTGTGTTTTATCGTCAATAAGAAGGACCAAGGGATTCAGTAAACCTGAAGTCAAGCATCGGAATCTATAACTAGTGTCAATGGAATGGTTCAAAACATAGACAGTAGGAAGAGTCAGTCTTCTTGTACTTAATTCGGCATTGTGCCTTTTGTATTTAATTCCGATGCTATTTCTGTGTTTCATCGTCAATAATAAGGTCCAAGGGATACAGTAAACCTGAAATGAAGCATCGGAATATATAACTAGTGTCACAGAAATGGTTCAAAACATAGACAGTAGGAAGAGTCAGTCTTCTTGTACTTAATTCGGTATTGTACCTTTTGTATTTAATTCCGATGCAATGTCTGAGTTTCATCGTTAATAAGAAGTTCAGAGGGATACAGTAAACCTGAAGTGAAGCATCGGAATCAATAACTAGTGTCAAAGGAATGATTCAAAACATAGTCAGTAAGAAGAGTCAGTCTTCTTGTACTTAAGTCGGCATTGTGCCTTTTCTATTTAATTCCGATGCAATGTCTGTGTTTCATCGTCAATAAGAAGTTCAGAGGGATAATGTAAACCTCAAGTGAAGCATCGGAATCTATAACTAGTGTCACAGGAATGGTTCAAAACATAGACAGTAAGAAGAGTCAGTCTTCTTCTACTTGAGTCGGCATTGTGAGTTTTCTATTTAATTCCGATGCAATTCCGGTGTTTCATCGTCAATAAGAAAGTCAGAGGGTACAGTAAACCTGAAGTGAAGCATCGGAATCTATAACTAGTGTCACAGGAATGGTTCAATACATAGACAGTAAGAAGAGTCAGTTTTCTTGTACTTACGTCGGCGTTGTGCCTTTTGTATTTAATTCCTTTGCAAATTCAATGTTTCATCGTCAATAAGAAGGTCAGAGGCATACAGTAAACTTAAAGTGAAGCATCGGAATCTATAACTAGTGTCACAGGAATTGTTCAAAACATAGACAGTAAGAATGGTCAGTCCGTATTGTGCCTTTTGTATTTAATTCCGATGCAATTTCTGTGTTTCATCGTGAATAAGGTCAGAGGGATACAGTAAACCTGAAGTGAAGCATCGGAATCTATAACTAGTGGCACAGGAATGGTTCAAAACATAGTCAGTAAGAAGAGTCAGCCTTCTTGTACTTAAGTCGACATTGTGCCTTTTCTATTTAATTCCGATGCAATTTCTGTGTTTCATCGTCAATAAGAATGTCCAAGGTATACAGTAAACGTGTAGTAAAGCATCGGAATCTAAAACTAGTGTCACAGCAATGGTTCTAACTATAATCACTAAGGAGAGTCAGTCTTCTTGTACTTAAGTCGCCATTGTGCCTTTTCTATTTAATTCCGATGCAATTTCTGTGTTTCATCGTCAATAAGAAGGTCCAAGGTATACAGTAAACCTGGAGTGAAGCATCGCAATCTATAACTAGTGTCACAGGAATGGTTCAAAACATAGACAGTAAGAAGAGTCAGTCTTCTTCTACTTGAGTCGGCATTGTGAGTTTTCTATTTAATTCCGATGCAATTTCGGTGTTTCATCGTCAATAAGAAGGTCAGAGGGATACAGTAAACCTGAAGTGAAGCATCGGAATCTATAAGTAGTGTCACAGGAATGGTTTAAACATAGTCAGTAAGAAGAGTCAGTCTTCTTGTACTTAAGTCGGCATTGTGCCTTTTCTATTTAATTCCAATGCAATTTCTGTGTTTCATCGTCAATAAGAAGGTCCAAGGGTTACAGTCAACCTGGAGTGAAGCATCGGAATCTATAACTAGTGTCACAGGAATGGTTCAAAGCATAGACAGTAATGCGGCATTGTGCCTTTTGTATTTAATTCCGATGCAATTTCTGTGTTTCATCGTCAATAAGAAGGTCAGAGGGATACAGTAAACCTGAAGTGAAGCAACGGAATCTATAACTAGTGTCACAGGAATGGTTCAAAACATAGACAGTAGGAAGAGTCAGTCATCCAGTACTTAAGTCGGCATTGTGCCTTTTGTATTTAATTCCGATGCAATTTCTGTGTTTCATCGTCAATACGAAGGTCAGAGGGATACAGTAATCCTGAAGTTAAGCATCGGAATCCATGACTAGTGTCACAGGAATGGTTCAAAGCATAGTCAGTAATAAGAGTCTGTCTTCTTGTACTTAAGTCGGTATTGTGCCTTTTGTATTTAATTCCGATGCAATTTCTGTGTTTCATCGTCAATAAGTAGGTCAGAGGGATACAGTAAACCTGAAGTGAAGCGACGGAATCTATAACTAGTGTCACAGCAATGGTTCAAAACATAGTCAGTAGTAAGAGTCAGGCTTCTTGTACTTAAGTCGGCATTGTGCATTTTGTACTTAATTCCGATGCAGTTTTTGTGTTTCATAGTCAATAAGACGGTCCAAGGGATACAGTCAACCTGGAGTGAAACATCGGAATCTATAACTAGGGTCACAGGAATGGTTCAAAGCATAGTCAGTAAAAGGAGTCAGTCTTCTTGTAGTTAAGTTGGCGTTGTGCCTTTTGTATTGAATTCCGATGCAATTTCTGTGTTTCATCGACAATAACAAGGTCCAAGGGATACAGTAAATCTGAAGTGAAGCATCGGATTCTATAACTAGCGTCACAGGAATGGTTCAAAACATGGACAGTTGGAAGAGTCAGTCTTCTTGTACTTAATTCGGCATTGTGCCTTTTCTATTTAATTCCGATGCAATGTCTGTGTTTCATCGTCAATAAGAAGTTCAGAGGGATAATGTAAACCTCAAGTGAAGCATCGGAATCTATAACTAGTGTCACATGAATGGTTCAAACATAGACAGTAAGAAGAGTCAGTTTTCTTGTACTTAAGTCAGCATTGTGCCTTTTGTATTTAATTCCGATGCAATTTCTATGTTTCATCGTCAATAAGAATGTCAGAGGGATACAGCAAACCTGAAGTGAAGCATCGGAATCTATAACTTGTATCACAGAAATGGTTCAAAACATAGACAGTAAGAAGAGTCAGTTTTCTTGTACTTAAGTCGGCATTGTGCCTTTTGTATTTAATTCCGATGCAAATTCAATGTTTCATCGTCAATAAGAAGGTCAGATGCATACAGTAAACCTGAAGTGAAGCATCGGAATCTATAACTAGTGTCACAGGAATGGTTCAAAACATAGACAGTAGGAAGAGTCAGTCTTCTTGTACTTAAGCCGGCATTTTGGCTTTTGTATTT
Source organism: Schistocerca serialis cubense (assembly GCF_023864345.2). Lineage (NCBI taxonomy): Eukaryota > Metazoa > Arthropoda > Insecta > Orthoptera > Acrididae > Schistocerca > Schistocerca serialis. Next base: position 2,706,910 of record NC_064645.1, read on the forward strand.
AATTGCGATGCAATTTCAGTGTTTCATCGTCAATAAGAATGTAAAAGGGCTACAGTAAACCTGGAGTGAAGCATCGGAATCTATAACTAGTGTCAATGGAATGGTTCAAAACATAGACAGTAAGAAGAGTCAGTCTTCTTCTACTTAAGTTGGCATTGTGCCTTTTCTATTTAATTCCGATGCAATTACTGTGTTCATCGTCAATAAGAAGGTCCAAGGGATACTCTAAACCTAAAGTGAAGCATCGGAATCTATAACTAGTGTCACAGGAATGGTTCAAAACATAGACATTAAGAAGAGTCCGTCTTCTTGTACTGAAGTCGGCATTGTGCCTTTCCTATTTATTTCCGAGGCAATTTCTGTGTTTCATCGTCAATAAGAAGGTCAGAGGTATACAGTAAACCTGAAGGGAAGCATTGGAATCTATAACTAGTGTCACAGGAATGGTTCAAAACATAGACATTAAGAAGAGTCAGTCTTCTTGTATTTGAGTCAGCATTGTGCATTTTGTGTTTAATTCCGATGCAATTTCAGTGTTTCATCGTCAATAAGAAGCTCAGAGGGATACAGTAAACCTGAAGTGAAGCATTGGAATCTATAACTAGTGTCACAGGAATGGTTCAAAACATAGACAGTAAGAAGAGTCAGTCTTCTTGTACTTGAGTCGGCATTGTGCCTTTTGTATTAAATTCCGATGCAATTTCGGTGTTTTATCGTCAATAAGAAGGTCGAAGGGATTCAGTAAACCTGAAGTGAAGCATCGGAATCTATAACTAGTGTCAATGGAATGGTTCAAAACATAGACAGTAGGAAGAGACAGTCTCCTTGTACTTAATTCGGCATTGTGCCTTTTGTATTTAATTCCGATGCTATGTCTGTGTTTCATCGTCAATCATAAGGTCCAAGGGATACAGTAAACCTGAAGTGAAGCATCGGAATATACAACTAGTGTCACAGAAATGGTTCAAAACATAGACAGTAGGAAGAGTCAGTCTTCTTGTACTTAATTCGGCATTGTGCCTTTTGTATTTAATTCCGATGCAATTTCTGAGTTTCATCGTCAATAAGACGGTCAGAGGGATACAGTAAACCTGAAGTGAAGCATCGGAATCTATAACTAGTGTCACAGGAATGGTTCAAAACATACTCAGTAAGAAGGGTCAGTCTTCTTGTCCTTAAGTCAGCATTGTGCCTTTTGTATTTAATTCCTTTTTAACTTCTGTGTTTCATCGTCAATAAGAAAGTCAGAGGGATACAGTTAACCTGAAGTGAAGCATCGGAATCTATAACTAGTGTCACAGGAATGTTTCAAAACATATACAGTAAGAAGAGTCAGTCTTCTTGTACTTAAGTCGGCATTGTGCCTTTTCTATTTAATTCCGAGGCAATTTCTCTGTGTCTTCGTCAATAAGAAGGTCAGAGGGATACAGTAAACCTAAAGTGAAGCATCGGATTCTATAACTAGTATCACAGGAATGGTTCAAAACATAGTCAGTAAGAAGTGTCAGTCTTCGTGTCCTTCAGCCGGCATTGTGCCTTTTGTATTTAATTCCGGTGCAATTTCTGTGTTTCATCGTCAATAAGAAAGTCAGAGGGATACAGTAAACCTGAAGTGAGGCATCGGAATATATAACTAGTGTCACAGAAATGGTTCAAAACATAGACAGTAGGAAGAGTCAGTCTTCTTGTACTTAATTCGGCATTGTGCCTTTTCTATTTAATTCCGATGCAATTTCTGTGTTTCATCGTCAATAAGAAGGTCAGAGGGATACAGTAAACCTGAAGTGAAGCATTGGAATGTATAAGTAGTGTCACAGGAATGGTTCAAAACATAGACAGTAAGAAGAGTCAGTCTTCTCGTACTTGAGTCGGCATTGTGCCTTTTGTATTAAATTCCGATGCAATTTCTGTGTTTTATCGTCAATAAGAAGGTCCAAGGGATTCAGTAAACCTGAAGTCAAGCATCGGAATCTATAACTAGTGTCAATGGAACGGTTCATTACATAGACAGTAGGAAGAGTCAGTCTTCTTGTACTTAATTCGGCATTGTGCCTTTTGTATTTAATTCCGATGGAATCTCTGTGTTTCATCGTGAATAAGGTCAGAGGGATACAGTAAACCTGAAGTGAAGCATCGGAATCTATAACTAGTGTCACAGGAATTGTTCAAAACATAGACAGTAAGAAGAGTCAGTCGGTATTGTGCCTTTTGTATTTAATTCCGATGGAATCTCTGTGTTTCATCGTGAATAAGGTCAGAGGGATACAGTAAACCTGAAGTGAAGCATCGGAATCTATAACTAGTGTCACAGAAGTGGTTCAAAACATTGTCAGTAGGAAGAGTCAGTATTCTTGTCCCTAAGTCGGCATTGTGCCTTTTGTATTTAATTCCGATGCAATTTCTGTGTTTCATCGTCAATAAGAAGGTCCAAGGGTTACAGTAAACCTAGAGTGGAGCATCGGAATCTATAACTAGTGTCACAGGAATGGTTCAAAACATAGACATTAAGAAGAGTCAGTCTTCTTGTACTTATGTCGGCATTGTGCCTTTTCTATTTAATTCCGAGGCAATATCTGTGTGTCTTCGTCAATAAGAAGGTCAGAGGGATACAGTAAACCTGAAGTGAAGCATCGGAATCTATAACTAGTGTCACAGGAATGCTTCAAAACATAGTCAGTATGAAGAGTCAGTCTTCTTGTCCTTAAGTCGGCATTGTGCCTTTTGTATTTAATTCCGATGCAATTTCTGTGTTTCATCGTCAATAAGAAGGTCCAAGGGATACAGTAAACCTGGAGTGAAGCATTGGAATCTATAACTAGTGTCACAGGAATGGTTCAAAACATAGACAGTAAGAGGAGTCAGTCTTCCTGTACTTGAGTCGGCATTGTGCCTTTTGTATTTAATTCCGATGCTATTTCTGTGTTTCATCGTCAATAATAAGGTCCAAGGGATACAGTAAACCTGAAGTGAAGCATCGGAATATATAACTAGTGTCACAGAAATGGTTCAAAACATAGACAGTAGGAAGAGTCAGTCTTCTTGTATTTAATTCGGTATTGTGCCTTTTGTATTTAATTCCGATGCAATTTCTGAGTTTCATCGTTAATAAGAAGGTCAGAGGGATACAGTAAACCTGAAGTGAAGCATCGGAATCAATAACTAGTGTCACAGGAATGGTTCAAAACATAGTCAGTAAGAAGGTTCAGTCTTCTTGTCCTTAAGTCAGCATTGTGCCTTTTGTATTTAATTCCAGTTTATTTTCTGTGTTTCATCGTCAATAAGAAAGTCAGAGGGATACAGTAAACCTGAAGTGAAGCATCGGAATTCATAACTAGTGTCTCAGGAATGTTTCAAAACATAGTCAGTAAGAAGAGTCAGTCTTCTTGTCCTTAAGTCGGCATTGTGCCTTTTGTATTTAGTTCGGATGCAATTTCTGTGTTTCATGGTCAATAAGAAGGTCTAAGGGATACAGTAAACCTGGAGTGAAGCATCGGAATCTATAACTAGTGTCACAGGAATGTTTCAAAACATAGACAGTATGAAGATACAGTCTTCTTGTACTTAAGTCGGCATTGTGCCTTTTGTATTTGATTCCGATGCAATTACTGTGTTTCATCGTCAATAAGAAGGTCCAGGGGATACAGTAAACCTGAAGTGAAGCATCGGAATATATAACTAGTGTCACAGAAATGGTTCAAAACATAGACAGTAGGAAGAGTCAGACTATTTGTACTTTATTCGGCATTGTGCCTTATGTATTTAATTGCGATGCAATTTCTGTATTTCATCGTCAATAAGATGGTCAGAGGGATACAGTAAACCTGAAGTGAAGCATCGGAATCTATAACTAGTGTCACAGGAATGGTTCAAAACATTGTCAGTAAGAAGAGTCTGTCTTCCTGTCCTTAAGTCAGCATTGTGCCTTTTGTACTTAATTCCGGTGCAACTTCTGTGTTTCATCGTCAATAAGAAAGTCAGAGGGATACAGTAAACCTGAAGTGAAGCATCGGAATCTATAACTAGTGTCACAGGAATGTTTCAAAACATAGACAGTAAGAAGAGTCAGTCTTCTTGTACTTGAGTCGGCATTGTGCCATTTGTATTAAATTCCGATGCAATTTCTGTATTTCATCGTCAAAAAGAAGGTCCAAGGATACAGTAAACCTGAAGTCAAGCATCGGAATCTATAAATAGTGTCACAGGAATGGTTCAAAACATAGACAGTAAGAAGAGTCAGTTTTCTTGTACTTAATTCGGCATTGTGCCTTTCCTATTTAATTCCGATGCAATGTCTGTGTTTCATCGTCAATAAGAAGTTCAGAGGGATAATGTAAACCTCAAGTGAAGCATCGGAATCTATAACTAGTGTCACATGAATGGTTCAAACTTAGACAGTAAGAAGAGTCAGTTTTCTTGTACATAAGTCAGCATTGTTCCTTTTGTATTTAATTCCGATGCAATTTCTATGTTTCATCGTCAATAAGAATGTCAGATGGATACAGCAAACCTTAAGTGAAGCATCGGAATCTATAACTTGTGTCACAGGAATGGTTCAAAACATAGACAGTATGAAGAGTCAGTTTTCTTGTACTTTCGTCGGCATTGTGCCTTTTGTATTTAATTCCTTTGCAAATTCAATGTTTCATCGTCAATAAGAAGGTCAGAGGCATACAGTAAACTTGAAGTGAAGCATCGGAATCTATAACTAGTGACACAGGAATTGTTCAAAACATAGACAGTAAGAATGGTCAGTCCGTATTGTGCCTTTTGTAATTAATTCCGATGCAATTTCTGTGTTTCATCGTGAATAAGGTCAGAGAGATACAGTAAACCTGAAGTGAAGCATCAGAATCTATAACAAGTGGCACAGGAATGGTTCAAAACAAAGTCAGTAAGAAGAGTCAGTCTTTTTGTACTTAAGTCGGCATTATGCTTTTTGTATTTGATTCCGATGTAATTTCTGAGTTTCATCGTCAATAAGAAGTTCAAAATGATACAGTAAACCTGAAGTGAAGCATCGGAATCAATAACTAGTGTCACAGGAATGGTTCAAAGCATAGACAGTAAGAAGAGTCAGTCTTCTTGTACTTAAGTCGGTATTGTGCCTTTTGTATTTCATTCCGATGCAATTTCTGTGTTTCATCGTGAATAAGGTCAGAGGGATACAGTAAACCTGAAGTGAAGCATCGGAATCTATAACTTGTGTCACAGGAATGGTTCAAAACATAGACAGTAGGAAGAGTCAGTGTTCTTGTACTTAAGCCGGCATTTTGACTTTTGTATTTAATTCCGATGCAATTTTAGTGTTTCATCGTCAATAAGAATGTAAAAGGGATACAGTAAACCTGGAGTGAAGCATCGGAATGTATAACTAGTGTCAATGGAATGTTTTAAAACATAGACAGTAAGATGAGTCAGTCTTCTTGTACTTAAGTCGGCATTGTGCCTTTTTTATTTATTTCCGATGCAATTTCTGTGTTTCATCGTCAATAAGAAGGTCAGAGGGATACAGTAAACCTGAAGTGAAGCATCGGAATCTATAACTAGTGTCTCAGGAATGGTTCAAAACACAGTCAGTAAGAAGATCAGTCTTCTTCTACTTAAGTCGGCATTGTGCATTTTCTCTTTAATTCCGATGCAATTACTGTGTTCATCGTCAATAAGAAAGTCCAAGGGATACACTAAACCGACAGTGAAGCATCGGAATCTATAACTAGTGTCACAGGAATGGTTCAAAACATAGACATTAAGAAGTGTCAGTCTTCTTGTCCTTAAGTCGGCATTGTGCCTTTTGTATTTAATTCCGGTGCAATTTCTGTGTTTCATCGTCAATACGAAAGTCAGAGGGATACAGTAAACCTGAAGTGAGAATCGGAATCTATAACTAGTTTCACAGGAATGGTTCAAAACATAGTCAGTAAGAAGAGTCAGTCTTCTTGTACTTAAGTCGGCCTTGGGGATTTTGTATTTAATTCCGATGCATTATCTGTGTTTCATCGTCAATAAGAAGGTCCAAGGGATACAGTAAACCTGGAGTGAAGCATCGGAATCTATAACTAGTGTCACAGGAATGTTTCAAAACATAAGAAGATACAGTCTTCTTGTACTTAAGTCGTCATTGTGCCTTTTTGTATTTAATTCCGATGCAATTTCTGTGTTTCATGGTCAATAAGAAGGTCCAAGGGATACAGTACACCTGAAGTGAAGCATCGTATTCTATAACTAGTGTCACAGGAATGGTTCAAAACATAGACAGTAAGAAGAGTCAGTCTTCGTGTACTAAAGTTGGCATTTTGTCTTTTGTATTTAATTCCAATGCTATTACTGTGTGTCACCGTCAATAACAAGGTCCAGGGGATACAGTAAACCTGAAGTGAAGCATCGGAATCTATAACTATTGTCACCGGAACGGTTCAAACTGTTATCAGTAAGAAGAGTCAGTCCTCTTGTACTTAAGTCGGCATTGTGCCATTTCTATTTCATTCCGATGCAGTATGTGTTTTTCATCGTCAATAAGAAGGTCCAAGGGATACAGTAAACCGGGAGTGAAGCATCGGATTCTGTAACTAGTGTCACAGTAATGGTTCAAAACATAGACAGTAAGAAGAGTCAGTCTTCTTGTACTTAAGTCGGCATTGTGCCTTTTGTATTTAATTTCGATTCAATTTCTGTGTTTCATCGTCAATAAGAAGGTCCAAGGAATACAGTAAAGCTGAAGTGAAGCATTGGAATCTATAACTAGTGTCACAGGAATGGTTCAAAACATAGTCAGTAAGAAGAGTCAGTCTTCTTGTACTTAAGTCGGCATTGTGCCTTTTGTATTTAATTCCGATGCAATTTCTGTGTTTCATCGTCAATAAGAAGGTCCAAGGGTTGCAGTAAACCTGGAGTGAAGCATCGGAATCTATAACTAGTGTCACAGGAATGGTTCAAACATAGACAGTCAGAAGAGTCAGTCTTCTTGTACTTAAGTCGACATTGTGACTTTTCTATTTAATTCCGATGCAATTTCTGTGTATCATCGTCAATAAGAACGTCCAAGGTATACAGTAAACGTGTAGTAAAGCATCGGAATCTAAAACTAGTGTCACAGCAATGGTTCAAACTATAATCACTAAGAAGAGTCAGTCTTCTTGTACTTAAGTCGCCATTGTACCTTCTCTATTTAATTCCGATGCAATTTCTGTGTTTCATCGTCAATAAGAAGGTCCAAGGTATACAGTAAACCTGGAGTGAAGTATCGGAATCTATAGCTAGTGTCACAGGAATGGTTCAAAACATAGACAGTAAGAAGAGTCAGTCTTCTTCTACTTGAGTCGATTTTGTGAGTTTTCTATTTAATGCCGATGCAATTTCGGTGTTTCATCGTCAATAAGAAGGTCAGAGGGATACAGTAAACCTGAAGTGAACCATCGGAATCTATAACTAGTGTCACAGGAATGGTTTAAACATAGTCAGTAAGAAGAGTCAGTCTTCCAGTACTTAAGTCGGCATTGTGCCTTTTCTATTTAATTCGGATGCAATCTCTGTGTTTCATCGTCAATAAGACGGTCAGAGGGATACAGTAAACCTGAAGTGAAGCATCGGAATGTATAACTAGTGTCACAGGAATGGTTCAAAACATAGACATTTGGAAGAGTCAGTCTTCTTGTACTTAAGTCGGCATTGTGCCTTTTGTATTTAATTCCGATGCAATTTCTGTGTTTCATCGTCAATAAGAAGGTCAGAGGGATACAGTAATCCTGAAGTTAAGCATCGGAATCTATGACTAGTGTCACAGGAATGGTTCAAAGCATAGTCAGTAATAAGAGTCTGTCTACTTGTACTTAAGTCGGTATTGTGCCTTTTGTATTTAATTCCGATGCAATTTCTGTGTTTCATCGTCAATAAGTAGGTCAGAGGGATACATTAAACCTGAAGTGAAGCAACGGAATCTGTAACTAGTGTCACAGCAATGGTTCAAAACATAGTCAGTAAGAAGAGTCAGTCTTCCAGTACTTAAGTCGGCATTGTGCCTTTTCTATTTAATTCGGATGCAATCTCTGTGTTTCATCGTCAATAAGACGGTCAGAGGGATACAGTAAACCTGAAGTGAAGCATCGGAATCTACAACTAGTGTCACAGGAATGGTTCGAAACATAATCAGGAAGAAGAGTCAGTCTTCTTGTACTTAAGTTGGCATTGTGCCTTTCGTATTTAATTCCGATGAAATTTCTGTGTTTCACCGTCAATAAGAAGGTCAGAGGGATACAGTAAACCTGAAGTGAAGCATCGGAATCTATAACTTGTGTCACAGGAATGGTTCAAACATAGACAGTAAGAGGAGTCAGTCTTCTTGTACTTAAGTTGGCATTGTGCCTTTTGTATTTAATTCCGATGCAATTTCTGTGTTTCTTCGTCAATAAGAAGGTCAGAGGGATACAGTAAACCTAAAGTGAAGCATCGGAATCTATAAATAGTGTCACAGGAATGGTTCAAAACATAGTCTGTAAGAAGAGTCAGTCTTCTTGTACTTAAGTCGGCATTGTGCCTTTTGTATTTAATTTGGATGCAATTTCTGTGTTTCATCGTCAATAAGAACGTCAGAAGGATACAGTAATCCTGAAGTTAAGCATCGGAATCTATAACTAGTGTCACAGGGACGGTTCAAAACATAGACAGTAAGATGAGTCAGTATTCTTGTACTTAAATCGGCATTGTGCTTTTTGTATTTAATTCCGATGCAATTTCAGTGTTCCATCGTCACTAAGAAGGTCAGAGGGATACGGTAATCCGGAAGTTAAGCATCGGAATCTATAACTAGAGTCACAGGAATGGTTCAAAGCATAGTCAGTAAGAAGGGTCAGTCTTCTTGTAGTTCAGTCGGCCTTGTGCCTTTTGTATTGAATTCCGATGCTATTTCTGTGTTTCATCGACAATAAGGAGGTCCAAGGGATACAGTAAACCTGAAGTGAAGCATCGGAATCAATAACAAGTGTCTTAGGAATGGTTCAAAACATAGACAGTAGGAAGAGTCAGTCTTCTAGTACTTAAGTCGGCATTGTGCCTTTTCTATTTCATTCGGAAGCAATTTCTGTGTTTCATCGTCAATAGGACGGTCAGGGGGATACAGTAAACCTGAATTGAAGCATCGGAATCTATAACTAGTGTCACAGGAATGGTTAAAGCATAGACAGTTGGAAGAGTCAGTCTTCTTGAACTTAAGTCGGCATTGTGTCTTTTGTATTTAATTCCGATGCTATATCTCTGTTTCATCGGCAATAAGAAGGTCCAAGGGATACAGTAAACCTGAAGTGAAGCATCGGAATCTACAACTAGTGTCACAGGAATGATTCAAAACGTAGTCAGGAAGAAGAGTCAGTCTTCTTGTTCTCAAGTCGGCATTGTGCCTTTTGTATTTAATTCCGATGCAATTTCTGTGTTTAATCGTCAATAAGAAGGTCTAAGGGACACAGTAAGCCTGCAGTGAAGCATCGGAATCTATAACTAGTGTCACAGGGATGGTTCAAAGCATAGACAGTAAGAAGAGTCAGTCTTCTTGTACTTAAGTCGGCATTGTGCCTTTTGTATTTAATTTCGATTCAATTTCTGTGTTTCATCGTCAATAAGAAGGTCCAAGGAATACAGTAAAGCTGAAGTGAAGCATCGTAATCTATAACTAGTGTCACAGGAATGGTTCAAAACATAGTCAGTAAGAAGAGTCAGTCTACTTGTACTTAAGTCGGCATTGTGCCTTTTGTATTTAATTCCGATGCAATTTCTGTGTTTCATCGTCAATAAGAAGGTCCAAGGGTTACAGTAAACCTGGAGTGAAGCATCGGAATCTATAACTAGTGTCACAGGAATGGTTCAAACATAGACAGTCAGAAGAGTCAGTCTTCTTGTACTTAAGTCGACATTGTGACTTTTCTATTTAATTCCGATGCAATTTCTGTGTATCATCGTCAATAAGAATGTCCAAGGTATACAGTAAACGTGTAGTAAAGCATCGGAATCTAAAACTAGTGTCACAGCAATGGTTGAAACTATAATCACTAAGAAGAGTCAGTCTTCTTGAACTTAAGTCGCCATTGTGCCTACTCTATTTAATTCCGATGCAATTTCTGTGTTTCATCGTCAATAAGAAGGTCCAAGGTATACAGTAAACCTGGAGTGAAGTATCGGAATCTATAACTAGTGTCACAGGAATGGTTCAAAACATAGACAGTAAGAAGAGTCAGTCTTCTTCTACTTGAGTCGGCTTTGTGAGTTTTCTATTTAATGCCGATGCAATTTCGGTGTTTCATCGTCAATAAGAAGGTCAGAGGGATACAGTAAACCTGAAGTGAAGCATCGGAATCTATAACTAGTGTCACAGGAATGGTTTAAACATAGTCAGTAAGAAGAGTCAGTCTTCCAGTACTTAAGTCGGCATTGTGCCTTTTCTATTTAATTCGGATGCAATCTCTGTGTTTCATCGTCAATAAGACGGTCAGAGGGATACAGTAAACCTGAAGTGAAGCATCGGAATGTATAACTAGTGTCACAGGAATGGTTCAAAACATAGACATTTGGAAGAGTCAGTCTTCTTGTACTTAAGTCGGCATTGTGCCTTTTGTATTTAATTCCGATGCAATTTCTGTGTTTCATCGTCAATAAGAAGGTCAGAGGGATACAGTAATCCTGAAGTTAAGCATCGGAATCTATGACTAGTGTCACAGGAATGGTTCAAAGCATAGTCAGTAATAAGAGTCTGTCTACTAGTACTTAAGTCGGTATTGTGCCTTTTGTATTTAATTCCGATGCAATTTCTGTGTTTCATCGTCAATAAGTAGGTCAGAGGGATACAGTAAACCTGAAGTGAAGCAACGGAATCTGTGACTAGTGTCACAGCAATGGTTCAAAACATAGTCAGTAAGAAGAGTCAGTCTTCCAGTACTTAAGTCGGCATTGTGCCTTTTCTATTTAATTCGGATGCAATCTCTGTGTTTCATCGTCAATAAGACGGTCAGAGGGATACAGTAAACCTGAAGTGAAGCATCGGAATCTACAACTAGTGTCACAGGAATGGTTCGAAACATAATCAGGAAGAAGAGTCAGTCTTCTTGTACTTAAGTTGGCATTGTGCCTTTCGTATTTAATTCCGATGAAATTTCTGTGTTTCACCGTCAATAAGAAGGTCAGAGGGATACAGTAAACCTGAAGTGAAGCATCGGAATCTATAACTAGTGTCACAGGAATGGTTCAAACATAGACAGTAAGAGGAGTCAGTCTTCTTGTACTTAAGTTGGCATTGTGCCTTTTGTATTTAATTCCGATGCAATTTCTGTGTTTCTTCGTCAATAAGAAGGTCAGAGGGATACAGTAAACCTAAAGTGAAGCATCGGAATCTATAAATAGTGTCACAGGAATGGTTCAAAACATAGTCTGTAAGAAGAGTCAGTCTTCTTGTACTTAAGTCGGCATTGTGCCTTTTGTATTTAATTTGGATGCAATTTCTGTGTTACATCGTCAATAAGAAGGTCAGAAGGATACAGTAATCCTGAAGTTAAGCATCGGAATCTATGACTAGTGGCACAGGAATGGTTCAAAGCATAGTCCATAAGAAGAGTCAGTCTTCTTGTACTTAAGTCGGTATTGTGCCAATTTGTATTTAATTCCGATGCAATTTCTGTGTTTCATCGTCAATAACACGGTCCAAGGGATACAGTAAACCTGAAGTGAAGCATCGGAATCTATAACTAGTGTCACAATAATGGTTGAAAATATAGACAGTAGGAAGAGTCAGTTTTCTTGTACTTAAGTCGGCATTGTGCCTTTTCTATTTCATTCGGAAGCAATTTCTGTGTTTCATCGTCAATAAGACGGTCAGGGGGATACAGTAAACCTGAATTGAAGCATCGGAATCTATAACTAGTGTCACAGGAATGGTTGAAAGCATAGACAGTTGGAAGAGTCAGTCTTCTTGTACTTAAGTCGGCATTGTGCCTTTTGTATTTAATTCCGATGCAATTTCTGTGTTTCATCGTCAATAAGAAGGTCCAAGGGATACAGTCAACCTGGAGTGAAACATCGGAATCTATAACTAGTGTCACAGGGACGGTTCAAAACATAGACAGTAAGATGAGTCAGTATTCTTGTACTTAAATCGGCATTGTGCTTTTTGTATTTAATTCCGATGCAATTTCTGTGTTCCATCGTCACTAAGAAGGTCAGAGGGATACAGTAATCGGGAAGTTAAGCATCGGAATCTATAACTAGAGTCACAGGAATGGTTCAAAGCATAGTCAGTAAGAAGGGTCAGTCTTCTTGTAGTTCAGTCGGCCTTGTGCCTTTTGTATTGAATTCCGATGCTATTTCTGTGTTTCATCGACAATAAGGAGGTCCAAGGGATACAGTAAACCTGAAGTGAAGCATCGGAATCAATAACAAGTGTCTTAGGAATGGTTCAAAACATAGACAGTAGGAAGAGTCAGTCTTCTAGTACTTAAGTCGGCATTGTGCCTTTTCTAATTCATTCGGAAGCAATTTCTGTGTTTCATCGTCAATAGGACGGTCAGGGGGATACAGTAAACCTGAATTGAAGCATCGGAATCTATAACTAGTGTCACAGGAATGGTTGAAAGCATAGACAGTTGGAAGAGTTAGTCTTCTTGAACTTAAGTCGGCATTGTGTCTTTTGTATTTAATTCCGATGCTATATCTCTGTTTCATCGGCAATAAGAAGGTCCAAGGGATACAGTAAACCTGAAGTGAAGCATCGGAATCTACAACTAGTGTCACAGGAATGATTCAAAACGTAGTCAGGAAGAAGAGTCAGTCTTCTTGTACTCAAGTCGGCATTGTGCCTTTTGTATTTAATTCCGATGCAATTTCTGTGTTTAATCGTCAATAAGAAGGTCTAAGGGACACAGGAAGCCTGCAGTGAAGCATTGGAATCTATAACTAGTGTCACAGGGATGGTTCAAAGCATAGACAGTAAGAAGTGTCAGTCTTCTTGTACTTAATCCAGCATTGTGCCTTTTGTATTTAATTCCGATGCAATTTCTTTGTTTCATCGTCAATAAGAAGGTCAGACGGATACAGTAAACCTAAAGTGAAGCAACGGAATCTATAACTTGTGTCACAGGAATGGTTGAAAACATAGACAGTAGGAAGAGTCAGTCTTCCAGTACTTAAGTCGGCATTGTGCCTTTTCTATTTAATTCGGATGCAAATTCTGTGTTTCATCGTCAATAAGACGGCCAGAGGGATACAGTAAACCTGAAGTGAAGCATCGGAATGTATAACTAGTGTCACAGGAATGGTTCAAAACATAGACAGTTGGAAGAGTCAGTCTTCTTGTACTTAAGTCGGCATTGTGCCTTTTGTATTTAATTCCGATGCAATTTCTGTGATTCATCGTAAATAACAAAGTCCAAGGGATACAGTAAACCTGAAGTGAAGCATCGGACTCTATAACTAGTGTCACAGAAATGGTTCAAAACATAGACAGTAGGAAGAGTCAGTCTTCTTGTACATAAGTCGGCATTGTGCCTTTTGTATTTAATTCCGATGCAATTTCTGTGTTTCATCGTCAAAAAGAAGGTCCAAGGGAAACAGTAAACCTGAAGTGAAGCATCGGAATCTATAACTAGTGTCACAGGAATGGTGCTAATCATAGACTGTAAGATGAGTCAGTATTCTTGTACTTAAGTCGGCATTGTGTCTTTTCTATTTAATTCCGATGCAATTTCTGCGTTTCATCGTCAATAAGAAGGTCCAAGGGATACAGTAAACCTGAAGTGAAGCATCGGAATCTACAACTAGTGTCACAGGAATGGTTCAAAACATAATCAGGAACAAGAGTCAGTCTTCTTGTACTTAAGTTGGCATTGTGACTTCTTATTTAATTCCGATGACATTTCTGTGTTTCACCGTCAATAAGAAGGTCAGAGGGATACAGTAAACCTGAAGTGAAGCATCGGAATCTATAGCTAGTGTCACAGGAAAGGTTCAAACATAGACAGTAAGAAGAGTCAGTCTTCTTGTACTTAAGTTGGCATTGTGCCTTTTGTATTTAATTCCGATGAAATTTCTGTGTTTCATCGTCAATAAGAAGGTCAGAGGGATACAGTAAACCTGAAGTGAAGCATCGGAATCTCAAACTAGTGTCACAGGAATGGTTCAAACGTAGACAGTAAGAAGAGTCAGTCTTCTTGTACTTAAGTTGGCATTGTGCCTTTTGTATTTAATTCCGATGCAATTTCTGTGTTTCATCGTCAATAAGAAGGTCAGAGGTATACAGTAAACCTGAAGTGAAGCATCGGAATCTATAACTAGTGTCACTGGAATGGTTCAAATTATAGACAGTATGAAGAGTCAGTCTTCTTGTACTTAAGTCGGCATTGTGCCTTTTGTATTGAATTCCGAACCAATTTCTGTGTTTCATCGTCAATAAGAAGGTGCAAGGGATACAGTAAACCTGAAGTGAAGCATCGGAAACAATAACTAGTGTCACAGGAATGGTTCAAAGCATAGACAGTAAGAAGAGTCAGTCTTCTTGTACTTAAGTCGGTATTGTGCCTTTTGTATTTCATTCCGATGGAATTTCTGTGTTTCATCGTGAATAAGGTCAGAGGGATACAGTAAACCTGAAGTGAAGCATCGGAATCTATAACTAGTGTCACAGGAATGGTTCAAAACATAGACAGTAGGAAGAGTCAGTGTTCTTGTACTTTTGTATTTAATTCCGATGCAATTTCAGTGTTTCATCGTCAATAAGAATGTAAAAGGGATACAGTAAACCTAAAGTGAAGCATCGGAATCTATAAATAGTGTCACAGGAATGGTTCAAAACATAGTCTGTAAGAAGAGTCAGTCTTCTTGTACTTAAGTCGGCATTGTGCCTTTTGTATTTAATTTGGATGCAATTTCTGTGTTACATCGTCAATAAGGAAGTCAGAAGGATACAGTAATCCTGAAGTTAAGCATCGGAATCTATGACTAGTGGCACAGGAATGGTTCAAAGCATAGTCCATAAGAAGAGTCAGTCTTCTTGTACTTAAGTCGGTATTGTGCCTTTTTGTATTTAATTCCGATGCAATTTCTGTGTTTCATCGTCAATAACACGGTCCAAGGGATACAGTAAACCTGAAGTGAAGCATCGGAATCTATAACTAGTGTCACAATAATGGTTGAAAATATAGACAGTAGGAAGAGTCAGTTTTCTTGTACTTAAGTCGGCATTGTGCCTTTTCTATTTCATTCGGAAGCAATTTCTGTGTTTCATCGTCAATAAGACGGTCATGGGGATACAGTAAACCTGAATTGAAGCATCGGAATCTATAACTAGTGTCACAGGAATGGTTGAAAGCATAGACAGTTGGAAGAGTCAGTCTTCTTGTACTTAAGTCGGCATTGTGCCTTTTGTATTTAATTCCGATGCAATTTCTGTGTTTCATCGTCAATAAGAAGGTCCAAGGGATACAGTCAACCTGGAGTGAAACATCGGAATCTATAACTAGTGTCACAGGGACGGTTCAAAACATAGACAGTAAGATGAGTCAGTATTCTTGTACTTAAATCGGCATTGTGCTTTTTGTATTTAATTCCGATGCAATTTCTGTGTTCCATCGTCACTAAGAAGGTCAGAGGGATACAGTAATCGGGAAGTTAAGCATCGGAATCTATAACTAGAGTCACAGGAATGGTTCAAAGCATAGTCAGTAAGAAGGGTCAGTCTTCTTGTAGTTCAGTCGGCCTTGTGCCTTTTGTATTGAATTCCGATGCTATTTCTGTGTTTCATCGACAATAAGGAGGTCCAAGGGATACAGTAAACCTGAAGTGAAGCATCGGAATCAATAACAAGTGTCTTAGGAATGGTTCAAAACATAGACAGTAGGAAGAGTCAGTCTTCTAGTACTTAAGTCGGCATTGTGCCTTTTCTAATTCATTCGGAAGCAATTTCTGTGTTTCATCGTCAATAGGACGGTCAGGGGGATACAGTAAACCTGAATTGAAGCATCGGAATCTATAACTAGTGTCACAGGAATGGTTGAAAGCATAGACAGTTGGAAGAGTTAGTCTTCTTGAACTTAAGTCGGCATTGTGTCTTTTGTATTTAATTCCGATGCTATATCTCTGTTTCATCGGCAATAAGAAGGTCCAAGGGATACAGTAAACCTGAAGTGAAGCATCGGAATCTACAACTAGTGTCACAGGAATGATTCAAAACGTAGTCAGGAAGAAGAGTCAGTCTTCTTGTACTCAAGTCGGCATTGTGCCTTTTGTATTTAATTCCGATGCAATTTCAGTGTTTAATCGTCAATAAGAAGGTCTAAGGGACACAGGAAGCCTGCAGTGAAGCATTGGAATCTATAACTAGTGTCACAGGGATGGTTCAAAGCATAGACAGTAAGAAGAGTCAGTCTTCTTGTACTTAAGTCGGCATTGTGCCTTTTGTATTTAATTCCGATGCAATTTCTGTGTTTCATCGTCAATAAGAAGGTCGAAGGGATACAGTAAACCTGGAGTGAAGCATCGGAGTCTATAACTAGTGTCACAGGAATGGTTAAAAGCATAGACAGTAAGAAGTGTCAGTCTTCTTGTACTTAATCCAGCATTGTGCCTTTTGTATTTAATTCCGATGCAATTTCTTTGTTTCATAGTCAATAAGAAGGTCAGAGGGATACAGTAAACCTAAAGTGAAGCAACGGAATCTATAACTTGTGTCACAGGAATGGTTGAAAACATAGACAGTAGGAAGAGTCAGTCTTCCAGTACTTAAGTCGGCATTGTGCCTTTTCTATTTAATTCGGATGCAAATTCTGTGTTTCATCGTCAATAAGACGGTCAGAGGGATACAGTAAACCTGAAGTGAAGCATCGGAATGTATAACTAGTGTCACAGGAATGGTTCAAAACATAGACAGTTGGAAGAGTCAGTCTTCTTGTACTTAAGTCGGCATTGTGCCTTTTGTATTTAATTCCGATGCAATTTCTGTGATTCATCGTAAATAACAAGGTCCAAGGGATACAGTAAACCTGAAGTGAAGCATCGGACTCTATAACTAGTGTCACAGAAATGGTTCAAAACATAGACAGTAGGAAGAGTCAGTCTTCTTGTACATAAGTCGGCATTGTGCCTTTTGTATTTAATTCCGATGCAATTTCTGTGTTTCATCGTCAAAAAGAAGGTCCAAGGGAAACAGTAAACCTGAAGTGAAGCATCGGAATCTATAACTAGTGTCACAGGAATGGTGCTAATCATAGACTGTAAGATGAGTCAGTATTCTTGTACTTAAGTCGGCATTGTGTCTTTTCTATTTAATTCCGATGCAATTTCTGCGTTTCATCGTCAATAAGAAGGTCC
Source organism: Schistocerca serialis cubense (assembly GCF_023864345.2). Lineage (NCBI taxonomy): Eukaryota > Metazoa > Arthropoda > Insecta > Orthoptera > Acrididae > Schistocerca > Schistocerca serialis. The sequence continues at coordinate 2,724,241 of NC_064645.1, forward strand.
AGGGGATACAGTTAACCTGAAGTGAAGCATCGGAATATATTACTAGTGTCACAGAAATGATTCAAAACGTAGACAGTAGGAAGAGTCAGTCTTCTTGTACTTAACTCGGCAATGTGCCTTTTGTATTTAATTGCGATGCAATTTCGGTATTTCATCGTCAACAAGAAGGTCAGAGGGATACAGTAAACCTGAAGTGAAGCATCGGAATCTGTAACTAGTGTCACAGGAATGTTTCAAAACATAGACAGTAAGAAGAGTCAGTCTTCTTGGACTTGAGTCGGCATTGTGCCTTTTGTATTAAATTCCGATGCAATTTCTGTGTTTCATCGTCAATAAGAAAGTCAGAGGGATACAGTAAACCTGAAGTGAAGCATCGGAATCTGTAACTAGTGTCACAGGAATGTTTCAAAACATAGACAGTAAGAAGAGTCAGTCTTCTTGGACTTGAGTCGGCATTGTGCCTTTTGTATTAAATTCCGATGCAATTTCTGTATTTCATCATCTAGAAGAAAGCAAAAGGATACAGTAAACCTGAAGTCAAGCATCGGAATCTATAACTAGTGTCACAGGAATGGTACAAAACATAGACAGTAAGAAGAGTCAGTCTTCTTGTACTTAATTCGGCATTGTGCCTTTTCTATTTAATTCCGATGCAATGTCTGTGTTTCATCGTCAATAACAAGTTCAGAGGGATAATGTAAACCTCAAGTGAAGCATCGGAATCTATAACTAGTGTCATATGAATGGTTCAAACATAGACAGTAAGAAGAGTCAGTTTTCTTGTACTTAAGTCAGCATTGTGCCTTTTGTATTTAATTCCGATGCAATTTCTATGTTTCATCGTCAATAAGAATGTCAGAGGGATACAGCAAACCTGAAGTGAAGCATCGGAATCTATAACTTGTGTCACAGAAATGGTTCAAAACATAGACAGTAAGAAGAGTCAGTTTTCTTGTACTTAAGTCGGCATTGTGCCTTTTGTATTTAATTCCGATGCAAATTCAATGTTTCATCGACAATACGAAGGTCAGAGGCATACAGTAAACCTGAAGTGAAGCATCGGAATCTATAACTAGCGTCACAGGAATTGTTCAAAACATAGACAGTAAGAAGGGTCAGTCGGTTTGGGCCTTTTGTATTTAATTCCGATGCAATTTCTGTGTTTCATCGTGAATAAGGTCAGAGGGATACAGTAAACCTGAAGTGAAGCATTGGAATCTATAACTAATGTCACAGAAATGGTTCAAAACATAGACAGTAAGAAGTGTCAGTCTTCTTGTACTTGAGTCGGCATTGTGCCTTTTGTATTAAATTCCGATGCAATTTCGGTGTTTTATCGTCAATAAGAAGGTCCAAGGGATTCAGTAAACCTGAAGTCAAGCATCGGAATCTATAACTAGTGTCAATGGAATGGTTCAAAACATAGAGAGTAGGAAGAGTCAGTCTCCTTGTACTTAATTCGGCATTGTGCCTTTTGTATTTAATTCCGATGCCTTGTCTGTGTTTCATCGTCAATCATAAGGTGCAAGGGATACAGTAAACCTGAAGTGAAGCATCGGAATATATAACTAGTGTCACAGAAATGGTTCAAAACATAGACAGTAGGAAGAGTCAGTCTTCTTGTACTTAATTCGGCATTGTGCCTTTTGTATTTAATTCCGATGCAATTTCTGAGTTTCATCGTCAATAAGACGGTCAGAGGGATACAGTAAACCTGAAGTGAAGCATCGGAATGTATAACTAGTGTCACAGGAATGGTTCAAAACATAGACAGTTGGAAGAGTCAGTCTTCTTGTACTTAAGTCGGCATTGTGCCTTTTGTATTTAATTCCGATGCAATTTCTGTGATTCATCGTAAATAACAAGGTCCAAGGGATACAGTAAACCTGAAGTGAAGCATCGGACTCTATAACTAGTGTCACAGAAATGGTTCAAAACATAGACAGTAGGAAGAGTCAGTCTTCTTGTACATAAGTCGGCATTGTGCCTTTTGTATTTAATTCCGATGCAATTTCTGTGTTTCATCGTCAAAAAGAAGGTCCAAGGGAAACAGTAAACCTGAAGTGAAGCATCGGAATCTATAACTAGTGTCACAGGAATGGTGCTAATCATAGACTGTAAGATGAGTCAGTATTCTTGTACTTAAGTCGGCATTGTGTCTTTTCTATTTAATTCCGATGCAATTTCTGCGTTTCATCGTCAATAAGAAGGTCCAGGGGATACAGTTAACCTGAAGTGAAGCATCGGAATATATTACTAGTGTCACAGAAATGATTCAAAACGTAGACAGTAGGAAGAGTCAGTCTTCTTGTACTTAACTCGGCAATGTGCCTTTTGTATTTAATTGCGATGCAATTTCGGTATTTCATCGTCAACAAGAAGGTCAGAGGGATACAGTAAACCTGAAGTGAAGCATCGGAATCTGTAACTAGTGTCACAGGAATGTTTCAAAACATAGACAGTAAGAAGAGTCAGTCTTCTTGGACTTGAGTCGGCATTGTGCCTTTTGTATTAAATTCCGATGCAATTTCTGTGTTTCATCGTCAATAAGAAAGTCAGAGGGATACAGTAAACCTGAAGTGAAGCATCGGAATCTGTAACTAGTGTCACAGGAATGTTTCAAAACATAGACAGTAAGAAGAGTCAGTCTTCTTGGACTTGAGTCGGCATTGTGCCTTTTGTATTAAATTCCGATGCAATTTCTGTATTTCATCATCTAGAAGAAAGCAAAAGGATACAGTAAACCTGAAGTCAAGCATCGGAATCTATAACTAGTGTCACAGGAATGGTACAAAACATAGACAGTAAGAAGAGTCAGTCTTCTTGTACTTAATTCGGCATTGTGCCTTTTCTATTTAATTCCGATGCAATGTCTGTGTTTCATCGTCAATAACAAGTTCAGAGGGATAATGTAAACCTCAAGTGAAGCATCGGAATCTATAACTAGTGTCATATGAATGGTTCAAACATAGACAGTAAGAAGAGTCAGTTTTCTTGTACTTAAGTCAGCATTGTGCCTTTTGTATTTAATTCCGATGCAATTTCTATGTTTCATCGTCAATAAGAATGTCAGAGGGATACAGCAAACCTGAAGTGAAGCATCGGAATCTATAACTTGTGTCACAGAAATGGTTCAAAACATAGACAGTAAGAAGAGTCAGTTTTCTTGTACTTAAGTCGGCATTGTGCCTTTTGTATTTAATTCCGATGCAAATTCAATGTTTCATCGACAATACGAAGGTCAGAGGCATACAGTAAACCTGAAGTGAAGCATCGGAATCTATAACTAGCGTCACAGGAATTGTTCAAAACATAGACAGTAAGAAGGGTCAGTCGGTTTGGGCCTTTTGTATTTAATTCCGATGCAATTTCTGTGTTTCATCGTGAATAAGGTCAGAGGGATACAGTAAACCTGAAGTGAAGCATTGGAATCTATAACTAATGTCACAGAAATGGTTCAAAACATAGACAGTAAGAAGTGTCAGTCTTCTTGTACTTGAGTCGGCATTGTGCCTTTTGTATTAAATTCCGATGCAATTTCGGTGTTTTATCGTCAATAAGAAGGTCCAAGGGATTCAGTAAACCTGAAGTCAAGCATCGGAATCTATAACTAGTGTCAATGGAATGGTTCAAAACATAGAGAGTAGGAAGAGTCAGTCTCCTTGTACTTAATTCGGCATTGTGCCTTTTGTATTTAATTCCGATGCCTTGTCTGTGTTTCATCGTCAATCATAAGGTGCAAGGGATACAGTAAACCTGAAGTGAAGCATCGGAATATATAACTAGTGTCACAGAAATGGTTCAAAACATAGACAGTAGGAAGAGTCAGTCTTCTTGTACTTAATTCGGCATTGTGCCTTTTGTATTTAATTCCGATGCAATTTCTGAGTTTCATCGTCAATACGAAGGTCAGAGGGATACAGTAAACCTGAAGTGAAGCATCGGAATCTATAACTAGTGTCACAGGAATGTTTCAAAACATATACAGTAAGAAGAGTCAGTCTTCATGTACTTAAGTCGGCATTGTGCCTTTTCTATTTAATTCCGAGGCAATCTCTGTGTGTCTTCGTCAATAAGAAGGTCAGAGGGATACAGTAAACCTAAAGTGAAGCATCGGAATCTATAACTAGTGTCACAGGAATGGGTCAAAACATAGTCAGTAAGAAGAGTCAGTCATCGTGTCCTTCAGCCGGCATTGTGCCTTTTGTATTTAATTCCGGTGCAATTTCTGTGTTTCATCGTCAATAAGAAAGTCAGAGGGATACAGTAAACCTGAAGTGAGCATCAGAATCTATAACTAGTGTCACAGGAATGTTTCAAAAAATAGACGGTATAAAGATACAGTCTTCTTGTACTTAAGTCGGCATTGTGCCTTTTGTATTTAATTCCGATGCAATTTCTGTGTTTCATCGTCAATAAGAAGGTCCAAGGGATACAGGAAACCTGAAGTGAAGCATCGGAATATATAACTAGTGTCACAGGAATGGTTCAAAACATAGTCAGTAAGAAGAGTCAGTCTTCGTGTCCTTCAGCCGGCATTGTGACTTTTGTATTTAATTCCGATGCAATTTCTGTGTTTTATCGTCAATAAGAAGGTCCAAGGGATTCAGTAAACCTGAAGTCAAGCATCGGAATATATAACTAGTGTCAATGGAACGGTTCATTACATAGACAGTAGGAAGAGTCAGTCTTCTTGTACTTAATTCGGCATTGTGCCTTTTGTATTTAATTCCGATGGAATTTCTGTGTTTCATCGTGAACAAGGTCAGAGGGATACAGTAAACCTGAAGTGAAGCATCGGAATCTATAACTAGTGTCACAGGAATTGTTCAAAACATAGACAGTAAGAAGAGTCAGTCGGTATTGTGCCTTTTGTATTTAATTCCGATGCAATTTCTGTGTTTCATCGTGAATAAGGTCAGAGGGATACAGTAAACCTTGAAGTGAAGCATCGGAATCTATAACTAGTGTCACAGGAATTATTCAAAACATTGTCAGTAGGAAGAGTCAGTCTTCTTGTCCCTAAGTCGGCATTGTGCGTTTTGTATTTAATTCCGATGCAATTTCTGTGTTTCATCGTCAATAAGAAGTTCCAAGGGTTACAGTAAACCTAGAGTGAAGCATCGGAATCTATAACTAGTATCACAGGAATGGTTCAAAACATAGACATTAAGAAGAGTCAGTCTTCTTGTACTTAAGTCGGCATTGTGCCTTTTCTATTTAATTCCGAGGCAATTTCTGTGTGTCTTCGTCAATTAGAAGGTCAGAGGGATACAGTAAACTTGAAGTGAAGCATCGGAATCTATAACTAGTGTCACAGGAATGCTTCAAAACATAGTCAGTAAGAAGTGTCAGTCTTCTTGTCCTTAAGTCGGCATTGTGCCTTTTGTATTTAATTCCGATGCAATTTCTGTGTTTCATCGTCAATAAGAAGGTCCAAGGGATACAGTAAACCTAGAGTGAAGCATTGGAATCTATAACTAGTGTCACAGGAATGGTTCAAAACATAGACAGTAAGAAGAGTCAGTCTTCTTGTACTTGAGTCGGCATTGTGCCTTTTGTATTAAATTCCGATGCAATTTCTGTGTTTTATCGTCAATAAGAAGGTCCAAGGGATTCAGTAAACCTGAAGTCAAGCATCGGAATCTATAACTAGTGTCAATGGAATGGTTCAAAACATAGACAGTAGGAAGAGTCAGTCTTCTTGTACTTAATTCGGCATTGTGCCTTTTGTATTTAATTCCGATGCTATTTCTGTGTTTCATCGTCAATAATAAGGTCCAAGGGATACAGTAAACCTGAAGTGAAGCATCGGAATATATAACTAGTGTCACAGAAATGGTTCAAAACATAGACAGTAGGAAGAGTCAGTCTTCTTGTACTTAATTCGGTATTGTGCATTTTGTATTTAATTTCGATGCAATTTCTGAGTTTCATCGTTAATAATAAGGTCAGAGGGATACAGTAAACCTGAAGTGAAGCATCGGAATCTATAACTAGTGTCACAGGAATGTTTCAATACATAGTCAGTAAGAAGTGTCAGTCTTCTTGTCCTTAAGTCGGCATTGTGCCTTTTGTATTTAATTCGGATGCAATTTCTGTGTTTCATGGTCTATAAGAAGGTCTAAGGGATACAGTAAACCTGGAGTGAAGCATCGGAATCTATAACTAGTGTCACAGGAATGTTTCAAAACATAGACAGTATGAAGATACAGTCTTCTTGTACTTAAGTCGGCATTGTGCCTTTTGTATTTAATTCCATTGCAATTACTGTGTTTCATCGTCAATATGAAGGTCCAGGGGATACAGTAAACCTTAAGTGAAGCATCGGAATATATAACTAGTGTCACAGAAATGGTTCAAAACATAGACAGTAGGAAGAGTCAGTCTTCTTGTACTAAATTCGGCATTGTGCCTTTTCTATTTAATTCCGATGCAATTTCTGTGTTTCATCGTCAATAAGAAGGTCAGAGGGATACAGTAAACCTGAAGTGAAGCATCGGAATCTATAACTAGTGTCACAGGAATGTTTCAAAACATAGACAGTAAGAAGAGTCAGTCTTCTTGTACTTGAGTCGGCCTTGTGCATTTTGTATTAAATTCCGATGCAATTTCTGTGTTTCATCGTCAATAAGAAGGTTCAAGGGATTCAGTAAACCTGAAATCAAGCATCGGAATCTATAACTAGTGTCAATGGAATGGTTCAATACATAGACAGTTGGAAGAGTCAGTCTATTTGTAGTTAATTCGGCATTGTGCCTTTTGTATTTAATTGCGATGCAATTTCTGTATTACATCGTCAATAAGATGGTCAGAGGGATACAGTAAACCTGAAGTGAAGCATCGGAATCTGTAACTAGTGTCACAGGAATGGTTCAAAACATAGTCAGAAAGAAGAGTCAGTCTTCCTGTCCTTAAGTCAGCATTGTGCCTTTTGTACTTAATTCCGGTGCAACTTCTGTGTTTCATCGTCAATAAGAAAGTCAGAGGGATACAGTAAACCTGAAGTGAAGCATCGGAATCTATAACTAGTGTCACAGGAATGTTTCAAAACATAGACAGTAAGAAGAGTCAGTCTTCTTGTACTTGAGTTGGCATTGTGCCTTTTGTATTAAATTCCGATGCAATTTCTGTATTTCATCGTCAATAAGAAGGTCCAAGGATACAGTAAACCTGAAGTCAAGCATCGGAATCTATAAATAGTGTCACAGGAATGGTTCAAAACATAGACAGTAAGAAGAGTCAGTCTTCTTGTACTTAATTCGGCATTGTGCCTTTTCTTTTTAATTCCGATGCAATGTCTGTGTTTCATCGTCAATAAGAAGTCCAGAGGGATAATGTAAACCTCATGTGAAGCATCGGAATCTATAACTACTGTCACATGAATGGTTCAAACATAGACAGTAAGAAGAGTCAGTTTTCTTGTACATAAGTCAGCATTGTTCCTTTTGTATTTAATTCCGATGCAATTTCTATGTTTCATCGTCAATAAGAAAGTCAGAGGGATACTGCAAACCTTAAGTGAAGCATCGGAATCTATAACTTGTGTCACAGGAATGGTTCAAAGCATAGACAGTAAGAAGAGTCAGTTTTCTTGTACTTACGTCGGCATTGTGCCTTTTGTATTTAATTCCGGTGCAATTTCTGTGTTTCATCGTCAATAAGAAAGTCAGAGGGATACAGTAAACCTGAAGTGAGCATCGGAATCTATAACTAGTGTCACAGGAATGTTTCAAAACATAGACAGTATAAAGATACAGTCTTCTTCTACTTAAGTCGGCATTGTGCATTTTGTATTTAATTCCGATGTAATTTCTGTGTTTCATCGTCAATAATAAGGTCCAAGGGATACAGTAAACCTGAAGTGAAGCATCGGAATATATAACTAGTGTCACAGAAATGGTTCAAAACATAGACAATAGGAAGAGTCAGTCTTCTTGTACTTAATTCGGCATTGTGCCTTTTCTATTTAATTCCGATGCAATTTCTGTGTTTCATCGTCAATAAGAAGGTCAGAGGGATACAGTAAACCTGAAGTGAAGCATTGGAATGTATAACTAGTGTCACAGGAATGGTTCAAAACATAGACAGTAAGAAGAGTCAGTCTTCTTGTACTTGAGTCGACATTGTGCCTTTTGTATTAAATTCCGATGCAATTTCTGTGTTTAATCGTCAATAAGAAGGTCCAAGGGATACAGTAAACCTGAAGTGAAGCATCGGAATCTATAACTAGTGTCACAGGAATGGTTCAAAACATAGTCAGTAAGAAGAGTCAGTCTTCCTGTCCTTAAGTCAGCATTGTGCCTTTTGTACTTAATTCCGGTGCAACTTCTGTGTTTCATCGTCAATAAGAAGGTCAGAGGCATACAGTAAACTTGAAGTGAAGCATCGGAATCTATAACTAGTGTCACAGGAATTGTTCAAAACATAGACAGTAAGAATGGTCAGTCCGTATTGTGCCTTTTGTATGTAATTCCGATGCAATTTCTGTGTTTCATCGTGAAAAAGGTCAGAGGGATACAGTAAACCTGAAGTGAAGCATCGGAATCTATAACTAGTGTCACAGGAATGGTTCCAAACATAGACAGTAAGAAGAGTCAGTCTTCTTCTACTTAAGTTGGCATTGTGCCTTTTCTATTTAATTCCGATGCAATTACTGTGTTCATCGTCAATAAGAAGGTCCAAGGGATACTCTAACCTAAAGTGAAGCATCGGAATCTATAACTAGTGTCACAGGAATGGTTCAAAACAAAACATTAAGAAGAGTCCGTCTTCTTGTACTTAAGTCGGCATTGTGCCTTTTCTATTTATTTCCAAGGCAATTTCTGTGTTTCATCGTCAATAAGAAGGTCAGAGGGATACAGTAAACCTGAAGTGAAGCATTGGAATCTATAACTAGTTTCACAGGAATGGTTCAAAACATAGACAGTAAGAAGTGTCAGTCTTCTTCTACTTGAGTCGGCATTGTGCCTTTTGTATCAAATTCCGATGCAATTTCGGTGTTTTATCGTCAATAAGAAGGTCCAAGGGATTCAGTAAACCTGAAGTCAAGCATCGGAATCTATAACTAGTGTCAATGGAATGGTTCAAAACATAGACAGTAGGAAGAGTCAGTCTCCTTGTACTTAATTCGGCATTGTGCCTTTTGTATTTAATTCCGATGCTATGTCCGTGTTTCATCGTCAATCATAAGGTCCAAGGGATACAGTAAACCTGAATTGAAGCATCGGAATATATAACTAGTGTCACAGAAATGGTTCAAAACATAGACAGTAGGAAGAGTCAGTCTTCTTGTACTTAATTCGGCATTGTGCCTTTTGTATTTAAATCCGATGCAATTTCTGAGTTTCATCGTCAATAAGAAGGTCAGAGGGATAGAGTAAACCTGAAGTGAAGCATCGGAATCTATAACTAGTGTCACAGGAATGGTTCAAAACATAGTCAGTAAGAAGGGTCACTCTTCTTGTCCTTAAGTCAGCAATGTGCCTTTTGTATTTAATTCCGGTTTAACTTCTGTATTTCATCGTCAATAAGAAAGTCAGAGGGATACAGTAAACCTGAAGTGAAGCATCGGAATCTATAACTAGTGTCACAGGAATGTTTCAAAACATATACAGTAAGAAGAGTCAGTCTTCTTGTACTTAAGTCGGCATTGTGCCTTTTCTATTTAATTCCGAGGCAATTTCTGTGTGTCTTCGTCAATAAGGTCAGAGGGATACAGTAAACCTAAAGTGAAGCATCGGAATCTATAACTAGTGTCACAGGAATGGTTCAAAACATAGTCAGTAAGAAGAATCAGTCTTCGTGTCCTTCAGCCGGCATTGTGCCTTTTGTATTTAATTCCGGTGCAATTTCTGTGTTTCATCGTCAATAAGAAAGTCAGAGAGATACAGTAAACCTGAAGTGAGCATCGGAATCTATAACTAGTGTCACAGGAATGTTTCGAAACATAGACAGTATAAAGATACAGTCTTCTTGTACTTAAGTGGGCATTGTGCATTTTGTATTTAATTCCGATGCAATTTCTGTGTTTCATCGTCAATAAGAAGGTCCAAGGGATACAGTAAACCTGAAGTGAAGCATCGGAATATATAACTAGTGTCACAGAAATGGTTCAAAACATAGACAATAGGAAGAGTCAGTCTTCTTGTACTTAATTCGGCATTGTGCCTTTTCTATTTAATTCCGATGCAATTTCTGTGTTTCATCGTTAATAAGAAGGTCAGAGGGATACAGTAAACCTGAAGTGAAGCATCGGAATCAATAACTAGTGTCAATGGAATGATTCAAAACATAGTCAGTAAGAAGGTTCAGTCTTCTTGTCCTTAATTCAGCATTGTGCCTTTTGTATTTAATTCCGGTGCAATTTCTGTGTTTCATCGTGAATAAGGTCAGAGGGATACAGTAAACCTGAAGTGAAGCATCGGAATCTATAACTAGTGTCACAGGAATTGTTCAAAACATAGACAGTAAGAAGAGTCAGTCGGTATTGTGCCTTTTGTATTTAATTCCGACGCAATTTCTGTGTTTCATCGTGAATAAGGTCAGAGGGATACAGTAAACCTTGAAGTGAAGCATCGGAATCTATAACTAGTGTCACAGGAATGGTTCAAAACATTGTCAGTAGGAAGAGTCAGTCTTCTTGTCCCTAAGTCGGCATTGTGCCTTTTGTATTTAATTCCGATGCAATTTCTGTGTTTCATCGTCAAAAAGAAGGTCCAAGGGTTACACTAAACCTAGAGTGAAGCATCGGAATCTATAACTAGTGTCACAGGAATGGTTCAAAACATAGACATTAAGAAGAGTCAGTCTTCTTGTACTTAAGTCGGCATTGTGCCTTTTCTATTTAATTCCGAGGCAATTTCTGTGTGTCTTCGTCAATAAGAAGGTCAGAGGGATACAGTAAACCTGAAGTGAAGCATCGGAATCTATAACTAGTGTCACAGGAATGCTTCAAAACATAGACATTAAGAAGAGTCAGTCTTCTTGTACTTGAGTCGGCATTGTGCCTTTTGTATTAAATTCCGATGCAATTTCTGTGTTTTATCGTCAATAAGAAGGTCCAAGGGATTCAGTAAACCTGAAGTCAAGCATCGGAATCTATAACTAGTGTCAATGGAATGGTTCAAAACATAGACAGTAGGAAGAGTCAGTCTTCTTGAACTTAATTCAGTATTGTGCCTTTTGTATTTAATTCCGATGCAATGTCTGAGTTTCATCGTTAATAAGAAGGTCAGAGGGATACAGTAAACCTGAAGTGAAGCATCGGAATCAATAACTAGTGGCAATGGAATGATTCAAAACATAGTCAGTAAGAAGGTTCAGTCTTCTTGTCCTTAATTCAGCATTGTGCCTTTTGTATTTAATTCCGGTTTATTTTCTGTGTTTCATCGTCAATAAGAGAGTCAGAGGGATACAGTAAACCTGAAGTGAAGCATCGGAATCTATAACTAGTGTCACAGGAATGTTTCAAAACATAGTCAGAAAGAAGAGTCAGTCTTCTTGTCCTTAAGTCGGCAGTGTGCCTTTTGTATTTAATTCGGATGCAATTTCTGTGTTTCATGGTCAATAAGAAGGTCTAAGGGATACAGTAAACCTGGAGTGAAGCATCGTAAAATATAACTAGTGTCACAGGAATGTTTCAAAACATAGACAGTAATAAGAGTCAGTCTTCTTGTACTTGAGTCGGCATTGTGCATTTTGTATTACATTCCGATGCAATTTCTATGTTTTATCGTCAATAAGAAGGTCCAAGGGATTCAGTAAACCTGAAGTCAAGCATCGGAATCTATAACTAGTGTCAATGGAATGGTTCAATACATAGACAGTAGGAAGAGTCGGTCTACTTGTACTTAATTCGGCATTGTGCCTTTTGTATTTAATTCCGATGTTATTTCTGTGTTTCATCGTCAATAAGAAGGTCCAAGGGATACAGGTAACCTGAAGTGAAGCATTGGAATATATAACTAGTGTCACAGAAATGGTTCAAAACATAGACAGTAGGAAGAGTCAGTCTATTTGTACTTAATTCGGCATTGTGCCTTTTGTATTTAATTGCGATGCGATTTCTGTATTTCATCGTCAATAAGATGGTCAGAGGGATACAGTAAACCTGAAGTGAAGCATCGGAATCCATAACTAGTGTCACAGGAATGGTTCAAAACATAGTCAGTAAGAAGAGTCTGTCTTCCTGTCCTTAAGTCAGCATTGTGCCTTTTGTACTTAATTCCGGTGCAACTTCTGTGTTTCATCGTCAATAAGAATGTCAGAGGGATACAGTAAACCTGAAGTGAAGCATCGGAATCTATAACTAGTGTCACAGGAATGTTTCAAAACATAGACAGTAAGAAGAGTCAGTCTTCTTGTACTTGAGTCGGCATTGTGCCTTTTGTATTAAATTCCGATGCAATTTCTGTATTTCATCGTCAATAAGAAGATCAGAGGGATACAGTAAACCTGAAGTGAAGCATTGGAATGTATAACTAGTGTCACAGGAATGGTTCAAAACATATACAGTAAGAAGAGTCAGTCTTCTTGTACTTGAGTCGGCATTGTGCCTTTTGTATTAAATTCCGATGCAATTTCTGTGTTTTATCGTCAATAAGAAGGTCCAAGGGATTCAGTAAACCTGAAGTCAAGCATCGGAATCTATAACTAGTGTCAATGGAACGGTTCATTACTTAGACAGTAGGAAGAGTCAGTCTTCTTGTACTTAATTCGGCATTGTGACTTTTGTATTTAATTCCGATGGAATTTCTGTGTTTCATCGTGAATAAGGTCAGAGGGATACAGTAAACCTGAAGTGAAGCATCGGAATCTATAACTAGTGTCACAGGAATTGTTCAAAACATAGACAGTAAGAAGAGTCAGTCGGTATTGTGCCTTTTGTATTTAATTCCGATGCAATTTCTGTGTTTCATCGTGAATAAGGTCAAAGGGATACAGTAAACCTTGAAGTGAAGCATCGGAATCTATAACTAGTGTCACAGGAATGGTTCAAAACATTGTCAGTAGGAAGAGTCAGTCTTCTTGTACCTAAGTCGGCATTGTGCCTTTTGTATTTAATTCCGATGCAATTTCTGTGTTTCATCGTCAATAAGAAGGTCCAAGGGTTACACTAAACCTAGAGTGAAGCATCGGAATCTATAACTAGTGTCACAGGAATGGTTCAAAACATAGACATTAAGAAGAGTCAGTCTTCTTGTACTTAAGTCGACATTGTGCCTTTTCTATTTAATTCCGAGGCAATTTCTGTGTGTCTTCGTCAATAAGAAGGTCAGAGGGATACAGTAAACCTGAAGTGAAGCATCGGAATCTATAACTAGTGTCACAGGAATGCTTCAAAACATAGACATTAAGAAGAGTCAGTCTTCTTGTACTTGAGTCGGCATTGTGCCTTTTGTATTAAATTCCGATGCAATTTCTGTGTTTTATCGTCAATAAGAAGGACCAAGGGATTCAGTAAACCTGAAGTCAAGCATCGGAATCTATAACTAGTGTCAATGGAATGGTTCAAAACATAGACAGTAGGAAGAGTCAGTCTTCTTGTACTTAATTCGGCATTGTGCCTTTTGTATTTAATTCCGATGCTATTTCTGTGTTTCATCGTCAATAATAAGGTCCAAGGGATACAGTAAACCTGAAATGAAGCATCGGAATATATAACTAGTGTCACAGAAATGGTTCAAAACATAGACAGTAGGAAGAGTCAGTCTTCTTGTACTTAATTCGGTATTGTACCTTTTGTATTTAATTCCGATGCAATGTCTGAGTTTCATCGTTAATAAGAAGTTCAGAGGGATACAGTAAACCTGAAGTGAAGCATCGGAATCAATAACTAGTGTCAAAGGAATGATTCAAAACATAGTCAGTAAGAAGAGTCAGTCTTCTTGTACTTAAGTCGGCATTGTGCCTTTTCTATTTAATTCCGATGCAATGTCTGTGTTTCATCGTCAATAAGAAGTTCAGAGGGATAATGTAAACCTCAAGTGAAGCATCGGAATCTATAACTAGTGTCACAGGAATGGTTCAAAACATAGACAGTAAGAAGAGTCAGTCTTCTTCTACTTGAGTCGGCATTGTGAGTTTTCTATTTAATTCCGATGCAATTCCGGTGTTTCATCGTCAATAAGAAAGTCAGAGGGTACAGTAAACCTGAAGTGAAGCATCGGAATCTATAACTAGTGTCACAGGAATGGTTCAATACATAGACAGTAAGAAGAGTCAGTTTTCTTGTACTTACGTCGGCGTTGTGCCTTTTGTATTTAATTCCTTTGCAAATTCAATGTTTCATCGTCAATAAGAAGGTCAGAGGCATACAGTAAACTTAAAGTGAAGCATCGGAATCTATAACTAGTGTCACAGGAATTGTTCAAAACATAGACAGTAAGAATGGTCAGTCCGTATTGTGCCTTTTGTATTTAATTCCGATGCAATTTCTGTGTTTCATCGTGAATAAGGTCAGAGGGATACAGTAAACCTGAAGTGAAGCATCGGAATCTATAACTAGTGGCACAGGAATGGTTCAAAACATAGTCAGTAAGAAGAGTCAGTCTTCTTGTACTTAAGTCGACATTGTGCCTTTTCTATTTAATTCCGATGCAATTTCTGTGTTTCATCGTCAATAAGAATGTCCAAGGTATACAGTAAACGTGTAGTAAAGCATCGGAATCTAAAACTAGTGTCACAGCAATGGTTCTAACTATAATCACTAAGGAGAGTCAGTCTTCTTGTACTTAAGTCGCCATTGTGCCTTTTCTATTTAATTCCGATGCAATTTCTGTGTTTCATCGTCAATAAGAAGGTCCAAGGTATACAGTAAACCTGGAGTGAAGCATCGCAATCTATAACTAGTGTCACAGGAATGGTTCAAAACATAGACAGTAAGAAGAGTCAGTCTTCTTCTACTTGAGTCGGCATTGTGAGTTTTCTATTTAATTCCGATGCAATTTCGGTGTTTCATCGTCAATAAGAAGGTCAGAGGGATACAGTAAACCTGAAGTGAAGCATCGGAATCTATAAGTAGTGTCACAGGAATGGTTTAAACATAGTCAGTAAGAAGAGTCAGTCTTCTTGTACTTAAGTCGGCATTGTGCCTTTTCTATTTAATTCCAATGCAATTTCTGTGTTTCATCGTCAATAAGAAGGTCCAAGGGTTACAGTCAACCTGGAGTGAAGCATCGGAATCTATAACTAGTGTCACAGGAATGGTTCAAAGCATAGACAGTAATGCGGCATTGTGCCTTTTGTATTTAATTCCGATGCAATTTCTGTGTTTCATCGTCAATAAGAAGGTCAGAGGGATACAGTAAACCTGAAGTGAAGCAACGGAATCTATAACTAGTGTCACAGGAATGGTTCAAAACATAGACAGTAGGAAGAGTCAGTCATCCAGTACTTAAGTCGGCATTGTGCCTTTTGTATTTAATTCCGATGCAATTTCTGTGTTTCATCGTCAATACGAAGGTCAGAGGGATACAGTAATCCTGAAGTTAAGCATCGGAATCCATGACTAGTGTCACAGGAATGGTTCAAAGCATAGTCAGTAATAAGAGTCTGTCTTCTTGTACTTAAGTCGGTATTGTGCCTTTTGTATTTAATTCCGATGCAATTTCTGTGTTTCATCGTCAATAAGTAGGTCAGAGGGATACAGTAAACCTGAAGTGAAGCGACGGAATCTATAACTAGTGTCACAGCAATGGTTCAAAACATAGTCAGTAATAAGAGTCAGGCTTCTTGTACTTAAGTCGGCATTGTGCATTTTGTACTTAATTCCGATGCAGTTTTTGTGTTTCATAGTCAATAAGACGGTCCAAGGGATACAGTCAACCTGGAGTGAAACATCGGAATCTATAACTAGGATCACAGGAATGGTTCAAAGCATAGTCAGTAAAAGGAGTCAGTCTTCTTGTAGTTAAGTTGGCGTTGTGCCTTTTGTATTGAATTCCGATGCAATTTCTGTGTTTCATCGACAATAACAAGGTCCAAGGGATACAGTAAATCTGAAGTGAAGCATCGGATTCTATAACTAGCGTCACAGGAATGGTTCAAAACATGGACAGTTGGAAGAGTCAGTCTTCTTGTACTTAATTCGGCATTGTGCCTTTTCTATTTAATTCCGATGCAATGTCTGTGTTTCATCGTCAATAAGAAGTTCAGAGGGATAATGTAAACCTCAAGTGAAGCATCGGAATCTATAACTAGTGTCACATGAATGGTTCAAACATAGACAGTAAGAAGAGTCAGTTTTCTTGTACTTAATTCAGCATTGTGCCTTTTGTATTTAATTCCGATGCAATTTCTATGTTTCATCGTCAATAAGAATGTCAGAGGGATACAGCAAACCTGAAGTGAAGCATCGGAATCTATAACTTGTATCACAGAAATGGTTCAAAACATAGACAGTAAGAAGAGTCAGTTTTCTTGTACTTAAGTCGGCATTGTGCCTTTTGTATTTAATTCCGATGCAAATTCAATGTTTCATCGTCAATAAGAAGGTCAGATGCATACAGTAAACCTGAAGTGAAGCATCGGAATCTATAACTAGTGTCACAGGAATGGTTCAAAACATAGACAGTAGGAAGAGTCAGTCTTCTTGTACTTAAGCCGGCATTTTGGCTTTTGTATTTAATTGCGATGCAATTTCAGTGTTTCATCGTCAATAAGAATGTAAAAGGGCTACAGTAAACCTGGAGTGAAGCATCGGAATCTATAACTAGTGTCAATGGAATGGTTCAAAACATAGACAGTAAGAAGAGTCAGTCTTCTTCTACTTAAGTTGGCATTGTGCCTTTTCTATTTAATTCCGATGCAATTACTGTGTTCATCGTCAATAAGAAGGTCCAAGGGATACTCTAAACCTAAAGTGAAGCATCGGAATCTATAACTAGTGTCACAGGAATGGTTCAAAACATAGACATTAAGAAGAGTCCGTCTTCTTGTACTTAAGTCGGCATTGTGCCTTTCCTATTTATTTCCGAGGCAATTTCTGTGTTTCATCGTCAATAAGAAGGTCAGAGGTATACAGTAAACCTGAAGGGAAGCATTGGAATCTATAACTAGTGTCACAGGAATGGTTCAAAACATAGACATTAAGAAGAGTCAGTCTTCTTGTATTTGAGTCAGCATTGTGCATTTTGTGTTTAATTCCGATGCAATTTCAGTGTTTCATCGTCAATAAGAAGCTCAGAGGGATACAGTAAACCTGAAGTGAAGCATTGGAATCTATAACTAGTGTCACAGGAATGGTTCAAAACATAGACAGTAAGAAGAGTCAGTCTTCTTGTACTTGAGTCGGCATTGTGCCTTTTGTATTAAATTCCGATGCAATTTCGGTGTTTTATCGTCAATAAGAAGGTCGAAGGGATTCAGTAAACCTGAAGTGAAGCATCGGAATCTATAACTAGTGTCAATGGAATGGTTCAAAACATAGACAGTAGGAAGAGACAGTCTCCTTGTACTTAATTCGGCATTGTGCCTTTTGTATTTAATTCCGATGCTATGTCTGTGTTTCATCGTCAATCATAAGGTCCAAGGGATACAGTAAACCTGAAGTGAAGCATCGGAATATACAACTAGTGTCACAGAAATGGTTCAAAACATAGACAGTAGGAAGAGTCAGTCTTCTTGTACTTAATTCGGCATTGTGCCTTTTGTATTTAATTCCGATGCAATTTCTGAGTTTCATCGTCAATAAGACGGTCAGAGGGATACAGTAAACCTGAAGTGAAGCATCGGAATCTATAACTAGTGTCACAGGAATGGTTCAAAACATACTCAGTAAGAAGGGTCAGTCTTCTTGTCCTTAAGTCAGCATTGTGCCTTTTGTATTTAATTCCTTTTTAACTTCTGCGTTTCATCGTCAATAAGAAAGTCAGAGGGATACAGTTAACCTGAAGTGAAGCATCGGAATCTATAACTAGTGTCACAGGAATGTTTCAAAACATATACAGTAAGAAGAGTCAGTCTTCTTGTACTTAAGTCGGCATTGTGCCTTTTCTATTTAATTCCGAGGCAATTTCTGTGTGTCTTCGTCAATAAGAAGGTCAGAGGGATACAGTAAACCTAAAGTGAAGCATCGGATTCTATAACTAGTATCACAGGAATGGTTCAAAACATAGTCAGTAAGAAGTGTCAGTCTTCGTGTCCTTCAGCCGGCATTGTGCCTTTTGTATTTAATTCCGGTGCAATTTCTGTGTTTCATCGTCAATAAGAAAGTCAGAGGGATACAGTAAACCTGAAGTGAGGCATCGGAATATATAACTAGTGTCACAGAAATGGTTCAAAACATAGACAGTAGGAAGAGTCAGTCTTCTTGTACTTAATTCGGCATTGTGCCTTTTCTATTTAATTCCGATGCAATTTCTGTGTTTCATCGTCAATAAGAAGGTCAGAGGGATACAGTAAACCTGAAGTGAAGCATTGGAATGTATAAGTAGTGTCACAGGAATGGTTCAAAACATAGACAGTAAGAAGAGTCAGTCTTCTCGTACTTGAGTCGGCATTGTGCCTTTTGTATTAAATTCCGATGCAATTTCTGTGTTTTATCGTCAATAAGAAGGTCCAGGGGATTCAGTAAACCTGAAGTCAAGCATCGGAATCTATAACTAGTGTCAATGGAACGGTTCATTACATAGACAGTAGGAAGAGTCAGTCTTCTTGTACTTAATTCGGCATTGTGCCTTTTGTATTTAATTCCGATGGAATCTCTGTGTTTCATCGTGAATAAGGTCAGAGGGATACAGTAAACCTGAAGTGAAGCATCGGAATCTATAACTAGTGTCACAGGAATTGTTCAAAACATAGACAGTAAGAAGAGTCAGTCGGTATTGTGCCTTTTGTATTTAATTCCGATGGAATCTCTGTGTTTCATCGTGAATAAGGTCAGAGGGATACAGTAAACCTGAAGTGAAGCATCGGAATCTATAACTAGTGTCACAGAAGTGGTTCAAAACATTGTCAGTAGGAAGAGTCAGTATTCTTGTCCCTAAGTCGGCATTGTGCCTTTTGTATTTAATTCCGATGCAATTTCTGTGTTTCATCGTCAATAAGAAGGTCCAAGGGTTACAGTAAACCTAGAGTGGAGCATCGGAATCTATAACTAGTGTCACAGGAATGGTTCAAAACATAGACATTAAGAAGAGTCAGTCTTCTTGTACTTATGTCGGCATTGTGCCTTTTCTATTTAATTCCGAGGCAATATCTGTGTGTCTTCGTCAATAAGAAGGTCAGAGGGATACAGTAAACCTGAAGTGAAGCATCGGAATCTATAACTAGTGTCACAGGAATGCTTCAAAACATAGTCAGTAAGAAGAGTCAGTCTTCTTGTCCTTAAGTCGGCATTGTGCCTTTTGTATTTAATTCCGATGCAATTTCTGTGTTTCATCGTCAATAAGAAGGTCCAAGGGATACAGTAAACCTGGAGTGAAGCATTGGAATCTATAACTAGTGTCACAGGAATGGTTCAAAACATAGACAGTAAGAGGAGTCAGTCTTCCTGTACTTGAGTCGGCATTGTGCCTTTTGTATTTAATTCCGATGCTATTTCTGTGTTTCATCGTCAATAATAAGGTCCAAGGGATACAGTAAACCTGAAGTGAAGCATCGGAATATATAACTAGTGTCACAGAAATGGTTCAAAACATAGACAGTAGGAAGAGTCAGTCTTCTTGTATTTAATTCGGTATTGTGCCTTTTGTATTTAATTCCGATGCAATTTCTGAGTTTCATCGTTAATAAGAAGGTCAGAGGGATACAGTAAACCTGAAGTGAAGCATCGGAATCAATAACTAGTGTCACAGGAATGGTTCAAAACATAGTCAGTAAGAAGGTTCAGTCTTCTTGTCCTTAAGTCAGCATTGTGCCTTTTGTATTTAATTCCAGTTTATTTTCTGTGTTTCATCGTCAATAAGAAAGTCAGAGGGATACAGTAAACCTGAAGTGAAGCATCGGAATTCATAACTAGTGTCTCAGGAATGTTTCAAAACATAGTCAGTAAGAAGAGTCAGTCTTCTTGTCCTTAAGTCGGCATTGTGCCTTTTGTATTTAGTTCGGATGCAATTTCTGTGTTTCATGGTCAATAAGAAGGTCTAAGGGATACAGTAAACCTGGAGTGAAGCATCGGAATCTATAACTAGTGTCACAGGAATGTTTCAAAACATAGACAGTATGAAGATACAGTCTTCTTGTACTTAAGTCGGCATTGTGCCTTTTGTATTTGATTCCGATGCAATTACTGTGTTTCATCGTCAATAAGAAGGTCCAGGGGATACAGTAAACCTGAAGTGAAGCATCGGAATATATAACTAGTGTCACAGAAATGGTTCAAAACATAGACAGTAGGAAGAGTCAGACTATTTGTACTTTATTCGGCATTGTGCCTTATGTATTTAATTGCGATGCAATTTCTGTATTTCATCGTCAATAAGATGGTCAGAGGGATACAGTAAACCTGAAGTGAAGCATCGGAATCTATAACTAGTGTCACAGGAATGGTTCAAAACATTGTCAGTAAGAAGAGTCTGTCTTCCTGTCCTTAAGTCAGCATTGTGCCTTTTGTACTTAATTCCGGTGCAACTTCTGTGTTTCATCGTCAATAAGAAAGTCAGAGGGATACAGTAAACCTGAAGTGAAGCATCGGAATCTATAACTAGTGTCACAGGAATGTTTCAAAACATAGACAGTAAGAAGAGTCAGTCTTCTTGTACTTGAGTCGGCATTGTGCCATTTGTATTAAATTCCGATGCAATTTCTGTATTTCATCGTCAAAAAGAAGGTCCAAGGATACAGTAAACCTGAAGTCAAGCATCGGAATCTATAAATAGTGTCACAGGAATGGTTCAAAACATAGACAGTAAGAAGAGTCAGTTTTCTTGTACTTAATTCGGCATTGTGCCTTTCCTATTTAATTCCGATGCAATGTCTGTGTTTCATCGTCAATAAGAAGTTCAGAGGGATAATGTAAACCTCAAGTGAAGCATCGGAATCTATAACTAGTGTCACATGAATGGTTCAAACTTAGACAGTAAGAAGAGTCAGTTTTCTTGTACATAAGTCAGCATTGTTCCTTTTGTATTTAATTCCGATGCAATTTCTATGTTTCATCGTCAATAAGAATGTCAGATGGATACAGCAAACCTTAAGTGAAGCATCGGAATCTATAACTTGTGTCACAGGAATGGTTCAAAACATAGACAGTATGAAGAGTCAGTTTTCTTGTACTTTCGTCGGCATTGTGCCTTTTGTATTTAATTCCTTTGCAAATTCAATGTTTCATCGTCAATAAGAAGGTCAGAGGCACACAGTAAACTTGAAGTGAAGCATCGGAATCTATAACTAGTGACACAGGAATTGTTCAAAACATAGACAGTAAGAATGGTCAGTCCGTATTGTGCCTTTTGTAATTAATTCCGATGCAATTTCTGTGTTTCATCGTGAATAAGGTCAGAGAGATACAGTAAACCTGAAGTGAAGCATCAGAATCTATAACAAGTGGCACAGGAATGGTTCAAAACAAAGTCAGTAAGAAGAGTCAGTCTTTTTGTACTTAAGTCGGCATTATGCTTTTTGTATTTGATTCCGATGTAATTTCTGAGTTTCATCGTCAATAAGAAGTTCAAAATGATACAGTAAACCTGAAGTGAAGCATCGGAATCAATAACTAGTGTCACAGGAATGGTTCAAAGCATAGACAGTAAGAAGAGTCAGTCTTCTTGTACTTAAGTCGGTATTGTGCCTTTTGTATTTCATTCCGATGCAATTTCTGTGTTTCATCGTGAATAAGGTCAGAGGGATACAGTAAACCTGAAGTGAAGCATCGGAATCTATAACTTGTGTCACAGGAATGGTTCAAAACATAGACAGTAGGAAGAGTCAGTGTTCTTGTACTTAAGCCGGCATTTTGACTTTTGTATTTAATTCCGATGCAATTTTAGTGTTTCATCGTCAATAAGAATGTAAAAGGGATACAGTAAACCTGGAGTGAAGCATCGGAATGTATAACTAGTGTCAATGGAATGTTTTAAAACATAGACAGTAAGATGAGTCAGTCTTCTTGTACTTAAGTCGGCATTGTGCCTTTTTTATTTAATTCCGATGCAATTTCTGTGTTTCATCGTCAATAAGAAGGTCAGAGGGATACAGTAAACCTGAAGTGAAGCATCGGAATCTATAACTAGTGTCTCAGGAATGGTTCAAAACACAGTCAGTAAGAAGATCAGTCTTCTTCTACTTAAGTCGGCATTGTGCATTTTCTCTTTAATTCCGATGCAATTACTGTGTTCATCGTCAATAAGAAGGTCCAAGGGATACACTAAACCGACAGTGAAGCATCGGAATCTATAACTAGTGTCACAGGAATGGTTCAAAACATAGACATTAAGAAGTGTCAGTCTTCTTGTCCTTAAGTCGCATTGTGCCTTTTGTATTTAATTCCGGTGCAATTTCTGTGTTTCATCGTCAATACGAAAGTCAGAGGGATACAGTAAACCTGAAGGGAGAATCGGAATCTATAACTAGTTTCACAGGAATGGTACAAAACATAGTCAGTAAGAAGAGTCAGTCTTCTTGTACTTAAGTCGGCCTTGGGGATTTTGTATTTAATTCCGATGCATTATCTGTGTTTCATCGTCAATAAGAAGGTCCAAGGGATACAGTAAACCTGGAGTGAAGCATCGGAATCTATAACTAGTGTCACAGGAATGTTTCAAAACATAAGAAGATACAGTCTTCTTGTACTTAAGTCGTCATTGTGCCTTTTTGTATTTAATTCCGATGCAATTTCTGTGTTTCATGGTCAATAAGAAGGTCCAAGGGATACAGTAAACCTGAAGTGAAGCATCGTATTCTATAACTAGTGTCACAGGAATGGTTCAAAACATAGACAGTAAGAAGAGTCAGTCTTCGTGTACTAAAGTTGGCATTTTGTCTTTTGTATTTAATTCCAATGCTATTACTGTGTGTCACCGTCAATAACAAGGTCCAGGGGATACAGTAAACCTGAAGTGAAGCATCGGAATCTATAACTATTGTCACCGGAACGGTTCAAACTGTTATCAGTAAGAAGAGTCAGTCCTCTTGTACTTAAGTCGGCATTGTGCCATTTCTATTTCATTCCGATGCAGTATGTGTTTTTCATCGTCAATAAGAAGGTCCAAGGGATACAGTAAACCGGGAGTGAAGCATCGGATTCTGTAACTAGTGTCACAGTAATGGTTCAAAACATAGACAGTAAGAAGAGTCAGTCTTCTTGTACTTAAGTCGGCATTGTGCCTTTTGTATTTAATTTCGATTCAATTTCTGTGTTTCATCGTCAATAAGAAGGTCCAAGGGATACAGTCAACCTGGAGTAAAACATCGGAATCTATAACTAGTGTCACAGGGACGGTTCAAAACATAGACAGTAAGATGAGTCAGTATTCTTGTACTTAAATCGGCATTGTGCTTTTTGTATTTAATTCCGATGCAATTTCAGTGTTCCATCGTCACTAAGAAGGTCAGAGGGATACGGTAATCCGGAAGTTAAGCATCGGAATCTATAACTAGAGTCACAGGAATGGTTCAAAGCATAGTCAGTAAGAAGGGTCAGTCTTCTTGTAGTTCAGTCGGCCTTGTGCCTTTTGTATTGAATTCCGATGCTATTTCTGTGTTTCATCGACAATAAGGAGGTCCAAGGGATACAGTAAACCTGAAGTGAAGCATCGGAATCAATAACAAGTGTCTTAGGAATGGTTCAAAACATAGACAGTAGGAAGAGTCAGTCTTCTAGTACTTAAGTCGGCATTGTGCCTTTTCTATTTCATTCGGAAGCAATTTCTGTGTTTCATCGTCAATAGGACGGTCAGGGGGATACAGTAAACCTGAATTGAATCATCGGAATCTATAACTAGTGTCACAGGAATGGTTAAAGCATAGACAGTTGGAAGAGTCAGTCTTCTTGAACTTAAGTCGGCATTGTGTCTTTTGTATTTAATTCCGATGCTATATCTCTGTTTCATCGGCAATAAGAAGGTCCAAGGGATACAGTAAACCTGAAGTGAAGCATCGGAATCTACAACTAGTGTCACAGGAATGATTCAAAACGTAGTCAGGAAGAAGAGTCAGTCTTCTTGTTCTCAAGTCGGCATTGTGCCTTTTGTATTTAATTCCGATGCAATTTCTGTGTTTAATCGTCAATAAGAAGGTCTAAGGGACACAGTAAGCCTGCAGTGAAGCATCGGAATCTATAACTAGTGTCACAGGGATGGTTCAAAGCATAGACAGTAAGAAGAGTCAGTCTTCTTGTACTTAAGTCGGCATTGTGCCTTTTGTATTTAATTTCGATTCAATTTCTGTGTTTCATCGTCAATAAGAAGGTCCAAGGAATACAGTAAAGCTGAAGTGAAGCATCGTAATCTATAACTAGTGTCACAGGAATGGTTCAAAACATAGTCAGTAAGAAGAGTCAGTCTACTTGTACTTAAGTCGGCATTGTGCCTTTTGTATTTAATTCCGATGCAATTTCTGTGTTTCATCGTCAATAAGAAGGTCCAAGGGTTACAGTAAACCTGGAGTGAAGCATCGGAATCTATAACTAGTGTCACAGGAATGGTTCAAACATAGACAGTCAGAAGAGTCAGTCTTCTTGTACTTAAGTCGACATTGTGACTTTTCTATTTAATTCCGATGCAATTTCTGTGTATCATCGTCAATAAGAATGTCCAAGGTATACAGTAAACGTGTAGTAAAGCATCGGAATCTAAAACTAGTGTCACAGCAATGGTTCAAACTATAATCACTAAGAAGAGTCAGTCTTCTTGAACTTAAGTCGCCATTGTGCCTACTCTATTTAATTCCGATGCAATTTCTGTGTTTCATCGTCAATAAGAAGGTCCAAGGTATACAGTAAACCTGGAGTGAAGTATCGGAATCTATAACTAGTGTCACAGGAATGGTTCAAAACATAGACAGTAAGAAGAGTCAGTCTTCTTCTACTTGAGTCGGCTTTGTGAGTTTTCTATTTAATGCCGATGCAATTTCGGTGTTTCATCGTCAATAAGAAGGTCAGAGGGATACAGTAAACCTGAAGTGAAGCATCGGAATCTATAACTAGTGTCACAGGAATGGTTTAAACATAGTCAGTAAGAAGAGTCAGTCTTCCAGTACTTAAGTCGGCATTGTGCCTTTTCTATTTAATTCGGATGCAATCTCTGTGTTTCATCGTCAATAAGACGGTCAGAGGGATACAGTAAACCTGAAGTGAAGCATCGGAATGTATAACTAGTGTCACAGGAATGGTTCAAAACATAGACATTTGGAAGAGTCAGTCTTCTTGTACTTAAGTCGGCATTGTGCCTTTTGTATTTAATTCCGATGCAATTTCTGTGTTTCATCGTCAATAAGAACGTCAGAGGGATACAGTAATCCTGAAGTTAAGCATCGGAATCTATGACTAGTGTCACAGGAATGGTTCAAAGCATAGTCAGTAATAAGAGTCTGTCTACTTGTACTTAAGTCGGTATTGTGCCTTTTGTATTTAATTCCGATGCAATTTCTGTGTTTCATCGTCAATAAGTAGGTCAGAGGGATACAGTAAACCTGAAGTGAAGCAACGGAATCTGTGACTAGTGTCACAGCAATGGTTCAAAACATAGTCAGTAAGAAGAGTCAGTCTTCCAGTACTTAAGTCGGCATTGTGCCTTTTCTATTTAATTCGGATGCAATCTCTGTGTTTCATCGTCAATAAGACGGTCAGAGGGATACAGTAAACCTGAAGTGAAGCATCGGAATCTACAACTAGTGTCACAGGAACGGTTCGAAACATAATCAGGAAGAAGAGTCAGTCTTCTTGTACTTAAGTTGGCATTGTGCCTTTCGTATTTAATTCCGATGAAATTTCTGTGTTTCACCGTCAATAAGAAGGTCAGAGGGATACAGTAAACCTGAAGTGAAGCATCGGAATCTATAACTAGTGTCACAGGAATGGTTCAAACATAGACAGTAAGAGGAGTCAGTCTTCTTGTACTTAAGTTGGCATTGTGCCTTTTGTATTTAATTCCGATGCAATTTCTGTGTTTCTTCGTCAATAAGAAGGTCAGAGGGATACAGTAAACCTAAAGTGAAGCATCGGAATCTATAAATAGTGTCACAGGAATGGTTCAAAACATAGTCTGTAAGAAGAGTCAGTCTTCTTGTACTTAAGTCGGCATTGTGCCTTTTGTATTTAATTTGGATGCAATTTCTGTGTTACATCGTCAATAAGAAGGTCAGAAGGATACAGTAATCCTGAAGTTAAGCATCGGAATCTATGACTAGTGGCACAGGAATGGTTCAAAGCATAGTCCATAAGAAGAGTCAGTCTTCTTGTACTTAAGTCGGTATTGTGCCAATTTGTATTTAATTCCGATGCAATTTCTGTGTTTCATCGTCAATAACACGGTCCAAGGGATACAGTAAACCTGAAGTGAAGCATCGGAATCTATAACTAGTGTCACAATAATGGTTGAAAATATAGACAGTAGGAAGAGTCAGTTTTCTTGTACTTAAGTCGGCATTGTGCCTTTTCTATTTCATTCGGAAGCAATTTCTGTGTTTCATCGTCAATAAGACGGTCAGGGGGATACAGTAAACCTGAATTGAAGCATCGGAATCTATAACTAGTGTCACAGGAATGGTTGAAAGCATAGACAGTTGGAAGAGTCAGTCTTCTTGTACTTAAGTCGGCATTGTGCCTTTTGTATTTAATTCCGATGCAATTTCTGTGTTTCATCGTCAATAAGAAGGTCCAAGGGATACAGTCAACCTGGAGTGAAACATCGGAATCTATAACTAGTGTCACAGGGACGGTTCAAAACATAGACAGTAAGATGAGTCAGTATTCTTGTACTTAAATCGGCATTGTGCTTTTTGTATTTAATTCCGATGCAATTTCTGTGTTCCATCGTCACTAAGAAGGTCAGAGGGATACAGTAATCGGGAAGTTAAGCATCGGAATCTATAACTAGAGTCACAGGAATGGTTCAAAGCATAGTCAGTAAGAAGGGTCAGTCTTCTTGTAGTTCAGTCGGCCTTGTGCCTTTTGTATTGAATTCCGATGCTATTTCTGTGTTTCATCGACAATAAGGAGGTCCAAGGGATACAGTAAACCTGAAGTGAAGCATCGGAATCAATAACAAGTGTCTTAGGAATGGTTCAAAACATAGACAGTAGGAAGAGTCAGTCTTCTAGTACTTAAGTCGGCATTGTGCCTTTTCTAATTCATTCGGAAGCAATTTCTGTGTTTCATCGTCAATAGGACGGTCAGGGGGATACAGTAAACCTGAATTGAAGCATCGGAATCTATAACTAGTGTCACAGGAATGGTTGAAAGCATAGACAGTTGGAAGAGTTAGTCTTCTTGAACTTAAGTCGGCATTGTGTCTTTTGTATTTAATTCCGATGCTATATCTCTGTTTCATCGGCAATAAGAAGGTCCAAGGGATACAGTAAACCTGAAGTGAAGCATCGGAATCTACAACTAGTGTCACAGGAATGATTCAAAACGTAGTCAGGAAGAAGAGTCAGTCTTCTTGTACTCAAGTCGGCATTGTGCCTTTTGTATTTAATTCCGATGCAATTTCTGTGTTTAATCGTCAATAAGAAGGTCTAAGGGACACAGGAAGCCTGCAGTGAAGCATTGGAATCTATAACTAGTGTCACAGGGATGGTTCAAAGCATAGACAGTAAGAAGTGTCAGTCTTCTTGTACTTAATCCAGCATTGTGCCTTTTGTATTTAATTCCGATGCAATTTCTTTGTTTCATCGTCAATAAGAAGGTCAGACGGATACAGTAAACCTAAAGTGAAGCAACGGAATCTATAACTTGTGTCACAGGAATGGTTGAAAACATAGACAGTAGGAAGAGTCAGTCTTCCAGTACTTAAGTCGGCATTGTGCCTTTTCTATTTAATTCGGATGCAAATTCTGTGTTTCATCGTCAATAAGACGGCCAGAGGGATACAGTAAACCTGAAGTGAAGCATCGGAATGTATAACTAGTGTCACAGGAATGGTTCAAAACATAGACAGTTGGAAGAGTCAGTCTTCTTGTACTTAAGTCGGCATTGTGCCTTTTGTATTTAATTCCGATGCAATTTCTGTGATTCATCGTAAATAACAAGGTCCAAGGGATACAGTAAACCTGAAGTGAAGCATCGGACTCTATAACTAGTGTCACAGAAATGGTTCAAAACATAGACAGTAGGAAGAGTCAGTCTTCTTGTACATAAGTCGGCATTGTGCCTTTTGTATTTAATTCCGATGCAATTTCTGTGTTTCATCGTCAAAAAGAAGGTCCAAGGGAAACAGTAAACCTGAAGTGAAGCATCGGAATCTATAACTAGTGTCACAGGAATGGTGCTAATCATAGACTGTAAGATGAGTCAGTATTCTTGTACTTAAGTCGGCATTGTGTCTTTTCTATTTAATTCCGATGCAATTTCTGCGTTTCATCGTCAATAAGAAGGTCCAAGGGATACAGTAAACCTGAAGTGAAGCATCGGAATCTACAACTAGTGTCACAGGAATGGTTCAAAACATAATCAGGAACAAGAGTCAGTCTTCTTGTACTTAAGTTGGCATTGTGACTTCTTATTTAATTCCGATGACATTTCTGTGTTTCACCGTCAATAAGAAGGTCAGAGGGATACAGTAAACCTGAAGTGAAGCATCGGAATCTATAGCTAGTGTCACAGGAAAGGTTCAAACATAGACAGTAAGAAGAGTCAGTCTTCTTGTACTTAAGTTGGCATTGTGCCTTTTGTATTTAATTCCGATGAAATTTCTGTGTTTCATCGTCAATAAGAAGGTCAGAGGGATACAGTAAACCTGAAGTGAAGCATCGGAATCTCAAACTAGTGTCACAGGAATGGTTCAAACGTAGACAGTAAGAAGAGTCAGTCTTCTTGTACTTAAGTTGGCATTGTGCCTTTTGTATTTAATTCCGATGCAATTTCTGTGTTTCATCGTCAATAAGAAGGTCAGAGGTATACAGTAAACCTGAAGTGAAGCATCGGAATCTATAACTAGTGTCACTGGAATGGTTCAAATTATAGACAGTATGAAGAGTCAGTCTTCTTGTACTTAAGTCGGCATTGTGCCTTTTGTATTGAATTCCGAACCAATTTCTGTGTTTCATCGTCAATAAGAAGGTGCAAGGGATACAGTAAACCTGAAGTGAAGCATCGGAAACAATAACTAGTGTCACAGGAATGGTTCAAAGCATAGACAGTAAGAAGAGTCAGTCTTCTTGTACTTAAGTCGGTATTGTGCCTTTTGTATTTCATTCCGATGGAATTTCTGTGTTTCATCGTGAATAAGGTCAGAGGGATACAGTAAACCTGAAGTGAAGCATCGGAATCTATAACTAGTGTCACAGGAATGGTTCAAAACATAGACAGTAGGAAGAGTCAGTGTTCTTGTACTTTTGTATTTAATTCCGATGCAATTTCAGTGTTTCATCGTCAATAAGAATGTAAAAGGGATACAGTAAACCTAAAGTGAAGCATCGGAATCTATAAATAGTGTCACAGGAATGGTTCAAAACATAGTCTGTAAGAAGAGTCAGTCTTCTTGTACTTAAGTCGGCATTGTGCCTTTTGTATTTAATTTGGATGCAATTTCTGTGTTACATCGTCAATAAGGATGTCAGAAGGATACAGTAATCCTGAAGTTAAGCATCGGAATCTATGACTAGTGGCACAGGAATGGTTCAAAGCAAAGTCCATAAGAAGAGTCAGTCTTCTTGTACTTAAGTCGGTATTGTGCCTTTTTGTATTTAATTCCGATGCAATTTCTGTGTTTCATCGTCAATAACACGGTCCAAGGGATACAGTAAACCTGAAGTGAAGCATCGGAATCTATAACTAGTGTCACAATAATGGTTGAAAATATAGACAGTAGGAAGAGTCAGTTTTCTTGTACTTAAGTCGGCATTGTGCCTTTTCTATTTCATTCGGAAGCAATTTCTGTGTTTCATCGTCAATAAGACGGTCATGGGGATACAGTAAACCTGAATTGAAGCATCGGAATCTATAACTAGTGTCACAGGAATGGTTGAAAGCATAGACAGTTGGAAGAGTCAGTCTTCTTGTACTTAAGTCGGCATTGTGCCTTTTGTATTTAATTCCGATGCAATTTCTGTGTTTCATCGTCAATAAGAAGGTCCAAGGGATACAGTCAACCTGGAGTGAAACATCGGAATCTATAACTAGTGTCACAGGGACGGTTCAAAACATAGACAGTAAGATGAGTCAGTATTCTTGTACTTAAATCGGCATTGTGCTTTTTGTATTTAATTCCGATGCAATTTCTGTGTTCCATCGTCACTAAGAAGGTCAGAGGGATACAGTAATCGGGAAGTTAAGCATCGGAATCTATAACTAGAGTCACAGGAATGGTTCAAAGCATAGTCAGTAAGAAGGGTCAGTCTTCTTGTAGTTCAGTCGGCCTTGTGCCTTTTGTATTTAATTCCGATGCAATTTCTGTGTTTCATCGTCAATAAGAAGGTCCAAGGGATACAGTCAACCTGGAGTGAAACATCGGAATCTATAACTAGTGTCACAGGGACGGTTCAAAACATAGACAGTAAGATGAGTCAGTATTCTTGTACTTAAATCGGCATTGTGCTTTTTGTATTTAATTCCGATGCAATTTCTGTGTTCCATCGTCACTAAGAAGGTCAGAGGGATACAGTAATCGGGAAGTTAAGCATCGGAATCTATAACTAGAGTCACAGGAATGGTTCAAAGCATAGTCAGTAAGAAGGGTCAGTCTTCTTGTAGTTCAGTCGGCCTTGTGCCTTTTGTATTGAATTCCGATGCTATTTCTGTGTTTCATCGACAATAAGGAGGTCCAAGGGATACAGTAAACCTGAAGTGAAGCATCGGAATCAATAACAAGTGTCTTAGGAATGGTTCAAAACATAGACAGTAGGAAGAGTCAGTCTTCTAGTACTTAAGTCAGCATTGTGCCTTTTCTAATTCATTCGGAAGCAATTTCTGTGTTTCATCGTCAATAGGACGGTCAGGGGGATACAGTAAACCTGAATTGAAGCATCGGAATCTATAACTAGTGTCACAGGAATGGTTGAAAGCATAGACAGTTGGAAGAGTTAGTCTTCTTGAACTTAAGTCGGCATTGTGTCTTTTGTATTTAATTCCGATGCTATATCTCTGTTTCATCGGCAATAAGAAGGTCCAAGGGATACAGTAAACCTGAAGTGAAGCATCGGAATCTACAACTAGTCTCACAGGAATGATTCAAAACGTAGTCAGGAAGAAGAGTCAGTCTTCTTGTACTCAAGTCGGCATTGTGCCTTTTGTATTTAATTCCGATGCAATTTCAGTGTTTAATCGTCAATAAGAAGGTCTAAGGGACACAGGAAGCCTGCAGTGAAGCATTGGAATCTATAACTAGTGTCACAGGGATGGTTCAAAGCATAGACAGTAAGAAGAGTCAGTCTTCTTGTACTTAAGTCGGCATTGTGCCTTTTGTATTTAATTCCGATGCAATTTCTGTGTTTCATCGTCAATAAGAAGGTCGAAGGGATACAGTAAACCTGGAGTGAAGCATCGGAGTCTATAACTAGTGTCACAGGAATGGTTAAAAGCATAGACAGTAAGAAGTGTCAGTCTTCTTGTACTTAATCCAGCATTGTGCCTTTTGTATTTAATTCCGATGCAATTTCTTTGTTTCATCGTCAATAAGAAGGTCAGAGGGATACAGTAAACCTAAAGTGAAGCAACGGAATCTATAACTTGTGTCACAGGAATGGTTGAAAACATAGACAGTAGGAAGAGTCAGTCTTCCAGTACTTAAGTCGGCATTGTGCCTTTTCTATTTAATTCGGATGCAAATTCTGTGTTTCATCGTCAATAAGACGGTCAGAGGGATACAGTAAACCTGAAGTGAAGCATCGGAATGTATAACTAGTGTCACAGGAATGGTTCAAAACATAGACAGTTGGAAGAGTCAGTCTTCTTGTACTTAAGTCGGCATTGTGCCTTTTGTATTTAATTCCGATGCAATTTCTGTGATTCATCGTAAATAACAAGGTCCAAGGGATACAGTAAACCTGAAGTGAAGCATCGGACTCTATAACTAGTGTCACAGAAATGGTTCAAAACATAGACAGTAGGAAGAGTCAGTCTTCTTGTACATAAGTCGGCATTGTGCCTTTTGTATTTAATTCCGATGCAATTTCTGTGTTTCATCGTCAAAAAGAAGGTCCAAGGGAAACAGTAAACCTGAAGTGAAGCATCGGAATCTATAACTAGTGTCACAGGAATGGTGCTAATCATAGACTGTAAGATGAGTCAGTATTCTTGTACTTAAGTCGGCATTGTGTCTTTTCTATTTAATTCCGATGCAATTTCTGCGTTTCATCGTCAATAAGAAGGTCCAAGGGATACAGTAAACCTGAAGTGAAGCATCGGAATCTACAACTAGTGTCACAGGAATGGTTCAAAACATAATCAGGAACAAGAGTCAGTCTTCTTGTACTTAAGTTGGCATTGTGACTTCGTATTTAATTCCGATGACATTTCTGTGTTTCACCGTCAATAAGAAGGTCAGAGGGATACAGTAAACCTGAAGTGAAGCATCGGAATCTATAGCTAGTGTCACAGGAATGGTTCAAACATAGACAGTAAGAAGAGTCAGTCTTCTTGTACTTAAGTTGGCATTGTGCCTTTTGTATTTAATTCCGATGAAATTTCTGTGTTTCATCGTCAATAAGAAGGTCAGAGGGATACAGTAAACCTGAAGTGAAGCATCGGAATCTCAAACTAGTGTCACAGGAATGGTTCAAACGTAGACAGTAAGAAGAGTCAGTCTTCTTGTACTTAAGTCGGCATTGTGCCTTTTGTATTGAATTCCGAACCAATTTCTGTGTTTCATCGTCAATAAGAAGGTGCAAGGGATACAGTAAACCTGAAGTGAAGCATCGGAAACAATAACTAGTGTCACAGGAATGGTTCAAAGCATAGACAGTAAGAAGAGTCAGTCTTCTTGTACTTAAGTCGGTATTGGGCCTTTTGTATTTCATTCCGATGCAATTTCTGTGTTTCATCGTGAATAAGGTCAGAGGGATACAGTAAACCTGAAGTGAAGCATCGGAATCTATAACTAGTGTCACAGGAATGGTTCAAAACATAGACAGTAGGAAGAGTCAGTGTTCTTGTACTTTTGTATTTAATTCCGATGCAATTTCAGTGTTTCATCGTCAATAAGAATGTAAAAGGGATACAGTAAACCTGGAGTGAAGCATCGGAATCGATAACTAGTGTCAATGGAATGGTTCAAAACATAGACAGTAAGAAGAGTTAGTCTTCTTGTACTTAAGTCGGCATTGTGCCTTTTTTATTTAATTCCGATGCAATTTCTGTGTTTCAACGTCAATAAGATGGTCAGAGGGATACAGTAAACCTGAAGTGAAGCATCGAAATCTATAACTAGTGTCTCAGGAATGGTCCAAAACATAGTCAGTAAGAAGATCAGTCTTCTTCTACTTAAGTCGGCATTGTGCATTTTCTCTTTAATTCCGGTGCAATTACTGTGTTCATCGTCAATAAGAAGGTCCAAGCGATACACTAAATCGACAGTGAAGCAACGGAATCTATAACTAGTGTCACAGGAATGGTTCAAAACATAGACATTAAGAAGAGTCAGTCTCCTTGTACTTAAGTCGTCATTGTGCCTTTTCTATTTAATTCCAAGGCAATTTCTGTGTGTCTTCGTCAATAAGAAGGTCAGAGGGATACAGTAAACCTGAAGTGAAGCATCGGAATCTATAACTAGTGTCACAGGAATGGTTCAAAACATAGTCAGTAAGAAGAGTCAGTCTTCTTGTCCTTAAGTCGGCATTGTGCCTTTTGTATTTAATTCCGGTGCAATTTCTGTGTTTCATCGTCAATACGAAAGTCAGAGGGATTCAGTAAACCTGAAGTGAGAATCGGAATCTATAACTAGTGTCACAGGAATGGTTCAAAACATAGTCAGTAAGAAGAGTCAGTCTTCTTGTACTTAAGTCGGCCTTGGGCCTTTTGTATTTAATTCCGATGCATTTTCTGTGTTTCATCGTCAATAAGAAGGTCCAAGGGATACAGTAAACCTGGAGTGAAGCATCGGAATCTATAACTAGTGTCACAGGAATGTTTCAAAACAAAGACAGTAAGAAGATACAGTCTTCTTGTACTTAAGTCGTCATTGTGCATTTTTGTATTTAATTCTGATGCAATTTCTGTGTTTCATCGTCAATAAGAAGGTCCAAGGGATACAGTAAACCTGAAGTGAAGCATCGGAATATATAACTAGTGTCACAGGAATGGTTCAAAACATAGACAGTAGGAAGAGTCAGTCTTCTTGTACTTAATTCGACATTGTGCCATTTCTATTTAATTCCGATGCAATTTCTGTGTTTCATCGTCAATAAGAAGGTCAGAGGGATACAGTAAGCCTGAAATGAAGCATTGGAATCTATAACTAGTGTCAAAGGAATGGTTCAAAGCATAGACAGGAAGAAGAGTCAGTCTTCTTGTACTTGAGTCGGCATTGTGCCTTTTGTATTAAATTCCGATGCAATTTCTGTGGTTCATCGTCAATAAGAAGGTCCAAGGGATTCAGTAAACCTGAAGTAAAGCATCGGAATCCATAACTAGTGTCACAGCAATGGTTCAAACTATAATCACTTAGAAGAGTCAGTCTTCCTTAACTTAAGTCGGCATTGTGCCTTTTCTATTTAATTCCGATGCAATTTCTGTGTTTCATCGTCAATAAGCAGGTCCAAGGGATACAGTAAACCTGGAGTGAAGCATCGAAATCTATAACTAGTGTCACAGGAATGGATCAAAACATAGACATTAAGAAGAGTCAGTCTTCTTGTTTTTAAGTCGGCATTGTGAGTTTTCTATTTAATTCCGCTGTAATTTCTGTGTTTCATCGTCAATAAGAAGGTCAGAGTGGTACAGTAAACCTGAAGTGAAGCATCGGATTCTATAACTAGTGTCACAGGAATGGTTAAAAACATAGACAGTAAGAAGAGTCAGTCTTCGTGTACTAAAGTTGGCATTTTGCCTTTTGTATTTAATTCCAATGCTATATCTGTGTGTCACCGTCAATAACAAGGTCCAAGGGATACAGTAAACCTGAAGTGAAGCATCGGAATCTATAACTATTGTCACCGGAATGGTTCAAACTATTATCAGTAAGAAGAGTCAGTCCTCTTGTACTTAAGTCGGCATTGTGCCATTTCTATTACATTCCGATGCAGTATGTGTTTTTCATCGTCAATAAGAAGGTCCAAGTGATACAGTAAACCTGGAGTGAAGCATCGGATTCTATAACTAGTGTCACAGGAATGGTTCAAAGCATAGACAGTAGAAGGAGTCAGCCTTCTTGTACTTAAGTCGGCATTGTGCCTTTTGTTTTTAATTCCGATGCAATTTCTGTGTTTCATTGTCAATAAGAAGGTCAGAGGGATACAGTAAACCTGAAGTGAAGCATCGGAAACTATTACTAGTGTCACAGGAATGGTTCAAAACATAGACAGTAAGAAGAGTCAGTCTTCTTGTCCTTAAGTCGGCATTGTGACTTTTGTATTTAATTCCGATGCAATTTCTGTGTTTCATCGTCAACAAGAAGGTTCAAGGGATACAGTAAACCTGGAGTGAAGCATCGGAATCTATACCTAGTGTCACAGTAATGGTTCAAAACATAGTCAGTAAGAAGAGTCAGTCTTCTTGTCCTTAAGTCGGCATTGTGCCTTTTGTATTTAATTCGGATGCAATATCTGTGTTTCATGGTCAATAAGAAGGTCTAAGGGATACAATAAACCTGGAGTGAAGCATCGGAATCTATAACTAGTGTCACAGGAATGTTTCAAAACATAGACAGTATGAAGATACAGTCTTCTTGTACTTAAGTCGGCATTGTGCCTTTTGTATTTAATTCCGATGCAATTACTGTGTTTCATCGTCAATAAGAAGGTCCAGGGGATACAGTAAACCTGAAGTGAAGCATCGGAATATATAACTAGTGTCACAGAAATGGTTCAAAACATAGACAGTAGGAAGAGTCAGTCTTCTTGTACTTAATTCGGCATTGCGCCTTTTCTATTTAATTCCGATGCAATTTCTGTGTTTCATCGTCAATAAGAAGGTCAGAGGGATACTGTAAACCTGAAGTGAAGCATTGGAATGTATAACTAGTGTCACATGAATGTTTCAAAGCATAGACAGTAAGAAGAGTCAGTCTTCTTGTTCTTGAGTCGGCATTGTGCCTATTGTATTAAATTCCGATGCAATTTCTGTGTTTTATCGTCAATAAGAAGGTCCAAGGGATTCAGTAAACCTGAAGTCAAGCATCGGAATCTATAACTAGTGTCAATGGAATGGTTCAATACATAGACAGTAAGAAGAGTCAGTCTTCTTGTACTTGAGTCGGCATTGTGCCATTTGTATTACATTCCGATGCAATTTCTGTATTTCATCGTCAATAAGAAGGTCCAAGGATACAGTAAACCTGAAGTCAAGCATCGGAATCTATAACTAGTGTCACAGGAATGTTTCAAAACATAGACAGTAAGAAGAGTCAGTCTTCTTGTACTTGAGTCGGCATTGTGCCATTTGTATTAAATTCCGATGCAATATCTGTATTTCATCGTCAATAAGAAGGTCCATGGATACAGTAAACCTGAAGTCAAGCATCGGAATCTATAAATAGTGTCACAGGAATGGTTCAAAACATAGACAGTAAGAAGAGTCAGTCTTCTTGTACTTAATTTGGCATTGTGCCTTTCCTATTTAATTACGATGCAATGTCTGTGTTTCATCGTCAATAAGAAGTTCAGAGGGATAATGTAAACCTCAAGTGAAGCATCGGAATCTATAACTAGTGTCACATGAATGGTTCAAACATAGACAGTAAGAAGAGTCAGTTTTCTTGTACATAAGTCAGCATTGTTCCTTTTGTATTTAATTCCGATGCAATTTCTATGTTTCATCGTCAATAAGAATGACAGATGGATACAGCAAACCTCAAGTGAAGCATCGGAATCTATAACTTGTGTCACAGGAATGGTTCAAAACATAGACAGTAAGAAGAGTCAGTTTTCTTGTACTTACGTCGGCATTGTGCCTTTTGTATTTAATTCCTTTGCAAATTCAATGTTTCATCGTCAATAAGAAGGTCAGAGGCATACAGTAAACTTGAAGTGAAGCATCGGAATCTATAACTAGTGTCACAGGAATTGTTCAAAACATAGACAGTAAGAATGGTCAGTCCGTATTGTGCCTTTTGTATTTAATTCCGATGCAATGTCTGTGTTTCATCGTGAACAAGGTCAGAGGGATACAGTAAACCTGAAGTGAAGCATCGGAATCTATAACTAGTGGCACAGGAATGGTTCAAAACATAGTCAGTAAGAAGAGTCAGTCTTTTTGTACCTAAGTCGGCATTATGCTTTTTGTATTTGATTTCGATGTAATTTCTGAGTTTCATCGTCAATAAGAAGTTCAAAATGATACAGTAAACCTGAAGTGAAGCATCGGAATCAATAACTAGTGTCACAGGAATGGTTCAAAGCATAGACAGTAAGAAGAGTCAGTCTTCTTGTACTTAAGTCGGTATTGTGCCTTTTGTATTTAATTCCGATGCAATTTCTGTGTTTCATCGTGAATAAGGTCAGAGGGATACAGTAAACCTGAAGTGAAGCATCGGAATCTATAACTAGTGTCACAGGAATGGTTCAAAACATAGACAGTAGGAAGAGTCAGTGTTCTTGTACTTAAGCCTGCATTTTGACTTTTGTGTTTAATTATGATGCAATTTTAGTGTTTCATCGTCAATAAGAATGTAAAAGGGATACAGTAAACCTGGAGTGAAGCATCGGAATCTATAACTAGTGTCAATGGAATGGTTCAAAACATAGACAGTAAGAAAAGTCAGTCTTCTTGTACTTAAGTCGGCATTGTGCCTTTTTTATTTAATTCCGATGCAATTTCTGTGTTTCATCGTCAATAAGAAGGTCAGAGGGATACAGTAAACCTGAAGTGAAGCATCGGAATCAATAACTAGTGTCTCAGGAATGGTTCAAAACATAGTCAGTAAGAAGATCAGTCTTCTTCTACTTAAGTCGGCATTGTGCATTTTCTCTTTAATTCCGATGCAATTACTGTGTTCATCGTCAATAAGAAGGTCCAAGGGATACACTAAACCGACAGTGAAGCATCGGAATCTATAACTAGTGTCACAGGAATGGTTCAAAACATAGACATTAAGAAGAGTCAGTCTCCTTGTACTTAAGTCGGCATTGTGCGTTTTCTATTTAATTCCGAGGCAATTTCTGTGTGTCTTCGTCAATAAGAAGGTCAGAGGGATACAGTAAACCTGAAGTGAAGCATCGGAATCTATAACTAGTGTCACAGGAATGGTTCAATACATAGTCAGTAAGAAGAGTCAGTCTTCTTGTCCTTAAGTCGGCATTGTGCCTTTTGTATTTAATTCCGGTGCAATTTCTGTGTTTCATCGTCAATACGAAAGTCAGAGGGATACAGTAAACCTGAAGTGAGAATCGGAATCTATAACTAGTGTCACAGGAATGGTTCAAAACATAGTCAGTAAGAAGAGTCAGTCTTCTTGTACTTAAGTCGGCCTTGGGCCTTTTGTATTTAATTCCGATGCATTTTCTGTGTTTCATCGTCAATAAGAAGGTCCAAGGGATACAGTAAACCTGAAGTGAAGCATCGGATTCTATAACTAGTGTCACAGGAATGGTTCAAAACATAGACAGTAAGAAGAGTCAGTCTTCGTGTACTAAAGTTGGCATTTTGCCTTTTGTATTTAATTCCAATGCTACTACTGTGTGTCACCGTCAATAACAAGGTCCAAGGGATACAGTAAACCTGAAGTGAAGCATCGAAATCTATAACTATTGTCACCGGAATGGTTCAAACTGTTATCAGTAAGAAGAGTCAGTCCTCTTGTACCTAAGTCGGCATTGTGCCATTTCTATTTCATTCCGATGCAGTATGTGTTTTTCATCGTCAATAAGAAGGTCCAAGGGATAGAGTAAACCTGGAGTGAAGCATCGGATTCTATAACTAGTGTCACAGGAATGGTTAAAAGCATAGACAGTAGAAGGAGTCAGCCTTCTTGTACTTAAGTCGGCATTGTGCCTTTTGTTTTTAATCCGATGCAATTTCTGTGTTTCATTGTCAAAAAGAAGGTCAGAGGGATACAGTAAACTTGGAGTGAAGCATCGGAATCTATACCTAGTGTCACAGTAATGGTTCAAAATATAGATAGTAAGAAGAGTCAGTCTTCTTGTACTTAAGTCAGCATTGTGCCTTTTGTGTTTAATTCCGATGCCATTCCTGTGATTCATCGTCAATAAGAAGGTCCAAGGGATACAGTGAACCTGAAGTGAACCATCCGAATCTATAACTAGAGTCACAGGAATGGTTCAAAACATAGTCAGTAAGAAGAGTCAGTCTTCTTGTACTTAAGTCGGCATTGTGCCTTTTGTATTTAATTCCGATTCAATTTCTGTGTTTCATCGTCAATAAGAAGGTCCAAGGGTTACAGTAAACCTGGAGTGAAGCATCGGAATGTATAACTAGTGTGACAGGAATGGTTCAAACATAGACAGTCAGAAGAGTCAGTCTTCTTGTACTTAAGTCGACATTGTGCCTTTTCTATTTAATTCCGATGCAATTTCTGTGTTTCATCGTCAATAAGAATGTCCAAGGTATACAGTAAACGTATAGTAAAGCATCGGAATCTAAAACTAGTTTCACAGCAATGGTTCAAACTATAATCACTAAGAAGAGTCAGTCTTCTTGTACTTAAGTCGCCATTGTGCCTTTTCAATTTAGTTCCGATGCAATTTCTGTGTTTCATCGTCAATAAGAAGGTCCAAGGTATACAGTAAACCTGGAGTGAAGCATCGGAATCTATAACTAGTGTCACAGGAATGGTTCAAAACATAGACAGTAAGAAGAGTCAGTCTTCTTCTACTTGAGTCGGCATTGTGAGTTTTCTATTTAATTCCGATGCAATGTCGGTGTTTCATCGTCAATAAGAAGGTCAGAGGGATACAGTAAACCTGAAGTGAAGCATCGGAATCTATAACTAGTGTCACAGGAGTGGTTTAAACATAGTCAGTAAGAAGAGTCAGTCTTCTTGTACTTAAGTCGGCATTGTGCCTTTTCTATTTAATTCCAATGCAACAATGCAATTTCTGTGTTTCATCGTCAATAAGAAGGTCCAAGGGTTACAGTAAACCTGGAGTGAAGAATCGGAATCTATAACTAGTGTCACAGGAATGGTTTAAACATAGTCAGTAAGAAGGGTCAGTCTTCTTGTACTTAAGTCGGCATTGTGCCTTTTCTATTTAATTCCAATGCAATGTCTGTGTTTCATCGTCAATAAGAAGGTCCAAGGGATACAGTAAACCTGAAGTGAAGCATCGGAATCTATAACAAGTGTCTTAGGAATGGTTCAAAACATAGACAGTAGGAAGAGTCAGGCTTCTAGTACTTGTCGGCATTGTGCCTTTTCTATTTGATTCGGATGCAATTTCTGTGTTTCATGGTCAATAAGACGGGCAGAGGGATACAGTAAACCTGAAGTGAAGCATCGGATTCTATAACTAGCATCACAGGAATGGTTCAAAACATGGACAGTTGGAAGAGTCAGTCTTCTTGTACTTAATTCGGCATTGTGCCTTTTCTATTTAATTCCGATGCAATGTCTGTGTTTCATCGTCAATAAGAAGTTCAGAGGGATAATGTAAACCTCAAGTGAAGCATCGGAATCTATAACTAGTGTCACATGAATGGTTCAAACATAGACAGTAAGAAGAGTCAGTTTTCTTGTACTTAAGTCAGCATTGTGCCTTTTGTATTTAATTCCGATGCAATTACTGTGTTCATCGTCAATAAGAAGGTCCAAGGGATACTCTAAACCTAAAGTGAAGCATCGGAATCTATAACTAGTGTCACAGGAATGGTTCAAAACATAGACAGTAAGAAGAGTCAGTCTTCTTGTACTTGAGTCGGCATTGTGCCTTTTGTATTAAATTCCAATGCAATTTTTGTGTTTTATCGTCAATAAGAAGGTCCAAGGGATTCAGTAAACCTGAAGTCAAGCATCGGAATCAAGAACTAGTGTCAATGGAATGGTTCAAAACATAGACAGTAGGAAGAGTCAGTCTTCCTGTACTTAATTCGGCATTGTGCC
Source organism: Schistocerca serialis cubense (assembly GCF_023864345.2). NCBI lineage: Eukaryota > Metazoa > Arthropoda > Insecta > Orthoptera > Acrididae > Schistocerca > Schistocerca serialis. The sequence continues at coordinate 2,765,490 of NC_064645.1, forward strand.
TTTTGTATTTAATTCCGATGCAATTTCTGAGTTTCATCGTCAATAAGAAGGTCAGAGGGATACAGTAAACCTGAAGTGAAGCATCGGAATCTATAACTAGTGTCACAGGAATGGGTCAAATCATAGTCAGTAAGAAGGGTCAGTCTTCTTGTCCTTAAGTCAGCATTGTGCCTTTTGTATTTAATTCCGGTTTAACTTCTGTGTTTCATCGTCAATAAGAAAGTCAGAGGGATACAGTAAACCTGAAGTGAAGCATCGGAATCTATAACTAGTGTCACAGGAATGTTTCAAAACATATACAGTAAGAAGAGTCAGTCTTCTTGTACTGAAGTCGGCATTGTGTCTTTTCTATTTAATTCCGAGGCAATTTCTGTGTGTCTTCGTCAATAAGAAAGTCAGAGGGATACAGTAAACCTAAAGTGAAGCATCGGAATCTATAACTAGTGTCACAGGAATGGTTCAAAACATTGTCAGTAAGAACAGTCAGTCTTCGTGTCCTTCAGCCGGCATTGTGCCTTTTGTATTTAATTCCGGTGCAATTTCTGTGTTTCATCGTCAATAAGAAAGTCAGAGGGATACAGTAAACCTGAAGTGATGCATCGGAATATATAACTAGTGTCACAGAAATGGTTCAAAACATAGACAGTAGGAAGAGTCAGTCTTCTTGTACTTAATTCGGCATTGTGCCTTTTCTATTTAATTCCGATGCAATTTCTGTGTTTCATCGTCAATAAGAAGGTCAGAGGGATACAGTAAACCTGAAGTGAAGCATTGGAATGTATAAGTAGTGTCACAGGAATGGTTCAAAACATAGACAGTAAGAAGAGTCAGTCTTCTTGTACTTGAGTCGGCATTGTGCCTTTTGTATTAAATTCCAATGCAATTTTTGTGTTTTATCGTCAATAAGAAGGTCCAAGGGATTCAGTAAACCTGAAGTCAAGCATCGGAATCAATAACTAGTGTCAATGGAACGGTTCATTACATAGACAGTAGGAAGAGTCAGTCTTCTTGTACTTAATTCGGCATTGTGCCTTTTGTATTTAATTCCGATGGAATTTCTGTGTTTCATCGTGAATAAGGTCAGAGGGATACAGTAAACCTGAAGTGAAGCATCGGAATCTATAACTAGTGTCACAGGATTTGTCTTAACATAGACAGTAAGAAGAGTCAGTAGGTATTGTGCCTTTTGTATTTAATTCCGATGCAATTTCTGTGTTTCATCGTGAATAAGGTCAGAGGGATACAGTAAACCTTGAAGTGAAGCATCGGAATCTATAACTAGTGTCACAGGAATGGTTCAAAACATTGTCCGTAGGAAGAGTCAGTCTTCTTGTCCCTAAGTCGGCATTGTGCCTTTTGTATTTAATTCCGATGCAATTTCTGTGTTTCATCGTCAATAAGAAGGTCCAAGGGTTACAGTAAACCTAGAGTGAAGCATCGGAATCTATAACTAGTGTCACAGGAATGGTTCAAGACATAGACATTAAGAAGAGTCAGTCTTCTTGTACTTAAGTCGGCATTGTGCCTTTTCTATTTAATTCCGAGGCAATTTCTGTGTGTCTTCGTCAATAAGACGGTCAGAGGGATACAGTAAACCTGAAGTGAAGCATCGGAATCTATAACTAGTGTCACAGGAATGCTTCAAAACATAGTCAGTAAGAAGAGTCAGTCTTCTTGTCCTTAAGTCGGCATTGTGCCTTTTGTATTTAATTCCGATGCAATTTCTGTGTTTCATCGTCAATAAGAAGGTCCAAGGGATACAGAAAACCTGGAGTGAAGCATTGGAATCTATAACTAGTGTCACAGGAATCGTTCAAAACATAGACAGTAAGAAGAGTCAGTCTTCTTGTACTTGAGTCGGCATTGTGCCTTTTGTATTAAATTCCGATGCAATTTCTGTGTTTTATCGTCAATAAGAAGGTCCAAGGGATTCAGTAAACCTGAAGTCAAGCATCGGAATCTATAACTAGTGTCACAGGAATGGTTCAAAACATAGTCAGTAAGAAGGTTCAGTCTTCTTGTCCTTAAGTCAGCATTGTGCCTTTTGTATTTAATTCCGGTTTATTTTCTGTGTTTCATCGTCAATAAGAAGGTCCAAGGGATACAGTAAACCTGAAGTGAAGCATCGGATTCTATAACTAGTGTCACAGGAATGTTTCAAAACGTAGTCAGTAAGAAGAGTCAGTCTTCTTGTCCTTAAGGCGGCATTGTGCCTTTTGTATTTAATTCGGATGCAATTTCTGTGTTTCATGGTCAATAAGAAGGTCTAAGGGATACAGTAAACCTTGAGTGAAGCATCGGAATCTATAACTAGTGTCACAGGAATGTTTCAAAACATAGACAGTATGAAGATACAGTCTTCATGTACTTAAGTCGGCATTGTGCCTTTTGTATTTAATTCCGATGCAATTACTGTGTTTCATCGTCAATAAGAAGGTCCAGGGGATACAGTAAACCTGAAGTGAAGCATCGGAAATATAACTAGTGTCACAGAAATGGTTCAAAACATAGACAGTAAGAAGAGTCAGTCTTCCTGTCCTTAAGTCAGCATTGTGCCTTTTGTACTTAATTCCGGTGCAACTTCTGTGTTTCATCGTCAATAAGAAAGTCAGAGGGATACAGTAAACCTGAAGAGAAGCATCGGAATCTATAACTAGTGTCACAGGAATGTTTCAAAACATAGACAGTAAGAAGAGTCAGTCTTCTTGTACTTGAGTCGGCATTGTGCCATTTGTATTAAATTCCGATGCAATTTCTGTATTTCATCGTCAATAAGAAGGTCCAAGGATACAGTAAACCTGAAGTCAAGCATCGGAATCTATAAATAGTGTCACAGGAATGGTTCAAAACATAGACGGTAAGAAGAGTCAGTCTTCTTGTACTTAATTTGGCATTGTGCCTTTCCTATTTAATTCCGATGCAATGTCTGTGTTTCATCGTCAATAAGACGTTCAGAGGGATAATGTAAACCTCAAGTGAAGCATCGGAATCTACAACTAGTGTCACATGAATGGTTCAAACATAGACAGTAAGAAGAGTCAGTTTTCTTGTACATAAGTCAGCATTGTTCCTTTTGTATTTAATTCCGATGCAATTTCTATGTTTCATCGTCAATTAGAATGTCAGATGGATACAGCAAACCTTAAGTGAAGCATCGGAATCTATAACTTGTGTCACAGGAATGGTTCAAAACATAGACAGTAAGAAGAGTCAGTTTTCTTGTACTTACGTCGGCATTGTGCCTTTTGTATTTAATTCCTTTGCAAATTCAATGTTTCATCGTCAATAAGAAGGTCAGAGGCATACAGTAAACTTGAAGTGAAGCATCGGAATGTATAACTAGTGTCACAGGAATTGTTCAAAACATAGACAGTAACAATGGTCAGTCCTTATTGTGCCTTTTGTATTTAATTCCGATGCAATTTCTGTGTTTCATCGTGAATAAGGTCAGAGGGATACAGTAAACCTGAAGTGAAGCATCGGAATCTATAACTAGTGGCACAGGAATGGTTCAAAACATAGTCAGTAAGAAGAGTCAGTCTTTTTGTACTTAAGTCGGCATTATGCTTTTTGTATTTGATTCCGATGTAATTTCTGAGTTTCATCGTCAATAAGAAGTTCAAAATGATACAGTAAACCTGAAGTGAAGCATCGGAATCAATAGCTAGTGTCACAGGAATGGTTCAAAGCATAGACAGTAAGAAGAGTCAGTCTTCTTGTACTTAAGTCGGTATTGTGCCTATTGTATTTCATTCCGATGCAATTTCTGTGTTTCATCGTGAATAAGGTCAGAGGGATACAGTAAACCTGAAGTGAAGCATCGGGATCTATAACTAGTGTCACAGGAATGGTTCAAAACATAGACAGTAGGAAGAGTCAGTGTTCTTGTACTTAAGCCGGCATTTTGACTTTTGTATTTAATTCCGATGCAATTTTAGTGTTTCATCGTCAATAAGAATGTAAAAGGGATACAGTAAACCTGGAGTGAAGCATCAGAATCTATAACTAGTGTCAATGGAATGGTTCAAAACATAGACAGTAAGAAAAGTCAGTCTTGTTGTACTTAAGTCGGCATTGTGCCTTTTTTATTTAATTCCGATGCAATTTCTGTGTTTCATCGTCAATAAGAAGGTCAGAGGTATACAGTAAACCTGAAGTGAAGCATCGGAAACTATAACTAGTGTCTCAGGAATGGTTCAAAACATAGTCAGTAAGAAGATCAGTCTTCTTCTACTTAAGTCGGCATTGTGCATTTTCTCTTTAATTCCGATGCAATTACTGTTTTCATCGTCAATAAGAAGGTCCAAGGGATACACTAAACCGACAGTGAAGCATCGGAATCTATAACTAGTGTCACAGGAATGGTTCAAAACATAGACATTAAGAAGAATCAGTCTCCTTGTACTTAAGTCGGCATTGTGCGTTTTCTATTTAATTCCGAGGCAATTTCTGTGTGTCTTCGTCAATAAGAAGGTCAGAGGGATACAGTAAACCTGAAGTGAAGCATCGGAATCTATAACTAGTGTCACAGGAATGGTTCAAAACATAGTCAGTAAGAAGAGTCAGTCTTCTTGTCCTTAAGTCGGCATTGTGCCTTTTGTATTTAATTCCGGTGCAATTTCTGTGTTTCATCGTCAATACGAAAGTCAGAGGGATACAGTAAACCTGAAGTGAGAATCGGAATCTATAACTAGTGTCACAGGAATGGTTCAAAACATAGTCAGTAAGAAGAGTCAGTCTTCTTGTACTTAAGTCGGCCTTGGGCCTTTTGTATTTAATTCCGATGCATTTTCTGTGTTTCATCGTCAATAAGAAGGTCCAAGGGATACAGTAAACCTGGAGTGAAGCATCGGAATCTATAACTAGTGTCACAGGAATGTTTCAAAACTTAGACAGTAAGAAGATACAGTCTTCTTGCACTTAAGTCGTCATTGTGCCTTTTTGTATTTAATTCCGATGCAATTTCTGTGTTTCATCGTCAATAAGAAGGTCCAAGGGATACAGTAAACCTGAAGTGAAGCATCGGATTCTATAACTAGTGTCACAGGAATGGTTCAAAACATAGACAGTAAGAAGAGTCAGTCTTCGTGTACTAAAGTTGGCATTTTGCCTTTTGTATTTAATTCCAATGCTACTACTGTGTGTCACCGTCAATAACAAGGTCCAAGGGATACAGTAAACCTGAAGTGAAGCATCGAAATCTATAACTATTGTCACCGGAATGGTTCAAACTGTTATCAGTAAGAAGAGTCAGTCCTCTTGTACCTAAGTCGGCATTGTGCCATTTCTATTTCATTCCGATGCAGTATGTGTTTTTCATCGTCAATAAGAAGGTCCAAGGGATAAAGAAAACCTGGAGTGAAGCATCGGATTCTATAACTAGTGTCACAGGAATGGTTCAAAGCATAGGCAGTAGAAGGAGTCAGCCTTCCTGTACTTAAGTCGGCATTGTGCCTTTTGTTTTTAATTCCGATGCAATTTCTGTGTTTCATTGTCATTAAGAAGGTCAGAGGGATACAGTAAACCTGAAGTGAAGCATCGGAATCTATAACTAGTGTCACAGGAATGGTTCAAATCATAGACAGTAAGAAGAGTCAGTCTTCTTGTCCTTAAGTCGGCATTGTGCCTTTTGTATTTAATTCCGATGCAATTTCTGTGTTTCATCGTCAACAAGAAGGTTTAAGGGATACAGTAAACCTGGAGTGAAGCATCGGAATCTATACCTAGTGTCACAGTAATGGTTCAAAACATAGACAGTAAGAAGAGTCAGTCTTCTTGTACTTAAGTCGGCATTGTGCCTTTTGTATTTAATTTCGATGCAATTTCTGTGTTTCACCGTCAATAAGAAGGTCAGAGGGATACAGTAAACCTGAAGTGAAGCATCGGAATCTATAACTAGTGTCACAGGAATAGTTCAAACATAGACAGTAAGAAGAGTCAGTCTTCTTGTACTTAAGTTGGCATTGGGCCTTTTGTATTTAATTCCGATGCAATTTCTGTGTTTCATCGTCAATAAGAAGGTCAGAGGGATAGAGTAAACCTGAAGTGAAGCATCGGAATGTATAACTAGTGTCACACTAATGGTTCAAAACATAGACATTTGGAAGAGTCAGTCTTCTTGTACTTAAGTCGGCATTGTGCCTTTTGTATTTAATTCCGATGCAATTTCTGTGTTTCATCGTCAATAAGAAGGTCAGAGGGATACAGTAAACCTGAAGTGAAGCAACGAAATCTATAACTAGTGTCACAGGAATGGTTCAAAACATAGACAGTAGGAACAGTTAGTCTTGCAGTACTTAAGTCGGCATTGTGCCATTTCTATTTAATTCGGATGCAATTTCTGTGTTTCATCGTCAATAAGACGGTCAGAGGGATAGAGTAAACCTGAAGTGAAGCATCGGAATGTATAACTAGTGTCACACTAATGGTTCAAAACATAGACATTTGGAAGAGTCAGTCTTCTTGTACTTAAGTCGGCATTGTGCCTTTTGTATTTAATTCCGATGCAATTTCTGTGTTTCATCGTCAATAAGAAGGTCAGAGGGATACAGTAATCCTGAAGTTAAGCATCGGAATCTATGACTAGTGTCACAGGAATGGTTCAAAGCATAGTCGGTAATAAGAGTCTGTCTACTTGTACTTAAGTCGGTATTGTGCCTTTTGTATTTAATTTCGATGCAATTTCTGTGTTTCATCGTCAATACGTAGGTCAGAGGGATACAGTAAACCTGAAGTGAAGCAACGGAATCTGTAACTAGTGTCACAGCAATGGTTCAAAACATAGTCAGTAAGAAGAGTCAGTCTTCTTGTACTTATGTGGGCATTGTGCATTTGGTACTTAATTCCGATGCAGTTTTTGTGTTTCATCGTCAATAAGACGGTCCAAGGGTTACAGTCAACCTGGAGTGAAACATCGGAATCTATAACTAGGGTCACAGGAATGGTTCAAAGCATAGTCAGTAAAAGGAGTCTGTCTTCTTGTAGTTAAGTTGGCGTTGTGCCTTTGGTATTGAATTCCGATGCAATTTCTGTGTTTCATCGACAATAAGAAGGTCCAAGGGATACAGTAAACCTGAAGTGAAGCATCGGAATCTATAACAAGTGTCTTAGGAGTGGTTCAAAACATAGACAGTAGGAAGAGTCAGGCTTCTAGTACTTAAGTCGGCATTGTGCCTTTTCTATTTGATTCGGATGCAATTTCTGTGTTTCATGGTCAATAAGACGGTCAGAGGGATACAGTAAACCTGAAGTGAAGCATCGGATTCTATAACTAGCGTCACAGGAATGGTTCAGAACATGGAAAGTTGGAAGAGTCAGTCTTCTTGGACTTAAGTCGGCATTGTGTCTTTTGTATTTAATTCCGATGCAATTTCTGCGTTTCATCGTCAATAAGAAGGTCCAAGGGATACAGTAAACCTGAAGTGAAGCATCGGAATCTACAACTAGTGTCACAGGAATGGTTCAAAACATAATCAGATAGAAGAGTCAGTCTTCTTGTACTTAAGTTGGCATTGTGCCTTTCGTATTTAATTCCGATGAAATTTCTGTGTTTCACCGTCAATAAGAAGGTCAGAGGGATACAGTAAACCTGAAGTGAAGCATCGGAATCTATAACTAGTGTCACAGGAATAGTTCAAACATAGACAGTAAGAAGAGTCAGTCTTCTTGTACTTAAGTTGGCATTGTGCCTTTTGTATTTAATTCCGATGCAATTTCTGTCTTTCATCGTCAATAAGAAGGTCAGAGGGATACAGTAAACCTGAAGTGAAGCATCGGAATCTATAAATAGTGTCACAGGAATGGTTCAAAGCATAGTCTGTAAGAAGAGTCAGTCTTCTTGTACTTAAGTCGGCACTGTGCCTTTTGTATTTAATTTGGATGCAATTTCTGTGTTTCATCGTCAATAAGAAGGTCAGAAGGATACAGTAATCGTGAAGTTAAGCATCGGATTCTATGACTAGTGTCACAGGAATGGTTCAAAGCATAGTCCATAAGAAGAGTCAGTCTTCTTGTTCTTAAGTCGGTATTGTGCCTTTTTGTATTTAATTCCGATGCAATTTCTGTGTTTCATCGTCAATAACACGGTCCAAGGGATACAGTAAACCTTAAGTGAAGCATCGGAATCTATAACTAGTGTCACAATAATGGTTGAAAACATAGACAGTAGGAAGAGTCAGTCTTCTTGTACTTAAGTCGGCATTGTGCCTATTGTATTTAATTCCGATGTAATTTCTGTGTTTCATCGTCAATAAGAAGGTCTAAGGGACACAGTAAACCTTCAGTGAAGCATCGGAATCTATATCTAGTGTCACAGGGATGGTTCAAAGCATAGACAGTAAGAAGAGTCAGTCTTCTTGTACTTAAGTCGGCATTGTGCCTTTTGTATTTAATTCCGATGTAATTTCTGTGTTTCATCGTTAATAAGAAGGTCCAAGGGATACAGTCAACCTGGAGTGAAACATCGGAATCTATAACTAGTGTCACAGGGACGGTTCAAAACATAGACAGTAAAAGGAGTCTGTCTTCTTGTAGTTAAGTTGGCGTTGTGCCTTTTGTATTGAATTCCGATGCAATTTCTGTGTTTCATCGACAATAAGAAGGTCCAAGGGATACAGTAAACCTGAAGTGAAGCATCGGAATCTATAACAAGTGTCTTAGGAATGGTTCAAAACATAGACAGTAGGAAGAGTCAGGCTTCTAGTACTTAAGTCGGCATTGTGCCTTTTCTATTTGATTCGGATGCAATTTCTGTGTTTCATGGTCAATAAGACGGTCAGAGGGATACAGTAAACCTGAAGTGAAGCATCGGATTCTATAACTAGCGTCACAGGAATGGTTCAAAGCATGGACAGTTGGAAGAGTCAGTCTTCTTGTACTTAAGTCGGAATTGTGTCTTTTGTATTTAATTCCGATGCAATTTCTGCGTTTCATCGTCAATAAGAAGGTCCAAGGGATACAGTAAACCTGAAGTGAAGCATCGAAATCTACAACTAGTGTCACAGGAATGGTTCAAAACATAATCTGGAAGAAGAGTCAGTCTTCTTGTACTTAAGTTGGCATTGTGCCTTTCGTATTTAATTCCGATGAAATTTCTGTGTTTCACCGTCAATAAGAAGGTCAGAGGGATACAGTAAACCTGAAGTGAAGCATCGGAATCTATAACTAGTGTCACAGGAATAGTTCAAACATAGACAGTAAGAAGAGTCAGTCTTCTTGTACTTAAGTTGGCATTGTGCCTTTTGTATTTAATTCCGATGCAATTTCTGTGTTTCATCGTCAATAAGAAGGTCAGAGGGATACAGTAAACCTGAAGTGAAGCATCGGAATCTATAAATAGTGTCAATGGAATGGTTCAAAGCATAGTCTGTAAGAAGAGTCAGTCTTCTTGTACTTAAGTCGGCACTGTGCCTTTTGTATTTAATTTGGATGCAATTTCTGTGTTTCATCGTCAATAAGAAGGTCAGAAGGATACAGTAATCGTGAAGTTAAGCATCGGATTCTATGACTAGTGTCACAGGAATGGTTCAAAGCATAGTCCATAAGAAGAGTCAGTCTTCTTGTTCTTAAGTCGGTATTGTGCCTTTTTGTATTTAATTCCGATGCAATTTCTGTGTTTCATCGTCAATAACACGGTCCAAGGGATACAGTAAACCTTAAGTGAAGCATTGGAATCTATAACTAGTGTCACAATAATGGTTGAAAACATAGACAGTAGGAAGAGTCAGTCTTCTTGTACTTAAGTCGGCATTGTGCCTATTGTATTTAATTCCGATGTAATTTCTGTGTTTCATCGTCAATAAGAAGGTCTAAGGGACACAGTAAACCTTCAGTGAAGCATCGGAATCTATATCTAGTGTCACAGGGATGGTTCAAAGCATAGACAATAAGAAGAGTCAGTCTTCTTGTACTTAAGTCGGCATTGTGCTTTTTGTATTTAATTCCGATGTAATTTCTGTGTTTCATCGTTAATAAGAAGGTCCAAGGGATACAGTCAACCTGGAGTGAAACATCGGAATCTATAACTAGTGTCACAGGGACGGTTCAAAACATAGACAGTAAGATGAGTCAGTATTCTTGTACTTAAATCGGCATTGTGCTTTTTGTATTTAATTCCGATGCAATTTCTGTGTTTCATCGTCACTAAGATGGTCAGAGGGATGCAGTAATCCGGAAGTTAAACATCGGAATCTATAACTAGAGTCACAGGATTGGTTCAAAGCATAGTCAGTAAGAAGGGTCAGTCTTCTTGTAGTTCAGTCGGCCTTGTGCCTTTTGTATTGAATTCCGATGCTATTTCTGTGTTTCATCGACAATAAAGAGGTCCAAGGGATACAGTAAACCTGAAGTGAAGCATCTGAATCCATAACAAGTGTCTTAGGAATGGTTCAAAACATAGACAGTTTGAAGAGTCAGTCTTCTAGTACTTAAGTCGGCATTGCGCCTTTTCTATTTCATTCGGAAGCAATTTCTGTGTGTCATCGTCAATAAGACGGTCAGGGGGATACAGTAAACCTGAATTGAAGCATCGGAATCTATAACTAGTGTCACAGGAATGGTTGAAAGCATAGACAGTTGGAAGAGTCAGTCTTCTTGTACTTAAATCGGCATTGTGTCTTTTGTATTTAATTCCGATGCTATTTCTCTGTTTCATCGGCAATAAGAAGGTCCAAGGGATACAGTAAACCTGAAGTGAAGCATCGGAATCTACAACTAGTGTCACAGGAATGATTCAAAACGTAGTCAGGAAGAAGAGTCAGTCTTCTTGTACTCAAGTCGGCATTGTGCCTTTTGTATTTAATTCCGATGCAATTTCTGTGTTTCATCGTCAATAAGAAGGTCTAAGGGACACAGTAAGCCTGCAGTGAAGCATCGGAATCTATAACTAGTGTCACAGGGATGGTTCAAAGCATAGACAGTAAGAAGAGTCAGGCTTCTTGTACTTAAGTCGGCATTGTGCCTTTTGTATTTAATTCCGATGCAATTTCTGTGTCTCATCGTCAATAAGAAGGTCGAAGGGATACAGTAAACCTGGAGTGAAGCATTGGAGTCTATAACTAGTGTCACAGGAATGGTTAAAAGCATAGACAGTAAGAAGTGTCAGTCTTCTTGTACTTAATCCAGCATTGTGCCTTTTGTATTTAATTCCGATGCAATTTCTGTGTTTCATCGTCAATAAGAAGGTGAGAGGGATACAGTAAACCTAAAGTGAAGCAACGGAATCTATAACTTGTGTCACAGGAATGGTTCAAAACATAGACAGTAGGAAGAGTCAGTCTTCCAGTACTTAAGTCGGCATTGTGCCTTTTCTATTTAATTCGGCTGCAAATTCTGTGTTTCATCGTCAATAAGACGGTCAGAGGGATACAGTAAACCTGAAGTGAAGCATCGGAATGTATAACTAGTGTCACAGGAATGGTTCAAAACATAGACAGTTGGAAGAGTCAGTCTTCTTGTACTTAAGTCGGCATTGTGCCTTTTGTATTTAATTCCGATGCAATTTCTGTGATTCATCGTAAATAACAAGGTCCAAGGGATACAGTAAACCTGAAGTGAAGCATCGGACTCTATAACTAGTGTCACAGGAATGGTTCAAAAGATAATCAGGAAGAAGAGTCAGTCTTCTTGTACTTAAGTTGGCATTGTGCCTTTCGTATTTAATTCCGATGACATTTCTGTGTTTCACCGTCAATAAGAAGGTCAGAGGGATACAGTAAACCTGAAGTGAAGCATCGGAATCTATAACTAGTGTCACAGGAATGGTTCAAACATAGACAGTAAGAAGAGTCAGTCTTCTTGTACTTAAGTTGGCATTGTGCCTTTTGTATTTAATTCCGATGCAATTTCTGTGTTTCATCGTCAATAAGAAGGTCAGAGGGATACAGTAAACCTGAAGTGAAGCATTGGAATCTATAACATGTGTCACAGGAATGGTTCAAACATAGACAGTAAGAAGAGTCAGTCTCCTTGTACTGAAGTTGGCATTGTGCCTTTTGTATTTAATTCCGATGCAATTTCTGTGTTTCATCGTCAATAAGAAGGTCACAGGGATACAGTAAACCTGAAGTGAAGCATCGGAATCTATAACTAGTGTCACTGGAATGGTTCAAATTATAGACAGTATGAAGAGTCAGTCTTCTTGTACTTAAGTCGGCATTGTGCCTTTTCTATTTAATTCGGATGCAATTTCTGTGTTTCATCGTCAATAAGACGGTCAGGGGGATACAGTAAACCTGAAGTGAAGCATCGGAATGTATAACTAGTGTCACAGGAATGGTTCAAAACATAGACAGTTGGAGGAGTCAGTCTTCTTGTACTTAAGTCGGCATTGTGCCTTTTGTATTTAATTCCGATGCAATTTCTGTGATTCATCGTAAATAACAAGGTCCAATGGATAGAGTAAACCTGAAGTGAAGCATCGGACTCTATAACTAGTGTCACAGAAATGGTTCAAAACATCGACAGTAGGAAGAGTCAGTCTTCTTGTACATAAGACGGCATTGTGCCTTTTGTATTTAATTCCGATGCAATTTCTGTGTTTCATCGTCAATAAGAAGGTCCAAGGGAAACAGTAAACCTGAAGTGAAGAATCGGAATCTATAACTAGTGTCACAGGAATGGTGCAAATCATAGACTGTACGATGAGTCAGTAATCTTGTACTTAAGTCGGCATTGTACTTTTTGTATTTAATTCCGATGCAATTCCTGTGTTTCATCGGCACTAACAAGGTCGGTGGGATACAGTAATTCTGAAGTTAAGCATTCGAATCTATAACTAGTGTCACTGGAATGGTTCAAAGCATAGTCAGTAAGTAGAGTAAGTCTTCTTGTAGTTAAGTCGGCATTGTGCCTTTGTATTGAATTCCGAACAAATTTCTGTGTTTCATCTTCAATAAGAAGGTGCAAGGGATACAGTAAACCTGAAGTGAAGCATCGGAATCTATAACTAGTGTCACAGGAATGGTTCAAAGCATAGACAGTAAGAAGAGTCAGTCTTCTTGTACTTAAGTCGGCATTGTGCCTTTTCTATTTAATTCTGATGCAATTTCTGTGTTTCATCGTCAATAAGAAGGTCAGAGGGATATAGTAAACCTGAAGTGAAGCATCGGAATCTATAACTAGTGTCACAGGAATGGTTCAAAACATAGTCAGTAAGAAGAGTCAGTCTTCTTGTGCTTAAGTTGGCATTGTGCCTTTCTTATTTAATTCCGATGCAATTTCTGTGTTTCACCGTCAATAGGAAGGTCCAAGGGATACAGTAAACCTGAAGTGAAGCATCGGACTCTATAACTAGTGTCACAGAAATGGGTCAAAACATAGACAGTAGGAAGAGTCAGTCTTCTTGTACTTAAGTCGGCATTGTGTCTTTTGTATTTAATTCCGATGCAATTTCTGCGTTTCATCGTCACTAAGAAGGTCAGAGGGATACAGTAATCCGGAAGTTAAGCATCGGAATCCATAACTAGAGTCACAGGAATGGTTCAAAGCACAGTCAGTAAGAGGAGTCAGTCTTCTTGTAGTTACGTCGGCCTTGTGCCTTTTGTATTTAATTCCGATGCAATCTCCGTGTTTCATCGACAATAAGAAGGTCCAAGGGATACAGTAAACCTGAAGTGAAGCATCGGAATCTATAACAAGTGACTTAGGAATGGTTCAAAACATAGACAGTAGGAAGAGTCAGTCTTCTAGTACTTAAGTCGTCATTGTGCCTTTTCTATTTAATTCGGATGCAATTTCTCTGTTTCATCGTCACTAAGACGGTCAGAGGGATACACTAAACCTGAAGAGAAGCATCGGAATCTATAACTAGCGTCACAGGAATGGTTCAAACCATAGACAGTTGGAAGAGTCAGTCTTCTTGTACTTAAGTCGGCATTGTGTCTTTTGTATTTAATTCCGATGCAATTTCTGCGTTTCATCGTCAATAAGAAGGTTTACGGGATACAGTAAACCTGAAGTGAAGCATCGGAATCTATAACTAGTGTGACTGGAATGGTTCAAAACATATCAGTAAGAAGAGTCAGTCTTCATGTACTTAAGTTGGGATTGTGCCTTTCGTATTTAATTCCAATGTAATTTCTGTGTTTCACCGTCAATAAGAAGGTCCAAGGGATACAGTAAACCTGAAGTGAAGCATCGGACTCTATAACAAGTGTCACAGAAATGGGTCAAAACATAGATACTTGGAAGAGTCAGTCTTCTTGTACTTAAGTCGGCATTGGGCCTTTTGTATTTAATTCCGATGCAATTTCTGTGTTTCATCGTCAATAAGAAGCTCCAAGGGATACAGTAAACATGAAGTGAAGCATCGGAATCTATAACTAGTGTCACTGGAATGGTTCAAACTATAGACAGTAAGAAGAGTCAGTCTTCTTGTACTTAAGTCGGCATTGTGCCCATTGTATTTAGTTCCGATGTAATTTCTGTGTTTCATCGTCAATAATAAGGTCTAAGGGACACCGTAAACCTGCAGTGAAGCATCGGAATCTATAAATAGAGTCACAGGGATGGTTCAAAGCATAGACAGTAAGAAGAGTCAGTCTTCATGTACTTAAGTCGGCATTGTGCCTTTTGTATTTAATTCCGATGCAATTTCTGTGAATCATCGTCAATAAGAAGGTCGAAGGGATACAGTAAACCTGGAGTGAAGCATAGGAGTCTATAACTAGTGTCACAGGAATGGTTAAAAGCATAGATAGTAAGAAGAGTCAGTCTTCTTGTACTTAATTCGGCATTGTGCCTTTTGTATTTAATTCCGATGCAATTTCTGTGTTTCATCGTCAATAAGAAGGTCGAAGGGATACAGTAAACCTGGAGTGAAGCATCGGAGTCTATAACTAGTGTCACAGGAATGGTTAAAAGCATAGACAGTAAGAAGTGTCAGTCTTCTTGTACTTAATCCAGCATTGTGCCTTTTGTATTTAATTCCGATGCAATTTCTGTGTTTCATCGTCAATAAGAAGGTCAGAGGGATACAGTAAACCTAAAGTGAAGCAACGGAATCTATAACTTGTGTCACAGGAATGGTTCAAAACATAGACAGTAGGAAGAGTCAGTCTTCCAGTACTTAAGTCGGCATTGTGCCTTTTCTATTTAATTCGGATGCAAATTCTGTGTTTCATCGTCAATAAGACGGTGAGAGGGATACAGTAAACCTGAAGTGAAGCATCGGAATGTATAACTAGTGTCACAGGAATGGTTAAAAACATAGACAGTTGGAAGAGTCAGTCTTCTTGTACTTAAGTCGGCATTGTGCCTTTTGTATTTAATTCCGATGCAATTTCTGTGATTCATCGTAAATAACAAGGTCCAAGGGATACAGTAAACCTGAAGTGAAGCATCAGACTCTATAACTAGTGTCACAGGAATGGTTCAAAACATAATCAGGAAGAAGAGTCAGTCTTCTTGTACTTAAGTTGGCATTGTGCCTTTCGTCTTTAATTCCGATGACATTTCTGTGTTTCACCGTCAATAAGAAGGTCAGAGGGATACAGTAAACCTGAAGTGAAGCATCGGAATCTATAACTAGTGTCAATGGAATGGTTCAAAACATAGACAGTAGGAAGAGTCAGTCTCCTTGTACTTAATTCGGCATTGTGCCTTTTGTATTTAATTCCGATGCTATGTCTGTGTTTCATCGTCAATCATAAGGTCCAAGGGATACAGTAAACCTGAAGTGAAGCATCGGAATATATAGCTAGTGTCACAGAAATGGTTCAAAACAAAGACAGTAGGAAGAGTCAGTCTTCTTGTACTTAATTCGGCATTGTGCCTTTTGTATTTAATTCCGATGCAATTTCTGAGTTTCATCGTCAATAAGAAGGTCAGAGGGATACAGTAAACCTGAAGTGAAGCATCGGAATCTATAACTAGTGTCACAGGAATGGTTCAAAACATAGTCAGTAAGAAGGGTCAGTCTTCTTGTCCTTAAGTCAGCATTGTGCCTTTTGTATTTAATTCCGGTTTAACTTCTGTGTTTCATCGTCAATAAGAAAGTCAGAGGGATACAGTAAACCTGAAGTGAAGCATCGGAATCTATAACTAGTGTCACAGGAATGTTTCAAAACATATTCAGTAAGAAGAGTCAGTCTTCTTGTACTTAAGTCGGCATTGTGTCTTTTCTATTTAATTCCGAGGCAATTTCTGTGTGTCTTCGTCAATAAGAAAGTCAGAGGGATACAGTAAACCTAAAGTGAAGCATCGGAATCTATAACTAGTGTCACACGAATGGTTCAAAACATAGTCAGTAAGAAGAGTCAGTCTTCGTGTCCTTCAGCCGGCATTGTGCCTTTTGTATTTAATTCCGGTGCAATTTCTGTATTTCATCGTCAATAAGAAATTCAGAGGGATACAGTAAACCAGAAGTGAGGCATCGGAATATATAACTAGTGTCACAGAAATGGTTCAAAACATAGACAGTAGGAAGAGTCAGTCTTCTTGTACTTAATTCGGCATTGTGCCTTTTCTATTTAATTCCGATGCAATTTCTGTGTTTCATCGTCAATAAGAAGGTCAGAGGGATACAGTAAACCTGAAGTGAAGCATTGGAATGTATAAGTAGTGTAACAGGAATGGTTCAAAACATAGACAGTAAGAAGAGTCAGTCTTCTTGTACTTGAGTCGGCATTGTGCCTTTTGTATTAAATTCCGATGCAATTTTTGTGTTTTATCGTCAATAAGAAGGTCCAAGGGATTCAGTAAACCTGAAGTCAAGCATCGGAATCAATAACTAGTGTCAATGGAACGGTTCATTACATAGACAGTAGGAAGAGTCAGTCTTCTTGTACTTAATTCGGCATTGTGCCTTTTGTATTTAATTCCGATGGAATATCTGTGTTTCATCGTGAATAAGGTCAGAGGGATACAGTAAACCTGAAGTGAAGCATCGGAATCTATAACTAGTGTCACAGGAATTGTTCAAAACATAGACAGTAAGAAGAGTCAGTCGGTATTGTGCCTTTTGTATTTAATTCCGATGCAATTTCTGTGTTTCATCGTGAATAAGGTCAGAGGGATACAGTAAACCTTGAAGTGAAGCATCGGAATCTATAACTAGTGTCACAGGAATGGTTCAAAACATTGTCCGTAGGAAGAGTCAGTCTTCTTGTACCTAAGTCGGCATTGTGCCTTTTGTATTTAATTCCGATGCAATTTCTGAGTTTCATCGTCAATAAGAAGGTCCAAGGGTTACAGTAAACCTAGAGTGAAGCATCGGAATCTATAACTAGTGTCACAGGAATGGTTCAAGACATAGACATTAAGAAGAGTCAGTCTTCTTGTACTTAAGTCGGCATTGTGCCTTTTCTATTTAATTCCGAGGCAATTTCTGTGTGTCTTCGTCAATAAGAAGGTCAGAGGGATACAGTAAACCTGAAGTGAAGCATCGGAATCTATAACTAGTGTCACAGGAATGCTTCAAAACATAGTCAGTAAGAAGAGTCAGTCTTCTTGTCCTTAAGTTGGCATTGTGCCTTTTGTATTTAATTCCGATGCAATTTCTGTGTTTCATCGTCAATAAGAAGGTCCAAGGGATACAGTAAACCTGGAGTGAAGCATTGGAATCTATAACTAGTGTCACAGGAATCGTTCAAAACATAGACAGTAAGAAGAGTCAGTCTTCGTGTACTAAAGTTGGCATTTTGCCTTTTGTATTTAATTCCAATGCTACTACTGTGTGTCACCGTCAATAACAAGGTCCAAGGGATACAGTAAACCTGAAGTGAAGCATCGAAATCTATAACTATTGTCACCGGAATGGTTCAAACTGTTATCAGTAAGAAGAGTCAGTCCTCTTGTACCTAAGTCGGCATTGTGCCATTTCTATTTCATTCCGATGCAGTATGTGTTTTTCATCGTCAAAAAGAAGGTCCAAGGGATAAAGTAAACCTGGAGTGAAGCATCGGATTCTATAACTAGTGTCACAGGAATGGTTCAAAGCATAGACAGTAGAAGGAGTCAGCCTTCCTGTACTTAAGTCGGCATTGTGCCTTTTGTTTTTAATTCCGATGCAATTTCTGTGTTTCATTGTCATTAAGAAGGTCAGAGGGATACAGTAAACCTGAAGTGAAGCATCGGAATCTATAACTAGTGTCACAGGAATGGTTCAAATCATAGACAGTAAGAAGAGTCAGTCTTCTTGTCCTTAAGTCGGCATTGTGCCTTTTGTATTTAATTCCGATGCAATTTCTGTGTTTCATCGTCAACAAGAAGGTTTAAGGGATACAGTAAACCTGGAGTGAAGCATCGGAATCTATACCTAGTGTCACAGTAATGGTTCAAAACATAGACAGTAAGAAGAGTCAGTCTTCTTGTACTTAAGTCGGCATTGTGCCTTTTGTATTTAATTTCGATGCAATTTCTGTGTTTCATCGACAATAGGAAGGTCCAAGGAATACAGTAAACCTGAAGTGAAGCATCGGAATCTATAAGTAGTGTCACTGGAATGGTTCAAAATATAGACAGTAAGAAGAGTCAGTCTTCTTGTACTTCAGTCAGCATTGTGCCTTTTGTGTTTAATTCCGATGCAATTCCTGTGATTCATCGTCAATAAGAAGGTCCAAGGGATACAGTGAACCTGAAGTGAAGCATCGGAATCTATAACTAGAGTCACAGGAATGTTTCAAAACATCATTAGTAAGAAGAGTCAGTCTTCTTGTCCTTAAGTCGGCATTGTGCCTTTTGTATTTAATTCCGATGCAATTTCTGTGTTTCATCGGCAATAAGGTCAGAGGGATACAGTAAGGCTGAAGTGAAGCATCGGAATCTATAACTAGTGTCACAGGAATGGTTCAAAGCATAGACAGTAATGCGGCATTGTGCCTTTTGTATTTAATTCCGATGCAATTTCTGTGTTTCATCGTCAATAAGAAGGTCAGAGGGATACAGTAAACCTGAAGTGAAGCAACGAAATCTATAACTAGTGTCACAGGAATGGTTCAAAACATAGACAGTAGGAACAGTCAGTCTTCCAGTACTTAAGTCGGCATTGTGCCATTTCTATTTAATTCGGATGCAATTTCTGTGTTTCATCGTCAATAAGACGGTCAGAGGGATAGAGTAAACCTGAAGTGAAGCATCGGAAAGTATAACTAGTGTCACACTAATGGTTCAAAACATAGACATTTGGAAGAGTCAGTCTTCTTGTACTTAAGTCGGTATTGTGCCTTTTGTATTTAATTCCGATGCAATTTCTGTGTTTCATCGTCAATAAGTAGGTCAGAGGGATACAGTAAACCTGAAGTGAAGCAACGGAATCTGTAACTAGTGTCACAGCAATGGTTCAAAACATAGTCAGTAAGAAGAGTCAGTCTTCTTGTACTTAAGTCGGCATTGTGCATTTGGTACTTAATTCCGATGCAGTTTTTGTGTTTCATCGTCAATAAGACGGTCCAAGGGTTACAGTCAACCTGGAGTGAAACATCGGAATCTATAACTAGGGTCACAGGAATGGTTCAAAGCATAGTCAGTAAAAGGAGTCTGTCTTCTTGTAGTTAAGTTGGCGTTGTGCCTTTTGTATTGAATTCCGATGCAATTTCTGTGTTTCATCGACAATAAGAAGGTCCAAGGGATACAGTAAACCTGAAGTGAAGCATCGGAATCTATAACAAGTGTCTTAGGAATGGTTCAAAACATAGACAGTAGGAAGAGTCAGGCTTCTAGTACTTAAGTCGGCATTGTGCCTTTTCTATTTGATTCGGATGCAATTTCTGTGTTTCACGGTCAATAAGA
The DNA here is from genome assembly GCF_023864345.2 of Schistocerca serialis cubense. NCBI lineage: Eukaryota > Metazoa > Arthropoda > Insecta > Orthoptera > Acrididae > Schistocerca > Schistocerca serialis. Next base: position 2,785,215 of record NC_064645.1, read on the forward strand.
CGGTCAGAGGGATACAGTAAACCTGAAGTGAAGCATCGGATTCTATAACTAGCGTCACAGGAATGGTTCAAAACATGGACAGTTTGAAGAGTCAGTCTTCTTGTACTTAAGTCGGCATTGTGTCTTTTGTATTTAATTCCGATGCAATTTCTCCGTTTCATCGTCAATAAGAAGGTCCAAGGGATACAGTAAACCTGAAGTGAAGCATCGGAATCTACAACTAGTGTCACAGGAATGGTTCAAAACATAATCAGATAGAAGAGTCAGTCTTCTTGTACTTAAGTTGGCATTGTGCCTTTCGTATTTAATTCCGATGAAATTTGTGTGTTTCACCGTCAATAAGAAGGTCAGAGGGATACAGTAAACCTGAAGTGAAGCATCGGAATCTATAACTAGTGTCACAGGAATAGTTCAAACATAGACAGTAAGAAGAGTCGGTCTTCTTGTACTTAAGTTGGCATTGTGCCTTTTGTATTTAATTCCGATGCAATTTCTGTGTTTCATCGTCAATAAGAAGGTCAGAGGGATACAGTAAACCTGAAGTGAAGCATCGGAATCTATAAATAGTGTCACAGGAATGGTTCAAAGCATAGTCTGTAAGAAGAGTCAGTCTTCTTGTCCTTAAGTCGGCACTGTGCCTTTTGTATTTAATTTGGATGCAATTTCTGTGTTTCATCGTCAATAAGAAGGTCAGAAGGATACAGTAATCGTGTAGTTAAGCATCGGATTCTATGACTAGTGTCACAGGAATGGTTCAAAGCATAGTCCATAAGAAGAGTCAGTCTTCTTGTTCTTAAGTCGGTATTGTGCCTTTTTGTATTTAATTCCGATGCAATTTCTGTGTTTCATCGTCAATAACACGGTCCAAGGGATACAGTAAACCTTAAGTGAAGCATCGGAATCTATAACTAGTGTCACAATAATGGTTGAAAACATAGACAGTAGGAAGAGTCAGTCTTCTTGTACTTAAGTCGGCATTGTGCCTATTGTATTTAATTCCGATGTAATTTCTGTGTTTCATCGTCAATAAGAAGGTCTAAGGGACACAGTAAACCTTCAGTGAAGCATCGGAATCTATATCTAGTGTCACAGGGATGGTTCAAAGCATAGACAGTAAGAAGAGTCAGTATTCTTGTACTTAAGTCGGCATTGTGCCTTTTGTATTTAATTCCGATGTAATTTCTGTGTTTCATCGTTAATAAGAAGGTCCAAGGGATACAGTCAACCTGGCGTGAAACATCGGAATCTATAACTAGTGTCACAGGGACGGTTCAAAACATAGACAGTAAAAGGAGTCTGTCTTCTTGTAGTTAAGTTGGCGTTGTGCCTTTTATATTGAATTCCGATGCAATTTCTGTGTTTCATCGACAATAAGAAGGTCCAAGGGATACAGTAAACCTGAAGTGAAGCATCGGAATCTATAACAAGTGTCTTAGGAGTGGTTCAAAACATAGACAGTAGGAAGAGTCAGGCTTCTGGTACTTGAGTCGGCATTGTGCCTTTTCTATTTGATTCGGATGCAATTTCTGTGTTTCATGGTCAATAAGACGGTCAGAGGGATACAGTAAACCTGAAGTGAAGCATCGGATTCTATAACTAGCGTCACAGGAATGGTTCAAAGCATGGACAGTTGGAAGAGTCAGTCTTCTTGTACTTAAGTCGGCATTGTGTCTTTTGTATTTAATTCCGATGCAATTTCTGCGTTTCATCGTCAATAAGAAGGTCCAAGGGATACAGTAAACCTGAAGTGAAGCATCGGAATCTACAACTAGTGTCACAGGAATGGTTCAAAACATAATCTGGAAGAAGAGTCAGTCTTCTTGTACTTAAGTTGGCATTGTGCCTTTCGTATTTAATTCCGATGAAATTTCTGTGTTTCACCGTCAATATGAAGGTCAGAGGGATACAGTAAACCTGAAGTGAAGCATCGGAATCTATAACTAGTGTCACAGGAATAGTTCATACATAGACAGTAAGAAGAGTCAGTCTTCTTGTACTTAAGTTGGCATTGTGCCTTTTGTATTTAATTCCGATGCAATTTCTGTGTTTCATCGTCAATAAGAAGGTCAGAGGGATACAGTAAACCTGAAGTGAAGCTTCGGAATCTATAAATAGTGTCACAGGAATGGTTCAAATCATAGTCTGTAAGAAGAGTCAGTCTTCTTGTACTTAAGTCGGCACAGTGCCTTTTGTATTTAATTTGGATGCAATTTCTGTGTTTCATCGTCAATAAGAAGGTCAGAAGGATACAGTAATCGTGAAGTTAAGCATCGGATTCTATGACTAGTGTCACAGGAATGGTTCAAAGCATAGTCCATAAGAAGAGTCAGTCTTCTTGTTCTTAAGTCGGTATTGTGCCTTTTTGTATTTAATTCCGATGCAATTTCTGTGTTTCATCGTCAATAACACGGTCCAAGGGATACAGTAAACCTTAAGTGAAGCATCGGAATCTATAACTAGTGTCACAATAATGGTTGAAAACATAGACAGTAGGAAGAGTCAGTCTTCTTGTACTTAAGTCGGCATTGTGCCTATTGTATTTAATTCCGATGTAATTTCTGTGTTTCATCGTCAATAAGAAGGTCTAAGGGACACAGTAAACCTTCAGTGAAGCATCGGAATCTATATCTAGTGTCACAGGGATGGTTCAAAGCATAGACAATAAGAAGAGTCAGTCTTCTTGTACTTAAGTCGGCATTGTGCCTTTTGTATTTAATTCCAATGTAATTTCTGTGTTTCATCGTTAATAAGAAGGTCCAAGGGATACAGTCAACCTGGAGTGAAACATCGGAATCTATAACTAGTGTCACAGGGACGGTTCAAAACATAGACAGTAAGATGAGTCAGTATTCTTGTACTTAAATCGGCATTGTGCTTTTTGTATTTAATTCCGATGCAATTTCTGTGTTTCATCGTCACTAAGAAGGTCAGAGGGATACAGTAATCCGGAAGTTAAACATCGGAATCTATAACTAGAGTCACAGGATTGGTTCAAAGCATAGTCAGTAAGAAGGGTCAGTCTTCTTGTAGTTCAGTCGGCCTTGTGCCTTTTGTATTGAATTCCGATGCTATTTCTGTGTTTCATCGACAATAAAGAGGTCCAAGGGATACAGTAAACCTGAAGTGAAGCATCTGAATCCATAACAAGTGTCTTAGGAATGGTTCAAAACATAGACAGTTTGAAGAGTCAGTCTTCTAGTACTTAAGTCGGCATTGTGCCTTTTCTATTTCATTCGGAAGCAATTTCTGTGTGTCATCGTCAATAAGACGGTCAGGGGGATACAGTAAACCTGAATTGAAGCATCGGAATCTATAACTAGTGTCACAGGAATGGTTGAAAGCATAGACAGTTGGAAGAGTCAGTCTTCTTGTACTTAAGTCGGCATTGTGTCTTTTGTATTTAATTCCGATGCTATTTCTCTGTTTCATCGGCAATAAGAAGGTCCAAGGGATACAGTAAACCTGGAGTGAAGCATCGGAGTCTATAACTAGTGTCACAGGAATGGTTAACAGCATAGACAGTAAGAAGTGTCAGTCTTCTTGTACTTAATCCAGCATTGTGCCTTTTGTATTTAATTCCGATGCAATTTCTGTGTTTCATCGTCAATAAGAAGGTCAGAGGGATACAGTAAACCTGAAGTGAAGCATTGGAATCTATAACTAGTGTCACAGGAATGGTTCAAATTATAGACAGTATGAAGAGTCAGTCATCTTGTACTTAAGTCGGCATTGTGCCTTTTCTATTTAATTCGGATGCAATTTCTGTGTTTCATCGTCAATAAGACGGTCAGGGGGATACAGTAAACCTGAAGTGAAGCATCGGAATGTATAACTAGTGTCACCGGAATGGTTCAAAACATAGACAGTTGGAGGAGTCAGTCTTCTTGTACTTAAGTCGGCATTGTGCCTTTTGTATTTAATTCCGATGCAATTTCTGTGATTCATCGTAAATAACAAGGTCCAAGGGATAGAGTAAACCTGAAGTGAAGCATCGGACTCTATAACTAGTGTCACAGAAATGGTTCAAAACATAGACAGTAGGAAGAGTCAGTCTTCATGTACTTAAGTCGGCATTGTGCCTTTTTCTATTTAATTCTGATGCAATTTCTGTGTTTCATCGTCAATAAGAAGGTCAGAGGGATATAGTAAACCTGAAGTGAAGCATCGGAATCTATAACTAGTGTCACAGGAATGGTTCAAAACATAGTCAGTAAGAAGAGTCAGTCTTCTTGTACTTAAGTTGGCATTGTGCCTTTCTTATTTAATTCCGATGCAATTTCTGTGTTTCACCGTCAATAAGAAGGTCCAAGGGATACAGTAAACCTGAAGTGAAGCATCGGACTCTATAACTAGTGTCACAGAAATGGGTCAAAACATAGACTGTAGGAAGAGTCACTCTTCTTGTACATAAGTCGGCATTGTGCCTTTTGTATTTAATTCCGATGCAATTTCTGTGTTTCATCGTCACTAAGAAGGTCAGAGGGATACAGTAATCCGGAAGTTAAGCATCGGAATCCATAACTAGAGTCACAGGAATGGTTCAAAGCACAGTCAGTGAGAGGAGTCAGTCTTCTTGTAGTTACGTCGGCCTTGTGCCTTTTGTATTTAATTCCGATGCAATCTCTGTGTTTCATCGACAATAAGAAGGTCCAAGGGATACAGTAAACCTGAAGTGAAGCATCGGAATCTATAACAAGTGTCTTAGGAATGGTTCAAAACATAGACAGTAGGAAGAGTCAGTCTTCTAGTACTTAAGTCGTCATTGTGCCTTTTCTATTTAATTCGAATGCAATTTCTCTGTTTCATCGTCACTAAGACGGTCAGAGGGATACACTAAACCTGAAGAGAAGCATCGGAATCTATAACTAGCGTCACAGGAATGGTTCAAACCATAGACAGTTGGAAGAGTCAGTCTTCTTGTACTTAAGTCGGCATTGTGTCTTTTGTATTTAATTCCGATGCAATTTCTGCGTTTCATCGTCAATAAGAAGGTTTACGGGATACAGTAAACCTGAAGTGAAGCATCGGAATCTATAACTAGTGTCACTGGAATGGTTCAAAACATATCAGTAAGAAGAGTCAGTCTTCATGTACTTAAGTTGGGATTGTGCCTTTCGTATTTAATTCCAATGTAATTTCTGTGTTTCACCGTCAATAAGAAGGTCCAAGGGATACAGTAAACCTGAAGTGAAGCATCGGACTCTATAACTAGTGTCACAGAAATGGGTCAAAACATAGATACTTGGAAGAGTCAGTCTTCTTGTACTTAAGTCGGCATAGTGCCTTTTGTATTTAATTCCGATGCAATTTCTGTGTTTCATCGTCAATAAGAAGCTCCAAGGGATACAGTAAACATGAAGTGAAGCATCGGAATCTATAACTAGTGTCACTGGAATGGTTCAAACTATAGACAGTAAGAAGAGTCAGTCTTCTTGTACTTAAGTCGGCATTGTGCCCATTGTATTTAGTTCCGATGTAATTTCTGTATTTCATCGTCAATAATAAGGTCTAAGGGACACCGTAAACCTGCAGTGAAGCATCGGAATCTATAAATAGAGTCACAGGGATGGTTCAAAGCATAGACAGTAAGAAGAGTCAGTCTTCATGTACTTAAGTCGGCATTGTGCCTTTTGTATTTAATTCCGATGCAATTTCTGTGAATCATCGTCAATAAGAAGGTCGAAGGGATACAGTAAACCAGGAGTGAAGCATAGGAGTCTATAACTAGTGTCACAGGAATGGTTAAAAGCATAGATAGTAAGAAGAGTCAGTCTTCTTGTACTTAATTCGGCATTGTGCCTTTTGTATTTAATTCCGATGCAATTTCTGTGTTTCATCGTCAATAAGAAGGTCGAAGGGATACAGTAAACCTGGAGTGAAGCATCGGAGTCTATAACTAGTGTCACAGGAATGGTTAAAAGCAAAGACAGTAAGAAGTGTCAGTCTTCTTGTACTTAATCCAGCATTGTGCCTTTTGTATTTAATTCCGATGCAATTTCTGTGTTTCATCGTCAATAAGAAGGTCAGAGGGATACAGTAAACCTAAAGTGAAGCAACGGAATCTATAACTTGTGTCACAGGAATGGTTCAAAACATAGACAGTAGGAAGAGTCAGTCTTCCAGTACTTAAGTCGGCATTGTGCCTTTTCTATTTAATTCGGATGCAAATTCTGTGTTTCATCGTCAATAAGACGGTCAGAGGGATACAGTAAACCTGAAGTGAAGCATCGGAATGTATAACTAGTGTCACAGGAATGGTTCAAAACATAGACAGTTGGAAGAGTCAGTCTTCTTGTACTTAAGTCGGCATTGTGCCTTTTGTATTTACTTCCGATGCAATTTCTGTGATTCATCGTAAATAACAAGGTCCAAGGGATACAGTAAACCTGAAGTGAAGCATCGGACACTATAACTAGTGTCACAGGAATGGTTCAAAACATAATCAGGAAGAAGAGTCAGCCTTCTTGTACTTAAGTTGGCATTGTGCCTTTCGTCTTTAATTCCGATGACATTTCTGTGTTTCACCGTCAATAAGAAGGTCAGAGGGATACAGTAAACCTGAAGTGAAGCATCGGAATCTATAACTAGTGTCACAGGAATGGTTCAAACATAGACAGTAGGAAGAGTCAGTCTTCTTGTACTTAAAATGGCATTGTGCCTTTTGTATTTAATTCCGATGCAATTTCTATGTTTCATCGTCAATAAGAAGGTCAGAGGGATACAGTAAAACTGAAGTGAAGCATCGGAATCTATAACTAGTGTCACAGGAATGGTTCAAAACATAAACAGTAAGAAGAGTCAGTCTTCTTGTACTTGAGTCGGCAATGTGCCTTTTGTATTATATTCCGATGCAATTTCGGTGTTTTATCGTCAATAAGAAGGTCCAAGGGATTCAGTAAACCTGAAGTCAAGCATCGGAATCAAGAACTAGTGTCAATGGAATGGTTCAAAACATAGACAGTAGGAAGAGTCAGTCTCCTTGTACTTAATTCGGCATTGTGCCTTTTGTATTTAATTCCGATGCTATGTCTGTGTTTCATTGTCAATCATAAGGTCCAAGGGATACAGTAAACCTGAAGTGAAGCATCGGAATATATAGCTAGTGTCACAGAAATGGTTCAAAACAAAGACTGTAGGAAGAGTCAGTCTTCTTGTACTTAATTCGGCATTGTGCCTTTTGTATTTAATTCCGATGCAATTTCTGAGTTTCATCGTCAATAAGAAGGTCAGAGGGATACAGTAAACCTGAAGTGAAGCATCGCAATCTATAACTAGTGTCACAGGAATGGTTCAAAACATAGTCAGTAAGAAGGGTCAGTCTTCATGTCCTTAGGTCAGCATTGTGCCTTTTGTATTTAATTCCGGTTTAACTTCTGTGTTTCATCGTCAATAAGAAAGTCAGAGGGATACAGTAAACCTGAAGTGAAGCATCGGAATCTATAACTAGTGTCACAGGAATGTTTCAAAACATATACAGTAAGAAGAGTCAGTCTTCTTGTACTTAAGTCGGCATTGTGTCTTTTCTATTTAATTCCGAGGCAATTTCTGTGTGTCTTCGTCAATAAGAATGTCAGAGGGATACAGTAAACCTAAAGTGAAGCATCGGAATCTATAACTAGTGTCACACGAATGGTTCAAAACATAGTCAGTAAGAAGAGTCAGTCTTCGTGTCCTTAAGTCAGCATTGTGCCTTTTGTATTTAATTCCGGTGCAATTTCTGTATTTCATCGTCAATAAGAAAGTCAGAGGGATACAGTAAACCAGAAGTGAGGCATCGGAATATATAACTAGTGTCACAGAAATGGTTCAAAACATAGACAGCAGGAAGAGTCAGTCTTCTTGTACTTAATTCGGCATTGTGCCTTTTCTATTTAATTCCGATGCAATTTCTGTGTTTCATCGTCAATAAGAAGGTCAGAGGGATACAGTAAACCTGAAGTGAAGCATTGGAATGTATAAGTAGTGTAACAGGAATGGTTCAAAACATAGACAGTAAGAAGAGTCAGTCTTCTTGTACTTGAGTCGGCATTGTGCCTTTTGTATTAAATTCCGATGCAATTTTTGTGCTTTAACGTCAATAAGAAGGTCCAAGGGATTCAGTAAACCTGAAGTCAAGCATCGGAATCAATAACTAGTGTCAATGGAACGGTTCATTACATAGACAGTAGGAAGAGTCAGTCTTCTTGTACTTAATTCGGCATTGTGCCTTTTGTATTTAATTCCGATGGAATTTCTGTGTTTCATCGTGAATAAGGTCAGAGGGATACAGTAAACCTGAAGTGAAGCATCGGAATCTATAACTAGTGTCACAGGAATTGTTCAAAACATAGACAGTAAGAAGAGTCAGTCGGTATTGTGCCTTTTGTATTTAATTCCGATGCAATTTCTGTGTTTCATCGTGAATAAGGTCAGAGGGATACAGTAAACCTTGAAGTGAAGCATCGGAATCTATAACTAGTGTCACAGGAATGGTTCAAAACATTGTCCGTAGGAAGAGTCAGTCTTCTTGTCCCTAAGTCGGCATTGTGCCTTTTGTATTTAATTTCGATGCAATTTCTGTGTTTCATCGTCAATAAGAAGGTCCAAGGGTTACAGTAAACCTAGAGTGAAGCATCGGAATCTATAACTAGTGTCACAGGAATGGTTCAAGACATAGACATTAAGAAGAGTCAGTCTTCTTGTACTTAAGTCGGCATTGTGCCTTTTCTATTTAATTCCGAGGCAATTTCTGTGTGTCTTCGTCAATAAGAAGGTCAGAGGGATACAGTAAACCTGAAGTGAAGCATCGGAATCTATAACTAGTGTCACAGGAATGCTTCAAAACATAGTCAGTAAGAAGAGTCAGTCTTCTTGTCCTTAAGTTGGCATTGTGCCTTTTGTATTTAATTCCGATGCAATTTCTGTGTTTTATCGTCAATAAGAAGGTCCAAGGGATTCAGTAAACCTGAAGTCAAGCATCGGAATCTATAACTAGTGTCACAGGAATGGTTCAAAACATAGTCAGTAAGAAGGTTCAGTCTTCTTGTCCTTAAGTCAGCATCGTGCCTTTTGTATTTAATTCCGGTTTATTTTCTGTGTTTCATCGTCAATAAGAAAGTCAGAGGGATACAGTAAACCTGAAGTGAAGCATCGGAATCTATAAATAGTGTCACAGGAATGTTTCAAAACATAGTCAGTAAGAAGAGTCAGTCTTCTTGTCCTTAAGTCGGCATTGTGCCTTTTGTATTTAATTCGGATGCAATTTCTGTGTTTCATGGTCAATGAGAAGGTCTAAGGGATACAGTAAACCTGGAGTGAAGCATCGGAATCTATAACTAGTGTCACAGGAATGTTTCAAAACATAGACAGTATGAAGATACAGTCTTCTTGTACTTAAGTCGGCATTGTGCCTTTTGTATTTAATTCCGATGCAATTACTGTGTTTCATCGTCAATAAGAAGGTCCAGGGGATACAGTAAACCTGAAGTGAAGCATCGGAAATATAACTAGTGTCACAGAAATGGTTCAAAACATAGACAGTAAGAGGAGTCAGTCTTCCTGTCCTTAAGTCAGCATTGTGCCTTTTGTACTTAATTCCGGTGCAACTTCTGTGTTTCATCGTCAATAAGAAAGTCAGAGGGATACAGTAAACCTGAAGTGAAGCATCGGAATCTATAACTAGTGTCACAGGAATGTTTCAAGACATAGACAGTAAGAAGAGTCAGTCTTCTTGTACTTGATTCGGCATTGTGCCATTTGTATTAAATTCCGATGCAATTTCTGTATTTCATCGTCAATAAGAAGGTCCAAGGATACAGTAAACCTGAAGTCAAGTATCGGAATCTATAAATAGTGTCACAGGAATGGTTCAAAACATAGACGGTAAGAAGAGTCAGTCTTCTTGTACTTAATTTGGCATTGTGCCTTTCCTATTCAATTCCGATGCAATGTCTGTGTTTCATCATCAATAAGAAGTTCAGAGGGATAATGTAAACCTCAAGTGAAGCATCGGAATCTATAAGTAGTGTCACATGAATGGTTCAAACATAGACAGTAAGAAGAGTCAGTTTTCTTGTACATAAGTCAGCATTGTTCCTTTTGTATTTAATTCCGATGCAATTTCTATGTTTCATCGTCAATAAGAATGTCAGATGGATACAGCAAACCTTAAGTGAAGCATCGGAATCTATAACTTGTGTCACAGGAATGGTTCAAAACATAGACAGTAAGAAGAGTCAGTTTTCTTGTACTTACGTCGGCATTGTGCTTTTTGTATTTAATTCCTTTGCAAATTCAATGTTTCATCGTCAATAAGAAGGTCAGAGGCATACAATAAACTTGAAGTGAAGCATCGGAATGTATAACTAGTGTCACAGGAATTGTTCAAAACATAGACAGTAAGAATGGTCAGTCCGTATTGTGCCTTTTGTATTTAATTCCGATGCAATTTCAGTGTTTCATCGTGAATAAGGTCAGAGGGATACAGTAAACCTGAAGTGAAGCATCGGAATCTATAACTAGTGTCTCAGGAATGGTTCAAAACATAGTCAGTAAGAAGATCAGTCTTCTTCTACTTAAGTCGGCATTGTGCATTTTCTCTTTAATTCCGATGCAATTACTGTGTTCATCGTCAATAAGAAGGTCCAAGGGATACACTAAACCGACAGTGAAGCATCGGAATCTATAACTAGTGTCACAGCAATGGTTCAAAACATAGACATTAAGAAGAATCAGTCTCCTTGTACTTAAGTCGGCATTGTGTGTTTTCTATTTAATTCCGAGGCAATTTCTGTGTGTCTGCGTCAATAAGAAGGTCAGAGGGATACAGTAAACCTGAAGTGAAGCATCGGAATCTATAACTAGTGTCACAGGAATGGTTCAAAACATAGTAAGAAGAGTCAGTCTTCTTGTCCTTAAGTCGGCATTGTGCCTTTTGTATTTAATTCCGGTGCAATTTCTATGTTTCATCGTCAATACGAAAGTCAGAGGGATACAGTAAACCTGAAGTGAGAATCGGAATCTATAACTAGTGTCACAGGAATGGTTCAAAACATAGTCAGTAAGAAGAGTCAGTCTTCTTGTACTTAAGTCGGCCTTGGGCCTTTTGTATTTAATTCCGATGCATTTTCTGTGTTTCATCGTCAATAAGAAGGTCCAAGGGATACAGTAAACCTGGAGTGAAGCATCGGAATCTATAACTAGTGTCACAGGAATGTTTCAAAACATAGACAGTAAGAAGATACAGTCTTCTTGTACTTAAGTCGTCATTGTGCCTTTTTGTATTTAATTCCCATGCAATTTCTGTGTTTCATCGTCAATAAGAAGGTCCAAGGGATACAGTAAACCTGAAGTGAAGCATCGGATTCTATAACTAGTGTCACACGATTGGTTCAAAACATAGACAGTAAGAAGAGTCAGTCTTCGTGTACTAAAGTTGGCATTTTGCCTTTTGTATTTAATTCCAATGCTACTACTGTGTGTCACCGTCAATAACAAGGTCCAAGGGATACAGTAAACCTGAAGTGAAGCATCGAAATCTATAACTATTGTCACCGGAATGGTTCAAACTGTTATCAGTAAGAAGAGTCAGTCCTCTTGTACCTAAGTCGGCATTGTGCCATTTCTATTTCATTCCGATGCAGTATGTGTTTTTCATCGTCAATAAGAAGGTCCAAGGAATAGAGTAAACCTGGAGTGAAGCGTCGGATTCTATAAGTAGTGTCACAGGAATGGTTCAAAGCATAGACAGTAGAAGGAGTCAGCCTTCTTGTACTTAAGTCGGCATTGTGCCTTTTGTTTTTAATTCCGATGCAATTTCTGTGTTTCATTGTCATTAAGAAGGTCAGAGGGATACAGTAAACCTGAAGTGAAGCATCGGAATCTATAACTAGTGTCACAGGAATGGTTCAAAACATAGACAGTAAGAAGAGTCAGTCTTCTTGTCCTTAAGTCGGCATTGTGCCTTTTGTATTTAATTCCGATGCAATTTCTGTGTTTCATCGTCAACAAGAAGGTTTAAGGGATACAGTAAACCTGGAGTGAAGCATCGGAATCTATACCTAGTGTCACAGTAATGGTTCAAAACATAGACAGTAAGAAGAGTCAGTCTTCTTGTACTTAAGTCGGCATTGTGCCTTTTGTATTTAATTTCGATGCAATTTCTGTGTTTCATCGTCAATAAGAAGGTCCAAGGAATACAGTAAACCTGAAGTGAAGCATCGGAATCTATAACTAGTGTCACTGCAATGGTTCAAAATATAGACAGTAAGAAGAGTCAGTCTTCTTGTACTTCAGTCAGCATTGAGCCTTTTGTGTTTAATTCCGATGCAATTCCTGTGATTCATCGTCAATAAGAAGGTCCAAGGGATACAGTGAACCTGAAGTGAAGCATCGGAATCTATAACTAGAGTCACAGGAATGTTTCAAAACATCATCAGTAAGAAGAGTAAGTCTTCTTGTCCTTAAGTCGGCATTGTGCCTTTTGTATTTAATTCCGATGCAATTTCTGTGTTTCATCGGCAATAAGGTCAGAGGGATACAGTAAAGCTGAAGTGAAGCATCGGAATCTATAACTAGTGTCACAGGAATGGTTCAAAGCATAGAGAGTAATGCGGCATTGTGCCTTTTGTATTTAATTCCGATGCAATTTCAGTGTTTCATCGTCAATAAGAAGGTCAGAGGGATACAGTAAACCTGAAGTGAAGCATCGGAATGTATAACTAGTGTCACACTAATGGTTCAAAACATAGACATTTGGAAGAGTCAGTCTTCTTGTACTTAAGTCGGCATTGTGCCTTGTGTATTTAATTCCGATGCAATTTCTGTGTTTCATCGTCAATAAGTAGGTCAGAGGGATACAGTAAACCTGAAGTGAAGCAACGGAATCTGTAACTAGTGTCACAGAAATGGTTGAAAACATAGTCAGTAAGAAGAGTCAGTCTTCTTGTACTTAAGTCGGCATTGTGCATTTGGTACTTAATTCCGATGCAGTTTTTGTGTTTCATCGTCTATAAGACGGTCCAAGGGATACAGTCAACCTGGAGTGAAACATCGGAATCTATAACTAGGGTCACAGGAATGGTTCAAAGCATAGTCAGTAAAAGGAGTCAGTCTTCTTGTAGTTAAGTTGGCGTTGTGCCTTTTGTATTGAATTCCGATGCAATTTCTGTGTTTCATCGACAATAAGAAGGTCCCAGGGATACAGTAAACCTGAAGTGAAGCATCGGAATCTATAACAAGTGTCTTAGGAATGGTTCAAAACATAGACAGTAGGAAGAGTCAGGCTTCTAGTACTTAAGTCGGCATTGTGCCTTTTCTATTTGATTCGGATGCAATTTCTGTGTTTCATGGTCAATAAGACGGTCAGAGTGATACAGTAAACCTGAAGTGAAGCATCGGATTCTATAAGTAGCGTCACAGGAATGGTTCAAAACATGGACAGTTGGAAGAGTCAGTCTTCTTGTACTTAAGTCGGCTTTGTGTCTTTTGTATTTAATTCCGATGCAATTTCTGCGTTTCATCGTCAATAAGAAGGTCCAAGGGATACAGTAAACCTGAAGTGTAGCATCGGAATCTACAACTAGTGTCACAGGAATGGTTCAAAACATAATCAGGAAGAAGAGTCAGTCTTCTTGTACTTAAGTTGGCATTGTGCCTTTCGTATTTAATTCCGATGAAATTTCTGTGTTTCACCGTCAATAAGAAGGTCAGAGGGATACAGTAAACCTGAAGTGAAGCATCGGAATCTATAACTAGTGTCACAGGAATAGTTCAAACATAGACAGTAAGAAGAGTCAGTCTTCTTGTACTTAAGTTGGCATTGTGCCTTTTGTATTTCATTCCGATGCAATTTCTGTGTTTCATCGTCAATAAGAAGGTCAGAGGGATACAGTAAACCTGAAGTGAAGCATCGGAATCTATAAATAGTGTCACAGGAATGGTTCAAAACATCGTCTGTAAGAAGAGTCAGTCTTCTTGTACTTAAGTTGGCACTGTGCCTTTTGTATTTAATTTGGATGCAATTTCTGTGTTTCATCGTCAATAAGAAGGTCAGAAGGATACAGTAATCCTGAAGTTAAGCATCGGAATCTATGACTAGTGTCACAGGAATGGTTCAAAGCATAGTCCATAAGAAGAGCCAGTCTTCTTGTTCTTAAGTAGGTATTGTGCCTTTTTGTATTTAATTCCGATGCAATTTCTGTGTTTCATCGTCAATAACACGGTCCAAGGGATACAGTAAACCTGAAGTGAAGCATCGGAATCTATAACTAGTGTCACAATAATGGTTGAAAACATAGACAGTAGGAAGAGTCATTCTTCTTGTACTTAAGTCGGCATTGTGCCTATTGTATTTAATTCCGATGTAATTTCTGTGTTTCATCGTCAATAAGAAGGTTAAGGGACACAGTAAACCTGCAGTGAAGCATCGGAATCTATAACTAGTGTCACAGGGGTGGTTCAAAGCATAGACAGTAAGAAGAGTCAGTCTTCTTGTACTTAAGTCGGCATTGTGCCTTTTGTATTTAATTCCGATGTAATTTCTGTGTTTCATCGTAAATAAGAAGGTCCAAGGGATACAGTCAACCTGGAGAGAAACATCGGAATCTATAACTAGTGTCACAGGGACGGTTCAAAACATAGACAGTAAGATGAGTCAGTATTCTAGTACTTAAATCGGCATTGTGCTTTTTGTATTTAATTCCGATGCAATTTCTGTGTTTCATCGTCACTAAGAAGGTCAGAGGGATACAGTAATCCGGAAGTTAAGCATCGGAATCTATAACTAGAGTCACAGGATTGGTTCAAAGCATAGTCAGTAAGAAGGGTCAGTCTTCTTGTAGTTCAGTCGGCCTTGTGCCTTTTGTATTGAATTCCGATGCTATTTCTGTGTTTCATCGACAATAAGGAGGTCCAAGGGATACAGTAAACCTGAAGTGAAGCATCTGAATCCATAACAAGTGTCTTAGGAATGGTTCAAAACATAGACAGTTTGAAGAGTCAGTCTTCTAGTACTTAAGTCGGCATTGTGCCTTTTCTATTTCATTCGGAAGCAATTTCTGTGTTTCATCGTCAATAAGACGGTCAGGGGGATACAGTAAACCTAAATTGAAGCATCGGAATCTATAACTAGTGTCACAGGAATGGTTGAAAGCATAGACAGTTGGAAGAGTCAGTCTTCTTGTAATTAAGTCGGCATTGTGTCTTTTGTATTTAATTCCGATGCTTTTTCTCTGTTTCATCGGCAATAAGAAGGTCCAAGGGATACAGTAAACCTGAAGTGAAGCATCGGAATCTACAACTAGTGTCACAGGAATGATTCAAAACGTAGTCAGGAAGAAGAGTCAGTCTTCTTGTACTCAAGTCGGCATTGTGCCTTTTGTATTTAATTCCGATGCAATTTCTGTGTTTCACCGTCAATAAGAAGGTCTAAGGGACACAGTAAGCCTGCAGTGAAGCGTCGGAATCTATAACTAGTTTCACAGGGATGGTTCAAAGCATAGACAGTAAGAAGAGTCAGTCTTCTTGTACTTAAGTCGGCATTGTGCCCTTTGTATTTAATTCCGATGCAATTTCTGTGTTTCATCGTCAATAAGAAGGTCGAAGGGATACAGTAAACCTGGAGTGAAGCATCGGAGTCTATAACTAGTGTCACAGGAATGGTTAAAAGCATAGACAGTAAGAAGTGTCAGTCTTCTTGTACTTAATCCAGCATTGTGCCTTTTGTATTTAATTCCGATGCAATTTCTGTGTTTCATCGTAAATAACAAGGTCAGAGGGATACAGTAAACCTAAAGTGAAGCAACGGAATCTATAACTTGTGTCACAGGAATGGTTCAAAACATAGACAGTAGGAAGAGTCAGTCTTCTTAAACATAAGACGGCATTGTGCCTTTTGTATTTAATTCCGATGCAATTTCTGTGTATCATCGTCACTAAGAAGGTCAGAGGGATACAGTAATCCGGAAGTTAAGCATCGGAATCCATAACTAGAGTCACAGGAATGGTTCAAAGCACAGTCAGTAAGAGGAGTCAGTCTTCTTGTAGTTAAGTCGGCCTTGTGCCTTTTGTATTTAATTCCGTTGCAATTTCTGTGTTTCATCGACAATAAGAAGATCCAAGGGATACAGTAAACCTGAAGTGAAGCATCGGAATCTATAACAAGTGTCTTAGGAATGGTTCAAAACATAGACAGTAGGAAGAGTCAGTCTTCTAGTACTTAAGTCGTCATTGTGCCTTTTCTATTTAATTCGGATGCAATTTCTCTGTTTCATCGTCACTAAGACGGTCAGAGGGATACAGTAAACCTGAAGAGAAGCATCGGAATCTATAACTAGCGTCACAGGAATGGTTCAAACCATAGACAGTTGGAAGAGTCAGTCTTCTTGTACTTAAGTCGGCATTGTGTCTTTTGTATTTAATTCCGATGTAATTTCTGTGTTTCACCGTCAATAAGAAGGTCCAAGGGATACAGTAAACCTGAAGTGAAGCATCGGACTCTATAACTAGTGTCACAGAAATGGGTCAAAACATAGATACTTGGAAGAGTAAGTCTTCTTGTACTTAAGTCGGCATTGTGCCTTTTGTATTTAATTCCGATGCAATTTCTGTGTTTCATCGTCAATAAGAAGCTCCAAGGGATACAGTAAACATGAAGTGAAGCATCGGAATCTATAACTAGTGTCACTGGAATGGTTCAAACTATAGACGGTAAGAAGAGTCAGTCTTCTTGTACTTCAGTCGGCATTGTGCCCATTGTATTTAGTTCCGATGTAATTTCTGTGTTTCATCGTCAATAATAAGGTCTAAGGGACACCGTAAACCTGCAGTGAAGCATCGGAATCAATAAATAGAGTCACAGGGATGGTTCAAAGCATAGACAGTAAGAGGAGTCAGTCTTCATGTACTTAAGTCGGCATTGTGCCTATTGTATTTAATTCCTATGCAATTTCTGTGTTTCATCGTCAATAAGAAGCTCCATGGGATACAGTAAACATGAAGTGAAGCATCGGAATCTATAACTAGTGTCACTGGAATGGTTCAAACTATAGACAGTAAGAAGAGTCAGTCTTCTTGTACTTAAGTCGGCATTGTGCCCATTGTATTTAGTTCCGATGTAATTTCTGTGTTTCATCGTCAATAATAAGGTCTAAGGGATGCCGTAAACCTGCAGTGAAGCATCGGAATCTATAAATAGAGTCACAGGGATGGTTCAAAGCATAGACAGTAAGAAGAGTCAGTCTTCATGTACTTAAGTCGGCATTGTGCCTTTTGTATTTAATTCCGATGCAATTTCTGTGAATCATCGTCAATAAGAAGGTCGAAGGGATACAGTAAACCTGGAGTGAAGCATAGGAGTCTATAACTAGTGTCACAGGAATGGTTAAAAGCATAGTTAGTAAGAAGAGTCAGTCTTCTTGTACTTAATTCGGCATTGTGCCTTTTGTATTTAATTCCGATGCAATTTCTGTGTTTCATCGTCAATAAGAAGGTCGAAGGGATACAGTAAACCTGGAGTGAAGCATCGGAGTCTATAACTAGTGTCACAGGAATGGTTAAAAGCATAGACAGTAAGAAGTGTCAGTCTTCTTGTACTTAATCCAGCATTGTGCCTTTTGTATTTAATTCCGATGCAATTTCTGTGTTTCATCGTCAATAAGAAGGTCAGAGGGATACAGTAAACCTAAAGTGAAGCAACGGAATCTATAACTTGTGTCACAGGAATGGTTCAAAACACAGACAGTAGGAAGAGTCAGTCTTCCAGTACTTAAGTCGGCATTGTGCCTTTTCTATTTAATTCGGATGCAAATTCTGTGTTTCATCGTCAATAAGACGGTCAGAGGGATACAGTAAACCTGAAGTGAAGCATCGGAATGTATAACTAGTGTCACAGGAATGGTTCAAAACATAGACATTTGGAAGAGTCAGTCTTCTTGTACTTAAGTCGGCATTGTGCCTTTTGTATTTAATTCCGATGCAATTTCTGTGATTCATCGTAAATAACAAGGTCCAAGGGATACAGTAAACCTGAAGTGAAGCATCGGACTCTATAACTAGTGTCACAGGAATGGTTCAAAACATAATCAGGAAGAAGAGTCAGTCTTCTTGTACTTAAGTTGGCATTGTGCCTTTCGTCTTTAATTCCGATGACATTTCTGTGTTTCACCGTCAATAAGAAGGTCAGAGGGATACAGTTAACCTGAAGTGAAGCATCGGAATCTAAAACTAGTGTCACAGGAATGGTTCAAACATAGACAGTAAGAAGAGTCAGTCTTCTTGTACTTAAGTTGGCATTGTGCCTTTTGTATTTAATTCCGATGCTATTTCTATGTTTCATCGTCAATAAGAAGGTCAGAGGGATACAGTAAAACTGAAGTGAAGCATCGGAATCTATAACTAGTGTCACAGGAATGGTTCAAACATAGACAGTAAGAAGAGTCAGTCTTCTTGTACTTAAGTTGGCATTGTGCCTTTTGTATTTAATTCCGATGCAATTTCTGTGTTTCATCGTCAATAAGAAGGTCAGAGGGATACAGTAAACCTGAAGTGAAGCATCGGAATCTATAACTAGTGTCACTGGAATGGTTCAAATTATAGACAGTATGAAGAGTCAGTCTTCTTGTACTTAAGTCGGCATTGTGCCTTCTCTATTTAATTCGGATGCAATTTCTGTGTTTCATCGTCAATAAGACGGTCAGGGGGATACAGTAAACCTGAAGTGAAGCATCGGAATGTATAACTAGTGTCACAGGAATGGTTCAAAACATAGACAGTTGGAGGAGTCAGTCTTCTTGTACTTAAGTCGGCATTGTGCCTTTTGTATTTAATTCCGATGCAATTTCTGTGATTTACGTAAATAACAAGGTCCAAGGGATACAGTAAACCTGAAGTGAAGCATCGGACTCTATAACTAGTGTCACAGAAATGGTTCAAAACATAGACAGTAGGAAGAGTCAGTCTTCTTGTACATAAGACGGCATTGTGCCTTTTGTATTTAATTCCGATGCAATTTCTGTGTTTCATCGTCAATAAGAAGGTCCAAGGGAAACAGTAAACCTGAAGTGAAGCATCGGAATCTATAACTAGTGTCACAGGAATGGTGCAAATCATAGACTGTAAGATGAGTGAGTATTCTTGTACTTCAGTCGGCATTGTGCTTTTTGTATTTAATTCCGATGCAATTTCTGTGTTTCATCGGCACTAACAAGGTCGGTGGGATACAGTAATCCTGAAGTTAAGCATTCGAATCTATAACTAGTGTCACTGGAATGGTTCAAAGCATAGTCAGTAAGAAGAGTAAGTCTTCTTGTAGTTTAGTCAGCATTGTGCCTTTTGTATTGAATTCCGAACCAATTTCTGTGGTTCATCGTCAATAAGAAGGTGCAAGGGATACAGTAATCCTGAAGTGAAGCATCGGAATCTATAACTAGTGTCACAGGAATGGTTCAAAGCATAGACAGTAAGAAGAGTCAGTCTTCTTGTACTTAAGTCGGCATTGTGCCTTTTCTATTTAATTCCGATGCAATTTCTGTGTTTCATCGTCAATAAGAAGGTCAGAGGGATACAGTAAACCTGAAGTGAAGCATCGGAATCTATAACTAGTGTCACAGGAATGGTTCAAAACATAGTCAGTAAGAAGAGTCAGTCTTCTTGTACTTAAGTTGGCATTGTGCCTTTCGTATTTAATTCCGATGCAATTTCTGTGTTTCACCGTCTATAAGAAGGTCCAAGGGATACAGTAAACCTGAAGTGAAGCATCGGACTCTATAACTAGTGTCGCAGAAATGGGTCAAAACATAGACAGTAGGAAGAGTCACTCTTCTTGTACATAAGTCGGCATTGTGCCTTTTGTATTTAATTCCGATGCAATTTCTGTGTTTCATCGTCACTAAGAAGGTCAGAGGGATACAGTAATCCGGAAGTTAAGCATCGGAATCCATAACTAGAGGCACAGGAATGGTTCAAAGAACAGTCAGTAAGAGGAGTCAGTCTTCTTGTAGTTAAGTCGGCCTTGTGCCTTTTGTATTTAATTCCGATGCAATTTCTGTGTTTCATCGACAATAAGAAGGTCCAAGGGATACAGTAAACCTGAAGTGAAGCATCGGAATCTATAACAAGTGTTTTAGGAATGGTTCAAAACATAGACAGTAGGAAAAGTCAGTCTTCTAGTACTTAAGTCGTCATTGTGCCTTTTCTATTTAATTCGGATGCAATTTCTGCGTTTCATCGTCAATAAGAAGGTTTACGGGATATAGTAAACCTGAAGTGAAGCATCGGAATCTATAACTAGTGTCACTGGAATGGTTCAAAACATAGTCAGTAAGAAGAGTCAGTCTTCTTGTACTTAAGTTGGCATTGTGCCTTCGTATTTAATTCCAATGTAATTTCTGTGTTTCACCGTCAATAAGAAGGTCCAAGGGATACAGTAAACCTGAAGTGAAGCATCGGACTCTATAACTAGTGTCACAGAAATGGGTCAAAACATAGATACTTGGAAGAGTCAGTCTTCTTGTACTTAAGTCGGCATTGTGCCTTTTGTATTTAATTCCGATGCAATTTCTGTGTTTCATCGTCAATAAGAAGCTCCAAGGGATACAGTAAAAATGAAGTGAAGCATCGGAATCTATAACTAGTGTCACTGGATTGGTTCAAACTATAGACAGTAAGAAGAGTCAGTCTTCTTGTACTGAAGTCGGCATTGTGCCTATTGTATTTAGTTCTGATGTAATTTCTGTGTTTCATCGTCAATAATAAGGTCTAAGGGACACCGTAAACCTGCAGTGAAGCATCGGAATCTATAAATAGAGTCACAGGGATGGTTCAAAGCATAGACAGTAAGAAGAGTCAGTCTTCATGTACTTAAGTCGGCATTGTGCCTTTTGTATTTAATTACGATGCAATTTCTGTGAATCATCGTCAATAAGAAGGTCGAAGGGATACAGTAAACCTGGAGTGAAGCATAGGAGTCTACAACTAGTGTCACAGGAATGGTTAAAAGCATAGATAGTAAAAAGAGTCAGTCTTCTTGTACTTAATTCGGCATTGTGCCTTTTGTATTTAATTCCGATGCAATTTCTGTGTTTCATCGTCAATAAGAAGGTCAGAGGGATACAGTAAACCTGAAGTGAAGCGACGGAATCTATAACTAGTGTCACTGGAATGTTTCATAACATAGTCAGTAAGAAGAGTCAGTCTTCTTGTACTTAAGTCGGCATTGTTCATTTTGTATTTAATTCCGATGCAATTTCTCTGTTTCATCGTCAATAACTAGGTCCAAGGGATACAGTCAACCTCGAGTGAAACATCGGAATCTATAACTAGGGTCACAGGAACGGTTCAAAACATAGACGGTAAGAAGAGTCAGTCTTCTTGTACTTAACTCGGCATTGTGCCTTTTGTATTTAATTCCGATGCAATTTCTGCGTTTCATCGTCAATAAGAAGGATTAAGGGTTACAGTAAACCTGAAGTGAAGCATCGGAATCTATAACTAGCGTCACAGGAATGGTACAAAACATAGACAGTTGGAAGAGTCAGTCTTCTTGTACTTAAGTCGGCATTGTGTCTTTTGTATTTAATTCCGATGCAATTTCTGCGTTTCATCGTCAATAAGAAGGATTAAGGGATACAGTAAACCTGAAGTGAAGCATCGGAATCTATAACTAGTGTCACAGAAATGGGTCAAAACATAGACAGTAGGAAGAGTCAGTCTTCTTGTACATAAGTCGGCATTGTGCATTTTGTATTTAATTCCGATGCAATTTCTGTGTTTCATCGTCAATAAGAAGGTCCAAGGGATAAAGTAAACATGAAGTGAAGCATCGGAATCTATAACTAGTGGCACTGGAATGGTTCAAACTATAGACAGTAAGAAGAGTCAGTCTTCTTGTACTTAAGTCGGCATTGTGCCTATTGTATTTAATTCCGATGTAATTTCTGTATTTCATCGTCAATAAGAAGGTCTAAGGGACCAAGTAAACCTGCAGTGAAGCATCAGAATCTATAACTAGTGTCACAGGGATGGTTCAAAGCATAGACAGTAAGAAAAGTCAGTATTCATGTACTTAAGACGGCATTGTGCCTTTTGTATTTAATTCCGACGCAATTTCTGTGTTTCTTCGTCAAAAAGAAGGTCGAAGGGATACAGTAAATCTGGAGCGAAGCATTGAAGTCTATAACTAGTGTCACAGGAATGGTTAAAAGCATAGACAGTAAGAAGAGTCAGTCTTCTTGTACTTAATTCGGCATTGTGCCTTTTGTATTTAATTCCGATGCAATTTCTGTGTTTCATCGCCAATAAGAAGGTCAGAGGGATACAGTAAACCTGAAGTGAAGCAACGGAATCTATAACAAGTGTCTTAGGAATGGTTCAAAACATAGACAGTAGGATGATTCAGTCTTCTAGTACTTAAGTCGGCATTGTGCCTATTCTATTTAATTCGGATGCAATTTCTGTGTTTCATCGTCAATAAGACGGTCAGGGGGATACAGTAAGCCTGAAGTGAAGCATCGGAATCTATAACTAGTGTCTCAGGAATGGTTCAAAACATTGGAAGAGTCAGTCTTCTTGTACTTAAGTCGGCATTGTGTCTTTTGTATTTAATTCCGATGCCATTTCTGTGTTTCATCGTCAATAAGAAGGTCCAAGGGATACAGTAAACCTGAAGTGAAGCATTGGAATCTACAACTAGTGTCACAGGAATGGTTGAAAACATAGTCAGGAAGAAGAGTCAGTCTTCTTGTACTTATGTTGGCAATGTGCCTTTCGTATTTATTTCCGATGCAATTTCTGTGTTTCGCCGTCAAAAAGAAATTCCAAGGGATACAGTAAACCTGGAGTGAAGCATCGGAATCTATAACTAGTGTCACAGTAATGGTTCAAAACATAGACAGTAGGAAGAGTCGGTCTTCTTGTACTTAAGTCGGCATTGTGCCTTTTGTATTTAATTCCGATGCAATTTCTGTGTTTCATCGTCAATAAGAAGGTCCAAGAGAAACAGTAAACCTGAAGTGAAGCATCGGAATCTATAACTAGAGTCACAGGAATGGTTCAAAGCATAGTCAGTAAGAAGAGTCAGTCTTCTTGTAGTTAAGTCGGCATTGTGCCTTTTGTATTTAATTCCGATGCACTCTCTGTGTTTCATCGTCAATAAGAAGGTCCAAGGCATACAGTAAACCTGAAGTGAAGCATCGGAATCTATAACTAGTTTCACTGGAATGGTTCAAATTATAGACAGTAAGAAGAGTCGGTCTTCTTGTACTTAAGTCGGCATTGTGCCTTTTGTATTTAATTCCGATGCTATTTCTGTGATTCATCGTAAATAACAAGGTCCAAGGGATACATTGAACCTGAAGTGAAGCATCGGAATCTATAACTAGTGTCACAGGAATGGTGCAATTCATAGACAATAAGATGAGTCAGTATTCTTGGACTTAAGTCGGCATTGTGCCTTTTGTATTTAATTCCGATGCTATTTCTGTGATTCATCGTAAATAACAAGGTCCAAGGGATACATTGAACCTGAAGTGAAGCATCGGAATCTATAACTAGTGTCACAGGACTGGTTCAAAACATAGATAGTAAGAAGGGTCAGTCTTCTTGTCCTTAAGTCGGCATTGTGCCTTTTGTATTTAATTCCGATGCAATTTCTGTGTTTCATCGGCAATAAGGTCAGAGGGATACAGTAAACTTAAATTGAAGCATCGGAATCTATAACTAGTGTCACAAAAATGGTTCAAAATATAGACAGTAGGAAGAGTCAGTCTTCTTGTACTTATGTCGGCATTGTGCCTTTTGTATT
Organism: Schistocerca serialis cubense; assembly: GCF_023864345.2. Lineage (NCBI taxonomy): Eukaryota > Metazoa > Arthropoda > Insecta > Orthoptera > Acrididae > Schistocerca > Schistocerca serialis. Next base: position 2,808,991 of record NC_064645.1, read on the forward strand.
TAATTCCGATGCGATTTCTGTGTTTCATAGTCAATAAGAAGGTCCAAGGTGTACAGTAAACCTGAAGTGAAGCATCGGAATCTATAACTAGTGTCACAGGAATGGTTCAAAGCATAGTGAGTGAGAAGCGTCAGTCTTCTTGTACTTAAGTCGACATTGTGCCTTTTCTATTCATATCCGATGCAATTTCTGTGTTTCATCGTCAATAAGATTGTCCAAGGGATACAGTAAACCCGAAGTGAAGCATCGGAATTTGTAACTAGTGTCACAGGAATGGTCCAAAACATAGTCATTAATAAGAGTCAGTCTTCTTGTACTTAAGTCGGCATTGTGGCTTTTGTACTTAATTCCGATGCAATTTCAGTGTTTCTTCGTCTATAAGAAGGACCAAGGGATACAGTAAACCAGGAGTGAAGCATCGGAAACTATAACTAGTGTCACAGGGATGGTTCAAAACATAGACAGTAAGAAGAGTCAGACTTCTTGTTCTTAAATCGGCATTGTGCCTTTTGTATTTAATACGGATGCAATTTCTGTGTTTCATCGTCAATAAGAAGGTCAGAGGGATACAGTAATCCTGAAGTTAAGCATCGGAATCTATGACTAGTGTCACAGGAATGGTTCAAAGCATAGTCAATAAGAAGAGTCAGTCTTCTTGTTCTTAAGTCGGTATTGTGCTTTTTGTATTTATTTCCGATGCAATTTCTGTGTTTCATCGTCAATAACACGGTCCACGGGATACAGTAAACCTAAAGTGAAACATCGGAATCTATAACTAGTGTCACAGGGATGGTTCAAAGCGTAGACAGTAAGAAGAGTCAGTCTTCTTGTACTTAAGTCGGCATTGTGCATTTTGTATTGAATTCCGAACCAACTTCTGTGTTTCATCGTCAATAAGAAGGTGCAAGGGATACAGTAAACCTGAAGTGAAGCATCGCAATCTATAACTAGTGTCACAGGAGTGGTTCAAAGCATAGACAGTAAGAAGAGTCAGTCTTCTTATACTTAAGTCCGCATTGTGCCTTTTCTATTTAATTCCGATGCAATTTCTGTGTTTCATCGTCAATAAGAAGGTCAGAGGGATACAGTAAACCTGAAGTGAAGCATCGGAATCTATAAATAGTGTCACAGGAATGGTTCAAAACATAGTCAGTAAGAAGAGTCAGTCTTGTTGTACTTAAGTTGGCATTGTGCCTTTCGTATTTAATTCCGATGCAATTTCTGTGTTTCACCGTCAATAAGAAGGTCCAAGGGATACAGTAAACCTGAAGTGAAGCATCGGACTCTATAACTAGTGTCACAGAAATGGGTCAAAACATAGACAGTAGGAAGAGTCACTCTTCTTGTACATAAGTCGGCATTGTGCCTTTTGTATTTAATTCCGATGCAATTTCTGTGTTTCATCGTCACTAAGAAGGTCAGAGGGATACAGTAATCCGGAAGTTAAGCATCGGAATCTATAACTAGAATCACAGGAATGGTTCAAAGCACAGTCAGTAAGAGGAGTCAGTCTTCTTGAAGTTAAGTCGGCCTTGTGCCTTTTGTATTGAATTCCGATTCAATTTCTGTGTTTCATCGACAATAAGTAGGTCCAAGGGATACAGTAAACCTGAAGTGAAGCATCGGAATCTATAACAAGTGTCTTAGGAATGGTTCAAAACATAGACAGTAGGAAGAGTCAGTCTTCTAGTACTTAAGTCGTCATTGTGCCTTTTCTATTTAATTCGGATGCAATTTCTCTGTTTCATCGTCACTAAGACGGTCAGAGGGATACAGTAAACCTGTAGTGAAGCATCGGAATCTATAACTAGCGTCACGGGAATGGTTCAAAACATAGACAGTTGGAAGAGTCAGTCTTCTTGTACTTAAGTCGGCAATGTGTCTTTTGTATTTAATTCCGATGCAATTTCTGCGTTTCATCGTCAATAAGAAGGTTTACGGGATACAGTAAACCTGAAGTGAAGCATCGAACTCTATAACTAGTGTCACAGAAATGGGTCACAACATAGACAGTAGGAAGAGTCAGTCTTCTTGTACTTAAGTCGGCATTGTGCCTTTTGTATTTAATTCTGATGCAATTTCTGTGTTTCATCGTCAATAAGAAGGTCCAAGGGATACAGTAAACATGAAGTGAAGCATCGGAATCTATAACTAGTGTCACTGGAATGGTTCAAACTATAGACAGTAAGAAGAGTCAGTCTTCTTGTACTTAAGTCGGCATTGTGCCTATTGTATTTAATTCCGATGTAATTTCTGCGTTTCATCGTCAATAAGAAGGTCTAAGGGACACAGTAAACCTGCAGTGAAGCATCGGAATCTATAACTAGTGTCACAGGGATGGTTCAGAGCATAGACAGTAAGAAGAGTCAGTCTTCATGTACTTAAGTCGACATTGTGCCTTTTGTATTTAATTCCGATGCAATTTCTGTGTTTCATCGTCAATACGAAGGTCGAAGGGATACAGTAAACCTGGACTGAAGCATCGGAGTCTATAACTAGTGTCACAGGAATGGTTAAAAGCATAGACAGTAAGAAGAGTCAGTCTTCTTGTACTTAATTCGGCATTGTGCCTTTTGTATTTAATTCCGATGCAATTTCTGTGTTTCATCGTCAATAAGAAGGTCAGAGGGATACAGTATACCTGAAGTGAGGCAACGGAATCTATAACTAGTGTCACAGGAATGGTTCAAAACATAGTCAGTAAGAAGAGTCAGTCTTCTTGTACATAAGTCGGCATTGTGCATTTTGTATTTAATTCCGATGCAATTTCTGTTTTTCGTCGTCAATAAGAAGGTCCAAGGGATACAGTCAACCTGGAGTGAAACATCGGAATCTATAACTAGGGTCACTGGGACGGTTCAAAACATAGACGGTAAGAAGAGTCAGTCTTCTTGTACTTAAGTCGGCATTGTGCCTTTTGTATTAATTCGGATGCAATTTCTGTGTTTCATCGTCACTAAGACGGTCAGAGGGATACAGTAAACCTGAAGCGAAGCATCGGAATCTACAACTAGCGTCACAGGAATGGTTCAAAACATAGACAGTTGGAAGAGTCAGTCTTCTTGTACTTAAGTCGGCATTGTGTCTTTTGTATTTAATTCCGATGCAATTTCTGCGTTTCATCGTCAATAAGAAGGTTTAAGGGATACAGTAAACCTGAAGTGAAGCATCGGAATCTATAACTAGTGTCACTGGAATGGTTCAAATCATAGTCAGTAAGAAGAGTCAGTCTTCTTGTACTTAAGTTGGCATTGTGCCTTTCGTATTTAATTCCGATGCTATTTCTGTGTTTCATCGTCAATAAGAAGGACCAAGGGATACAGTAATGATGAAGTGAAGCATCGGAATCTATAACTAGTGGCACTGGAATGGTTCAAACTATAGACAGTAAGAAGAGACAGTCTTCTTGTACTTAAGTCGGCATTGTGCCTATTGTATTTAATTCCGATGTAATTTCTGTGTTTCATCGTCAATAAGAAGGTCTAAGGGACACAGTCAACCTGCAGTGAAGCATCGGAATCTATAACTAGTGTCACAGGGATGGTTCAAAGCATAGACAGTAAGAAGAGTCAGTCTTCATGTACTTAAGTCGGCATTGTGCCTTTTGTATTTAATTCCGATGCAATTTCTGTGTTTCATCGTCAATAAGAAGGTCGAAGGGATACAGTATATCTGGAGCGAAGCATCGGAGTCTATAACTAGTGTCACAGGAATGGTTAAAAGCATAGACAGTAAGAAGAGTCAGTCTTCTTGTACTTAATTCGGCATTGTGCCTTTTGTATTTAATTCTGATGCAATTTCTGTGTTTCATCGTCAATAAGAAGGTCAGAGGGATACAGTAAAAATGAAGTGAAGCAACGGAATCTATAACAAGTGTCTTAGGAATGGTTCAAAACATAGACAGTAGGAAGAGTCAGTCTTCTAGTACTAAAGTCAGCATTGTGCCTTTTCGATTTAATTCGGATGCAATTTCTGTGTTTCATCGTCAATAAGACGGTCAGGGGGATACAGTAAGCCTGAAGTGAAGCATTGGAATCTATAACTAGTGTCTCAGGAATGGTTCAAAACATAGACAGTTGGAAGAGTCAGTCTTCTTGTACTTAAGTCGGCATTGTGTCTTTTGTATTTAATTCCGATGCTATTTCTGTGTTTCATCGTCAATAAGAAGGTCCAAGGGATACAGTAAACCTGAAGTGAAGCATCGGAATCTACAACTAGTGTCACAGGAATGTTTGAAAACATAGTCAGTAAGAAGAGTCAGTGTTCTTGTAGTTAAGTCGGCATTGTGCCTTTTGTATTGAATTCCGAACCAATTTCTGTGTTTCATCGTCAATAAGAAGGTGCAAGGGATGCAGTAAACCTGAAGTGAAGCATTGGAATCTATAACTAGTGTCACAGCAATGGATCAAAGCATATACAGTAAGAAGAGTCAGTCTTCTTGTACTTAAGTTGGCATACTGCCTTTTCTATTTAATTCCGATGCAATTTCTGTGTTTCATCGTCAATAAGAAGGTCAGAAGGATACAGTAAACCTGAAGTGAAGCATCGAAATCTATAACTAGTGTCACAGCAACGGTTCAATACATAGTCAGTACGAAGAGTCAGTCTTGTTGAACTTAAGTTGGCATTGTGCCTTTCGTATTTAATTCCGATGCAATTTCTGTGTTTCACCGTCAATAAGAAGGCCCAAGGGATACAGTAAACCTGAAGTGAAGCAACGGACTCTATAACCAGTGTCACAGAAATGGTTCAAAACATAGACAGTAGGAGGAGTTAGTCTTCTTGTACATAAGTCGGCATTGTGCCTTTTGTATTTAATTCCGATGCAATTTCTGTGTTTCATCGTCATTAAGAAGGTCCAAGGGAAACAGTAAACCTGAAGTGAAGCATCGGAATCTGTAACTAGTGTCACAGGACTGGTTCAAAACATAGATAGTAAGAAGGGTCAGTCTTCTTGTCCTTAAGTCGGCATTGTGCCTTTTGTATTTAATTCCGATGCAATTTCTGTGTTTCACCGTCAATAAGAAGGTCCAAGGGATACAGTAAACCTGAAGTGAAGCATCGGACTCTATAACTAGTGTCACTGAAATTGGTCAAAACATAGACAGTAGGAAGAGTCAGTCTTCTTGTACATAAGTCGGCATTGTGCATTTTGTATTTAATTCCGGTGCAATTTCTGTGTTTCATCGTCAATAAGAAGGTCCAAGGGATACAGTAATGATGAAGTGAAGCATCGGAATCTATAACTAGTGGCACTGGAATGGTTCAAACTATAGACAGTAAGAAGAGACAGTCTTCTTGTACTTAAGTCGGCATTGTGCCTATTGTATTTAATTCCGATGTAATTTCTGTGTTTCATCGTCAATAAGAAGGTCTAAGGGACACAGTAAACCTGCAGTAAAGCATCGGAATCTATAACTAGTGTCACAGGGATGGTTCAAAGCATAGACAGTAAGAAGAGTCAGTCTTCATGTACTTAAGTCGGCATTGTGCCTTTTGTATTTAATTCCGATGCAATTTCTGTGTTTCATCGTCAATAAGAAGGTCGAAGGGATACAGTATATCTGGAGCGAAGCATCGGAGTCTATAACTAGTGTCACAGGAATGGTTAAAAGCATAGACAGTAAGAAGAGTCAGTCTTCTTGTACTTAATTCGGCATTGTGCCTTTTGTATTTAATTCCGATGCAATTTCTGTGTTTCATCGTCAATAAGAAGGTCAGAGGGATACAGTAAAAATGAAGTGAAGCAACGGAATCTATAACAAGTGTCTTAGGAATGGTTCAAAACATAGACAGTAGGAAGAGTCAGTCTTCTAGTACTAAAGTCGGCATTGTGCCTTTTCGATTTAATTCGGATGCAATTTCTGTGTTTCATCGTCAATAAGACGGTCAGGGGGATACAGTAAGCCTGAAGTGAAGCATTGGAATCTATAACTAGTGTCTCAGGAATGGTTCAAAACATAGACAGTTGGAAGAGTCAGTCTTCTTGTACTTAAGTCGGCATTGTGTCTTTTGTATTTAATTCCGATGCTATTTCTGTGTTTCATCGTCAATAAGAAGGTCCAAGGGATACAGTAAACCTGAAGTGAAGCATCGGAATCTACAACTAGTGTCACAGGAATGGTTGAAAACATAGTCAGTAAGAAGAGTCAGTGTTCTTGTAGTTAAGTCGGCATTGTGCCTTTTGTATTGAATTCCGAACCAATTTCTGTGTTTCATCGTCAATAAGAAGGTGCAAGGGATGCAGTAAACCTGAAGTGAAGCATTGGAATCTATAACTAGTGTCACAGCAATGGATCAAAGCATATACAGTAAGAAGAGTCAGTCTTCTTGTACTTAAGTTGGCATACTGCCTTTTCTATTTAATTCCGATGCAATTTCTGTGTTTCATCGTCAATAAGAAGGTCAGAAGGATACAGTAAACCTGAAGTGAAGCATCGAAATCTATAACTAGTGTCACAGGAACGGTTCAATACATAGTCAGTACGAAGAGTCAGTCTTGTTGAACTTAAGTTGGCATTGTGCCTTTCGTATTTAATTCCGATGCAATTTCTGTGTTTCACCGTCAATAAGAAGGCCCAAGGGATACAGTAAACCTGAAGTGAAGCAACGGACTCTATAACCAGTGTCACAGAAATGGTTCAAAACATAGACAGTAGGAGGAGTTAGTCTTCTTGTACATAAGTCGGCATTGTGCCTTTTGTATTTAATTCCGATGCAATTTCTGTGTTTCATCGTCATTAAGAAGGTCCAAGGGAAACAGTAAACCTGAAGTGAAGCATCGGAATCTGTAACTAGTGTCACAGGACTGGTTCAAAACATAGATAGTAAGAAGGGTCAGTCTTCTTGTCCTTAAGTCGGCATTGTGCCTTTTGTATTTAATTCCGATGCAATTTCTGTGTTTCATCGGCAATAAGGTCAGAGGGATACAGTAAACCTAAATTGAAGCATCGGAATCTATAACTAGTGTCACAGGAATGGTTCAAAATATAGACAGTAGGAAGAGTCAGTCTTCATGTACTTAAGTCGGCATTGTGCCTTTTGTATTTAATTCCGATGCGATTTCTGTGTTTCATAGTCAATAAGAAGGTCCAAGGTGTACAGTAAACCTGAAGTGAAGCATCGGAATCTATAACTAGTGTCACAGGAATGGTTCAAAGCATAGTCAGTGAGAAGCGTCAGTCTTCTTGTACTTAAGTCGACATTGTGCCTTTTCTATTTATATCCGATGCAATTTCTGTGTTTCATCGTCAATAAGATGGTCCAAGGGATACAGTAAACCCGAAGTGAAGCATCGGAATTTATAACTAGTGTCACAGGAATGGTCCAAAACATAGTCATTAATAAGAGTCAGTCTTCTTGAACTTAAGTCGGCATTGTGCCATTTGTATTTCATTCCGATGCAATTTCAGTGTTTCTTCGTCAATAAGAAGGACCAAGGGATACAGTAAACGTGGAGTGAACCATCGGAAACTATAACTAGTGTCACAGGGATGGTTCAAACATAGACAGTAAGAAGAGTCAGACTTCTTGTACTGAAGTCGGCATTGTGCCTTTTGTATTTAATTCCGATGCAATTTCTTTGTTTCATCGTCAATAAGAAGGTCGAAGGGATACAGTAAACTTGGACTGAAGCATCGGAGTCTATAACTAGTGTCACAGGAATGGTTAAAAGCATAGACAGTAAGAAGAGTCAGTCTTCTTGTACTTAATTCGGCATTGTGCCTTTTGTATTTAATTCCGATGCAATTTCTGTGTTTCATCGTCAATAAGAAGGTCAGAGGGATACAGTAAACATGAAGTGAAGCAACGGAATCTATAACTAGTGTCACAGGAATGGTTCAAAACATAGTCAGTAAGAAGAGTCAGTCTTCTTGTACTTAAGTCGGCATTGTGCATTTTGTATTTAATTCCGATGCAATTTCTGTGTTTCATTGTCAACAAGAAGGTCCAAGGGATACAGTCAACCTGGAGTGAAACATCGGAATCTATAACTAGGGTCACAGGGACGGGTCAAAACATAGACGGTAAGAAGAGTCAGTCTTCTTGTACTTAAGTCGGCATTGTGTCTTTTGTATTTAATTCCGATGCAATTTCTGCGTTTCATCGTCAATAAGAAGGTTTAAGGGATACAGTAAACCTGAAGTGAAGCATCGGAATCTATAACTAGTGACACTGGAATGGTTCAAAACATAGTCAGTAAGAAGAGTCAGTCTTCTTGTACTTAAGTTGGCATTGTGCCTTTCGTATTTCATTCCGATGCAATTTCTGTGTTTCACCGTCAATAAGAAGGCCCAAGGGGTACAGTAAACCTGAAATGAAGCAACGGACTCTATACCTAGTGTCACAGAAATGGTTCAAACATAGACAGTAGGAAGAGTTAGTCCTCTTGTACATAAGTTGGCATTGTGCCTTTTGTATTTAATGCCGATGCAATTTCTGTGTTTCATCGTCATTAAGAAAGTCCAAGGGAAACAGTTAACCTGAAGTGAAACATCGGAATCTGTAACTAGTGTCACAGGACTGGTTCAAAGCATAGATAGTAAGAAGGGTCAGTCTTCTTGTCCTTAAGTCGGCATTGTGCCTTTTGTATTTAATTCCGATGCAATTTCTGTGTTTCATCGGCAATACGGTCAGAGGGATACAGTAAACCTAAATTGAAGCATCGGAATCTATAACTAGAGTCACAGGAATGGTTCAAAATATAGACAGTAGGAAGAGTCATTCTTCTTGTACTTAAGTCGGCGTTGTGCCTTTTGTATTTAATTCCGATGCGATTTCTGTGTTTCATAGTCAATAAGAAGGTCCAAGGTGTGCAGTAAACCTGAAGTGAAGCATCGGAATCTATAACTAGTGTCACAGGAATGGTTCAAAGCATAGTCAGTGAGAAGCGTCAGTTTTCTTGTACTTAAGTCGACATTGTGCCTTTTCTATTTATATCCGATGCAATTTCTGTGTTTCATCGTCAATAAGATGGTCCAAGGGATACAGTAAACCCGAACTGAAGCATCGGAATTTATAACTAGTGTCACAGGAATGGTCCAAAACATAGTCATTAATAAGAGTCAGTCTTCTTGTACTTAAGTCGGCATTGTGCCTTTTGTATTTAATTCCGATGCGATTTCTGTGTTTCATAGTCAATAAGAAGGTCCAAGGTGTACAGTAAACCTGAAGTGAAGCATCGGAATCTATAACTAGTGTCACAGGAATGGTTCAAAGCATAGTCAGTGAGAAGCGTCAGTCTTCTTGTACTTAAGTCGACATTGTGCCTTTTCTATTTATATCCGATGCAATTTCTGTGTTTCATCGTGAATAAGAAGGTCGAAGGGATACAGTAAATCTGGAGCGAAGCATCGGAGTCTATAACTAGTGTCACAGGAATGGTTAAAAGCATAGGCAGTAAGAAGAGTCAGTCTTCTTGTACTTAATTCGGCATTGTGCCTTTTGTATTTAATTCCGATGCAATTTCTGTGTTTCATCGTCAATAAGAAGGTCAGAGGGATACAGTAAAAATGAAGTGAAGCAACGGAATCTATAACAAGTGTCTTAGGAATGGTTCAAAACATAGACAGTAGGAAGAGTCAGTCTTCTAGTACTAAAGTCGGCATTGTGCCTTTTCGATTTAATTCGGATGCAATTTCTGTGTTTCATCGTCAATAAGACGGTCAGGGGGATACAGTAAGCCTGAAGTGAAGCATTGGAATCTATAACTAGTGTCTCAGGAATGGTTCAAAACATAGACAGTTGAAAGAGTCAGTCTTCTTGTACTTAAGTCGGCATTGTGTCCTTTGTATTTAATTCCGATGCTATTTCTGTGTTTCATCGTCAATAAGAAGGTTCAAGGGATACAGTAAACCTGAAGTGAAGCATCGGAATCTACAACTAGTGTCACAGGAATGGTTGAAAACATAGTCAGGAAGAAGAGTCAGTCTTCTTGTACTTAAGTTGGCATACTGCCTTTTCTATTTAATTCCGATGCAATTTCTGTGTTTCATCGTCAATAAGAAGGTCAGAAGGATACAGTAAACCTGAAGTGAAGCATCGAAATCTATAACTAGTGTCACAGGAACGGTTCAATACATAGTCAGTACGAAGAGTCAGTCTTGTTGAACTTAAGTTGGCATTGTGCCTTTCGTATTTAATTCCGATGCAATTTCTGTGTTTCACCGTCAATAAGAAGGCCCAAGGGATACAGTAAACCTGAAGTGAAGCAACGGACTCTATAACCAGTGTCACAGAAATGGTTCAAAACATAGACAGTAGGAAGAGTTCGTCTTCTTGTACATAAGTCGGCATTGTGCCTTTTGTATTTAATTCCGATGCAATTTCTGTGTTTCATCGTCATTAAGAAGGTCCAAGGGAAACAGTAAACCTGAAGTGAAGCATCGGAGTCTGTAACTAGTGTCACAGGACTGGTTCAAAACATAGATAGTAAGAAGGGTCAGTCATCTTGTCCTTAAGTCGGCATTGTGCCTTTTGTATTTAATTCCGATGCAATTTCTGTGTTTCATCGGCAATAAGGTCAGAGGGATACAGTAAACCTAAATTGAAGCATCGGAATCTATAACTAGTGTCACAGGAATGGTTCAAAATATAGACAGTAGGAAGAGTCAGTCTTCATGTACTTAAGTCGGCATTGTGCCTTTTGTATTTAATTCCGATGCGATTTCTGCGTTTCATAGTCAATAAGAAGGTCCAAGGTGTACAGTAAACCTGAAGTGAAGCATCGGAATCTATAACTAGTGTCACAGGAATGGTTCAAAGCATAGTCAGTGAGAAGCGTCAGTCTTCTTGTACTTAAGTCGACATTGTGCCTTTTCTATTTATATCCGATGCAATTTCTGTGTTTCATCGTCAATAATATGGTCCAAGGGATACAGTAAACCCGAAGTGAAGCATCGGAATTTATAACTAGTGTCACAGGAATGGTCCAAAACATAGTCATTAATAAGAGTCAGTCTTCTTGAACTTACGTCGGCATTGTGCCATTTGTATTTCATTCCGATGCAATTTCAGTGTTTCTTCGTCAATAAGAAGGACCAAGGGATACAGTAAACGTGGAGTGAACCATCGGAAACTATAACTAGTGTCACAGGGAAGGTTCAAACATAGACAGTAAGAAGAGTCAGACTTCTTGTACTTAAGTCGGCATTGTGCCTTTTGTATTTAATTCCGATGCAATTTCTTTGTTTCATCGTCGATAAGAAGGTCGAAGGGATACAGTAAACTTGGACTGAAGCATCGGAGTCTATAACTAGTGTCACAGGAATGGTTAAAAGCATAGACAGTAAGAAGAGTCAGTCTTCTTGTACTTAATTCGGCATTGTGCCTTTTGTATTTAATTCCGATGCAATATCGGTGTTTCATCGTCAATAAGAAGGTCAGAGGGATACAGTAAACCTGAAGTGAAGCAACGGAATCTATAACTAGTGTCACAGGAATGGTTCAAAACATAGTCAGTAAGAAGAGTCAGTCTTCTTGTACTTAATTCGGCATTGTGCATTTTGTATTTAATTCCGATGCAATTTCTGTGTTTCATCGTCAATAAGAAGGTCCAAGGGATACAGTCAACCTGGAGTGAAACATCGGAATCTATAACTAGGGTCACAGGGACGGGTCAAAACATAGACGGTAAGAAGAGTCAGTCTTCTTGTACATAAGTCGGCATTGTGTCTTTTGTTTTTAATTCCGATGCAATTTCTGCGTTTCATCGTCAATAAGAAGGTTTAAGGGATACAGTAAACCTGAAGTGAAGCATCGGAATCTATAACTAGTGTCACTGGAATGGTTCAAAACATAGTCAGTAAGAAGAGTCAGTCTTCTTGTACTTAAGTTGGCATTGTGCCTTTCGTATTTCATTCCGATGCAATTTCTGTGTTTCACCGTCAATTAGAAGGCCCAAGGGGTACAGTAAACCTGAAATGAAGCAACGGACTCTATACCTAGTGTCACAGAAATGGTTCAAAACATAGACAGTAGGAAGAGTTAGTCCTCTTGTACATAAGTTGGCATTGTGCCTTTTGTATTTAATTCCGATGCAATTTCTGTGTTTCATCGTCATTAAGAAAGTCCAAGGGAAACAGTAAACCTGAAGTGAAACATCGGAATCTGTAACTAGTGTCACAGGACTGGTTCAAAACATAGATAGTAAGAAGGGTCAGTCTTCTTGGCCTTAAGTCGGCATTGTGCCTTTTGTATTTAATTCCGATGCAATTTCTGTGTTTCATCGGCAATAAGGTCAGAGGGATACAGTAAACCTAAATTGAAGCATCGGAATCTATAACTAGTGTCACAGGAATGATTCAAAATATAGACAGTAGGAAGAGTCAGTCTTCTTGTACTTAAGTCGGCATTGTGCCTTTTGTATTTAATTCCGATGCGATTTCTGTGTTTCATAGTCAATAAGAAGGTCCAAGGTGTACAGTAAACCTTAAGTGAAGCATCGGAATCTATAACTAGTGTCACAGGAATGGTTCAAAGCATAGTCAGTGAGAAGCGTCAGTTTTCTTGTACTTAAGTCGACATTGTGCCTTTTCTATTTATATCCGATGCAATTTCTGTGTTTCATCGTCAATAAGATGGTCCAAGGGATACATTAAACCCGAAGTGAAGCATCGGAATTTATAACTAGTGTCACAGGAATGGTCCAAATCATAGTCATTAATAAGAGTCAGTCTTCTTGTACTTAAGTCGGCATTGTGCCTTTTGTATTTAATTCCGATGCGATTTCTGTGTTTCATAGTCAATAAGAAGGTCCAAGGTGTACAGTAAACCTGAAGTGAAGCATCGGAATCTATAACTAGTGTCACAGGAATGGTTCAAAGCATAGTCAGTGAGAAGCGTCAGTCTTCTTGTACTTAAGTCGACATTGTGCCTTTTCTATTTATATCCGATGCAATTTCTGTGTTTCATCGTCAATAAGATGGTCCAAGGGATACAGTAAACCCGAAGTGAAGCATTGGAATTTATAACTAGTGTCACAGGAATGGTCCAAAACATAGTCATTAATAAGAGTCAGTCTTCTTGTACTTAAGTCGGCATTGTGCTTTTTGTATTTCATTCCGATGCAATTTCAGTGTTTCTTCGTCAATAAGAAGGACCAAGGGATACAGTAAACCAGGAGTGAAGCATCGGAAACTATAACTAGTGTCACAGGGATGGTTCAAAACATAGACAGTAAGAAGATTCAGACTTCTTGTACTTAAGTCGGCATTGTGCATTTTGTATTTAATACCGATGCAATTTCTGTGTTTCATCGTCAATAAGAAGGTCGAAGGGGTACAGTACACTTGAAGTGAAGCAACGGAATCTATAACTAGTGTCACAGGTATGGTTCAAAACATAGTCAGTAAGAAGAGTCAGTCTTCTTGTACTTAAGTCGGCATTGTGCATTTTGTATCTAATTCCGAAGCAATTTCTGTGTTTCATCGTCAATAAGAAGGTCCAAGGGATACAGTCAACCTGGAGTGAAACATCGGAATCTATAACTAGGGTCACAGGGACGGTTCAAAACATAGATGGTTAGAAGAGTCAGTCTTCTTGTACTTAAGTCGGCATTGTGTCTTTTGTATTTAATTCCGATGCAATTTCTGCGTTTCATCGTCAATAAGAAGGTTTAAGGGATACAGTAAACCTGAAGTGAAGCATCGGAATCTATAACTAGTGTCACTGGAATGGTTCAAAACATAGGCAGAAAGAAGGGTCAGTCTTCCTGTACTTAAGTTGTCATTGTGCCTTTCGTATTTCATTCCAATACAATTTCTGTGTTTCACCGTCAATAAGAAGGTCCAAGGGATACAGTAAACCTGAAGTGAAGCATCGGACTCTATAACTAGTGTCACAGAAATGGGTCAAAAACATAGGCAGTAGGAAGAGTCAGTCTTCTTGTACATAAGTCGGCATTGTGCATTTTGTATTTAATTCCGATGCAATTTCTGTGTTTCATCGTCAATAAGAAGGTCGAAGGGATACAGTAAACATGAAGTCAAGCATCGGAATCTATAACTAGTGGCACTGGAATGGTTCAAACTATAGACAGTGAGAAGAGTCAGTCTTCTTGTACTTAAGTCGGCATTGTGCCTATTGTATTTAATTCCGATGTAATTTCTGTGTTTCATCGTCAATAAGAAGGTCTAAGGGACACAGTAAACCTGCAGTGAAGCATCGGAATCTATAACTAGTGTCACAGGGATGGTTCAAAGCATAGGCAGTAAGAAGAGTCAGTCTTCATGTACTTAAGTCGGCATTGTGCCTTTTGTATTGAATTCCGATGCAATTTCTGTGTTTCACCGTCAATAAGAAGGTCAGAGGGATACAGTAATCCTGAAGTGAAGCATCGGAATCTATAACTAGTGTCACTGGAATGGTTCAAATTATAGACAGTAAGAAGAGTCGGTCTTCTTGTACTTAAGTCGGCATTGTGCCTTTTGTATTTAATTCCGATGCAATTTCTGTGATTCATCGTAAATAACAAGATCCAAGGGATACAGTAAACCCGAAGTGAAGCATCGGACTCTATAACTAGTGTCACAGGAATGGTTCAAAACATAGACAGAAGGAAGAGTCAGTCTTCTTGTACATAAGTCGGCATTGTGCCTTTTGTATTTAATTCCGATGCAATTTCTGTGTTTCATCGTCAATAAGAAGGTCCAAGAGAAACAGCAAACCTGAAGTGAAGCATCGGAATCTATAACAAGTGTCACAGGAATGGTGCTAATCATAGACAGTAAGATGAGTCAGTATTTTTGTACTTAAGTCGGCATTGTGCTTTTTGTGTTTAGTTCCGATGCAGTTTCTGTGTTTCATCGTCACTAACAAGGTCAGTGGGATACAGTAATCTTGAAGTTAGGCATCGGAATCTATAACTAGTGTCAATGGAATGGTTCAAAGCATAGTCAGTAAGAAGAGTCAGTGTTCTTGTAGTTAAGTCGGCATTGTGCCTTTTGAATTGAATTCCGAACCAATTTCTGTGTTTCATCGTCAATAAGAAGGTGCAAGGGATGCAGTAAACCTGAAGTGAAGCATCGGAAGCTATAACTAGTGTCACAGGAATGGTTCAAAGCATAGACAGTAAGAAGAGTCAGTCTTCTTGTACTTAAGTTGGCATACTGCCTTTTCTATTTAATTCCGATGCAATTTCTGTGTTTCATCGTCAATAAGAAGGTCAGAAGGATACAGTAAACCTGAAGTGAAGCATCGGAATCTATAACTAGTGTCACAGGAACGGTTTAATACATAGTCAGTAAGAAGAGTCAGTCTTGTTGAACTTAAGTTGGCATTGTGCCTTTCGTATTTAATTCCGATGCAATTTCTGTGTTTCACCGTCAATAAGAAGGCCCAAGGGATACAGTAAACCTGAAGTGAAGCAACGGACTCTATAACTAGTGTCACAGAAATGGTTCAAAACATAGACAGTAGGAAGAGTTAGTCTTCTTGTACATAAGTCGGCATTGTGCCTTTTGTATTTAATTCCGATGCAATTTCTGTGTTTCATCGTCATTAAGAAGGTCCAAGGGAAACAGTAAACCTGAAGTGAAGCATCGGAATCTGTAACTAGTGTCACAGGACTGGTTCAAAACATAGATAGTAAGAAGGGTCAGTCTTCTTGTCCTTAAGTCGGCATTGTGCCTTTTGTATTTAATTCCGATGCAATTTCTGTGTTTCATCGGCAATAAGGTCAGAGGGATACAGTAAACCTAAATTGAAGCATCGGAATCTATAACTAGTGTCACACGAATGGTTCAAAATATAGACAGTAGGAAGAGTCAGTCTTCTTGTACTTAAGTCGGCATTGTGCCTTTTCTATTTAATTCCGATGCGATTTCTGTGTTTCATAGTCAATAAGAAGGTCCAAGGTGTACAGTAAACCTGAAGTGAAGCATCGGAATCTATAACTAGTGTCACAGGAATGGTTCAAAGCATAGTCAGTGAGAAGCGTCAGTCTTCTTGTACTTAAGTCGACATTGTGCCTTTTCTATTTATATCCGATGCAATTTCTGTGTTTCATCGTCAATAAGATGGTCCAAGGGATACAGTAAACCCGAAGTGAAGCATCGGAATTTATAACTAGTGTCACAGGAATGGTCCTAAACATAGTCATTAATAAGAGTCAGTCTTCTTGTACTTAAGTCGGCATTGTGCATTTTGTATTTCATTCCGATGAAATTTCAGTGTTTCTTCGTCAATAAGAAGGTCCAAGGGATACAGTAAATCTGGAGCGAAGCATCGGAACCTATAACTAGTGTCACTGGAATGGTTCAAATTATAGACAGTAAGAAGAGTCAGTCTTCTTGTACCTAAGTCGGCATTGTGCCTTTTGTATTTATCTCCGATGCAATTTCTGTCATTCATCGTAAATAACAAGGTCCAAGGGACACATTAAACCTGACGTGAAGCATCGTAATCTATAACTAGTGTCACAGTAATGGTGCAATTCATAGACAATTAGATGAGTCAGTTTTCTTGTACATAAGTCGGCATTGTGCTTTTTGTATTTGATTCCGATGCAATTTCTGTGTTTCATCGTCACTAAGAAGGTCAGAGGGATACAGTAATCCTGAAGTGAAGCATCGGAAGCTATAACTAGTGTCACTGGAATGGTTCAAATTATAGACAGTAAGAAGAGTCGGTCTTCTTGTACTTAAGTCGGCATTGTGTCTTTTGTATTTAATTCCGATGTAATTTCTGTGTTTCATCGTCAGTAAGAAGGTCTAAGGGACACAGTAAACCTGCAGTGAGGCATCGAACTCTATAACTAGTGTCACAGAAATGGGTCACAACATAGACAGTAGGAAGAGTCAGTCTTCTTGTACTTAAGTCGGCATTGTGCCTATTGTATTTAATTCCGATTCAATTTCTGTGTTTCATCGTCAATAAGAAGGTCGAAGGGATACAGTAAATCTGGAGCGAAGCATCGGAGTCTATAACTAGTGTCACAGGAATGGTTAAAAGCATAGACAGTAAGAAGAGTCAGTCTTCTTGTACTTAATTCGGCATTGTGCCTTTTGTATTTAATTCCGATGCAATTTCTGTGTTTCATCGTCAATAAGAAGGTCAGAGGGATACAGTAAAAATGAAGTGAAGCAACGGAATCTATAACAAGTGTCTTAGGAATGGTTCAAAACATAGACAGTAGGAAGAGTCAGTCTTCTAGTACTAAAGTCGGCATTGTGCCTTTTCGATTTAATTCGGATGCAATTTCTGTGTTTCATCGTCAATAAGACGGTCAGGGGGATACAGTAAGCCTGAAGTGAAGCATTGGAATCTATAACTAGTGTCTCAGGAATGGTTCAAAACATAGACAGTTGGAAGAGTCAGTCTACTTGTACTTAAGTCGGCATTGTGTCTTTTGTATTTAATTCCGATGCTATTTCTGTGTATCATCGTCAATAAGAAGGTCCAAGGGATACAGTAAACCTGAAGTGAAGCATCGGAATCTACAACTAGTGTCACAGGAATGGTTGAAAACATAGTCAGGAAGAAGAGTCAGTCTTCTTGTACTTAAGTTGGCAATGTGCCTTTCGTATTTAATTCCGATGCAATTTCTGTGTTTTACCGTCAATAAGAAGGTCAGAGAGATACAGTAATCCTGAAGTGAAGCATCGGAATCTATAACTAGTGTCACTGGTATGGTTGAAATTATAGACAGTAAGAAGAGTCGGTCTTCTTGTACTTAAGTCGGCATTGTGCCTTTTGTATTTAATTCCGATGCAATTTCTGTGATTCATCGTAAATAACAATGTCCAAGGGATACAGTAAACCCGAAGTGAAGCATCGGACTCTATAACTAGTGTCACAGACATGGTTCAAAACATTGACAGAAGGAAGAGTCAGTCTTCTTGTACATAAGTCGGCATTGTGCCTTTTGTATTTAATTCCGATGCAATTTCTGTGTTTCATCGTCAATAAGAAGGTCCAAGAGAAACAGTAAACCTGACGTGAAGCATCGGAATCTATAACAAGTGTCACAGGAATGGTGCAAATCATAGACAGTAAGATGAGTCAGTATTCTTGTACTTAAGTCGGCATTGTGCTTTTTGTATATAGTTCCGATGCAATTTCTGTGTTTCATCGTCACTAACAAGGTCAGTGGGATACAGTAATCCTGAAGTTAGGCATCGGAATCTATAACTAGTGTCACTGAAATGGTTCAAAGCATAGTCAGTAAGAAGAGTCAGTGTTCTTGTAGTTAAGTCGGCATTGTGCCTTTTGTATTGAATTCCGAACCAATTTCTGTGTTTCATCGTCAATAAGAAGGTGCAAGGGATGCAGTAAACCTGAAGTGGAGCATCGGAATCTATAACTAGTGTCACAGGAATGGATCAAAGCATATACAGTAAGAAGAGTCAGTCTTCTTGTACTTAAGTTGGCATACTGCCTTTTCTATTTAATTCCGATGCAATTTCTGTGTTTCATCGTCAATAAGAAGGTCAGAAGGATACAGTAAACCTGAAGTGAAGCATCGAAATCTATAACTAGTGTCACAGGAACGGTTCAATACATAGTCAGTACGAAGAGTCAGTCTTGTTGAACTTAAGTTGGCATTGTGCCTTTCGTATTTAATTCCGATGCAATTTCTGTGTTTCACCGTCAATAAGAAGGCCCAAGGGATACAGTAAACCTGAAGTGAAGCAACGGACTCTATAACCAGTGTCACAGAAATGGTTCAAAACATAGACAGTAGGAAGAGTTAGTCTTCTTGTACATAAGTCGGCATTGTGCCTTTTGTATTTAATTCCGATGCAATTTCTGTGTTTCATCGTCATTAAGAAGGTCCAAGGGAAACAGTAAATCTGATGTGAAGCATCGGAATCTGTCACTAGTGTCACAGGACTGGTTCAAAACATAGATAGTAAGAAGGGTCAGTCTTCTTGTCCTTAAGTCGGCATTGTGCCTTTTGTATTTAATTCCGATGCAATTTCTGTGTTTCATCGGCAATAAGGTCAGAGGGATACAGTAAACCTAAATTGAAGCATCGGAATCTATAACTAGTGTCACACGAATGGTTCAAAATATAGACAGTAGGAAGAGTCAGTCTTCATGTTCTTAAGTCGGCATTGTGCCTTTTGTATTTAATTCCGATGCGATTTCTGTGTTTCATAGTCAATAAGAAGGTCCAAGGTGTACAGTAAACCTGAAGTGAAGCATCGGAATCTATAACTAGTGTCACAGGAATGGTTCAAAGCATAGTCAGTGAGAAGCGTCAGTCTTCTTGTACTTAAGTCGACATTGTGCCTTTTCTATTTATATCCGATGCAATTTCTGTGTTTCATCGTCAATAAGATGGTCCAAGGGATAGAGTAAACCCGAAGTGAAGCATCGGAATTTATAACTAGTGTCAAAGGAATGGTCCAAAACATAGTCATTAATAAGAGTCAGTCTTCTTGAACTTACGTCGGCATTGTGCCATTTGTATTTCATTCCGATGCAATTTCAGTGTTTCTTCGTCAATAAGAAGGACCAAGGGATACAGTAAACGTGGAGTGAACCATCGGAAACTATAACTAGTGTCACAGGGATGGTTCAAACATAGACAGTAAGAAGAGTCAGACTTCTTGTACTTAAGTCGGCATTGTGCCTTTTGTATTTAATTCCGATGCAATTTCTTTGTTTCATCGTCAATAAGAAGGTCGAAGGGATACAGTAAACTTGGACTGAAGCATCGGAGTCTATAACTAGTGTCACAGGAATGGTTAAAAGCGTAGACAGTAAGAAGAGTCAGTCTTCTTGTACTTAATTCGGCATTGTGCCTTTTGTATTTAATTCCGATGCAATTTCTGTGTTTCATCGTCAATAAGAAGGTCAGAGGGATATAGTAAACCTGAAGTGAAGCAACGGAATCTATAACTAGTGTCACAGGAATGGTTCAAAACATAGACAGTAAGAAGAGTCAGTCTTCTTGTACTTAAGTCGGCATTGTGCATTTTGTATTTAATTCCGATGGAATTTCTGTGTTTCATCGTCAATAAGAAGGTCCAAGGGATACAGTCAACCTGGAGTGTAACATCGGAATCTATAACTAGGGTCACAGGGACGGGTCAAAACATAGACGGTAAGAAGAGTCAGTCTTCTTGTACTTAAGTCGGCATTGTGTCTTTTGTATTTAATTCCGATGCAATTTCTGCGTTTCATCGTCAATAAGAAGGTCTAAGGGATACAGTAAACCTGAAGTGAAGCATCGGAATCTATAACTAGTGTCACTGGAATGGTTCAAAACATAGTCAGTAAGATGAGTCAGTCTTCTTGTACTTAAATTGGCATTGTGCCTTTCGTATTTCATTCCGATGCAATTTCTGTGTTTCACCGTCAATAAGAAGGCCCAAGGGGTACAGTAAACCTGAAATGAAGCAACGGACTCTATAACTAGTGTCACAGAAATGGTTCAAAACATAGACAGTAGGAAGAGTTAGACCTCTTGTACATAAGTTGGCATTGTGCCTTTTGTATTTAATTCCGATGCAATTTCTGTGTTTTATCGTCATTAAGAAAGTCCAAGGGAAACAGTAAACCTGAAGTGAAACATCGGAATCTGTAACTAGTGTCACAGGACTGGTTCAAAACATAGATAGTAAGAAGGGTCAGTCTTCTTGTCCTTAAGTCGGCATTGTGCCTTTTGTATTTAATTCCGATGCAATTTCTGTGTTTCATCGGCAATAAGGTCAGAGGGATACAGTAAACCTAAATTGAAGCATCGGAATCTATAACTAGTGTCACAGGAATGGTTCAAAATATAGACAGTAGGAAGAGTCAGTCTTCTTGTACTTAAGTCGGCATTGTGCCTTTTGTATTTAATTCCGATGCGATTTCTGTGTTTCATAGTCAATAAGAAGGTCCAAGGTGTACCGTAAACCTGAAGTGAAGCATCGGAATCTATAACTAGTGTCACAGGAATGGTTCAAAGCATAGTCAGTGAGAAGCGTCAGTTTTCTTGTACTTAAGTCGACATTGTGCCTTTTCTATTTATATCCGATGCAATTTCTGTGTTTCATCGTCAATAAGATGGTCCAAGGGATACAGTAAACCCGAAGTGAAGCATCGGAATTTATAACTAGTGTCACAGGAATGGTCCAAAACATAGTCATTAATAAGAGTCAGTCTTCTTGTACTTAAGTCGGCATTGTGCATTTTGTATTTCATTCCGATGAAATTTCAGTGTTTCTTCGTCAATAAGAAGGTCCAAGGGATACAGTAAATCTGGAGCGAAGCATCGGAATCTATAACTAGTGTCACTGGAATGGTTCAAATTATAGACAGTAAGAAGAGTCAGTCTTCTTGTACCTAAGTCGGCATTGTGCCTTTTGTATTTATCTCCGATGCAATTTCTGTCATTCATCGTAAATAACAAGGTCCAAGGGACACATTAAACCTGACGTGAAGCATCGGAATCTATAACTAGTGTCACAGTAATGGTGCAATTCATAGACAATTAGATGAGTCAGTTTTCTTGTACATAAGTCGGCATTGTGCTTTTTGTATTTAATTCCGATGCAATTTCTGTGTTTCATCGTCACTAAGAAGGTCAGAGGGATACAGTAATCCTGAAGTGAAGCATCGGAAGCTATAACTAGTGTCACTGGAATGGTTCAAATTATAGACAGTAAGAAGAGTCGGTCTTCTTGTACTTAAGTCGGCATTGTGCCTTTTGTATTTAATTCCGATGTAATTTCTGTGTTTCATCGTCAGTAAGAAGGTCTAAGGGACACAGTAAACCTGCAGTGAGGCATCGAACTCTATAACTAGTGTCACAGAAATGGGTCACAACATAGACAGTAGGAAGAGTCAGTCTTCTTGTACTTAAGTCGGCATTGTGCCTATTGTATTTAATTCCGATGCAATTTCTGTGTTTCATCGTCAATAAGAAGGTCGAAGGGATACAGTAAATCTGGAGCGAAGCATCGGAGTCTATAACTAGTGTCACAGGAATGGTTAAAAGCATAGACAGTAAGAAGAGTCAGTCTTCTTGTACTTAATTCGGCATTGTGCCTTTTGTATTTAATTCCGATGCAATTTCTGTGTTTCATCGTCAATAAGAAGGTCAGAGGGATACAGTAAAAATGAAGTGAAGCAACGGAATCTATAACAAGTGTCTTAGGAATGGTTCAAAACATAGACAGTAGGAAGAGTCAGTCTTCTAGTACTAAAGTCGGCATTGTGCCTTTTCGATTTAATTCGGATGCAATTTCTGTGTTTCATCGTCAATAAGACGGTCAGGGGGATACAGTAAGCCTGAAGTGAAGCATTGGAATCTATAACTAGTGTCTCAGGAATGGTTCAAAACATAGACAGTTGGAAGAGTCAGTCTTCTTGTACTTAAGTCGGCATTGTGTCTTTTGTATTTAATTCCGATGCTATTTCTGTGTATCATCGTCAATAAGAAGGTCCAAGGGATACAGTAAACCTGAAGTGAAGCATCGGAATCTACAACTAGTGTCACAGGAATGGTTGAAAACATAGTCAGGAAGAAGAGTCAGTCTTCTTGTACTTAAGTTGGCAATGTGCCTTTCGTATTTAATTCCGATGCAATTTCTGTGTTTTACCGTCAATAAGAAGGTCAGAGAGATACAGTAATCCTGAAGTGAAGCATCGGAATCTATAACTAGTGTCACTGGTATGGTTCAAATTATAGACAGTAAGAAGAGTCGGTCTTCTTGTACTTAAGTCGGCATTGTGCCTTTTGTATTTAATTCCGATGCAATTTCTGTGATTCATCGTAAATAACAAGGTCCAAGGGATACAGTAAACCCGAAGTGAAGCATCGGACTCTATAACTAGTGTCACAGACATGGTTCAAAACATAGACAGAAGGAAGAGTCAGTCTTCTTGTACATAAGTCGGCATTGTGCCTTTTGTATTTATTTCCGATGCAATTTCTGTGTTTCATCGTCAATAAGAAGGTCCAAGAGAAACAGTAAACCTGACGTGAAGCATCGGAATCTATAACAAGTGTCACAGGAATGGTGCAAATCATAGACAGTAAGATGAGTCAGTATTCTTGTACTTAAGTCGGTATTGTGCTTTTTGTATATAGTTCCGATGCAATTTCTGTGTTTCATCGTCACTAACAAGGTCAGTGGGATACAGTAATCCTGAAGTTAGGCATCGGAATCTATAACTAGTGTCACTGAAATGGTTCAAAGCATAGTCAGTAAGAAGAGTCAGTGTTCTTGTAGTTAAGTCGGCATTGTGCCTTTTATATTGAATTCCGAACCAATTTCTGTGTTTCACCGTCAATAAGAAGGCCCAAGGGATACAGTAAACCTGAAGTGAAGCAACGGACTCTATAACCAGTGTCACAGAAATGGTTCAAAACATAGACAGTAGGAAGAGTTAGTCTTCTTGTACATAAGTCGGCATTGTGCCTTTTGTATTTAATTCCGATGCAATTTCTGTGTTTCATCGTCATTAAGAAGGTCCAAGGGAAACAGTAAATCTGAAGTGAAGCATCGGAATCTGTAACTAGTGTCACAGGACTGGTTCAACACATAGATAGTAAGAAGGGTCAGTCTTCTTGTCCTTAAGTCGGCATTGTGCCTTTTGTATTTAATTCCGATGCAATTTCTGTGTTTCATCGGCAATAAGGTCAGAGGGATACAGTAAACCTAAATTGAAGCATCGGAATCTATAACTAGTGTCACAGGAATGGTTCAAAATATAGACAGTAGGAAGAGTCAGTCTTCATGTACTTAAGTCGGCATTGTGCCTTTTGTATTTAATTCCGATGCGATTTCTGTGTTTCATAGTCAATAAGAAGGTCCAAGGTGTACTGTAAACCTGAAGTGAAGCATCGGAATCTATAACTAGTGTCACAGGAATGGTTCAAAGCATAGTCAGTGAGAAGCGTCAGTCTTCTTGTACTTAAGTCGACATTGTGCCTTTTCTATTTATATCCGATGCAATTTCTGTGTTTCATCGTCAATAAGATGGTCCAAGGGATACAGTAAACCCGAAGTGAAGCATCGGAATTTATAACTAGTGTCACAGGAATGGTCCAAAACATAGTCATTAATAAGAGTCAGTCTTCTTGAACTTAAGTCGGCATTGTGCCATTTGTATTTCATTCCGATGCAATTTCAGTGTTTCTTCGTCAATAAGAAGGACCAAGGGATACAGTAAACGTGGAGTGAACCATCGGAAACTATAACTAGTGTCACAGGGATGGTTCAAACATAGACAGTAAGAAGAGTCAGACTTCTTGTACTTAAGTCGGCATTGTGCCTTTTGTATTTAATTCCGATGCAATTTCTTTGTTTCATCGTCAATAAGAAGGTCGAAGGGATACAGTAAACTTGGACTGAAGCATCGGAGTCTATAACTAGTGTCACAGGAATGGTTAAAAGCGTAGACAGTAAGAAGAGTCAGTCTTCTTGTACTTAATTCGGCATTGTGCCTTTTGTATTTAATTCCGATGCAATTTCTGTGTTTCATCGTCAATAAGAAGGTCAGAGGGATATAGTAAACCTGAAGTGAAGCAACGGAATCTATAACTAGTGTCACAGGAATGGTTCAAAACATAGACAGTAAGAAGAGTCAGTCTTCTTGTACTTAAGACGGCATTGTGCATTTTGTATTTAATTCCGATGCAATTTCTGTGTTTCATCGTCAATAAGAAGGTCCAAGGGATACAGTCAACCTGGAGTGTAACATCGGAATCTATAACTAGGGTCACAGGGACGGGTCAAAACATAGACGGTAAGAAGAGTCAGTCTTCTTGTACTTAAGTCGGCATTGTGTCTTTTGTATTTAATTCCGATGCAATTTCTGCGTTTCATCGTCAATAAAAAGGTTTAAGGGATACAGTAAACCTGAAGTGAAGCATCGGAATCTATAACTAGTGTCACTGGAACGGTTCAAAACATAGTCAGTAAGATGAGTCAGTCTTCTTGTACTTAAGTTGGCATTGTGCCTTTCGTATTTCATTCCGATGCAATTTCTGTGTTTCACCGTCAATAAGAAGGCCCAAGGGGTACAGTAAACCTGAAATGAAGCAACGGACTCTATAACTAGTGTCACAGAAATGGTTCAAAACATAGACAGTAGGAAGAGTTAGACCTCTTGTACATAAGTTGGCATTGTGCCTTTTGTATTTAATTCCGATGCAATTTCTGTGTTTCATCGTCATTAAGAAAGTCCAAGGGAAACAGTAAACCTGAACTGAAACATCGGAATCTGTAACTAGTGTCACAGGACTGGTTCAAAACATAGATAGTAAGAAGGGTCAGTCTTCTTGTCCTTAAGTCGGCATTGTGTCTTTTGTATTTAATTCCGATGCAATTTCTGTGTTTCATCGGCAATAAGGTCAGAGGGATACAGTAAACCTAAATTGAAGCATCGGAATCTATAACTAGTGTCACAGGAATGGTTCAAAATATAGACAGTAGGAAGAGTCAGTCTTCTTGTACTTAAGTCGGCATTGTGCCTTTTGTATTTAATTCCGATGCGATTTCTGTGTTTCATAGTCAATAAGAAGGTCCAAGGTGTACAGTAAACCTGAAGTGAAGCATCGGAATCTATAACTAGTGTCACAGGAATGGTTCAAAGCATAGTCAGTGAGAAGCGTCAGTTTTCTTGTACTTAAGTCGACATTGTGCCTTTTCTATTTATATCCGATGCAATTTCTGTGTTTCATCGTCAATAAGATGGTGCAAGGGATACAGTAAACCCGAAGTGAAGCATCGGAATTTATAACTAGTGTCACAGGAATGGTCCAAAACATAGTCATTAATAAGAGTCAGTCTTCTTGTACTGAAGTCGGCATTGTGCCTTTTGTATTTAATTCCGATGCGATTTCTGTGTTTCATAGTCAATATGAAGGTCCAAGGTGTACAGTAAACCTGAAGTGAAGCATCGGAATCTATAACTAGTGTCACAGGAATGGTTCAAAGCATAGTCAGTGAGAAGCGTCAGTCTTCTTGTACTTAAGTCGACAATGTGCCTTTTCTATTTATATCCGATGCAATTTCTGTGTTTCATCGTCAATAAGATGGTCCAAGGGATACAGTAAACCCGAAGTGAAACATTGGAATTTATAACTAGTGTCACAGGAATGGTCCAAAACATAGTCATTATTAAGAGTCAGTCTTCTTGTACTTAAGTCGGCATTGTGCATTTTGTATTTCATTCCGATGCAATTTCAGTGTTTCTTCGTCAATAAGAAGGACCAAGGGATACAGTAAACCAGGAGTGAAGTATCGGAAACTATAACTAGTGTCACAGGGATGGTTCAAAACATAGACAGTAAGAAGAGTCAGACTTCTTGTACTTAAGTCGGCATTGTGCATTTTGTATTTAATTCCGATGCAATTTCTGTGTTTCATCGTCAATAAGAAGGTCGAAGGGATACAGTACACTTGAAATGAAGCAACGGAATCTATAACTAGTGTCACAGGAATGGTTCAAATCATAGTCAGTAAGAAGAGTCAGTCTTCTTGTACTTAAGTCGGCATTGTGCATTTTGTATTTAATTCCGAAGCAATTTCTGTGTTTCATCGTCAATAAGAAGGTCCAAGGGATACAGTCAACCTGGAGTGAAACATCGGAATCTATAACTAGGGTCACAGGGACGGTTCAAAACATAGACGGTAAGAAGAGTCAGTCTTCTTGTACTTAAGTCTGCATTGTGTCTTTTGTATATAATTCCGATGCAATTTCTGCGTTTCATCGTCAATAAGAAGGTTTAAGGGATACAGTAAACCTGAAGTGAAGCATCGGAATCTATAACTAGTGTCACTGGAATGGTTCAAAACATAGGCAGTAAGAAGGGTCAGTCTTCTTGTACTTAAGTTGTCATTGTGCCTTTCGTATTTCATTCCAATACAATTTCTGTGTTTCACCGTCAATAAGAAGGTCCAAGGGATACAGTAAACCTGAAGTGAAGCATCGGACTCTATAACTAGTGTAACAGAAATGGGTCAAAACATAGACAGTAGGAAGAGTCAGTCTTCGTGTACATAAGTCGGCATTGTGCATTTTGTATTTAATTCCGATGCAATTTCTGTGTTTCATCGTCAATAAGAAGGTCGAAGGGATACAGTAAACATGAAGTCAAACATCGGAATCTATAACTAGTGGCACTGGAATGGTTCAAACTATAGACAGTAAGAAGAGTCAGTCTTCTTGTACTTAAGTCGGCATTGTGCCTATTGTATTTAATTCCGATGTAATTTCTGTGTTTCATCGTCAATAAGAAGGTCTAAGGGACACAGTAAACCTGCAGTGAAGCATCGGAATCTATAACTAGTGTCACAGGGATGGTTCAAAGCATAAACAGTAAGAAGAGTCAGTCTTCATGTACTTAAGTCGGCATTGTGCCTTTTGTATTTAATTCCGATGCAATTTCTGTGTTTCACCGTCAATAAGAAGGTCAGAGGGATACAGTAATCCTGAAGTGAAGCATCGGAATCTATAACTAGTGTCACTGGAATGGTTCAAATTATAGACAGTAAGAAGAGTCGGTCTTCTTGTACTTAAGTCGGCATTGTGCCTTTTGTATTTAATTCCGATGCAATTTCTGTGATTCATCGTAAATAACATGATCCAAGGGATACAGTAAACCCGAAGTGAAGCATCGGACTCTATAACTAGTGTCACAGGAATGGTTCAAAACATAGACAGAAGGAAGAGTCAGTCTTCTTGTACATAAGTCGGCATTGTGCCTTTTGTATTTAATTCCGATGCAATTTCTGTGTTTCATCGTCAATAAGAAGGTCCAAGAGAAACAGTAAACCTGAAGTGAAGCATCGGAATCTATAACAAGTGTCACAGGAATGGTGCAAATCATAGACAGTAAGATGAGTCAGTATTTTTGTACTTAAGTCGGCATTGTGCTTTTTGTGTTTAGTTCCGATGCAGTTTCTGTGTTTCATCGTCACTAACAAGGTCAGTGGGATACAGTAATCTTGAAGTTAGGCATCGGAAACTATAACTAGTGTCAATGGAATGGTTCAAAGCATAGTCAGTACGAAGAGTCAGTGTTCTTGTAGTTAAGTCGGCATTGTGCCTTTTGTATTGAATTCCGAACCTATTTCTGTGTTTCATCGTCAATAAGAAGGTGCAAGGGATGCAGTAAACCTGAAGTGAAGGATCGGAAACTATAACTAGTGTCACTGGAATGGTTCAAAGCATAGACAGTAAGAATAGTCAGTCTTCTTGTACTTAAGTTGGCATACTGCCTTTTCTATTTAATTCCGATGCTATTTCTGTGTTTCATCGTCAATAAGAAGGACAGAAGGATACAGTAAACCTGAAGTGAAGCATCGGAATCTATAACTAGTGTCACAGGAACGGTTTAATACATAGTCAGTAAGAAGAGTCAGTCTTGTTGAACTTAAGTTGGCATTGTGCCTTTCGTATTTAATTCCGATGCAATTTCTGTGTTTCACCGTGAATAAGAAGGCCCAAGGGATACAGTAAACCATGAAGTGAAGCAACGGACTCTATAACTAGTGTCACAGAAATGGTTCAAAACATAGACAGTAGGAAGAGTTAGTCTTCTTGTACATAAGTCGGCATTGTGCCTTTTGTATTTAATTCCGATGCAATTTCTGTGTTTCATCGTCATTAAGAAGGTCCAAGGGAAACAGTAAACCTGAAGTGAAGCATCGGAATCTGTAACTAGTGTCACAGGACTGGTTCAAAACATAGATAGTAAGAAGGGTCAGTCTTCTTGTCCTTAAGTCGGCATTGTGCCTTTTGAATTTAATTCCGATGCAATTTCTGTGTTTCATCGGCAATAAGGTCAGAGGGATACAGTAAACCTAAATTGAAGCATCGGAATCTATAACTAGTGTCACAGGAATGGTTCAAAATATAGACAGTAGGAAGAGTCAGTCTTCTTGTACTTAAGTCGGCATTGTGCCTTTTGTATTTAATTCCGATGCGATTTCTGTGTTTCATAGTCAATAAGAAGGTCCAAGGTGTACAGTAAACCTGAAGTGAAGCATCGGAATCTATAACTAGTGTCACAGGAATGGTTCAAAGCATAGTCAGTGAGAAGCGTCAGTCTTCTTGTACTTAAGTCGACATTGTGCCTTTTCTATTTATTTCCGATGCAATTTCTGTGTTTCATCGTCAATAAGATGGTCCAAGGGATACAGTAAACCCGAAGTGAAGCATCGGAATTTATAACTAGTGTCACAGGAATGGTCCTAAACATAGTCATTAATAAGAGTC
The DNA here is from genome assembly GCF_023864345.2 of Schistocerca serialis cubense. Lineage (NCBI taxonomy): Eukaryota > Metazoa > Arthropoda > Insecta > Orthoptera > Acrididae > Schistocerca > Schistocerca serialis. Next base: position 2,838,157 of record NC_064645.1, read on the forward strand.
AGTCTTCTTGTACTTAAGTCGGCATTGTGCATTTTGTATTTCATTCTGATGCAATTTCAGTGTTTCTTCGTCAATAAGAAGGTCCAAGGGATACAGTAAATCTGGAGCGTAGCATCGGAATATATAACTAGTGTCACTGGAATGGTTCAAATTATAGACAGTAAGAAGAGTCAGTCTTCTTGTACTTAAGTCGGCATTGTGCCTTTTGTATTTATCTCCGATGCAATTTCTGTCATTCATCGTAAATAACAAGGTCCAAGGGACACATTAAACCTGACGTGAAGCATCGGAATCTATAACTAGTGTCACTGGAATGGTTCAAATTATAGACAGTAAGAAGAGTCGGTCTTCTTGTACATAAGTCGGCATTGTGCTTTTTGTATTTAATTCCGATGTAATTTCTGTGTTTCATTGTCAGTAAGAAGGTCTAAGGGACACAGTAAACCTGCAGTGAGGCATCGAACTCTATTACTAGTGTCACAGAAACGGGTCACAACATAGACAGTAGGAAGAGTCAGTCTTCTTGTACTTAAGTCGGCATAGTGCCTATTGTATTTAATTCCGATGTAATTTCTGTGTTTCATCGTCAATAAGAAGGTCTAAGGGACACAGTAAACCTGCAGTGAAGCATAGGAATCTATAACTAGTGTCACAGGGATGGTTCAAAGCATAGACAGTAAGAAGAGTCAGTTTTCATGTACAAAAGTCGGCATTGTGCCTTTTGTATTTAATTCCGATGCAATTTCTGTGTTTCATCGTCAATAAGAAGGTCGAAGGGATACAGTAAACCTGGACTGAAGCATCGGAGTCTATAACAAGTGTCACAGGAATGGTTAAAAGCAAAGACAGTAAGAAGAGTCAGTCTTCTTGTACTTATTTCGGCATTGTGCATTTTGTATTTAATTCCGATGCAATTTCTGTGTTTCATCGTCAATAAGAAGGTCGAAGGGATACAGTACACTTGAAGTGAAGCAACGGAATCTATAACTAGTGTCACAGGAATGGTTCAAATCATAGTCAGTAAGAAGAGTCAGTCTTCTTGTACTTAAGTCGGCATTGTGCATTTTGTATTTAATTCCGAAGCAATTTCTGTGTTTCATCGTCAATAAGAAGGTCCAAGGGATACAGTCAACCTGGAGTGAAACATCGGAATCTATAACTAGGGTCACAGGGACGGTTCAAAACATAGACGGTAAGAAGAGTCAGTCTTCTTGTACTTAAGTCTGCATTGTGTCTTTTGTATTTAATTCCGATGCAATTTCTGCGTTTCATCGTCAATAAGAAGGTTTAAGGGATACAGTAAACCTGAAGTGAAGCATCGGAATCTATAACTAGTGTCACTGGAATGGTTCAAAACATAGGCAGTAAGAAGGGTCAGTCTTCTTGTACTTAAGTTGTCATTGTGCCTTTCGTATTTCATTCCAATACAATTTCTGTGTTTCACCGTCAATAAGAAGGTCCAAGGGATACAGTAAACCTGAAGTGAAGCATCGGACTCTATAACTAGTGTCACAGAAATGGGTCAAAACATAGACAGTAGGAAGAGTCAGTCTTCGTGTACATAAGTCGGCATTGTGCATTTTGTATTTAATTCCGATGCAATTTCTGTGTTTCATCGTGAATAAGAAGGTCGAAGGGATACAGTAAACATGAAGTCAAGCATCGGAATCTATAACTAGTGGCACTGGAATGGTTCAAACTATAGACAGTAAGAAGAGTCAGTCTTCTTGTACTTAAGTCGGCATTGTGCCTATTGTATTTAATTCCGATGTAATTTCTGTGTTTCATCGTCAATAAGAAGGTCTAAGGGACACAGTAAACCTGCAGCGAAGCATCGGAATCTATAACTAGTGTCACAGGGATGGTTCAAAGCATAGACAGTAAGAAGAGTCAGTCTTCATGTACTTAAGTCGGCATTGTGCCTTTTGTATTTAATTCCGATGCAATTTCTGTGTTTCACCGTCAATAAGAAGGTCAGAGGGATACAGTAATCCTGAAGTGAAGCATCGGAATCTATAACTAGTGTCACTGGAATGGTTCAAATTATAGACAGTAAGAAGAGTCGGTCTTCTTGTACTTAAGTCGGCATTGTGCCTTTTGTATTTAATTCCGATGCAATTTCTGTGATTCATCGTAAATAACATGATCCAAGGGATACAGTAAACCCGAAGTGAAGCATCGGACTCTATAACTAGTGTCACAGGAATGGTTCAAAACATAGACAGAAGGAAGAGTCAGTCTTCTTGTACATAAGACGGCATTGTGCCTTTTGTATTTAATTCCGATGCAATTTCTGTGTTTCATCGTCAATAAGAAGGTCCAAGAGAAACAGTAAACCTGAAGTGAAGCATCGGAATCTATAACAAGTGTCACAGGAATGGTGCAAATCATAGACAGTAAGATGAGTCAGTATTTTTGTACTTAAGTCGGCATTGTGCTTTTTGTGTTTAGTTCCGATGCAGTTTCTGTGTTTCATCGTCACTAACAAGGTCAGTGGGATACAGTAATCTTGAAGTTAGGCATCGGAATCTATAACTAGTGTCAATGGAATGGTTCAAAGCATAGTCAGTAAGAAGAGTCAGTGTTCTTGTAGTTAAGTCGGCATTGTGCCTTTTGTATTGAATTCCGAACCTATTTCTGTGTTTCATCGTCAATAAGAAGGTGCAAGGGATGCAGTAAACCTGAAGTGAAGCATCGGAAACTATAACTAGTGTCACTGGAATGGTTCAAAGCATAGACAGTAAGAAGAGTCAGTCTTCTTGTACTTAAGTTGGCATACTGCCTTTTCTATTTAATTCCGATGCAATTTCTGTGTTTCATCGTCAATAAGAAGGTCAGAAGGATACAGTAAACCTGAAGTGAAGCATCGGAATCTATAACTAGTGTCACAGGAACGGTTTAATACATAGTCTGTAAGAAGAGTCAGTCTTGTTGAACTTAAGTTGGCATTGTGCCTTTCGTATTTAATTCCGATGCAATTTCTGTGTTTCACCGTGAATAAGAAGGCCCAAGGGATACAGTAAACCATGAAGTGAAGCAACGGACTCTATAAGTAGTGTCACAGAAATGGTTCAAAACATAGACAGTAGGAAGAAATAGTCTTCTTGTACATAAGTCGGCATTGTGCCTTTTGTATTTAATTCCGATGCAATTTCTGTGTTTCATCGGCAATAAGGTCAGAGGGATACAGTAAACCTAAATTGAAGCATCGGAATCTATAACTAGTGTCAGAGGAATGGTTCAAAATATAGACAGTAGGAAGAGTCAGTCTTCTTGTACTTAAGTCGGCATTGTGCCTTTTGGATTTAATTCCGATGCGATTTCTGTGTTTCATAGTCAATAAAAAGGTCCAAGGTGTACAGTAAACCTGAAGTGAAGCATCGGAATCTATAACTAGTGTCACAGGAATGGTTCAAAGCATAGTCAGTGAGAAGCGTCAGTCTTCTTGTACTTAAGTCGACATTGTGCCTTTTCTATTTATATCCGATGCAATTTCTGTGTTTCATCGTCAATAAGATGGTCCAAGGGATACAGTAAACCCGAAGTGAAGCATCGGAATTTATAACTAGTGTCACAGGAATGGTCCTATACATAGTCATTAATAAGAGTCAGTCTTCTTGTACTTAAGTCGGCATTGTGCATTTTGTATTTCATTCTGATGCAATTTCAGTGTTTCTTCGTCAATAAGAAGGTCCAAGGGATACAGTAAATCTGGAGCGAAGCATCGGAATATATAACTAGTGTCACTGGAATGGTTCATTTTATAGACAGTAAGAAGAGTCAGTCTTCTTGTACTTAAGTCGGCATTGTGCCTTTTGTATTTATCTCCGATGCAATTTCTGTCATTCATCGTAAATAACAAGGTCCAAGGGACACATTAAACCTGACGTGAAGCATCGGAATCTATAACTAGTGTCACAGGAATGGTGCAATTCATAGACAATTAGATGAGTCAGTTTTCTTGTACTTAAGTCGGCATTGTGCCTTTTGTATTTAATTCCGATGTAATTTCTGTGTTTCTTTGTCAGTAAGAAGGTCTAAGGGACACAGTAAACCTGCAGTGAGGCATCGAACTCTATAACTAGTGTCACAGAAATGGGTCACAACATAGACAGTAGGAAGAGTCAGTCTTCTTGTACTTAAGTCGGCATTGTGCCTATTGTATTTAATTCCGATGTAATTTCTGTGTTTCATCGTCAATAAGAAGGTCTAAGGGACACAGTAAACCTGCAGTGAAGCATAGGAATCTATAACTAGTGTCACAGGGATGGTTCAAAGCATAGACAGTAAGAAGAGTCAGTCTTCATGTACAAAAGTCGGCATTGTGCCTTTTGTATTTAATTCCGATGCAATTTCTGTGTTTCATCGTCAATAAGAAGGTCGAAGGGATACACTAAACCTGGACTGAAGCATCGGAGTCTATAACAAGTGTCACAGGAATGGTTAAAAGCAAAGACAGTAAGAAGAGTCAGTCTTCTTGTACTTAATTCGGCATTGTGCCTTTTGTATTTAATTCCGATGCAATTTCTGTGTTTCATCGTCAATAAGAAGGTCAGAGGGATACAGTATACCTGAAGTGATGCAACGGAATCTATAACTAGTGTCACAGGAATAGTTCAAAACATAGTCAGTAAGAAGAGTCAGTCTTCTTGTACTTAAGTCGGCATTGTGCATTTTGTATTTAATTCCGATGCAATTTCTGTTTTTCATCGTCAATAAGAAGGTCCAAGGGATACAGTCAACCTGGAGTGAAACATCGGAATCTATAACTAGGGTCACAGGGACGGTTCAAAACATAGACGGTAAGAAGAGTCAGTCTTCTTGTACTTAAGTCGGCATTGTGCCTTTTGTATTAATTCGGATGCAATTTCTGTGTTTCATCGTCACTAAGACGGTCAGAGGGATACAGTAAACCTGAAGTGAAGCATCGGAATCTATAACTAGCGTCACAGGAATGGTTCAAAACATAGACAGTTGGAAGAGTCAGTCTTCTAGTACTTAAGTCGGCATTGTGCCTTTTCTATTTAATTCGGATGCAATTTCTGTGTTTCATCGTCAATAAGAAGGTCAGGGGGATACAGTAAGCCTGAAGTGAAACATCGGAATCTATAACTAGTGTCTCACGAATGGTTCAAAACATAGACAGTTGGGAGAGTCAGTCTTCTTGTACTTAAGTCGGCATTGTGATTTTGTATTTAATTCCGATGCAATTTCTGTGTTTCATCGTCAATAAAAAGGTCCAAGAGAAACAGTAAACCTGAAGTGAAGCATCGGAATCTATAACAAGTGTCACAGGAATGGTGTAAATCATAGACAGTAAGAAGAGTCAGTATTCTTGTACTTAAGTCGGCATTGTGCTTTTTGTATTTAGTTCCGATGCAATTTCTGTGTTTCATCGTCACTAACAAGGTCAGTGGGATACAGTAATCCTGAAGTTAGGCATCGGAATCTATAACTAGTGTCACTGGAATGGTTCATAGCATAGTCAGTAAGAAGAGTCAGTGTTCTTGTAGTTAAGTCGGCATTGTGCCTTTTGTATTGAATTCCGAACCAATTTCTGTGTTTCATCGTCAATAAGAAGGTGCAAGGGATGCAGTAAACCTGAAGTGAAGCATCGGAATCTATAACTAGTGTCACAGGAATGGTTCAAAGCATAGACAGTAAGAAGAGTCAGTCTTCTTGTACTTAAGTTGGCATACTGCCTTTTCTATTTAATTCCGATGCAATTTCTGTGTTTCATCGTCAATAAGAAGGCCCAAGGGATACAGTAAACCTGAAGTGAAGCAACGGACTCTATAACTAGTGTCACAGAAATGGTTCAAAACATAGACAGTAGGAAGAGTTAGTCTTCTTGTACATAAGTCGGCATTGTGCCTTTTGTATTTAATTCCGATGCAATTTCTGTGTTTCAACGTCATTAAGAAGGTCCAAGGGAAAAAGTAAACCTGAAGTGAAGCATCGGAATCTGTAACTAGTGTCACAGGACTGGTTCAAAACATAGATAGTAAGAAGGGTCAGTCTTCTTGTCCTTAAGTCGGCATTGTGCCTTTTGTATTTAATTCCGATGCAATTTCTGTGTTTCATCGGCAATAAGGTCAGAGGGATACAGTAAACCTAAATTTAAGCATCGGAATCTATAACTAGTGTCACAGGAATGGTTCAAAATATAGACAGTAGGAAGAGGCAGTCCTCTTGTACTTAAGTCGGCATTGTGCCTTTTGTATTTAATTTCGATGCGATTTCTGTGTTTCATAGTCAATAAGAAGGTCCAAGGTGTACAGTAAACCTGAAGTGAAGCATCGGAATCTATAACTAGTGTCACAGGAATGGTTCAAAGCATAGTCAGTGAGAAGCGTCAGTCTTCTTGTACTTAAGTCGACATTGTGCCTTTTCTATTTATATCCGATGCAATTTCTGTGTTTCATCGTCAATAAGATGGTCCAAGGGATACAGTAAACCCGAAGTGAAGCATCGGAATTTATAACTAGTGTCACAGGAATGGTCCAAAACATAGTCATTAATAAGAGTCAGTCTTCTTGTACTTAAGTCGGCATTGTGCCTTTTGTATTTCATTCCGGTGCAATTTCAGTGTTTCTTCGTCAATAAGAAGGACCAAGGGATACAGTAAACCAGGAGTGAAGCATCGGAAACTATAACTAGTGTCACAGGGATGGTTATAAACATAGACAGTAAGAAGAGTCAGACTTCTTGTACTTAAGTCGGCATTGTGCCTTTTGTATTTAATTCCGATGCAATTTCTGTGTTTCATCGTCAATAAGAAGGTCGAAGGGATACAGTAAACCTGGACTGAAGCATCGGAGTCTATAACTAGTGTCACAGGAATGGTTAAAAGCATAGACAGTAAGAAGAGTCAGTCTTCTTGTACTTAATTCGGCATTGTGCCTTTTGTATTTAATTCCGATGCAATTTCTGTGTTTCATCGTCAATAAGAAGGTCAGAGGGATACAGTAAACCTGAAGTGAAGCAACGGAATCTATAACTAGTGTCACAGGAATGGTTCAAAACATAGTCAGTAAGAAGAGTCAGTCTTCTTGTACTTAAGTCGGCATTGTGCATTTTGTATTTAATTCCGATGCAATTTCTGTGTTTCATCGTCAATAAGAAGGTCCAAGGGATACAGTCAAATTGGAGTGAAACATCGGAATCTATAACTAGGGTCACAGGGACGGGTCAAAACATAGACGGTAAGAAGAGTCAGTCTTCTTGTACTTAAGTCGGCATTGTGTCTTTTGTATTTAATTCCGATGCAATTTCTGCGTTTCATCGTCAATAAGAAGGTTTAAGGGATACAGTAAGCCTGAAGTGAAGCATCGGAATCTATAACTAGTGTCACTGGAATGGTTCAAAACATAGTCAGTAAGAAGAGTCAGTCTTCTTGTACTTAAGTTGGCATTGTGCCTTTCGTATTTAATTCCGATGCAATTTCTGTGTTTCACCGTCAATAAGAAGGCCCAAGGGGTACAGTAAACCTGAAGTGAATTAACGGACTCTATAACTAGTGTCACAGAAATGGTTCAAAACATAGACAGTAGGAAGAGTTAGTCTTCTTGTACATAAGTCGGCATTGTGCCTTTTGTATTTAATTCCGATGCGATTTCTGTGTTTCATAGTCAATAAGAAGGTCCAAGGTGTACAGTAAACCTGAAGTGAAGCATCGGAATCTATAACTAGTGTCACAGGAATGGTTCAAAGCATAGTCAGTGAGAAGCGTCAGTCTTCTTGTACTTAAGTCGACATTGTGCCTTTTCTATTTATATCCGATGCAATTTCTGTGTTTCATCGTCAATAAGATGGTCCAAGGGATACAGTAAACCCGAAGTAAAGCATCGGAATTTATAACTAGTGTCACCGGAATGGTCCAAAACATAGTCATTAATAAGAGTCAGTCTTCTAGTACTTAAGTCGGCATTGTGCCTATTGTATTTAATTCCGATGTAATTTCTGTGTTTCATCGTCAATAAGAAGGTCTAAGCGACACAGTAAACCCGCACTGAAGCATCGGAATCTATAACTAGTGTCACAGGGATGGTTCAAAGCATAGACAGTAAGAAGAGTCAGTCTTCATGTACTTAAGTCGGCATTGTGCCTATTGTATTTAATTCCGATGCAATTTCTGTGTTTCATCGTCAATAAGAAGGTCAGAGGGATACAGTAAACCTGAAGTGAAGCAGCGGAATCTATAACAAGTGTCTTAGGAATGGTTCAAAACATAGACAGTAGGAAGAGTCAGTCTTCTAGTACTTAAGTCGGCATTGTGCCTTTTCTATTTAATTCGTATGCAATTTCTGTGTTTCATCGTCAATAAGACGGTCAGGGGGATACAGTAAGCCTGAAGTGAAGCATCGGAATCTATAACTAGTGTCTCAGGAATGGTTCAAACATAGACAGTTGGAAGAGTCGGTCTTCTTGTACTTAAGTCGGCATTGTGTCTTTTGTATTTAATTCCGATGCTATTTCTGTGTTTCATCGTCAATAAGAAGGTCCGAGGGATACAGTAATCATGAAGTGAAGCATCGGAATCTATAACTTGTGTCACTGGAATGGTTCAAATTATAGACAGTAAGAAGAGTCAGTCTTCTTGTACTTAAGTCGGCATTGTGCCTTTTGTATTTATCTCCGATGCAATTTCTGTGATTCATCGTAAATAACAAGGACCAAGGGATACATTAAACCTGACGTGAAGCATCGGAATCTATAACTAGTGTCACAGGAATGGTGCAATTCATAGACAATAAGATGAGTCAGTATTCTTGTACATAAGTCGGCATTGTGCTTTTTGTACTTAATTCCGATGCAATTTCTGTGTTTCATCGTCACTAAGAAGGTCAGAGGGATACAGTAATCCTGAAGTGAAGCATCGGAATCTATAACTAGTGTCACTGGAATGGTTCAAATTATAGACAGTAAGAAGAGTTGGTCTTCTTGTACTTAAGTCGGCATTGTGCCTTTTGTATTTAATTCCGATGCAATTTCTGTGTTTCATCGTCAATAAGAAGGTCCAAAGGAAACAGTAAACCTGAAGTGAAGCATCGGAATCTATAACTAGTGTCACAGGAATGGTGCAAATCATAGACAGTAAGATGAGTCAGTATTCTTGTACTTAAGTCGGCATTGTGCTTTTTTGTATTTAATTCCGATGCAATTTCTGTGTTTCGTCGTCAATAAGAAGGTCAGAGGGATACAGTAAACATGAAGTGAAGCAACGGAATCTATAACTAGTGTCACAGGAATGGTTCAAAACAGAGTCAGTAAGAAGAGTCAGTCTTCTTGTACTTAAGTCGGCATTGTGCATTTTGTATTTAATTCCGATGCAATTTCTGTGTTTCATCGTCTATAAGAACGTCCAAGGGATACAGTCAACCTGGAGTGAAACATCGGAATCTATAACTAGGGTCACAGGGACGGTTCAAAATATAGACGGTAAGAAGAGTCAGTCTTCTTGTACTTAAGTCGGCATTTTGTCTATTGTATTTTATTCCGATGCAATTTCTGCGTTTCATCGTCAATAAGAAGGTTTAAGGGATACAGTAAACCTGAAGTGAAGCATCGGAATCTATAACTAGTGTCACTGGAATGGTTCAAAACATAGTCAGTAAGAAGAGTCAGTCTTCTTGTACTTAAGTTGGCATTGTTCCTTTCGTATTTAATTCCAATGCAATTTCTGTGTTTCACCGTCAATAAGAAGGTCCAAGGGATACAGTAAACCTGAAGTGAAGCATCGGACTCTATAACTAGTGAAACAGAAATGGGTCAAAACATAGACAGTAGGAAGAGTCAGTCTTCTTGTACATAAGTCGGCATTGTGCATTTTGTATTTAATTCCGATGCAATTTCTGTGTTTCATCGTCAATAAGAAGGTCCAAGGGATACAGTAAACATGAAATGAAGCATCGGAATCTATAACTAGTGGCACTGGAATGGTTCAAACTATAGACAGTAAGAAGAGTCAGTCTTCTAGTACTTAAGTCGGCAGTGTGCCTTTTCTATTTAATTCAGGTGCAATTTCTGTGTTTCATCGTCAATAAGACGGTCAGGGGGATACAGTAAGCCTGAAGTGAAGCATCGGAATCTATAACTAGTGTCTCAGGAATGGTTCTAAACATAGACAGTTGGAAGAGTCAGTCTTCTTGTACTTAAGTCGGCATTGTGTCTTTTGTATTTAACTCCGATGCAATTTCTGTGTTTCATCGTCAATAAGAAGGTCCAAGGGATACAGTAAACCTGAGGTGAAGCATCGGAATCTACAACTAGTGTCACAGGAATGGTTGAAATCATAGTCAGGAAGAAGAGACAGTCTTCTTGTACTTAAGTTGGCAATGTGCCTTTCGTATTTAATTCCGATGCAATTTCTGTGTTTCACCGTTAATAAGAAGGTCCAAGGGATACAGTAAACCTGGAGTGAAGCATCGGAATCTATAACTAGTGTCACAGTAATGGTTCAAATCATAGACAGTAGGAAGAGTCAGTCTTCTTGTACTTAAGTCGGCATTGTGCCTTTTGTATTTAATTCCGATGCAATTTCTGTGTTTCATCGTCAATAAGAAGGTCTGAGGGATACAGTAAACATGAAGTGAAGCATCGGAATCTATAACTAGTGTCACTAGAATGGTTCAAATTATAGACAGTAAGAAGAGTCAGTCTTCTTGTACTTAAGTCGGCATTGTGCCTTTTGTATTTATCTCCGATGCAATTTCTGTGATTCATCGTAAATACAAAGGTCCAAGGGATACATTAAACCTGACGTGAAGCATCGGAATCTATAACTAGTGTCACAGGAATGGTGCAATTCATAGACAATAAGATGAGTCGGTATTCTTGTACATAAGTCGGCATTGTGCTTTTGGTATTTAATTCCGATGCAATTTCTGTGTTTCATCGTCACTAAGAAGGTCAGAGGGATACAGTAATTCTGAAGTGAAGCATCGGAAACTATAACTAGTGTCACTGGAATGGTTCAAATTATAGACAGTAAGAAGAGTCGGTCTTCTTGTACTTAAGTCGGCATTGTGCCTTCTGTATTTAATTCCGATGTAATTTCTGTGTTTCATCGTCAATAAGAAGGTCTAAGGGACACAGTAAACCTGCAGTGAAGCATCGAACTCTATAACTAGTGTCACAGAAATGGGTCACAACATAGACAGTAGGAAGAGTCAGTCTTCTTGTACTTAAGCCGGCATTGTGCCTATTGTATTTAATTCCGATGTAATTTCTGTGTTTCATCGTCAATAAGAAGGTCTAAGGGACACAGTAAACCTGCAGTGAAGCATTGGAATCTATAACTAGTGTCACAGGGATGGTTCAAAGCATAGACAGTAAGAAGAGTCAGTCTTCATGTACTTAAGTCGGCATTGTGAATTTTGTATTTAATTCCGATGCAATTTCTGTGTTTCATCGTCAATAAGAAGGTCGAAGGGATACAGTAAACCTGGACTGAAGCATCGGAGTCTATAACAAGTGTCACAGGAATGGTTAAAAGCATAGACAATAAGAAGAGTCAGTCTTCTTGTACTTAATTCGGCATTGTGCCTTTTGTATTTAATTCCGATGCAATTTCTGTGTTTTATCGTCAATAAGAAGGTCAGAGGGATACAGTATACCTGAAGTGAAGCAACGGAATCTATAACTAGTGTCACAGGAATGGTTCAAAACATAGTCAGTAAGAAGAGTCAGTCTTCTTGTACTTAAGTCGGCATTGTGCATTTTGTATTTAATTCCGATGCAATTTCTGTTTTTCATCGTCAATAAGAAGGTCCAAGGGATACAGTCAACCTGGAGTGAAACATCGGAATCTATAACTAGGGTCACAGGGACGGTTCAAAACATAGACGGTAAGAAGAGTCAGTCTTCTTGTACTTAAGTCGGCATTGTGCCTTTTGTATTAATTCGGATGCAATTTCTGTGTTTCATCGTCACTAAGACGGTCAGAGGGATACACTAAACCTGAAGTGAAGCATCGGAATCTATAACTAGCGTCACAGGAATGGTTCAAAACATAGACAGTTGGAAGAGTCAGTCTTCTTGTACTTAAGTCGGCATTGTGTCTTTTGTATTTAATTCCGATGCAATTTCTGTGTTTCATCGTCAATAAGAAGGTCGAAGGGATACAGTAAACCTGGACTGAAGCATCGGAGTCTATAACAAGTGTCACAGGAATGGTTAAAAGCATAGACAATAAGAAGAGTCAGTCTTCTTGTACTTAATTCGGCATTGTGCCTTTTGTATTTAATTCCGATGCAATTTCTGTATTTCATCGTCAATAAGAAGGTCAGAGGGATACAGTATACCTGAAGTGAAGCATCGGACTCTATAACTAGTGTCACAGAAATGGGTCAAAACGTAGACAGTAGGAAGAGTCAGTCTTCTTGTACATAAGTCAGCTTTGTGCATTTTGTATTTAATTCCGGTGCAATTTCTGTGTTTCATCGTCAATAAGAAGGTCCAAGGGATACAGTAAACATGAAGTGAAGCATCGGAATCTATAACTAGTGGCACTGGATTGGTTCAAACTATAGACAGTAAGAAGAGTCAGTCTTCTTGTACTTAAGTCGGCATTGTGCCTATTGTATTTAATTCCGATGTAATTTCTGTGTTTCATCGTCAATAAGAAGGTCTAAGGGACACAGTAAACCTGCAGTGAAGCATCGGAATCTATAACTAGTGTCACAGGGATGGTTCAAAGCATAGACAGTAAGAAGAGTCAGTCTTCATGTACTTAAGTCGGCATTGTGCCTTTTGTATTTAATTCCGATGCAATTTCTGTGTTTCATCGTCAATAAGAAGGTCGAAGGGATACAGTAAATCTGGAGCGAAGCATCGGAGTCTATAACTAGTGTCACAGGAATGGTTAAAAGCATAGACAGTAAGAAGAGTCAGTCTTCTTGTACTTAATTCGGCATTGTGCCTTTTGTATTTAATTCCGATGTAATTTCTGTGTTTCATCGTCAATAAGAAGGTCAGAGGGATACAGTAAAAATGAAGTGAAGCAACGGAATCTATAACAAGTGTCTTAGGAATGGTTCAAAACATAGACAGTAGGAAGAGTCAGTCTTCTAGTACTTAAGTCGGCATTGTGCCTTTTCTATTTAATTCCGATGCAATTTCTGTGTTTCATCGTCAATTAGACGGTCAGGGGGATACAGTAAGCCTGAAGTGAAGCATCGGAATCTATAACTAGTGTCTCAGGAATGATTCAAAACATAGACAGTTGGGAGAGTCAGTCTTCTTGTACTTAAGTCGGCATTGTGTCTTTTGTATTTAATTCCGATGCAATTTCTGTGTTTCAACGTCATTAAGAAGGTGCAAGGGATGCAGTAAACCTGAAGTGAAGCATCGGAATCTATAACTAGTGTCACAGGAATGGTTCAAAGCATAGACAGTAAGAAGAGTCAGTCTTCCTGTACTTAAGTTGGCATACTGCCTCTTCTATTTAATTCCGATGCAATTTCTGTGTTTCATCGTCAATAAGAAGGCCCAAGGGATACAGTAAACCTGAAGTGAAGCAACGGACTCTATAACTAGTGTCACAGAAATGGTTCAAAACATAGACAGTAGGACGAGTTAGTCTTCTTGTACATAAGTCGGCATTGTGCCTTTTGTATTTAATTCCGATGCGATATCTGTGTTTCATAGTCAATAAGAAGGTCCAAGGTGTACAGTAAACCTGAAGTGAAGCATCGGAATCTATAACTAGTGTCACAGGAATGGTTCAAAGCATAGTCAGTGAGAAGCGTCAGTCTTCTTGTACTTAAGTCGACATTGTGCCTTTTCTATTTATATCCGATGCAATTTCTGTGTTTCATCGTCAATAAGATGGTCCAAGGGATACAGTAAACCCGAAGTGAAGCATCGGAATTTATAACTAGTGTCACAGGAATGGTCCAAAACATAGTCATTAATAAGAGTCAGTCTTCTTGTACTTAAGTCGGCATTGTGCCTTTTGTATTTCATTCCGATGCAATTTCAGTGTTTCTTCGTCAATAAGAAGGACCAAGGGATACAGTAAACCAGGAGTGAAGCATCGGAAACTATAACTAGTGTCACAGGGATGGTTATAAACATAGACAGTAAGAAGAGTCAGACTTCTTGTACTTAAGTCGGCATTGTGCCTTTTGTATTTAATTCCGATGCAATTTCTGTGTTTCATCGTCAATAAGAAGGTCGAAGGGATACAGTAAACCTGGACTGAAGCATCGGAGTCTATAACTAGTGTCACAGGAATGGTTAAAAGCATAGACAGTAAGAAGAGTCAGTCTTCTTGTACTTTATTCGGCATTGTGTCTTTTGTATTTAATTCCGATGCAATTTCTGTGTTTCATCGTCAATAAGAAGGTCGAAGGGATACAGTAAACCTGGACTGAAGCATCGGAGTCTATAACTAGTGTCACAGGAATGGTTAAAAGCATAGACAGTAAGAAGAGTCAGTCTTCTTGTACTTAATTCGGCATTGTGCCTATTGTATTTAATTCCGATGTAATTTCTGTGTTTCATCGTCAATAAGAAGGTCTAAGGGACACAGTAAACCTGCAGTGAAGCATTGGAATCTATAACTAGTGTCACAGGGATGGTTCAAAGCATAGACAGTAAGAAGAGTCAGTCTTCATGTACTTAAGTCGGCATTGTGCCTTTTGTATTTAATTCCGATGCAATTTCTGTGTTTCATCGTCAATAAGAAGGTCAAAGGGATACAGTAAACCTGGACTGAAGCATCGGAGTCTATAACAAGTGTCACAGGAATGGTTAAAAGCATAGACAATAAGAAGAGTCAGTCTTCTTGTACTTAATTCGGCATTGTGCCTTTTGTATTTAATTCCGATGCAATTTCTGTGTTTTATCGTCAATAAGAAGGTCAGAGGGATACAGTATACCTGAAGTGAAGCAACGGAATCTATAACTAGTGTCACAGGAATGGTTCAAAACATAGTCAGTAAGAAGAGTCAGTCTTCTTGTACTTAAGTCGGCATTGTGCATTTTGTATTTAATTCCGATGCAATTTCTGTTTTTCATCGTCAATAAGAAGGTCCAAGGGATACAGTCAACCTGGAGTGAAACATCGGAATCTATAACTAGGGTCACAGGGACGGTTCAAAACATAGACGGTAAGAAGAGTCAGTCTTCTTGTACTTAAGTCGGCATTGTGCCTTTTGTATTAATTCGGATGCAATTTCTGTGTTTCATCGTCACTAAGACGGTCAGAGGGATACACTAAACCTGAAGTGAAGCATCGGAATCTATAACTAGCGTCAAAGGAATGGTTCAAAACATAGACAGTTGGAAGAGTCAGTCTTCTTGTACTTAAGTCGGCATTGTGTCTTTTGTATTTAATTCCGATGCAATTTCTGTGTTTCATCGTCAATAAGAAGGTCGAAGGGATACGGTAAACCTGGACTGAAGCATCGGAGTCTATAACAAGTGTCACAGGAATGGTTAAAAGCATAGACAATAAGAAGAGTCAGTCTTCTTGTACTTAATTCGGCATTGTGCCTTTTGTATTTAATTCCGATGCAATTTCTGTGTTTCATCGTCAATAAGTAGGTCAGAGGGATACAGTATACCTGAAGTGAAGCATCGGACTCTATAACTAGTGTCACAGAAATGGGTCAAAACGTAGACAGTAGGAAGAGTCAGTCTTCTTGTACATAAGTCAGCATTGTGCATTTTGTATTTAATTCCGGTGCAATTTCTGTGTTTCATCGTCAATAAGAAGGTCCAAGGGATACAGTAAACATGAAGTGAAGCATCGGAATCTATAACTAGTGGCACTGGAATGGTTCAAACTATAGACAGTAAGAAGAGTCAGTCTTCTTGTACTTAAGTCGGCATTGTGCCTATTGTATTTAATTCCGATGTAATTTCTGTGTTTCATCGTCAATAAGAAGGTCTAAGGGACACAGTAAACCTGCAGTGAAGCATCGGAATCTATAACTAGTGTCACAGGGATGGTTCAAAGCATAGACAGTAAGAAGAGTCAGTCTTCATGTACTTAAGTCGGCATTGTGCCTTTTGTATTTAATTCCGATGCAATTTCTGTGTTTCATCGTCAATAAGAAGGTCGAAGGGATACAGTAAATCTGGAGCGAAGCATCGGAGTCTATAACTAGTGTCACAGGAATGGTTAAAAGCATAGACAGTAAGAAGAGTCAGTCTTCTTGCACTTAATTCGGCATTGTGCCTTTTGTATTTAATTCCGATGCAATTTCTGTGTTTCATCGTCAATAAGAAGGTCAGAGGGATACAGTAAAAATGAAGTGAAGCAACGGAATCTATAACAAGTGTCTTAGGAATGGTTCAAAACATAGACAGTAGGAAGAGTCAGTCTTCTAGTACTTAAGTCGGCATTGTGTTTTTTCTATTTAATTCGGATGCAATTTCTGTGTTTCATCGTCAATAAGACGGTCAGGGGGATACAGTAAGCCTGAAGTGAAGCATCGGAATCTATAACTAGTGTCTCAGGAATGATTCAAAACATAGACAGTTGGGAGAGTCAGTCTTCTTGTACTTAAGTCGGCATTGTGTCTTTTGTATTTAATTCCGATGCAATTTCTGTGTTTCATCGTCATTATGAAGGTGCAAGGGATGCAGTAAACCTGAAGTGAAGCATCGGAATCTATAACTAGTGTCACAGGAATGGTTCAAAGCATAGACAGTAAGAAGAGTCAGTCTTCTTGTACTTAAGTTGGCATACTGCCTCTTCTATTTAATTCCGATGCAATTTCTGTGTTTCATCGTCAATAAGAAGGCCCAAGGGATACAGTCAACCTGGAGTGAAACATCGGAATCTATAACTAGGGTCACAGGGACGGGTCAAAACATAGACGGTAAGAAGAGTCAGTCTTCTTGTACTTAAGTCTGCATTGTGTCTTTTGTATTTAATTCCGATGCAATTTCTGCGTTTCATCGTCAATAAGAAGGTTTAAGGGATACAGTAAACCTGAAGTGAAGCATCGGAATCTATAACTAGTGTCACTGGAATGGTTCAAATCATAGTCAGTAAGAAGAGTCAGTCTTCTTGTACTTAAGTTGGCATTGTGCCTTTCGTATTTAATTCCGATGCCATTTCTGTGTTTCACCGTCAATAAGAAGGCCCAAGGGGTACAGTAAACCTGAAGTGAATTAACGGACTCTATAACTAGTGTCACAGAAATGGTTCAAAACATAGACAGTAGGAAGAGTTAGTCTTCTTGTACATAAGTCGGCATTGTGCCTTTTGTATTTAATTCCGATGCGATTTCTGTGTTTCATAGTCAATAAGAAGGTCCAAGGTGTACAGTAAACCTGAAGTGAAGCATCGGAATCTATAACTAGTGTCACAGGAATGGTTCAAAGCATAGTCAGTGTGAAGCGTCAGTCTTCTTGTACTTAAGTCGACATTGTGCCTTTTCCATTTATATCCGATGCAATTTCTGTGTTTCATCGTCAATAAGATGGTCCAAGGGATACAGTAAACCCGAAGTGAGGCATCGGAATTTATAACTAGTGTCACAGGAATGGTCCAAAACATAGTCATTAATATGAGTCAGTCTTCTAGTACTTAAGTCGGCATTGTGCCTATTGTATTTAATTCCGATGTAATTTCTGTGTTTCATCGTCAATAAGAAGGTCTAAGGGACACAGTAAACCTGCAGTGAAGCATCGGAATCTATAACTAGTGTCACAGGGATGGTTCAAAGCATAGACAGTAAGAAGAGTCAGTCTTCATGTACTTAAGTCGGCATTGTGCTTTTTGTATTTAATTCCGATGCAATTTCTGTGTTTCATCGTCAATAAGAAGGTCGAAGGGATACAGTAAATCTGAAGCGAAGCATCGGAGTCTATAACTAGTGTCACAGGAATGGTTAAAAGCATAGACAGTAAGAAGAGTCAGTCTTCTTGTACTTAATTCGGCATTGTGCCTCTTGTATTTAATTCCGATGCAATATCTGTGTTTCATCGTCAATAAGAAGGTCAGAGGGATACAGTAAACCTGAAGTGAAGCAACGGAATCTATAACAAGTGTCTTAGGAATGGTTCAAATCATAGACAGTAGGAAGAGTCAGTCTTCTAGTACTTAAGTCGGCATTGTGCCTTTTCTATATAATTCGTATGCAATTTCCGTGTTTCATCGTCAATAAGACGGTCAGGGGGACACAGTAAGCCTGAAGTGAAGCATCGGAATCTATAACTAGTGTCTCAGGAATGGTTCAAACATAGACAGTTGGAAGAGTCGGTCTTCTTGTACTTAAGTCGGCATTGTGTCTTTTGTATTTAATTCCGATGCTATTTCTGTGTTTCATCGTAAATAAGAAGGTCCAAGGGATACAGTAAACCTGAAGTGAAGCATCGGAATCTACAACTAGTGTCACAGGAATGGTTGAAAACATAGTCAGGAAGAAGAGTCAGTCTTCTTGTACTTAAGTTGGCAATGTGCCTTTCGTATTTAATTCCGATGCAATTTCTGTGTTTCACCGTTAATAAGAAGGTCCAAGGGATACAGTAAACCTGGAGTGAAGCATCGGAATCTATAACTAGTGTCACAGTAATGGTTCAAAACATATACAGTAGGAAGAGTCAGTCTTCTTGTACTTAAGTCGGCATTGTGCCTTTTGTATTTAATTCCGATGCAATTTCTGTGTTTCATCGTCAATAAGAAGGTCCGAGGGATACAGTAAACATGAAGTGAAGCATCGGAATCTATAACTAGTGTCACTGGAATGGTTCAAATTATAGACAGTAAGAAGAGTCAGTCTTCTTGTACTTAAGTCGGCATTGTGCCTTTTGTATTTATCTCCGATGCAATTTCTGTGATTCATCGTAAATAACAAGGTCCAAGGGATACATTAAACCTGACGTGAAGCATCGGAATCTATAACTAGTGTCACAGGAATGGTGCAAGTCATAGACAATAAGATGAGTCAGTATTCTTGTACATAAGTCGGCATTGTGCTTTTTGTACTTAATTCCGAAGCAATTTCTGTGTTTCATCGTCACTAAGAAGGTCAGAGGGATACAGTAATCCTGAAGTGAAGCATCGGAATCTATAACTAGTGTCACTGGATGGTTCAAATTATAGACAGTAAGAAGAGTCGGTCTTCTTGTACTTAAGTCGGCATTGTGCCTTCTGTATTTAATTCCGATGCAATTTCTGTGTTTCATCGTCAATAAGAAGGTCAGAGGGATACAGTAAACATGAAGTGAAGCAACGGAATCTATAACTAGTGTCACAGGAATGGTTCAAAACATAGTCAGTAAGAAGAGTCAGTCTTCTTGTACTTAAGTCGGCATTGTGCATTTTGTATTTAATTCCGATGCAATTTCTGTGTTTCATCGTCAATAAGAAGGTCCAAAGGAAATAGTAAACCTGAAGTGAAGCATCGGAATCTATAACTAGTGTCACAGGAATGGTGCAAATCATAGACAGTAAGATGAGTCAGTATTCTTGTACTTAAGTCGGCATGGTGCTTTTTGTATTTAATTCCGATGCAATTTCTGTGTTTCATCGTCAATAAGAAGGTCAGAGGGATACAGTAAACATGAAGTGAAGCAACGGAATCTATAACTAGTGTCACAGGGACGGTTCAAAACATAGACGGTAAGAAGAGTCAGTCTTCTTGTACTTAAGTCGGCATTGTGTCTTTTGTATTTAATTCCGATGCAATTTCTGCGTTTCATCGTCAATAAGAAGGTTTAAGGGATACAGTAAACCTGAAGTGAAGCATCGGACTCTATAACTAGTGTCACAGAAATGGGTCAAAACGTAGACAGTAGGAGTCTTCTTGTACATAAGTCGGCATTGTGCATTTTGTATTTAATTCCGGTGCAATTTCTGTGTTTCATCGTCAATAAGAAGGTCCAAGGGATACTGTAAACATGAAGTGAAGCATCGGAATCTATAACTAGTGGCACTGGAATGGTTCAAACTATAGACAGTAAGAAGAGTCAGTCTTCTTGTACTTAAGTCGGCATTGTGCCTATTGTATTTAATTCCGATGTAATTTCTGTGTTTCATCGTCAATAAGAAGGTCTAAGGGACACAGTAAACCTGCAGTGAGGCATCGGAATCTATAACTAGTGTCACAGGGATGGTTCAAAGCATAGACAGTAAGAAGAGTCAGTCTTCATGTACTGAAGTCGGCATTGTGCCTTTTGTATTTAATTCCGATGCAATTTCTGTGTTTCATCGTCAATAAGAAGGTCGAAGGGATACAGTGAATCTGGAGCGAAGCATCGGAGTCTATAACTAGTGTCACAGGAATGGTTAAAAGCATAGACAGTAAGAAGAGTCAGTCTTCTTGTACTTAATTCGGCATTGTGCCTTTTGTATTTAATTCCGATGCAATTTCTGTGTTTCATCGTCAATAAGAAGGTCAGAGGGATACAGTAAAAATGAAGTGAAGCAACGGAATCTATAACAAGTGTCTTAGGAATGGTTCAAATCATAGACAGTAGGAAGAGTCAGTCTTCTAGTACTTAAGTCGGCATTGTGCCTTTTCTATTTAATTCGGATGCAATTTCTGAGTTTCATCGTCAATAGGACGGTCAGGGGGATACAGTAAGCCTGAAGTGAAGCATCGGAATCTATAACTAGTGTCTCAGGAATGGTTCAAAACCTAGACAGTTGGGAGAGTCAGTCTTCTTGTACTTAAGTCGGCAATGTGTCTTTTGTATTTAATTCCGATGCAATTTCTGTGTTTCAACGTCATTAAGAAGGTGCAAGGGATGCAGTAAACCTGAAGTGAAGCATCGGAATCTATAACTAGTGTCACAGGAATGGTTCAAAGCATAGACAGTAAGAAGAGTCAGTCTTCTTGTACTTAAGTTGGTATACTGCCTCTTCTATTTAATTCCGATGCTATTTCTGTGTTTCATCGTCAATAAGAAAGCCCAAGGGATACAGTAAACCTGAAGTGAAGCAACGGACTCTATAACTAGTTTCACAGAAATGGTTCAAAACATAGACAGTAGGAAGAGTTAGTCTTCTTGTACATAAGTCGGCATTGTGCCTTTTGTATTTAATTCCGATGCGATTTCTGTGTTTCATAGTCAATAAGAAGGTCCAAGGTGTACAGTAAACCTGAAGTGAAGCATCGGAATCTATAACTAGTGTCACAGGGATGGTTCAAAGCATAGTCAGTGAGAAGCGTCAGTCTTCTTGTACTTAAGTCGACATTGTGCCTTTTCTATTTATATCCGATGCAATTTCTGTGTTTCATCGTCAATAAGAAGGTCAGAGGGATACAGTAAACCTGAAGTGAAGCAACGGAATCTATAACTAGTGGCACAGGAATGGTTCACAACATAGTCAGTAAGAAGAGTCAGTCTTCTTGTACTTAAGTCGGCATTGTGCATTTTGTATTTAATTCCGATGCAATTTCTGTGTTTCATCGTCAATAAGAAGGTCCAAGGGATACAGTCAACCTGGAGTGAAACATCGGAATCTATAACTAGGGTCACAAGGACGGGTCAAAACATAGACGGTAAGAAGAGTCAGTCTTCTTGTACTTAAGTCGGCATTGTGTCTTTTGTATTTAATTCCGATGCAATTTCTGCGTTTCATCGTCAATAAGAAGGTTTAAGGGATACAGTAAACCTGAAGTGAAGCATCGGAATCTATAACTAATGTCACTGGAATGGTTCAAAACATAGTCAGTAAGAAGAGTCAGTCTTCTTGTACTTAAGTTGGCATTGTGCCTTTCGTATTTAATTCCGATGCAATTTCTGTGTTTCACCGTCAATAAGAAGGCCCAAGGGGTACAGTAAACCTGAAGTGAATTAACGGACTCTATAACTAGTGTCACAGAAATGGTTCAAAGCATAGACAGTAGTAAGAGTTAGTCTTCTTGTACATAAGTCGGCATTGTGACATTTGTATTTAATTCCGATGCGATTTCTGTGTTTCATAGTCAATAAGAAGGTCCAAGGTGTACAGTAAACCTGAAGTGAAGCATCGGAATCTATAACTAGTGTCACAGGAATGGTTCAAAGCATAGTCAGTGAGAAGCGTCAGTCTTCTTGTACTTAAGTCGACATTGTGCCTTTTCTATTTATATCCGATGCAATTTCTGTGTTTCATCGTCAATAAGATGGTCCAAGGGATACAGTAAACCCGAAGTGAAGCATCGGAATTTATAACTAGTGTCACAGGAATGGTCCAAAACATAGTCATTAATAAGAGTCAGTCTTCTAGTACTTAAGTCGGCATTGTGCCTTTTGTATTTCATTCCGATGCAATTTCTGTGTTTCATCGTCAATAAGAAGGTCGAAGGGATACAGTAAATCTGGAGCGAAGCATCGGAGTCTATAACTAGTGTCACAGGAATGGTTAAAAGCATAGACAGTAAGAAGAGTCAGTCTTCTAGTACTTAAGTCGGCATTGTGCCATTTCTATTTAATTCGGATGAAATTTCTGTGTTTCATCGTCAATAAGACGGTCAGGGGGATACAGTAAGCCTGAAGTGAAGCATCGGAATCTATAACTAGTGTCTCAGGAATGGTTCAAACATAGACAGTTGGAAGAGTCGGTCTTCTTGTACTTAAATCGGCATTGTGTCTTTTGTATTTAATTCCGATGCTATTTCTGTGTTTCATCGTCAATAAGAAGGTCCAAGGGATACAGTAAACCTGAAGTGAAGCATCGGAATCTACAACTAGTGTCACAGGAATGGTTGAAAACATAGTCAGGAAGAAGAGTCAGTCTTCTTGTCCTTAAGTTGGCAATGTGCCTTTCGTATTTAATTCCGATGCAATTTCTGTGTTTCACCGTTAATAAGAAGGTCCAAGGGATACAGTAAACCTGGAGTGAAGCATCGGAATCTATAACTAGTGTCACAGTAATGGTTCAAAACATATACAGTAGGAAGAGTCAGTCTTCTTGAACTTAAGTCGGCATTGTGCCTTTTGTATTTAATTCCGATGCAATTTCTGTGTTTCATCGTCAATAAGAAGGTCCGAGGGATACAGTAAACATGAAGTGAAGCATCGGAATCTATAACTAGTGTCACTGGAATGGTTCAAATTATAGACAGTAAGAAGAGTCAGTCTTCTTGTACTTAAGTCGGCATTGTGCCTTTTGTATTTATCTCCGATGCAATTTCTGTGATTCATCGTAAATAACAAGGTCCAAGGGATACATTAAACCTGACGTGAAGCATCGGAATCTATAACTAGTGTCACAGGAATGGTGCAATTCATAGACAATAAGATGAGTCAGTATTCTTGTACATAAGTCGGCATTGTGCTTTTTGTACTTAATTCCGATGCAATTTCTGTGTTTCATCGTCACTAAGAAGGTCAGAGGGATACAGTAATCCTGAAGTGAAGCATCGGAATCCATAGCTAGTGTCACTGGAATGGTTCAAATTATAGACAGTAAGAAGAGTCGGTCTTCTTGTACTTAAGTCGGCATTGTGCCTTTTGTATTTAATTCCGATGCAATTTCTGTGTTTCATCGTCAACAAGAAGGTCCAAAGGAAACAGTAAACCTGAAGTGAAGCATCGGAATCTATAACTAGTGGCACTGGAATGGTTCAAACTATAGACAGTAAGAAGAGTCAGTCTTCTTGTACTTAAGTCGGCATTGTGCCTATTGTATTTAACTCCGATGTAATTTCTGTGTTTCATCGTCAATAAGAAGGTCTAAGGGACACAGTAAACCTGCAGTGAAGCATCGGAATCTATAACTAGTGTCACAGGGATGGTTCAAAGCATAGACAGTAAGGAGAGTCAGTCTTCATGTACTTAAGTCGGCAATGTGCCTTTTGTATTTAATTCCGATGCAATTTCTGTGTTTCATCGTCAATAAGAAGGTCGAAGGGATACAGTAAATCTGGAGCGAAGCATCGGAGTCTATAACTAGTGTCAAAGGAATGGTTAAAAGCATAGACAGTAAGAAGAGTCAGTCTTCTTGTACTTAATTAGGCATTGTGCATTTTGTATTTAATTCCGATGCAATTTCTGTGTTTCATCGTCAATAAGAAGGTCAGAGGGATACAGTAAACCAGAAGTGAAGCACCGGAATCTATAATAAGTGTCTTAGGAATGGTTCAAAACATAGACAGAAGGAAGAGTCAGTCTTCTAGTACTTAAGTCGGCATTGTGCCTTTTCTATTTAATTCGGATGCAATTTCTGTGTTTCATCGTCAATAAGACGGTCAGGGGGATACAGTAAGCCTGAAGTGAAGCATCGGAATCTATAACTAGTGTCTCAGGAATGGTTCAAAACATAGACAGTTGGAAGAGTCAGTCTTCTTGTACTTAAGTCGGCATTGTGTCTTTTGTATTTAATTCCGATGCTATTTCTGTGTTTCATCGTCAATAAGAAGGTCCAAGGGATACAGTAAACCTGAAGTGAAGCATCGGAATCTACAACTAGTGCCACAGGAATGGTTGAAAACATAGTCAGGAAGAAGAGTCAGTCTTCTTGTACTTAAGTTGGCAATGTGCCTTTCGTATTTAATTCCGATGCAATTTCTGTGTTTCACCGTTAATAAGAAGGTCCAAGGGATACAGTAAACCTGGAGTGAAGCATCGGAATCTATAACTAGTGTCACAGTAAGGGTCAAATCATAGACAGTAGGAAGAGTCAGTCTTCTTGTACTTAAGTCGGCATTGTGCCTTTTGTATTTAATTCCGATGCAATTTCTGTGTTTCATCGTCAATAAGAAGGTCCGAGGGATACAGTAAACATGAAGTGAAGCATCGGAATCTATAACTAGTGTCACTGGAATGGTTCAAATTATAGACAGTAAGAAGAGTCAGTCTTCTTGTACTTAAGTCGGCATTGTGCCTTTTGTATTTATCTCCGATGCAATTTCTGTGATTCATCGTAAATAACAAGGTCCAAGGGATACATTAAACCTGACGTGAAGCATCGGAATCTATAACTAGTGTCACAGGAATGGTGCAATTCATAGACAATAAGATGAGTCAGTATTCTTGTACATAAGTCGGCATTGTGCTTTTTGTATTTAATTCCGATGCAATTTCTGTGTTTCATCGTCACTAAGAAGGTCAGAGGGATACAGTAATCCTGAAGTGAAGCATCGCAATCTATAACTAGTGTCACTGGAATGGTTCAAATTATAGAGAGTAAGAAGGGTCGGTCTTCTTGTACTTAAGTCGGCATTGTGCCTTTTATATTTAATTCCGATGTAATTTCTGTGTTTCATCGTCAATAAGAAGGTATAAGGGACACAGTAAACCTGCAGTGAAGCATCGAACTCTATAACTAGTATCACAGAAATGGTTCACAACATAGACAGTAGGAAGAGTCAGTCTTCTTGTACTTAAGTCGGCATTGTGCCTATTGTATTTAATTCCGATGTAATTTCTGTGTTTCATCGTCAATAAGAAGGTCTAAGGGACACAGTAAACCTGCAGTGAAGCATCGGAATCTATAACTAGTGTCACAGGGATGGTTCAAAGCATAGACAGTAAGAAGAGTCAGTCTTCATGTACTTAAGTCGGCATTGTGCCTTTTGTATTTAATTCCGATGCAATTTCTGTGTTTCATCGTCAATAAGAAGGTCGAAGGGATACAGTAAACCTGGACTCAAGCATCGGAGTCTATAACAAGTGTCACAGGAATGGTTAAAAACATAGACAATAAGAAGAGTCAGTCTTCTTGTACTTAATTCGGCATTGTGCCTTTTGTATTTAATTCCGATGCAATTTCTGTGTTTCATCGTCAATAAGAAGGTCAGAGGGATACAGTATACCTGAAGTAAAGCAACGGAATCTATAACTAGTGTCACAGAAGTGGTTCAAAACATAGTCAGTAAGAAGGGTCAGTCTTCTTGTCCTTAAGTCGGCATTGTGCCATTTGTATTTAATTCCGATGCAATTTCTGTGTTTCATCGGCAATAAGGTCAGAGGGATACAGTAAACCTAAATTTAAGCATCGGAATCTATAACTAGTGTCACAGGAATGGTTCAAAATATAGACAGTAGGAAGAGTCAGTCTTCTTGTACTTAAGTCGGCATTGTGCCTTTTGTATTTAATTTCGATGCGATTTCTGTGTTTCATAGTCAGTAAGAAGGTCCAAGGTGTACAGTAAACCTGAAGTGTAGCATCGGAATCTATAACTAGTGTCACAGGAATGGTTCAAAGCATAGTCAGTGAGAAGCGTCAGTCTTCTTGTACTTAAGTCGACATTGTGCCTTTTCTATTTATATCCGATGCAATTTCTGTGTTTCATCGTCAATAAGATGGTCCAAGGGATACAGTAAACCCGAAGTGAAGCATCGGAATTTATAACTAGTGTCACAGGAATGGTCCAAAACATAGTCATTAATAAGAGTCAGTCTTCTTGTACTTAAGTCGGCATTGTGCCTTTTGTATTTCATTCCGATGCCATTTCAGTGTTTCTTCGTCAATAAGAAGGACCAAGGGATACAGTAAACCAGGAGTGAAGCATCGGAAACTATAACTAGTGTCACAGGGATGGTTATAAACATAGACAGTAAGAAGAGTCAGACTCCTTGTACTTAAGTCGGCATTGTGCCTTTTGTATTTAATTCCGATGCAATTTCTGTGTTTCATCGTCAATAAGAAGGTCGAAGGGATACAGTAAACCTGGACTGAAGCATCGGAGTCTATAACTAGTGTCACAGGAATGGTTAAAAGCATAGACAGTAAGAAGAGTCAGTCCTCTTGTACTTAATTCGGCATTGTGCCTTTTGTATTTAATTCCGATGCAATTTCTGTGTTACATCGTCAATAGGAAGGTCAGAGGGATACAGTAAACCTGAAGTGAAGCAACGGAATCTATAACTAGTGTCACAGGAATGGTTCAAAACATAGTCAGTAAGAAGAGTCAGTCTTCTTGTACTTAAGTCGGCATTGTGCATTTTGTATTTAATTCCGATGCAATTTCTGTGTTTCATCGTCAATAAGAAGGTCCAAGGGATACAGTCAACCTGGAGTGAAACATCAGAATCTATAACTAGGGTCACAGGGACGGGTCAAACATAGACGGTAAGAAGAGTCAGTCTTCTTGTACTTAAGTCGGCATTGTGTCTTTTGTATTTAATTCCGATGCAATTTCTGTGTTTCATCGTCAATAAGAAGGTCTAAGGGACACAGTAAACCTGCAGTGATGCATCGGAATCTATAACTAGTGTCACAGGGATGGTTCAAAGCATAGACAGTAAGAAGAGTCAGTCTTCATGTACTTAAGTCGGCATTGTGCCTTTTGTATTTAATTCCGATGCAATTTCTGTGTTTCATCGTCAATAAGAAGGTCGAAGGGATACAGTAAATCTGGAGCGAAGCATCGTAGTCTATAACTAGTGTCACAGGAATGGTTAAATGCATAGACAGTAAGAGGAGTCAGTCTTCTTGTACTTAATTCGGCATTGTGCCTTTTGTATTTAATTCCGATGCAATTTCTGTGTTTCATCGTCAATAAGAAGGTCAGAGGGATACAGTAAACCTGAAGTGAAGCTACGGAATCTATAACAAATGTCTTAGGAATGGTTCAAAACATAGACAGTAGGAAGAGTCAGTCTTCTAGTACTTAAGTCGGCATTGGGCCTTTTCTATTTAATTCGTATGCAATTTCTGTGTTTCATCGTCAATAAGACGGTCAGGGGGATACAGTAAGCCTGAAGTGAAGCATCGGAATCTATAACTAGTATCTCAGGAATGGTTCAAAACATAGACAGTTGGAAGAGTCAGTCTTCTTGTACTTAAGTCGGCATTGTGTCTTTTGTATTTAATTCCGATGCTATTTCTGTGTTTCATCGTCAATAAGAAGGTCCAAGGGATACAGTAAACCTGAAGTGAAGCATCGGAATCTACAACTAGTGTCACAGGAATGGTTGAAAACATAGTCAGGAAGAAGAGTCAGTCTTCTTGTACTTAAGTTGGCAATGTGCCTTTCGCATTTGATTCCGATGCAATTTCTGTGTTTCACCGTTAATAAGAAGGTCCAAGGGATACAGTAAACCTGGAGTGAAGCATCGGAATCTATAACTAGTGTCACAGTAATGGTTCAAAACATAGACAGTAGGAAGAGTCAGTCTTCTTGTACTTAAGTCGGCATTGTGCCTTTTGTATTTAATTCCGATGCAATTTCTGTGTTTCATCGTCAATAGGAAGGTCCGAGGGATACAGTAAACATGAAGTGAAGCATCGGATTCTATAACTAGTGTCACTGGAATGGTTCAAATTATAGACAGTAAGAAGAGTCAGTCTTCTTGTACTTAAGTCGGCATTGTGCCTTTTGTATTTATCTCCGATGCAATTTCTGTGATTCATCGTAAATAACAAGGTCCAAGGGATACATTAAACCTGACGTGAAGCATCGGAATCTATAACTAATTTCACAGGAATGGCGCAATTCATAGACAATAAGATGAGTCAGTATTCTTGTACATAAGTCGGCATTGTGCTTTTTGTACTTAATTCCGATGCAATTTCTGTGTTTCATCGTCACTAAGAAGGTCAGAGGGATACAGTAATCCTGAAGTGAAGCATCGGAATCTATAACTAGTGTCACTGGAATGATTCAAATTATAGACAGTAAGAAGAGTCGGTCTTCTTGTACTTAAGTCGGCATTGTGCCTTTTGTATTTAATTCCGATGCAATTTCTGTGTTTGATTGTCAATAAGTAGGTCCAAAGGAAACAGTAAACCTGAAGTGAAGCATCGGAATCTATATCTAGTGTCACAGGAATGGTGCAAATCATAGACAGTAAGATGAGTCAGTATTCTTGTACTTAAGTCGGCATTGAGCTTTTTGTATTTAATTCCGATGCAATTTCTATGTTTCATCGTCAATAAGAAGGTCAGAGGGATACAGTAAACCTGAAGTGAAGCAACGGAATCTATAACTAGTGTGACAGGAATGGTTCAAAACATAGTCAGTAAGAAGAGTCAGTCATCTTGTACTTAAGTCGGCATTGTGATTTTGTATTTAATTCCGATGCAATTTCTGTGTTTCATCGTCAATAAGAAGGTCCAAGGGATACAGTCAACCTGGAGTGAAACATCGGAATCTATAACTAGGGTCACAGGGACGGTTCAAATCATAGACGGTAAGAAGAGTCAGTCTTCTTGTACTTAAGTCGGCATTGTGTCTTTTGTATTTAATTCCGATGCAATTTCTGCGTTTCATCGTCAATAAGAAGGTTTACGGGATACAGTAAACATGAAGTCAAGCATCGGAATCTATAACTAGTGTCACTGGAATGGTTAAAAACATAGTCAGTAAGAAGAGTCAGTCTTCTTGTACTTAAGTTGGCATTGTGCCCTTCGTATTTAATTCCAATGCAATTTCTGTGTTTCACCGTCAATAAGAAGGTCCAAGGGATACAGTATACCTGAAGTGAAGCATCGGACTCTATAACTAGTGTCACAGAAATGGGTCAAAACATAGACAGTAGGAAGAGTCAGTCTTCTTGTACATAAGTCGGCATTGTGCATTTTGTATTTAATTCCGATGCAATTTCTGTGTTTCTTCGTCAATAGGAAGGTCCAAGGGATGCAGTAATCATTAAGTCAAGCATCGGAATCTATAACTAGTGGCACTGGAATGGTTCAAACTATAGACGGTAAGAAGAGTCAGTCTTCTTGTACTTAAGTCGGCATTGTGCCTATTGTATTTAACTCCGATGTAATTTCTGTGTTTCATCGTCAATATGAAGGTCTAAGGGACACAGTAAACCTGCAGTGAAGCATCGGAATCTATAACTAGTGTCACAGGGATGGTTCAAAGCATAGACAGTAAGAAGAGACAGTCTTCTTGTACTTAATTCGGCATTGTGCCTTTTGTATTTAATTCCGATGCAATTTCTGTGTTTCATCGTCAATAAGAAGGTCAGAGGGATACAGTAAACCAGAAGTGAGGCAACGGAATCTATAATAAGTGTCTTAGGAATGGTTCAAAACATAGACAGTAGGAAGAGTCAGTCTTCTAATACTTAAGTCAGCATTGTGCCTTTTCTATTTAATTCGTATGCAATTTCTGTGTTTCATCGTCAATAAGACGGTCAGGGGGATACAGTAAGCCTGAAGTGAAGCATCGGAATCTATAACTAGTGTCTCAGGAATGGTTCAAAACATAGACAATTGGAAGAGTCAGTCTTCTTGTACTTAAGTCGGCATTGTGTCTTTTGTATTTAATTCCGATGCTATTTCTGTGTTTCATCGTCAATAAGAAGGTCCAAGGGATACAGTAAACCTAAAGTGAAGCATCGGAATCTACAACTAGTGTCACAGGAATGGTTGAAAACATAGTCAGGAAGAAGAGTCAGTCTTCTTATACTTAAGTTGGCAATGTGCCTTTCGTATTTAATTCCGATGCAATTTCTGTGTTTCACCGTTAATAAGAAGGTCCAAGGGATACAGTAAACCTGGAGTGAAGCATCGGAATCTATAACTAGTGTCACAGTAATGGTTCAAATCATAGACAGTAGGAAGAGTCAGTCTTCTTGTACTTAAGTCGGCGTTGTGCCTTTTGTATTTAATTCCGATGCAATTTCTGTGTTTCATCGTCAATAAGAAGTTCCGAGGGATACAGTAAACATGAAGTGAAGCATCGGAATCTATAACTAGTGTCACTGGAATAGTTCAAATTATAGACAGTAAGAAGAGTCAGTCTTCTTGTACCTAAGTCGGCATTGTGCCTTTTGTATTTATCTCCGATGCAATTTCTGTGATTCATCGTAAATAACAAGGTCCAAGGGATACATTAAAAATGACGTGAAGCATCGGAATCTATAACTAGTGTCACAGGAATGGTGCAATTCATAGACAATAAGATGAGTCAGTATTCTTGTACATAAGTCGGCATTGTGCTTTTTGTATTTAATTCCGATGCAATTTCTGTGTTTCATCGTCACTAAGAATGTCAGAGGGATACAGTAATCCTGAAGTGAAGCATCGGAATCTATAACTAGTGTCACTGGAATGGTTCAAATTATAGACAGTAAGAAGAGTCGGTTTTCTTGTACTTAAGTCGGCATTGTGCCTTTTGTATTTAATTCCGATGTAATTTCTGTGTTTCATCGTCAATAAGAAGGTCTAAGGGACACAGTAAACCTGCAGTGAAGCATCGAACTCTATAACTAGTGTCACAGAAATGGGTCACAACATAGACAGTAGGAAGAGTCAGGCTTCTTGTACTTAAGTCGGCATTGTGCCTATTGTATTTAATTCCGATGTTATTTCTGTGTTTCATCGTCAATAAGAAGGTCTAAGGGACACAGTAAACCTGAAGTGAAGCATCGGAATCTGTAACTAGTGTCACTGGAATGGTTCAAAGCATAGTCAGTAACAAGAGTCAGTCTTCTTGTACTTAAGTTGGCATTGTGCCTTTTGTATTTAATTCCAATGCAATTTCTGTGTTTCATCGTCAATAAGAAGGTCCAAGGGATACAGTAAACCTGAAGTGAAACTTCGGACTCTATAACTAGTGTCACAGAAATGGGTCAAAACGTAGACAGTAGGAAGAGTCAGTCTTCTTGTACATAAGTCGGCATTGTACATTTTGTATTTAATTCCGATGCAATTTCTGTGTTTCATCGTCAATAAGAAGGTCCAAGAGAAACAGTAAACCTGAAGTGGAGCATCGGAATCTATAACAAGTGTCACAGGAATGGTGCAAATCATAGACAGCAAGATGAGTCAGTATTCTTGTACTTAAGTCGGCATTGTGCTTTTTGTATTTAGTTCCGATGCAATTTCTGTGTTTCATCGTCACTAACAAGGTCAGTGGGATACAGTAATCCTGAAGTTAGGCATCGGAATCTATAACTAGTGTCACTGGAATGGTTCAAAGCATAGTCAGTAAGAAGAGTCAGTGTTCTTGTAGTTAAGTCGGCATTGTGCCTTTTGTATTGAATTCCGAACCAATTTCTGTGTTTCATCGTCAATAAGAAGGTGCAAGGGATGCAGTAAACCTGAAGTGAAGCATCGGAATCTATAACTAGTGTCACAGGAATGATTCAAAGCATAGACAGTAAGAAGAGTCAGTCTCCTTGTACTTAAGTTGGCATACTGCCTTTTCTATTTAATTCCGATGCAATTTCTGTGTTTCAACGTCATTAAGAAGGTCCAAGGGAAACAGTAAACCTGAAGTGAAGCATCGGAATCTGTAACTAGTGTCACAGGACTGGTTCAAAACATAGATAGTAAGAAGGGTCAGTCTTCTTGTCCTTAAGTCGGCATTGTGCCTTTTGTATTTAATTCCGATGCAATTTCTGTGTTTCATCGGCAATAAGGTCAGAGGGATACAGTAAACCTAAATTTAAGCATCGGAATCTATAACTAGTGTCACAGGAATGGTTCAAAGTATAGACAGTAGGAAGAGTCAGTCTTCTTGTACTTAAGTTGGCATTGTGCCTTTTGTAATTAATTTCGATGCGATTTCTGTGTTTCATAGTCAATAAGAAGGTCCAAGGTGTACAGTAACCTTAAGTGAAGCATCGGAATCTATAACTAGTGTCACAGGAATGGTTCAAAGCATAGTCAGTGAGAAGCGTCAGTCATCTTGTACTTTAGTCGACATTGTGCCTTTTCAATTTATATCCGATGCAATTTCTGTGTTTCATCGTCAATAAGATGGTCCAAGGGATACAGTAAACCCGAAGTGAAGCATCGGAATTTATAACTAGTGTCACAGGAATGGTCCAAAACATAGTCATTAATAAAAGTCAGTCTTCTTGTACTTAAGTCGGCATTGTGCCTTTTGTATTTCATTCCGATGCAATTTCAGTGTTTCTCCGTCAATAAGAAGGACCAAGTGATACAGTAAACCAGGAGTGGAGCATCGGAAACTATAACTAGTGTCACAGGGATGGTTATAAACGTAGACAGTAAGAAGAGTCAGACTTCTTGTACTTAAGTCGGCATTGTGCCTTTTGTATTTAATTCCGATGCAATTTCTGTGTTTCATCGTCAATAAGAAGGTCAGAGGGATACAGTCAACCTGGAGTGAAACATCGGAATCTATAACTAGGGTCACAGGGACGGGTCAAAACATAGACGGTAAGAAGAGTCAGTCTTCTTGTACTTAAGTCGGCATTGTGTCTTTTGTATTTAATTCCGATGCAATTTCTGCGTTTCATCGTCAATAAGAAGGTTTAAGGGATACAGTAAACCTGAAGTGAAGCATCGGAATCTATAACTAGTGTCACTGGAATGGTTCAAAACATAGTCAGTAAGAACAGTCAGTCTTCTTGTACTTAAGTTGGCATTGTGCCTTTCGTATTTAATTCCGATGCAATTTCTGTGTTTCACCGTCAATAAGAAGGCCCAAGGGGTACAGTAAACCTGAAGTGAAGCAACGGACTCTATAACTAGTGTCACAGAAATGGTTCAAAACATAGACAGTAGGAAGAGTTAGTCTTCTTGTACATAAGTCGGCAATGTGCCTTTTGTATTTAATTCCGATGCGATTTCTGTGTTTCATAGTCAATAAGAAGGTCCAAGGTGTACAGTAAACCTGAAGTGAAGCATCGGAATCTATAACTAGTGTCACAGGAATGGTTCAAAGCATAGTCAGTGAGAAGCGTCAGTCTTCTTGTACTTAAGTCGACATAATACCTTTTCTATTTATATCCGATGCAATTTCTGTGTTTCATCGTCAATAAGATGGTCCAAGGGATACAGTAAACCCGAAGTGAAGCATCGGAATTTATAACTAGTGTCACAGGAATGGTCCAGAACATAGTCATAAATAAGAGTCAGTCTTCTAGTACTTAAGTCGGCATTGTGTCTATTGTATTTAATTCCGATGTAATTTCTGTGTTTCATCGTCAATAAGAAGGTCTAAGGGACACAGTAAACCTGCAGTGAAGCATCGGAATCTATAACTAGTGTCACAGGGATGGTTAAAAGGATAGACAGTAAGAAGAGTCAGTCTTCATGTACTTAAGTCGGCATTGTGCCTTTTGTATTTAATTCCGATGCAATTTCTGTGTTTCATCGTCAATAAGAAGGTCAGAGGGATACAGTAAACCTGAAGTGAAGCAACGGAATCTATAACAAGTGTCTTAGGAATGGTTCGAAACATAGACAGTTGGAAGAGTCAGTCTTCTTGTACTTAAGTCGGCATTGTGTCTTTTGTATTTAATTCCGATGCTATTTCTGTGTTTCATCGTCAATAAGAAGGTCCAAGGGATACGGTAAACCTGAAGTGAAGCATCGGAATCTACAACTAGTGTCACAGGAATGGTAGAAAACATAGTCAGGAAGAAGAGTCAGTCTTCTTGTACTTAAGTTGGCAATGTGCCTTTCGTATTTAATTCCGATGCAATTTCTGTGTTTCATCGTTAATAAGGAGGTCCAAGGGATACAGTAAACCTGGAGTGAAGCATCGGAATCTATAACTAGTGTCACATGAATGGTTCAAAGCATAGTCAGTGAGAAGCGTCAGTCATCTTGTACTTTAGTCGACATTGTGAATTTTCTATTTATATCCGATGCAATTTCTGTGTTTCATCGTCAATAAGATGGTCCAAGGGATACAGTAAACCCGAAGTGAAGCATCGGAATTTATAACTAGTGTCACAGGAATGGTCCAAAACATAGTCATTAATAAGAGTCAGTCTTCTTGTACTTGAGTCGGCATTGTGCCTTTTGAATTTCATTCCGATGGAATATCAGTGTTTCTTCGTCAATAAGAAGGACCAAGTGATACAGTAAACCAGGAGTGGTGCATCGGAAACTATAACTAGTGTCACAGGGATGGTTATAAACATAGACAGTAAGAAGAGTCAGACTTCTTGTACTTAAGTCGGCATTGTGCCTTTTGTATTTAATTCCGATGCAATTTCTGTGTTTCATCGTCAATAAGAAGGTCGAAGGGATACAGTAAACCTGGACTCAAGCATCGGGGTCTATAACTAGTGTCACAGGAATGGTTAAAAGCATAGACAGTTGGAAGAGTCAGTCTTCTTGTACTTAAGTCGGCATTGTGCATTCTGTATTTAATTCCGATGCAATTTCTGTGTTTCTTCGTCAATAAGAAGGTCCAAGGGATACAGTCAACCTGGAGTGAAACATCGGAATCTATAACTAGGGTCACAGGGACGGGTCAAAACATAGACGGTAAGAAGAGTCAGTCTTCTTGTACTTAAGTCGGCATTGTGTCTTTTGTATTTAATTCCGATGCAATTTCTGCGTTTCATCGTCAATAAGAAGGTTTAAGGGATACAGTAAACCTGAAGTGAAGCATCGGAATCTATAATTAGTGTCACTGGAATGGTTCAAAACATAGTCAGTAAGAACAGTCAGTCTTCTTGTACTTTAGTTGGCATTGTGCCTTTCGTATTTAATTCCGATGCAATTTCTGTGTTTCACCGTCAATAAGAAGGCCCAAGGGGTACAGTAAACCTGAAGTGAAGCAACGGACTCTATAACTAGTGTCACAGAAATGGTTCAAAACATAGACAGTAGGAAGAGTTAGTCTTCTTGTACATAAGTCGGCATTGTGCCTTTTGTATTTAATTCCGATGCGATTTCTGTGTTTCATAGTCAATAAGAAGGTCCAAGGTGTACAGTAAACCTGAAGTGAAGCATCGGAATCTATAACTAGTGTCACAGGAATGGTTCAAAGCATAGTCAGTGAGAAGCGTCAGTCTTCTTGTACTTAAGTCGACATAATACCTTTTCTATTTATATCCGATGCAATTTCTGTGTTTCATCGTCAATAAGATGGTCCAAGGGATACAGTAAACCCGAAGTGAAGCATCGGAATTTATAACTAGTGTCACAGGAATGGTCCAAAACATAGTCATTAATAAGAGTCAGTCTTCTAGTACTTAAGTCGGCATTGTGCCTATTGTATTTAATTCCGATGTAATTTCTGTGTTTCATCGTCAATAAGAAGGTCAGAGGGATACAGTAAACCTGAAGTGAAGCAACGGAATCTATAACAAGTGTCTTAGGAACGGTTCAAAACATAGACAGTAGGAAGAGTCAGTCTTCTAGTACTTAAGTCGGCATTGTGCCTATTCTATTTAATTCGTATGCAATTTCTGTGTTTCATCGTCAATAAGACGGTCAGGGGGATACAGTAAGCCTGAAGTGAAGCATCGGAATCTATAACTAGTGTCTCAGGAGTGGTTCAAAACATAGACAGTTGGAAGAGTCAGTCTTCTTGTACTTAAGTCGGCATTGTGTCTTTTGTATTTAATTCCGATGCTATTTCTGTGTTTCATCGTCAATAAGAAGGTCCAAGGGATACAGTAAACCTGAAGTGAAGCATCGGAATCTACAACTAGTGTCACAGGAATGGTAGAAAACATAGTCAGGAAGAAGAGTCAGTCTTCTTGTACTTAAGTTGGCAATGTGCCTTTCGTATTTAATTCCGATGCAATTTCTGTGTTTCATCGTTAATAAGGAGGTCCAAGGGATACAGTAAACCTGGAGTGAAGCATCGGAATCTATAACTAGTGTCACATGAATGGTTCAAAGCATAGTCAGTGAGAAGCGTCAGTCATCTTGTACTTTAGTCGACATTGTGAATTTTCTATTTATATCCGATGCAATTTCTGTGTTTCATCGTCAATAAGATGGTCCAAGGGATACAGTAAACCCGAAGTGAAGCATCGGAATTTATAACTAGTGTCACAGGAATGGTCCAAAACATAGTCATTAATAAGAGTCAGTCTTCTTGTACTTGAGTCGGCATTGTGCCTTTTGAATTTCATTCCGATGGAATATCAGTGTTTCTTCGTCAATAAGAAGGACCAAGTGATACAGTAAACCAGGAGTGGAGCATCGGAAACTATAACTAGTGTCACAGGGATGGTTATAAACATAGACAGTAAGAAGAGTCAGACTTCTTGTACTTAAGTCGGCATTGTGCCTTTTGTATTTAATTCCGATGCAATTTCTGTGTTTCATCGTCAATAAGAAGGTCGAAGGGATACAGTAAACCTGGACTCAAGCATCGGGGTCTATAACTAGTGTCACAGGAATGGTTAAAAGCATAGACAGTTGGAAGAGTCAGTCATCTTGTACTTAGGTCGGCATTGTGCATTTTGTGTTTAATTCCGATGCAATTTCTGTGTTTCTTCGTCAATAAGAAGGTCCAAGGGATACAGTCAACCTGGAGAGAAACATCGGAATCTATAACTAGGGTCACAGGGACGGGTCAAAACATAGACGGTAAGAAGAGTCAGTCTTCTTGTACTTAAGTCGGCATTGTGTCTTTTGTATTTAATTCCGATGCAATTTCTGCGTTTCATCGTCAATAAGAAGGTTTAAGGGATACAGTAAACCTGAAGTGAAGCATCGGAATCTATAACTAGTGTCACTGGAATGGTTCAAAACATAGTCAGTAAGAACAGTCAGTCTTCTTGTACTTTAGTTGGCATTGTGCCTTTCGTATTTAATTCCGATGCAATTTCTGTGTTTCACCGTCAATAAGAAGGCCCAAGGGGTACAGTAAACCTGAAGTGAAGCAACGGACTCTATAACTAGTGTCACAGAAATGGTTCAAAACATAGACAGTAGGAAGAGTTAGTCTTCTTGTACATAAGTCGGCATTGTGCCTTTGGTATTTAATTCCGATGCGATTTCTGTGTTTCATAGTCAATAAGAAGGTCCAAGGTGTACAGTAAACCTGAAGTGAAGCATCGGAATCTATAACTAGTGTCACAGGAATGGTTCAAAGCATAGTCAGTGAGAAGCGTCAGTCTTCTTGTACTTAAGTCGACATAATACCTTTTCTATTTATATCCGATGCAATTTCTGTGTTTCTTCGTCAATAAGATGGTCCAAGGGATACAGTAAACCCGAAGTGAAGCATCGGAATTTATAACTAGTGTCACAGGAATGGTCCAAAACATAGTCATTAATAAGAGTCAGTCTTCTAGTACTTAAGTCGGCATTGTGCCTATTGTATTTAATTCCGATGTAATTTCTGTGTTTCATCGTCAATAAGAAGGTCTAAGGGACACAGTAAACCTGCAGTGAAGCATCGGAATCTATAACTAGTGTCACAGGGATGGTTCAAAGCATAGACAGTAAGAAGAGTCAGTCTTCATGTACTTAAGTCGGCATTGTGCCTTTTGTATTTAATTCCGATGCAATTTCTGTGTTTCATCGTCAATAAGAAGGTCGAAGGGAGACAGTAAATCTGGAGCGAAGCATCGGAGTCTATAACTAGTGTCACAGGAATGGTTAAAAGCATAGACAGTAAGAAGAGTCAGTCTTCATGTACTTAATTCGGCATTGTGCCTTTTGTATTTAATTCCGATGCAATTTCTGTGTTTCATCGTCAATAAGAAGGTCAGAGGGATACAGTAAACCTGAAGTGAAGCAACGGAATCTATAACAAGTGTCTTAGGAATGGTTCAAAACATAGACTGTAGGAAGAGTCAGTCTTCTAGTACTTAAGTCGGCATTGTGCCTTTTCTATTTAATTCGTATGCAATTTCTGTGTTTCATCGTCAATAAGACGGTCAGGGGGATACAGTAAACCTGAAGTGAAGCATCGGAATCTACAACTAGGGTCACAGGAATGGTTGAAAACATAGTCAGGAAGAAGAGTCAGTCTTCTTGTACTTAAGTTGGCAATGTGCCTTTCGTATTTAATTCCGATGCAATTTCTGTGTTTCATCGTTAATAAGGAGGTCCAAGGGATACAGTAAACCTGGAGGGAAGCATCGGAATCTATAACTAGTGTCACAGTAATGGTTCAAAACATAGACAGTAGGAAGAGTCAGTCTTCTTGTACTTAAGTCGGCATTGTGCCTTTTGTATTTATTTCCGATGCAATTTCTGTGTTTCATCGTCAATAAAAAGGTCCGAGGGATACAGTAAACATGAAGTGAAGCATCGGAATCTATAACTAGTGTCACTGGAATGGTTCAAATTATAGACAGTAAGAAGAGTCAGTCTTCTTGTACTTAAGTCGGCATTGTGCCTTTTGTATTTATCTCCGATGCAATTTCTGTGATTCATCGTAAATAACGAGGTCCAAGGGATACATTAAACCTGACGTGAAGCATCGGAATCTATAACTAGTGTCACAGGAATGGTGCAATTCATAGACAATAAGATGAGTCAGTATTCTTGTACATAAGTCGGCATTGTGCTTTTTGTACTTAATTCCGATGCAATTTCTGTGTTTCATCGTCACTAAGAAGGTCAGAGGGATACAGTAATCCTGAAGTGAAGCATCGGAATCTATAACTAGTGTCACTGGAATGGTTCAAATTATAGACAGTAAGAAGAGTCGGTCTTCTTGTACTTAAGTCGGCATTGTGCCTTTTGTATTTAATTCCGATGCAATTTCTGTGTTTCATCGTCAATAAGAAGGTCCAAAGGAAACAGTAAACCTGAAGTGAAGCATCGGAATCTATAACTAGTGTCACAGGAATGGTGCAAATCATAGACAGTAAGATGAGTCAGTATTCTTGTACTTAAGTCGGCATTGCGCTTTTTGTATTTAATTCCGATGCAATTTCTGTGTTTCATCGTCACTAACAAGGTCAGTGGGATACAGTAATCCTGAAGTTAGGCATCGGAATCTATAACTAGTGTAACTGGAATGGTTCAAAGCATAGTCAGTAAGAAGAGTCAGTGTTATTGTAGTTAAGTCGGCATTGTGCCTTTTGTATTGAATTCCGAACCAATTTCTGTGTTTCATCGTCAATAAGAAGGTGCAAGGGATACAGTAAACCTGAAGTGAAGCATCGGAATCTATAACTAGTGTCACAGGAATGGTTCAAAGCATAGACAGTAAGAAGAGTCAGTCTTCTTGTACTTAAGTTGGCATACTGCCTTTTCTATTTAATTCCGATGCAATTTCTGTGTTTCATCGTCAATGAGAAGGTCAGAAGGATACAGTAAACCTGAAGTGAAGCATCGGAATCTGTAACTAGTGTCACAGGAACGGTTCAATACATAGTCAGTAAGAAGAGTCAGTCTTGTTGAACTTAAGTTGGCATTGTGCCTTTCGTATTTTATTCCGATGCAATTCCAGTGTTTCACCGTCAATAAGAAGGCCCAAGGGATACAGTAAACCTGAAGTGAAGCAACGGACTCTATAACTAGTGTCACAGAAATGGTTCAAAACATAGACAGTAGGAAGAGTTAGTCTTCTTGTACATAAGTCGGCATTGTGCCTTTTGTATTTAATTCCGATGTAATTTCTGTGTTTCATCGTCAATAAGAAGGTCCAAGGGAAACAGTAAACCTGAAGTGAGGCATCGGAATCTATAACTAGTGTCACAGGACTGGTTCAAAACATAGATAGTAAGAAGGGTCAGTCTTCTTGTCCTTAAGTCGGCATTGTGCCTTTTGTATTTAATTCCGATGCAATTTCTGTGTTTCATCGGCAATAAGGTCAGAGGGATACAGTAAACCTAAATTGAAGCATCGGAATCTATAACTAGTGTCACAGGAATGGTTCAAAATATAGACAGTAGGAAGAGTCAGTCTTCCTGTACTTAAGTCGGCATTGTGCCTTTTGTATTTAATTCCGATGCGATATCTGTGTTTCATAGTCAATAAGAAGGTCCAAGGTGTACAGTAAACCTGAAGTGAAGCATCGGAATCTATAACTAGTGTCACAGGAATGGTTCAAAGCATAGTCAGTGAGAAGCGTCAGTCTTCTTGTACTTAAGTCGACATTGTGCCTTTTCTATTTATATCCGATGTAATTTCTGTGTTTCATCGTCAATAAGATGGTCCAAGGGATACAGTAAACCCGAAGTGAAGCATCGGAATTTATAACTAGTGTCACAGGAATGGTCCAAAACATAGTCACTAATAAGAGTCAGTCTTCTTGTACTTAAGTCGGTATTGTGCCTTTTGTAATTAATTCCGATGCAATTTCAGTCTTTCTTCGTCAATAAGAAGGACCAAGGGATACAGTAAACCAGGAGTGAAG
Source organism: Schistocerca serialis cubense (assembly GCF_023864345.2). NCBI lineage: Eukaryota > Metazoa > Arthropoda > Insecta > Orthoptera > Acrididae > Schistocerca > Schistocerca serialis. The sequence goes on from NC_064645.1 coordinate 2,879,001, forward strand.
CATCGGAAGCTATAACTAGTGTCACAGGGATGGTTCAAAACATAGACAGTAAGAAGAGTCAGACTTCTTGTACTTAAGTCGGCATTGTGCCTTTTGTATTTAATACGGATGCAATTTCTGTGTTTCATCGTCAATAAGAAGGTCAGAGGGATACAGTAATCCTGAAGTTAAGCATCGGAATCTATGACTAGTGTCACAGGAATAGTTCAAATCATAGTCCATAAGAAGAGTCACTCTTCTTGTTCTTAAGTCGGTATTGTGCTTTTTGTATTTATTTCCGATGCAATTTCTGTGATTCATCGTCAATAACACGGTCCACGGGAACCAGTAAACCTGAATTGAAACATCGGAATCTATAACTAGTGTCACAGGGATGGTTCAAAAACGTAGACAGTAAGAAGAGTCAGTCTTCTTGTACTTAAGTCGGCATTGTGCCTTTTGTATTTAATTCCGATGCAATTTCTGTGTTTCATCGTCAATAAGAAGGTCGAAGGGATACAGTAAACCTGGAGTGAAGCATCGGAGTCTATAACTAGTGTCAGAGGAATGGTTAAAAGCATACACAGTAAGAAGATTCAGTCTTCTTGTACTTAATTCGGCATTGTGCCTTTTGTATTTAATTCCGATGCAATTTCTGTGTTTCATCGTCAATAAGAAGGTCAGAGGGATACACTAAACCTGAAGTGAAGCATCGGAATCTATAACTAGCGTCACAGGAATGGTTCAAAACATAGACAGTTGGAAGAGTCAGTCTTCTTGTACTTAAGTCGGCATTGTGCCTTTTGTAATTAATTCCGATGCAATTTCAGTCTTTCTTCGTCAATATGAAGGACCAAGGGATACAGTAAACCAGGAGTGAAGCATCGGAAACTATAACTAGTGTCACAGGGATGGTTCAAAACATAGACAGTAAGAAGAGTCAGACTTCTTGTACTTAAGTCGGCATTGTGCCTTTTGTATTTAATACGGATGCAATTTCTGTGTTTCATCGTCAATAAGAAGGTCAGAGGGATACAGTAATCCTGAAGTTAAGCATCGGAATCTATGACTAGTGTCACAGGAATAGTTCAAATCATAGTCCATAAGAAGAGTCACTCTTCTTGTTCTTAAGTCGGTATTGTGCTTTTTGTATTTATTTCCGATGCAATTTCTGTGATTCATCGTCAATAACACGGTCCACGGGAACCAGTAAACCTGAATTGAAACATCGGAATCTATAACTAGTGTCACAGGGATGGTTCAAAGCGTAGACAGTAAGAAGAGTCAGTCTTCTTGTACTTAAGTCGGCATTGTGCCTTTTGTATTTAATTCCGATGCAATTTCTGTGTTTCTTCGTCAATAAGAAGGTCGAAGGGATACAGTAAACCTGGAGTGAAGCATCGGAGTCTATAACTAGTGTCAGAGGAATGGTTAAAAGCATACACAGTAAGAAGAGTCAGTCTTCTTGTACTTAATTCGGCATTGTGCCTTTTGTGTTTAATTCCGATGCAATTTCTGTGTTTCATCGTCAATAAGAAGGTCAGAGGGATACACTAAACCTGAAGTGAAGCATCGGAATCTATAACTAGCGTCACAGGAATGGTTAAAAACATAGACAGTTGGAAGAGTCAGTCTTCTTGTACTTAAGTCGGCATTGTGTCCTTTGTATTTAATTCCGATGCAATTTCTGTGTTTCATCGACAATAAGAAGGTCCAAGGGATACAGTAAACCTGAAGTGAAGCATCGGAATCTATTACAAGTGTCTTAGGAATGGTTCAAAACATAGACAGTAGGAAGAGTCAGTCATCTAGTACTTAAGTCGGCATTGTGCTTTTCTATTTAATTCGGATGCAATTTCTGTGTTTCATCGTCAATAAGACGGTCAGGGGGATACAGTAAACCAGAAGTGAAGCATCGGAATCTATAACTAGTGTCTCAGGAATGGTTCAAAACATAGTCAGGAAGAAGAGTCAGTCTTCTTGTGCTTAAGTTGGCAATGTGCCTTTCGTATTTAATTCCGATGCAATTTCTGTGTTTCATCGTCAATAAGAAGGACCATGGGATACAGTTAACCTGGAGTGAAGCATCGGAATCTATAACTAGTGTTACAGGGATGGTTCAAAACATAGACAGTAAGAAGGGTCAGTCTTCTTGTACTTAAGTCGGCATTGTGCGTTTTGTATTTATTTCCGATGCAATTTCTGTGTTTCATCGGCAATAAGGTCAGAGGGATACAGTAAACCTAAATTGAAGCATCGGAATCTATAACTAGTGTCACAGGAATGGTTCCAAATATAGACAGTAGGAAGAGTCAGTCTTCTTGGACTTAAGTCGGCATTGTGCCTTTTGTATTTCATTCCGATGCGATTTCTGTGTTTCATAGTCAATAAGAAGGTCCAAAGTGTACAGTAAACCTGAAGTGAAGCATCGGAATCTATAACTAGTGTCACAGGAATGGTTCAAAGAATAGTCAGTGAGAAGCATCAGTCTTCTTGTACTTAAGTCGACACTCTGCCTTTTCTATTTATATCCGATGCAATTTCTATTTTTCATCGTCAATAAGATGGTCCAAGGGATACAGTAAACCCGAAGAGAAGCATCGGAATTTATAACTAGTGTCACAGGAATGGTCCAAACATAGTCAATAATAAGAGTCAGTCTTCTTGTACTTAAGTCGGCATTGTGCCTTTTGTATTTAATTCCGATGCAATTTCTGTGTTTCTTCGTCAATAAGAAGGACCAAGGGATAGAGTAAACCTGGAGTGAAGCATCGGAATCTATAACTAGTGTCACTCGAATGGTTCAAAACATAGACAGTAGGAAGAGTCAGTCTTCTTGTACTTAAGTCGGCATTGTGCCTATTGTATTTCATTCCGATGTAATTTCTGTGGTTCATCGTCAATAAGAAGGTCTAAGGGACACAGTAAACCTGCAGTGAAGCATCGGAATCTATAACTAGTGTCACAGGGATAGTTCAAATCATAGACAGTAAGTAGAGTCAGTCTTCTTGTACTTAAGTCGGCATTGTGCCTTTTGTATTTAATTCCGATGCAATTTCTGTGTTTCACCGTCAATAAGAAGGTCGAAGGGATACAGTAAACCTGAAGTGAAGCATCGGAGTCTATAACTAGTGTCACAGGAATAGTTAAAACATAGACAGTAAGAAGAGTCAGCCTTCTTGTACTTAATTCGGCATTGTGCCTTTTGTATTTAATTCCGATGCAATTTCTGTGTTTCATCGTCAATAAGTAGGTCAGAGGGATACAGTAAACCTGAAGTGAAGCAACGGAATCTATAACTAGTGTGACAGGAATGGTTCAAAACATAGTCAGTAAGAAGGGTCAGTCTTCTTGTACTTAAGTCGGCATTGTGCATTTTGTATTTAATTCCGATGCAACTTCTGTGTTTCATCGTCAATAAGAAGGACCAAGGGATACAGTGAACCTGGAGTGAAACATTGGAATCTATAACTAGTGTCACAGGGACGGTTCAAAACGTAGACAGTAAGATGAGTCAGTATTCTTGTACTTAAGTCGGCATTGTGCTTTTTGTATTTAATTCCGATGCAATTTCTGTGTTTCATCGTCACTAACAAGGTCAGTGGGATACAGTAATACTGAGGTTAGGCATCGATATCTATGACTAGTGTCACTGGAATGGTTCAAAGCATAGTCAGTAAGAAGAGTCAGTCTTCTTGTAGTTAAGTCGGCTTTGTGCCTTTTGTATTGAATTCCGAACCAATTTCTGTGTTTCATCGTCAATAAGAAGGTGCAAGGGATACAGTAAACATGAAGTGAAGCATCGGAATCTATAACTAGTGTCACAGGAATGGTACAAAATATAGACAGTAAGAAGAGTCAGTCTTCTTGTACTTAAGTCGGCATACTGCCTTTTCTATTTAATTCCGATGCAATTTCTGTGTCTCATCGTCAATAAGAAGGTCAGAAGGATACAGTAAACCTGAAGGGAAGCGTCGGAATCTATAACTAGTGTCACAGGAATGGTTCAAAACATAGTCAGTAAGAAGAGTCAGTCTTCTTGATCTTAAGTTGGCATTGTGCCTTTCGTATTTAATTCCGATGCAATTTCTGTGTTTCATCGTCAATAAGAAGGTCAGAGGGATACAGTAAACCTGAAGTGAAGCAACGGAATCTATAACTAATGTCACAGGAAGGCCCAAGGGATACAGTAAACCTGAAGTGAAGCAGCGGACTCTATAACTAGTGTCACAGAAATGGTTCAAAACATAGACAGTAGGAAGAGGTAGTCTTCTTGTACATAAGTCGGCATTGTGCCTTCAGTATTTAATTCCGATGCAATTTCTGTGTTTCATCGCCAATAAGAAGGTCCAAGGGAAACAGTAAACCAGAAGTGAAGCATCGGAATCTATAACTAGTGTCACAGGACTGGTTCAAAACATAGATAGTAAGAAGGGTCAGTCTTCTTTTCCTTAAGTCGGCATTGTGCCTTTTGTATTTAATTCCGATGCAATTTCTGTGTTTCATCGGCAATAAGGTCAGAGGGATACAGTAAACCCGAAGTGAAGCATCGGAATCTATGACTAGTGTCACAGGAATGGTTCAAAGCATAGTCCATAAAAGAGTCAGTCTTCTTGTTCTTAAGTCGGTATTGTGCTTTTTGTATTTATTTCCGATGCAATTTCTGTGTTTCATCGTCAATAACACTTTCCAAGGGATACAGTAAACCTGAAGTGAAGCATCGGAATCAATACCTAGTGTCACTCGAATGGTTCAAAACATAGACAGTAGGAAGAGTCAGTCTTCTTGTACCTAAGGCGGCATTGTGCCTATTGTATTTAATTCCGATGTAATTTCTGTGTTTCATCGTCAATAAGAAGGGCTAAGGGACACAGTAAACGTGCAGTGAAGCATCGGAATCTGTAACTAGTGTCACAGGGATGGTTCAAATCATAGACAGTAAGAAGAGTCAGTCTTCTTGTACTTAAGTCGGCATTGTGCCTTTTGTATTTAATTCCGATGCAATTTCTGTGTTTCATCGTCAATAAGAAGGTCGAGGTATACAGTAAACCTGAAGTGAAGCATCGGAATCTATAACTAGTGTCACAGGAATGGTTCAAAACATAGTCAGTAAAAAGAGTCAGTCTTCTTGTATTTAAGTCGGCATTGAGTCTTTTCTATTTAATTCCGATGAAATTTCTGTGTTTCTTCGTCAATAAGAAGGTCCAAGTGATACAGTAAACCTGGGGTGAAGCATCGGAATCTATAACTAGTGTCACAGGAATGGTTCAAAACATAGTCAGTAAGAAGAGTCAGTCTTCTTGTCCTTAAATCGGCATTGTGCCTTTTGTATTTAATTCCGATGCAACTTCTGTGTTTCATCGTCTACAAGAAGGTCCAAGGAATACAGTAAACCTGGAGTGAAGCATCGGAATCTATAACTAGTGTCACAGGAATGGTTCAAAACATAGACAGTACGAAGTGTCAGTCTTCTTGTACTTAAGTCGGTATTGTGCCTTTTGTATTTAATTCCGATGCAATTTCTGTGTTTCATCGTCAATAAGAAGTTCAGAGCGGTACAGTAAACCTGAAGTGAAGCGTTGCAATCTGTAACTAGTGTCACAGGAATGGATCAAAACATAGTCAGTAAGAAGAGTCAGTCTTCTTGTACTTAAATCGGCATTGTGCCTTTTGTATTTAATTCCGATGCAATTTCTGTGTTTCATCGTCAATAAGTAGGTCCAAGGGATACAGTACACCTGAAGTGCAGCATCGGAATATATAACTAGTGTCACAGGAATGGTTCAAAACATAGTCATTAAGAAGAGTCAGTCTTTTTGTACTTAAGTCGGCATTGTGCCTTTTGTGTTTAATTCCGATGCAATTTCTGTGTTTCATCGTCAATAAGTAGGTCCAAGTGATACATTAAACCTGAAGTGAAGCATCGGAATCTATAACTAGTGTCACAGGAATGGTTCAAAACATAGACAGTAAGAAGAGTCAGTCTTCTTGTTCTTAAGTCGGTATTGTGCCTTTTGTTTTTAATTCTGATGCAATTTCTGTGTTTCATCGTCAATAAGAGGGTCCAAGGAATACAGTAAACCTGAAGTGAAGCATCGGAATCTATAACTAGTGTCACAGGAATGGTTCAAAACATAGACAGTAAGAAGAGTCAGTCTTCTTGTACTTAAGTCGGCATTGTGCCTTTTGTATTTATTTTCGATGCAATTTCTGTGTTTCATCGTCAATAAGAAGATCAGAGGGATACAGTAAACCTGAAGTGAAGCATCGGAGTCTATAACAAGTGTCAAAGGAATGGTTCAAAACATTGACAGTAGGAAGGGTCAGTCTTCTTGTACTTAAGTCGGCATTGTCCCTTTTTTATTTAATTCCGATGCAAATTCTGTGTTTCATCGTCAATAAGAAGGTCCAAGGGATACAGTAAACCTGAAGTGAAGCATCGGAATCTATAACTAGTGTCACAGGAATGGTTCAAAACATAGACAGTAAGAAGAGTCAGTCTTCTCGTACTTAAGTCGGTATTGTGCCTTTTGTATTTAATTCCGATGCAATTTCTGTGTTTCATCGTCAATAAGAGGGTCCAAGGGATACAGTAAACCTGAAGTGAAGCATCGGAAGCTATAACGTGTGTCACTGGAATGGTTCAAAACATAGACAGTAAGAAGAATCAGTCTTCATGTACTTAAGTCGGCATTGTGCATTTTCTATTTAATTGCGATGCAATTTCTGTGTTTCATCGTCAATAAGAAGGTCCAAGGGATACAGTAAACCTGAAGTTAAGCATCGGAATCTATAACTGGTGTCACAGGAATGGTTCAAAACATAGACAGTAAGAAGGGTCAGTCTTCTTGTACTTAAGTCGGCATTGTGCCTTTTGTATTTAATTCCGATGCAATATCTGTGTTTCATCGTCAATAAGAAGGTCCAAGGGATACAGTAAACCTGAAGTGAAGCAACGGAATTTATAACTAGTGTCACAGGAATGGTTCAAAACATAGTCAGTAAGAAGAGTCAGACTTCAGGTACTTAAGTCGGCATTGTGAGATTTGTATTTAATTCCGATACAATTTCTGTGTTTCATCGTCAATAAGAAGGTCCAAGGGATACAGTAAACCTGAAGTGACGCATCGGGATCCATAACTAGTGTCACAGGAATGGTTCTAAACATAGTCAGTAAGAAGAGTCAGTCTTCTTGCACTTAAGTCGGCATTGTGCCTTTTGTATTTAACTCCGATGCAATTTCTGTGTTTCATCGTCAATAAGAAGGTCCAAATGATACAGTAAACCTGAAGTGAAGCATCGGAATCTACAACTAGTGTCACAGGAATGGTTCAAATCTTAGACAGTAAGAAAATTCAGTCGTCTTGTACTTAAGTCGGCATTGTGCCTTTTCTATTTTATTCCGATGCAATATCTTTGTTTATCGTCAATAAGAAGATCAGAGGGATACAGTAAACCTGAAGTGAAGCATCGGAATGTATTACTAGTGTGACAGGAATGGTTCAAAACATTGACAGTAGGAAGAGTCAGTCTTCTTTTACTTAAGTCGGCATTGTTCCTTTTGTATTTAATTCCGATGTAATTTCTGTGTTTCATCGTCAATAAGAAGGTCCAAGGGATACAGTGAACCTGGAGTTAAACATCGGAATCTATAACTAGTGTCACAGGAATGGTTAAAACATAGACTGAGAGAAGAGTCAGTCTTCTTGTACTTTAGTTGGCATTGTGCCTTCTCTATGAAATTCCGATGCAATTTCTGTGTTTCATCGTCAATAAGAAGGTCCAAGGGATACAGTAAACCTGAATTGATGCATCGGAATCCAAAACTAATGTCACAGGAATGGTTCAAAACATAAACAGTAAGTAGAGTCAGTCTTCTTGTACTTAAGTCGGCATTGTTCCATTTCTATTTAATTCCGATGCAATATCTGTGTTTCATCGTCAGTAAGAATGTCCAAGGGATACAGTAATCATGAAGTGAAGCATCGGAATCTATAACTAGTGTCACAGAATGGTTCAAAACATAGTCTGTAAGAAGAGTCAGTCTTCTTGTACTTAATTCTGCGTTGTGCCTTTTGTATTTAATTCCGATGCAATTTTTGTATTTCATCGTCAATAAGAAGGTACAAGGGATGCAGTAAACCTGAAGTGAATCATCGGAATTTAAGTGTCACAGGAATGGCTCAAATCATAATCAGTTAGAAGAGTCAGTCTTCTTGTACTTAAGTCGGCATTGTGCCTTTTGTATTTAAATCCGATGCAATTTCTGTGTTTCATCGTCAATAAGAAGGGCCAAGGGATACAGTAAACGTGAAGTTAAGGATCGGAATTGAAACTAGTGTCACAGGAATGGTTCAAAACATAGACAGTAGGATGAGTTAGGATACTTGTACTTAAGTCGACATTGTTCCTATTGTATTTAATTACGATGCAATTTCTATGTTTCATCGTCAATAAGTAGGTCCAAGGGACACAGTATACCTGGAGTGAAGCATCGGAATCTATAACTACTGTCACAGGGATGCTTCAAAACATAGTCAGTGAGAAGAGTCAGTCTTCTTGTACTTAAGTCGGCATTGTGCCTTTTGTATTTAAATCCGATGCAATTTCTGTGTTTCATCGTCAATAAGAAGGTCCAAGGGATACAGTAAACCTGGAGTGAAGCATCGGAGTCTATAACTAGTGTCACAGGAATGGTTCAAAACGTAAACAGGAAGAAGAGTCAGTCTTCTTGTACTTTATTCGGCATTGCGATTTTTGTATTTACTTCCGATGCAATTTCTGTGTTTCATCGTCACTAAGAAGGTCAGAGGGATACAGTAAACCTGAAATGAACCATCGGGTTCTATGACTAGTGTCACAGGAATGGTTCAAATCATAGACAGTAGGAAAAGTCAATCTACATGTACATAAGTCGGCATTGTGCCTTTTGTATTTAATTGCGATGCAATTTCTGTGTTTCATCGTACTTAAGATGGTCAGAGGGATACAGTAAACCTGATGTGAAGCATCGGAATCTACAACTAGTGTCACAGGAATGCTTCAAAACAAAGTCAGTAAGAAGAGTCAGTCTTCTTGTACTTAAGTCGGCATTGTGCCTTTTGTATTTAATTCCGATGCAATTTCTGTGTTTCATCGTCAATAAGAAGGTCCAAGGGATACAGTAGACCTGAATTGAAGCATCGGAATCTATAACTAGTGTCACAGGAATGGTTCAAAACATACACAGTAAGAAGAGTCAGTCTTCTTGTACTTAAGTCGGCATTGTACCTTTTGTATTTAATTCCGATGCAATTTCTGTGTTTCATCGTCAATAAGAAGGTCAGAGGGCTACAGTAAACCTGAAGTGCAGCATCGGAATCTATAACTAGAGTCTCAGGAATGGTTCAAAGCATAGACAGTCAGTAGAGTCAGTCTTCTTGTACTTAAGTCGGCATTGTGCCTTTTGTATTTAATTCCGATGCAATTTCTGTGTTCCATCGTCAATAAGAAGGTTTAAGGGATACAGTAAACCTGAAGTGAAGCACCGGAATCTATAGCTAGTGTCACAAGAATGGTTCAAAACATAGTCAGTAAGAAGAGTCAGTCTTCTTGTACTTAAGTCGGCATTGTGCCTTTTGTATTTAATTCCGTTATAATTTCTGTGTTTCATCGTCAATAAGAAGGTCCAAGGGATACAGTAATCCTGAAGTTAAGCATCGGAATCTATGACTAGTGTCACAGGAATGGTTCAAAACATAGTCAGTAAGAAGAGTCAGTCTTTTTGTACTTAAGTCGGCATTGTGCTTTTTGTATTTAATTCCGATGCAATTTCTGTGTTTCATCGTCAATAAGAAGGACCAAGGGATACAGTTAACTTTGAGTGAAGCATCGGAATCTATAACTAGTGTCACAGGGATGGTTCAAACCATAGACAGTAAGATGAGTCTGTCTTCTTGTACTTAATTCGGCATTGTGCCTTTTGTATTTAATTCCGATGCAATTTCTTTGTTTCATCGTCAATAAGAAGGTCCAAGGGATAAAGTAATCCTGAAGTTAAGCATCGGAATCTAAAACTAGTGTCACAGGAATGGTTAAAAGCATAGACAGTAGGAAGAGTCAGTCTACTTGTACTGAAGTCGACATTGTTCCTATTGTATATAATTCCGATGCAATTTTTGTGTTTCATCGTCAATAAGTAGCTCCAAGGGACACAGTAAACCTGGAGTGAAGCATCGGAATCTATAACTAGTGGCACAGGAACGGTTCAAAACATAGACAGTAAGAAAAGGCAGTCGTCTTGTACTTAAGTCGGCATTGCGCCTTTTTGATTTAATTCCGATGCAATTACTGTGTTTCATCGTCAATAAGAAGGTCCAAGGGATACAGTAACCCTGAAGTGAAGCAACGGAATCTATAACTAGTGTCACAGGAATGGTTCAAACATAGACAGTAAGAAGAGTCAGTCTTCTTGTACTTAAGTCGGCATTGTGACATTTCTATTTAATTCCGATGCAATTTCTGTGTTTCATCGTAAATAAGAAGGTCAGAGGGATACAGTAAACATGAAGTGAAGCGTTGCAATCTATAACTAGTGTCGCAGGAATGGTTCAAACATAGTCAGTAAAAAGAGTCAGTCTTCTTGTACTTAAGTCGGCATTGTGCCTTTTGTATTCAATTCCGCTGCAAGTTCTGTGTTTCATCGTCGATAAGAAGGTCAGAGGGATACAGTAAACCTAAAGTGAAGCATCGGAATCTGTAACTAGTGTCACAGGAATGGTTCACAGCATAGACATTAAGAAGGGTCAGTCTTCTTGTACTTAAGTCGGCATTGTGCCTTTTGCATTTAATTCCTATGCAATATCTGTGTTTCATCGTCAGTAAGAAGGTCCAAGGGATACAGTAAAACGGAAGTCAAGCATCAGAATCTATAACTAGTGTCACAGGAGTGGTTCAAAACATAGCCAGTAAGAAGAGTCAGTCTTCTTGTACCTTAGTAGGCATTGTGGCGTTTCTATTTAATTCCGATACAATTTCTGTGTTCCATCGTCAATAAGAAGGTCCAACGGATACAGTAAACCTGAAGTGAAGCATCGGAATCTATAACTAGTGTCACAGGAATGGTTCAAAACATAGACAGTAAGAAGAATCAGTCTTCATGTACTTAAGTCGGCATTGTACATTTTCTATTTAATTACGATGCAATTTCTGTGTTTCATCGTCAATAAGAAGGTCCAAGGGATACAGTAAACCAGAAGTTAAGCATCGGAATCTATAACTAGTGTCACAGGTATGGTTCAAAACATAGACTGTAAGAAGGGTCAGTCTTCTTGTACTTAAGTCGGCATTGTGCCTTTTGTATTTAATTCCGATGCAATTTCTGTGTTTCATCGTCAATAAGAAGGTCCAAGGGATACAGTAAAACCGAAGTCAAGCATCGGAATCTATAACTGGTGTCACAGGAATGTTTCAAAACATAGCCAGTAAGTAGAGTCAGTCTTCTCGTACTTAAGTAGGCACTGTGGCGTATCTGTTTAATTCCGATCCACTTTTTTGTGTTTCCTCGTCAAAAAGAAGGTCAGAGGGATACAGTAAACCTGAAGTGAAACATCGGAATCTATAACTAGTGTCACAGGTATGGTTCAAAACATAGACTGTAAGAAGGGTCAGTCTTCTTGTACTTAAGTCGGCATTGTGCCTTTTCTATTTTATTCCGATGCAATATCTGTGTTTATCGTTAATAAGAAGATCAGAGGGATACAGTAAACCTGAAGTGAGGCATCGGAATGTATTACTAGTGTAACAGGAATGGTTCAAAACATTGACAGTAGGAAGAGTCAGTCTTCTTGTACTTAAGTCGGTATTGTGATTTTGAATTTAATTCCGATGCAATTTCTGTGTTTCATCGTCAATAAGAAGGAACAAGGGATACAGTTAACCTGGAGTGAAGCATCGGAATCTATAACTAGTGTCACAGGGATGGTTCAAAGCATAGACAGTAAGAAGAGTCAATCTTCTTGTACTTAAGTCGGCATTGTGCCTTTTGTATTTATTTCCGATGCAATTTCTGTGTTTCATCGTCAATAAGAAGGTCCAAGGGATACAGTAAACCTGAAGTGAATCATCGGAACTTAAGTGTCACAGGAATGGCTCAAATCATAATCAGTAAGATGAGCCAGTCTTCTTGTACTTAAGTCGGCATTGTGCCTTTTGTATTTAAATCCGATGCAATTTCTGTGTTTCATCGTCAATAAGAAGGTCCAAGGGATACAGTAAACCTGGAGTGAAGCATCGGAGTCTGTAACTAGTGTCACAGGAATGGTTCAAAGCGTAGACAAGAAGAAGAGTCAGTCTTCTTGTATTTTATTCGGCAACGCGCTTTTTGTATTTAATTCCGATGCAATATCTGTGTTTCATCGTCACTAAGAGGGTCAGAGGGATACAGTTAACCAGAAATGAACCATCGGATTCTATGACTAGTGTCACAGGAATGGTTCAAATCATAGACAGTAGGAAAAGTCAATCTACATGTTCATAAGTCGGCATTGTGCCTTTTGCATTTAATTCCGATGCAATTTCTGTGTTTCATCGTACATAAGATGGTCAGAGGGATACAGTAAACCTGATGTGAAGCATCGGAATCTATAACTAGTGTCACAGGAATGCTTCAAAGCAAAGTCAGTAAGAAGAGTCAGTCTTCTTGTACTTAAGTCGGCATTGTACCTTTTGTATTTAATTCTGATGCAATTTCTGTGTTTCATCGTCAATAAGAAGGTCCAAGGGATGCAGTAGACCTGAATTGAAGCATCGGAATCTATAACTAGAATCACAGGAATGGTTCAAAGCATAGACAGTCAGTAGAGTCAGTCTTCTTGTACTTAAGTCGGCATTGTGCCTTTCGTATTTAATTCCGATGCCATTTCTGTGTTTCATCGTCAATAAGAAGGTTTAAGGGCTACAGTAAACCTGAAGTGAAGCATCGGAATCTATAGCTAGTGTCACAAGAATGGTTCAAAACATAGTCAGTAAGAAGAGTCAGTCTTCTTGTACTGAAGTCGGCATTGTGCCTTTTGTATTTAATTCCGATGCAATTTCTGTGTTTCATCATCCATAAGAAGGTCAGAGGGATATAGTAATCCTGAAGTTAAGCTTCGGATTCTATGACTAGTGTCACAGGAATGGTCCGAAACATAGTCACTAAGAAGAGTCAGTTTTCTTGTACTTAAGTCGGTAATGTGCCTTTTGTATTTAATTCCGATGCAATTTCTGTGTTTCATCGTCAGTAAGAAGGTCCAAGGGATACATTAAAACGAAAGTCAAGCATCAGAATCTATACCTAGTGTCACAGGAATGGTTCAAAACATAGCCAGTAAAAAGAGTCAGTCTTCTTGTACCTTAGTAGGCATTGTGGCGTTTCTATTTAATTCCGATACAATTTCTGTGTTTCCTCGTCAATAAGAAGGTCGGATGGATACAATAAACCGGAAGTGAAGCATCGGGATCTATAACTAGTGTCACAGGAATGGTTCAAAACATAGTCAGTAAGAAGAGTCAGTCTTCTTGTACTTAAGTCGGTATTGTGCCTTTTGTATTTAAATCCGATGCAATTTCTGTGTTTCATCGTCAATGAGAAGGTCCAAGGGAAACAGTAAACCGGAAGTGAAGCATCGGAATCTATGACTAGTGTCACAGGAATGGTTCAAAACATAGACAGTAAGAAAAGTCAGTCGTCTTGTACTTAAGTCGGCATTGTGCCTTTTCTATTTAATTCCGATGCAATTTCTGTGTTTCATCGTCAATAAGAAGGTCCAAGGGATACAGTAAACCTGAAGTGAAGCATCGGAATCTATAACTAGTGTCACAGGAATGGTTCTAAACATAGACAGTAAGAAGAGTCAGTCTTCTTGTACTTAAGTCGGCATTGTGACATTTCTATTTAATTACGATGCAATTTCTGTGTTTCATCGCCAATAAGTAGGTCCAAGGGATACAGTAAACCTGAAGTGAAGTATCGGAATCTATAACTAGTGTCACAGGAATGGTTCAAACATAGTCATTAAGAAGAGTCAGTCTTTTTGTACTTAAGTCTTCACTGTGCCTTTTGTGTTTAATTCCGATGCAATTTCTGTGTTTCATCGTCAATAAGTAGGTCCAAGGGATACAGTAAACCTGAAGTGAAGCATCGGAATCTATAACTAGTGTCACAGGAATGGTTCAAAACATAGACTGTAAGAAGAGTCAGTCTTCTTGTTCTTAAGTCGGCATTGTGCCTTTTGTATTTATTTTCGATGCAATTTCTGTGTTTCATCGTCAATAACAATATCAGAGGGATACAGTAAACCTGAAGTGAAGCATCGGAATCTACGACAAGTGTCACAGGAATGGTTCAAAGCATTGACAGTAGGAAGCGTCAGTCTTCTTGTAGTTAGGTCGACATTGTGCCTTTTGTATTTAATTCCGATGCAATTTCTGTGATTCATCGACAATAAGAAGGTCCAAGGGATACAGTAAACCTGAAGTGAAGCATCGGAATATATAACTAGTGTCACAGGAATGGTTCAAAGCATAGACAGTAAGAAGAGTCAGTCTTCTTGTACTTAAGCCAGTGTTGTGCCTTTTGTATTTAATTCCTATGAAATTTCTGTGTTTCATCGTCAATAAGAGGGTCCAAGGGATACAGTAAACCTGAAGTGAAACATCGGAAGCTATAACTGGTGCCACAGGAATGGTTCAAAACATAGACAGTAAGAAGAATCAGTCTTCATGTACTTAAGTCTGCATCGTGCATTTTCTATTTAATTACGACGCAATTTCTGTGTTTCATCGTCAATAAGAAGGTCCAAGGGTTACAGTAAACCTGAAGTTAAGCATCGGAATCTATAACTAGTGTCACAGGAATGGTTCAAAGCATAGACTGAAAGAAGGGTCAGTCTTCTTGTACTTAAGTCGGCATTGTGCCTTTTGTATTTAATTCCGATGCAATTTCTGTGTTTCATCGTCAATAAGAAGGTCCAAGGGATACAGTAAAATCGAAGTCAAGCATGGGAATCTATAACTAGTGTCACAGCAATAGTTCACAACATAGCCAGTAAGAAGAGTCAGTCTTCTCGTACTTAAGTAGGCACTGTGGCGTATCTGTTTAATTCCGATGCAATTTCTGTGTTTCCTCGTCAATAAGAAGGTCAGAGGGATACAGTAAACCTGAAGTGAAGCATCGGGATCTATAACTAGTGTCACAGGAATGGTTCAAAACATAGTCAGTAAGAAGAGGCAGTCTTCTTGTACTTAAGTCGGCATTGTGGCTTTTGTATTTAACTCCGATGCAGTTTCTGTGTTTCATCGTCAATAAGAAGGTCCAAATGATACAGTAAACCTGAAGTGAAGCATCGAAATCTACAACTAGTGTCACAGGAACGGTTCAAAACATAGACAGTAAGAAAAGTCAGTCGTCTTGTACTTATTTCGGCATTGTGCCTTTTCTATTTTATTCCGATGCAATTTCTGTGTTTATCGTCAATAAGAAGGTCAGAGGGATACAGTAAACCTGAAGTGAAGCATCCGAATCTTTAACTAGTGTCACAGGAATGGTTCAAAACATAGTCAGTAAAAAAAATGAGTCTTCTTGTACTGAAGTCGGCATTGTGCCTTTTGTATTTAATTCCGATGCAATTTCTGTGTTTCATCGTCAATTAGAAGGTCCAAGGGATACAGTAAAACCGAAGTCAAGCATCGGAATGTATAACTAGTGTCACAGGAATGGTTCAAAACATAGCCAGTAAGAAGAGTCGGTCTTCTCGTACTTAAGTAGGCACTGTGGCGTATCTATTTAATTCCGAGGCAATTTTTGTGTTTCCTCGTCAATAAGATGGTCAGAGGTATACAGTAAACCTGAAGTGAAGCATCGGGATCTATAACTAGTGTCACAGTAATGGTTCAAAACATAGTCAGTAAGAAGAGTCAGTCTTCTTGTACTTAAGTCGGCATTGTGCCTTTTGTATTTAACTCCGATGCAATTTCTGTGATTCATCGTCAATAAGAAGGTCCAAATGATACAGCAAACCTGAAGTGAAGCATAGGAATCTACAACTAGTGTCACATGAACGGTTCAAAACATACACAGTAAGAAATGTCAGTCGTCTTGTACTTAAGCCGGCATTGTGCCTTTTCTATTTTATTCCGATGCAATTTCTGTGTTTATCGTCAATAAGAAGGTCCAGAGGGATACAGTAAACCTGAAGTGAAGCATCTGAATCTATAACTAGTGTCACAGGAATGGTTCAAAACATAGTCAGTAAAAAAAATCGGTCTTCTTGTACTGAAGTCGGCATTGTGCCTTTTGTATTTAATTCCGATGCAATTTCTGTGTTTCAACGTCAATAAGAAGGTCAGAGGGATACAGTATACCTGAAGTGAAGCATCGGAATCTATAACTAGTGTCACAAGAACGGTTCAAACATAGCCGGTAAGAAGAGTCAGTCTTTTTGTACTTAAGTCGGCATTGTGCCTTTTGTGTTTAATTCAGATGCAATTTCTGTGTTTCATCGTCAATAAAAAGGTCCAAGGGATACAGTAAACCTGAAGTGAAGCATCGGAATCTATAACTAGTGTCACAAGAATGCTTCAAAACATAGACAGTAAGAAGAGTCAGTCTTCTTGTACTTAAGTCGGCATTGTGCCTTTTGTATTTATTTTCGATGCAATTTCTGTGTTACATCGTCAATAAGAAGATCAGAGGGATACAGTAACCCTGAAGTGAAGCATCGGAATCTATAACAAGTGTCACAGGAATGGTTCAAAACATTGACAGTAGGAAGGGTCAGTCTTCCTGTACTTAAGTCGGCATTGTGCCTTTTGTATTTAATTCCGATGCAATTTCTGTGTTTCATCGTCAATAAGAAGGTCCAAGGGATACAGTAAACCTGAAGTGAAGCATCGGAATCTATAACTAGTGTCACAGGTATGGTTCAAAACATAGACAGTAAGAAGAGTCAGTCTTCTAGTACTTAAGTCTGTATTGTGCCTTTTGTATTTAAATCCGATGCAATTTCTGTGTTTCGTCGTCAATAAGAGGGTCCAAGGGATACAGTAAACCTGAAGTGAAGCATCGGAAGCTATAACTAGTGTCACAGGAATGGTTCAAAACATAGACAGTAAGAAGAATCAGTCTTCATGTACTTAAGTCGGAATTGTGCATTTTCTATTTAATTACGATCTAATTTCTGTGTTTCATCGTCAATAAGAAGGTCCAAGGGATACAGTAAAACCGAAGTCAAGCATCGGAATCTATAACTAGTGTCACAGGAATGGTTCAAAACATAGCCAGTAAGAAGAGTCAGTCTTCTCGTACTTAAGTAGGCACTGTGGCGTATCTATTTAATTCCGATGCAATTTCTGTGTTTCCTCGTCAATAAGAAGGTCAGAGGGATACAGTAAACCTGAAGTGAAGCATCGGAATGTATAACTAGTGTCACAGGAATGGTTCAAAGCATAGTCAGTAAGAAGAGTCAGTCGTCTTGTACTTAAGTCGGCATTGTGCCTTTTCTATCTTATTCCGATGCAATTTCAGTGTTTATCGTCAATAAGAAGGTCAGAGGGATACAGTAAACCTGAAGTGAAGCATCCGAATCTATAACTAGTGTCACAGGAATGGTTCAAAACATATACAGTAAAAAAGATCAGTCTTCTTGCACTGAAGTCGGCATTGTGCCTTTTGTATTTAATTCCGATGCAATTTCTGTGTTTCATCGTCAATAAGAAGGTCAGAGGGATACAGTATACCTGAAGTGTAGCATCGGAATCTATAACTAGTGTCACAGGAATGGTTCAAAACATAGCCGGTAAGAAGAGTCAGTCTTTTTGTACTTAAGTCGGCATTGTGCCTTTTGTGTTTAATTCAGATGCAATTTCTGTGTTTCATCGTCAATAACAAGGTCCAAGGGATACAGTAAACCTGAAGTGAAGCATCGGAATCTATAACTAGTGTCACAGGAACGGTTCAAGTCATTGTCAGTAAGAAGAGTCAGTCTTCTTGTACTTAAGTCGGCAATGTTACTTTTGTATTTAATTCCGATGCAATTTCTGTGTTTCATCGTCAATAAGAAGGTCCAAGGGATACAGTAAACCTGGAGTGAAGCATCGGAATCTATAACTAGTGTCAGAGGAATGGTTTTAAACATAGACAGTAGGAAGAGTCAGTCTTCTTGTACTTAAGTTGGCATTGTGCCTTTTGTATTTAATTCCGATGTAATTTCTGTGTTTCATGTTCAATAAGAAGGTCCAAGGGATACAGTAGTCCTGAATTGAAGCATCGGAATCTATAACTAGTGTCATAGGATTGGTTCAAAACATAGAACGTAAGAAGAGTCAGTCTTCTTGTACTTAAGTCGGCATTGTGCCTTTTGTGTTTAATTCCGATGCAAATTCTGTGTTTCATCGTCAATAAGAAAGTTAGAGGGATACAGTTAACCTGAAGTGAAGCATCGGAATCTATAACTAGAGTCACAGGAATGGTTCAAAACATAGACAGTAAGAAGAGTCAGCCTTCTTGTACTTAAGTCGAGCAGATGCGCAAATCGATAGACCTATATCTCTTACGTCGATCTCTTGTAGAATTTTAGAACATGTTTTTTGCTCGCGTATCATGTCAATTCTGGAAACCCAAAATCTACTATGTAGGAATCAACATGGATTCCGGAAACAGCGATCGTGTGAGACCCAACTCGCCTTATTTGTTCATGAGACCCAGAAAATATTAGATACAGGCTCCCAGGTAGATGCTATTTTTCTTGACTTCCGGAAGGCGTTCGATACAGTTCCGCACTGTCGCCTGATAAACAAAGTAAGAGCCTACGGAATATCAGACCAGCTGTGTGGCTGGATTGAAGAGTTTTTAGCTAACAGAACACAGCATGTTGTTATCAATGGAGAGACGTCTACAGACGTTAAAGTAACCTCTGGCGTGCCACAGGGGAGTGTTATGGTACCATTGCTTTTCACAATATATATAAATGACCTAGTAGATAGTGTCGGAAGTTCCATGCGGCTTTTCGCTAATGATGCTGTAGTATACAGAGAAGTTGATGCATTAGAAAATTGTAGCGAAATACAGGAAGATCTGCAGCGGATAGGCACTTGGTGCAGGGAGTGGCAACTGACCCTTAACATAGACAAATGTAATGTATTGCGAATACATAGAAAGAAGGATCCTTTATTGTATGATTATATGATAGCGGGACAAACATTGGTAGCAGTTACTTCTGTAAAATATCTGGGAGTGTGCGTACGGAACGATTTGAAGTGGAATTATCATATAAAATTAATTGTTGGTAAGGCGGGTACCAGGTTGAGATTCATTGGGAGAGTGCTTAGAAAATGTAGTCCATCAACAAAGGAGGTGGCTTACAAAACACTCGTTCGACCTATACTTGAGTATTGCTCATCAGTGTGGGATCCGTACCAGGTCGGGTTGACGGAGGAGATAGAGAAGATCCAAAGAAGAGCAGCGCGTTTTGTCACCGGGTTATTTGGTAACCGTGATAGCGTTACGGAGATGTTTAATAAACTCAAGTGGCAGACTCTGCAAGAGAGGCGCTCTGCATCGCGGTGTAGCTTGCTCGCCAGGTTTCGAGAGGGTGCGTTTCTGGATGAAGTATCGAATATATTGCTTCCCCCTACTTATACCTACCGAGGAGACCACGAGTGTAAAATTAGAGAGATTAGAGCGCGCACGGAGGCTTTTAGACAGTCGTTCTTCCCGCGAACCATACGCGACTGGAACAGGAAAGGGAGGTAATGACAGTGGCACGTAAAGTGCCCTCCGCAACACACCGTTGGGTGGCTTGCGGAGTATCAATGTAGATGTAGATGTAGAAGTCGGCATTGTGCCTTTTCTATTTAATTCCGATGCAATTTCTGTGTTTCATCGTCAATAAGAAGGTTTAAGGGATATAGAAAACCTGAAGTGAAGCATCGGAATCTATAACTAGTGTCACAGGAATGGTTCAAAACATAGTCAGCAAGGAGAATCAGTCTTCTTGTACTTAAGTCGGCATTGTGCCTTTTCTATTTAATTCTGATGCAATTTCTGTGTTTCATCGTCAATAAGAAGGTCCAAGGGATACAGTAAACCTGGAGTGATGCATCGGAATCCAAAACTAGTGTCACAGGAATGGTTCAAAACATAAACAGTAAGAAGAGTCAGTCTTCTTGTACTTAAGTCGGCATTGTTCCTTTTCTATTTAATTCCGATGCAATATCTGTGTTTCATCGTCAATAAGAAGGTCCAAGGGATACAGTAAACCTGAAGTGTAGCATCGGAAAATATAACCAGTGTCACAGCAATGGTTCAAAACATAGTCAGTAAGAAGCGTCAGTCTTCATGTACTTTAGTCGGCATTCTGCCCTTTCTATTTAATTCTGATGCAATTTCTGTGTTTCATCGTCAATAAGAAGGTCCAAGGGATACAGTAAACCTGGAGTGAAGCACCGGAATCTATAACTAGTGTCACAGGAATGGTTCAAAACATACACTGTAAGAAGAGTCAGTCTTCTTGTACATTAGTCGGCATTGTGCCTTTTGTATTTAATTCCGATGCAATTTCTGTGTTTCATTGTCAATAAGAAGATCCAAGGGATACAGTAAACCTGGAGTGTAGCATCGGAATTTATAACTAGTGTCACAGGAATGGTTCAAAACATAGACAGTAAGAACATTAAGTCTTCTTGTACTTAATTCTGCATTGTGCCTTTTGTATTTAATTCCGATTCAATTTTTGTGTTTCATCGTCAATAAGAAGGTACAAGGGATACAGTAAACCTGAAGTGAATCCTCGGAATTTAAGTGTCACAGGAATGGCTCAAATCATAATCAGTAAGAAGAGTCAGTCTTCTTGTACTTAAGTCGGCATTGTGCCTTTTGTATTTAAATCCGATGCAATTTCTGTGTTTCATCGTCAATAAGAAGGACCAAGGGATACAGTTAACCTGGAGTGAAGCATCGGAATCTATAACTAGTGTCACAGGGATGGTTCAAAACATAGACTGAAAGAAGGGTCAGTCTTCTTGTACTTAAGTCGGCATTGTGCCATTTGTATTTAATTCCGATGCAATTTCTGTGTTTCAACGTCAATAAGAAGGTCCAAGGGATACAGTAAAACCGAAGTCAAGCATCGGAATCTATAACTAGTGTCACAGGAATAGTTCAAAACATAGCCAGTAAGAAGAGTCAGTCTTCTCGTACTTAAGTAGGCACTGTGGCGTATCTATTTAATTCCGATGCAATTTCTGTGTTTCCTCGTCAATAAGAAGGTCAGAGGGATACAGTAAACCTGAAGTGAAGCATCGGGATCTATACCTAGTGTCACAGGAATGGTTCAAAACATAGTCAGAAAGAAGAGTCAGTCTTCTTGTACTTAAGTCGGCATTGTGCCTTTTGTATTTAACTCCGATGCAATTTCTGTGATTCATCGTCAATAAGAAGGTCCAAATGATAGAGTAAACCTGAAGTGAAGCATAGGAATCTACAACTAGTGTCACAGGAACGGTTCAAAACATACACAGTATGAAATATCAGTCGTCTTGTACTTAATTCGGGATTGTGCCTTTTCTATTTTATTCCGATGCAATTTCTGTGTTTATCGTCAATTAGAAGGTCCAGAGGGATACAGTAAACCTGAAGTGAAGCATCTGAATCTATAACTAGTGTCACAGGAATGGTTCAAAACATAGTCAGTAAAAAAAATCAGTCTTCCTGTACTGAAGTCGGCATTGTGCTTTTTGTATTTAATTCCGATGCAATTTCTGTGTTTCATCGTCAATAAGAAGGTCACAGGGATACAGTATACCTGAAGTGAAGCATCGGAATCTATAACTAGTGTCACAGGAACGGTTCAAAACATAGCCGGTTAGAAGAGTCAGTCTTTTTGTACTTAAGTCGGCATTGTGCCTTTTGTGTGTAATTCAGATGCAATTTCTGTGTTTCATCGTCAATAACAAGGTCCAAGGGATACAGTAAACCTGAAGTGAAGCATCGGAATCTATAACTAGTGTCACAAGAATGCTTCAAAACATAGACATTAAGATGAGTCAGTCTACTTGTACTTAAGTCGGCATTGTGCCTTTTGTATTGATTTTCGATACAATTTCTGTGTTTCATCGTCAATAAGAACATCAGAGGGATACAGTAAACCTGAAGTGAAGCATCGGAATCTGTAACAAGTGTCACAGGAATGGTTCAAAACAATGACAGTAGGAAGGGTCAGTCTTCCTATACTTATTTCGGCATTGTGCCTTTTGTATTTAATTCCGATGCAATTTCTGTGTTTCATCGTCAATAAGAAGATCCAAGGGATACAGTAAACCTGAAGTGAAGCATCGGAATCTATAACTAGTGTCACAGGAATGGTTCAAAACATAGACAGTAAGAAGAGTCAGTCTTCTTGTACTTAAGTCGGTATTGTGCCTTTTGTATTTAAATCTGATGCAATTTCTGTGTTTCGTCGTCAATAAGAGGGTCCAAGGGGTACAGTAAACCTGAAGTGAAGCATCGGAAGCTATAACTAGTGTCACAGGAATGGTTCAAAACATAGACAGTAAGAAGAATCAGTCTTCATGTACTTAAGTCGGAATTGTGCATTTTCTATTTAATTACGATCTAATTTCTGTGTTTCATCGTCAATTAGAAGGTCCAAGGGATACAGTAAACCTGAAATTAAGCATCGGAATCTATAACTAGTGTCACAGGAATGGTTCAAAACATAGACTGTAGGAAGGGTCAGTCTTCTTGTACTTAAGTCGGCATTTTGCCTTTTGTATTTAATTCCGATGCAATTTCTGTGTTTCATCGTCAATAAGAAGGTCCAAGGGATACAGTAGAACCGAAGTCAAGCATCGGAATCTATAACTAGTGTCACTGGAATGGTTCAAAACATAGCCAGTAAGAAGAGTCAGTCTTCTCGTACTTAAGTAGGCACTGTGGCGTATCTATTTAATTCCGATGCAATTTCTGTGTTTCCTCGTCAATAAGAAGGTCAGAGGGATACAGTAAACCTGAAGTGAAGCATCGGGATCTATAACTAGTGTCACAGGAATGGTTCAAAGCATAGTCAGTAAGAAGACTCAGTCTTCCTGTACTTAAGTCGGCATTGTGCCTTTTGTATTTAACTCCGATGCAATTTCTGTGTTTCATCGTCAATAAGAAGGTCCAAATGATACAGTAAACCTGCAGTGAAGCATCGGAATCTACAACTAGTGTCACAGGAACGGTTCAAAACATAGACAGTGAGATAAGTCAGTCGTCTTGTACTTAAGTGGGCATTGTGCCTTTTCTGTTTTATTCCGATGCAATTTCTGTGTTTATCGTCAATAAGAAGGTCAGAGGGATACAGTAACCCTGAAGTGAAGCATCCGAATCTATAACTAGTGTCACAGGAATGGTCAAAACATAGTCAGTAAAAAAAATCAGTCTTCTTGTACTGAAGTCGGCATTGTGCCTTTTGTATTTAATTCCGATGCAATTTCTGTGTTTCGTCGTCAATAAGAAGGTCAGAGGGATACAGTATACCTGAAGTGAAGCATCGGAATCTATAACTAGTGTCACAGGAATGGTTCAAAACATAGCCGGTAAGAAGAGTCAGTCTTTTTGTACTTAAGTCGGCATTGTGCCTTTTGTGTTTAATTCAGATGCAATTTCTGTGTGCATCGTCAATAACAAGGTCCAAGGGATACAGTAAACCTGAAGTGAAGCATCGGAATCTATAACTAGTGTCACAGGAACGGTTCAAGTCATAGTCAGTAAGAAGAGTCAGTCTTCTTGTACTTAAGTCGGCAATGTTACTTTTGTATTTAATTCCGATGCAATTTCTGTGTTTCATCGTCAATAAGAAAGTCCAAGGGATACAGTAAACCTGGAGTGAAGCATCGGAATCTATAACTAGTGTCACAGGAATGGTTTTAAACATAGACAGTAGGAAGAGTCAGTCTTCTTGTACTTAAGTCGGCATTGTGCATTTTGTATTTAATTCCGATGTAATTTCTGTGTTTCATGGTCAATAAGAAGGTCCAAGGGATACAGTAGACCTGAATTGAAGCATCGGAATCTATAACTAGTGTCATAGGATTGGTTCTAAACATAGAACGTAAGAAGAGTCATTCTTCTTGTACTTAAGTCGGCATTGTGCCTTTTGTATTTAATTCCGATGCAATTTCTGTGTTTCATCGTCAATAAGAAGGTCAGAGGGATACAGTAAACCTGAAGTGAAGCATCGGAATCTATAACTAGAGTCACAGGAATGGTTCAAAACATAGACAGTAAGAAGAGTCAGCCTTCTTGTACTTAAGTCGAGCAGATGCGCAAAACTATAGACCTATATCTCTTACGTCGATCTCTTGTAGAATTTTAGAACATGTTTTTTGCTCGCGTATCATGTCATTTCTTGAAACCCAGAATCTACTATGTAGGAATCAACATGGATTCCGGAAACAGCGATCGTGTGAGACCCAACTCGCCTTATTTGTTCATGAGACCCAGAAAATATTAGATACAGGCTCCCAGGTAGATGCTATTTTTCTTGACTTCCGGAAGGCGTTCGATACAGTTCCGCACTGTCGCCTGATAAACAAAGTAAGAGCCTACGGAATATCAGACCAGCTGTGTGGCTGGATTGAAGAGTTTTTAGCAAACAGAACACAGCATGTTGTTATCAATGGAGAGACGTCTACAGACGTTAAAGTAACCTCTGGCGTGCCACAGGGGAGTGTTATGGGACCATTGCTTTTCACAATATATATAAATGACCTAGTAGATAGTGTCGGAAGTTCCATGCGGCTTTTCGCTAATGATGCTGTAGTATACAGAGAAGTTGCTGCATTAGAAAATTGTAGCGAAATACAGGAAGATCTGCAGCGGATAGGCACTTGGTGCAGGGAGTGGCAACTGACCCTTAACATAGACAAATGTAATGAATTGCGAATACATAGAAAGAAGGATCCTTTATTGTATGATTATATGATAGCGGGACAAACATTGGTAGCAGTTACTTCTGTAAAATATCTGGGAGTGTGCGTACGGAACGATTTGAAGTGGAATTATCATATAAAATTAATTGTTGGTAAGGCGGGTACCAGGTTGAGATTCATTGGGAGAGTGCTTAGAAAATGTAGTCCATCAACAAAGGAGGTGGCTTACAAAACACTCGTTCGACCTATACTTGAGTATTGCTCATCAGTGTGGGATCCGTACCAGGTCGGGTTGACGGAGGAGATAGAGAAGATCCAAAGAAGAGCGGCGCGTTTTGTCACCGGGTTATTTGCTAACCGTGATAGCGTTACGGAGATGTTTAATAAACTCAAGTGGCAGACTCTGCAAGAGAGGCGCTCTGCATCGCGGTGTAGCTTGCTCGCCAGGTTTCGAGAGGGTGCGTTTCTGGATGAGGTATCGAATATATTGCTTCCCCCTACTTATACCTCCCGAGGAGATCACGAGTGTAAAATTAGAGAGATTAGAGCGCGCACGGAGACTTTCAGACAGTCGTTCTTCCCGCGAACCATACGCGACTGGAACAGGAAAGGGAGGTAATGACAGTGGCACGTAAAGTGCCCTCCGCCACACACCGTTGAATGGCTTACGGAGTATCAATGTAGATGTAGATGTAGAAGTCGGCATTGTGCCTTTTCTATTTAATTCCGATGCAATTTCTGTGTTTCATCGTCAATAAGAAGGTTTAAGGGATATAGTAAACCTGAAGTGAAGCATCGGAATCTATAACTAGTGTCACAGGAATGGTTCAAAACATAGTCAGTAAGGAGCGTCAGTCTTCTTGTACTTAAGTCGGCATTGTGCCTTTTCTATTTAATTCTGATGCATTTTCTGTGTTTCATCGTCAATAAGAAGGTCCAAGGGATACAGTAAACCTGGAGTGTAGCATCGGAATTTATAACTAGTGTCACAGGAATGGTTCAAAACATAGACAGTAAGAAGATTCAGTCTTCTTGTACTTAATTCTGCATTGTGCCTTTTGTATTTAATTCCGATGCAATTTTTGTGTTTCATCGTCAATAAGAAGGTCCAAGGGATACAGTAAACCTGAAGTGAATCCTCGGAATTTAAGTGTCACAGGAATGGCTCAAATCATAATCAGTAAGAAGAGTCAGTCTTCTTGTACTTAAGTCGGCATTGTGCCTTTTGTATTTAAATCCGATGCAATTTCTGTGTTTCATCGTCAATAAGAAGGACCAAGGGATATAGTTAACCTGGAGAGATGCATCGGAATCTATAACTAGTGTCACAGCAATGGTTCAAAACATAGACAGCAAGAAGAGTCAGTCTTCTTGTACTTAAGTCGGCATTGTGCCTTTTGAATTTATTACGATGCAATTTCTGTGTTTCATCGTCAATAAGAAGGTCCAAGGGATACACTAATCTTGAAGTTAAGCATCGGAATCTAAAACTAGTGTCACAGGAATGGTTCAAAACATAGACAGTAGGAAGAGTCAGTCTTCTTGTACTAATGTCGGCATTGTGCCTTTTGCATTTAATTCCGATGCAATTTCTGTGTTTCATCTTCAATAAGAAGGTCCAAGAGATACAGTAAACCTGGAGTAAAGCATTGGAATCTATAACTAGTTTCACAGGGACGGTTCAAATCATAGTCAGGAAGAAGTGTCAGGCTTCTTGTACTTAAGTCATCATTAAGCATTTTCTATTTAATTCTGATGCAATTTCTCTGTTTCATCGTCAATAAGAAGGTCCAAGGGATACAGTAAACCTGGAGTGAAGCATCGGAATCTATAACTAGTGTCACAGGAATGGTTCAAACCATAGACAGTAAGAAGAGTCAATCTTCTTGTACTTAAGTCGGCCTTGTGCCTTTTGTATTTAATTCCGATGCAATTTCTGTGTTTCATCGTCAATAAGAAGATCAGAGGGATACAGTAAAACTGAAGTGAAGCATCGGTATCTATAACTAGTGTCACAGGAATGGTTCAAAGCATTGACAGTAGGAAGAGTCAGTCTTCTTGTACTTAAGTCGGCATTGTGCCTTTTGTATTTTATTCCGATGCAATTTCTGAGATTCATCGTCAATAAGAAGGTCCAAGGGATACAGTAAACCTGAAGTGAAGCATCGGAATCTATAACTAGTATCACAGGAACGGTTCAAGTCACAGTCAGTAAGAAGAGTCAGTCTTCTTGTACTTAAGTCGGCAATGTTACTTTTGTATTTAATTCCGATGCAATTTCTGTGTTTCATCGTCAATAAGAAGGTCCAAGGGATAAAGTAATCCTGATGTTAAGCATCGGAATCTAAAACTAGTGTCACAGGAATGGTTCAAAGCATAGATAGTAGGAAGAGTCAGTCTACATGTACTTAAGTAGACATTGTTCCTATTGTATTTAATTCCGATGCAATTTCTGTGTTTCATTGTCAATAAGTAGGTCCATGGGACACAGCAAACCTGGAGTGAATCATCGGAATCTATAACTACTTTCACAGGGATGGTTCAAAACATAGTCAGTAAGAAGAGTCAGTCTTCTTATACTTATGACGGCATTGTGCCTTTTGTATTTAATTCCGATGCAATTTCTGTGTTTCGTCTTCAATAAGAAGGTCCAAGAGATACAGTAAACCTGGAGTGAAGCATCGGAATCTATAACTAGTGTCACAGGGACGGTTCAAATCATAGTCAGGAAGAAGAGTCAGGCTTCTTCTACTTAAGTCATCATTGTGCATTTTCTATTTAATTCTGATGCAATTTCTGTGTTTCATTGTCAATAAGAAGGTCCAAGGGATACAGTAAACCTGGAGTGAAGCATCGGAATCTATAACTAGTGTCACAGCGACGGTTCAAATCATAGACAGTAAAATGAGTCAGTATTCTTGTACTGAAGTCGGCATTGTGCTTTTTGTATTTAATTCCGATGCAATTTCTGTGTTTCATCGTCACTAAGAAGGTCAGAGGGATACAGTAAACCTGAAATGAACCATCGGATTCTATAACTAGTGTCACAGGAATGGTTCAAAATATAGACAGTAGGAAAAGTCAATCTACATGTACTTAAGTCGGCATTGTGCCTTTTGTATTTAATTCCGATGCAATTTCTGTGTTTCATCGTCAATAAGAAGGTCCAAGGGATACAGTAGACCTGAATTGAAGCATCGGAATCTATAACTAGTGTCACAGGAATGGTTCAAAACATAGACAGTAAGAAGAGTCAGTCTTCTTGTACTTAAGTCGGCATTGTGCCTTTTGTATTTAATTCCGATGCAATTTCTGTGTTTTATCGTCAATAAGATGGTCAGAGGGATACAGTAAACCTGAAGTGAAGCATCGGAATCTATAACTAGAGTCACAGGAACGGTTCAAAACATAGACAGTCAGTAGAGTCAGTCTTCTTGTACTTAAGTCGGCATTGTGCCTTTTGTATTTAATTCCGATGCAATTTCTGTGTTTCATCGTCAGTAAGAAGGTTTAAGGGATACAGTAAACCTGAAGTGAAGCATCGGATTCTATAGCTAGTGTCACAAGAATGGTTCAAAACATAGTCAGTAAGAAGAGTCAGTCTTCTTGTACTTAAGTTGGCATTGTGCCTTTTGTATTTAATTCTGATGCAATTTCTGTGTTTCATCGTCAATAAGAAGGTCCAAGGGATACAGTAATCCTGAAGTTAAGCATCGGAATCTATGACTAGTGTCACAGGAATGGTTCAAAGCATAGTCAGTAAGAAGAGTCAGTCTTCTTGTACTTAGGTCGGCATTGTGCCTTTTGTATTAAATTCCGATGCAATATCTGTGTTTCATCGTCAATACGAAGGTCAGAGGGATATAGTAAACATGATGTGAAGCATCGGAATCTATAACTAGTGTCACAGGAATGGTTCAAAACATAGTCAGTAAGAAGAGTCAGACTTCTGGTACTTAAGTCGGCATTGTAAGTTTTGTATTTAATTTCGATACTATTTCTGTGTTTCATCGCCAATAAGAAGGTCCAAACGATACAGTAAGCCTGTAGTGAAGCATCGGAATCTATAACTAGCGTCACAGGGACGGTTCAAAGCATAGACAGTAAGATTAGTCATTATTCTTGTATTTAAGTCGGCATTGTGCTTTTTGTATTTAATTCCGATGCAATTTCTGTGTTTCATCGTCACTAAGAAGGTCAGAGGGATACAGTAATCCTGAAGTTAAGCATAGGAATCAATAACTAGAGTCACAGGAATGGTTCAAAGCATAGTCAGTAAGAAGAGTCAGTCATCTTGTAGTTAAGTCGACAATGTGCCTTTTGAATTTAATACTGATGCAATTTCTTTGTTTCATCGTCAATAAGAAGGTCCAAGGGATACAGTAAACCTGAAGTGAAGCATCGGAATCTATAACTAGTGTCACAGGAATGGTTCAAAACATAGACAGTAGGAAGAGTCAGTCTTGTAGTACTTAAGTCGGCATTGTGCCATTTCTATTTAATTCCTATGCAATTTCTGTGTTTCTTCGTCAATACGACGGTCAGAGGGATAAAGTAAACCTGAAGTGAAGCATCGGAATCTATAACTAGTGTCACAGGAATGCTTAAAACATAGAGAGTTGGAAGAGTCAGTCTTCTTGTACTTAAGTCGGCATTGTGTCTTTTGTATTTAATTGCGATGCAATTTCTGTGTTTCATCGTCAATAAGAAGGTCCAAGGGATACAGTAAACCAGAAATGAACCATCGGAATCTATAACTAGTGTCACAGAAATGGTTCAAAACATAGACAGTAGGAAAAGTCAGTCTACATGTACTTAAGTCGGCATTGTGCCTTTTGTATTTAATTCCGATGCAATTTCTGTGTTTCATCGTCAATAAGAAGGTCCAAGGGATACAGTAAACCTGGAGTGAAGCATCGGAATCTATAACTAGTGTCACAGAAACGTTTCAAAACATTGACAGTAAGAAGAGTCAGTCTTCATGTACTTAATTCTGCATTGTGCCTTTTGTATTTAATTCCGACGCATTTTCTGTGTTTCATCGTCAATAAGAAGGTCCAAGGGATACAGTAAACCAGAAGTGAAGCAACGGAATTAATAACTAGTGTCACAGGATTGGTTCAAAACATAGACAGTAAGAAGAGTCAGACTTCTGGTACTTAAGTCGGCATTGTGAGTTTTGTATTTAATTCCGATACTATTTCTGTGTTTCATCGTCAATAAGAAGGTCCAAGGGACACAGTAAACCTGGAGTGAAGCATCGGAATCTATAACTAGTGTCACAGGGATGGTTCTAATCATAGACAGTAAGAAGAGTCAGTCTTCTTGTACTTAAGTCGGCATTGTGCCTTTTGTATTTAATTCCGATACAATTTCTGTGTTTCATCGTCAATAAGAAGGTCAGAGGGATACAGAAATCCTGAAGTTAAGCATCGGAATCTATGACTAGTGTCACAGGAATGGTTCAAATCATAGTCAGTAAGAAGAGTCAGTCATCTTGTACTTAAGTCGGTATTGTCCCTTTTGTATTTAATTCCGATGCAATTTCTGTGTTTCATCGTTAATAAGAAGGTCCAAGGGATACAGTAAACCTGTAGTGAAGCAGCGGAATCTATAACTAGCGTCACAGGGACGGTTCAAAACATAGATAGTAAGATGAGTCAGTTTTCTTGTACTTAAGTCGGCAATGTGCTTTTTGTATTTAATTCCGATGCAATATCTGTGTTTCATCGTCACTAAGAAGGTCAGAGGGATACAGTAATCATGAAGTTTAGCATCGGAATCTATAACTAGAGTCACAGGAATGGTTCAAAGCATAGTCAGTAAGAAGAGTCAGTCTTCTTGTAGTTAAGTCGGCATTGTGCCTTTTGTATTTAATTCCGATGCAATTTCTGTGTTTCATCGTCAATAAGAAAGTCCAAGGGATACAGTAAACCTGAAGTGAAGCATCGGAATCAATAACTAGTATCACAGGAATGGTTCAAAACATAGACAGTAGGAAGAGTCAGTCTTCTAGTACTTAAGTCGGCATTGTGCCTTTTCTATTTAATTCCGATGCAATTTCGGTGTTTCTTCGTCAATACGATGGTCAGAGGGATAAAGTAAACCTGAAGTGAAGCATCGGAATCTATAACTAGTGTCACAGGAATTGTTCAAAACATAGACAGTTGGAAGAGTCAGTCTTCTTGTACTTAAGTCGGCATTGTGCCTTTTGTATTTAATTCCGATGCAATTTCTGTGTTTCATCGTCAATAAGAAGGTCCAAGGGATACAGTAAACCAGAAATGAACCATCAGAATCTATAACAAGTGTCACATGAATGGTTCAAAACATAGACAGTAGGAAAAGTCAGTCTACATGTACTTAAGTCGGCATTGTGCCTTTTGTATTTAATTCCGATGCAATTTCTGTGTTTCATCGTCAATTAGAAGGTCAGAGAGATACAGTAATCCTGAAGTGAAGCATCGGAATCTATGACTAGTGTCTCAGGAATGGTTCAAAACATAGTCAGTAAGAAGAAACAGTCTTCTTGTACTTAAGTTATCATTGTGCCTTTTCTATTTAATTATGATGCAATTTCTCTGTTTCATCGTCAATAAGAAGGTCCAAGGAATACAGTAAACCTGGAGTGAAGCATCGTAATCTATAACTAGTGTCACATTAATGGTTCAAAACATAGACAGTAAGAAGAGTCAGATTTCTTTTACTTCATTCGGCATTGTACCTTTCCAATTTAATTCCGATGCAATTTTATGTTTTTCATCGTCAATAAGAAGGTCCAAGGGATACAGTAAACCTGGAGTGAAGCATCGGAGTCCATAACTAGTGTCACAGGAATGTTTCAAAACATAGACAGTAAGAAGAGTCAATCTTCTTGTACTCAATTCGGCATTGTGCCATTTGTATTTAATTCCGATGCAATTTCTGTGTTTCATCGTCATTAAGAGGGTCAGAGGGATACAGTTAACCTGAAGTGAAGCCTAGTGTCACTGGAAAGGTTCAAAACATAGTCAGTAAGAAGAGTCAGTCTTCTTGTACTTAAGTCGGCATTGTGCTTTTTGTATTTAATTCCGATGCAATTTCTGTGTTTCATCTAAATAAGAAGGTCCAAGGGATACAGTAAACCTGGAGTGAAGCATCGGAATCAATAACTAGTGTCACAGGGATGGTTCAAAACATAGATAGTAAGATGAGTCAGTATTCTTGTACTTAAGTCGGCATTGTGCCTTTTCTATTTAATTCCGACGTAATTTCTGTGTTTCAACGTCAGTAAGATGGCCCAAGGCATACAATAAACCTGGAGTGAAGCATCGGAATTTATAACTAGTGTCACAGGGATGGTTCAAAACATAGACAGTAAGAAGAGTCAGTCTTCTTGTACTTAAGTCGGCATTGTGCCTTTTGTATTTAAGGCCGATGCAATTTCTGTGTTTCATCGTCAATAAAAAGGTCAGAGGGATACAGTAATCCTCAAGTTAAGCATCGGAATCTATGACTAGTGTCACAGGAATGGTTAAAAACATAGCCAGTAAGAAGAGTCAGTCTTCTTGTACTTAAGTCGGTATTTTACCTTTTGTATTTAATTCCGATGCAATTTCTGTGTTTCATAGTCAATACGAAGGTAAGAGGAATACAGTAAACCTGAAGTGAAGCATCGGAATCTATGACTAGTGTCACAGGAATGGTTCAAAACATAGACAGTAGGAAGAGCCAGTCTTCTTGTACTTTAGTCGGCATTGAGCCTATTGTATTTAATTCCGACGCAATTTCTGTGTTTCATCGTCAATAAGAAGGTCCAAGGGATACAGTGAACCTGGAGTGAAGCATCGGAATCCATAACTCGTGTCACAGGTATGGTTCAAAACATAGACAGTAAGAAGAGTCAGTCTTCTTGTACTTAAGTCGGCATTGTGCCTTTTGTATTTAATTCCGATGAAATTTCTGTGTTTCATCGGCAATAAGAAGGTCCAAGGGATACAGTAAACCTGAAGTGAAGCAACGGAATTTATAACTAGTGTCACAGGAATGGTTCAAAACATAGTCAGTAAGAAGAGTCAGACTTCTGGTACTTAAGTCGGCATTGTGAGTTTTGTATTGAATTCCGATACAATTTCTGGGTTTCATCGTCAATAAGAAGGTCCAAGTGATACAGAAAACCTGAAGTGAAGCAACGGAATTGATAACTAGTGTCACAGTTCTGGTTCAAAACATAGAGAGTAGGAAGAGTCAGTCTTCTTGTACTTAAGTCGGCATTGTGCCTTTTGTATTTAATTCCGATACAATTTCTGTGTTTCATCGTCAATAAGAAGGTCAGAGGGATACAGAAATCCTGAAGTTAAGCATCGGAATCTATGACTAGTGTCACAGGAATGGTTCAAATCATAGTCAGTAGGAAGAGTCAGTGTCCTTGTACTTAAGTCGGTATTGTCCCTTTTGTATTTAATTCCGATGCAATTTCTGTGTTACATCGTTAATAAGAAGGTCCAAGGGATACAGTAAACCTGGAGTGAAGCATCGGAGTCCATAACTAGTGTCACAGGAATGGTTCCAAACATAGACAGTAAGAAAAGTCAATCTTCTTGTACTCAATTCGGCATTGTGTCATTTGTATTTAATTCCGATGCAATTTCTGTGTTTCATCGTCATTAAGAGGGTCAGAGGGATACAGTAAACCTGAAGTGAAGCATCGGAATCTATAACTAGTGTCGCAGGGATGGTTCAAAACATAGACAGTAAGATGAGTCAGTATTCTTGTACTTAAGTCGGCATTGTGCCTTTTCTATTTAATTCCGACGCAATTTCTGTGTTTCAACGTCAATAAGAACGTCCAAGGGATACAGTAAACCTGAACTGAAGCATCGGAAACTATAACTAGCGTCACAGGAATGGTTCAAAAAATAATCAGTAAGAAGAGTCAGTCTTCTTGTACTTAAGTCATCATTGTGCATTTTCTATTCAATTCTGATGCAATTTCTGTGTTTCATCGTCAATAAGATGGTCCAAGGCATACAGTAAACCTGGAGTGAAGCATCGGAATCTATAACTAGTGTCACAGGGATGGTTCAAAACATAGACAGTAAGAAGAGTCAGTCTTCTTGTACTTAAGTCGGCATTGTGCCTTTTGTATTTAAGGCCGATGCAATTTCTGTGTTTCATCGTCAATAAAATGGTCAGAGGGATACAGTAATCCTGAAGTTAAGCATCGGAATCTATGACTAGTGTCACAGGAATGGTTAAATACATAGTCAGTAAGAAGAGTCAGTCTTCTTGTACTTAAGTCGGTATTGTGCCTTTTGTATATAATTGCGATGCAATTTCTGTGTTTCATAGACAATAAGAAGGTCCAAGGGGTACAGTAAACCAGAAATGAACCATCGGAATCTATAACAAGTGTCACAGGAATGGTTCAAAACATAGACAGTAGGAAGAGTCAGTCTTCTTGTACTTTAGTCGGCATTGAGCCTATTGTATTTAATTCCGATGCAATTTCTGTGTTTCATCGTCAATAAGAAGGTCCAAGGGATACAGTAAACCTGAAGTGAAGCAACGGAATTTATAACTAGTGTCACAGGGATGGTTCAAAACATAGACAGTAAGAAGAGTCAGTCTTCTTGTACTTAAGTCGGCATTGTGCCTTTTGTATTTAATTCCGATACAATTTCTGTGTTTCATCGTCAATAAGAAGGTCAGGGGGATACAGAAATCCTGAAGTTAAGCATCGGAATCTATGACTAGTGTCACAGGAACGGTTCAAATCATAGTCAGTAAGAAGAGTCAGTCTTCTTGTACTTAAGTCGGTATTGTCCCTTTTGTATTTAATTCCGATGCAATTTCTGTGTTTCATCGTCAATAAGAAGGTCCAATGGATACAGTAAACCTGAAGTGAAGCAACGGAATTTATAACTAGTGTCACAGGGATGGTTCAAAACATAGACAGTAAGAAGAGTCAGTCTTCTTGTACTTAAGTCGGCATTGTGCCTTTTGTATTTAATTCCGATGCAATTTCTGTGTTTCATCGTCACTAAGAAGGTCAGAGGGATACAGTAATCATGAAGTTAAGCACCGGAATCTATAACTAGAGTCACAGGAATGGTTCAAAGCATAGTCAGTAAGAAGAGTCAGACTTCTTGTAGTTAAGTCGGCATTGTGCCTTTTGTATTTAATTCCGATGCAATTTCTGTGTTTCATCGTCAATAAGAAAGTCCAAGGGATACAGTAATCCCTGAAGTGAAGCATCGGAATCTATAACTACTATCACAGAAATGGTTCAAAACATAGACAGCAGGAAAAGTCAGTCTTCTAGTACTTAAGTCGGCATTGTGCCTTTTCTATTTAATTCCGATGCAATTTCTGTGTTTCTTCGTCAATACGACGGTCAGAGGGATAAAGTAAACCTCAAGTGAAGCATCGGAATCTATAACTAGTGTCACAGTTATTGTTGAAAACATAGACAGTTGGAAGAGTCAGTCTTCTTGTACTTAAGTCGGCATTGTGCCTTTTGTATTTAATTCCGATGCAATTTCTGTGTTTCATCGTCAATAAGAAGGTCCAAGGGATACAGTAAACCAGAAATGAACCATCGGAATCTATAACAAGTGTCACAGGAATGGTTCAAAACATAGACAGTAGGAAAAGTCAGTATACATGTACTTAAGTCGGCATTGTGCCTTTTGTATTTAATTCCGATGCAATTTCTGTGTTTCATCGTCAATAAGAAGTTCAGAGGGATACAGTAATCCTGAAGTGAAGCATCGGAATCTATGACTAGTGTCACAGGAATGGTTCAAAACATAGTCAGTAAGAAGAGTCAGTCTTCTTGTACTTAAGTCATCATTTCGCCTTTTCTATTTAATTATGATGCAATTTCTCTGTTTCATCGTCAATAAGAAGGTCCAAGGAAAACAGTAAACCTGGAGTGAAGCATCGGAGTCCATAACTAGTGTCACAGGAATAGTTCAAAACATAGACAGTAAGAAGAGTCAATCTTCTTGTACTCGATTCGGCATTGTGCCATTTGTATTTAATTCCGATGCAATTTCTGTGTTTCATCGTCAATAAGAGGGTCAGAGGGATAAAGTAAACCTGAAGTGAAGCATCGGAATCTATAACTAGTGTCACAGGAAAGGTTCAAAACATAGTCAGTAAGAAGGGTCAGTCTTCTTGTACTTAAGTCGGCATTGTGCTTTTTGTATTTAATTCCGACGCAATTTCTGTGTTTCAACGTCAATAAGAAGGTCCAAGATATACAGTAAACGTGAAGTGAAGCATCGGAAACTATAACTAGCGTCACAGGAATGGCTCAAAAAATAATCAGTAAGAGGAGTCAGTCTTCTTGTACTTAAGTCATCATTGTGCATTTTCTATTTAATTCTGATGCAATTTCTGTGTTTCATCGTCAATAAGATGGTCCAAGGCATACAGTAAACCTGGAGTGAAGCATCGGAATCTATAACTAGTGTCACAGGAATGGTTCAAAACATAGACAGTAAGAAGAGTCAGTCTTCTTGTACTTAAGTCGGCATTGTGCCTTTTGTATTTAAGGCCGATGCAATTTCTGTGTTTCATCGACTTTAAAAAGGTCAGAGGGATACAGTAATCCTGAAGTTAAGCATCGGAATCTATGACTAGTGTCACAGGAATGGTTAAAAACATAGTCAGTAAGAAGAGTCAGTCTTCTTGTACTTAAGTCGGTATTTTGCCTTTTGTATTTAATTCCGATGCATTTTCTGTGTTTCATAGTCAATACGAAGGTAAGAGGAATACAGTACACCTGAAGTGAAGCATCGGAATCTATGACTAGTGTCACAGGAATGGTTCAAAACATAGACAGTAGGAAGAGTCAGTCTTCTTGTACTTTAGTCGGCATTGAGCCTATTGTATTTATTTCCGATGCAATTTCTGTGTTTCATCGTCAATAAGAAGGTCCAAGGGATACAGTGAACCTAAAGTGAAGCATCGGAATCCATAACTAGTGTCACAGGGATGGTTCAAAACATAGACAGTAAGAAGAGTCAGTCTTCTTGTACTTAAGTCGGCATTGTGCCTTTTGTATTTAATTCCGATGAAATTTCTGTGTTTCATCGTCAATAAGAAGGTCCAAGGGATAAAGTAAACCTGAAGTGAAGCAACGGAATTTATAACTAGTGTCACAGTAATGGTTCAAAACATAGACAGTAGGAAGAGTCAGTCTTCTTGTACTTAAGTCGGCATTGTGCCTTTTGTATTTAATTCCGATACAATTTCTGTGTTTCATCGTCAATAAGAAGGTCAGAGGGATGCAGAAATCCTGAAGTTAAGCATCGCAATCTATGCCTAGTGTCACAGGAATGGTTCAAATCATAGTCAGTAAGAAGAGTCAGTCTTCTTGTACTTAAGTCGGTATTGTCCCTTTTGTATTTAATTCCGATGCAATTTCTGTGTTTCATCGTTAATAAGAAGGTCCAAGGGATACAGTAAACCTGTAGTGAAGCAGCGGAATCTATAACTAGCGTCACAGGGACGGTTCAAAACATAGATAGTAAGATGAGTCAGTTTTCTTGTACTTAAATCGGCATTGTGCTTTTTGTATTTAATTCCGATGCAATTTCTGTGTTTCATCGTCACTAAGAAGGTCAGAGAGATACAGTAATCATGAAGTTAAGCATCGGAATCTATAACTAGAGTCACAGGAATGGTTCAAAGCATAGTCAATAAGAAGAGTCAGTCTTCTTGTACTTAAGTCGGCATTGTGCCTTTTGTATTTAATTCCGATGCAATTTCTGTGTATCATCGTCAATAAGAAGGTCCAAGGGATACAGTAAACCAGAAATGAACCATCGGATCTATAACAAGTGTCACAGGAATGGTTCAAAACATAGACAGTAGGAAAAGTCAGTCTACATATACTTAAGTAGGCATTGTGCCTTTTGTATTTAATTCCGATGCAATTTCTGTGTTTCATCGTCAATATGAAGGTCAGAGGGATGCAGAAATCCTGAAGTTAAGCATCGCAATCTATGCCTAGTGTCACAGGAATGGTTCAAATCATAGTCAGTAAGAAGAGTCAGTCTTCTTGTACTTAAGTCGGTATTGTCCCTTTTGTATTTAATTCCGATGCAATTTCTGTGTTTCATCGTCAATAAGAAGGTTCAAGGGATACAGTTAACCTGGAGTGAAGCATCGGAGTCCATAACTAGTGTCACAGGAATGGTTCAAAACATAGACAGTAAGAAGAGTCAATCTTCTTGTACTCAATTCGGCATTGTGCCATTTGTATTTAATTCCGATGCAATGTCTGTGTTTCATCGTCAATAAGAGGGTCAGAGGGATGCAGTAAACCTGAAGTGAAGCATCGGAATCTATAACTAGTGTCACAGGGAAGGTTCAAAACATAGACAGTAAGATGAATCAGTATTCTTGTACTTAAGTCGGCATTGTGCCTTTTCTATTTAATTCCGACGCAATTTCTGTGTTTCAACGTGAATAAGAAGGTCCAAGGGATACAGTAAACCTGAACTGAAGCATCGGAAACTATAACTAGCGTCACAGGAATGGTTCAAAAAATAATCAGTAAGAAGAATCAGTCTTCTTGTACTTAAGTCATCATTGTGCATTTTCTATTTAATTCTGATGCAATTTCTGTGTTCATCGTCTATAAGATGGTCCAAGGCATACAGTAAACCTGGAGAGAAGCATCGGAATCTATAACTAGTGTCACAGAGATGGTTCAAAACATAGACAGTAAGAAGAGTCAGTCTTCTTGTACTTAAGTCGGCTCTGTGCCTTTTGTATTTAAGGCCGATGCAATTTCTGTGTTTCATCGTCAATAAAAAAGTCAGAGGGATACAGTAATCCGGAAGTCAAGCATCGGTATCTATGACTAGTGTCACAGGAATGGTTAAAAACATAGTCAGTAAGAAGAGTCAGTATTCTTGTACTTAAGTCGCTATTGTGCCTTTTGTATTTAATTCCGATGCAATTTCTGTGTTTCATAGTCAATACGAAGGTAAGAGGGATACAGTAAACCTGAAGTGAAGCATCGGAATCTATGACTAGTGTCACAGGAATGGTTCAAAACACAGACAGTAGGAAGAGTCAGTCTTCTTGTACTTAAGTTATCATTGTGCCTTTTCTATTTAATTATGATGCAATTTCTCTGTTTCATCGTCAATAAGAAGGTCCAAGGAATACAGTAAACCTGGAGTGAAGCATCGTAATCTATAACTAGTGTCACATTAATGGTTCAAAACATAGACAGTAAGAAGAGTCAATCTTCTTGTACTCAATTCGGCATTGTGCCATTTGTATTTAATTCCGATGCAATTTCTGTGTTTCATCGTCATTAAGAGGGTCAGAGGGATACAGTTAACCTGAAGTGAAGCATCGGAATCTATAACTAGTGTCACTGGAAAGGTTCAAAACATAGTCAGTAAGAAGAGTCAGTCTTCTTGTATTTAAGTCGGCATTGTGCTTTTTGTATTTAATTCCGATGCAATTTCTGTGTTTCATCTAAATAAGAAGGTCCAAGGGATACAGTAAACCTGGAGTGAAGCATCGGAATCAATAACTAGTGTCACAGGGATGGTTCAAAACATAGATAGTAAGATGAGTCAGTATTCTTGTACTTAAGTCGGCATTGTGCCTTTTCTATTTAATTCCGACGTAATTTCTGTGTTTCAACGTCAATAAGATGGCCCAAGGCATACAATAAACCTGGAGTGAAGCATCGGAATTTATAACTAGTGTCACAGGGATGGTTCAAAACATAGACAGTAAGAAGAGTCAGTCTTCTTGTACTTAAGTCGGCATTGTGCCTTTTGTGTTTAAGGCCGATGCAATTTCTGTGTTTCATCGTCAATAAAAAGGTCAGAGGGATACAGTAATCCTCAAGTTAAGCATCGGAATCTATGACTAGTGTCACAGGAATGGTTAAAAACATAGTCAGTAAGAAGAGTCAGTCTTCTTGTACTTAAGTCGGTATTTTACCTTTTGTATTTAATTCCGATGCAATTTCTGTGTTTCATTGTCAATACGAAGGTAAGAGGAATACAGTAAACCTGAAGTGAAGCATCGGAATCTATGACTAGTGTCACAGGAATGGTTCAAAACATAGACAGTAGGAAGAGCCAGTCTTCTTGTACTTTAGTCGGCATTGAGCCAATTGTATTTAATTCCGACGCAATTTCTGTGTTTCATCGTCAATAAGAAGGTCCAAGGGATACAGTGAACCTGGAGTGAAGCATCGGAATCCATAACTCGTGTAACAGGTATGGTTCAAAACATAGACAGTAAGAAGAGTCAGTCTTCTTGTACTTAAGTCGGCATTGTGCCTTTTGTATTTAATTCCGATGAAATTTCTGTGTTTCATCGGCAATAAGAAGGTCCAAGGGATACAGTTAACCAGAAGTGAAGCAACGGAATTTATAACTAGTGTCACAGGAATGGTTCAAAACATAGTCAGTAAGAAGAGTCAGACTTCTGGTACTTAAGTCGGCATTGTGAGTTTTGTATTGAATTCCGATACAATTTCTGGGTTTCATCGTCAATAAGAAGGTCCATGTGATACAGAAAACCTGAAGTGAAGCAACGGAATTGATAACTAGTGTCACAGTTCTGGTTCAAAACATAGACAGTAGGAAGAGTCAGTCTTCTTGTACTTAAGTCGGCATTGTGCCTTTTGTATTTAATTCCGATACAATTTCTGTGTTTCATCGTCAATAAGAAGGTCAGAGGGATACAGAAATCCTGAAGTTAAGCATCGGAATCTATGACTAGTGTCACAGGAATGGTTCAAATCATAGTCAGTAGGAAGAGTCAGTGTCCTTGTACTTAAGTCGGTATTGTCCCTTTTGTATTTAATTCCGATGCAATTTCTGTGTTACATCGTTAATAAGAAGGTCCAAGGGATACAGTAAACCTGGAGTGAAGCATCGGAGTCCATAACTAGTGTCACAGGAATGGTTCCAAACATAGACAGTAAGAAAAGTCAATCTTCTTGTACTCAATTCGGCATTGTGTCATTTGTATTTAATTCCGATGCAATTTCTGTGTTTCATCGTCATTAAGAGGGTCAGAGGGATACAGTAAACCTGAAGTGAAGCATCGGAATCTATAACTAGTGTCGCAGGGATGGTTCAAAACATAGACAGTAAGATGAGTCAGTATTCTTGTACTTAAGTCGGCATTGTGCCTTTTCTATTTAATTCCGACGCAATTTCTGTGTTTCAACGTCAATAAGAACGTCCAAGGGATACAGTAAACCTGAACTGAAGCATCGGAAACTATAACTAGCGTCACAGGAATGGTTCAAAAAATAATCAGTTAGAAGAGTCAGTCTTCTTGTACTTAAGTCATCATTGTGCATTTTCTATTTAATTCTGATGCAATTTCTGTGTTTCATCGTCAATAAGATGGTCCAAGGCATACAGTAAACCTGGAGTGAAGCATCGGAATCTATAACTAGTGTCACAGGGATGGTTCAAAACATAGACAGTAAGAAGAGTCAGTCTTCTTGTACTTAAGTCGGCATTGTGCCTTTTGTATTTAAGGCCGATGCAATTTCTGTGTTTCATCGTCAATACAATGGTCAGAGGGATACAGTAATCCTGAAGTTAAGCATCGGAATCTATGACTAGTGTCACAGGAATGGTTAAAAACATAGTCAGTAAGAAGAGTCAGTCTTCTTGTACTTAAGTCGGTATTGTGCCTTTTGTATATAATTGCGATGCAATTTCTGTGTTTCATAGTCAATACGAAGGTAAGAGGGATACAGTAAACCTGAAGTGAAGCGTCGGAATCTATGACTAGTGTCACAGGAATGGTTCAAAACATAGACAGTAGGAAGAGTCAGTCTTCTTGTACTTTAGTCGGCATTGAGCCTATTGTATTTAATTCCGATGCAATTTCTGTGTTTCATCGTCAATAAGAAGGTCCAAGGGATACAGTAAACCTGAAGTGAAGCAACGGAATTTATAACTAGTGTCACAGGGATGGTTCAAAACATAGACAGTAAGAAGAGTCAGTCTTCTTGTACTTAAGTCGGCATTGTGCCTTTTGTATTTAATTCCGATACAATTTCTGTGTTTCATCGTCAATAAGAAGGTCAGAGGGATACAGAAATCCTGAAGTTAAGCATCGGAATCTATGACTAGTGTCACAGGAATGGTTCAAATCATAGTCAGTAAGAAGAGTCAGTCTTCTTGTACTTAAGTCGGTATTGTCCCTTTTGTATTTAATTTCGATGCAATTTCTGTGTTTCATCGTTAATAAGAGGGTCCAAGGGATACAGTAAACCTGTAGTGAAGCAGCGGAATCTATAACTAGCGTCACAGGGACGGTTCAAAGCCTAGATAGTAAGTTGAGTCAGTTTTCTTGTACTTAAGTCGGCATTGTGCTTTTTGTATTTAATTCCGATGCACTTTCTGTGTTTCATCGTCACTAAGAAGGTCAGAGGGATACAGTAATCATGAAGTTAAGCACCGGAATCTATAACTAGAGTCACAGGAATGGTTCAAAGCATAGTCAGTAAGAAGAGTCAGACTTCTTGTAGTTAAGTCGGCATTGTGCCTTTTGTATTTAACTCCGATGCAATTTCTGTGTTTCATCGTCAATAAGAAAGTCCAAGGGATACAGTAATCCCTGAAGTGAAGCATCGGAATCTATAACTACTATCACAGAAATGGTTCAAAACATAGACAGCAGGAAAAGTCAGTCTTCTAGTACTTAAGTCGGCATTGTGCCTTTTCTATTTAATTCCGATGCAATTTCTGTGTTTCTTCGTCAATACGACGGTCAGAGGGATAAAGTAAACCTCAAGTGAAGCATCGGAATCTATAACTAGTGTCACAGGAATTGTTGAAAACATAGACAGTTGGAAGAGTCAGTCTTCTTGTACTTAAGTCGGCATTGTGCCTTTTGTATTTAATTCCGATGCAATTTCTGTGTTTCATCGTCAATAAGAAGGTCCAAGGGATACAGTAAACCAGAAATGAACCATCGGAATCTATAACAAGTGTCACAGGAATGGTTCAAAACATAGACAGTAGGAAAAGTCAGTCTACATGTACTTAAGTCGGCATTGTGCCTTTTGTATTTAATTCCGATGCAATTTCTGTGTTTCATCGTCAATAAGAAGTTCAGAGGGATACAGTAATCCTGAAGTGAAGCATCGGAATCTATGACTAGTGTCACAGGAATGGTTCAAAACATAGTCAGTAAGAAGAGTCAGTCTTCTTGTACTTAAGTCATCATTTCGCCTTTTCTATTTAATTATGATGCAATTTCTCTGTTTCATCGTCAATAAGAAGGTCCAAGGAAAACAGT
This sequence comes from Schistocerca serialis cubense, assembly GCF_023864345.2. NCBI lineage: Eukaryota > Metazoa > Arthropoda > Insecta > Orthoptera > Acrididae > Schistocerca > Schistocerca serialis. The sequence goes on from NC_064645.1 coordinate 2,922,213, forward strand.
AAACCTGGAGTGAAGCATCGGAGTCCATAACTAGTGTCACAGGAATAGTTCAAAACATAGACAGTAAGAAGAGTCAATCTTCTTGTACTCAATTCGGCATTGTGCCATTTGTATTTAATTCCGATGCAATTTCTGTGTTTCATCGTCAATAAGAGGGTCAGAGGGATAAAGTAAAACTGAAGTGAAGCATCGGAATCTATAACTAGTGTCACAGGAAAGGTTCAAAACATAGTCAGTAAGAAGAGTCAGTCTTCTTGTACTTAAGTCGGCATTGTGCTTTTTGTATTTAATTCCGACGCAATTTCTGTGTTTCAACGTCAATAAGAAGGTCCAAGATATACAGTAAACCTGAAGTGAAGCATCGGAAACTATAACTAGCGTCACAGGAATGGCTCAAAAAATAATCAGTAAGAGGAGTCAGTCTTCTTGTACTTAAGTCATCATTGTGCATTTTCTATTTATTTCTGATGCAATTTCTGTGTTTCATCGTCAATAAGATGGTCCAAGGCATACAGTAAACCTGGAGTGAAGCATCGGAATCTATAACTAGTGTCACAGGGATGGTTCAAAACATAGACAGTAAGAAGAGTCAGTCTTCTTGTACTTAAGTCGGCATTGTGCCTTTTGTATTTAAGGCCGATGCAATTTCTGTGTTTCATCGTCTTTAAAAAGGTCAGAGGGATACAGTAATCCTGAAGTTAAGCATCGGAATCTATGACTAGTGTCACAGGAATGGTTAAAAACATAGTCAGTAAGAAGAGTCAATCTTCTTGTACTTAAGTCGGTATTTTGCCTTTTGTATTTAATTCCGATGCAATTTCTGTGTTTCATAGTCAATACGAAGGTAAGAGGAATACAGTAAACCTGAAGTGAAGCATCGGAATCTATGACTAGTGTCACAGGAATGGTTCAAAACATAGACAGTAGGAAGAGTCAGTCTTCTTGTACTTTAGTCGGCATTGAGCCTATTGTATTTATTTAAGATGCAATTTCTGTGTTTCATCGTCAATAAGAAGGTCCAAGGGATACAGTGAACCTAAAGTGAAGCATCGGAATCCATAACTAGTGTCACAGGCATGGTTCAAAACATAGACAGTAAGAAGAGTCAGTCTTCTTGTACTTAAGTCGGCATTGTGCCTTTTGTATTTAATTCCGATGAAATTTCTGTGTTTCATCGTCAATAAGAAGGTCCAAGGGATACAGTAAACCTGAAGTGAAGCAACGGAATTTATAACTAGTGTCACAGTAATGGTTCAAAACATAGACAGTAGGAAGAGTCAGTCTTCTTGTACTTAAGTCGGCATTGTGCCTTTTGTATTTAATTCCGATACAATTTCTGTGTTTCATCGTCAATAAGAAGGTCAGAGGGATGCAGAAATCCTGAAGTTAAGCATCGCAATCTATGCCTAGTGTCACAGGAATGGTTCAAATCATAGTCAGTAAGAAGAGTCAGTCTTCTTGTACTTAAGTCGGTATTGTCCCTTTTGTATTTAATTCCGATGCAATTTCTGTGTTTCATCGTTAATAAGAAGGTCCAAGGGATACAGTAAACCTGTAGTGAAGCAGCGGAATCTATAACTAGCGTCAGAGGGACGGTTCAAAACATAGATAGTAAGATGAGTCAGTTTTCTTGTACTTAAATCGGCATTGTGCTTTTTGTATTTAATTCCGATGCAATTTCTGTGTTTCATCGTCACTAAGAAGGTCAGAGAGATACAGTAATCATGAAGTTAAGCATCGGAATCTATAACTAGAGTCACAGGAATGGTTCAAAGCATAGTCAATAAGAAGAGTCAGTCTTCTTGTACTTAAGTCGGCATTGTGCCTTTTGTATTTAATTCCGATGCAATTTCTGTGTATCATCGTCAATAAGAACGTCCAAGGGATACAGTAAACCAGAAATGAACCATCGGATCTATAACAAGTTTCACAGGAATGGTTCAAAACATAGACAGTAGGAAAAGTCAGTCTACATATACTTAAGTAGGCATTGTGCCTTTTGTATTTAATTCCGATGCAATTTCTGTGTTTCATAGTCAATAAGAAGGTTCAAGGGATACAGTAAACCTGGAGTGAAGCATCGGAGTCCATAACTAGTGTCACAGGAATGGTTCAAAACATAGACAGTAAGAAGAGTCAATCTTCTTGTACTCAATTCGGCATTGTGCCATTTGTATTTAATTCCGATGCAATTTCTGTGTTTCATCGTCAATAAGAGGGTCAGAGGGATGCAGTAAACCTGAAGAGAAGCATCGGAATCTATAACTAGTGTCACAGGGAAGGTTCAAAACATAGACAGTAAGATGAATCAGTATTCTTGTACTTAAGTCGGCATTGTGCCTTTTCTATTTAATTCCGACGCAATTTCTGTGTTTCAACGTCAATAAGAACGTCCAAGGGATACAGTAAACCTGAACTGAAGCATCGGAAACTATAACTAGCGTCACAGGAATGGTTCAAAAAATAATCAGTAAGAAGAGTCAGTCTTCTTGTACTTAAGTCATCATTGTGCATTTTCTATTTAATTCTGATGCAATTTCTGTGTTTCATCGTCAATAAGATGGTCCAAGGCATACAGTAAACCTGGAGAGAAGCATCGGAATCTATAACTAGTGTCACAGAGATGGTTCAAAACATAGACAGTAAGAAGAGTCAGTCTTCTTGTACTTAAGTCGGCACTGTGCCTTTTGTATTTAAGGCCGATGCAATTTCTGTGTTTCATCGTCAATAAAAAAGTCAGAGGGATACAGTAATCCGGAAGTCAAGCATCGGTATCTATGACTAGTGTCACAGGAATGGTTAAAAACATAGTCAGTAAGAAGAGTCAGTCTTCTTGTACTTAAGTCGCTATTGTGCCTTTTGTATTTAATTCCGATGCAATTTCTGTGTTTCATAGTCAATACGAAGGTAAGAGGGATACAGTAAACCTGAAGTGAAGCATCGGAATCTATGACTAGTGTCACAGGAATGGTTCAAAACACAGACAGTAGGAAGAGTCAGTCTTCTTGTACTTTAGTCGGCATTGAGCCTATTGTATTTAATTCCGATGCAATTTCTGTGTTTCATCGTCAATAAGAAGGTCCAAGGGATACAGTGAACCCAGAGTGAAGCATCGGAATCCATAACTAGTGTCACAGGGATGGTTCAAAACATAGACAGTAAGAAGAGTCAGTCTTCTTGTTCTTAAGTCGACATTGTGCCTTTTGTATTTAATTCCGATGCAATTTCTGTGTTTCATCGTCAATAAGAAGGTCAGAGGGATACAGTAATCCTGAAGTTAAGCATCGGAATCTATGACTAGTGTCACAGGAATGGTTCAAAACATAGTCAGTAAGAAGAGTCAGTCTTCTTGTACTTAAGTTATCATTGTGCCTTTTCTATTTAATTATGATGCAATTTCTCTGTTTCATCGTCAATAAGAAGGGTCAAGGGATAGAGTAAAACTGGAGTGAAGCATCGGAGTCCATAACTAGTGTCACAGGAATGGTTAAAAACACAGACAGTAAGGAGAGTCAATCTTCTTGTACTCAATTCGGCATTGTGCCATTTGTATTTAATTCCGATGCAATTTCTGTGTTTCATCGTCAATAAGAGGGTCAGAGGGATACAGTAAACCTGAAGTGAAGCATCGGAATCTATAAGTAGTGTCACAGGAATGGTTCAAAACATAGTCAGTAGGAAGAGTCAGACTTCTTTTACTTAAGTCGGCATTGTGCCTTTTGTATTTCATTCCATTGCAATTTCTGTGTTTCATCGTCAGTAAGAAGGTCCAAGGGATACAGTAAACCTGGAGTGAAGCATCGGAGTCTATAACTAGTGACTCAGGAATGAATCAAAGCATAGACAGTAAGAAGAGTCAGTATTATTGTACTTAATTCGGCATTGTGCCTTTTGTATTTAATTCCAAAGCAATTTCTGTGTTTCGTCGTCAATACGAAGGTCAGAGGGATACAGTAAACCTGATGTGAAGTATCCGAATCTATAACTAGTGTCACAGGAATGGTTCAAAACATAGTAAGAAGAGTCAGTCTTCATGTACTAAAGTCGGCATTGCGTTTTTTGTATTTAATTCCGATGCAATTTCTTTTTTTCATCGTCAATAAGAAGGTCCAAGGGATACAGTAAAACTGGAGGTAAGCCTCGTAATCTATAACTAGTGTCACAGGAACGGTTCAAATCATAGACAGTAAGATGAGTCAGTATTCTTGTACTTCAGTTGGCATTGTGCTTTTTGTATTTAATTCCGATGCAATTTCTGTGTTTCATCGTCACTAAGAATGTCAGTGGTATACAGTAATCCAGAAATTAAGCATCGGAATCTATAACTAGTGTCACAGGAGTGGTTCAAAATATAGTCAGTAAGAAGAGTCAGTCTTCTTGTAGTTTAGTCGGCATTGTGCCTTTTCTGTTTCATTCCGATGCAATTTCTGTGTTTCATCGTCAATAAGAAGGTCAGAGGGATACAGTAAACCTCAAGTTAAGCCTCGGAATAAAAAACTAGTGTCACAGGAATGGTTCACAACACAGACAGTAGGAAGAGTCAGTCTTCTTGAACTTAAGTCGGCATTGTGCTTTTTCTATTTAATTCCGATGCGATTTCTGTGTCTCATCGTCAATAGGATGGTCCAAGGGATACAGTAAACCCGAAGTGAAGCATTGGAATCTATAACTAGTGTCACAGCAATGGTTCCAAACATAGTCAATAAGAAGAGTCAGTCTTCTTTTACTTAAGTCGGCATTGTGCCTTTTCAATTTAATTCTGATGCAATTTCTGTTTTTCATCGTCAATAAGAACGTCCCAGGGATACAGTAAACCTGGAGTGAAGCATCGGAATCTATAACTAGTGTCACAGGAATGGTTCAAAACATAGTCAGTAAGTAGAGTCAGTCTTCTTGTACTTAAGTCGGCATTGTGCCTTTTGTATATAATTCCGATGCAATTTCTGTGTTTAATCGACAATAAGAAGGTCAGAGGGATACAGTAAACCTGAATTGAAGCATCGGAATCCATAACTAGTGTCACAGGAATGGTTCAAACCATAGTCAGTAAGAAGAGTCCGTCTTCTTGTACTTAAGTCGGCATTGTGCATTTTGTATTTAAATCCGATGCAATTTCTGTGTTTCATCGCCAATAAGAAGGTCCAAGGGATACAGTAAACCTGAAGTGAAGCATCGAAATCTATAACTAGTATCACAGGAATGGTTCAAATCATTGACAGTAAGCAGAGTCAGTCTTCTTGTACTTAAGTCGGCATTGTGCCTTTTGTATTTATTTCTGATGCAATTACTGTGTTTCTTCGTCAATAAGAAGGTCCAAGGGAGACAGTAAACCTGGAGAGAAGCATCGGAATCTGTAACTAGTTTCACAGGAATGGTTCAAATCATAGACAATAAGAAGAGTCAGTCTTCTTGTACTTAAGTTGGCATTGTGAATGTTGTATTTAATTCCGATGCAATTTCTGTGTTTCATCGTCAATAGGAAGATCCAAGGGATACAGTAAACCTGGAGTGAAGCATCGGAATCTGTAACTAGTGTCACAGGAATGGTTCAAAAGATAGACAGTAAGAAGAGTCAGTCTTCTTGTACGTAAGTCGGCATTGTGCATTTTTTATTTAATTCCGATGCAATTTCTGCCTTTCATCGTCAATAAGTATGTCCAAGGGATACAGTAAACCTAGAGTGAAGCATCGGAATCTATATCTAGTGTCACAGGAATGGTTCAAAACATAGACAGTAAGAAGATTCAGTATTCTTGTACTTAAGTCGGCATTGCGCCTTATGTATTTAATTCCGATGTAATTTCTGTGTTTTATCGTCAATTAGAAGGTCAGAGGGATACAGTAAATGTGAAGTGAAGCATCGGAATCTATAACTAGTGTCACAGGAATGGTTCAAAACATAGTCAGTAAGTAGAGTCAGTCTTCTTGTACTTAAGTCGGCATTGTGCTTTTTTGTATTTAATTCCGATGCAATTTCTGGGTTTCATCGTCAATATGAAGGTCCAAGAGATACAGTGACAATGGAGTGAAGCATCGGAATCTATAACTAGTGTCACAGGAATGGTTCAAAACATAGACAGTAAGATGAGTCAGTCTTCTTGTACTTAATTCGGCATTGTGCTTTTTGTATTTAATTCCGATGCACTTTTTGTGTTTCATCGCCAACAAGAAGGTCCAAGGGATACAGTAAACCTGAAGTGAAGCATCAGACTCTATAACTAGTGTCACAGGAATGGTTCAAACATAGTCAGTAAGAAGAGTCAGTCTTCTTGTACTTAAGTCGGCAATGTGCCTTTTGTATTTAATTCCGATGCAATTTCTGTGTTTCATCGTCACTAATAAGGTCAGTGGGATACAGTTATCCTGAAGTTAAGCATCGGAATCTATAACTATTGTCACAGGAATGGTTCAAAACATAGTCAGTAAGAAGAGTCAGTCTTCTTGTATTTAAGTCGGCATTGTGCATTTTCTATTTAATTCCGATGCAATCTCTGTGTTTCATCGTCAATACGAAGGTCACAGGGATACAGTATACCGGAAATGAACCATCGGAATCTATAACTAGTGTCACAGGAATGGTTCAAAACATAGACATTAGGAAAAGTCAGTCTACATGTACTTAAGTCTGCTTTGTGCCTTTTGTATTTAATTCCGATGCAATTTCTGTGATTCATCGTCAATAAGAAGGTCACAGGGATACAGTAAACCTGAAGTGAAGCATCGGAATCTATAACTAGTGTCACAGGAATGGTTCGAATCATACACCGTAGGATGAGTCAGTCTTCTTGTACTTAAGTCGGTATTGTACCTTCTCTATTTAATTCCGATGCAATTTCTGTTTTTCATCGTCAATAAGATGGTCAGAGGGATACAGTAAACCTGAAGTGAAGCATCGGAAACTATATCTAGTTTCACAGGATTGATACAAAACATACAGAGTTGGGAGATTCAGTCTTCTTGTACTTAAGTCGGGATTGTGCCTTTTGTATTTTATTCCGATGCAATTTCTGTGTTTCACCGTCCATAAGAAGGTCCGAGGGATACAGTAAACGTCAAGTGAAGCATCGGAATAACAAACTAGTGTCACAGGAATGGTTCAAAATATTGAGAGTAGGAAGAGTCAGTCTTTTTGTACTTAAGACGGCATTGTGCTTTTTCTATTTAATTCCGATGCGATATCTGTGTCTCATCGTCAATAGGAATGTCCAAGGGATACAGTAAACCTGAAGTGAGGCATCGGAATATATAACTAGTGTCACAGGATAGTCCAAAACATAGTCAGTAAGAAGAGTCCGTCTTCTTGTACTCAAGTCGGCATTGTGCTTTTGTATTTCATTCCGATGCAATTTATGTGTTACATCGCCAATAAGAAGGTCCAAGGGATACAGTAAACCTGAAGAGAAGCATCAGAATCTATAACTAGTGTCACAGGAATGGTTCAAAACATAGTCAGTAAGAAGAGTCAGTCTTCTTGTACCTAAGTCGGCATTGTGCCTTTTATATTTAATTTCGATGCAATTCTGTGTTTCATCGTCACTAAGAAGGTCAGTGGGATACAGTTATCCTGAAGTTAAGCATCGGAATCTATAACTAGTGTCGCAGGAATGGTTCAAAACATAGTCAGTAAGAAGAGTCAGTCTTCTTGTAGTTAAGTCGGCATAGTGCCTTTTGTATTTAATTCCGATGCAATTTCTGTGTATCATCGTCAATAAGAAGGTCAGAGGGATACAGTAAACCTGAAGTGAAGCATCGGAATCTATAACTAGTGTCACAGGAATGGTTCGAAACGTAGACATTTGGAAGAGTCAGTCTTCTTGTACTTAAGTCGCAATTGTGCCTTTTGTATTTAATTCCGATGCAATTTCTGTGTTTCATCGTCAATAAGAATGTCCAAGGGATACAGTAAGCCTGAAATGAACCATCGGAATCTATAACTAGTGTCACAGGAATGGTTCATATCATAGACATTAGGAAAATTCAGTCTACATGTACTTATGTCTCCTTTGTGCCTTTTGTATTTAATTTCGATGCAATTTCTGTGATTCATCGTCAATAAGAAGCTCAGAGGGATACAGTAAACCTGAAGTGAAGCATCGGAATCTATAACTAGTGTCAAAGGAATGGTTCAAAACATAGTCAGTAGGAAGAGACAGTCTTCTTGTACTTAAGTCGGCATTGTGCCTTTTGTATTCAATTCCGATGCAATTTGTGTGTTTCATCGTTAATAAGAAGGTCGAAGGGATACAGTAAACCTGAAGTGAAGCATCGGAATCTATAACTAGTGTCACAGGAATGGTACAAAACATAGACAGTAGGAAGAGTCAGTCTTCTTGTACTTAACTTGGTATTGTGCCTTTTCTATTTAATTCCAATGCAATTTCTGTGTTTCGTCGTCAATAAGAAGGTCAGAGGGATACAGTAAACCTGAAGAGAAGCATCGGATTCGATGACTAGTGTCACAGGAATGGTTCAAAACATAGAGAGTTGGAAGTTTCAGTCTTCTTGTACTTAAGTCGGCATTGTGCCTTTTGTATTTTATTCCGATGCAATTTCTGTGTTTCATCGTCCATACGAAGGTCCGAGGGATACAGTAAACCTCAAGTGAAGCATCGGAATAAAAAACTAGTGTCACAGGAATGGTTCAAAACATAGAGAGTAGGAAGAGTCAGTCTTTTTGTACTTAAGTCGGCATTGTGCTTCTTCTATTTAGTTTCGATGCGATTTCTGTGTCTCATCGTCAATAGGAAGGTCCAAGGGATACAGTAAACCAGAAGTGAAGCATCGGAACCTATAACTAGTGTCACAGGAATGATTCAAAACATTGTCAGTAAAAAGAGTCAGTCTTCTTGTAGTTAAGTCGGCATTGAGCCTTTTGTATTTTATTCCGATGCCATTTCTGTGTTTCATCGTCAATAAGAAAGTCCAAGGGATACAGTAAACCTGAAGTGAAGCATCGGAATCTATACCTAGTGTCACAGGAATGGTTCAAAACATAGACAGTAGGAAAAGTCAGTCTACATGTACTTAAGTCGGCATTGTGCCTTTTGTATTTAATGCCGATGCAATTTCTGTGTTTCATCGTCAATAAGAAGGTCAGAGGGATACAGTAATCCTGACGTGAAGCATCGGAATCTATGACTAGTGTCACAGGAATGGTTCAAAACATAGTCAGTAAGTAGAGTCAGTCTTCTTGTACTTAAGTCGGCATTGTGCTTATTTGTATTTAATTCCGATGCAATTTCTGGGTTTCATCGTCAATATGAAGGTCCAAGAGATACAGTGACAATGGAGTGAAGCATCGGAATCTATAACTAGTGTCACAGGAATGGTTCAAAACATAGACAGTAAGATGAGTCAGTCTTCTTGTACTTAATTCGGCATTGTGCTTTTTGTATTTAATTCCGATGCACTTTTTGTGTTTCATCGCCAATAAGAACGTCCAAGGGATACAGTAAACCTGAAGTGAAGCATCAGACTCTATAACTAGTGTCACAGGAATGGTTCAAACATAGTCAGTAAGAAGAGTCAGTCTTCTTGTACTTAAGTCGGCAATGTGCCTTTTGTATTTAATTCCGATGCAATTTCTGTGTTTCATCGTCACTAATAAGGTCAGTGGGATACAGTTATCCTGAAGATAAGCATCGGAATCTATAACTATTGTCACAGGAATGGTTCAAAACATAGTCAGTAAGAAGAGTCAGTCTTCTTGTATTTAAGTCGGCATTGTGCATTTTCTATTTAATTCCGATGCAATTTCTGTGTTTCATCGTCAATACGAAGGTCACAGGGATACAGTATACCTGAAATGAACCATCGGAATCTATAACTAGTGTCACAGGAATGGTTCAAAACATAGACATTAGGAAAAGTCAGTCTACATGTACTTAAGTCTGCTTTGTGCCTTTTGTATTTAATTCCGATGCAATTTCTGTGATTCATCGTCAATAAGAAGGTCAGAGGGATACAGTAAACCTGAAGTGAAGCATCGGAATCTATAACTAGTGTCACAGGATTGGTTCAAAACATAGTCAGTAAGAAGAGTCAGTCTTCCTGTACTTAAGTCGGCATTGTGACTTTTGTATTTAATTCCGATGCAATTTGTGTGTTGCATCGTTAATAAGAAGGTCCAAGGGATACAGTAAACCTGAAGTGAAGCATCGGAATCTATAACTAGTGTCACAGGAATGGTTCGAAACATAGACAGTAGGAAGAATCAGTCTTCTTGTACTTAAGCCGGCATTGGGCCTTTTCTATTCAATTCCGATGCAATTTCTGGGTTTCATCGTCAGTAAGAAGGTCCAAGGGATACAGTGAAACTGAAGTGAAGCATCGGAATCTATAACTAGTGTCACAGGAATGGTTCAAGGCATAGTCAGTAAGAAGAGCCAGTCTTCTTGTACTTAAGTCGGCATTGTGCCTTTTCTTTTTAATTCCGATGCAATTTCTGTGTTTCATCGTCAATAACAAGGTCCAAGGGATACAGGGAAACTTAATTGAAGCATCGGAATCTGTAACTAGTTTCACAGGAATGGTTCAAAGCATAGTCAGTAAGAAGAGCCAGTCTTCTTGTACTTAAGTCGGCATTGTGCCTTTTGTATTTAATTCCGATGCAATTTCTGTGTTTCATCGTAAATAAGAAGGTCCAAGGATACAGTAAACCTGGAGTGAAGCATCTGAATCTGTAACTAGTGTCACAGGAATGGTTCAAAGCATAGACAGTAATAAGAGTCAGTCTTATTGTTCTTAAGTCAGCACTGTGCATTATTGATTTAATTCCGATGCAATTTCTGTGTTTCATCGTCAATAAGAAGGTCTAAGGGATTGAGTAAACCTTGAGTGAATCATCGTAATCTATATCTAGTGTCACAGGAATGGTTCAAAACATAGTCAGTAAGAAGAGTCTGTCTTTTGTACTTCAGTCGGCATTGTGCCATTTGTATTTAATTCCGATGCAATTTCTGTGTTTCATCGTCAATAAGAAGGCCCAAGGGATACAGTAAACGTGAAGTGAAGCATCGAAATCTATAACCAGTGACACAGTAATGGTTCAAAGCATAGACAGAAGAAGAGTCAGTCTTATTGTAGTTAAGTCGGCATTGTTTCTTTTGTATTTAATTCCGAGGCAATTTCTGTGTTTCAACGTCAATATGGAGGTCCAAGGGATACAGTAAACCTGGAGTGAAGCATCGGAATCTATAACTAGTGTCACAGGAATGGTTCAAAACATAGACAGTAGGAAGAGTCAGTGTTCTTGTACTTAAGCCGGCATTTTGACTTTTGTATTTTATTCCGATGCAATTTCATTGTTTCATCGTCAATAAGAATGTAAAAGGGATACAGTAAACCTGGAGTGAAGCATCGGAATCTATAACTAGTGTCAATGGTATGGTTCAAAACATAGTCAGTAAGAAGAGTCAGTCTTCTTCTACTTAAGTCGGCATTGTGTCTTTTCTCTTTAATTCCGATTCAATTACTGTGTTCATCGTCAATAAGAAGGTCCAAGGGATACACTAAACCTAGAGTGAAGCATCGGAATCTATAACTAGTGTCACAGAAATGGTTCAAAACATAGACATTAAGAAGAGTCAGTCTTCTTGTACTTAAGTCGGCATTGTGCCTTTTGTATTTAATTCCGATGCAATTTCTGTGTATCATCGTCAATAAGAAGGTCAGAGGGATACAGTAAACCTGAAGTGAAGCATCGGAATCTATAACTAGTGTCACAGGAATGGTTCGAAACGTAGACAGTTGGAAGAGTCAGTCTTCTTGTACTTAAGTCGCCATTGTGCCTTTTGTATTTAATTCCGATGCAATTTCTGTGTTTCATCGTCAATAAGAATGTCCAAGGGATACAGTAAGCCTGAAATGAACCATCGGAATCTATAACTAGTGTCACAGGAATGGTTCATATCATAGACATTAGGAAAAGTCAGTCTACATGTCCTTTTGTCTCCTTTGTGCCTTTTGTATTTAATTTCGATGCAATTTCTGTGATTCATCGTCAATAAGAAGCTCAGAGGGATACAGTAAACCTGAAGTGAAGCATCGGAATCTATAACTAGTGTCACAGGAATGGTTCAAAACATAGTCAGTAGGAAGAGACAGTCTTCTTGTACTTAAGTCGGCATTGTGCCTTTTGTATTTAATTCCGATGCAATTTGTGTGTTTCATCGTTAATAAGAAGGTCGAAAGGATACAGTAAACCTGAAGTGAAGCATCGGAATCTATAACTAGTGTCACAGGAATGGTACAAAACATAGACAGTAGGAAGAGTCAGTCTTCTTGTACTTAACTTGGTATTGTGCCTATTCTATTTAATTCCAATGCAATTTCTGTGTTTCGTCGTCAATAAGAAGGTCAGAGGGATACAGTAAACCTGAAGAGAAGCATCGGATTCGATGACTAGTGTCACAGGAATGGTTCAAAACATAGAGAGTTGGAAGTTTCAGTCTTCTTGTACTTAAGTCGGCATTGTGCCTTTTGTATTTTATTCCGATGCAATTTCTGTGTTTCATCGTCCATAAGAAGGTCCGAGGGATAAAGTAAACCTCAAGTGAAGCATCGGAATAAAAAACTAGTGTCACAGGAATGGTTCAAAACATAGAGAGTAGGGAGAGTCAGTCTTTTTGTACTTAAGTCGGCATTGTGCTTCTTCTATTTAGTTTCGATGCGATTTCTGTGTCTCATCATCAATAGGAAGGTCCAAGGGATACAGTAAACCTGAAGTGAAGCATCGGAACCTATAACTAGTGCCACAGGAATGATTCAAAACATAGTCAGTAAAAAGAGTCAGTCTTCTTGTGGTTAAGTCGGCATTGAGCCTTTTGTATTTTATTTCGATGCAATTTCTGTGTTTCATCGTCAATAAGAAAGTCCAAGGGATACAGTAAACCTGAAGTGAAGCATCGGAATCTATAACTAGTGTCACAGGAATGGTTCAAAACATAGATAGTAGGAAGAGTCAGTCTTCTAGTACTTAAGTCGGCATTGTGCCTTTTCTATTTAATTCCGATGCAATTTCTGTTTTTCTTCGTCAATACGACGGTCAGAGGGATAAAGAAAACCTGAAGTGAAGCATCGGATTCTATACCTAGTGTCACAGGAATTGTTCAAAACATAGACAGTTGGAAGAGTCAGTCTTCTTGTACTTAAGTCGGCATTGTGCCTTTTGTACTTAAGTCCGATGCAATTTCTGTGTTTCATCGTCAATAAGAAGGTCCAAGGGATACAGTAAACCTGGAGTGAGGCATCGGAATCTATAACAAGTGTCACAGGAATGGTTCAAAACATAGACAGTAGGAAAAGTCAGTCTACATGTACTTAAGTCGGCATTGTGCCTTTTGTATTTAATTCCGATGCAATTTCTGTGTTTCATCGTCAATAAGAAGGTCAGAGGGATACAGTAATCCTGAAGTGAAGCATCGGAATCTATGACTAGTGTCACAGGAATAGTACAAAACATAGTCAGTAAAAAGAGTCAGTCTTCTTGTACTTAAGTTCTCATTGTGCCTTATCTATTTAATTATGATGCAATTTCTCTGTTTCATCGTCAATAAGAAGGTCCAAGGAATACAGTAAACCTAGAGTGAAGCATCGTAATCTATAACTAGTGTCACATTAATGGTTCAATACATAGACAGTACGAAGAGTGAGACTTCTTTTACTTCATTCGGCATTGTACCTTTTGAATTTAATTCCGATGCAATTTCTGTGTTTCATCGTCAATAAGAAGGTCCAAGGGATACAATATACCTGGAGTGAAGCATCGGAGTCCATAACTAGTGTCACAGGAATGGTTCAAAACATAGACAGTAAGAAGAGTCAATCTTCTTGTACTCAATTCGGCATTGTGCCATTTGTATTTAATTCCGATGCAATTTCTGTGTTTCATCATCAATACGACGGTCCAAGGGATACAGTAAACCAGAAGTGAAGCATCGGAATCTACAACTAGTGTCACAGGAATTGTTCAAATCATAGTCAGTAAGAAGAGTCAGTCTTCTTGTACTTAAGTCGGCATTGTGCCTTGTCTATTTAATTCCGATGCAATTTCTGTGTTTCATCGTCAATAAGAAGGTCAGAGAAATACAGTGGACCTGAGGTGAAGCATCGGAATATATAACTAGTGTCACAGCAATGGCTCCAAGCATAGACAGTAAGAAGAGTCAGTCTTCTTGTACTTAAGTCGGCATTGTGCATTTTTTATTTAATTCCGATGCAATTTCTGTGTTTCGTCGCCAATAAGAAGGTCCAAAGGATACAGTAACCCTGAAGTGAAGCATCGGAATCTATAACTAATGTCACAGGAATGGTTCAAACATAGACAGCAGTAAAGAGTCAGTCTTCTTATACTTAAGTCGGCATTGTGCCTTTTGTATTTAGTTCCGATGCAATATCTGTGTTTCATCGTCAATAAGAAGGTCCTAGGGATACAGTAAACCTGAAGTGAAGCCTCGGAATCTACAACTAGTGTCACAGGAATTGTTCAAAACATACTCAGTAAGAAGAGCCAGTCATCTTGTACTTAAGTAGGCATTGTGCCTTTTGTATTCAATTCCGATGCAATTTCTGTGTTTCATCGTCAATAAGAAGGTCCAACGGATACAGTAAACCTGAAGTGAAGCATCGGAATCTATAACTAGTGTCACAGGAATGGTTCAAAACATAGGCAGTAAGAAGAGTCAGTCTTTTGCACTTAAGTCGGCATTGTACATTTTGTATTTCATTCAGATACAATTTCTGTGTTTCATCGTCAATGAGAAGGTCAGAGGGATACAGTAAACCTGAAGTGAAGCATCGGAATCTATAACTAGTGTCACAGGAATGGTTCAAAACATAGGCAGTAGGAAGATCCAGTCTTCTTGTCCTTAAGTCGGCATTGTGCCTTTTGTATTTAATTCCGATGCAATTTCTGTGTTTCATCGTCAATAATAAGGTCGAAGGGATACAGTAAACCAGGAGTGAAGCATCGGAATCGATAACTAGTGTCACAGGAATGGTTCAAAACATAGACAGTATGAAGAGTCAGCCTTCTTAGACTTAAGTCGGCATTGTGCCTTTTGTATTTAATTCCGATGCAATTTCTGTGTTTCATCGTCAATAAGAAGGTCCAAGGGATACAGTAAACCTAAAGTGAAGCATCGGAATCTATAACTAGTGTCACAGGAATTGTTCAAAACATAGACAGTTGGAAGATTCAGTCTTCTTGTACTTAAGTCGGCTTTGTGCCTTTTGTATTTAATTCCGATGCAATTGCTGTGTGTCATCGTCAATAAGAAGGTCCAAGGGATACAGTAAACCTGGAGTGAAGCATCGGAATCTATAACAAGTGTCACAGGAATAGTTCAAAACATAGACAGTAGGAAAAGTCAGTCTACATGTACTTAAGTCGGCATTGTGCCTTTTGTATTTAATTCCGATGCAATTTCTGTGTTTCATCGTCAATAAGAAGGTCAGAGGGATACAGTAATCCTGAAGTGAAGCATCGGAATCTATGACTAGTGTCACAGGAATGGTTCAAAACATAGTCAGTAAAAAGAGTCAGTCTTCTTGTACTTAAGTTCTCATTGTGCCTTTTCTATTTAATTATGATGCAATTTCTCTGTTTCATCGTCAATAAGAAGGTCCAAGGAATACAGTAAACCTAGAGTGAAGCATCGTAATCTATAACTAGTGTCACATTAAAGGTTCAAAACATAGACAGTACGAAGAGTGAGACTTCTTTTACTTCATTCGGCATTGTACCTTTTGATTTTAATTCCGATGCAATTTCTGTGTTTCATCGTCAATAAGAAGGTCCAAGGGATACAGTAAACCTGGAGTGAAGCATCGGAGTCCATAACTAGTGTCACAGGAATGGTTCAAAACATAGACAGTAAGAAGAGTCAATCTTCTTGTACTCAATTCGGCATTGTGCCATTTGTATTTAATTCCGATGCAATTTCTGTGTTTCATCATCAATACGACGGTCCAAGGGATACAGTAAACCAGAAGTGAAGCATCGGAATCTACAACTAGTGTAACAGGAATTGTTCAAATCATAGTCAGTAAGAAGAGTCAGTCTTCTTGTACTTAAGTCAGCATTATGCCTTGTCTATTTAATTCCGATGCAATTTCTGTGTTTCATCGTCAATAAGAAGGTCAGAGGGATACAGTGGACCTGAGGTGAAGCATCGGAATATATAACTAGTGTCACCGCAATGGTTCCAAGCATAGACAGTAAGAAGAGTCAGTCTTCTTGTACTTAAGTCGGCATTGTGCATTTTTTATTTAATTCCGATGCAATTTCTGTGTTTCGTCGCCAATAAGAAGGTCCAAAGGATACAGTAACCCTGAAGTGAAGCATCGGAATCTATAACTAATGTCACAGGAATGGTTCAAACATAGACAGCAGTAAAGAGTCAGTCTTCTTATACTTAAGTCGGCATTCTGCCTTTTGTATTTAGTTCCGATGCAATATCTGTGTTTCATCGTCAATAAGAAGGTCCTAGGGATACAGTAAACCTGAAGTGAAGCCTCGGAATCTACAACTAGTGTCACAGGAATGGTTCAAAACATACTCAGTAAGAAGAGCCAGTCATCTTGTACTTAAGTAGGCATTGTGCCTTTTGTATTCAATTCCGATGCAATTTCTGTGTTTCATCGTCAATAAGAAGGTCCAACGGATACAGTAAACCTGAAGTGAAGCATCGGAATCTATAACTAGTGTCACAGGAATGGTTCAAAACATAGGCAGTAAGAAGAGTCAGTCTTTTGCACTTAAGTCAGCATTGTACATTTTGTATTTAATTCAGATACAATTTCTGTGTTTCATCGTCAATGAGAAGGTCAGAGGAATACCGTAAACCTGAAGTGAAGCATCGGAATCTATAACTAGTGTCACAGGAATGGTTCAAAACATAGGCAGTAGGAAGATCCAGTCTTCTTGTCCTTAAGTCGGCATTGTGCCTTTTGTATTTAATTCCGATGCAATTTCTGTGTTTCATCGTCAATAATAAGGTCGAAGGGATACAGTAAACCAGGAGTGAAGCATCGGAATCTATAACTAGTGTCACAGGAATGGTTCAAAACATAGAGAGTATGAAGAGTCAGCCTTCTTGTACTTAAGTCGGCATTGTGCCTTTTGTATTTAATTCCGATGCAATTTCTGTGTTTCATCGTCAATAAGAAGGTCCAAGGGATACAGTAAACCTAAAGTGAAGCATCGGAATCTATAACTAGTGTCACAGGAATGGTTCAAAACATAGAGTGTAGGAAGAGTCAGTCTTCTTCTACTTAAGTCGGCATTGTACCTTTTGTATTTAATTCCGATGCACTATCTGTGTTTCATCGTCACTACGAAGGTCCAAGGGATGGAGTAATCCTGAAATGAAGCATCGGAATCTGTAACTAGTGTCACAGGAATGGTTCAAAGCATAGACAGTAGGAAGATTCAGTCTACATGTACTTAAGCCGGTATTGTGCCTTTTGTATTTATTTCCGATGCAATTTCTGTGTTTCATCGTCAATAAGAAGGTCAGAGGGATACAGTAAAACTGAAGTGAAGCATCGGAATCTATAACTAGTGTCACAGGAATGGTTCAAAACATACTCAGTAAGAAGAGCCAGTCATCTTGTACTTAAGTAGGCATTGTGCCTTTTGTATTCATTTCCGATGCAATTTCTGTGTTTCATCGTCAATAAGAAGGTCCAACGGATACAGTAAACCTGAAGTGAAGCATCGGAATGTTTAACTAACGTCACAGGAATGGTTCAAAACATAGACAGTAAGAAGAGACAGTCTGCTTGTACTTAAGATGTCATTGTGCCTTTTCTATTTAATTCCGATGCAATTTCTGTGTTTCATCGTCAATACGAAGGTCCAAGGGATACAGTAAACCGGAAGTGCAGCATCTTAATCTATAACTAGTGTCACAGGAATGGTTCAAAACATAGTCAGTAAGAAGAGTCATCTCCTTGTACTTAAGTCCGCATTGTGCCTTTTGTATTTAATTCCGATGCAATTTCTGTGTTTCGTCGTCAATAAGAAGGTCCAAGGTATACAGTAAAAATGAAGTGAAGCATCCGAATCTATAACTAGTGTCACAGGAATGGTTCAAAGCATATCCAGTGAGAAGAGTCAGTCTGCTTGTACTTAAGACGGCATTGTGCCTTTTCTATTTTATTCCGATGCAATATCTGTGTTTCGTCGCCAATACGAAGGTCAGAGGGATACAGTGAACCTGAAGTGAAGCATCGGAATCTACAACTAATGTCACAGGATTCGTTCAAACATAGACAGTAGGAAGAGTCAGTCTTCTTGTACTTAAGTCGGCATTGTGCATTTTGTTCTTTGTTCCGATGCAATTTCTGTGTTTCGTCGTCAATAGGAAGGTCGAAAGGATACAGTAAACCTGAAGTGAAGCATCGGAAACAATAACTAATGTCACAGGATTCGTTCAAACATAGTCAGTAGGAAGAGTCAGTCTTCTTGTACTTGAGTCAGCATTGTGCTTTTAGTATTTAATTCCGATGCAATTTTTGTGTTTCGTCGTCAATACGAAGGTCCAAGGGATACAGTAAACCAGAAGTGAAGCATCGGAATCTATAACTAGTGTCACAGGAATGGATCAAAACATTGTCAGTAAGAACAGTCAGTCTGCTTGTACTTAAGTCGGCATTGTACCTTTTGTATTTAATTCCGATGCAATTTCTGTGTTTCATCGTCAGTAAGTTGGTCCAAGGGATACAGTAAACCTGAAGTGAAGCATCGGAATCTATAACTAGTGTCACAGGAATGGATCAAGATAGAGTCAGTAAGAAGAGTCAGTCATCTTGTACTTAAGTCGACATTGTGCCTTTTGTATTTAATTCCGATGCAATTTCTGTGTTTCATCGTCAATTAGAAGGTCCAAGGGATACAGTAAACCTGAAGTGAAGCATCGGAATCCAAAACTAGTGTCACAGGAATGGTTCAAAACATAGACAGTAAGAAGAGTAAGTCTTCTTAAGTAGGCATTGTGCCTTTTGTATTTAATTCCAATGCAATTTCTGTGTTTCATCGTCAATAAGAAGGTCAGAGGGATACAGTAAGCCTGAAGT
Organism: Schistocerca serialis cubense; assembly: GCF_023864345.2. Classification (NCBI taxonomy): domain Eukaryota; kingdom Metazoa; phylum Arthropoda; class Insecta; order Orthoptera; family Acrididae; genus Schistocerca; species Schistocerca serialis. The sequence goes on from NC_064645.1 coordinate 2,941,293, forward strand.
GAAGCATCGGAATCTATAACTAGTGTCACAGGAATGGTTCAAAACATAGGCAGTATGAAGATTCAGTCTTCTTGTCCTTAAGTCAGCATTGTGCCTTTTGTATTTAATTGCGATGTAATTTCTGTGTTTCATCGTCAATATGAAGGTCCAAGGGATACAGTAAACCTGGAGTGAAGCATCGGACTCTATAACTAGTGTCACAGGAACGGTTCAAAACATAGACAGTAAGAAGAGTCAGCCTTCTTGTACTTAATTCGGCATTGTTTCTTTTGTATTTAATTCCGATGCAATTTCTGTGTTTCATCGTCAATAAGAAGGTCCAAGGGATACAGTAAACCTGAAGTGATGCATCGGAATCTATAACTAATGTCACAGGAATGGATCAAGTTATAGTCAGTAAGAAGAGTCAGTCCTGTTGTACTTAAGTCGGCATTGTGCCTTTTGTATCTAATTCCGATGCAATTTCTGTGTTTCATCGTCAATAAGAAGGTCCATGGGATACAGTAAACCTGAAGTGAAGCATCGGAATCCATAACTAGTGTCACAGGAATGGTTCAAAACATAGTCAGTAAGAAGAGTCAGCCTTCTTGTACGGAAGTCGGCATTGTGCCTTTTGTATTCAATTCCGATGAAATTTCTGTGTTTCATCATCAATACGACGGTCCAAGGGATACAGTAAACCAGAAGTGAAGCATCGGAATCTACAACTAGTGTCACAGGAATTGTTCAAATCATAGTCAGTAAGAAGAGTCAGTCTTCTTGTACTTAAGTCGGCATTGTGCCTTGTCTATTTAATTCCGATGCAATTTCTATGTATCATCGTCAATAAGAAGGTTAGAGGGATACAGTGGACCTGAGGTGAAGCATCGGAATATATAACTAGTGTCACAGCAATGGTTCGAAACATAGACAGTAAGAAGAGTCAGTCCTCTTGTCCTTAAATCGGCATTGTGCCTTTTGTATTCAATTCCGATGAAATTTCTGTGTTTCATCATCAATACGACGGTCCAAGGGATACAGTAAACCAGAAGTGAAGCATCGGAATCTATAACTGGTGTCACAGGAATGGTTCAAAACATAGACAGTTTGAAGAGTCAGCCTTCTTGTACTTAAGTCGGCATTGTGCCTTTTGTATTTAATTCCGATGCAATTTCTGTGTTTCATCGTCAATAAGAAGGTCCAATGGATACAGTAAACCTAAAGTGAAGCATCGGAATCTATAACTAGTGTCACAGGAATGGTTCAAAACATAGAGAGTACGAAGAGTCAGTCTTCTTCTACTTAAGTTGGCATTGTACCTTTTGTATTTAATTCCGATGCACTATCTGTGTTTCATCGTCATTAGGAAGGTCCAAGGGATGCAGTAATCCAGAAATGAAGCATCGGAATCTGTAACTAGTGTCACAGGAATGGTTCAAAACATAGACAGTAGGAAGATTCAGTCTACATGTACTTAAGCCGGTATTGTGCCTTTTGTATTTATTTCCGATGCAATTTCTGTGTTTCATCGTCAATAAGAAGGTCAGAGGGATACAGTAAAACTGAAGTGAAGCATCGGAATCTATAACTAGTGTCACAGGAATGGAACAAGATATAGTCAGTAAGAAGAGTCAGTCTTTTTGGACTTAAGTCGGCATTGTGCCTTTTGTATCTAATTCCGATGCAATTTCTGTGTTTCATCGTCAATAAGAAGGTCCATGGGATACAGTAAACCTGAAGTGAAGCATCGGAATCTATAACTAGTGTCACAGGAATGGTCCAAAACATAGTCAGTAAGAAGAGTCAGTCTTCTTGTTCTTAAGTCGGCATTTTGCCTTTTGTAATTAATTCCGATGCAATATCTGCGTTTCATCGTTAATAAGGACATCAGAGGGATACAGTAAACCTGAAGTGAAGCATCGGAATCTATATCTACTGTCACAGGAATGGTTCAAAACAGTCAGTAAGAAGAGTCAGTCTTCTTGTACTTAAGTCGCCATTTTGCCCTTTGTATTTAATTCCGATGCAATTTCTGTGTTTCATCGTCAATAAGAAGGTCCAAGGGACACAGTAAACCTGAAGTGAAGCATCGGAATCTGTAACTAGCGTCACAGGAATGGTTCAAAACATAGACACTAAGAAGAGTCAGTCTGCTTGTACTTAGGGCGGCATTGTGCCTTTTCTATTTAATTCCGATGCAATTTCTGTGTTTTAATGTCAATAAGAAGGTCAGAGGGATACAGTGGACCTGAGGTGAAGCATCGGAATCTATAACTAGTGTCACAGCAATGGTTCGAAACATAGACAGTAAAACAGTCAGTCTTCTTGTACTTAAGTCGGCATTGTGCATTTTCTATTTAATTCCGATGCAATTTCTGTGTTTCGTCCCCAATAAGAAGGTCCAAAGGATACAGTAACACTGAAGTGAAGCATCGGAATCTATAACTAACGTCACAGGAATGGTTCAAACATAGACAGCAGTAAAGAGTCAGTCTTCTTATACTTAAGTCGGCATTGTGCCTTTTGTATTTAGTTCCGATGCCATTTCTGTGTTTCATCGTCAATAAGAAGGTCCTAGGGATACAGTAAACCCGAAGTGAAGCCTCGGAATCTACAAGTAGTGTCACAGGAGTGGTTCAAAACATACTCAGTAAGAAGAGCCTGTCATCTTGTACTTAAGTAGGCATTGTGCCTTTTTTATTCAATTCCGATGCAATTTCTGTGTTTCATCGTCAATAAGAAGGTCCAACGGATACAGTAAACCTGAAGTGAAGCATCGGAATCTTTAACTAGCGTCACAGGAATGGTTCAAAACATAGACACTAAGAAGAGTCAGTCTGCTTGTACTTAAGACGGCAGTGTGCAATTTCTATTTAATTCCGATGCAATTTCTGTTTCATCGTCAATACGAAGGTCCAAGGGATACAGTAAACCGGAAGTGAAGCATCGTAATCTATATCTAGTGTCACAGGAATGGTTCAAAACATAGTCAGTAAGAAGAGTCAGTCTTCTTGTACTTAAGGCAGCATTGTGCCTTTTGTATTTATTCCGATGCAATATCTGTGTTTCATCGTTAATAAGAACGTCAGAGGGATACAGTAAACCTGAAGTGAAGCATCGGGATCTCTAACTAGTGCCACAGGAATTGTTCAAATCATAGTCAGTAAGAAGAGTCAGTCTTCTTGTACTTAAGTCGGCATTGTGCCTTTTGTATTTAATTCCGATGCAATTTCTGTGTTTCGTCGTCAATAAGAAGGTCCAAGGTATACAGTAAACCTGAAGTGAAGCATTCGAATCTATAACTAGTGTCACAGGAATGGATCAATATATAGTCAGTAAGAAGAGTCAGTGTTCTTGTACTTAAGTCGGCATTGTGCCTTTTGTTTTTAATTCCGATGCAATTTCTGTGTTTCATCGTCAATAAGAAGGTCCAAGGGATACAGTAAACCTGAAGTGAAGCATCGGAATCCATAACTAGTGTCACAGGAATGGTTCAAAACATAGACAGTAAGAAGAGACAGTCTTCTTGTACCTAAGTTGGCATTGTGCCTTTTCTATTTAATTCCGATGCAATTTCGGTGTTTCATCGTCAATAAGAAGGTCCAAGGGATACAGTAAACCTTGTGTGAAGCATCGGAATCTATAACTAGTGTCACAGGAATGGTTCAAAACATAGACAGTAAGAAGAGTCAGTCTTCTTGCACTTAAGTCGGCATTGTGCCTTTTGTATTTAATTAATATGCAATTTCTGTGTTTCATCGTCAATGAGAGGGTCAGAGGGATACAGTAAACCTGAAGTGAAGCATCGGCATCTATAACTAGTGTCACAGGAATGGTTCAAAACATAGGCAGTAAGAAGATCCAGTCATTTTGTCCTTTAGTCGGCATTGTGCCTTTTGTATTTAATTCCGATGCAATTTCTGTGTTTCATCGTCAATAATAAGGTCCAAGGGATACAGTAAACCTGAAGTGAAGCATCGGAATCTATAACTAGTGTCACAGGAATGAATCAAGGTATACTCAGTAAGAGGAGTCAGTCTTCTCGTACTTAGGTCGGCACTGTGTCCTTTGTATTTAATACCGATGCAATTTCAGTGTTTCATCGTCAATAAGAAGGTCCAAGGGATACAGTAAACCTGAAGTGAAGCATCGGAATCCATAACTAGTGTCACAGGAATGGTTCAAAGCATAGTCAGTAAGAAGAGTCAGTTTTCTTGTACTTCATTGGGCATTGTGCCTTTTGTATTTAATTCCCATGCAATTTCTGTGTTTCATCGTCAATACGAAGGTCCAAGGGATACAGTAAACCAGAAGTGAAGCATTGAATCTATAACTAGTGACACAGGAATGGTTCAAAGCATAGTCAGTAAGAAGAGTCAGTCTTCTTGTACTTAAGTCGGCATTGTGCCTTTTGTATTTAATTCCGATGCAATATCTGTGTTTCATCGTTAATAAGAAGGTCAGAGGGATACAGTAAACCTGAAGTGAAGCATCGTAATCATTAACTAGTGTCACAGGAATGGTTCAAAACAGTCAGTAAGAAGAGTCAGTCTTCTTGTACTTAAGTCGGCATTGTGCCTTTTGTATTTAACTCCGTTGCAGTTTCTGTGTTTCATCGTCAATAAGAAGGTCCAAGGGATAGAGTGAACCTATAGTGAAGCATCGGAATCTATAACTAGTGTCACAGGAATGGTTCAAAACATAGACAGTAGGGAGATTCAGTCTACATGTACTTAAGCCGGTATTGTGCCTTTTGTATTTATTTCCGATGCAATTTCTGTGTTTCATCGTCAATAAGAAGGTCAGAGGGATACACTAAACCTGAAGTGAAGCATCGGAATCTATAACTAGTGTCACAGGAATGGTTCAAAACATATCCAGTGAGAAGAGTCAGCCTGCTTGTACTTAAGTCGGCATTGTGCCTTTTCTATTTACTTCCGATGCAATTTCTGTGTTTCGTCGCCAATAGGATAGTCCAAAGGATACAGTAAACCTGAAGTGAAGCATCGGAATCTACAACTAATGTCACAGGATTCGTTCAAACATAGACAGTAGGAAGAGTCAGTCTTCTTGTACTTAAGTCGGCATTGTGCCTTTTGTATTTTGTTCCGATGCAATTTCTGTGTTTCGTTGCCTTTAGGAAGGTCGAAAGGATACAGTAAACCTGAAGTGAAGCATCGGAAACAATAACTAATGTGACAGGATTCGTTCAAACATAGTCAGTAGGAAGAGTCAGACTTCTTGTACTTGAGACAGCATTGTGCCTTTTTGTATTTAATTCCGATGCAATTTTTGTGTTTCGTCGTCAATACGAAGGTCCAAGGGATACAGTAAACCCGAAGTGAAGCATCGGAATCTATAACTAGTGTCACAGGAATGGATCAAGATAGAGTCAGTAAGAAGAGTCAATCATCTTGTACTTAAGTCGACATTGTGCCTTTTGTATTTAATTCCGATGCAATTTCTGTGTTTCATCGTCAATTAGAAGGTCCAAGGGATACAGTAAACCTGAAGTGAAGCATCGGAATCCAAAACTAGTGTCACAGGAATGGTTCAAAAAATAGTCAGTAAGAAGAGTAAGTCTTCTTAAGTAGGCATTGTGCCTTTTGTATTTAATTCCGATGCAATTTCTGTGTTTCGTCGTCAATAAGAAGGTCAGAGGGATACAGTAAGCCTGAAGTGAAGCATCGAAATCTATAACTAGTGTCACAGGAATGGAACAAGCTATAGTCAGTAAGAAGAGTCAGTCTTTTTGTACTTAAGTCGGCATTGTGCCTTTTGTATCTAATTCCGATGCAATTTCTGTGTTTCATCGTCAATAAGAAGGTCCATGGGATACAGTAAACCTGAAGTCATGCATCGGAATCCATAACTAGTGTCACAGGATTGGTTCAAAACATAGTCAGTAAGAAGAGTCAGTCTTCTTGTACGTAAGTCGGCATTGTGCCTTTTGTATTTAATTCCGATGAAATTTCTGTGTTTCATCATCAATACGACGGTCCTAGGGATAGAGTAAACCAGAAGTAAAGCATCGGAATATGTAACTAGTGTCACAGGAATGGTTCAAAACGTAGTCAGTAAGAAGAGTCAGTCTTCTTGTACTTAATTCGGCATTGTGCCTTTTGTATTTAATTCCGATGCAATATCTGCGTTTCATCGTTAATAAGAACGTCAGAGGGATACAGTAAACCTGAAGTGAAGCATCGGAATCTATATCTAGTGTCACAGGAATGGTTCAAAGCAGTCAGTAAGAAGAGTCAGTCTTCTTGTACTTAAGTCGCCATTTTGCCTTTTGTATTTAATTCCGATGCAATTTCTGTGTTTCGTCGTCAATAAGAAGGTCAGAGGGATACAGTAAACCTGAAGTGAAGCATCGGAATCCACAACTAGTGTCACAGGAATGGTTCAAAACATAGACAGTAAGAAGTGACAGTCTTCTTGTACCTAAGTCGGCATTGTGCCTTTTGTATTTAATTGCGATGTAATTTCTGTGTTTCATCGTCAATGAGAAGGTTCAAGGGATCCAGTGAACCTGGAGTGAAGCATCGGACTCTATAACTAGTGTCACAGGAACGGTTCAAAACATAGACAGTAAGAAGAGTCAGCCTTCTTGTACTAAATTCGGCATTGTTTCTTTTGTATTTAATTCCGATGCAATTTCTGTGTTTCATCGTCAATAAGAAGGTCCAAGGGATACATTAACCCTGAAGTGAAGCATCGGAATCTATAACTAATGTCACAGGAATGGTTCAAACATAGTGAGCAGTAGAGAGTCAGTCTTCTTATACTTAAGTCGGCATTGTGCCTTTTGTATTTAGGTCCGATGCAATTTCTGTGTTTCTTCGTCAATAAGAAGTTCCAAGGGATACATTAAACCTGAACTGAAGCATCGGAATCCATAACTAGTGTCACAGGAATGGTTCAAAACATAGACAGTAAGAAGAGACAGTCTTCTTGTACCTAAGTCGGCATTGTGCCTTTTGTATTCAATTCCGATGCAATTTCTGTGTTTCATCGTCAATAAGAAGGTCCAACGGATACAGTAAACCTGAAGTGAAGCATCGGAATCTTTAACTAGCGTCACAGGAATGGTTCAAAACATAGACACTAAGAAGAGTCAGTCTGTTTGTACTTGAGACGGCATTGTGCCTTTTCTATTTAATTCCGATGCAATTTCTGTGTCTCATCGTCAATACGAAGGTCCAAGGGATACGGTAAACCGGAAGTGAAGCATCGTAATCTATAACTAGTGTCACAGGAATGGTTCAAAGCATAGTCAGTAAGAAGAGTCAGTCTTCTCGTACTTAAGTCAGCATTGTGCCTTTTGTATTTAATTCCGATGCAATATCTGTGTTTCATCGTTAATAAGAACGTCAGAGGGATACAGTAAACCTGAAGTGAAGCCTCGGAATCTACAACTAGTGTCGCAGGAATGGTTCAAAACATACTCAGTAAGAAGAGCCAGTCATTATGTACTTTAGTAGGCATTGTGCCTCTTGTATTCAATTCCGATGCAATTTCTGTGTTTCGTCGTCAATAAGAAGGTCCAAGGTATACAGTAAACCTGAAGTGAAGCATCCGAATCTATAACTAGTGTCACAGGAATGGATCAATATATAGTCAGTAAGAAGAGTCAGTGTTCTTGTACTTATGTCGGCATTGTGCCTTTTGAATTTAATTCCGTTGCAATTTCTGTGTTTCATCGTCAATAAGAAAGTCAGAGGGATACAGTAAACCTGAAGTGAGCATCGGAATCTATAACTAGTGTCACAGGAATGGTTCAAAACATAGTCAGTAAGAAGAGTCAGTCTTCTTGTCCTTAAGTCGGCATTGTGCCTTTTGTATTTAACTCCGTTGAAATTTCTGTGTTTCATCGTAAATAAGAAGGTCCACGGGATAGAGTGAACCTGAGGTGAAGCATCGGAAACTATAACTAGTGTCACAGGAATGGTTCAAAACATAGACAGTAGGAAGAGTCAGTCTTCTTCTACTTAAGTTGGCATTGTACCTTTTGTATTTAATTCCGATGCACTATCCGTGTTTCATCGTCATTAAGAACGTCCGAGGGATGCAGTAATCCTGAAATGAAGCATCGGAATCTATAACTAGTGTCACACGAATGGTTCAAAACATAGACAGTTGGAAGATTCAGTCTACATGTACTTAAGTCGGTATTGTGCCTTTACTATTTATTTCCGATGCAATATCTGTGTTTCATCGTCAATAAGAAGATCAGAGGGATACACTAAACCTGAAGTGAAGCATCGGAATCTATAACTAGTGTCACAGGAATGGTTCAAAACATATCCAGTAAGAAGAGTCAGTCTTGTTGTACTTAGGTCGGCATTGTGCCTTTTGTATTTATTTTCGATGCAATTTCTGTGTTTCATCGTCAATAAGAAGGTCCAAGGGATACAGCAAACCTGAAGTGAAGCATCGGAATCTTTAACTAGTGTCACAGGAATGGTTCAAAACATAGACACTAAGAAGAGTCAGTCTGCTTGTACTTAAGACGGCATTGTGCCTTTTCTATTCAATTCCGATGCAATTTCTGTGTTTCATCGTCAATAAGAAGGTCAGAGGGATACAGTGAGCCTGAGGTGAAGCATCGGAATCTATAACTAGTGTCACAGGAATGGATCAAAACATAGTCAGTAAGAAGAGTCAGTCTGCTTGTACTTAAGTTGTCATTGTGCCTTTTGTATTTAATTCCGATGCAATATCTGTGTTTCATCGTTAATAAGAAGGTCAGAGGGATACAATAAACCTGAAGTGTAGCATCGGAATCTACAACTAGTGTCACAGGAATGGTTCATATCATAGTCAGTAAGAAGAGTCAGTCTTCTTGTACTTAAGTCGGCATTGTGCCTTTTGTATATAATTCCGATGCAATTCCTGTGTTTCATCGTCAATAAGAAGGTCCAAGGGATACAGTAATCCCGAAGTGAAGCATCGGAATCTATAACTAGTGTCACAGGAATGGATCAAGATATAGTCAGTAAGAAGAGTCAGTCTTCTTGTACTTAAGTCGACATTGTGCCTTTTGTATTTAATTCCGATGAAATTTCTGTGTTTCATCGTCAATAAGAAGGTCCAAGGGAAACAGTAAACCTGAAGTGAAGCATCGGAATCCAAAACTAGTGTCACAGGAATGGTTCAAATCATAGTCAGTAAGAACGGTAAGTCTTCTTAATTCGGCATTGTGCCTTTTGTATTTAATTCCGATGCAATTTCTGTGTTTCATCGTCAATAATAAGGTCAGAGGGATACAGTGAACCTGAGGTGAAGCATCGGTATCTATAACTAGTGTCACAGGAATGGTTCAAAACATAGACAGTAGGAAGAGTCAGTCTTCTTGTACTTAAGTCGGCATTGTGCCTTTTCTATTTAATTCCGATGCAATTTCTGTGTTTCATCGTCAATAAGAAGGTCCAAGGGATACAGTAAACCTGGAGTGAAGCAACGGACACTATAAGTAGTGTCACAGGAACGGTTCAAAACATAGACAGAAAGAAGAGTCAGCCTTCTTGTACTTAAGTCGGCATTGTTTCTTTTGTATTTAATTCCGATGCAATATCTGTGTTTCATCGTCAATAAGAAGGTCCAAGGGATACAGTAAACCTGAAGTGAAGCATCGGAATCTGCAACTAGTGTCACAGGTATGGATCAAGATGTAGTCAGTAAGAAGAGTCAGTCTTGTTGTACTTAAGTCGGCATTGTGCCTTTTGTATCTAATTCCGATGCAATTTCTGTGTTTCATCGTCAAATAGAAGGTCCATGGGATACAGTAAACCTGAAGTGAAGCATCGGAATTCATAACTAGTGTCTCAGGAATGGTTCAAAACATAGTCAGTAAGAGGAGTCATTCTTCTTGTACTTAAGTTGGCATTCTGCCTTTTGTATTTAAATCCGATGCACTATCTGTGTTTCATCGTCATTAAGAAGGTCCAAGGGATACAGTAAACCTGAAATGAAGCATCGGAATCTATAACTAGTGTCACAGGAATGGTTCAAAACATAGACAGTAGGAAGATTCAGTCTACATGTACTTAAGTCGGTATTGTGCCTGTTGTATTTATTTCCGATGCAATTTCTGTGTTTCACCGTCAATAAGAAGGTCCAAGAGATACAGTAAACCTGAAGTGGAGCATCGGAAACTATAACTAGTGTCACTGGAATGGTTCAAACATAGACAGTAAGAAGAGTCAGTCTTCTTGTACTTAAGACAACATTGTGCCTTTTCTATTTAATTCCGAAGCAATTTCTGTGTTTCATCGTCAATAAGAAGGTCAGAGGGATACAGTGGACCTGAGGTGAAGCATCGGAATCTATAACTAGTGTCACAGCAATGGTTCGAAACATAGACAGTAAGAACAGTCAGTCTTCTTGTACTTAAGTCGGCATTGTGCATTTTCTATTTAATTAGGATGCAATTTCTGTGTTTCGTCGCCAATAAGAAGGTCCAAAGTATACAGTAACCCTGAAGTGAAGCATCGGAATCTATAACTAATGTCACAGGAATGGTTCAAACATAGACAGCAGTAAAGAGTCAGTCTTCTTATACTTAAGTCGGCATTGTGCCTTTAGTATTTAGTTCCGATGCAATTTCTGTGTTTCATCGTCAATACGAAGGTCCAAGGGATACAGTAAACCGGAAGAGAAGCATCGTAATCTATAACTAGTGTCACAGGAATGGTTCAAAACATAGTCAGTAAGAAGAGTCAGTCTTCTTGTACTTAAGTCAGCATTGTGCCTTTTGTATTTAATTCCGATGCAATATCTGTGTTTCATCGTTAATAAGAACGTCAGAGGGATACAGTAAACCTGAAGTGAAGCCTCGGAATCTACAACTAGTGTCACAGGAATGGTTCAAAACATACTCAGTAAGAAGAGCCAGTCATCTTGTACTTAAGTAGGCATTGTGCCTTTTGTATTCAATTCCGATGCAATTTCTGTGTTTCGTCGTCAATAAGAAGGTCCAAGGTATACAGTAAACCTGAAGGGAAGCATCCGAATCTGTAACTAGTGTCACAGGAATGGATCAATATATAGTCAGTAAGAAGAGTCAGTGTTTTTGTACTTAAGTCGGCATTGTGCCTTTTGTATTTAATTCCGATGCAATCTCTGTGTTTCATCGTCAATAAGAAGGTCCAAGGGATACAGTAAACCTGAAGTGAAGCATCGGAATCCATAACTAGTGTCACAGGAATGGTTCAAAACATAGACAGTAAGAAGAGACAGTTCTTGTACCTAGGTCGGCATTGTGCCTTTTGTATTTAATTCTGATGGAATTTCGGTGTTTCATCGTCAATAAGAAGGTCCAAGGGATACAGTAAACCTTGTGTGAAGCATCGGAATCTATAACTAGTGTCACAGGAATGGTTCAAAACACAGACAGTAAGAAGAGTCAGTCTTCTTGCACTTAAGTCGGCATTGTGCCTTTTGCATTTAATTCAGATGCAATTTCTGTGTTTCATCGTCAATGAGAAGGTCAGAGGGATACAGTAAACCTGAAGTGAAGCATCGGAATCTATAACTAGTGTCACAGGAATGGTTCAAATCATAGGCAGTAAGAAGATCGAGTCTTCTTGTCCTTTAGTCGGCATTGTGCCTTTTGTATTTAATTCCGATGCAATTTCTGCGTTTCATCGTCAATAATAAGGTCCAAGGGATACAGTAAACCTGAAGTGAAGCATCGGAATCTATAACTAGTGTCACAGGAATGAATCAAGGTATAGTCAGTAAGAGGAGTCAGCCTTCTCTTACTTAGGTCGGCACTGTGCCTTTTGTTTTTAATACCGATGCAATTTCAGTGTTTCATCGTCAATACGAAGGTCCAAGGGATACAGTAAACCTGAAGTGAAGCATCGGAATCCATAACTAGTGTCACAGGAATGATTCAAAACATAGTCAGTAAGAAGAGTCAGTCTTCTAGTACTTCATTGGGCATTGTGCCTTTTGTATTTAATTCCATGCAATTTCTGTGTTTCATCGTCAATACGAAGGTCCAAGGGATACAGTAAACCAGAAGTGAAGCATCGGAATCTATAACTAGTGACACAGGAATGGTTCAAAACATAGGCAGTTAGAAGAGTCAGTCTTCTTGTACTTAAGTCGGCATTGTGCCTTTTGCATTTAATTCCGATGCAATATCTGTGTTTCATCGTTAATAAGAAGGTCAGAGGGATACAGTAAACCTGAAGTGAAGCATCGTAATCCATTACTAGTATCACAGGAATGGTTCAAAACAGTCAGTAAGAAGAGTCAGTCTTCTTGTACTTATGTCGGCATTGTGCCTTTTGTATTTAACTCCGTTGCAATTTCTGTGTTTCATCGTCAAAAAGAAGGTCCAAGGGATAGAGTGAACCTGAGGTGAAGCATCGGAAACTATAACTAGTGTCACAGGAATGGTTCAAAACATAGACAGTAGGAAGAGTCAGTCTTCTTCTACTTAAGTTGGCATTGTACCTTTTGTATTTAATTCCGATGCACTATCTGTGTTTCATCGTCATTAAGAACGTCCGAGGGATGCAGTAATCTTGAAATGAAGCATCGGAATCTATAACTAGTGTCACACGAATGGTTCAAAACATAGACAGTAGGAAGATTCAGTCTACATGTACTTAAGTCGGTATTGTGCCTTTACTATTTATTTCCGATGCAATTTCTGTGTTTCATCGTCAATAAGAAGATCAGAGGGATACACTAAACCTGAAGTGAAGCATCGGAATCTATAACTAGTGTCACAGGAATGGTTCAAAACATATCCAGTAAGAAGAGTCAGTCTTGTTGTACTTAGGTCGGCATTGTGCCTTTTGTATTTATTTTCGATGCAATTTCTGTGTTTCATCGTCAATAAGAAGGTCCAAGGGATACAGCAAACCTGAAGTGAAGCATCGGAATCTTTAACTAGTGTCACAGGAATGGTTCAAAACATAGACACTAAGAAGAGTCAGTCTGCTTGTACTTAAGACGGCATTGTGCCTTTTCTATTCAATTCCGACGCAATTTCTGTGTTTCATCGTCAATAAGAAGGTCAGAGGGATACAGTGAACCTGAGGTGAAGCGTCGGAATCTATAACTAGTGTCACAGGAATGGATCAAAACATAGTCAGTAAGAAGCGTCAGTCTGCTTGTACTTAAGTTGTCAATGTGCCTTTTGTATTTAATTCCGATGCAATATCTGTGTTTCATCGTTAATAAGAAGGTCAGAGGGATACAATAAACCTGAAGTGTAGCATCGGAATCTACAACTAGTGTCACCGGAATGGTTCAAATCATAGTCAGTAAGAAGAGTCAGTCTTCTTGTACTTAAGTCGGCATTGTGCCTTTTGTATATAATTCCGATGCAATTCCTGTGTTTCATCGTCAATAAGAAGGTCCAAGGGATACAGTAATCCCGAAGTGAAGCATCGGAATCTATAACTAGTGTCACAGGAATGGATCAAGATATAGTCATTAAGAAGAGTCAGTCTTCTTGTACTTAAGTCGACATTGTGCCTTTTGTATTTAATTCCGATGAAATTTCTGTGTTTCATCGTCAATAAGAAGGTCCAAGGGATACAGTAAACCTGAAGTGAAGCATCGGAATCCAAAGCTTGTGTCACAGGAATGGTTCAAATCATAGTCAGTAAGAAGGGTAAGTCTTCTTAAGTCGGCATTGTGCCTTTTGTATTTAATTCCGATGCAATTTCTGTGTTTCATCGTCAATAATAAGGTCAGAGGGATACAGTGAACCTGAGATGAAGCATCGGTAACTATAACTAGTGTCATAGGAATGGTTCAAAACATAGACAGTAGGAAGAGTCAGTCTTCTTGTACTTAAGTCGGCATTGTGCCTTTTCTATTTAATTCCGATGCAATTTCTGTGTTTCATCGTCAATAAGAAGGTCCAAGGGATACAGTAAACCTGGAGTGAAGCAACGGACACTATAAGTAGTGTCACAGGAACGGTTCAAAACATAGACAGAAAGAAGAGTATGCCTTCTTGTACTTAAGTCGGCATTGTTTCTTTTGTATTTAATTCCGATGCAATATCTGTGTTTCATCGTCAATAAGAAGGTCCAAGGGATACAGTAAACCTGAAGTGAAGCATCGGAATCTGCAACTAGTGTCACAGGTATGGATCAAGATGTAGTCAGTAAGAAGAGTGAGTCTTGTTGTACTTAAGTCGGCATTGTGCCTTTTGTATCTAATTCCGATGCAATTTCTGTGTTTCATCGTCAAATAGAAGCTCCATGGGATACAGTAAACCTGAAGTGAAGCATCGGAATTCATAACTAGTGTCACAGGAATGGTTCAAAACATAGTCAGTAAGAAGAGTCATTCTTCTTGTACTTAAGTTGGCATTCTGCCTTTTGTATTTAAATCCGATGCACTATCTGTGTTTCATCGTCATTAAGAAGGTCCAAGGGATACAGTAAACCTGAAATGAAGCATCGGAATCTATAACTAGTGTCACAGGAATGGTTCAAAACATAGTCAGTAGGAACATTCAGTCTACATGTACTTAAGTCGGTATTGTGCCTGTTGTATTTATTTCCGATGCAATTTCTGTGTTTCATCGTCAATAAGAAGGTCAGAGGGATACAGTTAACTTGAAGTAAAGCATCGGAATCTATAACTAGTGTCACTGGAATGGTTCAAACATAGACAGTAAGAAGAGTCAGTCTTCTTGTACTTAAGACAACATTGTGCCTTTTGTATTTAATTCCGATGCAATTTCTGTGTTTCATCGTCAATAAGAAGGTCAGAGGGATACAGTGGACCTGAGGTGAAGCATCGGAATCTATAACTAGTGTCACAGCAATGGTTCGAAACATAGACAGTAAGAACAGTCAGTCTTCTTGTACTTAAGTCGGCATTATGCATTTTCTATTTAATTAGGATGCAATTTCTGTGTTTCGTCGCCAATAAGAAGGTCCAAAGGATACAGTAACCCTGAAGTGAAGCATCGGAATCTATAACTAATGTCACAGGAATGGTTCAAACGTAGACAGCAGTAAAGAGTCAGTCTTCTTATACTTAAGTCGGCATTGTGCCTTTTGTATTTACTTCCGATGCAATTTCTGTGTTTCATCGTCAATAAGAAGGTCCTAGGGATACAGTAAACCTGAAGTGAAGCCTCGGAATCTACAACTAGTGTCCCAGGAATGGTTCAAAACATACTCAGTAAGAAGAGCCAGTCATCTTTTACTTAAGTAGGCATTGTGCCTTTTGTATTCAATTCCGATGCAATTTCTGTGTTTCATCGTCAATAAGAAGGTCCAACGGATACAGTAAACCTGAAGCGAAGAATCGGAATCTTTAACTAGCGTCACAGGAATGGTTCAAAACATAGACACTAAGAAGAGTCAGTCTGCCTGTACTTAAGACGGCATTGTGCTTCTTCTATTTAATTCCGATGCAATTTCTGTGTTTCATCGTCAATACGAAGGTCCAAGGGATACAGTAAACCGGAAGAGAAGCATCGTAATCTATAACTAGTGTCACAGGAATGGTTCAAAACATAGTCAGTAAGAAGAGTCAGTCTTCTTGTACTTAAGTCAGCATTGTGCCTTTTGTATTTAATTCCGATGCAATATCTGTGTTTCATCGTTAATAAGAACGTCAGAGGGATACAGTAAACCTGAAGTGAAGCCTCGGAATCTACAACTAGTGTCACAGGAATGGTTCAAAACATACTCAGTAAGAAGAGCCAGTCATCTTGTACTTAAGTAGGCATTGTGCCTTTTGTATTCAATTCCGATGCAATTTCTGTGTTTCGTCGTCAATATGAAGGTCCAAGGTATACAGTATACCTGAAGTGAAGCATCCGAATCTGTAACTAGTGTCACAGGAATGGATCAATATATAGTCAGTAAGAAGAGTCAGTGTTTTTGTACTTAAGTCGGCATTGTGCCTTTTGTATTTAATTCCGATGCAATTTCTGTGTTTCATCGTCAATAAGAAGGTCCAAGGGATACAGTAAACCTGATGTGAAGCATCGGAATCCATAACTAGTGTCACAGGAATGGTTCAAAACATAGACAGTAAGAAGAGACAGTTCTTGTACCTAAGTCGGCATTGTGCCTTTTCTATTTAATTCTGATGCAATTTCGGTGTTTCATCGTCAATAAGAAGGTCCAAGGGATACAGTAAACCTTGTGTGAAGCGTCGGAATCTATAACTAGTGTCACAGGAATGGTTCAAAACACAGACAGTAAGAAGAGTCAGTGTTCTTGTACTTAAGTCGGCATTGTGCCTTTTGTATTTAATTCCGATGCAATTTCTGTGTTTCATCGTCAATAAGAAGGTCAGAGGGATTCAGTAAACCTGAAGTGAAGCATCGGAATCTATAACTTGTGTCACAGGAATGGTTCAAATCATAGGCAGTAAGAAGATCCAGTCTTCTTGTCCTTTAGTCGGCATTGTGCCTTTTGTATTTAATTCCGATGCAATTTCTGCGTTTCATCGTCAATAATAAGGTCCAAGGGATACAGTAAACCTGAAGTGAAGCATCGGAATCTATAACTAGTGTCACAGGAATGAATCAAGGTATAGTCAGTAAGAGGAGTCAGCCTTCTCGTACTTAGGTCGGCACTGTGCCTTTTGTATTTAATACCGATGCAATTTCAGTGTTTCATCGTCAATACGAAGGTCCAAGGGAAACAGTAAACCTGAAGTGAAGCATCGGAATCCATAACTAGTGTCACAGGAATGGTTCAAAACATAGTCAGTAAGAAGAGTCAGTCTTCTAGTACTTCATTGGGCATTGTGCCTTTTGTATTTAATTCCATGCAATTTCTGTGTTTCATCGTCAATACGAAGGTCCAAGGGATATAGTAAACCAGAAGTGAAGCATCGGAATCTATAACTAGTGACACAGGAATGGTTCAAAACATAGGCAGTTAGAAGAGTCAGTCTTCTTGTACTTAAGTCGGCATTGTGCCTTTTGCATTTAATTCCGATGCAATATCTGTGTTTCATCGTTAATAAGAAGGTCAGAGGGATACAATAAACCTGAAGTGAAGCATCGTAATCTATTACTAGTATCACAGGAATGGTTCAAAACAGTCAGTAAGAAGAGTCAGTCTTCTTGTACTTAAGTCGGCATTGTGCCTTTTGTATTTAACTCCGTTGCAATTTCTGTGTTTCATCGTCAAAAAGAAGGTCCAAGGGATAGAGTGAACCTGAGGTGAAGCATCGGAAACTATAACTAGTGTCACAGGAATGGTTCAAAACATAGACAGTAGGAAGAGTCAGTCTTCTTCTACTTAAGTTGGCATTGTACCTTTTGTATTTAATTCCGATACACTATCTGTGTTTCATCGTCATTAAGAAGGTCCGAGGGATGCAGTAATCCTGAAAAGAAGCCACGGAATCTATAACTAGTGTCGCAGGAATGGTTCAAAACATAGACAGTAGGAAGATTAAGTCTACATGTACTTAAGTCGGTATTGTGCGTTTTAACTAGTGTCACAGGAATGGTTCAAAACATAGACACTAAGAAGAGTCAGTCTGCTTGTACTTAAGACGGCATTGTGCCTTTTCTATTCAATTCCGATGCAATTTCTGTGTTTCATCGTCAATAAGAAGGTCAGAGGGATACAGTGAACCTGAGGTGAAGCATCGGAATCTATAACTAGTGTCACAGGAATGGATCAAAACATAGTCAGTAAGGAGAGTCAGTCTGCTTGTACTTAAGTTGGCATTGTGCCTTTTGTATTTAATTCCAATTCAATATCTGTGTCTCATCGTTAATAAGAAGGTCAGAGGGATACAATAAACCTGAAGTGAAGCATCGGAATCTACAACTAGTGTCACAGGAATGGTTCAAATCATAGTCAGTAAGAAGAGTCAGTCTTCTTGTACTTAAGTCGGCATTGTGCCTTTTGTATTTAATTCCGATGCAATTCCTGTGTTTCATCGTCAATAAGAAGGTCCAAGGGATACAGTAATCCCGAAGTGAAGCATCGGAATCTATAACTAGTGTCACAGGAATGGATCAAGATATAGTCAGTAAGAAGAGTCAGTCTTCTTGTACTTAAGTCGACATTGTGGCTTTTGTATTTAATTCCGATGCAATTTCTGTGTTTCATCGTCAATGAGAAGGTCCAAGGGATACAGTAAACTTGAAGTGAAGCATCGGAATCCAAAACTAGTGTCACAGGAATGGTTCAAATCATAGTCAGTAAGAAGGGTAAGTCTTCTTAAGTCGCATTGTGCCTTTTGTATTTAATTCCAATGCAATTTCTGTGTTTCATCGTCAATAAGAAGGTCAGAGGGATACAGTAAGCCTGAAGTGAAGCATCGCAATCTATAACTAGTGTCACAGGAATGGTTCAAACCATATCCAGTGAGAAGAGTCAGTCTTGTTGTACTTAATTCGGCATTGTGCCTTTTGTATTTATTTTCGATGCAATTTCCGTGTTTCATCGTCAATAAGAAGGTCCTAGGGATACAGTAAACCTGAAGTGAAGCATCGGAATCCAAAACTAGTGTCACAGGAATGGTTCAAAACATAGACATTAAGAAGAGTCAGTCTGCTTGTACTTAAGACGGCATTGTGCCTTTTGTATTTAATCCCGATGCAATTTATGTGTTTCATCGTCAATAAGAAGGTCAGAGGGATACAGTGAACCTGAGGTGAAGCATCGGAATCTATAACTAGTGTCACAGGAATGGTTCAAAACATAGACAGTAGGAAGAGTCAGTCTTCTTGTACTTAAGTTGGCATTGTGCCTTTTCTATTTAATTCCGATGCAATTTCTGTGTTTCGTCGTCAATAAGAAGGTCCAAGGGATACAGTAAACCTGGAGTGAAGCATCGGACACTATAACTAGTGTCTCAGGAACGGTTCAAAACATAGACAGTAGGAAGAGTCAGCCTTCTTGTACTTAAGTCGGCATTGTTTCTTTTGTATTTAATTCCGATGCAATATCTGTGTTTCATCGTCAATAAGAAGGTCCAAGGGATACAGTAAACCTGAAGTGAAGCATCGGAATCTGTAACTAGTGTCACAGGTATGGATCAAGATGTAGTCAGTAAGATGAGTCAGTCTTGTTGTACTTAAGTCGGCATTGTGCCTTTTGTATCTAATTCCGATGCAATTTCTGTGTTTCATCGTCAATGAGAAGGTCCATGGGATACAGTAAACCTGAAGTGAAGCATCGGAATCCATAACTAGTGTCACAGGAATGGTTCAAAACATAGTCAGTAAGAAGAGTCAGTCTTCTTGTACGTAAGTCGGCATTGTGCCTTTTGTATTTAATTCCGATGAAATTTCTGTGTTTCATCATCAATACGACGGTCCAAGGGATACATTAAACCAGAAGTGAAGCATCGCAATCTATAACTAGTGTCACAGGAATGGTTCAAAACATAGTCAGTAAGAAGAGTCATTCTTCTTGTACTTAAGTTGGCATTGTGCCTTTTGTATTTAAATCCGATGCACTATCTGTGTTTCATCGTCATTAAGAAGGTCCAAGGGATACAGTTAACCTGAAATAGTCAATACGAAGGAAAGAGGGATACAGTAAACCTGAAGTGAAGCATCGGAATCTATGACTAGTGTCACAGAAATGGTTCAAAACATAGACAGTAGGAAGAGTCAGTCTTCTTGTACTTTAGTCGGCATTGAGCCTATTGTATTTAATTCCGATGCAATTTCTGTGTTTCATCGTCAATAAGAAGGTTCAAGGGATACAGTAAAACTGGAGGTAAGCATCGTAATCTATAACTAGTGTCACAGGAACGGTTCAAAACATAGACAGTAAGATGAGTCAGTATTCTTGTACTTAAGTCGGCATTGTGCCTTTTCTATTTAATTCCGACGCAATTTCTGTGTTTCAACGTCAATAAGAAGGTCCAAGATATACAGTAAACCTGAAGTGAAGCATCGGAAACTATAACTAGCGTCACAGGAATGGTTCAAAAAATAATCAGTATGAGGAGTCAGTTTTCTTGTACTTAAGTCATCATTGTGCATTTTCTATTTAATTCTGATGCAATTTCTGTGTTTCATCGTCAATAAGATGGACCAAGGCATACACTAAACCTGGAGTGAAGCATCGGAATTTATAACTAGTGTCACAGGGATGGTTCAAAACATAGACAGTAAGAAGAGTCAGTCTTCTTGTACTTAAGTCGGAATTGTGCCTTTTGTATTTAAGGCCGATGCAATTTCTGTGTTACATCGTCAGTAAAAAGGTCAGAGGGAAACAGTAATCCTGAAGTTAAGCATCGGAATCTATGACTAGTGTCACAGGAATGGTTAAAAACATAGTCAGTAAGAAGAGTCAGTCTTCTTGTACTTCAGTCGGAATTTTGCCTTTTGTATTTAATACCGATGCAATTTCTGTGTTTCATAGTCAATACGAAGGTAAGAGGAATACAGTAAACCTGAAGTGAAGCATCGGAATCTATGACTAGTGTCACAGGAATGGTTCAAAACATAGACAGTAGGAAGGGTCAGTCTTCTTGTACTTTAGCCGGCATTGAGCCAAATGTATTTATTTCCGATGCAATTTATGTGTTTCATCGTCAATAAGAAGGTCCTAGGGATACAGTGAACCTGGAGTGAGGCATCGGAATCCATAACTAGTGTCACAGGGATGGTTCCTAACATAGACAGTAAGAAGAGTCAGTCTTCTTGTACTTAAGTCGGCATTGTGCCTTTTGTATTTAATTCCGATGAAATTTCTGTGTTTCATCGTCAATAAGAAGGTCCAAGGGATACAGTAAACCTGAAGTGAAGCAACGGAATTTATAACTAGTGTCACAGGAATGGTTCAAAACATAGTCTGTAAGAAGAGTCAGACTTATGGTACTTAAGTCGGCACTGTGAGTTTTGTATTTAATTGCGATACAATTTCTGTGTTTCATCGTCAATAAGAAGGTCCAAGGGATACAGTAAACCTGAAGAGAAGCAACGGAATTTATAACTAGTGTCACAGTAATGGTTCAAAACATAGACAGTAGGAAGAGTCAGTCTTCTTGTACTTAAGTCGGCATTGTGCCTTTTGTATTTAATTCCGATACAATTTCTGTGTTTCATCGTCAATAAGAAGGTCAGAGGGATACAGAAATCCGGAAGTTAAGCATCGCAATCTATGACTAGTGTCACAGGAATGGTTCAAATCATAGTCAGTAAGAAGAGTCAGTCTCCTTGTAGTTAAGTCGGCATTGTACATTTTCTATTTAATTCCGATGCAATTTCTGTGTTTCATCGTCAATACGAAGGTCACAGGGATACAGTATACCTGAAATGAACCATCGGAATCTATAACTAGTGTCACAGGAATGGTTCAAAACATAGACATTAGGAAAAGTCAGTCTACATGTACTTAAGTCTGCTTTGTGCCTTTTGTATTTAATTCCGATGCAATTTCTGTGATTCTTCGTCAATAAGAAGGTCAGAGGGATACAGTAAACCAGAAGTGAAGCATCGGAATCTATAACTAGTGTCACAGGATTCGTTCAAAACATAGTCAGTAAGAAGAGTCAGTCTTCTTGTACTTAAGTCGGCATTGTGACTTTTGTATTTAATTCCGATGCAATTTGTGTGTTTCATCGTTAATAAGAAGGTTCAAGGGATACAGTAAACCTGAAGTGAAGCATCGGAAACTATATCTAGTGTCACAGGATTGGTACAAAACATAGAGAGTTGGGAGATTCAGTCTTCTTGTACTTAAGTCGGGATTGTGCCTTTTGTATTTTATTCCGATGCAATTTCTGTGTTTCACCGTCCATAAGAAGGACCGAGGGATACAGTAAACGTCAAGTGAAGCATCGCATTAACAAACTAGTGTCACAGGAATGGTTCAAAATATAGAGAGAAGGAAGAGTCAGTCTTTTTGTACTTAAGACGGCATTGTGCTTTTTCTATTTAATTCCGATGCGATATCTGTGTCTCATCGTCAATAGGAATGTCCAAGGGATACAGTAAACCAGAAGTGAGGCATCGGAATCTATAACTAGTATCACATTAATGGTTCAAAACATAGACAGTAAGCAGGGTCAGTATTCTTGTACTTAAGCCGGCATTGGGCCTTTTCTATTTAATTCCGATGCAATTTCTGGGTTTCATCGTCAGTAAGAAGGTCCAAGGGATACAGTGAAACTGAAGTGAAGCATCGGAATCTATAACTAGTGTCACAGGAATGGTTCAAAGCATAGTCAGTAAGAAGAGCCAGTCTTCTTGTACTTAAGTCGGCATTGTGCCTTTTCTTTTTAATTCCGATGCAATTTTTGTGTTTCATTGTCAATAAGAAGGTCCAAGGGATACAGTGAAACTGAATTGAAGCATCGGAATCTATAACTAGTGTCACAGGAATGGTTCAAAGCATAGTCAGTAAGAAGAGCCAGTCTTCTTGTACTTAAGTCGGCATTGTGCCTTTTGTATTTAATTCCGATGCAATTTCTGTGTTTCATCGTCAATATGAAGGTCCAAGGGATACAGTAAACCTGGAGTGAATCATCGGAATCTATAACTAGTGGCACAGGAATGGTTCAAACATAGACAGTAAGATGAGTCAGTCTTCTTGTGCTTAAGTCGGCATTGTGCCTTTGTATTTAATTCCGATGCTCTTTCTGTGTTTCATCGCCAATAAGAAGGTCCAAGGGATACAGTAAACCTGATGAGAAGCATCAGAATCTATAACTAGTGTCACAGGAATGGTTCAAAACATAGTCAGTAAGAAGAGTCAGTCTTCTTGTACCTAAGTCGGCATTGTGACTTTTATATTTAATTTCGATGCAATTTCTGTGTTTCATCGTCACGAAGAAGATCAGTGGGATACAGTTATCCTGAAGTTAAGCATCGGAATCTATAACTAGCGTCGCAGGAATGGTTCAAAACATAGTCAGTAAGAAGAGTCAGTCTTCTTGTAGTTAAGTCGGCATTGTGCCTTTTGTATTTAATTCCGATGCAATTTCTGTGTTTCATCGTCAATAAGGTCAGAGGGATACAGTAAACCTGAAGTGGAGCATCGGAATCTATAAATAGTGTCACAGGAATGGTTCGAAACGTAGACAGGTGGAAGAGTCAGTCTTCTTGTACTTACGTCGGCATTGTGCATTTTGTATTTAATTCCGATGCAATTTCTGTGTTTCATCGTCAATAAGAATGTCCAAGGGATACAGTAAACCTGAAATGAACCATCTGAATCTATAACTAGTGTCACAGGAATGGTTCATATCATAGACATTAGGAAAAGTCAGTCTACATGTACTTATGTCTCCTTTGTGCGTTTTGTATTTAATTCCGATGCAATTTCTGTGATTCATCATCAATAAGAAGCTCAGACGGATACAGTAAACCTGAAGTGAAGCATCGGAATCTATGACTAGTGTCACAGGAATGGTTCAAACATAGTCAGTAGGAAGAGACAGTCTTCTTGTACTTAAGTCGGCATTGTGCCTTTTGTATTTAATTCCGATGCAATTTCTGTGTTTCATCGTAAATAAGAAGGTCCAAGGGATACAGTAAACCTGGAGTGAAGCATCTGAATCTGTAACTAGTGTCACAGGAATGGTTCAAAGCATAGACAGTAATAAGAGTCAGTCTTATTGTTCTGAAGTCGGCATTGTGCATTATTTATTTAATTCCGATGCAATTTCTGTGTTTCATCGTCAATAAGAAGGTCTAAAGGATTGAGTAAACCTTGAGTGAAGCATCGTAATCTATATCTAGTGTCACAGGAATGGTTCCAAACGTAGTCAGTAAGAAGAGTCTGTCTTTTGTACTTAAGACGGCATTGTGCCTTTTGTATTTAATTCCGATGCAATTTCTGTGTTTCATCGTCAAGAAGAAGGTCCAAGGGATACAGTAAACGTGAAGTGAAGCATCGAAATCTATAACCAGTGAAACAGGAATGGTTCAAAACATAGACAGAAGAAGAGTCGGTCTTATTGTAGTTAAGTCGGCATTGTGCCTTTTGTATTTAATTCCGATGCAATTTTTGTGTTTCATCGTCAATATGAAGGTCCAAGGGATACAGTAAACCTGGAGTCAAGCATCGGAATCTATAACTAGTGTCACAGGAATGGTTCAAACATAGACAGTAAGATGAGTCAGTCTTGTTGTGCTTAAGTCGGCATTGTGCCTTTTGTATTTAATTCCGATGCTCTTTCTGTGTTTAATCGCCAATAAGAAGGTCCAAGGGATACAGTAAACCTGAAGAGAAGCATCAGAATCTATAACTGGTGTCACAGGAATGGTTCAAAACATAGTCAGTAAGAAGAGTCAGTCTTCTTGTACCTAAATCGGCATTGTGCATTTTGTATTTAATTTCGATGCAATTTCTGTGTTTCATCGCCACTAAGAAGGTCAGAGGGATACAGTTATCCTGAAGTTAAGCATCGGAATCTATAACTAGTGTCGCAGGAATGGTTCAAAACATAGTCAGTAAGAAGAGTCAGTCTTCTTGTAGTTAAGTCTGCGTAGTGCCTTTTGTATTTAATTCCGATGCAATTTCTGTGTTTCATCGTCAATAAGAAGGTCAGAGGGATACAGTAAACCTGAAGTGAAGCATCGGAATCTATAACTAGTGTCACAGGAATGGTTCAAAGCATAGACAGTAAGAAGAGTCTGTCTTCTTGTACTTAAGTCGGCATTGTGCCTTTTCTATTTAATTCCGATCCAATTTCTGTGTTTCATCGTCAGTAAGAAGGTGAGAGGGATACAGTAAACCTGAAATGAACCATCGGAATCTATAACTAGTGTCACAGGAATGGTTCATATCATAGACATTAGGAAAAGTCAGTCTACATGTACTTATGTCTCCTTTGTGCCTTTTGTATATAATTCCGATGCAATTTCTGTGATTCATCGTCAATAAGAAGGTCCAAGGGATACAGTAAACCTGAAGTGAAGCATCGGAATCCATAACTAGTGTCACAGGAATGGTTCAAAACATAGACAGTAAGAAGAGACAGTCTTCTTGTACCTAAGTCGGCATTGTGCCTTTTGTATTTAATTCCGATGCAATTTTTGTGTTTCATCGTCTTTAAGAAGGTCCAAGCGATACAGTAAACCTGGAGTGAAGTATCGGAATCTATAACTAGTGTCACAGGAATGGTTCAAAGCATAGACAGTAAGAAGAGTCTGTCTTCTTGTACTTAAGTCGGCATTGTGCCTTTTCTATTTAATTCCGATCCAATTTCTGTGTTTCATCGTCAGTAAGAAGGTGAGAGGGATACAGTAAACCTGAGGTGAAGCGTCGGTATCTATAACTAGAATCACAGGAATGGTTCATAACATAGTCAGTAAGGACAATCAGTCTTCTTGTACTTAAGTCGGCATTGTGCATTTTCTATTTAATTGCGATGCAATTTCTGTGTTTCATCGCCAATAAGAAGGTCCAAGGGATGCAGTAAATCTGAAATGAAGCATCGGAATCTATAACTAGTGTCACAGGAATGGTTCAAAACATAGACTGAAGGAAGATTCAGTCTACATGTACTTAAGTCGGTATTGTACCTTTTGTATTTATTTCCGATGCAATTTCTGTGTTTCATCGTCAATAAGAAGATTAGAGGGATACACTAAACCCGAAGTGAAGCATCGGAATCTATAACTAGTGTCACAGGAATGGTTCAAAACATAGACACTAAGAAGAGTCAGTCTGCTTGTACTTAAGACGGCATTGTGCCTTTTCCATTCAATTCCGATGCAATTTCTGTGTTTCATCGTCAATAAGAAGGTCAGAGGGATACAGTGAACCTGAGGTGAAGCATCGGAATCTATAACTAGTGTCACAGGAATGGATCAAAACATAGTCAGTAAGAAGAGTCAGTCTGCTTTTACTTAAGTTGCCATTGTGCCTTTTGAATTTAATTGCGATGCAATACCTGTGTTTCATCGTTAATAAGAAGGTCGTAGGGATACAATAAACCTGAAGTGAAGCATCGGAATCTACAACTAGTGTCACAGGAATGGTTCAAATCATAGTCAGTAAGAAGAGTCAGTCTTCTTGTACTTAAGTCGGCATTGTGCCTTTTGTATTTAATTCCGATGCAATTCCTGTGTTTCATTGTCAATAAGAAGGTCAGAGGGATTCAGTAAGCCTGAAGTGACGCATCGCAATCTATAACTAGTGTCACAGGAATGGTTCAAAACATATCCAGTGAGAAAAGTCAGTCTTGTTGTACTTAAGTCGGCATTTTGACTATTGTATTTATTTTCGATGCAATTTCTGTGTTTCATCGTCAATAAGAAGGTCCAAGGGATACAGTAAACCTGAAGTGAAGCATCGGAATCGTTAACTAGTGTCACAGGAATGGTTCAAAACATAGACATTAAGAAGAGTCAGTCTGCTTGTACTTAAGACGGCATTGTGCCTTTTGTATTTAATACCGATGCAATTTCTGTGTTTCATCGTCAATAATGAGGTCAGAGGGATACAGTGAACCTGAGGTGAAGCATCGGAATCTATAACTAGTGTCACAGGAATGATTCAAAACATAGACAGTAGGAAGAGTCAGTCTTCTTGTACTTAAGTCGGCATTGTGCCTTTTCTATTTAATTCCGATGCAATTTCTCTGTTTCATCGTCAATAAGAAGGTCCAAGGGATACAGTAAACCTGGAGTGAAGCATCGGACACTATAAGTAGTGTCACAGGAACGGTTCAAAACATAGACAGTAAGAAGAGTCAGCCTTCTTGTACTTAAGTCGGCATTGTTTCTTTTGTATTTAATTCCGATGCAATTTCTGTGTTTCATCGTCAATGAGAAGGTCCATGGGATACAGTAAACCAGAAGTGAAGCATCGGAATCCATAACTAGTGTCACAGGAATGGTTCAAAACAAAGTCAGTAAGAAGAGTCAGTCTTCTTGTACGTAAGTCGGCATTGTGCCTTTTGTATTTAATTCCGATGAAATTTCTGTGTTTCATCATGAATACGACGGTCCAAGGGCTACGTTAAACCAGAAGTGAAGCATCGCAATCTATAACTAGTGTCACAGGAATGGTTCAAAACATAGTCAGTAAGAAGAGTCATTCTTCTTGTACTTAAGTTGGCATTGTGCCTTTTGTATTTAAATCCGATGCACTATCTGTGTTTCATCGTCATTGAGAATGTCCAAGGGATACAGTAAACCTGAAATGAAGCATCGGAATCTATAACTAGTGTCACAGGAATGGTTCAAAACATAGACAGTAGGAAGATTCAGTCTACATGAACTTAAGTCGGTATTGTGCCTGTTGTATTTATTTCCGATGCAATTTCTGTGTTTCATCGTCAATAAGAAGGTCAGAGGGATACAGTTAACTTGAAGTGAAGCATCGGAATCTATAACTAGTGTCACACGAATGGTTCAAAGCATAGTCAGTAAGAAGAGTCAGACTTCTTGTACTTAAGTCGGCATTGTGCCTTTTGTATTTAATTTCGGTGAAATTTCTGTGTTTCATCGTCATTAAGAAGGTCGAAGATATACAGTAAACCTGAAGTGGAGCATCGGAAACTATAACTAGTGTCACTGGAATGGTTCGAAACATAGACAGTAAGAACAGTCAGTCTTCTTGTACTTAAGTCGGCATTGTGCATTTTCTATTTAATTAGGATGCAATTTCTGTGTTTCGTCGCCAATAAGAAGGTCCAAAGGATACAGTAACCCTGAAGTGAAGCATCGGAATCAGTAACTAATGTCACAGGAATGGTTCAAACATAGACAGCAGTAAAGAGTCAGTCTTCTTATACTTAAGTCGGCATTGTGCCTTTTGTATTTAGTTCCGATGCAATTTCTGTGTTTCATCGTCAATAAGAAGGTCCTAGGGATACAGTAAACCTGAAGTGAAGCCTCGGTATCTACAACTAGTGTCACAGGAATGGTTCAAAACATACTCAGTAAGAAGAGCCAGTCATCTTGTACTTAAGTAGGCATTGTGCCTTTTGTATTCAATTCCGATGCAATTTCTGTGTTTCGTCGTCAATAAGAAGGTCCAAGGTATACAGTAAACCTGAAGTGAAGCATCCGTATCTGTAACTAGTGTCACAGGAATGGATCAATAGATAGTCAGTAAGAAGAGTCAGTGTTCTTGTACTTAAGTCGGCATTGTGCCTTTTGTATTTAATTCCGATGCAATTTCTGTGTTTCATCGTCAATAAGAAGGTCCATGGGATACAGTAAACCTGAAGTGAAGCATCGGAATCCATAACCAGTGTCACAGGAATGGTTCAAAACATAGACAGTAAGAAGAGACAGTTCTTGTACCTAAGTCGGCATTGTGCCTTTTCTATTTAATTCCGATGCAATTTCGGTGTTTCATCGTCAATAAGAAGGTCCAAGGGATACAGTAAACCTGATGAGAAGCATCAGAATCTATAACTAGTGTCACAGGAATGGTTCAAAACGTAGTCAGTAAGAAGAGTCAGTCTTCTTGTACCTAAGTCGGCATTGTGACTTTTATATTTAATTTCGATGCAATTTCTGTGTTTCATCGTCACTAAGAAGATCAGTGGGATACAGTTATCCTGAAGTTAAGCATCGGAATCTATAACTAGCGTCGCAGGAATGGTTCAAAACATAGTCAGTAAGAAGAGTCAGTCTTCTTGTAGTTAAGTCGGCATTGTGCCTTTTGTATTTAATTCCGATGCAATTTCTGTGTTTCATCGTCAATAAGAAGGTCAGAGGGATACAGTAAACCTGAAGTGGAGCATCGGAATCTATAACTAGTGTCACTGGAATGGTTCGAAACGTAGACAGGTGGAAGAGTCAGTCTTCTTGTACTTAAGTCGGCATTGTGCATTTTGTATTTAATTCCGATGCAATTTCTGTGTTTCATCGTCAATAAGAATGTCCAAGGGATACAGTAAACCTCAAATGAACCATCTGAATCTATAACTAGTGTCACAGGAATGGTTCATATCATAGACATTAGGAAAAGTCAGTCTACATGTACTTATGTCTCCTTTGTGCCTTTTGCATTTAATTCCGATGCAATTTCTGTGATTCATCATCAATAAGAAGCTCAGACGGATACAGTAAACCTGAAGTGAAGCATCTGAATCTATGACTAGTGTCACAGGAATGGTTCAAACATAGTCAGTAGGAAGAGACAGTCTTCTTGTACTTAAGTCGGCATTGTGCCTTTTGTATTTAATTCCGATGCAATTTCTGTGTTTCATCGTAAATAAGAAGGTCCAAGGGATACAGTAAACCTGGAGTGAAGCATCTGAATCTGTAACTAGTGTCACAGGAATGGTTCAAAGCATAGACAGTAATAATAGTCAGTCTTATTGTTCTGAAGTCGGCATTGTGCATTATTTATTTAATTCCGATGCAATTTCTGTGTTTCATCGTCAATAAGAAGGTCTAAAGGATTGAGTAAACCTTGAGTGAAGCATCGTAATCTATATCTAGTGTCACAGGAATGGTTCAAAACGTAGTCAGTAAGAAGAGTCTGTCTTTTGTACTTAAGACGGCATTGTGCCTTTTGTATTTAATTCCGATGCAATTTCTGTGTTTCATCGTCAATAAGAAGGTCCAAGGGATACAGTAAACCTGGAGTGAAGCATCGGAATCTATAACTAGTGTCACAGGAATGGTTCAAACATAGACAGTAAGATGAGTCAGTCTTCTTGTGCTTAAGTCGGCATTGTGCCTTTTGTATTTAATTCCGATGCTCTTTCTGTGTTTCATCGCCAATAAGAAGGTCCAAGGGAAACAGTAAACCTGAAGAGAAGCATCAGAATCTATAACTAGTGTCACAGGAATGGATCAAAACATAGTCAGTAAGAAGAGTCAGTCTTCTTGTACCTAAATCGGCATTGTGAATTTTGTATTTAATTTCGATGCAATTTCTGTGTTTCATCGCCACTAAGAAGGTCAGTGGGATACAGTTATCCTGAAGTTAAGCATCGGAATCTATAACTAGTGTCGCAGGAATGGTTCAAAACATAGTCAGTAAGAAGAGTCAGTCTTCTTGTAGTTAAGTCTGCGTAGTGCCTTTTGTATTTAATTCCGATGCAATTTCTGTGTTTCATCGTCAATAAGAAGGTCAGAGGGATACAGTAAACCTGAAGTGAGGCATCGGAATCTATAACTAGTGTCACAGGAATGGTTCGAAACGTAGACATTTGGAAGAGTCAGTCTTCTTGTACTTAAGTCGCCATTGTGCCTTTTGTATTTAATTCCGATGCAATTTCTGTGTTTCATCGTCAATAAGAATGTCCAAGGGATACAGTAAACCTGAAATGAACCATCGGAATCTATAACTAGTGTCACAGGAATGGTTCATATCATAGACATTAGGAAAAGTCAGTCTACATGTACTTATGTCTCCTTTGTGCCTTTTGTATATAATTCCGATGCAATTTCTGTGATTCATCGTCAATACGAAGCTCTGAGGGATACAGTAAACCTGAAGTGAAGCATCGGAATCTATAACTAGTGTCACAGGAATGATTCAAAACATAGTCAGTAAAAAGAGTCCGTCCTCTTGTACTTAAGTCGGTATTGTGCCTTCACCTGAGGTGAAGCATCGGAATCTATTACTAGTGTCACAGCAATGGTTCGCAGCATAGACAGTAAGAACAGTCAGTCTTCTTGTACTTAAGTCGGCATTGTGCATTTTCTATTTAATTGGATGCAATTTCTGTGTTTCGTCGCCAATAACAATGTCCAAAGGTTACAGTACCTCTGAAGTGAAGCATCGCAATCTATAACTAATGTCACAGGAATGGTTCAAACATAGACAGCAGTAAAGAGTCAGTCTTCTTATACTTAAGTCGGCATTGTGCCTTTTGTATTTAGTTCCGATGCAATTTCTGTGTTTCATCGTCAATAAGAAGGTCCTAGGGATACAGTACACCTGAAGTGAAGCCTCGGAATCTACAACTAGTGTCCCAGCAATGGTTCGAAACATAGACAGTAAGAACAGTCAGTCTTCTTGTACTTAAGTCGACATTGTGCATTTTCTATTTAATTAGGATGCAATTTCTGTGTTTCGTCGCCAATAAGAAGGTCCAAAGGATACAGTAACCCTGAAGTGTAGCATCGGAATCTATAACTAATGTCACAGGAATGGTTCAAACATAGACAGCAGTAAAGAGTCAGTCTTCTTATACTTAAGTCGGCATTGTGCCTTTTGTATTTAGTTCCGATGCAATTTCTGTGTTTCATCGTCAATAAGAAGGTCCAAGGGATACAGTAAACCTGAAGTGAAGCATCGGAATCCACAACTAGTGTCACAGGAATGGTTCAAAACATAGACAGTAAGAAGAGACAGTCTTCTTGTACCTAAGTCGGCATTGTGCCTTTTGTATTTAATTCCGATGCAATTTTTGTGTTTCATCGTCTTTAAGAAGGTCCAAGCGATACAGTAAACCTGGAGTGAAGTATCGGAATCTATAACTAGTGTCACAGGAATGGTTCAAAGCATAGACAGTAAGAAGACTCTGTCTTCTTGTACTTAAGTCCGCATTGTGCCTTTTCTATTTAATTCCGATCCAATTTCTGTGTTTCATCGTCAGTTAGAAGGTGAGAGGGATACAGTAAACCTGAGGTGAAGCGTCGGAATCTATAACTAGAATCACAGGAATGGTTCATAACATAGTCAGTAAGGACAATCAGTCTTCTTGTACTTAAGTCGGCATTGTGCATTTTCTATTTAATTGCGATGCAATTTCTGTGTTTCATCGCCAATAAGAAGGTCCAAGGGATACAGTAAACCTGAAATGAAGCATCGGAATCTATAACTAGTGTCACAGGAATGGTTCAAAACATAGACAGAAGGAAGATTCAGTCTACGTGTACTTAAGTCGGTATTGTGCCTTTTGTATTTATTTCCGATGCAATTTCTGAGTTTCATCGTCAATAAGAAGATCAGAGGGATACACTAAACCTGAAGTGAAGCATCGGATTCTATAACTAGTGTCACAGGAATGGTTCAAAACATATCCAGTAAGAAGAGTCAGTCTTGTTGTACTTAGGTCGGCATTGTGCCTTTTGTATTTATTTTCGATGCAATTTCTGTGTTTCATCGTCAATAAGAAGGTCCAAGGGATACAGCAAACCTGAAGTGAAGCATCGGAATCTTTAACTAGTGTCACAGGAATGGTACAAAACATAGACACTAAGAAGAGTCAGTCTGCTTGTACTTAAGACGGCATTGTGCCTTTTCTATTCAATTCCGATGCAATTTCTGTGTTTCATTGTCAATAAGAAGGTAAGAGGGATACAGTGAACCTGAGGTGAAGCATCGGAATCTATAACTAGTGTCACAGGAATGGATCAAAACATAGTCAGTAAGAAGAGTCAGTCTGCTTGTACTTAAGTTGGCATTGTGCCTTTTGAATTTAATTGCGATGCAATACCTGTGTTTCATCGTTAATAAGAAGGTCGTAGGGATACAATAAACCTGAAGTGAAGCATCGAAATCTACAACTAGTGTCACCGGAATGGTTCAAATCATAGTCAGTAAGAAGAGTCAGTCTTCTTGTACTTAAGTCGGCATTGTGCCTTTTGTATTTAATTCCGATGCAATTCCTGTGTTTCATCGTCAATAAGAAGGTCAGAGGGATTCAGTAAGCCTGAAGTGACGCATCGCAATCTATAACTAGTGTCACAGGAATGGTTCAAAACATATCCAGTGAGAGGAGTCAGTCTTGTTGTACTTAAGTCGGCATTGTGACTTTTGTATTTATTTTCGATGCAATTTCTGTGTTTCATCGTCAATAAGAAGGTCCAAGCGATACAGTAAACCTGAAGTGAAGCATCGGAATCGTTAACTAGTGTCACAGGAATGGTTCAAAACATAGACATTAAGAAGAGTCAGTCTGCTTGTACTTAAGACGGCATTGTGCCTTTTGTATTTAATACCGATGCAATTTCTGTGTTTCATCGTCAATAATGAGGTCAGAGGGATAAAGTGAACCTGAGGTGAAGCATCGGAATCTATAACTAGTGTCACAGGAATGGTTCAAAACATAGACAGTAGGAAGAGTCAGTCTTCTTGTACTTAAGTCGGCATTGTGCCTTTTCTATTTAATTCCGATGCAATTTCTCTGTTTCATCGTCAATAAGAAGGTCCAAGGGATACAGTAAACCTGGAGTGAAGCATCGGACACTATAAGTAGTGTCACAGGAACGGTTCAAAACATAGACAGTAAGAAGAGTCAGCCTTCTTGTACTTAAGTCGGCATTGTTTCTTTTGTATTTAATTCCGATGCAATATCTGTGTTCATCGTCAATAACAAGGTCCAAGGGATACAGTAAACCTGAAGTGAAGCATCGGAATCTGTAACTAGTGTCACAGGTATGGATCAAGATGTAGTCAGTAAGAAGAGTCAGTCTTGTTGTACTTAAGTCGGCATTGTGCCTTTTGTATCTAATTCCGATGCAATTTCTGTGTTTCATCGTCAATGAGAAGGTCCATGGGATACAGTAAACCAAAAGTGAAGCATCGGAATCCATAACTAGTGTCACAGGAATGGTTCAAAACAAAGTCAGTAAGAAGAGTCAGTCTTCTTGTACGTAAGTCGGCATTGTGCCTTTTGTATTTAATTCCGATGTAATTTCTGTGTTTCATCATCAATACGACGGTCCAAGGGATACGTTAAACCAGAAGTGAAGCATCGCAATCTATAACTAGTGTCACAGGAATGGTTCAAAACATAGTCAGTAAGAAGAGTCATTCTTCTTGTACTTAAGTTGCCATTGTGCCTTTTGTATTTAAATCCGATGCACTATCTGTGTTTCATCGTCATTGAGAAGGTCCAAGGGATACAGTAAACCTGAAATGAAGCATCGGAATCTATAACTAGTGTCACAGGATTGGTTCAAAACATAGACAGTAGGAAGATTCAGTCCACATGTACTTAAGTCGGTATTGTGCCTGTTGTATTTATTTCCGATGCAATTTCTGTGTTTCATCGTCAATAAGAAGGTCAGAGGGATACAGCTAACTTGAAGTGAAGCATCGGAATCTATAACTAGTGTCACACGAATGGTTCATAACATAGTCAGTAAGAAGAGTCAGTCTTCTTGTACTTAAGTCGGCATTGTGCCTTTTGTATTTAATTTCGGTGAAATTTCTGTGTTTCATCGTCAATAAGAAGGTCGAAGAGATACAGTAAACCTGAAGTGGAGCATCGGAAACTATAACTAGTGTCACTGGAATGGTTCAAACATAGACAGTAAGAAGAGTCAGTTTTCTTGTACTTAAGACCACATTGTGCCTTTTCTATTTAATTCCGATGCAATTTCAGTGTTTCGTCGTCAATAAGAAGGTCAGATGGATACAGTGGACCTGAGGTGAAGCATCGGAATCTATAACTAGTGTCACAGCAATGGTTCGAAACATAGACAGTAAGAACAGTCAGTCTTCTTGTACTTAAGTCGGCATTGTGCATTTTCTATTTAATTAGGATGCAATTTCTGTGTTTCGTCGCCAATAAGAAGGTCCAAAGGATACAGTAACCCTGAAGTGAAGCATCGGAATCAGTAACTAATGTCACAGGAATGGTTCAAACATAGACAGCAGTAAAGAGTCAGTCTTCTTATACTTAAGTCGGCATTGTGCCTTTTGTATTTAGTTCCGATGCAATTTCTGTGTTTCATCGTCAATAAGAAGGTCCTAGGGATACAGTAAACCTGAAGTGAAGCCTCGGTATCTACAACTAGTGTCACAGGAATGGTTCAAAACATACTCAGTAAGAAGAGCCAGTCATCTTGTACTTAAGTAGGCATTGTGCCTTTTGTATTCAATTCCGATGCAATTTCTGTGTTTCATCGTCAATAAGAAGGTCCAACGGATACAGTAAACCTGAAGTGAAGCATCGGAATCTTTAACTAGCGTCACAGGAATGGTTCAAAACATAGACACTAAGAAGAGTCAGTCTGCTTGTACTTAAGACGGCATTGTGCCTTTTCTATTTAATTCCGATGCAATATCTGTGTTTCATCGTTAATAAGAAGGTCAGAGGGATACAATAAACCTGAAGTGAAGCATCGGAATCTGCAACTAGTGTCAAAGGAATGGTTCAAATCATAGTCAGTAAGAAGAGTCAGTCTTCTTGTACTTAAGTCGGCATTGTGCCTTTTGTATTTAATTCCGATGCAATTCCTGTGTTTCATCGTCAATAAGAAGGTCCAAGGGATACAGTAATCCCAAAGTGAAGCATCGGAATCTATAACTAGTGTCACAGGAATGGATCAAGATATAGTCAGTAAGAAGAAGCAGTCTTCTTGTACTTAAGTCGACATTGTGCCTTTTGTATTTAATTCCGATGCAATTTCTGTGTTTCATCGTCAATAAGAAGGTCCAAGGGATACAGTAAACCTGAAGTGAAGCATCGGAATCCAAAACTAGTGTCACAGGAATGGTTCAAATCATAGTCAGTAAGAAGGGTAAGTCTTCTTAAGTCGGCATTGTGCCATTTGTATTTAATTCCGATGCAATTTCTGTGTTTCATCGTCAATAAGAAGGTCAGAGGGATACAGTAAGCCTGAAGTGAAGCATCGCAATCTATAACTAGTGTCACAGGAATGGTTCAAAACATATCCAGTGAGAAGAGTCAGTCTTGTTGTACTTAAGTCGGCATTGTGCCTTTTGTATTTATTTTCGATGCAATTTCTGTGTTTCATCGTCAATAAGAAGGTCCAAGGGATACAGTAAACCTGAAGCGAAGCATCGGAATCTATAACTAGTGTCACAGGAATGGTTCAAACATAGTCAGTAAGAAGAATCAGTCATCTAGTACTTTAGTCGGTATTGGGCCTTTTCTATTTAATTCCGATGCAATTTCTGTGTTTCATCGTCAAAAAGAAGGTCAGAGTGATTCAGTAAAAATGACGTGAAGCATCGGAATCCATAACTAGTGTCACAGGAATGGTCCAAAACATAGACAGTAAGAAGAGTCAGCCTTCTTGTACTTCAGTCGGCATTGTGCCTTTTCTATTTAATTCCGATGCAATTTCTGTGCTTCACCGTCAATAAGAGGGTCAGACGGTTACAGTGAACATGAAGAGATGCAACGGAATCTATAACTAGTGTCACCGGAATGGTTCAAAACATAGTCAGTAAGAAGAGTCAGTCTACTTGTCCTTAAGTCGGCATTGTGCCTTTTGTATTTAATTCCGATGCAATTTCTGTGTTTCATCGTCAATAAGAAGGTCCAAGGGATACAGTAAACCTGAAGTGATGCATCGGAATCTATAACTAGTGTCACAGGAACGGTTCAAAGCAGTCAGTAAGATGAGTCAGTCATCTTGTACTTAAGTCGGCATTGTGCCTTTTGTATTTAATTCCGATGCAATTTCTGTGTTTCTTCGTCAATAAGAAGGTCCAAGGGATACAGTAAACCTGAGGTGAAGCATCGGAATCTGTAACTAGCGTCACAGGAATGGTTCAAAGCATAGACACTAAGATGAGTCAGTCTGCTTGTACTGAAGTCGGCATTGTGCCTTTTCTATTTAATTCCGATGCAATTTCTGTGCTTCATCGTCAATAAGAAGGTTAGAGGGATACAGTGAACCTGAGGTGAAGCATCGGAATCTATATCTAGTGTCATAGAAATGGTTCAAAACATAGACAGTAAGAAGAGTCTGTCTTCTTGTACTTAAGTAGGCATTGTGCCTTTTCTATTTAATTCCGATGCAATTTCTGTGTTTCGTCGCCAATAAGAAGGTCCTAAATGATACAGTAAACCTGAAGTGAAGCATCGGAATCTGAACTAGTGTCACAGGAATGGTACAAAGCATAGTCAGTAAGAAGACTCAGTCTTCTTGTACCTAAGTAGGCTTTGTACCTTTTGTATTTAATTCCGATGCAATTTCTGTGTTTCATCGTCAATAAGAAGGTCCAAGGGATACAGTAAACCTGAAGTGAAGCATCGGAATCAATAA
Organism: Schistocerca serialis cubense; assembly: GCF_023864345.2. Classification (NCBI taxonomy): domain Eukaryota; kingdom Metazoa; phylum Arthropoda; class Insecta; order Orthoptera; family Acrididae; genus Schistocerca; species Schistocerca serialis. The sequence continues at coordinate 2,978,101 of NC_064645.1, forward strand.
CTAGTGTCACAGGAATGGTTCAAGATTTGGTCAGTAAGAAGAGTCAGTCTTCTTGTACCTAAGTCGGCATTGTGCATTTTCTATTTAATTCAGATGCAATTTCTGTGTTTCATCGTCAAAAAGAAGGTCAGAGGGATACAGTAAACCTGAAGTGAAGCATCGGAATTTATGACTAGCGTCACAGGAACGGTTCAAAGCAGTCAGTAAGAAGAGTCAGTCTTCTTGTACTTAAGTCGGCATTGTGCGTATTCTATTTAATTCAGATGCAATTTCTGTGTTTCATCGCCAAAAAGAAGGTCAGAGGGATACAGTAAACCTGAAGTGAAGCATCGGAATCTATAACTAGTGTCACAGGAATGGTTCAAAGAATAGACAGTAGGAAGAGTCTGTCTTCTTGTACTTAAGTGGGCATTGTGACTTTTGTATTTAATTCCGATGCACTATCTGTGTTTCATTAAGAAGGTCGAAGCTATACAGTAAACCTGAAATGAAGCATCGGAATCTATAACTAGTGTCACAGGAATGGTTCAAATCATAGACAGTAGGAGGATTCAGTCTACATGTACTAAAGTCGGTATTGTGCCTTTTGTATTTTTTTCCGATGCAATTTCTGTGTTTCATCGTCAATAAGAAGGTCAGAGGGATACAGTTAACCTGAAGTGAAGCATCGGAATCTTCAACTAGTGTCAAAGGGTTGGTTCAAAACATAATCAGTAAGAAGAGTCAGTCTTCTTGTACTTAAGTCGACAATGTGCCTTCTGTATTTAATTTCGATGCAATTTCTGTGTTTCATCGTCAATAAGAATGTCCAAGAGATACAGTAAACATGAAGTGGAGCATCGGAATCTATAACTAGTGTCACAGGAATGGTTCAAACATAGACAGTAAGAAGAGTCAGTCTTCTTGTACTTAAGTCGGCATTGTGCCTATTCTATTTAATTCCGATGCAATTTCTGTGTTTCATCGTCAATAAGAGGGTCAGAGGGATACAGTAAACCTGAAGTGAAGCATCGGAATCTATAACTAGTGTCTCACGAATGGTTCAAATCATAGACCGTAGGAAGAGTCAGTCTTCTTGTATTTAAGTCCGCATTGGGCTTTTTCTATTTAATTCCGATGCAATTTCTGTGTTTCGTCGCCAATAAGAAGACCCAAAGCATACAGTAACCCTGAAGTGAAGCATCGGAATCCATAACTAATGTCACAGGAATGGTTCAAATCATAGACAGTGGGAAGAGTCAGTCCTCTTATACTTAAGTAGGTATTGTACCTTTTGTATTTAATTCCGATGCAATTTCTGTGTTTCATCGTCAATAAGAAGGTCCAAGGGATACAGTAAACCTGAAGTGACGCATCGGATTCTATAACTAGTGTCACAGGAATGGATCAAGATATAGTCAGTAAGAAGAGTCAGTCTTCTTGTACTTAAGTCGGCATTGTGCCTTTTCTATTTAATTCCGATGCAATTTCTGTGTTTCATCGTCAATAAGAAGGTCCACGGGATACAGTAAACCTGAAATGAAGCATTGGAATTTATAACTAGTGTCACAGGAATGGTTCAAAGCATAGTCTGTAAGAAGTGTCAGTCTTCTTGTACTTAAGTAGGCATTGTACCTTTTGTATTTAATTCCGATGCAATTTCTATGTCTCATCGTCAATAAGAAGGTCCAAGGGATACAGTAAACCTCAAGTGAAGCATCGGAATCAATAACTAGTGTCACAGGAATGGATCAAGATATGGTCAGTAAGAAGAGTCAGTCTTCTTGTACCTAAGTCGGCATTGTGCGTTTTCTATTTAATTCAGATGCAATTTCTGTGTTTCATCGTCAAAAAGAAGGTCAGAGGGATACAGTAAACCTGAAGTGAAGCATCGGAATTTATGACTAGCGTCACAGGAATGGTTCAAAGCTGTCAGTAAGAAGAGTCAGTCTTCTTGTACTTAAGTCGGCATTGTGTCTTTTGTATTTAATTCCGATGCAATTTCTGTGTTTCATCGTCAATAAGAAGGTCCACGGGATACAGTAAACCTGAAGTGAAGCATCGGAATCAATAACTAGTGTCACAGGAATGGATCAAGATATGGTCAGTAAGAAGAGTCAGTCTTCTTGTACCTAAGTCGGCATTGTGCGTTTTCTATTTAATTCAGATGCAATTTCTGTGTTTCATCGTCAAAAAGAAGGTCAGAGGGATACAGTAAACCTGAAATGAAGCATCGGAATCTATAACTAGTGTCACAGGAATGGTTCAAAGCATAGACAGTAGGAAGAGTCAGTCTTCTTGTACTTAAGTTGGCATTGTGACTTTTGTATTTAATTCTGATGAACTATCTGTGTTTCATCGTCATTAAGAAGGTCGAAGCTATACAGTAAACCTGAAATGAAGCATCGGAATCTATAACTAGTGTCACAGGAATGGTTCAAAACATGGACAGTAGGAAGATTCAGTCCACATGTACTAATGTTGGTATTGTGCCTTTTGTATTTATTTCCGATGCAATTTCTGTGTTTCATCGTCAATAAGAAGGTCAGAGGGATACAGTTAACCTGAAGTGAAGCATCGGAATCTTCAACTAGTGTCACAGGGTTGGTTCAAAACATAGTCAGTAAGAAGAGTCAGTCTTCTTGTACTTAAGTCGGCAATGTGCCTTTTGTATTTAATTTCGATGCAATTTCTGCGTTTCATCGTCAATAAGAATGTCCAAGAGATACAGTAAACCTGAAGTGGAGCATCGGAATCTATAACTAGTGTCACAGGAATGGTTCAAACATAGATAGTAAGAAGAGTCAGTCTTCTTGTACTTAAGTCGGCATTTTGCCTATTCTATTTAATTCCGATGCAGTTTCTGTGTTTCATCGTCAATAAGAGGGTCAGAGGGATACAGTAAACCTGAAGTGAAGCATCGGAATCTATAACTAGTGTCACAGGAATCGTTCAAATCATAGACCGTAGGAAGAGTCAGTCTTCTTGTACTTAAGTCCTCGTTGGGCTTTTTCTATTTAATTCCGATGCAATTTCTGTGTTTCGTCGCCAATAAGAAGACCCAAAGGATACAGTAACCCTGAAGTGAAGCATCGGAATCTATAACTAATGTCACAGGAATGGTTCAAATCATAGACAGTAGGAAGAGTCAGTCTTCTTATACTTAAGTCGGCATTGTGCCTTTTGTATTTAGTTCCGATGCAATTTCTGTGGTTCATCGTCAATTAGAAGGTCTTAGGGATACAGTAAACCTGAAGTGAAGCATCGGAATCTACAACTAGTGTCACAGGAATGGTTCAAAGCATAGTCTGTAAGAAGTGTCAGTCTTCTTGTACTTAAGTAGGCATTGTACCTTTTGTATTTAATTCCGATGCAATTTCTATGTTTCATCGTCAATAACAAGGTCCAAGGGATACAGTAAACCTGAAGTGAAGCATCGGAATCAATAACTAGTGTCACAGGAATGGATCAAGATATGGTCAGTAAGAAGAGTCAGTCTTCTTGTACCTAAGTCGGCATTGTGCGTTTTCTATTTAATTCAGATGCAATTTCTGTGTTTCATCGTCAAAAAGAAGGTCAGAGGGATACAGTAAACCTGAAGTGAAGCATCGGAATTTATGACTAGCGTCACAGGAATGGTTCAAAGCAGTCAGTAAGAAGAGTCAGTCTTCTTGTACTTAAGTCGGCATTGTGTCTTTTGTATTTAATTCCGATGCAATTTCTGTGTTTCATCGTCAATAAGAAGGTCCATGGGATACAGTAAACCTGAAGTGAAGCATCGGAATCAATAACTAGTGTCACAGGAATGGATCAAGTTATGGTCAGTAGGAAGAGTCAGTCTTCTTGTACCTAAGTCGGCATTGTGCGTTTTCTATTTAATTCCGATGCAATTTCTATGTTTCATCGTCAATAAGAAGGTCCAAGGGATACAGTAAACCTGAAGTGAAGCATCGGAATCAATAACTAGTGTCACAGGAATGGATCAAGATATGGTCAGTAAGAAGAGTCAGTCTTTCTGTACCTAAGTCGGCATTGTGCGTTTTCTATTTAATTCCGATGCAATTTCTGTGTTTCATCGTCAAAAAGAAGGTCATAGGGATACAGTAAACCTGAAGTGAAGCATCGGAATCCATAACTAGTGTCTCAGGTATGGTTCAAAACATAGTCAGTAAGAAGAGTCAGTGTTCTTGTACTTAAGTCGGCATTGTGCCTTTTGTATTTAATTCCGATGCAATTTCTGTGTTTCATCGTCAAAAAGAAGGTCAGAGGGATACAGTAAACCTGAAGTGAAGCATCGGAATCTATAACTAGTGTCACAGGAATGGTTCAAAGCATAGACAGTAGGAAGAGTCAGTCTTCTTGTACTTAAGTTAACATTGTGACTTTTGTATTTAAATCCGATGCACTATCTGTGTTTCATCGTCATTAAGAAGGTCGAAGCTATACAGTAAACCTGAAATGAAGCATCGGAATCTATAACTAGTGTCACAGGAATGGTTCAAAACATGGACAGTAGGAAGATTCAGTCTACATGTACTAAAGTCGGTATTGTGCCTTTTGTATTTATTTCCGATGCAATATCTGTGTTTCATCGTCAATAAGAAGGTCAGAGGGATACAGTTAACCTGAAGTGAAGCATCGGAATCTTTAACTAGTGTCACAGGGTTGGTTCAAAACATACTCAGTAAGAAGAGTCAGTCTTCTTGTACTTAAGTCGGCAATGTGCCTTTTGTATTTAATTTCGATGCAATTTCTGCGTTTCATCGTCAATAAGAATGTCCAAGAGATGCAGTAAACCTGAAGTGGAGCAACGGAATCTATAACTAGTGTCACAGGAATGGTTCAAACATAGATAGTAAGAAAAGTCAGTCTTCTTGTACTTAAGTCGGCATTTTGCCTATTCTATTTAATTCCGATGCAATTTCTGTGTTTCATCGTCAATAAGTGGGTCAGAGGGATTCAGTAAACCTGAAGTGAAGCATCGGAATCTACAACTAGTGTCACAGGAATGGTTCAAATCATAGACAGTAGGAAGAGTCAGTCTTCTTGTACTTAAGTTGGCATTGTGACTTTTGTACTTAATTCCGATGCACTGTCTGTGTTTCATCGTCATTAAGAAGGTCCAAGGGATACAGTAAACCTGAAATGAAGCATCGGAATCTATAACTAGTGTCACTGGAATGGTTCAAAACATAGACAGTAAGAAGAGTCAGGCTTCTTGTACTTAAGTCGGCATTGTGCCTTTTCTATTTAATTCCGATGCAATTTCTGTGTTTCACCGTCAATAAGAGTGTCAGAGGGATACAGTGGACATGAAGTGAAGCATCGGAATCTATAACTAGTGTCACCGGAATGGTTCAAAACATAGTCAGTATGAAGAGTCAGTCTTTATGTCCTTAAGTCGGCATTGTGCCTTTTGTATTTAATTCCGATGCATTTTCTGTGTTTCATCGTCAATAAGAAGGTCAGAGGGATACAGTAAACCTGAAGTGAAGCATCGGAATCAATAACTAGTGTCACAGGAATGGTTCTAAGCAGTCAGTAAGAAGAGTCAGTCTTCTTGTACTTAAGTCGGCATTGTGCCTTTTGTATTTCATTCCGATGCAATTTCTGTGTTTCATCGTCAATAAGAAGGTCCAAGGGATACAGTAAACCTGAAGTGAAGCATCGTAATCTGTAACTATCGTCACAGAAATGGTTCAAATCATAGACACTAAGAAGAGTCAGTCTTCTTGTACTTAAGTCGGCATTGTGCGTTTTCAATTTAATTCCGATGCAATTTCTGTGATTCATCGTCAATAAGAAGGTCAGAGGGATACAGTGAACCTGAGGTGACGCACCGGAATCTATAACTAGTGTCATAGGAATGGTTCAAAACATAGAGAGTAGGAAGAGTCAGTCTTCTTGTACTTATGTAGGAATTGTGCCTTTTCTATTTATTTCCGATGCAATTTCTGTGTTTCGTCGAGAATACGAAGTTCCAAAGGATACAGTAACCCTGAATTGAAGCATCGGAATCCATAACTAATGTCACAGTAATGGTTCTAAACATAGACAGTGGGAAGAGTCAGTCTTCTTATACTTAAGTCGGCATTGTGCCTTTTGTATTTAGTTCCGATGAAATTTCTGTGTTTCATCGTCAATAAGAAGGTCCTAGGGATACAGTGAACCTGAAAAGAAGCATCGGAATCTACAACTAGTGTCACAGGAATGGTTCAAAGCATAGTCAGTGAGAAGAGTCAGTCTTCTTGTACTTCAGTAGGCATTGTACCTTTTGTATTTAATGCCGATGCAATCTCTGTGTTTCATCGTCAATAAGAAGGTCCAAGGGATACAGTAAACCTGAAGTGAAGCATCGGAATCTATAACTAGTGTCAAAGGGATGGATCAAGATATAGTCAGTAAGAAGAGTCTGTCTTCTTGTACTTAAGTCGGCATTGTGCCTTTTCTATTTAATTCCGATGCAATTTCTGTGTTTCATCGTCAAAAAGAAGGTCAGAGGGATACAGTAAACCTGAAGTGAAGCATCGGAATCTATAACTAGTGTCACAGGAAAGGTTCAAAGCATAGATAGTAAGAAGAGTCAGTCTTCATGTGCCTAAGTCGGCATTGTGCCTTTTCTATTTAATTCCGTTGCAATTTCGGTGTTTCATCGTCATTAAGAAGGTCCAAGGGAAAAAGTATACCTGGTGTGAAGCATCGGAATCTATAACTAGTGTCACAGGAATGGTTCAAAACATAGACAGTAAGAAGAGTCAGTCTTCTTGCACTTAAGTCGGCATTGTGCTTTTTGCGTTTAATTCCGATGCATTTTCTGTGTTTCATCGTCAATAAGAAGGTCAGAGGGATACAGTAAACCTGAAGTGATGCATCGGAGTCTATAACTAGTGACACAGGAATGGTTCAAAACATAGGCAGTAAGAAGATTCAGTCTTCTTGTCCTTAAGTCGGCATTGTGCCTTTTGTATTTAATTCCGATGCAATTTCTGTGTTTCATCGTCAATAAGAAGGTCCAAGGTACAGAGTAAACCTGGAGTAAAGCATCGGAATCTATAACTAGTGTCACAGGAATGGTTCAAATCATAGACAGTAAGGAGAGTCAGCCATCTTGTACTTAAGTCTTCATTGTGCCTTTTGTATTTAATTCCGATGCAATTTCTGTGATTCATCGTCACTAAGAAGGTCCAAGGGATACAGTAAACCTGAAGTGAAGCATCCGAATCTACAACTACTGTCACAGGAGTGGTTTTAAAACATAGTCAGTAAGAAGACTCAGTCTTCATATACTTAAGTCAGCATTGTGCCTTTTGTATTTAATTCCGATGCAATTTCATTGATTAGTCGTCAATAAGAAGGTCCAAGGGAAACAGTAAACATGAAGTGAAGCATCGGAGTCTATAACTAGTGTCATTGGAATGGTTCAAACATAGACAGTAGGAAGAGTCAGTCTTCTTGTACTTAAGTCGGCATTGCGCCTTTTGTATTTAATTCCGAGGCAATATCGGTGTTTAATCGTCAATAAGAAGGTCCAAGGGATACAGTAAACCTGAAGTGAAGCATCGGAATCCATAACTAGTGTCACACGAATGGTTCAAAACATAGGCAGTAAGAAGATTCAGTCTTCTTGTCCTTACGTCGGCATTGTGCCTTTTGTATTTAGTTTCGATGCAATTTCTGTGTTTCATCGTCAATAAGAAGGTCCAAGGTATACAGTAAACCTGGAGAGAGGCATCGGAAACTATAACTAGTGTCACACGAATGGTTCAAAGCATAGACAGTAAGAAGAGTCAGCTCTCTTGCACTTAAGTCGGCATTGTGCCTTTTGTATTTAATTCCGATGCAGTTTCTGTGTTTCATAGTCAATAAGAAGGTCGCAGGGATACAGTAAACCTGAAGTGAAGCATCGGAATCTATAACTAGTGTCACAGGAATGGTTCAAAACAGTCAGAAAGAAGAGTCAGTCTTCTTGTAGTTAAGTCGGCATTGTGCCTTTTGTATTTAATTCCGATGCAATTTCTGTGTTTCATCGTCAATAAGAAGGTCCAAGGGATAAAGTAAACCTGAAGTGTAGCATCGGAATCTGTAACTAGCGTCACAGGAATGGTTCAAATCATAGACACCAAGAAGAGTCAGTCTGCTTGTACTTAAGACGGCATTGTGCCTTTTCTATATAATTCCGATGCAATTTCTGTGTTTCATCGTCAATAAGAAGGTCAGAGGGATTCAGTGAACCTGAGGTGAAGCATCGGAATCTATTACTAGTGTCACAGGAATGGTTCAAAACATAGACAGTAAGAAGATACAGTCTTCTTGTACTTAAGTCGGCATTGTGCCTTTTCTAAGTAATTCCGATGAAATTTCTGTGTTTCGTCGCCAATAAGAAGGTCCAAAGGATACAGTAAACCTGAAGTGAAGCATTGGAATCCATAAATAATGTCACAGGAATGGTTCAAAACATAGACAGTAGGAAGAGTCAGTCATCTTATACATAAGTCGGCATTGCCTTTTGTATTTAGTTCCGATGCAATTTCTGTGTTTCATCGTCAATAAGAAGATCCTACGGATGCAGTAAACCTGAAGTGAAGCATGGAAATATATAACTAGTGTCACAGGAATGTTTCAAAACACAGTCAGTAAGAAGAGTCAGTCTTCTTGTACTTAAGTAGGCATTGTCCCTTTTGTATTTAATTCCGATGCAATTGCTGTGTTTCATCGTCAATAAGAAGGTCCAAGGGATACAGTAAACTTGAAGTGAAGCATCGGAATCTATAACTAGTGTCACAGGAATGGATCAAGATATAGTCAGTAAGAAGAGTCAGTCTTCCTGTACTTAAGTCGGCATTGTGCCTTTTCTATTTTATTCCGATGCAATTTCTGTGTTTCATCGTCAAAAAGAAGGTCAGAGAGATACAGTAAACCTGAAGTGAAGCATCGGAATCTATAACTAGTTACACAGGAATGGTTCAAAACATAGACAATAGGAAGAGTCAGTCTTCTTGTACTTAAGTTGGCATTGTGCCTTTTGTACTTAATTCCGATGCACTATCTGTGTTTCATCGTCATTAAGAAGGTCCAAGGGATACAGTAAACCTGATATGAAGCATCGGAATCTATAACTAGTGTCACGGGAATGGTTCTTAACTTAGACAGTAGGAGGATTTAGTCTACATGTACTTCAGTCCGTATTGTGCCTTTTGTATTTATTTCCGATGCAATTTATGTGTTTCATCATCAATAAGAAGGTCAGAGGGATACAGTAAACCTGAAGTGAAGCATCGGAATCTATAACTAGTGTCACAGGAATGGTTCAAAGCATAGTCGGTAAGAAGAGTCAGTCTTCTTGTACTTAAGTCGGCATTGTGCCTTTTGTATTTAATTCCGATGCAACTTCTTTGTTTCATCGTCAATAAGAAGGTCCAAGAGATACAGTAAACCTGAAGTGGAGCATCGGAATCTATAACTAGTGTCACCGGAATGGTTCAAAACATAGACAGTAAGGAGAGTCAGTCTTCTTGTACTTAAGTCGGCATTGTGCCCTTTTCAATTTAATTCCGATGCAATTACTGTGTTTAATCAACAATAAGAAGGTCAGAGGGATACAGTAAACCTGAAGAGAAGCATCGGAATCTCCAAATTGTGTCACAGGAATGGTTCAACACATAGTCAGTAAGATGAGTCAGTCTTCTTGTACTTAAGTCGGCATTGTGCCTTTTGTATTTAATTCCGATGCAATTTCTGTGTTTCATCGTCAATAAGAAGGTCCAAGGGATACAGTAAACCTGAAGTGAAGCATCGGAATCTGTAACTAGCGTCACAGGAATGGTTCAAAACATAGACACTAAGAAGAGTCAGTCTGCTTGTACTTAAGACGGCATTGTGCCTCTTCTATTTAATTCCGATGCAATTTCTGTGTTTCATCGTCAATAAGAAGGTCAGAGGGATACAGTGAAACTGAGGTGAAGCATCGGAACCTATAACTAGTGTCACAGGAATGGTTCAAAACATAGACAGTTGGAAGAGTCGGTCTTCTTGTACTTAAGTCGGCATTGTGCCTTTTCTATTTAATTCCGATGCAATTTCTGTGTTTCATTGTTAATAAGAAGGTCAGAGGGATACAGTAAACCTAAAGTGAAGCATCGGAATCCATAACAAGTGTCACAGGAATGGTTCATAACATAGACAGTAGGAAGAGGCAGTCTTCTTGAACATAAGTCGGCATTGTGCCTTTTGTATTTAATTTCGATGCAATTTCTGTGTTTCATCGTCAATAAGAAGGTCCAAGAGATACAGTAAACCTGAAGTGGAGCATCGGAATCTATAACTAGTGTCACAGGAAAGGTTCAAAACATAGATACTAAGAAGAGTCAGTCTTCTTGCACTTAAGTTGGCATTGTGCTTTTTGCATTTAATTCCGATGCATTTTCTGTGTTTCATCGTCAATAAGAACGTCAGAGGGATACAGTAAACCTGAAGTGATGCATCGGAGTCTATAACTAGTGACACAGGAATGGTTCAAAACATAGGCAGTAAGAAGATTCAGTCTTCTTGTCCTTAAGTCCGCATTGTGCCTTTTGTATTTAATTCCGATGCAATTTCTGTGATTCATCGTCACTAAGAAGGTCCAAGGGATACAGTAAACCTGAAGTGAAGCATTGGAGTCTATAACTAGTGTCAATGGAATGGTTCAAACATAGACAGTAGGAAGAGTCAGTCTTCTTGTACTTAAGTCGGCATTGTGCCTTTTGTATTTAATTCCGAGGCAATATCGGTGTTTAATCGTCAATAAGAAGGTCCAAGGGATACAGTAAACCTGAAGTGAAGCATCGGAATCCATAACTAGTGTCACACGAATGGTTCAAAACATAGGCAGTAAGAAGATTCAGTCTTCTTGTACTTACGTCGGCATTGTGCCTTTTGTATTTAGTTTCGATGCAATTTCTGTGTTTCATCGTCAATAAGAAGGTCCAAGGTATACAGTAAACCTGGAGAGAGGCATCGGAAACTATAACTAGTGTCACACGAATGGTTCAAAACATAGACAGTAAGAAGAGTCAGCTTTCTTGCACTTAAGTCGGCATTGTGCCTTTTGTATTTAATTCCGATGCAGTTTCTGTGTTTCATAGTCAATAAGAAGGTCGGAGGGATACAGTAAACCTGAAGTGAAGCATCGGAATCTATAACTAGTGTCACAGGAATGGTTCAAAACTTAGACAGTAAGAAGAGTCAGTCTTCTTGTACTTAAGTCGGCATTGTGCCTTTTCTAAGTAATTCCGATGCAATTTCTGTGTTTCGTCGCCAATAAGAAGGTCCAAAGGATACAGTAAACCTGAAGTGAAGCATTGGAATCCATAAATAATGTCACAGGAATGGTTCAAAACATAGACAGTAGGAAGAGTCAGTCATCTTATACATAAGTCGGCATTGCCCTTTGTATTTAGTTCCGATGCAATTTCTGTGTTTCATCGTCAATAAGAAGGTCCTAGGGATGCAGTAAACCTGAAGTGAAGCATGGAAATATATAACTAGTGTCACAGGAATGGTTCAAAATATAGTCAGTAAGAAGAGTCAGTCTTCTTGTACTTAAGTAGGCATTGTCCTTTTTGTATTTAATTCCGATGCAATTGCTGTGTTTCATCGTCAATAGGAAGGTCCAAGGGATACAGTAAACCTGAAGTGAAGCATCGGAATCTATAACTAGTGTCACAGGAATGGATCAAGATATAGTCAGTAAGAAGAGTCAGTCTTCCTGTACTTAAGTCGGCATTGTGCCTTTTCTATTTAATTCCGATGCAATTTCTGTGTTTCATCGTCAAAAAGAAGGTCAGAGGGATACAGTAAACCTGAAGTGAAGCATCGGAATCTATAACTAGTTACACAGGAATGGTTCAAAACATAGACAATAGGAAGAGTCAGTCTTCTTGTACTTATGTTTGCATTGTGCCTTTTGTACTTAAATCCGATGCACTATCTGCGTTTCATCGTCATTAAGAGGGTCCAAGGGATACAGTAAACCTGATATGAAGCATCGAAATCTGTAACTAGTGTCACGGGAATGGTTCTTAACTTAGACAGTAGGAAGATTCAGTCTACATGTACTTCAGTCCGTATTGTGCCTTTTGTATTTATTTTCGATGCAATTTATGTGTTTCATCGTCAATAAGAAGGTCCTAGGGATGCAGTAAACCTGAAGTGAAGCATGGAAATATATAACTAGTGTCACAGGAATGGTTCAAAGCATAGTCGGTAAGAAGAGTCAGTCTTCTTGTTCTTAAGTCGGCATTGTGCCTTTTGTATTTAATTCCGATGCAACTTCTGTGTTTCATCGTCAGTAAGAAGGTCCAAGAGATACAGTAAACCTGAAGTGGAGCATCGGAATCTATAACTAGTGTCACAGGAAGGGTTCAAAACATAGATAGTAAGAAGAGTCAGTCTTCTTGTACTTAAGCCGGCATTGTGCCTTTTCTATTTAATTCCGATGCAATTTCTGTGTTTCATCGTCAATAAGAGGGTTAGAAGGATACAGTGAACATGAAGTGAAGCATCGGAATCTGTAACTAGTGTCACTGGAATGGTTCAAAGCATAGTAAGTAAGAAGAGTTAGTCATCTTGTCCTTAAGTCGGCATTGTGCCTTTTGTATTTAATTCCGATGCAATTTCTGTGTTTCATCGTTAATAAGAAGGTCCAAGGTATACAGTAAAAATGAAGTGAAGCATCGGAATCCATAACTAGTGTCACAGCAATGGTTCAAAACATAGTCAGTAACAAGAGTCAGTCTTCATGTACCTAAGTCGGCATTGTGCCTTTTCTATTTAATTCCGTTGCAATTTCGGTGTTTCATCGTCATTAAGAAGGTCCAAGGGATAAAGTATACCTGGTGTGAAGCATCGGAATCTATAACTAGTGTCACAGGAATGGTTCAAAACATAGACAGTAAGAAGAGTCAGTCTTCTTGCACTTAAGTCGGCATTGTGCTTTTTGCATTTAATTCCGATGCATTTTCTGTGTTTCATCGTCAATAAGAAGGTCAGAGGGATACAGTAAACCTGAAGTGATGCATCGGAGTCTATAACTAGTGACACAGGAATGGTTCAAAACATAGGCAGTAAGAAGATTCAGTCTTCTTGTCCTTAAGTCGGCATTGTGCCTTTTGTATTTAATTCCGATGCAATTTCTGTGTTTCATCGTCAATAAGAAGGTCCAAGGTACAGAGTAAACCTGGAGTGAAGCTTCGGAATCTATAACTAGTGTCACAGGAATGGTTCAAATCATAGACAGTAAGAAGAGTCAGGCGTCTTGTACTTAAGTCGGCATTGTGCCTTTTCTATTTAATTCCGGTGCAATTTCTGTGATTCATCGTCACTAAGAAGGTCCAAGGGATACAGTAAACCTGAAGTGAAGCATCGGAATCTACAACTAGTGTCACAGGAGTGGTTAAAAACATAGTCAGTAAGAAGAGTCAGTCTTCATATACTTAAGTCGGCATTGTGCCTTTTGTATTTAATTCCGATGCAATTTCATTGATAAGTCGTCAATATGAAGGTCCAAGGGAAACAGTAAACATGAAGTGAAGCATTGGAGTCTATAACTAGTGTCAATGGAATGGTTCAAACATAGACAGTAGGAAGAGTCAGTCTTCTTGTACTTAAGTCGGCATTGTGCCTTTTGTATTTAATTCCGAGGCAATATCGGTGTTTAATCGTCAATAAGAAGGTCCAAGGGATACAGTAAACCTGAAGTGAAGCATCGGAATCCATAACTAGTGTCACACGAATGGTTCAAAACATAGGCAGTAAGAAGAGTCAGCTTTCTTGCACTTAAGTCGGCATTGTGCCTTTTGTATTTAATTCCGATGCAATTTCTGTGTTTCATCGTCAATAAGAAGGTCCAAGGGATAAGGTAAACCTGAAGTGTAGCATCGGAATCTGTAACTAGCGTCACAGGAATGGTTCAAATCATAGACACCAAGAAGAGTCAGTCTGCTTGTACTTAAGACGGCATTGTGCCTTTTCTATATAATTCCGATGCAATTTCTGTGTTTCATCGTCAATAAGAAGGTCAGAGGGATTCAGTGAACCTGAGGTGAAGCATCGGAATCTATAACTAGTGTCACAGGAATGGTTCAAAACGTAGACAGTAAGAAGAGTCTGTCTTCTTGTACTTAAGTCGGCATTGTGCCTTTTCTAAGTAATTCCGATGCAATTTCTGTGTTTCGTCGCCAATAAGAAGGTCCAAAGGATACAGTAAACCTGAAGTGAAGCATTGGAATCCATAAATAATGTCACAGGAATGGTTCAAAACATAGACAGTAGGAAGAGTCAGTCATCTTATACATAAGTCGGCATTGCCTTTTGTATTTAGTTCCGATGCAATTTCTGTGTTTCATCGTCAATAAGAAGGTCCTAGGGATGCAGTAAACCTGAAGTGAAGCATGGAAATATATAACAAGTGTCACAGGAATGGTTCAAAATATAGTCAGTAAGAAGAGTCAGTCTTCTTGTACTTAAGTAGGCATTGTCCCTTTTGTATTTAATTCCGATGCAATTGCTGCGTTTCATCGTCAATAAGAAGGTCCAAGGGATACAGTAAACCTGAAGTGAAGCATCGGAATCTATAACTAGTGTCACAGGAATGGATCAAGATATAGTCAGTAAGAAGAGTCAGTCTTCCTGTACTTAAGTCGGCATTGTGCCTTTTCTATTTAATTCCGATGCAATTTCTGTGTTTCATCGTCAAAAAGAAGGTCAGAGGGATACAGTGAACATGAAGTGAAGCATCGGAATCTATAACTAGTGTCACTGGAATGGTTCAAAGCATAGAAAGTAAGAAGAGTTAGTCATCTTGTCCTTAAGTCGGCATTGTGCCTTTTGTATTTAATTCCGATGCAATTTCTGTGTTTCATCGTTAATAAGAAGGTCCAAGGTATACAGTAAAAATGAAGTGAAGCATCGGAATCCATAACTAGTGTCACAGCAATAGTTCAAAACATAGTCAGTAACAAGAGTCAGTCTTCATGTACCTAAGTCGGCATTGTGCCATTTCTATTTAATTCCGTTGCAATTTCGGTGTTTCATCGTCATTAAGAAGGTCCAAGGGATAAAGTATACCCGGTGTGAAGCATCGGAATCTATAACTAGTGTCACAGGAATGGTTCAAAACATAGACGGTAAGAAGAGTCAGTCTTCTTGTCCTTACGTCGGCATTGTGCCTTTTGTATTTAATTCCGAGGCAATATCGGTGTTTAATCGTCAATAAGAAGGTCCAAGGGATACAGTAAACCTGAAGTGAAGCATCGGAATCCATAACTAGTGTCACACGAATGGTTCAAAACATAGGCAGTAAGAAGATTCAGTCTTCTTGTCCTTACGTCGGCATTGTGCCTTTTGTATTTAGTTTCGATGCAATTACTGTTTCATCGTCAATAAGAAGGTCCAAGGTACACAGTAAACCTGGAGAGAGGCATCGGAAACTATAACTAGTGTCACACGAATGGTTCAAAACATAGACAGTAAGAAGAGTCAGCTTTCTTGCACTTAAGTCGGCATTGTGCCTTTTGTATTTAATTCCGATGCAGCTTCTGTGTTTCATAGTCAATAAGAAGGTCGGAGGGATACAGTAAACCTGAAGTGAAGCATCGGAATCTATAACTAGTGTCACAGGAATGGTTCAAAACAGTCAGAAAAAAGAGTCAGTCTTCTTGTATTTAAATTGGCATTGTGCCTTTTGCATTTAATTCCGATGCAATTTCTGTGTTTCATCGTCAATAAGAAGTTCCAAGGGATAAAGTAAACCTGAAGTGTAGCATCGGAATCTGTAACTAGCGTCACAGGAATGGTTCAAATCATAGACACCAAGAAGAGTCAGTCTGCTTGTACTTAAGACGGCATTGTGCCTTTTCTATATAATTCCGATGCAATTTCTGTGTTTCATCGATAATAAGAAGGTCAGAGGGATTCAGTGAACCTGAGGTGAAGCATCGGAATCTATAACTAGTGTCACAGGAATGGTTCAAAACATAGACAGTAAGAAGAGTCAGTCTTCTTGTACTTAAGTCGGCATAGTGCCTTTTCTAAGTATTCCGATGCAATTTCTGTGTTTCGTCGCCAATAAGAAGGTCCAAAGGATACTGTAAACCTGAAGTGAAGCATTGGAATCCATAAATAATGTCACAGGAATGGTTCAAAACATAGACAGGAGGAAGAGTCAGTCATCTTATACATAAGTCGGCATTGCCTTTTGTATTTAGTTCCGATGCAATTTCTGTGTTTCATCGTCAATAAGAAGGTCCTAGGGATGCAGTAAACCTGAAGTGAAGCATGGAAATATATAACTAGTGTCACAGGAATGGTTCAAAATATAGTCAGTAAGAAGAGTCAGTCTTCTTGTACTTAAGTAGGCATTGTCCCTTTTGTATTTAATTCCGATGCAATTGCTGTGTTTCATCGTCAATAAGAAGGTCCAAGGGATACAGTAAACCTGAAGTGAAGCATCGGAATCTATAACTAGTGTCACAGGAACGGATCAAGATATAGTCAGTAAGAAGAGTCAGTCTTCCTGTACTTAAGTCGGCATTGTGCCTTTTCTATTTAATTCCGATGCAATTTCTGTGTTTCATCGTCAAAAAGAAGGTCAGAGGGATACAGTAAACCTGAAGTGAAGCATCGGAATCTATAACTAGTTACACAGGAATGGTTCAAAATATAGACAATAGGAAGAGTCAGTCTTCTTGTACTTAAGTTGGCATTGTGCCTTTTGTACTTAAATCCGATGCACTATCTGTGTTTCATCGTCATTAAGAAGGTCCAAGGGATACAGTAAACCTGATATGAAGCATCGAAATCTATAACTAGTGTCACGGGAATGGTTCTTAACTTAGACAGTAGGAAGATTCAGTCTACATGTACTTCAGTCCGTATTGTGCCTTTTGTATTTATTTCCGATGCAATTTATGTGTTTCATCGTCAATAAGAAGGTCAGAGGGATACAGTAAACCTGAAGTGAAGCATCGGAATCTATAACTAGTGTCACAGGAATGGTTCAAAGCATAGTCGGTAAGAAGAGTCAGTCTTCTTGTACTTAAGTCGGCATTGTGCCTTTTGTATTTAATTCCGATGCAACTTCTGTGTTTCATCGTCAATAAGAAGGTCCAAGAGATACAGTAAAACTGAAGTGGAGCATCGGAATCTATAACTAGTGTCACCGGAATGGTTCAAAACATAGACAGTAAGAAGAGTCAGTCTTCTGTACTTAAGTCGGCATTGTGCCCTTTTCAATTTAATTCCGATGCAATTACTGTGTTTAATCGACAATAAGAAGGTCAGAGGGATACAGTAAACCTGAAGAGAAGCATCGGAATCTCCAAATAGTGTCACAGGAATGGTTCAACACATAGTCAGTAAGAAGAGTCAGTCTTCTTGTACTTAAGTCGGCATTGTGCCTTTTGTATTTAATTCCGATGCAATTTCTGTGTTTCATCGTCAATTAGAAGGTCCAAGGGATACAGTAAACCTGAAGTGAAGCATCGGAATCTGTAACTAGCGTCACAGGAATGGTTCAAAAGATAGACACTAAGAAGAGTCAGTCTGCTTGTACTTAAGACGGCATTGTGCCTTTTCTGTTTAATTCCGATGCAATTTCTGTGTTTCATCGTCAATAAGAAGGTCAGAGGGATACAGTGAACCTGAGGTGAAGCATCGGAACCTATAACTAGTGACACAGGAATGGTTCAAAACATAGACAGTTGGAAGAGTCGGTCTTCTTGTACTTAAGTCGGCATTGTGCCTTTTCTATTTAATTCCGATGCATTAACGGTGTTTCATTGTTAATAAGAAGGTCAGAGGGATACAGTAAACCTGAAGTGAAGCATCGGAATCTATAACTAGTGTTACAGGAGTGGATCAAGATATAGTCAGTATGAAGAGTCAGTCTTCTTGTACATAAGTCGCCATTGTGCCTTTTGTATTCAATTCCGATGTAATTTCTGTGTTTCATTGTCAATAAGAAGGTCCAAGGGATACAGTAAACCTAAAGAGAAGCATCGGAATCCATAACTAGTGTCACAGGAATGGTTCAAAACATAGACAGTAGGAAGAGGCAGTCTTCTTGAACATAAGTCGGCATTGTGCCTTTTGTATTTAATTTCGATGCAATTTCTGTGTTTCATCGTCAATAAGAAGGTCCAAGAGATACAGTAAACCTGAAGTGGAGCATCGGAATCTATAACTAGTGTCACAGGAAAGGTTCAAAACATAGATAGTAAGAAGAGTCAGTCTTCTTGTACTTAAGCCGGCATTGTGCCTTTTCTATTTAATTCCGATGCAATTTCTGTGTTTCATCGTCAATAAGAGGGTTAGAGGGATACAGTGAACATGAAGTGAAGCATCGGAATCTATAACTAGTGTCACTGGAATGGTTCAAAGCATAGTAAGTAAGAAGAGTTAGTCATCTTGTCCTTAAGTCGGCATTGTGCCTTTTGTATTTAATTCCGATGCAATTTCTGTGTTTCATCGTTAATAAGAAGGTCCAAGGGATACAGTAAACCTGAAATGATGCATCGGAATCTACAACTAGTGTCACAGGAGTGGTTAAAAACATAGTCAGTAAAAAGAGTCAGTCTTCATATACTTAAGTCGGCATTGTGCCTTTTGTATTTAATTCCGATGCAATTTCATTGATTAGTCGTCAATAAGAAGGTCCATGGGATACAGTAAACATGAAGTGAAGCACTGGAGTCTATAACTAGTGTCAATGGAATGGTTCAAACATAGACAGTAGGAAGAGTCAGTCTTCTTGTACTTAAGTCGGCATTGTGCCTTTTGTATTTAATTCCGAGGCAATATCGGTGTTTAATCGTCAATAAGAAGGTCCAAGGGATACAGTAAACCTGAAGTGATGCATCGGAATCCATAACTAGTGTCACACGAATGGTTCAAAACATAGGCAGTGAGAAGATTCAGTCATCTTGTCCTTACGTCGGCATTGTGCCTTTTGTATTTAGTTTCGATGCAATTTCTGTGTTTCATCGTCAATAAGAAGGTCCAAGGTATACAGTAAACCTGGAGAGAGGCATCGGAAACTATAACTAGTGTCACACGAATGGTTCAAAACATAGACAGTAAGAAGAGTTAGCTTTCTTGCACTTAAGTCGGCATTGTGCCTTTTGTATTTAATTCCGATGCAGTTTCTGTGTTTCATAGTCAATAAGAAGGTCGGAGGGATACAGTAAACCTGAAGTGAAGCATCGGAATCTATAACTAGTGTCACAGGAATGGTTCAAAACAGTCAGAAAGAAGAGTCAGTCTTCTTGTACTTAAGTCGGCATTGTGCCTTTTGTATTTAATTCCGATGCAATTTCTGTGTTTCATCGTAAATAAGAAGGTCCAAGGGATAAAGTAAACCTGAAGTGTAGCATCGGAATCTGTAACTAGCGTCACAGGAATGGTTCAAATCATAGACACCAAGAAGAGTCAGTCTGCTTGTACTTAAGACGGCATTGTGCCTTTTCTATATAATTCCGATGCAATTTCTGTGTTTCATCGTCAATAAGAAGGTCAGAGGGATTCAGTGAACCTGAGGTGTAGCATCGGAATCTATAACTAGTGTCACAGGAATGGTTCAAAACATAGACAGTAAGAAGAGTCAGTCTTCTTGTACATAAGTCGGCATTGTGCCTTTTCTAAGTAATTCCGATGCAATTTCTGTGTTTCGTCGCCAATAAGAAGGTCCAAAGGATACAGTAAACCTGAAGTGAAGCATTGGAATCCATAAATAATGTCACAGGAATGGTTCAAAACATAGACAGTAGGAAGAGTCAGTCATCTTATACATAAGTCGGCATTGCCTTTTGTATTTAGTTCCGATGCAATTTCTGTGTTTCATCGTCAATAAGAAGGTCCTAGGGATGCAGTAAACCTGAAGTGAAGCATGGAAATATATAACTAGTGTCACAGGAATGGTTCAAAATATAGTCAGTAAGAAGAGTCAGTCTTCTTGTACTTAAGTAGGCATTGTCCCTTTTGTATTTAATTCCGATGCAATTGCTGTGTTTCATCGTCAATAAGAAGGTCCAAGGGATACAGTAAACCTGAAGTGAAGCATCGGAATTTTTAACTAGTGTCACAGGAATGGATCAAGATATAGTCAGTAAGAAAAGTCAGTCTTCCTGTACTTAAGTCGGCATTGTGCCTTTTCTATTTAATTCCGATGCAATTTCTGTGTTTCATCGTCAAAAAGAAGGTCAGAGGGATACAGTAAACCTGAAGTGAAGCATCGGAATCTATAACTAGTTACACAGGAATGGTTCAAAACATAGACAATAGGAAGAGTCAGTCTTCTTGTACTTAAGTTGGCATTGTGCCTTTTGTACTTAAATCCGATGCACTATCTGTGTTTCATCGCCATTAAGAAGGTCCAAGGGATACAGTAAACTTGATATGAAGCATCGAAATCTATAACTAGTGTCACGGGAATGGTTCTTAACTTAGACAGTAGGAAGATTCAGTCTACATGTACTTCAGTTCGTATTGTGCCTTTTGAATTTATTTCCGATGCAATTTATGTGTTTCATCGTCAATAAGAAGGTCAGAGGGATACAGTAAACCTGAAGTGAAGCATCGGAATCTATAACTAGTGTCACAGGAATGGTTCAAAGCATAGTCGGTAAGAAGAGTCAGTCTTCTTGTACTTAAGTCGGCATTGTGCCTTTTGTATTTAATTCCGATGCAACTTCTGTGTTTCATCGTCAATAAGAAGGTCCAAGAGATACAGTAAAACTGAAGTGGAGCATCGGAATCTATAACTAGTGTCACCGGAATGGTTCAAAACATAGACAGTAAGAAGAGTCAGTCTTCTGTACTTATGTCGGCATTGTGCCCTTTTCAATTTAATTCCGATGCAATTACTGTGTTTAATCGACAATAAGAAGGTCAGAGGGATACAGTAAACCTGAAGAGAAGCATCGGAATCTCCAAATAGTGTCACAGGAATGGTTCAACACATAGTCAGTAAGAAGAGTCAGTCTTCTTGTACTTAAGTCGGCATTGTGCCTTTTGTATTTAATTCCGATGCAATTTCTGTGTTTCATCGTCAATAAGAAGGTCCAAGGGATACAGTAAACCTGAAGTGAAGCATCGGAATCTGTAACTAGCGTCACAGGAATGGATCAAAAGATAGACACTAAGAAGAGTCAGTCTGCTTGTACTTAAGACGGCATTGTGCCTTTTCTGTTTAATTCCGATGCAATTTCTGTGTTTCATCGTCAATAAGAAGGTCAGAGGGATACAGTGAACCTGAGGTGAAGCATCGGAACCTATAACTAGTGACACAGGAATGGTTCGAAACATAGACAGTTGGAAGAGTCGGTCTTCTTGTACTTAAGTCGGCATTGTGCCTTTTCTATTTAATTCCGATGCATTATCGGTGTTTCATTGTTAATAAGAAGGTCAGAGGGATACAGTAAACCTGAAGTGAAGCATCGGAATCTATAACTAGTTTTACAGGAGTGGATCAAGATATAGTCAGTATGAAGAGTCAGTCTTCTTGTACATAAGTCGGCATTGTGCCTTTTGTATTCAATTCCGATGTAATTTCTGTGTTTCATTGTCAATAAGAAGGTCCAAGGGATACAGTAAACCTAAAGAGAAGCATCGGAATCCATAACTAGTGTCACAGGAATGGTTCAAAACATAGACAGTAGGAAGAGGCAGTCTTCTTGAACATAAGTCGGCATTGTGCCTTTTGTATTTAATTTCGATGCAATTTCTGTGTTTCATCGTCAATAAGAAGGTCCAAGAGATACAGTAAACCTGAAGTGGAGCATCGGAATCTATAACTAGTGTCACAGGAAAGGTTCAAAACATAGATAGTAAGAAGAGTCAGTCTTCTTGTACTTAAGCCGGCATTGTGCCTTTTCTATTTAATTCCGATGCAATTTCTGTGTTTCATCGTCAATAAGAGGGTTAGAGGGATACAGTGAACATGAAGTGAAGCATCGGAATCTATAACTAGTGTCACTGGAATGGTTCAAAGCATAGTAAGTAAGAAGAGTTAGTCATCTTGTCCTTAAGTCGGCATTGTGCCTTTTGTATTTAATTCCGATGCAATTTCTGTGTTTCATCGTTAATAAGAAGGTCCAAGGGATACAGTAAACCTGAATTGATGCATCGGAATCTACAACTAGTGTCACAGGAGTGGTTAAAAACATAGTCAGTAAAAAGAGTCAGTCTTCATATACTTAAGTCGGCATTGTGCCTTTTGTATTTAATTCCGATGCAATTTCATTGATTAGTCGTCAATAAGAAGGTCCAAGGGATACAGTAAACATGAAGTGAAGCACTGGAGTCTATAACTAGTGTCAATGGAATGGTTCAAACATAGACAGTAGGAAGAGTCAGTCTTCTTGTACTTAAGTCGGCATTGTGCCTTTTGTATTTAATTCCGAGGAAATATCGGTGTTTAATCGTCAATAAGAAGGTCCAAGGGATACAGTAAACCTGAAGTGAAGCATCGGAATCCATAACTAGTGTCACACGAATGGTTCAAAACATAGGCAGTAAGAAGATTCAGTCTTCTTGTCCTTACGTCGGCATTGTGCCTTTTGTATTTAGTTTCGATGCAATTTCTGTGTTTCATCGTCAATAAGAAGGTCCAAGGTATACAGTAAACCTGGAGAGAGGCATCGGAAACTATAACTAGTGTCACACGAATGGTTCAAAACATAGACAGTAAGAAGAGTCAGCTTTCTTGCACTTAAGTCGGCATTGTGCCTTTTGTATTTAATTCCGATGCAGTTTCTGTGTTTCATAGTCAATAAGAAGGTCGGAGGGATTCAGTGAACCTGAGGTGAAGCATCGGAATCTATAACTAGTGTCACAGGAATGGTTCAAAACATAGACAGTAAGAAGAGTCAGTCTTCTTGTACTTAAGTCGGCATTGTGCCTTTTCTAAGTAATTCCGATGCAATTTCTGTGTTTCGTCGCCAATAAGAAGGTCCAAAGGATACAGTAAACCTGAAGTGAAGCATTGGAATCCATAAATAATATCACAGGAATGGTTCAAAACATAGACAGTAGGAAGAGTCAGTCATCTTATACATAAGTCAGCATTGTGCCTTTTGTATTTAATCCCGATGCAATTTCTCTATTTCATCGTCAATAAGAAGGTCATAGGGATACAGTAAACCAGATGTGAAGCATCGGAATCTATAACTAGTGCCACAGGAATGGTTCAAAACATAGACAGTCAGAAGAGTCAGTCTTCTTGTACTTAAGTCGGTATTGTGCCTTTTGTATTTAATTCCGATGCAATTTCTGTGTTTCATCGTCAATAAGAAGGTCCAAGGGAGACAGTAAACCTGAAGTGATGCATCGTAGTCTATAACTAGTGTCGCAGAAATGGTTCAAAACATAGACAGTAAAAAGAGGCAGCCTTCTTGTACTTAAGTCGGCATTGTGCCTTTTCTACTTAATTCCGATGCAATCTCTGTGTTTCATCGTCAATTATAAGGTCCAAGGTATACAGTAAACCTGAAGTGAAGCATCGGAATCTATAACTAGTGACACAGGAATGGTTCAAACATAGTCAGTAAGAAGAGTCAGTCTTCTTGTACTTAAGTCGGCATTGTGCCTTTTGTATTTAATTCCGATGCAATTTCTGTGTATCATCGTCAATAAGAAGGTTTAAGGGATACAGTAAACCTGAAGTGAAGCATCGGAATCTATAACTAGTGTCACGAGAATGGTTCAAAACATAGTCAGTAAGAAGAGTCAGTCTTCTTGTACTTAAGTCGGCATTGTGCCTTTTGTATTTAATTCCGATGCAATTTCTGTGTTTCATCGTCAATAAGAAGGTCAGAGGGATACAGTAAACCTGAAGTGTAGCATCGAAATCTATAACTAGTGTCACAGGAATGGTTCAAAACATAGACAGTAGGAAGAGTCAGTCTTCTTGTACTTAAGTCGATATTGTGCCTTTTGTATTTAATTCGGATGCAATTTCTGTGTTTCATCGTCTATAGGAAGGTCAGAGGGATACAGTAAACCTGAAGTGAAGCATCGGAAACTATTACTAGTTTCACAGGAATGGTTCAAACATAAACAGTAAGAAGAGTCAGTCTTCTTGTACTTAAGTGGGCATTGTGCCTTTTCTATTTCATTCCGATGCAATATCTGTGTTTCATCGTCAATAACAAGGTCCAAGGGATACAGTAAACCTGGAGTGAAGAATCGGAATGTGTAACTACTGTCACAGGAATGGTTCAAAGCATAGACAGTAAGAAGAGTCAGTCTTCTTTTACTTAAGTCGGCATTGTGCCTTTTGTATTTAATTCCGATGCAATTTCTGTGTTTCATCGTCGATAAGAAGGTCCAAGGAATACAGTGAACCTGAAGTGAAGCATCGGAATCTATAACTAGTGTCACAGGAATGGTTCAAAACATAGTCAGTGGAAAGAGTCGGTCCTCATGTACTTAAATCGGCATTGCGCCTTTTGTATTTAATTCCGATGCAATTTCTGTGTTTCATCGTCAATAAGAAGGTCCAAGGGATACAGTAAACCTGAAGTGAAGCATCGGAATCTATAACTAGTGTCACAGGAATGGTTCAAAACATAGACAGTAGGAAGAGTAAGTCTTCTTGTACTTAAGTCGGCATTGTGCCTTTTGTATTTAATTCCGATGCAAATTCTGTGTTTCATCGACAATAAGGTCAGAGGGTTACAGCAAACCTGAAGTGAAGCATCGCAATCTATAACTAGTGTCACAGGAAAGGTTCAAAACATAGTCAGTAAGAAGAGTCAGTCATCTTGTACTTAAGTCTGCATTGTGCCTGTTGTATTTAATTCCAATGCAATTTCTGTGTTTCATCATCAATAAGAAGGTGAGAGGGATACAGTAAACCTGAAGTGAAGCATCGGAATCTATAACTAGTGTCTCAGGAATGGTTCAAAACAGAGACAGTAAGAAGGATCAGTCCTTTTGTACTTAGTCGGCATTATGCCTTTTGTATTTAATTCCGATGCAATTTCTGTGTTTCATCGTCAATAAGAAGGTCAGAGGGATAATGTAAACCTGAAGTGAAGCATCGGAATCTATAACTAGTGTCACAGGAATGGTTCAAAAGATAGACAGTAAGAAAAGTCAGTCGATTTGTACTTAAGTCGGCATTGTACCCTTTACTATTTTATTCCGATGCAATTTCTGTGTTTCATCGTCAATAAGAAGATCAGATGGATACAGTAAACCTGAAGTGAAGCATCGGAATCTATAACTAGTGTCACAGGAATGGTTCAAAACATAGACAGTAAGAAGAGTCAGTCTTCTTGTACTTAGTTCGGTATTGTGCCCTTTGTATTTAATTCCGTTTCAATTTCTGTGTTTCATCGTCAATAAGAAGGTCCAAGGGAGACAGTAAACCTGAAGTGAAGCATCGGAATCTATAACTAGTGTCACAGAAATGGTTCAAAACATAGACAGTAAGAAGAGTCAGTCTTCTTGTACTTAAGTCGGCATAGTGCCTTTTCTATTTAATTCCGATGCAATTTCTGTGTTTCATCGTCAATTAGAAAGTCGAAGGTATACAGTAAACATGAAGTGAAGCATCGGAATCTATAACTAGTGTCACAGGAATGGTTCAAAACATAGGCACTAGGAAGAGTCAGTCCTCTTGTACTTAAGTCGGCATTGTGCCTTTTCTATTTAATTCCGATGCAATTTCTGTGTTTCATCGTCAATAAGAAGGTCCAAGGGATACAGTAAACCTGGAGTGAAGCATCGGAATCTATAACTAGTGTCACAGGAATGGTACATAACATAGACAGTAGGAAGAGTCAGTCTTCTTGTACTTAAGTCGGTTTTGTGCCTGTTCTATTTAATTCCGATGCAATTTCTGTGTTTCATCGTCAATAAGAAGGTCAGAGGGATAATGTAAACCTGAAGTGAAGCATCGGAATCTATAACTAGTGTCACAAGAATGGTTCAAAACATAGTCAGTCAGAAGAGTCAGTCTTCTTGTCCTTAAGTCGGCATTGTGCCTTTTGTATTTAATTCCGATGCAATTTCTGTTTTTTATCGTCAATAAGAAGCTCCAAGGGATACAGTAAACCTGGAGTGAAGCATCGGAATCTATAACTAGTGTCAATGGAATGGTTCAAAACATAGAAAGTAAGAAGAGTCAGTCTTCTTGTACTTAAGCCGGCATTGTGCCTTTTCTATTTAATTCCGATGCAATTTCTGTGTTTCATCGTCAATAAGAGGGTTAGAGGGATACAGTGAACATGAAGTGAAGCATCGGAATCTATAACTAGTGTCACTGGAATGGTTCAAAGCATAGTAAGTAAGAAGAGTTAGTCATCTTGTCCTTAAGTCGGCATTGTGCCTTTTGTATTTAATTCCGATGCAATTTCTGTGTTTCATCGTTAATAAGAAGGTCCAAGGGATACAGTAAACCTGAATTGATGCATCGGAATCTACAACTAGTGTCACAGGAGTGGTTAAAAACATAGTCAGTAAAAAGAGTCAGTCTTCATATACTTAAGTCGGCATTGTGCCTTTTGTATTTAATTCCGATGCAATTTCATTGATTAGTCGTCAATAAGAAGGTCCAAGGGATACAGTAAACATGAAGTGAAGCACTGGAGTCTATAACTAGTGTCAATGGAATGGTTCAAACATAGACAGTAGGAAGAGTCAGTCTTCTTGTACTTAAGTCGGCATTGTGCCTTTTGTATTTAATTCCGAGGAAATATCGGTGTTTAATCGTCAATAAGAAGGTCCAAGGGATACAGTAAACCTGAAGTGAAGATCGGAATCCATAACTAGTGTCACACGAATGGTTCAAAACATAGGCAGTAAGAAGATTCAGTCTTCTTGTCCTTACGTCGGCATTGTGCCTTTTGTATTTAGTTTCGATGCAATTTCTGTGTTTCATCGTCAATAAGAAGGTCCAAGGTATACAGTAAACCTGGAGAGAGGCATCGGAAACTATAACTAGTGTCACACGAATGGTTCAAAACATAGACAGTAAGAAGAGTCAGCTTTCTTGCACTTAAGTCGGCATTGTGCCTTTTGTATTTAATTCCGATGCAGTTTCTGTGTTTCATAGTCAATAAGAAGGTCGGAGGGATTCAGTGAACCTGAGGTGAAGCATCGGAATCTATAACTAGTGTCACAGGAATGGTTCAAAACATAGACAGTAAGAAGAGTCAGTCTTCTTGTACTTAAGTCGGCATTGTGCCTTTTCTAAGTAATTCCGATGCAATTTCTGTGTTTCGTCGCCAATAAGAAGGTCCAAAGGATACAGTAAACCTGAAGTGAAGCATTGGAATCCATAAATAATATCACAGGAATGGTTCAAAACATAGACAGTAGGAAGAGTCAGTCATCTTATACATAAGTCAGCATTGTGCCTTTTGTATTTAATCCCGATGCAATTTCTCTATTTCATCGTCAATAAGAAGGTCATAGGGATACAGTAAACCAGATGTGAAGCATCGGAATCTATAACTAGTGCCACAGGAATGGTTCAAAACATAGACAGTCAGAAGAGTCAGTCTTCTTGTACTTAAGTCGGTATTGTGCCTTTTGTATTTAATTCCGATGCAATTTCTGTGTTTCATCGTCAATAAGAAGGTCCAAGGGAGACAGTAAACCTGAAGTGATGCATCGTAGTCTATAACTAGTGTCGCAGAAATGGTTCAAAACATAGACAGTAAAAAGAGGCAGCCTTCTTGTACTTAAGTCGGCATTGTGCCTTTTCTACTTAATTCCGATGCAATCTCTGTGTTTCATCGTCAATTATAAGGTCCAAGGTATACAGTAAACCTGAAGTGAAGCATCGGAATCTATAACTAGTGACACAGGAATGGTTCAAACATAGTCAGTAAGAAGAGTCAGTCTTCTTGTACTTAAGTCGGCATTGTGCCTTTTGTATTTAATTCCGATGCAATTTCTGTGTATCATCGTCAATAAGAAGGTTTAAGGGATACAGTAAACCTGAAGTGAAGCATCGGAATCTATAACTAGTGTCACGAGAATGGTTCAAAACATAGTCAGTAAGAAGAGTCAGTCTTCTTGTACTTAAGTCGGCATTGTGCCTTTTGTATTTAATTCCGATGCAATTTCTGTGTTTCATCGTCAATAAGAAGGTCAGAGGGATACAGTAAACCTGAAGTGTAGCATCGAAATCTATAACTAGTGTCACAGGAATGGTTCAAAACATAGACAGTAGGAAGAGTCAGTCTTCTTGCACTTAAGTCGATATTGTGCCTTTTGCATTTAATTCGGATGCAATTTCTGTGTTTCATCGTCTATAGGAAGGTCAGAGGGATACAGTAAACCTGAAGTGAAGCATCGGAAACTATTACTAGTTTCACAGGAATGGTTCAAACATAAACAGTAAGAAGAGTCAGTCTTCTTGTACTTAAGTGGGCATTGTGCCTTTTCTATTTCATTCCGATGCAATATCTGTGTTTCATCGTCAATAACAAGGTCCAAGGGATACAGTAAACCTGGAGTGAAGAATCGGAATGTGTAACTACTGTCACAGGAATGGTTCAAAGCATAGACAGTAAGAAGAGTCAGTCTTCTTTTACTTAAGTCGGCATTGTGCCTTTTGTATTTAATTCCGATGCAATTTCTGTGTTTCATCGTCAATAAGAAGGTCCAAGGGATACAGTAAACCTGAAGTGAAGCATCGGAATCTATAACTAGTGTCACAGGAATGGTTCAAAACATAGACAGTAGGAAGAGTAAGTCTTCTTGTACTTAAGTCGGCATTGTGCCTTTTGTATTTAATTCCGATGCAAATTCTGTGTTTCATCGACAATAAGGTCAGAGGGTTACAGCAAACCTGAAGTGAAGCATCGCAATCTATAACTAGTGTCACAGGAAAGGTTCAAAACATAGTCAGTAAGAAGAGTCAGTCATCTTGTACTTAAGTCTGCATTGTGCCTGTTGTATTTAATTCCAATGCAATTTCTGTGTTTCATCATCAATAAGAAGGTGAGAGGGATACAGTAAACCTGAAGTGAAGCATCGGAATCTATAACTAGTGTCTCAGGAATGGTTCAAAACAGAGACAGTAAGAAGGATCAGTCCTTTTGTACTTAGTCGGCATTATGCCTTTTGTATTTAATTCCGATGCAATTTCTGTGTTTCATCGTCAATAAGAAGGTCAGAGGGATAATGTAAACCTGAAGTGAAGCATCGGAATCTATAACTAGTGTCACAGGAATGGTTCAAAAGATAGACAGTAAGAAAAGTCAGTCGATTTGTACTTAAGTCGGCATTGTACCCTTTACTATTTTATTCCGATGCAATTTCTGTGTTTCATCGTCAATAAGAAGATCAGATGGATACAGTAAACCTGAAGTGAAGCATCGGAATCTATAACTAGTGTCACAGGAATGGTTCAAAACATAGACAGTAAGAAGAGTCAGTCTTCTTGTACTTAGTTCGGTATTGTGCCCTTTGTATTTAATTCCGTTTCAATTTCTGTGTTTCATCGTCAATAAGAAGGTCCAAGGGAGACAGTAAACCTGAAGTGAAGCATCGGAATCTATAACTAGTGTCACAGAAATGGTTCAAAACATAGACAGTAAGAAGAGTCAGTCTTCTTGTACTTAAGTCGGCATAGTGCCTTTTCTATTTAATTCCGATGCAATTTCTGTGTTTCATCGTCAATTAGAAAGTCGAAGGTATACAGTAAACATGAAGTGAAGCATCGGAATCTATAACTAGTGTCACAGGAATGGTTCAAAACATAGGCACTAGGAAGAGTCAGTCCTCTTGTACTTAAGTCGGCATTGTGCCTTTTCTATTTAATTCCGATGCAATTTCTGTGTTTCATCGTCAATAAGAAGGTCCAAGGGATACAGTAAACCTGGAGTGAAGCATCGGAATCTATAACTAGTGTCACAGGAATGGTACATAACATAGACAGTAGGAAGAGTCAGTCTTCTTGTACTTAAGTCGGTTTTGTGCCTGTTCTATTTAATTCCGATGCAATTTCTGTGTTTCATCGTCAATAAGAAGGTCAGAGGGATAATGTAAACCTGAAGTGAAGCATCGGAATCTATAACTAGTGTCACAAGAATGGTTCAAAACATAGTCAGTCAGAAGAGTCAGTCTTCTTGTCCTTAAGTCGGCATTGTGCCTTTTGTATTTAATTCCGATGCAATTTCTGTTTTTTATCGTCAATAAGAAGCTCCAAGGGATACAGTAAACCTGGAGTGAAGCATCGGAATCTATAACTAGTGTCAATGGAATGGTTCAAAACATAGAAAGTAAGAAGAGTCAGTCTTCTTGTACTTATGTCGGCATTGTGCCTTTTGTATCTAATTCCGATGCAATTTCTGTGTTTCATCGTCAATAAGAATGTCAGAGGGATACAGTAAACCTGAAGTGAAGCATCGGAATCTATAGCTAGTGTCACAGGAATGGTTCAAAACATTGTCAGTAAGAAGAGTTAGTCTTCTTGTCCTTATGGCGGCATTGTGCCTTTTGTATTTAATTCCGATGCAATTTCTGTGTTTCATCGTCAATAAGAAGGTCAGAGGGATACAGTAAACCTGAAGTGAAGCATCGGAATCTATAACTAGTGTCACAGGAATGGTTCAAAACATAGACAGTAGGAAGAGTAAGTCTTCTTGTACTTAAGTCGGCATTGTGCCTTTTGTATTTAATTCCGTTGCAAATTCTGTGTTTCATCGTCAATAAGAAGGTCAGAGGGATACAGCAAACCTGAAGTGAAGCATCGCAACCTATAACTAGTGTCACAGGAAAAGTTCAAAACATAGTCAGAAAGAAGAGTCAGTCATCTTGTACTTAAGTCTGCATTGTGCCTTTTGTATTTAATTCCAATGCAATTTCTGTGTTTCATCGTCAATAAGAAGGTCAGAGGGATACAGTAAACCTGAAGTGAAGCATCGGAATCTATAACTAGTGTCTCAGGAATGGTTCAAAACAGAGACAGTTAGAAGGATCAGTCCTCTTGTACTTAGTCGGCATTGTGCCTTTTGTATTTAATTCCGATGCAATTTCTGTGTTTCATCGTCAATAAGAAGATCAGAGGGATACAGTAAATCTGAAGTGAAGCATCGGAATCTATAACTAGTGTCACAGGAATGGTTCAAAAGATAGACAGTAAGTAAAGTCAGTCGTCTTGTACTTAAGTCGGCATTGTGCCTTTACAATTTTATTCTGATGCAATTTCTGTGTTTCATCGTCAATAAGAAGATCAGAGGGATACAGTAAACCTGAAGTGAAGCATCGGAATCTATAACTAGTGTCACAGGAATGGTTGAAATCATAGACAGTATGAAGGATCAGTCCTCTTGTACTTAAGTCGGCATTGTGGCTTTTGTATTTAATTCCGATGCAATTTCTGTGTTTAATCGTCAATAAGAAGATCAGAGGGATACAGTAAACCTGAAGTAAAGCATAGGAATCTATAACTAGTATCACAGGAATAGTTCAAATCATAGACATTAAGAAAAGTCAGTCGTCTTGTACATAAGTCGGCATTGTGCCTTTTCTATTTCATTCCGATGCAATTTCTGTGTTTCATCGTCAATAAGAAGGTCAGAGGGATACAGTGAACCAGAAGTGAAGCATCCGAATCTATAACTAGTGTCACAGGAATGGTTCAAACATAGTCAGTAAAAAGAGTCAGTCTTCTTGTACTTAAGTCAGCATTGTGCCTTTTGTATTTAATCCCGATGCAATTTCTGTGTTTCATCGTCAATAAGAAGGTCATAGGGATACAGTAAACCTGATGTGAAGCATCGGAATCTATAACTAGTGCCACAGGAATGGTTCAAAACATAGACAGTCAGAAGAGTCAGTCTTCTTGTACTTAAGTCGGTATTGTGCCTTTTGTATTTAATTCCGATGCAATTTCTGTGTTTCATCGTCAAAAAGAAGGTCCAAGGGAGCCAGTAAACCTGAAGTGATGCATCGTAGTCTATAACTAGTGTCGCAGAAATGGTTCAAACATAGTCAGTAAAAAGAGTCAGTCTTCTTGTACTTAAGTCAGCATTGTGCCTTTTGTATTTAATCCCGATGCAATTTCTGTGTTTCATCGTCAATAAGAAGGTCATAGGGATACAGTAAACCTGATGTGAAGCATCGGAATCTATAACTAGTGCCACAGGAATGGTTCAAAACATAGACAGTAAGAAGAGTCAGTCTTCTTGTACTTAGGTCGGTATTCTGCCTGTTCCATTTAATTCCGATGCAATTTCTGTGTTTCATCGTCAATAAGAAGGTAAGAGGGATAATGTAAACCTGAAGTGAAGCATCGGAATCTATAACTAGTGTCACAGGAATGGTTCAAAGCATAGACAGTAAGAAGAGTCAGTCTTCTTGTACTTAAGTCTGCATTGTGCCATTTGTATTTAATTCCGATACAATTTCTGTGTTTCAACATCAATAAGAAGGTCAGAGGGATACAGTAAACCTGAAGTGAAGCATCAGAATCTATAACTAGTGTCACAGGAATGGTTGAAATCATAGACAGTATGAAGGATCAGTCCTCTTGTACTTAAGTCGGCATTGTGGCTTTTGTATTTAATTCCGATGCAATTTCTGTGTTTAATCGTCAATAAGAAGATCAGAGGGATACAGTAAACCTGAAGTAAAGCATAGGAATCTATAACTAGTATCACAGGAATAGTTCAAATCATAGACATTAAGAAAAGTCAGTCGTCTTGTACATAAGTCGGCATTGTGCCTTTTCTATTTCATTCCGATGCAATTTCTGTGTTTCATCGTCAATAAGAAGGTCAGAGGGATACAGTGAACCAGAAGTGAAGCATCCGAATCTATAACTAGTGTCACAGGAATGGTTCAAACATAGTCAGTAAAAAGAGTCAGTCTTCTTGTACTTAAGTCAGCATTGTGCCTTTTGTATTTAATCCCGATGCAATTTCTGTGTTTCATCGTCAATAAGAAGGTCATAGGGATACAGTAAACCTGATGTGAAGCATCGGAATCTATAACTAGTGCCACAGGAATGGTTCAAAACATAGACAGTCAGAAGAGTCAGTCTTCTTGTACTTAAGTCGGTATTGTGCCTTTTGTATTTAATTCCGATGCAATTTCTGTGTTTCATCGTCAAAAAGAAGGTCCAAGGGAGCCAGTAAACCTGAAGTGATGCATCGTAGTCTATAACTAGTGTCGCAGAAATGGTTCAAAACATAGACAGTAAAAAGAGGCAGCCTTCTTGTACTTAAGTCGGCATTGTGCCTTTTCTATTTAATTCCGATGCAATCTCTGTGTTTCATCGTCAATTATAAGGTCCAAGGTATACAGTAAACCTGAAGTGAAGCATCGGAATCTATAACTAGTGACACAGGAATGGTTCAAACATAGTCAGTAAGAAGAGTCAGTCTTCTTGTACTTAAGTCGGCATTGTGCCTTTTGTATTTAATTCCGATGCAATTTCTGTGTATCATCGTCAATAAGAAGGTTTAAGGGATACAGTAAACCTGATGTGAAGCATCGGAATCTATAACTAGTGTCACGAGAATGGTTCAAAACATAGTCAGTAAGAAGAGTCAGTCTTCTTGTACTTAAGTCGGCATTGTGCCTTTTGTATTTAATTCCGATGCAATTTCTGTGTTTCATCGTCAATAAGAAGGTCAGAGGGATACAGTAAACCTGAAGTGTAGCATCGAAATCTATAACTAGTGTCACAGGAATGGTTCAAAACATAGACAATAGGAAGAGTCAGTCTTCTTGTACTTAAGTCGATATTGTGCCTTTTGTATTTAATTCGGATGCAATTTCTGTGTTTCATCGTCTATAGGAAGGTCAGAGGGATACAGTAAACCTGAAGTGAAGCATCGGAAACTATAACTAGTGTCACAGGAATGGTTCAAACATAAACAGTAAGAAGAGTCAGTCTTCTTGTACTTAAGTCGGCATTGTGCCTTTTCTATTTCATTCCGATGCAATATCTGTGTTTTATCGTCAATAACAAGGTCCAAGGGATACAGTAAACCTGAAGTGAAGCATCGGAATCTATAACTAGTGTCACAGGAATGGTTCAAAATCATAGTCAGTAAGAAGCGTCAGTCTTCATGTACTTAAGTCGACATTGTGCCTTTTGTATTTAATTCCGATGCAATTTCTGTGTATCATCGTCAATAAG
Source organism: Schistocerca serialis cubense (assembly GCF_023864345.2). Classification (NCBI taxonomy): domain Eukaryota; kingdom Metazoa; phylum Arthropoda; class Insecta; order Orthoptera; family Acrididae; genus Schistocerca; species Schistocerca serialis. Next base: position 3,012,224 of record NC_064645.1, read on the forward strand.
AAGGCTTAAGGGATACAGTAAACCTGAAGTGAAGCATCGGAATCTATAACTAGTGTCACGAGAATGGTTCAAAACATAGTCAGTAAGAAGAGTCAGTCTTCTTGTACTTAAGTCGGCATTGTGCCTTCTGTATTTAATTCCGATGAAATTTCTGTGTATCATCGTCAATAAGAAGGTCAGAGGGATACAGTAAACCTGAAGTGTAGCATCGAAATCTATAACTAGTGTCACAGGAATGGTTCAAAACATAGACAGTAGGAAGAGTCAGTCTTCTTGTACTTAAGTCGATATTGTGCCTTTTGTATTTAATTCGGATGCAATTTCTGTGTTTCATCGTCTATAGGAAGGTCAGAGGGATACAGTAAACCTGAAGTCAAGCATCGGAAACTATTACTAGTGTCACAGGAATGGTTCAAACATAAACAGTAAGAAGAGTCAGTCTTCTTGTACTTAAGTCGGCATTGTGCCTTTTCTATTTCATTCCGATGCAATATCTGTGTTTCATCGTCAATAACAAGGTCCAAGGGATACAGTGAACCTGAAGTGAAGCATCGGAATCTATAACTAGTGTCACAGGAATGGTTCAAAATCATAGTCAGTAAGAAGCGTCAGTCTTCTTGTACTTAAGTCGACATTGTGCCTTTTGTATTTAATTCCGATGCAATTTCTGTGTTTGATCATCAATAAGAAGGTCAGAGGGTTACAGTAAACCTGAAGTGAAGCATCGGAATCTATAACTAGTGTCACTGGAATGGTTCAAAATCATAGTCAGTAAGAAGCGTCAGTCTTCTTGTACTTAAGTCCACATTGTGCCTTTTGTATTTAATTCCGATGCAATATTGTCAATAAGAAGGTCCAAGGGATACAGTAAACCTGAAGTGTAGCATCGAAATCTATAACTAGTGTCACAGGAATGGTTCAAAACATAGACAGTAGGAAGAGTCAGTCTTCTTGTACTTAAGTCGATATTGTGCCTTTTGTATTTAATTCGGATGCAATTTCTGTGTTTCATCGTCTATAGGAAGGTAGAGGGATACAGTAAACCTGAAGTGAAGCATCGGATTCTATAACTAGTGTCACAGGAATGGTTCAAACATTAACAGTAAGAATAGTCAGTCTTCTTGTACTTAAGTCGGCATTGGGCCTTTTCTATTTCATTCCGATGCAATATGTGTGTTTCATCGTCAATAAGAAGGTCCAAGGGATACAGTAAATCTGAAGTGAAGCATCGGAATCTATAACTAGCTTCACAGGAATGGTTCAAAAACATAGTCAGTAAGAAGCGTCAGTCTTCTTGTACTTAAGTCGGCATTGTGGCTTTTCTATTTAATTCTGATGCAATTTCTGTGTTTCATCGTCAATAAGAAGGTCCAAGGGAAACAGTAAACCTGGAGTGAAGCACCGGAATCTATAACTAGAGTGACAGGAATGGTTCAAAACATTGTTTGTAGGAAGAGTCAGTCCTCTTGTACTTAAGTCGGCATAGTGCCTTTTGTATTTAATTCCGATTATATTTCTGTGTTTCATCGTCAATAAGATGGTCCAAGGGATACAGTAAACCTGGATTGAAGCATCGGAATCTATAACTAGTGTCACAGGAATGGTTCAAAACATAGACAGTAAGAAGAGTTAGTCTTCTTGTACTGAAGTCGGCATTGTGCCTGTTCCATTTAATTCCGATGCAATTTCTGTGTTTCATCGTCAATAAGAAGGTAAGAGGGATAATGTAAACTTGAAGTGAAGCATCGGAATCTATTACTAGTGTCACAGGAATGGTTCAAAGCATAGACAGTAAGAAGGATCAGTCCTCTTGTACTTAGTCGGCATTGTGCCTTTTGTATTTAATTCCGATGCAATTTCTGTGTTTCATCGTCAATAAGAAGATCAGAGGCATACAGTAAACCTGAAGTGAAGCATCGGAATCTATAACTAGTGTCACAGGAATGGTTCAAAAGATAGACAGTAAGAAAAGTCAGTCGTCTTGTACTTAAGTCGGCATTGTGCCATTACTATATTATTCCGATGCAATTTCTGTGTTTCATCGTCAATAAGAAGATCAGATGGATACAGTAAACCTGAAGTGAAGCATCGGAATCTATAACTAGTGTCACAGGAATGGTTCAAACATAGACAGTAAGAAGAGTCAGTCTTCTTGTACTTAGGTCGGTATTGTGCCTTTTGTATTTAATTCCGATTCAATTTCTGTGTTTCATCGTCAATAAGAAGGTAAGAGGGATAATGTAAACCTGAAGTGAAGCATCGGAATCTATAACTAGTGTCACAGAAATGGTTCAAAACATAGACAGTAAGAAGAGTCAGTCTGCTTGTACTTAAGTCGGCATTGTGCATTTTCTATTTAATTCCGATGCAATTTCTGTGTTTCATCGTCAATTAGAAAGTCGAAGGTATACAGTAAACCTGAAGTGAAGCTTCGGAATCTATAACTAGTGTCACAGGAATGGTTCAAAACATAGACACTAGGAAGAGTCAGTCCTCTTGTACTTAAGTCGGCATTGTGCCTTTTCTATTTAATTCCGATGCAATTTCTGTGTTTCATCGTCAATAAGAAGGTCCAAGGGATACAGTAAACCTGGAGTGAAGCATCGGAATCTATAACTAGTGTCACAGGAATGGTACATAACATAGACAGTAGGAAGAGTCAGTCTTCTTGTACTTAAGTCGGTTTTGTGCCTGTTCTATTTAATTCCGATGCAATTTCTGTTTTTCATCGTCAATAAGAAGCTCCAAGGGATACAGTAAACCTGGAGTGAAGCATCGGAATCTATAACTAGTGTCAATGGAATGGTTCAAAACATAGTAAGTAAGAAGAGTCAGTCTTCTTGTACTTATGTCGGCATTGTGCCTTTTGTATCTAATTCCGATGCAATTTCTGTGTTTCATCGTCAATAAGAAGGTCAGAGGGATTCAGCAAACCTGAAGTGAAGCATCGGAATCTATAGCTAGTGTCACAGGAATGGTTCAAACATTGTCAGGAGGAAGAGTTAGTCTTCTTGTCCTTATGGCGGCATTGTGCCTTTTGTATTTAATTCCGATGCAATATCTGTGTTTCATCGTCAATAAGAAGGTCAGAGGGTTACAGTAAACCTGAAGTGAAGCATCGGAATCTGTAACTAGTGTCACAGGAATGGTTCAAAACATAGACAGTAGGAAGAGTAAGTCTTCTTGTACTTAAGTCGGCATTGTGCCTTTTGTATTTAATTCCGTTTCAAATTCTGTGTTTAATCGTCAATAAGAATGTCAGAGGGATACAGCAAACCTGAAGTGAAGCATCGCAATCTATAACTAGTGTCACAGGAAAGGTTCAAAACATAGTCAGTAAGAAGAGTCAGTCATCTTGTACTTAAGTCTGCATTGTGCCTTTTGTATGTAATTCCAATGCAATTTCTGTGTTTCATCATCAATAAGAAGGTCAGAGGGATACAGTAAACCTGAAGTGAAGCATCGGAATCTATAACTAGTGTCTCAGGAATGGTTCAAAACAGAGACAGTAAGAAGGATCAGTCCTCTTGTACTTAGTCGGCATTGTGCCATTTGTATTTAATTCCGATGCAATTTCTGTGTTTCATCGTCAATAAAAAGATCAGAGGGATACAGTAAATCAGAAGTGAAGCATCGGAATCTATAACTAGTGTCACAGGAATGGTTCAAAAGATAGACAGTAAGAAAAGTCAGTCGTCTTGTACTTAAGTCGGCATTGTGCCTTTACTATTTTATTCTGATGCAATTTCTGTGTTTCATCGTCAATAAGAAGATCAGAGGGATACAGTAAACCTGAAGTGAAGCATCGGAATCTATAACTAGTGTCACAGGAATGGTTCAAAACATAGACAGTAAGAAGAGTCAGTCTTCTTGTACTTAGGTCGGTATTGTGCCTTTTGTATTTAATTCCGATGCAATTTCTGTGTTTCATCGTCAATAAGAAGGTCCAAGGGAGACAGTAAACCTGAAGTGAAGCATCGGAATCTATAACTAGTGTCACAGAAATGGTTCAAAACATAGACAGTAAGAAGAGTCAGTCTTCTTGTACTTAAGTCGGCATTGTGCCTTTTCTATTTAATTCCGATGCAATTTCTATGTTTCATCGTCAATTAGAAAGTCGAAGGTATACAGTAAACCTGAACTGAAGCATCGGAATCTATAACTAGTGTCACAGGAATGGTTCAAAACATAGACACTAGGAAGAGTCAGTCCTCTTGTACTTAAGTCGGCATTGTGCCTTTTCAAATTAATACCGATGCAATTTCTGTGTTTCATCGTCAATAAGAAGGTCAGAGGGATAATGTAAACCTGAAGTGAAGCATCGGAATCTATAACTAGTGTCACAGGAATGGTTCAAAACATAGTCAGTAAGAAGAGTCAGTCTTCTTGTCCTTAAGTCGGCATTGTGCCTTTTGTATTTAATTCCGATGCAATTTCTGTTTTTCATCGTCAATAAGAAGCTCCAAGGGATACAGTAAACCTGGAGTGAAGCATCGGAATCTATAACTAGTGTCAATGGAATGGTTCAAAACATACACAGTAAGAAGAGTCAGTCTTCTTGTACTTATGTCGGCATTGTGCCTTTTGTATCTAATTCCGATGCAATTTCTGTGTTTCATCGTCAATAAGAATGTCAGAGGGATACAGTAAACCTGAAGTGAAGCATCGGAATCTATAGCTAGTGTCACAGGAATGGTTCAAAACATTGTCAGTAAGAAGAGTTAGTCTTCTTGTCCTTTAGGCGCCATTGTGCCTTTTGTATTTAATTCCGATGCAATTTCTGTGTTTCATCGTCAATAAGAAGGTCCAAGAGATAAAGTAAACCTGGAGTGAAGAATCGGAATGTGTAACTAGTGTAACAGGAATGGTTCAAAACATAGACAGTAGGATGAGTCAGTCTTCTTGTACTTAAGTCGGCATTGTGCCTTTTGTGTTTAATTCCGATGCAATTTCTGTGTTTCATCGTCAAGAAGAAGGTCCAAGGGATACAGTAAACCTGAAGTGAAGCATCGGAATCTATAACTAGTGTCACAAGAATGGTTCAAAACATAGTCAGTAGGAAGAGTCGATCTTCATGTACTTCAATCGGCATTGTGCCTTTTGTATTTCATTCCGATGCAATTTCTGTGTTTCATCGTCAATAAGAAGGTCCAAGGGATACAGTAAACCTGAAGTGAAGCATCGGAATCTACAACTAGTGTCACAGGAAAGGTTCAAATCATAGACAGTAGGAAGAGTCAGTCATCTTGTACTTAAGTCGTCATTGTGCCTTTTGTATTTAATTCCGATGCAAATTCTGTGTTACATCGTCAATAAGAAGGTCAGAAGGATACAGCAAACCTGAAGTGAAGCATCGCAATCTATAACTAGTGTCACAGGAATGGTTCAAAACATAGTCAGTAAGAAGAGTCAGTCTTCTTGTACTTATGTCTGCATTGTGCCTTTTGTATTTACTTCTGATGGAATTTCTGTGTTTCATCAGCAATAAGAAGGTCAGAGGGATACAGTAAACCTGAAGTGTAGCATCGGAATCTATATCTAGTGTCTCAGGAATGGTTCAAAACATAGACAGTAAGAAGGATCAGTCCTCTTGTACTTAGGGTGGCATTGTGCCTTTTGTATTTAATTCCGATGCAATTTCTGTGTTTCATCGTCAATAAGAAGATCAGAGGGATACAGTAAGCCTGAAGTGAAGCATCGGAATCTATAACTAGTGTCACAGGAATTGTTCAAAACATAGACAGTAAGAAGAGTCAGTCTTCTTGTACTTAAGTCGGTATTGTGACTTTTGTATTTAATTCCGATGCAATTTCTGTGTTTCATCGTCAATAAGAAGGTCCAAGGGAGACAGTAAACCTGAAGTGAAGCATCGGAATCTATAACTAGTGTCACAGAAATGGTTCAAATCATAGACAGTGAGAAGAGTCAGTCTTCTTGTACTTAAGTCGGCATTGTGCCTTTTCTATTTAATTCCGATGCAATTTCTGTGTTTCATCGTCTATTAGATAGTCCAAGGTATACTTTAAACCTGAAGTGAAGCATCGGAATCTATAAATAGTGACACAGGAATGGTTCAAACATAGTCAGTAAGAAGAGTCAGTCTTCTTGTACTTAAGTCGGCATTGTGCCTTTTGTATTTAATTCCGATGCAATTTCTGTGTTTCATCGTCAATAAGAAGGTTTAAGGGATACAGTAAACCTGAAGTGATGCATCGGAATCTATAACTAGTGTCACGAGAATGGTTCAAAACATAGTCAGTAAGAAGAGTCAGTCTTCTTGTACTTAAGTCGGCATTGTGCGTTTTGTATTTAATTCCGATGCAATTTCTGTGTTTCATCGTCAATTAGAAGGTCAGAGGGATACAGTAAACCTGAAGTGAAGCATCGGAATCTATAACTAGTGTCACAGGAATGGTTCAAATCATAGACAGTAGGAAGAGTCAGTCTTCTTGTACTTAAGTCGTCATTGTGCCTTTTGTATTTAATTCCGATGCAAATTCTGTGTTTCATCGTCAATAAGAAGGTCAGAGGGATACAGCAAACCTGAAGTGAAGCATCGGAATCTATAACTAGTGTCACAGGAATGGTTCAAAACATAGACAGTAAGAAGAGTTAGTCTTCTTGTACTTAAGTCGGCATTGTGCCTGTTCCATTTAATTCCGATGCAATTTCTGTGTTTCATCGTCAATAAGAAGGTCCAAGGGAGACAGTAAACCTGAAGTGAAGCATCGGAATCTATAACTAGTGTCATAGAAATGGTTCAAATCATAGACAGTGAGAAGAGTCAGTCTTCTTGCACTTAAGTCGGCATTGTGCCTTTTATATTTTTTTGCGATGCAATTTCTGTGTTTCATCGTCTATTAGATAGTCCAAGGTATACTATAAAACCTGAAGTGAAGCATCGGAATCTATAACTAGTGACACAGGAATGGTTCAAAACATAGTCAGTAAGAAGAGTCAGTCTTCTTGTACTTAAGTCGGCATTGTGCCTTTTGTATTTAATTCCGATGCAATTTCTGTGTTTCATCGTCAATAAGAAGGTTTAAGGGATACAGTAAACCTGAAGTGATGCATCGGAATCTATAACTAGTGTCACGAGAATGGTTCAAAACATAGTCAGTAAGAAGAGTCAGTCTTCTTGTACTTAAGTCGGCATTGTGCGTTTTGTAATTAATTCCGATGCAATTTCTGTGATTCATCGTCTATAGGAAGGTCAGAGGGATACAGCAAACCTGAAGTGATGCATCGGAATCTATAACTAGTGTCACAGAAATGGTTCAAAACATAGACAGTAAGAAGAGTCAGTCTTCTTGTACTTAAGTCGGCATTGTGCCTTTTCTATTTAATTCCGGTGCAATTTCTATGTTTCATCGTCAATTAGAAAGTCGAAGGTATACAGTAAACCTGAAGTGAAGCATCGGAATCTATAACTAGTGTCACAGGAATGGTTCAAAACATAGTCAGTAAGAAGAGTCAGTCTTCTTGTCCTTAAGTCGGCATTGTGCCTTTTGTATTTAATTCCGATGCAATTTCTGTTTTTCATCGTCAATAAGAAGCTCCAAGGGATACAGTAAACCTGGAGTGAAGCATCGGAATCTATAACTAGTGTCAATGGAATGGTTCAAAACATACACAGTAAGAAGAGTCAGTCTTCTTGTACTTATGTCGGCATTGTGCCTTTTGTATCTAATTCCGATGCAATTTCTGTGTTTCATCGTCAATAAGAATGTCAGAGGGATACAGTAAACCTGAAGTGAAGCATCGGAATCTATAGCTAGTGTCACAGGAATGGTTCAAAACATTGTCAGTAAGAAGAGTTAGTCTTCTTGTCCTTTAGGCGCCATTGTGCCTTTTGTATTTAATTCCGATGCAATTTCTGTGTTTCATCGTCAATAAGAAGGTCCAAGAGATACAGTAAACCTGGAGTGAAGAATCGGAATGTGTAACTAGTGTAACAGGAATGGTTCAAAACATAGACAGTAGGAAGAGTCAGTCTTCTTGTACTTAAGTCGGCATTGTGCCTTTTGTGTTTAATTCCGATGCAATTTCTGTGTTTCATCGTCAAGAAGAAGGTCCAAGGGATACAGTAAACCTGAAGTGAAGCATCGGAATCTATAACTAGTGTCACAAGAATGGTTCAAAACATAGTCAGTAGGAAGAGTCGGTCTTCTTGTACTTAAATCGGCATTGTGCCTTTTGTATTTAATTCCGATGCAATTTCTGTGTTTCATCGTCAATAAGAAGGTCCAAGGGATACAGTAAACCTGAAGTGAAGCATCGGAATCTACAACTAGTGTCACAGGAAAGGTTCAAATCATAGACAGTAGGAAGAGTCAGTCATCTTGTACTTAAGTCGTCATTGTGCCTTTTGTATTTAATTCCGATGCAAATTCTGTGTTTCATCGTCAATAAGAAGGTCAGAAGGATACAGCAAACCTGAAGTGAAGCATCGCAATCTATAACTAGTGTCACAGGAATGGTTCAAAACATAGTCAGTAAGAAGAGTCAGTCTTCTTGTACTTATGTCTGCATTGTGCCTTTTGTATTTACTTCCGATGGAATTTCTGTGTTTCATCATCAATAAGAAGGTCAGAGGGATACAGTAAACCTGAAGTGTAGCATCGGAATCTATATCTAGTGTCTCAGGAATGGTTCAAAACATAGACAGTAAGAAGGATCAGTCCTCTTGTACTTAGGGTGGCATTGTGCCTTTTGTATTTAATTCCGATGCAATTTCTGTGTTTCATCGTCAATAAGAAGATCAGAGGGATACAGTAAGCCTGAAGTGAAGCATCGGAATCTATAACTAGTGTCACAGGAATGGTTCAAAACATAGACAGTAAGAAGAGTCAGTCATCTTGTACTTAAGTCGGTATTGTGACTTTTGTATTTAATTCCGATGCAATTTCTGTGTTTCATCGTCAATAAGAAGGTCCAAGGGAGACAGTAAACCTGAAGTGAAGCATCGGAATCTATAACTAGTGTCACAGAAATGGTTCAAATCATAGACAGTGAGAAGAGTCAGTCTTCTTGTACTTAAGTCGGCATTGTGCCTTTTCTATTTAATTCCGATGCAATTTCTGTGTTTCATCGTCTATTAGATAGTCCAAGGTATACTTTAAACCTGAAGTGAAGCATCGGAATCTATAAATAGTGACACAGGAATGGTTCAAACATAGTCAGTAAGAAGAGTCAGTCTTCTTGTACTTAAGTCGGCATTGTGCCTTTTGTATTTAATTCCGATGCAATTTCTGTGTTTCATCGTCAATAAGAAGGTTTAAGGGATACAGTAAACCTGAAGTGATGCATCGGAATCTATAACTAGTGTCACGAGAATGGTTCAAAACATAGTCAGTAAGAAGAGTCAGTCTTCTTGTACTTAAGTCGGCATTGTGCGTTTTGTATTTAATTCCGATGCAATATCTGTGTTTCATCGTCAATAAGAAGGTCAGAGGGATACAGTAAACCTGAAGTGAAGCATCGGAATCTATAACTAGTGTCACAGGAATGGTTCAAATCATAGACAGTAGGAAGAGTCAGTCTTCTTGTACTTAAGTCGTCATTGTGCCTTTTGTATTTAATTCCGATGCAAATTCTGTGTTTCATCGTCAATAAGAAGGTCAGAGGGATACAGCAAACCTGAGTGAAGCATCGGAATCTATAACTAGTGTCACAGGAATGGTTCAAAACATAGACAGTAAGAAGAGTTAGTCTTCTTGTACTTAAGTCGGCATTGTGCCTGTTCCATTTAATTCCGATGCAATTTCTGTGTTTCATCGTCAATAAGAAGGTCCATGGGAGACAGTAAACCTGAAGTGAAGCATCGGAATCTATAACTAGTGTCATAGAAATGGTTCAAATCATAGACAGTGAGAAGAGTCAGTCTTCTTGCACTTAAGTCGGCATTGTGCCTTTTATATTTTTTTCCGATGCAATTTCTGTGTTTCATCGTCTATTAGATAGTCCAAGGTATACTATAAAACCTGAAGTGAAGCATCGGAATCTATAACTAGTGACACAGGAATGGTTCAAAACATAGTCAGTAAGAAGAGTCAGTCTTCTTGTACTTAAGTCGGCATTGCGCCTTTTGTATTTAATTCCGATGCAATTTCTGTGTTTCATCGTCAATAAGAAGGTTTAAGGGATACAGTAAACCTGAAGTGATGCATCGGAATCTATAACTAGTGTCACGAGAATGGTTCAAAACATAGTCAGTAAGAAGAGTCAGTCTTCTTGTACTTAAGTCGGCATTGTGCGTTTTGTAATTAATTCCGATGCAATTTCTGTGATTCATCGTCTATAGGAAGGTCAGAGGGATACAGTAAACCTGAAGTGATGCATCGGAATCTATAACTAGTGTCACAGAAATGGTTCAAATCATAGACAGTAAGAAGAGTCAGTCTTCTTGTACTTAAGTCGGCATTGTGCCTTTTCTATTTAATTCCGATGCAATTTCTATGTTTCATCGTCAATTAGAAAGTCGAAGGTATACAGTAAACCTGAAGTGAAGCATCGGAATCTATAACTAGTGTCACAGGAATGGTTCAAAACATAGTCAGTAAGAAGAGTCAGTCTTCTTGTCCTTAAGTCGGCATTGTGCCTTTTGTATTTAATTCCGATGCAATTTCTGTTTTTCATCGTCAATAATAAGCTCCAAGGGATACAGTAAACCTGGAGTGAAGCATCGGAATCTATAACTAGTGTCAATGGAATGGTTCAAAACATACACAGTAAGAAGAGTCAGTCTTCTTGTACTTATGTCGGCATTGTGCCTTTTGTATCTAATTCCGATGCAATTTCTGTGTTTCATCGTCAATAAGAATGTCAGAGGGATACAGTAAACCTGAAGTGAAGCATCGGAATCTATAGCTAGTGTCACAGGAATGGTTCAAAACATTGTCAGTAAGAAGAGTTAGTCTTCTTGTCCTTTAGGCGCCATTGTGCCTTTTGTATTTAATTCCGATGCAATTTCTGTGTTTCATCGTCAATAAGAAGGTCCAAGAGATACAGTAAACCTGGAGTGAAGAATCGGAATGTGTAACTAGTGTAACAGGAATGGTTCAAAACATAGACAGTAGGAAGAGTCAGTCTTCTTGTACTTAAGTCGGCATTGTGCCTTTTGTGTTTAATTCCGATGCAATTTCTGTGTTTCATCGTCAAGAAGAAGGTGCAAGGGATACAGTAAACCTGAAGTGAAGCATCGGAATCTATAACTAGTGTCACAAGAATGGTTCAAAACATAGTCAGTAGGAAGAGTCGGTCTTCATGTACTTAAATCGGCATTGTGCCTTTTGTATTTAATTCCGATGCAATTTCTGTGTTTCATCGTCAATAAGAAGGTCCAAGGGATACAGTAAACCTGTAGTGAAGCATCGGAATCTACAACTAGTGTCACAGGAAAGGTTCAAATCATAGACAGTAGGAAGAGTCAGTCATCTTGTACTTATGTCTGCATTGTGCCTTTTGTATTTACTTCCGATGGAATTTCTGTGTTTCATCATCAATAAGAAGGTCAGAGGGATACAGTAAACCTGAAGTGTAGCATCGGAATCTATATCTAGTGTCTCAGGAATGGTTCAAAACATAGACAGTAAGAAGGATCAGTCCTCTTGTACTTAGGGTGGCATTGTGCCTTTTGTATTTAATTCCGATGCAATTTCTGTGTTTCATCGTCAATAAGAAGATCAGAGGGATACAGTAAGCCTGAAGTGAAGCATCGGAATCTATAACTAGTGTCACAGGAATGGTTCAAAACATAGACAGTAAGAAGAGTCAGTCTTCTTGTACTTAAGTCGGTATTGTGACTTTTGTATTTAATTCCGATGCAATTTCTGTGTTTCATCGTCAATAAGAAGGTCCAAGGGAGACAGTAAACCTGAAGTGAAGCATCGGAATCTATAACTAGTGTCACAGAAATGGTTCAAATCATAGACAGTGAGAAGAGTCAGTCTTCTTGTACTTAAGTCGGCATTGTGCCTTTTCTATTTAATTCCGATGCAATTTCTGTGTTTCATCGTCTATTAGAGAGTCCAAGGTATACTTTAAACCTGAAGTGAAGCATCGGAATCTATAAATAGTGACACAGGAATGGTTCAAACATAGTCAGTAAGAAGAGTCAGTCTTCTTGTACTTAAGTCGGCATTGTGCCTTTTGTATTTAATTCCGATGCAATTTCTGTGTTTCATCGTCAATAAGAAGGTTTAAGGGATACAGTAAATCTGAAGTGATGCATCGGAATCTATAACTAGTGTCACGAGAATGGTTCAAAACATAGTCAGTAAGAAGAGTCAGTCTTCTTGTACTTAAGTCGGCATTGTGCGTTTTGTATTTAATTCCGATGCAATTTCTGTGTTTCATCGTCAATAAGAAGGTCAGAGGGATACAGTAAACCTGAAGTGAAGCATCGGAATCTATAACTAGTGTCACAGGAATGGTTTAAATCATAGACAGTTGGAAGAGTCAGTCTTCTTGTACTTAAGTCGTCATTGTGCCTTTTGTATTTAATTCCGATGCAAATTCTGTGTTTCATCGTCAATAAGAAGGTCAGAGGGATTGAGCAAACCTGAAGTGAAGCATCAGAATCTATAACTAGTGTCACAGGAATGGTTCAAAACATAGACAGTAGGAAGAGTTAGTCTTCTTGTACTTAAGTCGGCATTGTGCCTGTTCCATTTAATTCCGATGCAATTTCTGTGTTTCATCGTCAATAAGAAGGTCCAAGGGAGACAGTAAACCTGAAGTGAAGCATCGGAATCTATAACTAGTGTCATAGAAATGGTTCAAATCATAGACAGTGAGAAGAGTCAGTCTTCTTGCACTTAAGTCGGCATTGTGCCTTTTCTATTTTTTTCCGATGCAATTTCTGTGTTTCATCGTCTATTAGATAGTCCAAGGTATACTATAAAACCTGAAGTGAAGCATCGGAATCTATAACTAGTGACACAGGAATGGTTCAAAACATAGTCAGTAAGAAGAGTCAGTCTTCTTGTACTTAAGTCGGCATTGTGCCGTTTGTATTTAATTCCGATGCAATTTCTGTGTTTCATCGTCAATAAGAAGGTTTAAGGGATACAGTAAACCTGAAGTGATGCATCGGAATCTATAACTAGTGTCACGAGAATGGTTCAAAACATAGTCAGTAAGAAGAGTCAGTCTTCTTGTACTTAAGTCGGCATTGTGCGTTTTGTATTTAATACCGATGCAATTTCTGTGATTCATCGTCTATAGGAAGGTCAGAGGGATACTGTAAACCTGAAGTGATGCAACGGAATCTATAACTAGTGTCACGAGAATGGTTCAAATCATAGTCAGTAAGAAGAGTCAGTCTTCTTGTACTTAAGTCGGCATTGTGCCTTTTGTATTTAATTCCGATGCAATTTCTGTGTTTCATCGTCAATAAGAATGTCAGAGGGACACAGTAAACCTGAAGTGAAGCATTGGAATCTATAACTAGTGCCACAGGAATGGTTCAAAACATTGACAGTATGAAGATTCAGTCTTCTTGTACTTAAGTCGGCATTGTGCCTTTTGTATTTAATTCCGATGCAATATCTGAGTTTCATCGTCAATAAGAAGGTCCAAGGGATACAGTAAACCTGAAGTGAAGCATCGGAATCTATAACTAGTGTCACAGGAATGGTTCAAATCATAGTCAGTAAGAAGCGTCAGTCTTCTTGTACTTAAGTCGGCATTGTGCCTTTTCTATTTAACTTTGATGCAATTTCTGTGTTTCATCGTCAATAAGAAGGTCCAAGGGAAACAGTAAACCTGGAGTGAAGCACCGGAATTTATAACTAGTGTCATAGGAATGGTTCAAAACATAGACAGTAGGAACAGTCCGTCCTCTTGTACTTAAGTCGGCATTGTGCCTTTTCTATTTAATTCCGATGCAATATCTGTGTTTCATCGTCAATAAGAAGGTCCAAGGGATACAGTAAACCTGGAGTGAAGCATCGGAATCTATAACTAGTGTCACAGGAATGGTTCAAAACATAGACAGTAAGAAGAGTCAGTCTTCTTGTACTTAAGTCGGCATTGTGCCTGTTCTATTTAATTCCGATGCAATTTCTGTATTTCATCGTCAATAAGAAGGTCAGAGGGATACAGTAAACCTGGAATGAAGCATCGGAATCTGTAGCTAGTGTTACAGGAATGGTTCAGAACATTGTCAGTAAGAAGAGTCAGTCTTCTTGTCCATAAGTCGGCATTGTGCCTTTTGCATTTAATTCCGATGCAATTTCTGTGTTTCATCGTCAAGAAGAAGGTCAGAGGGATACAGTAAACCTGAAGTGAAGCATCGGAATCTATAGCTAGTGTCACAGGAATGGTTCAGAACATTGGCAGTAAGAAGAGTCAGTCTTCTTGTCCATAAGTCGGCATTGTGCCTTTGGTATTTAATTCCGATGCAAATTCTGTGTTTCATCGTCAATAAGAAGGTCCAAGGGATACAGTAAACCTGAAGTGAAGCATCGGAATCAGTAACTAGTGACACAGGAATGGTTCAAACATAGTCAGTAAGAAGAGTCAGTCTTCTTTACTTAAGTCGGCATTGTGCATTTTGTATTTAATTCCGATGCAATTTCTGTGTTTCATCGTCAATAAGAAGGTCCAAGGGAAACAGTAAACCTGGAGTGAAGCATCGGAATCTATAACTAGTGTTACAGGAATGGTTCAGAACATTGTCAGTAAGAAGAATCAGTCATCTTGTCCATAAGTCGGCATTGTGCCTTTGGTATTTAATTCGGATGGATGTCTGTGTTTCATCATCAATAAGAAGGTCAGAGGGATACAGTAAACCTGAAGTGAAGCATCGGAATCTATAACTAGTGTCTCAGGAATGGTTCAAAACATAGACAGTAAGAAGGATCAGTCCTCTTGTACTTAGGGTGGCATTGTGCCTTTTGTATTTAATTCCGATGCAATTTCTGTGTTTCATCGTCAATAAGAAGATCAGAGGGATACAGTAAACCTGAAGTGAAGCATCGGAATCTATAACAAGTGTCACAGCAATGGTTCAAAACATAGAGAGTAAGAAAAGTCAGTCGTGTTGTACTTTAGTCGGCATTGTGCCTTTTCTATTTAATTCCGATGCAATTCCTGTGTTTCATCTTCAATATGAAGGTCAGAGGGATACAGTAAACCAAAATTGAAGCATCCGAATCCATAAGTAGTGTCACTGGAATGGTTCAAATCATAGTCAGTAAAAAGAGTCAGTCTTCTTGGCCTTAAGTCGGCATTGTCCCTTTTGTATTTAATTCCGATGCAATTTCTGTGTTTCATCGTCAATAAGAAGATCAGAGGGATACAGTAATCCTGAAGTGAAGCATCGGAATCTATAACTAGTGTCACAGGAATGGTTCCAAACATAGTCAGTAAGAAGAGTCAGTCTTCTTGAACTTAAGTCGGCATTGTGCGTTTTGTATTTAATTCCGATGCAATTTCTGTGTTTCATCGTCAATAAGAAGGTCAGAGGGATACAGTAAACCTGAAGTGAAGCATCGGTATCTATAACTAGTGTCACAGGAATGGTTCAAATCATAGACAGTAGGAAGAGTCAGTCTTCTTGTACTTAAGTCGTAATTGTGCCTTTTGTATTTAATTCCGATGCAAATTCTGTGTTTCATCGTCAATAAGAAGGTCAGAGGAATACAGCAAACCTGAAGTGAAGCATCGCAATCTATAAGTAGTGTCACAGGAATGGTTCAAAACATAGTCAGTAAGAAGAGTCAGTCTTCTTGTACTTAAGTCTGCATTGTGCCTTTTGTATTTACTTCCGATGGATTTCTGTGTTTCATCATCAATAAGAAGGTCAGAGGGATACAGTAAACCTGAAGTGAAGCATCGGAATCTATAACTAGTGTCTCAGGAATGGTTCAAAACATAGACTGTAAGAAGGATCAGTCCTCTCGTACTTAGGGTGGCATTGTGCCTTTTGTATATAATTCCGATGCAATTTCTGTGTTTCATCGTCAATAAGAAGATCAGAGGGATACAGTAAACCTGAAGTGAAGCATCGGAATCTATAACAAGTGTCACAGCAATGGTTCAAAACATAGAGAGTAAGAAAAGTCAGTCGTGTTGTACTTCTGTCGGCATTATGCCTTTTCTATTTAATTCCGATGCAATTCCTGTGTTTCATCTTCAATAAGAAGGTCAGAGGGATACAGTAAACCAAAATTGAAGCATCCGAATCCATAAGTAGTGTCACAGGAATGGTTCAAAACATAGTCAGTAAAAAGAGTCAGTCTTCTTGTCCTTAAGTCGGCATTGTGCCTTTTGTATTTAATTCCGATGCAATTTCTGTGTTTCATCGTCAATAAGAAGATCAGAGGGATACAGTAATCCTGAAGTGAAGCATCGGAATCTATAACTAGTGTCACAGGAATGGTTCAAAACATAGACAGTAAAAATAGTCAGTCTTCTTGTACTTAAGTCGGTATTGTGACTTTTGTATTTAATTCTGATGCAATTTCTGTGTTTCATCGTCAATAAGAAGGTCATAGAAATGGTTCAAATCATAGACAGTGAGAAGAGTCAGTCTTCTTGTACTTAAGTCGGCATTGTGCCTTTTCTATTTTATTCCGATGCAATTTCTGTGTTTCATCGTGTATTAGATAGTCCAAGGTATACTGTAAACCTGAAGTGAAGCATCGGAATCTATAACTAGTGACACAGGAATGGTTCAAAACATAGTCAGTAAGAAGAGTCAGTCTTCTTGTACTTAAGTCGGCATTGTGCCTTTTGTATTTACTTCCGATGCAATTTCTGTGTTTCATTGTCAATAAGAAGGTTTAAGGGATACAGTAAACCTGAAGTGATGCATCGGAATCTATAACTAGTGTCACGAGAATGGTTCAAAGCATAGTCAGTAAGAAGAGTCAGTCTTCTTGTACTTAAGTCGGCATTGTGCGTTTTGTATTTAATTCCGATGCAATTTCTGTGTTTCATCGTCAATAAGAAGGTCAGAGGGATACAGTAAACCTGAAGTGAAGCATTGGAATCTATAACTAGTGTCACAGGAATGGTTCAAAACATAGACAGAATGAAGAGTCAGTCTTCTTGTACTTAAGTCGGCATTGTGCCTTTTGTATTTAATTCCGATGCAATTTCTGTGTTTCATCGTCTATAGGAAGGTCAGAGGGATACAGTAAACCTGAAGTGATGCATCGGAATCTATAACTAGTGTCACGAGAATGGTTCAAAACATAGTCAGTAAGAAGAGTCAGTCTTCTTGTACTTAAGTCGGCATTGTGCCTTTTGTATTTAATTCCGATGCAATTTCTGTGTTTCATCGTCAATAAGAAGGTCAGAGGGACACAGTAAACCTGAAGTGAAGCATTGGAATCTATAACTAGTGCCACAGGAATGGTTCAAAACATAGACAGTATGAAGAGTCAGTCTTCTTGTACTTAAGTCGGCATTGTGCCTTTTCTATTTCAATCCGATGCAATATCTGAGTTTCATCGTCAATAAGAAGGTCCAAGGGATACAGTAAACCTGAAGTGAAGCATGCAATCTATAACTAGTGTCACAGGAATGGTTCAAATCATAGTCAGTAAGAAGCGTCAGTCTTCTTGTACTTAAGTCGGCATTGTGCCTTTTCTATTTAACTTTGATGCAATTTCTGTGTTTCATCGTCAATAAGAAGGTCCAAGGGAAAGAGTAAACCTGGAGTGAAGCACCGGAATTTATAACTAGTGTCATAGGAACGGTTCAAAACATAGACAGTAGGAACAGTCCGTCCTCTTGTACTTAAGTCGGCATTGTGCCTTTTCTATTTAATTCCGATGCAATATCTGTGTTTCATCGTCAATAAGAAGGTCCAAGGGATACAGTAAACCTGGAGTGAAGCATCGGAATCTATAACTAGTGTCACCGGAATGGTTCAAAACATAGACAGTAAGAAGAGTCAGTCTTCATGTACTTAAGTCGGCATTGTGCCTGTTCTATTTAATTCCGGTGCAATTTCTGTGTTTCATCGTCAATAAGAAGGTCAGAGGGATACAGTAAACCTGGAGTGAAGCATCGGAATCTATAGCTAGTGTCACAGGAATGGTTCAGAACATTGTCAGTAAGAAGAGTCAGTCTTCTTGTCCATAAGTCGGCATTGTGCCTTTGGTATTTAATTCCGATGCAAATTCTGTGTTTCATCGTCAATAAGAAGGTCCAAGGGAAACAGTAAACCTGGAGTGAAGCACCGGAATCTATAACTAGTGTCACAGGAATGGTTGAAAAACATAGTCAGTAAGAAGCGTCAGTCTTCTTGTACTTAAGTCGGCATTGTGCCTTTTCTATTTAACTTTAATTTAATTTCTGTGTCTCATCGTCAATAAGAAGGTCCAAGGGATACAGTAAACCTGGAGTGAAGCATCGAAATCTATAACTAGTGTCACAAGAATGGTTCAAAACATAGTCAGTAAGAAGAGTCAGTCTTCTTGTACTTAAGTCGGCATTGTGCCTTTTGTATTTAATTCCGATGCAATTTCTGTGTTTCATCGGCAATAAGGTCAGAGGGATACAATAAATCTGAAGTGAAGCATCGGAATCTATAACTAGTGTCACAGGAATGGTTCAAAACATAGACAGTAGGAAGAGTCAGTCTTCTTGTACTTAAGTCGGCATTGTGCCTTTTGTATTTAATTCCGATGCAATTTCTGTGTTTCATCGGCAATAAGGTCAGAGGGATACAGTAAACCTGAAGTGAAGCATCGGAATCTATAACTAGTGTAACGGGAATGGTTCAAAACATAGTCAGTAAGAATAGTCAGTCTTCTTGTACTTAAGTCGGCATTGTGCGTTTTGTATTTAATTCCGATGCAATTTCTGTGTTTCATCGTCAATAAGAAGGTCAGAGGGATACAGTAAACCTGAAGTGAAGCATTGGAATCTATAACTAGTGTCTCAGGAATGGTTCAAAACATAGACAGTATGAAGAGTCAGTCTTCTTGTACTTAAGTCGGCATTGTGCCTTTTGTATTTAATTCCGATGCAATTTCTGTGTTTCATCGTCTATAGGAAGGTCAGAGGGATACAGTAAACCTGAAGTGATGCATCGGAATCTATAACTAGTGTCACGAGAATGGTTCAAAACATAGTCAGTAAGAAGAGTCAGTCTTCTTGTACTTAAGTCGGCATTGTGCCTTTTGTATTTAATTCCGATGCAATTTCTGTGTTTCATCGTCAATAAGAAGGTCAGAGGGACACAGTAAACCTGAAGTGAAGCATTGGAATCTATAACTAGTGCCACAGGAATGGTTCAAAACATAGACAGTATGAAGAGTCAGTCTTCTTGTACTTAAGTCGGCATTGTGCCTTTTCTATTTCATTCCGATGCAATATCTGAGTTTCATCGTCAATAAGAAGGTCCATGGGATACAGTAAACCTGAAGTGAAGCATCGGAATCTATAGCTAGTGTCACCGGAATGGTTCAAATCATAGTGAGTAAGAAGCGTCAGTCTTCTAGTACTTAAGTCGGCATTGTGCCTTTTCTATTTAACTTTGATGCAATTTCTGTGTTTCATCGTCAATAAGAAGGTCCAAGGGAAACAGTAAACCTGGAGTGAAGCACCGGAATTTATAACTAGTGTCATAGGAATGGTTCAAAACATAGACAGTAGGAACAGTCCGTCCTCTTGTACTTAAGTCGGCATTGTGCCTTTTCTATTTAATTCCGATGCAATATCTGTGTTTCATCGTCAATAAGAAGGTCCAAGGGATACAGTAAACCTGGAGTGAAGCATCGGCATCTATAACTAGTGTCACAGGAATGGTTCAAAAGATAGACAGTAAGAAGAGTCAGTCTTCTTGTACTTAAGTCGGCATTGTGCCTGTTCTATTTAATTCCGATGCAATTTCTGTGTTTCATCGTCAATAAGAAGGTCAGAGGGATACAGTAAACCTGGAGTGAAGCATCGGAATCTATAGCTAGTGTTACAGGAATGGTTCAGAACATTGTCTGTAAGAAGAGTCAGTCTTCTTGTACTTAAGTCGGCATTGTGCCTTTTGTATTTAATTCCGATGCAATTTCTGTGTTTCATCGTCAAGAAGAAGGTCAGAGGGATACAGTAAACCTGAAGTGAAGCATCGGAATCTATAGCTAGTGTCACAGGAATGGTTCAGAACATTGTCAGTAAGAAGAGTCAGTCTTCTTGTCCACAAGTCGGCATTGTGCCTTTGGTATTTAATTCCGATGCAAATTGTGTGTTTCATCGTCAATAAGAAGGTCCAAGGGGCACAGTAAACCTGGAGTGAAGCATCGGAATCAGTAACTAGTGACACAGGAATGGTTCAAACATAGTCAGTAAGAAGAGTCAGTCTTCTTGTACTTAAGTCGGCATTGTGCATTTTGTATTTAATTCCGATGCAATTTCTGTGTTTCATCGTTAATAAGAAGGTCCAAGGGAAACAGTAAACCTGGAGTGAAGCACCGGAATCTATAACTAGTGTCACAGGAATGGTTGAAAAACATAGTCAGTAAGAAGCGTCAGTCTTCTTGTACTTAAGTCGGCATTGTGCCATTTCTATTTAATTCCGATGCAATTTCTGTGTTTCATCGTCAATAAGAAGGTCCAAGGGATACAGTAAACCTGGTGTGAAGCATCGGAATCTATAGCTAGTGTTACAGGAATGGTTCAGAACATTGTCAGTAAGAAGAATCAGTCTTCTTGTCCATAAGTCGGCATTGTGCCTTTGGTATTTAATTCGGATGCAAATTCTATGTTTCATCGTCAATAAGAAGGTCCAAGGGATACAGTAAACCTGGAGTGAAGCATCGGAATCAGTAACTAGTGACACAGGAATGGTTCAAACATAGTCAGTGAGAAGAGTCAGTCTTCTTGTACTTAAGTCGGCATTGTGCCTTTTGTATTTAATTCCGATGCAATTTCTGTGTTACATCGTCAATAAGAAGGTACAAGGTATACAGTAAACCTGAAGTGAAGCATCGGAATCTATAACTAGTGTCACAAGAATGGTTCAAAACATAGTCAGTAAGAAGAGTCAGTCTTCTTGTACTTAAGTCGGCATTGTGCCTTTTGTATTTAGTTCCGATGCAATTTCTGTGTTTCATCGGCAATAAGGTCAGAGGGATACAGTAAACCTGAAGTGAAGCATCGGAATCTATAACTAGTGTCACAGGAATGGTTCAAAACATAGACAGTAGGAAGAGTCAGTCTTCTTGTACTTAAGTCGGCATTATGCCATTTGTATTTAATTCCGATGCCGTTTCTGTGTTTCATGGTCAATAAGAAGGTCAGAGGGATACAGTAAACCTTAGGTGAAGCATCGGAAAACAAAACTAGTGTCACAGGAATGGTTCAAAACATAGACAGTAGGAAGAGTCAGTCTTCTTGTACTTAAGTCGACATTGTGCCTTTTCTATTTAATTCCGATGCAATTTCTGTGTTTCATCGTCTATAAGAAGGTCCAAGGGTTACAGTAAATGTGGAGTCAAGCATCGGAATCTATAACTAGTGTCACAGGAATGGTTCAAAACATAGACAGTGAGAAGAGTCAGTTTTCTTGTACTTAAGTCGACATTGTGCCTTTTGTATTTAATTCCGATGCAATTTCTGTGTTTCATCGTCAATAAGAATGTCCAAGTAAACCTGAAGTAAAGCATCGGAATCTATAACTAGTGTGACAGCAATGGTTCAAACTATAATCACAAAGAAGGGACAGTCTTCTTGTACTTAAGTCGGCATTGTGCCTTTTCTATTTAATTCCGATGCAATTTCTGTGTTTCATCGGCAATAAGGTCAGAGGGATACAGTAAACCTGAAGTGAAGCATCGGAATCTATAACAAGTGTCACAGGAATGGTTCAAAGCATAGTCAGTAAGAAGAGTCAGTCTTCTTGTACCTAAGTCGGCATTGTGCCATTTGTATTTAATTCCGATGCAATTTCTGTGTTTCATTGTCAATACGAAGATCAGAGGGATACAGTACACCTGAGGTGAAGCATCGGAATTCAAAACTAGTGTCACAGGTATGGTTCAAAACATAGACAGTAAGAAAAGTCAGTCTTCTTGTACTTAAGTCGACATTAAGCCTTTTCTATTTAATTCCGATGCAATTTCTGTATTTCATCGTCAATAAGAATGTTCAAGGTATACAGTAAACCTGAAGTGAAGCATCGGAATCTATAACTAATGTCACAGGAATGGTTCAAAGCATAGTCAGTAAGAAGAGTCAGTCTTCTTGTACCTAAGTCGGCATTGTGCCTTTTGTATTTAATTCCGATGCAATTTCTGTGTTTCATCATCAATAAGAAGGTCCAAGGGATACAGTAAACCTGGAGTGAGGCATCGGAATCTATAACTAGTGTCACAGGAATGGTTCAAAACATAGTCAGTAAGAAGAGTCAGTCTTCTTGTACTTAAGTCAGAATTGTGGCTTTTCAATTTAATTCCGATGCAATTTCTGTGTTTCATCGTCAATAAGAAGGTCCAAGGGTTACAGTAAACCTGGAGTGAAGCATCGGAATCTATAACTAGTGTCACAGGAATGGTTCAAAGCATAGACAGTAAGAAAAGTCAGTCTTCTTGTACTTAAGTCGACATTAAGCCTTTTCTATTTAATTCCGATGCAATTTCTGTGTTTCATCGCCAATAAGAAAGTTCCAGGTATACAGAAAACCTGAAGTGAAGCATCGGAATCTATAACTAGTGTAACAGGAATGGTTCAAATCATAGTCAGTAAGAAGAGTTAGTCTTCTTGTACTTAAGTAGGCATTGTGCCTTTTGTATTTAATTCCGATGCAATTTCTGTGTATCATCGTCAATTAGAAGGTCCAAGGGATACAGTCAACCTGGAGTGAAGCATCGGATCTGTAACTAGTGTCACGGGGATGGTTCGAAACATAGACAGTAAGAAGAGTCCGTATTCTTGTACTTAAGTCGGCATTGTGCCTTTTGTATTTAATTCCCATGCAATTTCTTTGTTTCATCGTCAATAAGAATGTCCAAGGTATACAGTAAACCTAAAGTAAAGCATCGGAATCTATAACTAGTGTCACAGCAATGGTTCAAACTATAATCACTAAGATGAGTCAGTCTTCTTGTACTTAAGACGGCATTGTGCCTTTACTATTTAATTCCAAAGCAATTTCTGTGTTTCATCGTCAATAAGAAGGTCCAAGGTAAACAGTTAACCTGGAGTGAAGCTTCGGAATCTATAACTAGTGCCACAGCAATGGTTCAAAACAAAGACAGTAAGAAGAGTCAGTTATCTTTTACTTGAGTCGGCATTGTGAGATTTCTATTTAACTCCGATGCAACTTCGGTGTTTCATCGTCAATAAGAAGGTCTACGGGAAACAGTACACCTGAAGTGAAGCATCGGAATCTATAATTAGTGTCACAGGAATGGTTCAAATCATAGTCAGTAAGAAGAGCCAGTCTTCTTGTCCTTAAGTCGGAATTGCGCCTTTTGTATTTAATTACGATGCAATTTCTGTGTTTCATCGGCAATAAAGTCAGAGGGATACAGTAAACGAGAAGTGAAGCATCGGAATCTATAACTAGTGTCACCGGAATGGTTCAAAACATAGACAGAAGGAACAGTCAGTCTTCTTGTACTTACGTCGGCATTGTGCCTTTTGTATTTAATTCCGATGCAATTTCTGTGTTTCATTGTCAATAAGAAGGTCAGTGGGATACAGTAAACCTGAAGTGAAGCATCGGATTCTATAACTAGTGTCACAGGAAGGTTTCAAAGCATAGACAGTGGGAAGAGTCCGTCTTCTTGTACTTAAGTCGGCATTGTGCCTTTTGTATTTAATTCCGATGCAATTTCTGTGTTTCATCGTCAATAAGAAGGTCCAAGGGACACAGTAAACCTGGAGTGAAGCATCGGAATCTATAACTAGTGTCACAGGAATGGTTCAAAACATAGACAGTAAGAAGAGTCAGTCTTCTTGCACTTAAGTCGGCATTGTGCCTTTTCTATTTAATTCCGATGCAATTTCTGTGTTTCATCGTCAAATAGACGGTCAGAGGGATACAGTAAACCTGAAGTGAAGCATCGGAATCTATAACAAGTGTCACTGGAATGGTTCAAAATATAGACAGTAAGAAGAGTCAGTCTTCTTGTAGTTAAGTCGGCATTGTGCCTTGTGTATTTAATTCCGATGCAATTCCTGTGATTCATCGTCAATAAGAAGGTCCAAGGGATACAGTAAACCTGAAGTGAAGCTTCGGACTCTATAACTAGTGTCACAGAATTGGTTCAAAGCATAGACAGTAGGAAGAGTCAGTCCTCTTGTACTTAAGTCGGCATTGTGCCTTTTGAATTTAATTCCGATGCAATTTCTGTGTTTCATCGTCAATAAGAAGGTCCAAGGGAAACAGTAAACCTGGAGTGAAGCATCGGAATCTATAACTAGTGTCACAGGAATGGTTCAAAACATAGACAGTAAGAAGAGTCAGTCTTCTTGCACTCAAGTCGGCATTGAGCCTTTTCTATTTAATTCCGATGCAATTTCTGTGTTTCATCGTCAAATAGAATGTCAGAGGGATACAGTAAACCTGAAGTGAAGCATCGGAATCTATAACTAGTGTCACTGGAATGGTTCAAAATATAGACAGTAAGAAGAGTCAGTCTTCTTGTAGTTAAGTCGGCATTGTGCCTTGTGTTTTTAATTCCGATGCAATTCCTGTTATTCATCGTCAATAAGAAGGTCCAAGGGATACAGTAAACCTGAAGTGAAGCATCGAAATCTATAACTAGTGTCACAGGAATGGTTCAAAACATAGTGAGTAAGAAGAGTCGGTCTTCTTGTACTTAAGTCGGCATTGTGCCTTTTCTACTTAATTCCGATGCAATTTCTGTGTTTCATCGTCAATAACAAGGTCCAAGGGATACAGTGAACATAGAGTGAAGCATCGGAATCCATAACTAGTGGCAATGAAATGGGTCAAAACATAGTCAGTAAGAGGAGTCAGTCTTCTTGTACTTAAGTCGGCATTATGCCTTTTGTATTTAATTCCGATGCAATTTCTTTGTTTCATCGCCAATAAGAAGGTGAGAGGGATACAGTAAACCTGAAGTGAAGCATCGGAACCTATTGCTAGTGTCACAGGAATGGTTCAAAACATAGTCAGTAAGAAGAGTCAGTCTTCTTGTCCTTAAGTCGGCATTGTGCCTTTTGTATTTAATTCCGATGCAATTTCTGTGTTACATCTGCAATAAAGTCAGAGGGATACAGTAAACCTGAAGTGAAGCATCGGAATCTATAACTAGTGTCACAGGAATGGTTCCAAACATAGACAGTAAGAAGAGTCAGTCTTCTTGTCCTTAAGTCGACATTGTGCCTTTTTTATTTAATTCCGATGCAATTTATGTGTTTCATCGTCAATAAGATGGTCAGAGGGATAAAGTAAACCTGAAGTGAAGCATCGGAATCCACAACTAGTGTCACAGGAATGGTTCAAAACATAGACAGTAGTAAGAGTCAGTCTTCTTGTACTTAAGTCGGCATTGTTCCCTTTGTATTTAATTCCGATGCAATTTCTGTGTTTCATCGTCAATAAGAAGGTCAGAGGGATACAGTAAACCTGAAGTGAAGCATCGGAATCTATAACTAGAGTCACAGGAATGGTTCAAAACATAGTCAGTAAGAAGAGTCAGTCTTCTTGTCCTTAACTCGGCATTGTGCCTTTTGTATTTATTTCTGACGCAATTTCTGTGTTTCATGGGCAAAAAAGTCAGAGGGATACAGTAAACCTGAAGTGAAGCATCGGAATCTATAACTAGTGTCACAGGAATGGTTCACAACAATGACAGTAGTAAGAGTCAATCTTCTTGTACTTAAGTCGGCATTGTGCCTTTTGTATTTAATTCCGATGCAATTTCTGTGTTTCATCGTCAATAAGAAGGTCAGAGGGATACAGTAAACCTGAAGTGAAGCATCGGAATCCAAAACTAGTGTCACAGGAATGGTTCAAAACATAGACAGTGGGAAGAGTCAGTCTTCTTGTACTTAAGTCGGCATTGTGCCTTTTGTATTTAATTCCGATGCAATTTCTGTGTTTCATCGTCAATAAGAAGGTCCAAGGGATACAGTAAACCTGGAGTGAAGCATCGGAATCTATAACTAGTGTCAAAGGAATGGTTCAAAACATAGACAGTAAGAAGAGTCAGTCTTCTTGTACTCAAGTCGGCATTGTGCCTTTTCTATTTAATTCCGATGCATTTTCTGTGTTTCATCGTCAATAAGAAGGTCCAATCGATACAGTAGACCTGGAGTGAAGCATCGGAATCTATAACTAGTGTCAATGGAATGGTTCAATTCATAGACAGTAAGAAGAGTCAGTCTTCTTGTACTTAAGTCGGCATTGTGCCTTTTGTATTTAATTCCGATGCAATTTCTGAGTTTCTTCGTCAACAAGAAGGTCAGAGGGATACATTAAACCTGAAGAGAAGCATCGGAATCTATAACTAGTGTCACAGGAGTGGTTCAAAACATAGTCAGTAAGAAGAGTCACTCTTCTTGTTCTTAAGTCGGCATTGTGCCTTTTCTACTTAATTCCGATGCAATTTCTGTGTTTCATGGTCAATAAGAAGGTCCAAGGGATACAGTAAACCTGGAGTGAAGCATCGGAATCTATAACTAGTGTCACAGGAATGGATCATAACATAGACAGTAAGAAGAGTCAGTCTTCTTAAGTCGGCATTGTGCCTTTTGTATTTAATTCCGATGCAATTTCTGTGTTTTATCGTCAATAAGAATGTCCAAGGGATACAGTAAAAATAAAGTGAAGCATCGGAATCTATAACTAGTGTCACAGGAATGGTTCAAACATAGTCAGTAAGAAGAGTCAGTCTTCTTGTACTTAAGTCGGCTTTGTGCCTTTTCTATTTAATTCCGATGCAATTTCTGTGTTTCATCGTCAATAAGAAGGTCCAAGGGATACAGTAAACCTGGAGTGAAGCATCGGAATCTATAACTAGTGTCACAGGAATGGTTCAATCATAGACAGTAAGAAGAGTCAGTCTTCTTGTACTTAAGTCGGCATTGTGCCTTTTGTATTTAATTCCGATGCAATTTCTGAGTTTCATCGTCAATAAGAAGGTCAGCGGGATACATTAAACCTGAAGAGAGGCATCGGAATCTATAACTAGTGTCACAGGAATTTTTCAAAACATAGTCAGTAAGAAGAGTCAGTCTTCTTGATCTTAAGTCGACATTGTGCCTTTTCTACTTAATTCCGATGCAATTTCTGTGTTTCATCGTCAATAAGAAGGTCCAAGGGAAACAGTAAACCTGGAGTGAAGCATCGGAATCTATAACTAGTGTCAATGGAATGTTTCAATACATAGACAGTAAGAAGGGTCAGTCTTCTTGTACTTAAGTCGGCATTGTGCCTTTTGCATTTAATTCCGATGCAATTTCTGAGTTTCATCGTCAATAAGAAGGTCAGAGGGATACAGTAAACCTGAAGTGATGCATCGGAATCTATAACTAGTGTCACAGTAATGGTTCAAAACATAGTCAGTAAAAGAGTCAGTCTTCTTGTCCTTAAGTCGGCATTGTGCCTTTTGTATTTAATTCCGATGCAATTTCTGTGTTTCATCGTCAATAAGAAGGTCCAAGGGATATAGTAAACCTGGAGTGAAGCATCGGAATCTATAACTAGTGTCACAGGAATGGATCATAACATAGACAGTAAGAAGAGTCAGTCTTCTTAAGTCGGCATTGTGCCTTTTGTATTTAATTCCGATGCAATTTCTGTGTTTTATCGTCAATAAGAATGTCCAAGGGATACAGTAAAAATGTAGTGAAGCATCGGAATCTATAACTAGTGTCACAGGAATGGTTCTAATCATCGTCAGTAAGAAGAGTCGGTCTTCATGTATTTAAGTCTGCATTGTGCATTTTGTATATAATTCCGATACAATTTCTGTGTTTCATCGTCTATAAGAAGGTCCAAGGGATACAGTAAACCTGAAGTGAAGCATCGGAATCTAAAACTAGTGCCACAGGAATGGCTGAAAACATGGACAGTAAGAAGAGTCAGTCTTCTTGTACTTTAGTCGGCATTGTGCCTTTTCTATTTAATTCCGATGCAATCTCTGTGTTTCATCGTCGAAAAGAAGGTCACAGGGATACAGTAAACACAAGTGCACCATCGGAATCTATAACAAGTGTCACACGAATGGTTCAAACCACAGTCAGTAAGAAGAGTCAGTCTTCTTGCACTTAAGTCGGCATTGTGCCTTTCGTATTTAATTCCGATGCAATTTCTGTGTTTCACCGTCAATACGAAGGACAGTGGGATACAGTAAACCTGAAGTGAAGCATCGGAATCTATAACTAGTGTCACAGGAATGGTTCAAACATAGACAGTAAGAAGAGTCAGTTTTCTTGTACTTAAGTCGGCATTGTGCCTTTTCTATTTATTTCCGATGCAATATCTGTGTTTCATCGTCAATAAGAAGGTCCAAGGGATACAGTAAACCTGAAGTGAAGCATCGGAATCTACAACTGGTGCCACAGGAATGTTTCAAAACATAGACAGTAAGAAGAGTCAGGCTTCTTGTACTTAAGTCGGCATTGTGCCTTTTCTATTTAATTCCGATGCGGTTTCTGAGTTTCATCGTCAATAAGAAGGTCAGAGGCATACATTAAACCTGAAGAGAAGCATCGGAATCTATAACTAGTGTCACAGGAATGGTTCAAAACATAGTCAGTAAGAAGAGTCAGTCTTCTTGTTCTTAAGCCGGCATTGTGCCTTTTCTACTTAATTCCGATGCAATTTCTGTGTTTCATCGTCAATAAGAAGGTCCAAGGGATACAGTAAACCTGGAGTGAAGCATCGGAATCTATAACTAGTGTCAATGGAATGTTTCAATACATAGACAGTAAGAAGAGTCAGTGTTCTTGTACTTAAGTCGGCATTGTGCCTTTTGTATTTAATTCCGATGCAATTTCTGAGTTTCATCGTCAATAAGAAGGTCAGAGGGATACAGTAAACCTGAAGTGAAGCATCGGAATCTATAACTAGTGTCACAGTAATGGTTCAAAACATAGTCAGTAAAAGAGTCAGTCCTCTTGTCCTTAAATCGGCATTGTGCCTTTTGTATTTAATTCCGATGCAATTTCTGTGTTTCATCGTCAATAAGAAGGTCCAAGGGATATAGTAAACCTTGAGTGAAGCATCGGAATCTATAACTAGTGTCACAGGAATGGATCATAACATAGACAGTAAGAAGAGTCAGTCTTCTTAAGTCGGCATTGTGCCTTTTGTATTTAATTCCGATGCAATTTCTGTTTTTTATCGTCAATAAGAATGTCCAAGGGATACAGTAAAAATGAAGTGAAGCATCGGAATCTATAACTAGTGTCAGAGGAATGGTTCAAATCATCGTCAGTAAGAAGAGTCGGTCTTCATGTACTTAAGTCGGCATTGTGCCTTTTCTATTTAATTCCGATGCAATCTCTGTGTTTCATCGTCGAAAAGAAGGTCACAGGGATACAGTAAACACAAGTGCAGCATCGGAATCTATAACTAGTGTCACAGGAATGGTTCAAAACATAGTCAGTAAGAAGAGTCAGTCTTCTTGTTCTTAAGCCGGCATTGTGCCTTTTCTACTTAATTCCGATGCAATTTCTGTGTTTCATCGTCTATAAGAAGGTCCAAGGGATACAGTAAACCTGAAGTGAAGCATCGGAATCTAAAACTAGTGCCACAGGAATGGCTCAAAACATGGACAGTAAGAAGAGTCAGTCTTCTTGTACTTTAGTCGGCATTGTGCCTTTTCTATTTAATTCCGATGCAATCTCTGTGTTTCATCGTCGAAAAGAAGGTCACAGGGATACAGTAAACACAAGTGCAGCATCGGAATCTATAACTAGTGTCACAGGAATGGTTCAAAACATAGTCAGTAAGAAGAGTCAGTCTTCTTGTTCTTAAGCCGGCATTGTGCCTTTTCTACTTAATTCCGATGCAATTTCTGTGTTTCATCGTCTATAAGAAGGTCCAAGGGATACAGTAAACCTGAAGTGAAGCATCGGAATCTAAAACTAGTGCCACAGGAATGGCTCAAAACATGGACAGTAAGAAGAGTCAGTCTTCTTGTACTTTAGTCGGCATTGTGCCTTTTCTATTTAATTCCGATGCAATCTCTGTGTTTCATCGTCGAAAAGAAGGTCACAGGGATACAGTAAACACAAGTGCAGCATCGGAATCTATAACTAGTGTCACAGGAATGGTTCAAAACATAGTCAGTAAGAAGAGTCAGTCTTCTTGCACTTAAGTCGGCATTGTGCCTATCGTATTTAATTCCGATGCAATTTCTGTGTTTCACCGTCAATACGAAGGACAGTGGAATACAGTAAACCTGAAGTGAAGCATCGGAATCTATAACTAGTGTCACAGGAATGGATCATAACATAGACAGTAAGAAGAGTCAGTCTTCTTAAGTCGGCATTGTGCCTTTTGTATTTAATTCCGATGCAATTTCTGTTTTTTATCGTCAATAAGAATGTCCAAGGGATACAGTAAAAATGAAGTGAAGCATCGGAATCTATAACTAGTGTCAGAGGAATGGTTCAAATCATCGTCAGTAAGAAGAGTCGGTCTTCATGTACTTAAGTCTGCATTGTGCCTTTTGTATATAATATCCGATACAATTTCTGTGTTTCATCGTCTATAAGAAGGTCCAAGGGATACAGTAAACCTGAAGTGAAGCATCGGAATCTAAAACTAGTGCCACAGGAATGGCTCAATACA
This sequence comes from Schistocerca serialis cubense, assembly GCF_023864345.2. Taxonomy (NCBI): domain Eukaryota; kingdom Metazoa; phylum Arthropoda; class Insecta; order Orthoptera; family Acrididae; genus Schistocerca; species Schistocerca serialis. The sequence goes on from NC_064645.1 coordinate 3,042,954, forward strand.
TGGACAGTAAGAAGAGTCAGTCTTCTTGTACTTTAGTCGGCATTGTGCCTTTTCTATTTAATTCCGATGCAATCTCTGTGTTTCATCGTCGAAAAGAAGGTCACAGGGATACAGTAAACACAAGTGCAGCATCGGAATCTATAACTAGTGTCACAGGAATGGTTCAAAACATAGTCAGTAAGAAGAGTCAGTCTTCTTGCACTTAAGTCGGCATTGTGCCTATCGTATTTAATTCCGATGCAATTTCTGTGTTTCACCGTCAATACGAAGGACAGTGGAATACAGTAAACCTGAAGTGAAGCATCGGAATCTATAACTAGTGTCACAGGAATGGTTCAAACATAGACAGTAAGAAGAGTCAGTTTTCTTGTACTTAAGTCGGCATTGTGCCTTTTCAATTTAATTCCGATGCAATCTCTGTGTTTCATCGTCAGTAAGCAGGTCACAGGGATACAGTAAACCTGAAGTGAAGCATCGGAATCTATAACTAGTGTCACAGGAATGGTTCAAAAGATAGTCAGTATGAACAGTCAGTCTTCTTGGCTTTAAGTCGGCATAGTGCCTTTTGTATTTAATTCCGATGCAATTTCTGTGTTTCATCGTCAATAAGAAGGTCCAAGGGATACAGTAAACCTGAAGTGCAGCATCGAACTCTATAACTAGTGTCACAGAAAGGGTTCAAAACATAGACAGTAGGAAGAGTCAGGCTTCTTGTACTTAAGTCGGCATTGTGCCTTTTGTTTTTAATTCAGATGCAATTTCTGTATTTCATCGTCCATACGAAGGTCCAAGGGAGACAGTAAACCTGAAGTGAAGCATCGCAATCTGTAACTAGTGTCACAGGACTGGTTCAAAACATAGTCAGTAAGAAGAGACAGTCTTCTTGTCCTTAAGTCGCCATTGTGCCTTTTGTATTTAATTCAGATGCAATTTCTGTGTTTCATCGGCAATAAGGTCAGAGGGATACAGTAAACCTGAAGTGAAGCATCGGAATCTATAACTAGTGTCACAGGAATGGTTAAAACATAGTCAGTAAGAACAGTCAGTCTTCTTGTCCCTAAGTCGGCATTGTGCCTTTTGTATTTAATTCCTATGCAATTTCTGTGTTTCATATGAAGGTCCAAGGCATACAGTAAACCTGAAGTGAAGCATCGGAATCTATAACTAGTGTCACAGCAATGGTTCAAACATTGACAGTAAGAAGAGTCAGTCTTCCTGTACTTAAGTCGGCATTGTACCTTTTCTATTTAATTCCGATGCAATTTCTGTGTTTCATCGTCAATAAGAAGGTCCAAGGGATACAGTAAACATGGAGTGAAGCATCGGAATCTATAACTAGTGTCACAGGAATGGTTTAAAACATAGACAGTAAGAAGAGTCAGCCTTCTTTTACTGAAGTTGACATTGTGCCTTTTCTATTTAATTCCGATGCAATTTCTGTGTTTCATCGTCAATAAGAATGTCCAAGGTATACAGTAAACCTGAAGTAAAGCGTCGGAATCTATAATTAGTGTCACAGCAATGGTTCAAACTATAATCACTAAGAAGAGTCAGTCTTCTTGTACTTAAGTCGGCATTGTGCCTTTTCTATTTAATTCCGATGCAATTTCTGTGTTTCATCGTTAATAAGAAGGTCCAAGGGATACAGTAAACCTGGAGTGAAGCATCGGAATCTATAACTAGTGTCACAGGAATGGTTCAAAACATAGACAGTAAGAAGAGTCAGTCTTCTTGTACTTATGTCGGCATTGTGCCTTTTCTATTTAATTCCGATGCAATTTCTGTGTTTATCGTCAATAAGAAGGTCAGAGGGATACAGTAAACCTGAAGTGAAGCATCGGAATCTATAACTAGTGTCACAGGAATGGTTCAAAACATAGTCAGTAAGAAGAGTCAGTCTTCTTGTACTTAAGTCGGCATTGTGCCTTTTCTATTTAATTCCGATGCAATTTCTGTGTTTCATCGTCAATAAGAAGGTCCAAGGGATACAGCAGACCTGGAGTGAAGCATCGGAATCTATAACTAGTGTCAATGGAATGGTTCAATTCATAGACAGTATGAAGAGTCAATCTTCTTGTACTTAAGTCGGCATTGTGCCTTTTGTATTTAATTTCGATGCAATTTCTGAGTTTCATCGTCAATAAGAAGGTCAGAGGGATACAGTAAACCTGAAGTGATGCATCGGAATCTATAACTAGTGTCACAGGAATGGTTCAAAACATAGTCAGTAAGAAGAGTCAGTCTTCTTGTCCTTAAGTCGGCATTGTGCCTTTTCTATTTAATTCCGATGCAATTACTGTGTTTCATCGTGAATAAGAAGGTCCAAGGGATACAGTAAACCTGGAGTGAAGCAACGGAATCTATAACTAGTGTCAATGGAATGTTTCAATACATAGACAGTAAGTAGAGTCAGTCTTCTTGTACTTAAGTCGGCATTGTGCCTTTTGTAATTAATTCCGATGCAATTTCTGAGTTTCATCGTCAATAAGAAGGTCAGAGGGATACAGTAAACCTGAAGTGAAGCATCGGAATCTATAACTAGTGTCACAGTAATGGTTCAAAACATAGTCAGTAAAAGAGTCAGTCTTCTTGTCCTTAAATCGGCATTGTGCCTTTTGTATTTAATTCCGATGCAATTTCTGTGTTTCATCGTCAATAAGAAGGTCCAAGGGATATAGTAAACCTGGAGTGAAGCATCGGAATCTATAACTAGTGTCACAGGAATGGATCATAACATAGACAGTAAGAAGAGTCAGTCTTCTTAAGTCAGCATTGTGCCTTTTGTATTTAATTCCGATGCAATTTCTGTTTTTTATCGTCAATAAGAATGTCCAAGGGATACAGTAAAAATGAAGTGAAGCATCGGAATCTATAACTAGTGTCAGAGGAATGGTTCAAATCATCGTCAGTAAGAAGAGTCGGTCTTCATGTACTTAAGTCTGCATTGTGCCTTTTGTATATAATATCCGATACAATTTCTGTGTTTCATCGTCTATAAGAAGGTCCAAGGGATACAGTAAACCTGAAGTGAAACATCGGAATCTAAAACTAGTGCCACAGGAATGGCTCAAAACATTGACAGTAAGAAGAGTCAGTCTTCTTGTACTTTATTCGGCATTGTGCCTTTTCTATTTAATTCCGATGCAATCTCTGTGTTTCATCGTCGAAAAGAAGGTCACAGGGATACAGTAAACACAAGTGCAGCATCGGAATCTATAACTAGTGTCACAGGAATGGTTCAAAACATAGTCAGTAAGAAGAGTCAGTCTTCTTGCACTTAAGTCGGCATTGTGCCTATCGTATTTAATTCCGATGCAATTTCTGTGTTTCACCGTCAATACGAAGGACAGTGGAATACAGTAAACCTGAAGTGAAGCATCGGAATCTATAACTAGTGTCACAGAAATGGTTCAAACATAGGCAGTAAGAAGAGTCAGTTTTCTTGTACTTAAGTCGGCATTGTGCCTTTTGTATTTAATTCCGATGCAATATCTGTGTTTCATCGTCAATAAGAAGGTCCAAGGGATACAGTAAACCTGAAGTGAAGCATCGGAATCTACAACTGGTGCCACAGGAATGTTTCAAAACATAGACAGTAAGAAGAGTCAGGCTTCTTGTACTTAAGTCGGCATTGTGCCTTTTCTATTTAATTCCGATGCAATCTCTGTGTTTCATCGTCAGTAAGCAGGTCACAGGGATACAGTAAACCTGAAGTGAAGCATCGGAATCTATAACTAGTGTCACAGGAATGTTTCAAAAGATAGTCAGTATGAACAGTCAGTCTTCTTGGTTTTAAGTCGGCATAGTGCCTTTTGTATTTAATTCCGATGCAATTTCTGTGTTTCATCGTCAATAAGAAGGTCCAAGGGATACAGTAAACCTGAAGTGCAGCATCGAACTCTATAACTAGTGTCACAGAAAGGGTTCAAAACATAGACAGTAGCAAGAGTCAGTCTTCTTGTACTTAAGTCGGCATTGTGCCTTTTGTTTTTAATTCAGATGCAATTTCTGTATTTCATCGTCAATACGAAGGTCCAAGGGAAACAGTAAACGTGAAGTGAAGCATCGCAATCTGTAACTAGTGTCACAGGACTGGTTCAAAACATAGTCAGTAAGAAGAGACAGTCTTCTTGTCCTTAAGTCGCCATTGTGCCTTTTGTATTTAATTCAGATGCAATTTCTGTGTTTCATCGGCAATAAGGTCAGAGGGATACAGTAAACCTGAAGTGAAGCATCGGAATCTATAACTAGTGTCACAGGAATGGTTAAAACATAGTCAGTAAGAACAGTCAGTCTTCTTGTCCCTAAGTCGGCATTGTGCCTTTTGTATTTAATTCCTATGCAATTTCTGTGTTTCATATGAAGGTCCAAGGCATACAGTAAACCTGAAGTGAAGCATCGGAATCTATAACTAGTGTCACAGCAATGGTTCAAACATTGACAGTAAGAAGAGTCAGTCTTCCTGTACTTAAGTCGGCATTGTACCTTTTCTATTTAATTCCGATGCAATTTCTGTGTTTCATCGTCAATAAGAAGGTCCAAGGGATACAGTAAACATGGAGTGAAGCATCGAAATCTATAACTAGTGTCACAGGAATGGTTTAAAGCATAGACAGTAAGAAGAGTCAGCCTTCTTTTACTGAAGTTGACATTGTGCCTTTTCTATTTAATTCCGATGCAATTTCTGTGTTTCATCGTCAATAAGAATGTCCAAGGTATACAGTAAACCTGAAGTAAAGCGTCGGAATCTATAATTAGTGTCACAGCAATGGTTCAAACTATAATCACTAAGAAGAGTCAGTCTTCTTGTACTTAAGTCGGCATTGTGCCTTTTCTATTTAATTCCGATGCAATTTCTGTGTTTCATCGTCAATAAGAAGGTCCAAGGGATACAGTAAACCTGGAGTGAAGCATCGGAATCTATAACTAGTGTCACAGGAATGGTTCAAAACATAGACAGTAAGAAGAGTCAGTCTTCTTGTACTTATGTCGGCATTGTGCCTTTTCTATTTAATTCCGATGCAATTTCTGTGTTTATCGTCAATAAGAAGGTCAGAGGGATACAGTAAACCTGAAGTGAAGCATCGGAATCTATAACTAGTGTCACAGGAATGGTTCAAAACATAGTCAGTAAGAAGAGTCAGTCTTCTTGTACTTAAGTCGGCATTGTGCCTTTTCTATTTAATTCCGATGCAATTTCTGTGTTTCATCGTCAATAAGAAGGTCCAAGGGATACAGTAGACCTGGAGTGAAGCATCGGAATCTATAACTAGTGTCAATGGAATGGTTCAATTCATAGACAGTATGAAGAGTCAATCTTCTTGTACTTAAGTCGGCATTGTGCCTTTTGTATTTAATTTCGATGCAATTTCTGAGTTTCATCGTCAATAAGAAGGTCAGAGGGATACAGTAAACCTGAAGTGATGCATCGGAATCTATAACTAGTGTCACAGGAATGGTTCAAAACATAGTCAGTAAGAAGAGTCAGTCTTCTTGTCCTTAAGTCGGCATTGTGCCTTTTCTATTTAATTCCGATGCAATTACTGTGTTTCATCGTGAATAAGAAGGTCCAAGGGATACAGTAAACCTGGAGTGAAGCAACGGAATCTATAACTAGTGTCAATGGAATGTTTCAATACATAGACAGTAAGTAGAGTCAGTCTTCTTGTACTTAAGTCGGCATTGTGCCTTTTGTATTTAATTCCGATGCAATTTCCGAGTTTCATCGTCAATAAGAAGGTCAGAGGGATACAGTATACCTGAAGTGAAGCATCGGAATTGTGGTGTCACCGCCAGACACCACACTTGCTAGGTGGTAGCTTAAATCGGCCGCGGTCCATTTAGTACATGTCGGACCCGCGTGTCGCCACTGTGTAATCGCAGACCTAGCGCCACCACCAAGGCAGGTCTCGTGATACGAGAGAGCACTCGCCCCAGTTGTACGAGAACCTAGCTACCGACCAGACGTACGAAGCCTTTTCTCTCTCATTAGCCGAGAGACAGAATAGCCATCAGCTAAGTTAATGGCTACGAACTAGCAAGGCGCCATTAGCCATACAGTGATTGTACTTAAAGTCTCCTGTGTATCGTCAAGATCGATGTACCACAATGATATTAAAGATAAGTATTAATCCTGCTCCGTACTTTTCTTCCTAACATTAATTACGTATCCTGTTCCAGTACTTCACGCCCGTCTCCGTTAGTCTAGCGTGCATTTTCAGCCATCTCAACTTCACGGTTTCGGCCCAGATACCGACACAACATTGGCGACGAGATAAAAGAGTTCTTTCTGATTGCTTACATTTAATTGTGTCATGGCTTCGCCACATTCTCCAGATGTACTGTCCGAATTTTATCGCTTGCAGAATCAGCAGACGCAGGCGTTACTGGATGCCCTTGGACAGCTCGTCCAGGGTCAACGTACCATTCAAACCGATGCGGCCGCCGCCGCTTCTTCGCTACCATTGCCACTAAACGCTGTTGCACCTCCCTTTCGACCATACGTGGCAGCCGATGAGACCTGGCACGAGTGGTCTCGCCAGTTCAACTTTCATCTAGCAGCCTACAGAATTCAAGGTAAAGAGCAGCAGCCGTTTTTGCTTTCTTGTGTCGGTGTGTCCACATACCGTGTGATAGTGAAATTGTTTCCCCGACGCGACGTAGCAACTCTGTCCTACGAGGAAATTTTGTCTGCATTAGATGCCTATTTCAAAGAAACAGTTAATGTGGTTGCAAAACGGTATACGTTCTTTCGTACAAAACGTACGGCCGGTCAAACTAATAGGGAGTGTTTAGCAACATTGCAAGGACTTACTAGGGACTGTGCCTTTGAATGTGACTGTGGTCTTTCTTATTCAGATACAATGGTGCGTGATGCAATTGCACAGAACGTTTCTGATGTTCGCATACGGGAGCAAATTTTGAAGCTAGTTAATCCCTCCCTTCAACAAGTGATAGACATATTGGATAGACAGGACACACTTGACTGTGCTCAGGAATCTTTTGAAACTTCGCCAGCCGTGTGTAACATTAACCGGCCCGCTGGACGCGCTGCGCGGCCCGGTAACCGAGCCTCGCGCACGTCCGCACAGCTGCCGCCGCGCGCTAAGCCAAATGTGCCGCGCCAGCCCACACATGTAGTGAAATCGTGCCCGCGGTGTGCTACTAGACATTCGCGTGAACATTGCCCGTCACGCCAAGCTATTTGCTTTTTCTGTAATAGGAAAGGACATGTTCAAAGTGTTTGCCAGAAAAAGCTCAGATCAGACAATCACAATCATTCCAGGCCCTTTGCTTCGCGCCGGAATCGAACCAAGGACACTCAGGCTCGTGGACCTTCGCCTATGGACATTCATGTCGTTAATTCCGCTTCGTCCAGTGACACTTTCTCTAACAGTGACTGTGATCGTCCCACAAAAACTGTGCGTCGACGTCGCCGGAAATCACGTCACTTAGCAAGTGATTCTGTACCAGTGTCTGTTCCAGTTGCACAAAACAGTCGCTTTTGTCGTCAGCAGGACAATAAACTTTTTGTGGACTTGGACTTTGAAGGCAAAGTGATACCATTCCAGCTCGATACCGGAGCTGCAGTTTCATTGCTCAATCAAGACACGTACAAACAACTGGGCAAACCTCCGTTGCGTTCCGCAAATGTTAAGCTAACTACATATTCCGGGTTTTGGGGGCCTCTGGTGAGGTGCGTCGGCATCTCAATCAGCTGCGCCTCTGTCATCGCTCGGGTTCTGCCGCTCCCCGTCTGCTTTCAGCGACGGTGCCGTCCGGTCAGCGCCCTGGGGACCCATCTACTGGCTCGCCTCATCCCCAGGTGTTACCGACGATGCCTTCCATTTTGCCCCATGGCGACGCGCCGCCGACGCCGCAGCAGCAGCAGCCGCCGCCGCCGCCGCTTGTTCTCCCGCCGGCGCCGCCCGCATTCGACGCTTCGTTGCAGCAGCCAAGCGCCTCCCAGGGTCACGCGCCGCCGATCGCTTCCCGTGACCAGCTGTCCTCCGCCATGGAACTCCCGCCCGCTCCGGACCACATGACGTCATCGCGCGTCGGCTACCCCGACGCAATGGAGGTTGACCCTTCGGTCCCTCCTGTCTCTTTACGGGCGCATACCCCGCATGTTGACGTGCACCCTGGACTAGTTTTTCAGGCGTTTCCTAGCTCCCCTCGGACCGTATGGCCGGGTGCGGGTGGCACAGCCTCGCCTGTTGTTCGGCTCCCCACCTCATCGCATACGTCAACATGTGGTCCTCCCCACGGCGGGCGGAAGCCTTATCACACGACGGTTCGCCGATTTGCGGGGGAGGAATGTGGTGTCACCGCCAGACACCACACTTGCTAGGTGGTAGCTTAAATCGGCCGCGGTCCGTTTAGTACATGTGGGACCCGCGTGTCGCCACTGTGTAATCGCAGACCTAGCGCTACCACCAAGGCAGGTCTCGTGATACGAGAGAGCACTCGCCCCAGTTGTACGAGAACCTAGCTACCGACCAGATGTACGAAGCCTTTTCTCTCTCATTAGCCGAGAGACAGAATAGCCATCAGCTAAGTTAATGGCTACGAACTAGCAAGGCGCCATTAGCCATACAGTGATTGTACTTAAAGTCTCCTGTGTATCGTCAAGATCGATGTACCACAATGATATTAAAGATAAGTATTAATCCTGCTCCGTACTTTTCTTCCTAACATTAATTACGTATCCTGTTCCAGTACTTCACGCCCGTCTGCGTTAGTCTAGCGTGCATTTTCAGCCATCTCAACTTCACGGTGTCGGCCCAGATATCGACACAACAGGAATCTATAACTAGTGTCACAGGAATGGTTCAAAACATAGACAGTAAGAAGAGTCAGTCTTCTTGTACTTAAGTCGGCATTGTGCATTTTCTATTTAATTCCAATGCAATTTCTGTGTTTCATCGTCAATAAGAACTTCCAAGGTATACAGTAAACCTCAAGTGTAGCATCGGAATCTATAAGTAGTGTCACAGGAATGGTTCAAAACATAGGCAGTAAGAAGAGTCAGTCTTCTTGTACTTAAGTCGGCATTGTGCATTTTCTAATTAATTCCAATGCAATTTCTGTGTTTCATCGTCAATCAGAAGGTCCAAGGGATACAGTAAACCTGGAGTCAAGTATCGGAATCTATAACTAGTGTCACAGGAATGGTTCAAAACATAGACAGTAAGAAGAGTCAGTCTACTTGTACTTAAGTCGACATTGTGCCTTTTCTATTTCATTCCGATGCAATGTCTGTGTTTCATCGTCAATAAAAAGTTCCGAGGGATACTGTAAACCTGAAGTGAAACATCGGAATCTATAACTAGTGTCACAGGAATGGTTCAAAACATAGTCAGTAAGAAGAGACAGTCTTCTTGTCCTTAAGTCGGCATTGTGCCTTTTGTATTTAATTCCGATGCAATTTCTGAGTTTCATCGTCAATAAGAAGGTTAGAGGGATATAGTAAACCTGAAGTGAAGCATCGCAATCTATAACTAGTGTCACAGGAATGGTTCAAAACATAGTCAGTAAAAGAGTCGGTCTTCTTGTCCTTAAGTCGGCATTGTGCCTTTTGTATTTAATTCCGATGCAATTTCTGTGTTTCATCGTCAATAAGAAGGTCCAAGGGATATAGTAAACCTGGAGTGAAGCATCGGAATCTATAACTAGTGTCACAGGAATGGTTCATAACATAGACAATAAGAAGTGTCAGTCTTCCTAAGTCGGCATTGTGCCTTTTGTATTTAATTCCGATGCAATTTCTGTGTTTCATCGTCAATAAGAATGTCCAAGGGATACAGTAAAAATGAAGTGAAGCATCGGAATCTATAACTAGTGTCACAGGAATGGTTCAAATCATTGTCAGTAAGAACAGTCGGTCTTCATGTACTTAAGTCGGCATTGTGCCTTTTGTATATAATTCCGATGCAATTTCTGTGTTTCAGCGTCTATAAGAAGGTCCAAGGGATACAGTAAACCTGAAGTGAAGCATCGGAATCTAAAACTAGTGCCACAGGAATGGCTCAAAACATAGACGGTAAGAAGAGTCAGTCTTCTTGTACTTTAGTCGGCATTGTGCCTTTTCTATTTAATTCCGATGCAGTCTCTGTGTTTCATCGTCAAATAGAAGGTCACAGGGATACAGTAAACCTGAAGTGAAGCATCGGAATCTATAACTAGTGTCACAGGAATGGTTCAAACATAGTCAGTAAGAAGAGTCAGTCTTCTTGCACTTAAGTCGGCATTGTGCCTTTCGTATTTAATTCCGATGCAATTTCTGTGTTTCACCGTCAATAAGAAGGACAGTGGGATACAGTAAACCTGAAGTGAAGCATCGGAATCTATAACTAGTGTCACAGGAATGGTTCAAAACATAGACAGTAGGAAGAGTCAGTCTTCTTGTACTTAAGTCGGCATTGTGCCTTTTGTATTTAATTCCGATGCAATTTCTGTGTTTCATTGTCAATAAGAAGGTCAGCGGGATACAGTAAACCTGAAGTGAAGCATCGGAATCCAAAACTAGTGACACAGGAATGGTTCAAAACATAGACAGTGGGAAGAGTCAGTCTTCTTGTACTTAAGTCGGCATTGTGCCTTTTGCATTTAATTCCGATGCAATTTCTGTGTTTCATCGTCAATAAGAAGGTCCAAGGTATCCAGTAAACCTGAAGTGAAGCATCGGAATGAATAACTAGTGTCACAGGAATGGTTCAAACATACTCAGTAAGAAGAGTCAGTCTTCTTGTACTTAAGTCGGCATTGTACCTTTTCTATTTAATTCCGATGCAATTTCTGTGTTTCATCGTCAATAAGAAGGTCCAAGGGATACAGTAAACCTGGAGTGAAGCATCGGAATCTATAACTAGTGTCACAGGAATGGTTCAAAACATAGACAGTAAGAAGAGTCAGTCTTCTTTTACTGAAGTTGACATTGTGCCTTTTCTATTTAATTCCGATGCAATTTCTGTGTTTCATCGTCAATAAGAATGTCCAAGGTATACAGTAAACCTGAAGTAAAGCGTCGGAATCTATAATTAGTGTCACAGCAATGGTTCAAACTATAATCACTAAGAAGAGTCAGTCTTCATGTACTTAAGTCGGCATTGTGCCTTTTCTATTTAATTCCGACGCAATTTCTGTGTTTCATCGTCAATACGAAGGTCCAAGGGATACAGTAAACCTGGAGTGAAGCATCGGAATCTATAACTAGTGTCACAGGAATGGTTCAATACATAGACAGTAAGAAGAGTCAGTCTTCTTGTACTTAAGTCGGCATTGTGCCTTTTCTATTTAATTCCGATGCAATTTCTGTGTTTCATCGTCAATAAGAAGGCCAGAGGGATACAGTAAACCTGAAGTGAAGCATCGGAATCTATAACTAGTGTCACAGGAATGGTTCAAAACATAGTCAGTAAGAAGAGTCAGTCCTCTTGTACTTAAGTCAGCATTGTGCCTTTTCTATTTAATTGCGATGCAATTTCTGTGTTTCATCGTCAATAAGAAAGTCCAAGGGATACAGTAGACCTGGAGTGAAGCATCGGAATCTGTAACTAGTGTCAATGGAATGGTTCAATTCATAGACAGTAAGAAGAGTCAATCTTCTTGTACTTAAGTCGGCATTGTGCCTTTTGTATTTAATTTCGATGCAATTTCTGAGTTTCATCGTCAATAAGAAGGTCAGAGGGATACAGTAAACCTGAAGTGATGCATCGGAATCTATAACTAGTGTCACAGGAATGGTTCAAAACATAGTCAATAAGAAGAGTCAGTCTTCTTGTCCTTAAGTCGGCATTGTGCCTTTTCTATTTAATTCCGATGCAGTTACTGTGTTTCATCGTGAATAAGAAGGTCCAAGGGATACAGTAAACCTGGAGTGAAGCAACGGAATCTATAACTAGTGTCAATGGAATGTTTCAATACATAGACAGAAAGAAGAGTCAGTCTTCTTGTACCTAAGTCGGCATTGTGCCTTTTGTATTTAATTCCGATGCAATTTCTGAGTTTCATCGTCAATAAGAAGGTCAGAGGGATACAGTAAACCTGAAGTGAAGCATCGGAATCTATAACTAGTGTCACAGGAATGGTTCAAAACATAGTCAGTAAAAGAGTCAGTCTTCTTGTCGTTAAGTCGGCATTGTGCCTTTTGTATTTAATTCGGATGCAATTTCTGTGTTTCATCGTCAATAAGAAGGGCCATGGGATATAGTAAACCTGGAGTGAAGCATCGGAATCTATAACTAGTGTCACAGGAATGGTTCATAACATAGACAGTGAGAAGAGTCAGTCTTCTAAAGTCGGCATTGTGCTCTTGTATTTAATTCCGATGCAATTTCTGTGTTTCATCAGCAATAAGTATGTCCAAGGGATACAGTAAAAATGAAGTGAAGCATCGGAATCTATAACTAGTGTCACAGGAATGGTTCAAATCATTGTCAGTAAGAAGAGTCGGTCATCATGTACTTAAGTCGGCATTGTGCCTTTTGTATATAATTCCGATGCAATTTCTGTGTTTCATCGTCTATAAGAAGGTCCAAGGGATACACTAAACCTGAAGTGAAGCATCTGAATCTAAAACTAGTGCCACAGGAATGGCTCAACACATAGACAGTAAGAAGAGTCAGTCTTCTTGTACTTTAGTCGGCATTGTGCCTTTTCTATTTAATTCCGTTGCAATCTCTGTGTTTCATCGTCAAAAAGAAGGTCACAGGGATACAGTAAACCTGAAGTGAAGCATCGGAATCTATAACTAGTGTCACAGGAATGGTTCAAAACATAGACAGTAGGAAGAGTCGGTCTTCTTGTACTTAAGTCGGCATTGTGCCTTTGGAATTTAATTCCCATGCAATTTCTGTGTTTCATTGTCAATAAGAAGGTCAGAGGGATACAGTAAACCTGAAGAGAAGCATCGGAATCCAAAACTAGTGTCACAGGAATGGTCCAAAACATAGACAGTAGGAAGAGTCAGTCTTCTTGTACTTAAGTCGGCATTGTGCCTTTTGCATTTAATTCCGATGCAATGTCTGTGTTTCATCGTCAATAAGAACTTCCAAGGTATACAGTAAACCTCAAGTGTAGCATCGGAATCTATTACTAGTGTCACAGGAATGGTTCAAAACATAGGCAGTAAGAAGAGTCAGTCTTCTTGTACTTTAGTCGGCATTGTGCATTTTCTATTTAATTCCATTGCAATTTCTGTGTTTCATCGTCAATAAGAAGGTCCAAGGGATACAGTAAACCTGGAGTGAAATATCGGAATCTATAACTAGTGTCACAGGAATGGTTCAAACATAGACAGTAAGAAGAGTCAGTCTTCTTGTACTTAAGTCGACATTGTGCCTTTTCTATTTAATTCCGATGCAATGTCTATGTTTCATCGTCAATAAAAAGTTCCGAAGGATACTGTAAACCTGAAGTGAAGCATCGGAATCTATAACTAGTGTCACAGGAATGGTTCAAAACATGGTCAGTAAGAAGAGTCAGCCTTCTTGTACTTAAGTCGGCATTGTGCCTTTTCTACTTAATTAAGATGCAATTTCTGTATTTCATCGTCAGTAACAAGGTCCAAGGGATACAGTGAACCTGGAGTGAAGCATCGGAATACATAACTAGTGTCAATGGAATGGGTCAAAACATAGACAGTAAGAAGAGTCAGTCTTCTTGTACTTAAGTCGGCATTATGCCTTTTGTATTTAATTCCGATGCAATTTCTGTGTTTCATCGTCAATAAGAAAGTCAGAGGGATACAGTAAACCTGAAGTGAAGCATCGGAATCTATTGCTAGTGTCACAGGAATGGTTCAAAACTGAGTCAGTAAGAAGAGTCAGTCTTCTTGTCCTTAAGTCGGCATTGTGCCTTCTGTATTTAATTCCGATGAAATTTCTGTGTTTCATCGTCAATAAGAAGGACAGAGGGATACAGTAAACCTGAAGTGAAGCATCGGAATCCACAACTAGTGTCACAGGAATGGTTAAAAACATAGACAGTTGGAAGAATCAGCCTTCTTGTACTTAAGTTGGCATTGTGCCTTTTGTATTTAATTCCGATGCATTTTCTGTGTTTCATCGTCAATAAGAAGGTCCAAGGTATACAGTAAACCTGAAGTAAGGCATCGGAATCTATAACTAGTGTCACAGGAATGGTTTAAACATAGTCAGTAAGAAGAGTCAGTCTTCTTGTACTTAAGTCGTCATTGTGCCTTTCGTATTTAATTCCGATGCAATTTCTGTGTTTCACCGTCAATAAGAAGCTCAGAGGGATACAGTAAACCTGAAGTGAAGCATTGGAATCTATAACTAGGTTCACAGGAATGGTTCAGACATAGACAGTTAGTAGAGTCAGTCTTCGGGTATTTAAGTCGGCATTGTCCCTTTTGTATTTAATTGCGATGCAATTTCTGTGTTTCATCGTCAATAAGAAGGTCAGAGGGATACAGTAAACCTGAAGCGAAGAATCGGAATCTATAACTAGAATCACAGGAATGGTTCAAAGCATAGTCAGTAAGAAGAATCAGTCTTCTTGTCCTTAAGTCGGCATTGTGCCTTTTGAATTTAATTCCGAAGCAATTTCTGTGTTTCATCGGCAATAAGGTCAGAGGGATACAGTAAACCTGAAGTGAAGCATCGGAATCTATAACTAGTGTCACAGGTGAAACAGGTCCAAGATTCAAAACATAGACAGTACGAAGAGTCAGTCTTCTTGTACTTATGTCGGCATTGTGCCTTTTGTACTTATTTCCGATGCAATTTCGGTGTTTCATTGTCAATTAGAAGGTCAGAGTGATACAGTAAACCTGAAGTGAAGTATCGGAATCCATAACTAGTGTCGCAGGAATGGTTCAAAAAATAGACAGTAGGAAGAGTCAGTCTTCTTGTACTTAAGTCGGCATTGGGCCTTTTGTTTTTAATTCCGATGCAATTTCTGTGTTTCATCGTCAATAAGAAGGTCCAAGGGAAACAGTAAACCTGAAGTGAAGCATCGCAATCTATAACCAGTGTCACAGGAATGGTTCAAAACATAGTCAGTATAAACAGTCAGTCTTCTTGTCATTAAGTCGGCATTGTGCCTTTTGTATTTAATTCCGATGCAATTTCTGTGTTTCATCGTCAATAAGAAGGTCCAAGGGATACAGTAGACCTGAAGTGCAGCATCAGACTCTATAACTAGTGTCACAGAAATCGTTCAAAACATAGACAGTAGGAAGAGTCAGTCTTCTTGTACTTAAGTCGGCATTGGGCCTTTTGTTTTTAATTCCCATGCAATTTCTGTGTTTCATTGTCAATAAGAAGGTCAGAGGGATACAGTAAAACTGAAGTGAAGCATCGGAATCCAAAACTAGTGTCACAGGAATGGTTCAAAACATAGACAGTAGGAAGAGTCAGTCTTCTTGTACTTAAGTCGGCATTGTGCCTTTTGTATTTAATTCCGATGCAATTTCTGTGTTTCATCGTCAATAAGAAGGTCAGATGGATACAGTAAACCTGAAGTGAAGCATCGGAATCTATAACTAGTGTCACAGGAATGGTTCAAAACATAGTCAGTAAAAGAGTCAGTCTTCTTGTCGTTAAGTCGGCATTGTGCCTTTTGTATTTAATTCGGATGCAATTTCTGTGTTTCATCGTCAATAAGAAGGGCCATGGGATATAGTAAACCTGGAGTGAAGCATCGGAATCTATAACTAGTGTCAAAGGAATGGTTCATAACATAGACAGTAAGAAGAGTCAGTCTTCTAAAGTCGGCATTGTGCCTCTTGTATTTAATTCCGATGCAATTTCTGTGTTTCATCAGCAATAAGTATGTCCAAGGGATACAGTAAAAATGAAGTGAAGCATCGGAATCTATAACTAGTGTCACAGGAATGGTTCAAATCATTGTCAGTAAGAAGAGTCGGTCTTCATGTACTTAAGTCGGCATTGTGCCTTTTGTATATAATTCCGATGCAATTTCTGTGTTTCATCGTCTATAAGAAGGTCCAAGGGATACACTAAACCTGAAGTGAAGCATCTGAATCTAAAACTAGTGCCACAGGAATGGCACAACACATAGACAGTAAGAAGAGTCAGTCTTCTTGTACTTTAGTCGGCATTGTGCCTTTTCTATTTAATTTCGATGCAATCTCTGTGTTTCATCGTCAAAAAGAAGGTCACAGGGATACAGTAAACCTGAAGTGAAGCATCGGAATCTATAACTAGTGTCACAGGAATGGTTCAAAACATAGACAGTAGGAAGAGTCGGTCTTCTTGTACTTAAGTCGGCATTGTGCCTTTTGAATTTAATTTCCATGCAATATCTGTGTTTCATTGTCAATAAGAAGGTCAGAGGGATACAGTAAACCTGAAGTGAAGCATCGGAATCCAAAACTAGTGTCACAGGAATGGTTCAAAACATAGGCAGTAAGAAGAGTCAGTCTTCTTGTACCTAAGTCGGCATTGTGCATTTTCTATTTAATTCCAATGCAATTTCTGTGTTTCATCGTCAATAAGAAGGTCCAAGGGATACAGTAAACCTGGAGTGAAGTATCGGAATCTATAACTAGTGTCACAGGAATGGTTCAAATCATAGGCAGTAAGAAGAGTCAGTCTTCTTGTACCTAAGTCGGCATTGTGCATTTTCTATTTAATTCCAATGCAATTTCTGTGTTTCATCGTCAATAAGAAGGTCCAAGGGATACAGTAAACCTGGAGTGAAGTATCGGAATCTATAACTAGTGTCACAGGAATGGTTCAAACATAGACAGAAAGAAGAGTCAGTCTTCTTGTACTTAAGTCGACATTGTGCCTTTTCTATTTAATTCCGATGCAATGTCTATGTTTCATCGTCAATAAAAAGTTCCGAAGGATACTGTAAACCTGAAGTGAAGCATCGGAATCTATAACTAGTGTCACAGGAATGGTTCAAAACATGGTCAGTAAGAAGAGTCAGCCTTCTTGTACTTAAGTCGGCATTGTGCCTTTTCTACATAATTAAGATGCAATTTCTGTATTTCAACGTCAGTAACAAGGTCCAAGGGATACAGTGAACCTGGAGTGAAGCATCGGAATACATAACTAGTGTCAATGGAATTGGTCAAAACATAGACAGTAAGAAGAGTCAGTCTTCTTGTACTTAAGTCGGCATTGTGCCTTTTGTATTTAATTCCGATGCAATTTCTGAGTTTCATCGTCAATAAGAAGGTCAGAGGGATACAGTAAACCTGAAGTGAAGCATCGGAATCTATAACTAGTGTCACAGGAATGGTTCAAAACATAGTCAGTAAAAGAGTCAGTCTTCTTGTCATTAAGTCGGCATTGTGCCTTTTGTATTTAATTCGGATGCAATTTCTGTGTTTCATCGTCAATAAGAAGGGCCATGGGATATAGTAAACCTGGAGTGAAGCATCGGAATCTATAACTAGTGTCACAGGAATGGTTCATAACATAGACAGTAAGAAGAGTCAGTCTTCTAAAGTCGGCATTGTGCCTCTTGTATTTAATTCCGATGCAATTTCTGTGTTTCATCAGCAATAAGTATGTCCAAGGGATACAGTAAAAATGAAGTGAAGCATCGGAATCTATAACTAGTGTCACAGGAATGGTTCAAATCATTGTCAGTAAGAAGAGTCGGTCTTCATGTACTTAAGTCGGCATTGTGCCTTTTGTATATAATTCCGATGCAATTTCTGTGTTTCATCGTCTATAAGAAGGTCCAAGGGATACACTAAACCTGAAGTGAAGCATCTGAATCGAAAACTAGTGCCACAGGAATGGCTCAACACATAGACAGTAAGAAGAGTCAGTCTTCTTGTACTTTAGTCGGCATTGTGCCTTTTCTATTTAATTCCGATGCAATCTCTGTGTTTCATCGTCAAAAAGAAGGTCACAGGGATACAGTAAACCTGAAGTGAAGCATCGGAATCTATAACTAGTGTCACAGGAATGGTTCAAAACATAGACAGTAGGAAGAGTCGGTCTTCTTGTACTTAAGTCGGCATTGTGCCTTTTGAATTTAATTCCCATGCAATTTCTGTGTTTCATTGTCAATAAGAAGGTCAGAGGGATACAGTAAACCTGAAGTGAAGCATCGGAATCCAAAACTAGTGTCACAGGAATGGTCCAAAACATAGACAGTAGGAAGAGTCAGTCTTCTTGTACTTAAGTCGGCATTGTGCCTTTTGCATTTAATTCCGATGCAATTTCTGTGTTTCATCGTCAATAAGAACTTCCAAGGTATACAGTAAACCTCAAGTGTAGCATCGGAATCTATAACTAGTGTCACAGGAATGGTTCAAAACATAGGCAGTAAGAAGAGTCAGTCTTCTTGTACTTAAGTCGGCATTGTGCATTTTCTATTTAATTCCAATGCAATTTCTGTGTTTCATCGTCAATAAGAAGGTCCAAGGGATACAGTAAACCTGGAGTGAAGTATCGGAATCTATAACTAGTGTCACAGGAATGGTTCAAACATAGACAGTAAGAAGAGTCAGTCTTCTTGTACTTAAGTCGACATTGTGCCTTTTCTATTTAATTCCGATGCAATGTCTATGTTTCATCGTCAATAAAAAGTTCCGAAGGATACTGTAAACCTGAAGTGAAGCATCGGAATCTATAACTAGTGTCACAGGAATGTTTCAAAACATGGTCAGTAAGAAGAGTCAGCCTTCTTGTACTTAAGTCGGCATTGTGCCTTTTCTACTTAATTAAGATGCAATTTCTGTATTTCATCGTCGGTAACAAGGTCCAAGGGATACAGTGAACCTGGAGTGAAGCATCGGAATACATAACTAGTGTCAATGGAATGGGTCAAAACATAGACAGTAAGAAGAGTCAGTCTTCTTGTACTTAAGTCGGCATTATGCCTTTTGTATTTAATTCCGATGCAATTTCTGTGTTTCATCGTCAATAAGAAAGTCAGAGGGATACAGTAAACCTGAAGTGAAGCATCGGAATCTATTGCTAGTGTCACAGGAATGGTTCAAAACTGAGTCAGTAAGAAGAGTCAGTCTTCTTGTCCTTAAGTCGGCATTGTGCCTTCTGTATTTAATTCCGATGAAATTTCTGTGTTTCATCGTCAATAAGAAGGACAGAGGGATACAGTAAACCTGAAGTGAAGCATCGGAATCCACAACTAGTGTCACAGGAATGGTTAAAAACATATACAGTTGGAAGAATCAGCCTTCTTGTACTTAAGTTGGCATTGTGCCTTTTGTATTTAATTCCGATGCATTTTCTGTGTTTCATCGTCAATAAGAAGGTCCAAGGTATACAGTAAACCTGAAGTAAGGCATCGGAATCCTTAACTAGTGTCACAGGAATGGTTTAAACATAGTCAGTAAGAAGAGTCAGTCTTCTTGTACTTAAGTCGTCATTGTGCCTTTCGTATTTAATTCCGATGCAATTTCTGTGTATCATCGTCAATAAGAAGGTCAGAGGGATACAGTAAACCTGAAGTGAAGCATCGGAATCTATAACTAGTGTCACAGGAATGGTTCAAGACATAGTCAGTAAGAAGAGTCAGTCTTCTTGTACTTATGTCGGCATTGTGCCTTTTGTATTTAATTCCGATGCAATTTCTGTGTTTCATCGTCAATAAGAAGGTCCAAGGGATACAGTAAACCTTGAATGAAGCATCGGAATCATTAACTAGTGTCACAGGAATGGTTCAAAACATAGACTGTAAGAAGAGTCAGTCTTCTTGTATTTAAGTCGGCATTGTGGCTTTTGTATTTAATTGCGATGCAATTTCTGTGTTTCATCGTCAATAAGAAGGTAAGAGGGATACCGTAAACCTGAAGTGAAGCATTGGAATCTATAACTAGGTTCACAATAATGGTTCAAACATAGACAGTAAGAAGAGTCAGTCTTCGGGTACTTAAGTCGGCATTGTCCCTTTTGTATTTAATTCCGATGCAATTTCTGTGTTTCATCGTCAATAAGAAGGTCAGAGGGATACAGTAAACCTGAAGTGAAGCATCGGAATCTATAACTAGTGTCACAGGAATGGTTCAAGACATAGTCAGTAAGAAGAGTCAGTCTTCTTGTACTTATGTCGGCATTGTGCCTTTTGTATTTAATTCCGATGCAATTTCTGTGTTTCATCGTCAATAAGAAGGTCCAAGGGATACAGTAAACCTTGAATGAAGCATCGGAATCATTAACTAGTGTCACAGGAATGGTTCAAAACATAGACTGTAAGAAGAGTCAGTCTTCTTGTATTTAAGTCGGCATTGTGGCTTTTGTATTTAATTGCGATGCAATTTCTGTGTTTCATCGTCAATAAGAAGGTCAGAGGGATACAGTAAACCTGAAGCGAAGAATCGGAATCTATAACTAGAATCACAGGAATGGTTCAAAACATAGTCAGTAAGAAGAGTCAGTCTTCTTGTCCTTAAGTCGGCATTGTGCCTTTTGAATTTAATTCCGAAGCAATTTCTGTGTTTCACCGTCAATAAGAAGGTAAGAGGGATACAGTAAACCTGAAGTGAAGTATCGGAATCCATAACTAGTGTCGCAGGAATGGTTCAAAAAATAGACAGTAGGAAGAGTCAGTCTTCTTGTACTTAAGTCGGCATTGGGCCTTTTGTTTTTAATTCCGATGCAATTTCTGTGTTTCATCGTCAATAAGAAGGTCCAAGGGAAACAGTAAACCTGAAGTGAAGCATCGCAATCTATAACCAGTGTCACAGGAATGGTTCAAAACATAGTCAGTATAAACAGTCAGCCTTTTTGTCATTAAGTCGGCATTGTGCCTTTTGTATTTAATTCCGATGCAATTTCTGTGTTTCATCGTCAATAAGAAGGTCCAGGGGATACAGTAGACCTGAAGTGCAGCATCGGACTCTATAACTAGTGTCACAGAAATCGTTCAAAACATAGACAGTAGGAAGAGTCAGTCTTCTTGTACTTAAGTCGGCATTGGGCCTTTTGTTTTTAATTCCCATGCAATTTCTGTGTTTCATTGTCAATAAGAAGGTCAGAGGGATACAGTAAAACTGAAGTGAAGCATCGGAATCCAAAACTAGTGTCACAGGAATGGTTCAAAACATAGACAGTAGGAAGAGTCAGTCTTCTTGTACTTAAGTCGGCATTGTGCCTTTTGTATTTAATTCCGATGCAATTTCTGTGTTTCATCGTCAATAAGAAGGTCCAAGGGATACAGTAAACCTGAAGTGAAGCATCGGAATCTATAACTAGTGTCACAGGTATGGTTCAAAACATAGCCAGTATGAACAGTCAGTCTTCTTGTCCTTAAGTCGGCATTGTGCCTTTTGTATTTAATTCCGATGCAATTTCTGTGTTTCATTGTCAATAAGAGGGTCCAAGGTATACAGTAAACCTGAAGTGAAGCATCGGAATCTATAACTAGTGTCACAGAAATGGTTCAAAACATAGTCAGTAAATGAGTCAGCCTTCTTGTCCTTAAGTCGGCATTGTGCCTTTTGTATTTAATTCCGATGCAATTTCTGAGTTTCATCGTCAATAAGAAGGTCAGAGGGATACAGTAAACCTGAAGTGAAGCATCGGAATCTATAACTAGTGTCACAGGAATGGTTCAAGACATAGTCAGTAAAAGAGTCAGTCTTCTTGTCCTTAAGTCGGCATTGAGCCTATTGTATTTAATTCGGATGCAATTTCTGTGTTTCATCGTCAATAAGAAGGGCCATGGGATATAGGAAACCTGGAGTGAAGCATCGGAATCTATAACTAGTGTCACAGGAATGGTTCATAACATAGACAGTAAGAAGAGTCAGTCTTCTTAAGTCGGCATTGTGCCTCTTGTATTTAATTCCGATGCAATTTCTGTGTTTCATCAGCAATAAGAATGTCCAAGGGATACAGTAAAAATGAAGTGAAGCATCGGAATCTATAACTAGTGTCACAGGAATGGTTCAAATCATTGTCAGTAAGAAGAGTCGGTCTTCATGTACTTAAGTCGGCATTGTGCCTTTTGTATATAATTCCGATGCAATTTCTGTGTTGCATCGTTAATAACAAGGTCCAAGGGATACACTAAACCTGAAGTGAAGCATCTGAATCTAAAACTAGTGCCACAGGAATGGCTCAACACATAGACAGTAAGAAGAGTCAGTCTTCTTGTACTTTAGTCGGCATTGTGCCTTTTCTATTTAATTCTGATGCTATCTCTGTGTTTCATCGTCAAAAAGAAGGTCACAGGGATAAAGTAAACCTGAAGTGAAGCATCGGAATCTATAACTAGTGTCACAGGAATGGTTCAAACATAGACAGTAAGAAGAGTCAGTTTTCTTGTACTTAAGTCGGCATTGTGCCTTTTGTATTTAATTCCGATGCAATTTCTGTGTTTCATCGTCAATAAGAAGGTCCAAGGGATACAGTAAACCTGAAGTGAAGCATCGGAATCTACAACTAGTGCCACAGGAATGGTTCAAAACATAGTCAGTAAGAAGAGTCAGTCTTCTTACAATTAAGTCGCCATTGTGCCCTTTGTATTTAATTCAGTCGCAATTTCTGTGTTTCATCGGCAATAAGGTCAGAGGGATACAGTAAACCTGAAGTGAAGCATCGGAATCTATAACTAGTGTCACAGGAATGGTTCAAAACATAGACAGTAGGAAGAGTCGGTCTTCTTGTACTTAAGTCGGCATTGTGCATTTTGAATTTAATTCCCATGCAATTTCTGTGTTTCATTGTCAATACAGATGTGAAAATTACCGAACTATCAGCTTAATAAGTCACAGCTGCAAAATACTAACACGAATTCATTACAGACGAATGGAAAAACTAGTAGAAGCCAACCTCGGGGAAGATCAGTTTGGATTCCGTAGAAACACTGGAACACGTGAGGCAATACTGACCTTACGACTTATCTTAGAAGAAAGATTAAGGAAAGGCAAACCTACGTTTCTAGCATTTGTAGACTTAGAGAAAGCTTTTGACAATGTTGACTGGAATACTCTCTTTCAAATTCTAAAGGTGGCAGGGGTAAAATACAGGGAGCGAAAGGCTATTTACAATTTGTACAGAAACCAGATGGCAGTTATAAGAGTCGAGGGACATGAAAGGGAAGCAGTGGTTGGGAAGGGAGTAAGACAGGGTTGTAGCCTCTCCCCGATGTAGTTCAATCTGTATATTGAGCAAGCAGTAAAGGAAACAAAAGAAAAATTTGGAGTAGGTATTAAAATTCATGGAGAAGAAATAAAAACTTTGAGGTTCGCCGATGACATTGTAATTCTGTCAGAGACAGCAAAGGACTTGGAAGAGCAGTTGAATTGAATGGACAGGGTCTTGAAAGGAGGATATAAGATGAAAATCAACAAAAGCAAAACAAGGATAATGGAATGTAGTCTAATTAAATCGGGTGATGCTGAGGGAATTAGATTAGGAAATGAGGCACTTAAAGTAGTAAAGGAGTTTTGCTATTTGGGGAGCAAAATAACTGATGATGGTCGAAGTAGAGAGGATATAAAATGTAGGCTGGCAATGGCAAGGAAAGCGTTTCTGAAGAAGAGAAATTTGTTAACATCGAGTATAGATTTAAGTGTCAGGAAGTTATTTCTGAAAGTATTTGTATGGAGTGTAGCCATGTATGGAAGTGAAACATGGACGGTAAATAGTTTGGACAAGAAGAGAATAGAAGCTTTCGAAATGTGGTGCTACAGAAGAATGCTGAAGATTAGATGGGTAGATCACATAACTAATGAGGAAGTATTGAATAGGATTGGGGAGAAGAGAAGTTTGTGGCGCAACTTAACCAGAAGAAGGGATCGGTTGGTAGGACATGTTCTGAGGCATCAAGGGATCACCAATTTAGTATTGTAGGGCAGCGTGGAGGGTACAAATCGTAGAGGGAGACCAAGAGATGAATACACTAAGCAGATTCAGAAGGATGTAGGTTGCAGTAGGTACTGGGAGATGAAAAAGCTTGCACAGGATAGAGTAGCATGGAGAGCTGCATCAAACCAGTCTCAGGACTGAAGACCACAACAACAACAACAACAACAACATTGTCAATAAGAAGGTCAGAGGGATACAGTAAACCTGAAGTGAAGCATCGGAATCCAAAACTAGTGTCACAGGAATGTTTCAAAACATAGACAGTAGGAAGAGTCAGACTTCTTGTACTTAAGTCGGCATTGTGCTTTTTGCATTTAATTCCGATGCAATTTCTGTGTTTCATCGTCAATAAGAACTTCCAAGGTATACAGTAAACCTCAAGTGTAGCATTGGAATCTATAACTAGTGTCACAGAAATGGTTCAAAACATAGGCAGTAAGAAGAGTCAGTCTTCTTGTACTTAAGTCGGCATTGTGCATTTTCTATTTAATTCCAATGCGATTTCTGTGTTTCATCGTCAATAAGAAGGTCCAAGGGATACAGTAAACCTGGAGTGAAGTATCGGAATCTATAACTAGTGTCACAGGAATGGTTCAAAACATAGGCAGTAAGAAGAGTCAGTCTTCTTGTACTTAAGTCGACATTGTGCCTTTTCTATTTAATTCCGATGCAATGTCTGTGTTTCATCGTCAATAAAAAGTTCCGAGGGATACTGTAAACCTGAAGTGAAGCATCGGAATCTATAACTAGTGTCACAGGAATGGTTCAAAACATGGTCAGTATGAAGAGTCAGCCTTCTTGTACTTAAGTCGGCATTGTGCCTTTTCTACTTAATTAAGATGCAATTTCTGTGTTTCATCGTCAGTATCAAGGTCCAAGGGATACAGTGAACCTGGAGTGAAGCATCGGAATACATAACTAGTGTCAATGGAATTGGTCAAAACATAGACAGTAAGAAGAGTCAGTCTTCTTGTACTTAAGTCGGCATTATGCCTTTTGTATTTAATTCCGATGCCATTTCTGTGTTTCATCGTCAATAAGAAAGTCAGAGGGATACAGTAAACCTGAAGTGAAGCATCGGAATCTATTGCTAGTGTCACAGGAATGGTTCAAAACTGAGACAGTAAGAAGAGTCAGTCTTCTTGTCCTTAAGTCGGCATTGTGCCTTCTGTATTTAATTCCGATGAAATGTCTGTGTTTCATCGTCCATAAGAAGGTCATAGGGATACAGTAAACCTGAAGTGAAGCAACGGAATCCACAACTAGTGTCACAGGAATGGTTCAAAACATAGACAGTAGGAAGAATCAGCCTTCTTGTACTTAAGTTGGCATTGCGCCTTTTGTATTTAATTCCGATGCATTTTCTGTGTTTCATCGTCAATAAGAAGGTCCAAGGTATACAGTAAACCTGAAGTAAGGCATCGGAATCTATAACTAGTGTCACAGGAATGGTTCAAACATAGTCAGTAAGAAGAGTCAGTCTTCTTGTACTTAAGTCGTCATTGTGCCTTTCGTATTTAATTCCGATGCAATTTCTGTGTTTCACCGTCAATAAGAATGTCAGAGGGATACAGTAAACCTGAAGTGAAGCATCGGAATCTATAACTAGGTTCACAGGAATGGTTCAAACATAGACAGTAAGAAGAGCCAGTCTTCGGGTACTTAAGTCGGCATTGTCCTTTTTGTATTTAATTCCGATGCAATTTCTGTGTTTCATCGTCAATAAGAAGGTCAGAGGGATACAGTAAACCTGAAGTGAAGCATCGGAATCTATAACTAGTGTCACAGGAATGGTTCAAGACATAGTCAGTAAGAAGAGTCAGTCTTCTTGTACTTATGTCGGCATTGTGCCTTTTGTATTTAATTCCGATGCAATTTCTGTGTTTCATCGTCAATAAGAAGGTCCAAGGGATACAGTAATCCTTGATGAAGCATCGGAATCATTAACTAGTGTCACAGGAATGGTTCAAATCATAGACAGTAAGAAGAGTCAGTCTTCTTGTATTTAAGTCGGCATTGTGGCTTTTGTATTTAATTGCGATGCAATTTCTGTGTTTCATCGTCAATAAGAAGGTCAGAGCGATACAGTAAACCTGAAGTGAAGAATCGGAATCTATAACTAGAGTCACAGGAATGGTTCAAAACATAGTCAGTAAGAAGAGTCAGTCTTCTTGTCCTTAAGTCGGGATTGTGCCTTTTGAATTTAATTCCGAAGCAATTTCTGTGTTTCATCGGCAATAAGGTCAGAGGGATACAGTAAACCTGAAGTGAAGCATCGGAATCTATAACTAGTGTCACAGGTGATACAGGTCCAAGATTCAAAACATAGACAGTACGAAGAGCCAGTCTTCTTGTACTTATGTCGGCATTGTGCCTTTTGTACTTATTTCCGATGCAATTTCTGTGTTTCATTGTCAATTAGAAGGTCAGAGTGATACATAAAACCTGAAGTGAAGCATCGGAATCCAAAACTAGTGTCGCAGGAATGGTTCAAAAAATAGACAGTAGGAAGAGTCAGTCTTCTTGTACTGAAGTCGGCATTGGGCCTTTTGTTTTTAATTCCGATGCAATTTCTGTGTTTCATCGTCAATAAGAAGGTCCAAGGGAAACAGTAAACCTGAAGTGAAGCATCGCAATCTATAACCAGTGTCACAGGAATCGTTCAAAACATAGTCAGTATGAACAGTCAGTCTTCTTGTCATTAAGTCGGCATTGTGCCTTTTGTATTTAATTCCGATGCAAATTCTGTGTTTCATCGTCAATAAGAAGGTCCAAGGGATACAGTAAACCTGAAGTGCAGCATCGGACTCTATAACTAGTGTCACAGAAATCGTTCAAAACATAGACAGTAGGAAGAGTCAGTCTTCTTGTACTTAAGTCGGCATTGGGCCTTTTGTTTTTAATTCCGATGCAATTTCTGTGTGTCGTCGTCAATAAGAAGGTCCAAGGGAAACAGTAAACCTGAAGTGAAGCATCGCAATCTATAACCAGTGTCACAGGAATGGTTCAAACATAGTCAGTAAGAAGAGACAGTCTTCTTGTCCTTAAGCGCCATTGTGCCTTTTGTATTTAATTCCGATGCAATTTCGGAGTTTCATCGGTAATAAGGTCAGAGGGATACAGTAAACCTGAAGTGAAGCATCGGAATCTATAACTAGTGTCACAGGAATGGTTCAAAACATAGACAATGCGAAGAGTCAGTCTTCTTATACTTAAGTCGGCATTGTGTCTTTTGTATTTAATTCCCATGCAATTTCTGTGTTTCATTGTCAATAAGAAGGTCAGAGGGATACAGAAAACCTGAAGTGAAGCATCGAAATCCAAAACTAGTGTCACAGGAATGGTTCAAAACATAGACAGTAGGAAGAATCAGTCTTCTTGTACTTAAGTCGGCATTGTGCCTTTTGTATTTAATTCCGATGCAATTTCTGTGTTTCATCGTCAATAAGAAGGTCCAAGGGATACAGTAAACCTGAAGTGAAGCATCGGAATCTATAACTAGTGTCACAGGTATGGTTCAAAACATAGCCAGTATGAACAGTCAGTCTTCTTGTCCTTAAGTCGGCATTGTGCCTTTTGTATTTAATTCCGATGCAATTTCTGTGTTTCATCGTCAATAAGAAGGTCCAAGGTATACAGTAAACCTGAAGTGAAGCATCGGAATCTATAACTAGTGTCACAGGAATGGTTCAAAACATAGTCAGTAAAAGAGTCAGTCTTCTTGTCCTTAAGTCCGCATTGTGCCTATTGTATTTAATTCGGATGCAATTTCTGTGTTTCATCGTCAATAAGAAGGGCCATGGGATATAGGAAACCTGGAGTGAAGCATCGGAATCTATAACTAGTGTCACAGGAATGGTTCATAACATAGACAGTAAGAAGAGTCAGTCTTCTTAAGTCGTCATTGTGCCTCTTGTATTTAATTCCGATGCAATTTCTGTGTTTCATCAGCAATAAGAATGTCCAAGGGATACAGTAAAAATGAAGTGAAGCATCGGAATCTATAACTAGTGTCACAGGAATGGTTCAAATCATTGTCAGTAAGAAGAGTCGGTCTTCATGTACTTAAGTCGGCATTGTGCCTTTTGTATATAATTCCGATGCAATTTCTGTGTTGCATCGTCTATAACAAGGTCCAAGGGATACACTAAACCTGAAGTGAAGCATCTGAAACTAAAACTAGTGCCACAGGAATGGCTCAACACATAGACAGTAAGAAGAGTCGGTCTTCTTGTACTTTAGTCGGCATTGTGCCTTTTCTATTTAATTCCGATGCAATCTCTGTGTTTCATCGTCAAAAAGAAGGTCACAGGGATACAGTAAACCTGAAGTGAAGCATCGGAATCTATAACTAGTGTCACAGGAATGGTTCAAAACATAGACAATGCGAAGAGTCAGTCTTCTTATACTTAAGTCGGCATTGTGTCTTTTGTATTTAATTCCCATGCAATTTCTGTGTTTCATTGTCAATAAGAAGGTCAGAGGGATACAGAAAACCTGAAGTGGAGCATCGAAATCCAAAACTAGTGTCACAGGAATGGTTCAAAACATAGACAGTAGGAAGAATCAGTCTTCTTGTACTTAAGTCGGCATTGTGCCTTTTGTATTTAATTCCGATGCAATTTCTGTGTTTCATCGTCAATAAGAAGGTCCAAGGGATACAGTAAACCTGAAGTGAAGCATCGGAATCTATAACTAGTGTCACAGGTATGGTTCAAAACATAGCCAGTATGAACAGTCAGTCTTCTTGTCCTTAAGTCGGCATTGTGCCTTT
Organism: Schistocerca serialis cubense; assembly: GCF_023864345.2. Lineage (NCBI taxonomy): Eukaryota > Metazoa > Arthropoda > Insecta > Orthoptera > Acrididae > Schistocerca > Schistocerca serialis. The sequence continues at coordinate 3,071,517 of NC_064645.1, forward strand.
TGTATTTAATTCCGATGCAATTTCTGTGTTTCATCGTCAATAAGAAGGTCCAAGGTATACAGTAAACCTGAAGTGAAGCATCGGAATCTATAACTAGTGTCACAGGAATGGTTCAAAACATAGTCAGAAAAAGAGTCAGTCTTCTTGTCCTTAAGTCGGCATTGTGCCTTTTGTATTTAATTCCGATGCAATTTCTGAGTTTCATCGTCAATAAGAAGGTCAGAGGGATACAGTAAACCTGAAGTGAAGCATCGGAATCTATAACTAGTGTCACAGGAATGGTTCAAAACATAGTCAGTAAAAGAGTCAGTCTTCTTGTCCTTAAGTCGGCATTGTGCCTATTGTATTTAATTCGGATGCAATTTCTGTGTTTCATCGTCAATAAGAAGTGCCATGGGATATAGGAAACCTGGAGTGAAGCATCGGAATCTATAACTAGTGTCACAGGAATGGTTCATAACATAGACAGTAAGAAGAGTCAGTCATCTTAAGTCGTCATTGTGCCTCTTGTATTTAATTCCGATGCAATTTCTGTGTTTCATCAGCAATAAGAATGTCCAAGGGATACAGTAAAAATGAAGTGAAGCATCGGAATCTATAACTAGTGTCACAGGAATGGTTCAAATCATTGTCAGTAAGAAGAGTCGGTCTTCATGTACTTAAGTCGGCATTGTGCCTTTTGTAAATAATTCCGATGCAATTTCTGTGTTGCATCGTCTATAACAAGGTCCAAGGGATACACTAAACCTGAAGTGAAGCATCTGAATCTAAAACTAGTGCCACAGGAATGGCTCAACACATAGACAGTAAGAAGAGTCGGTCTTCTTGTACTTTAGTCGGCATTGTGCCTTTTCTATTTAATTCCGATGCAATCTCTGTGTTTCATCGTCAAAAAGAAGGTCACAGGGATACAGTAAACCTGAAGTGAAGCATCGGAATCTATAACTAGTGTCACAGGAATGGTTCAAACATAGACAGTAAGAAGAGTCAGTTTTCTTGTACTTAAGTCGGCATTGTGCCTTTTGTATTTAATTCCGATGCAATTTCTGTGTTTCATCGTCAATAAGAAGGTCCAAGGGATACAGTAAACCTGAAGTGAAGCATCGGAATCTACAACTAGTGCCACAGGAATGGTTCAAAACATAGTCAGTAAGAAGAGTCAGTCTTCTTACAATTAAGTCGCCATTGTGCCCTTTGTATTTAATTCAGTCGCAATTTCTGTGTTTCATCGGCAATAAGGTCAGAGGGATACAGTAAACCTGAAGTGAAGCATCGGAATCTATAACTAGTGTCACAGGAATGGTTCAAAACATAGACAGTAGGAAGAGTCGGTCTTCTTGTACTTAAGTCGGCATTGTGCCTTTTGAATTTAATTCCCATGCAATTTCTGTGTTTCATTGTCAATACAGATGTGAAAATTACCGAACTATCAGCTTAATAAGTCACAGCTGCAAAATACTAATACGAATTCATTACAGACGAATGGAAAAACTAGTAGAAGCCAACCTCGGGGAAGATCAGTTTGGATTCCGTAGAAACACTGGAACACGTGAGGCAATACTGACCTTACGACTTATCTTAGAAGAAAGATTAAGGAAAGGCAAACCTACGTTTCTAGCATTTGTAGACTTAGAGAAAGCTTTTGACAATGTTGACTGGAATACTCTCTTTCAAATTCTAAAGGTGGCAGGGGTAAAATACAGGGAGCGAAAGGCTATTTACAATTTGTACAGAAACCAGATGGCAGTTATAAGAGTCGAGGGACATGAAAGGGAAGCAGTGGTTGGGAAGGGAGTAAGACAGGGTTGTAGCCTCTCCCCGATGTAGTTCAATCTGTATATTGAGCAAGCAGTAAAGGAAACAAAAGAAAAATTTGGAGTAGGTATTAAAATTCATGGAGAAGAAATAAAAACTTTGAGGTTCGCCGATGACATTGTAATTCTGTCAGAGACAGCAAAGGACTTGGAAGAGCAGTTGAATGGAATGGACAGGGTCTTGAAAGGAGGATATAAGATGAAATTCAACAAAAGCAAAACAAGGATAATGGAATGTAGTCTAATTAAATCGGGTGATGCTGAGGGAATTAGATTAGGAAATGAGGCACTTAAAGTAGTAAAGGAGTTTTGCTATTTGGGGAGCAAAATAACTGATGATGGTCGAAGTAGAGAGGATATAAAATGTAGGCTGGCAATGGCAAGGAAAGCGTTTCTGAAGAAGAGAAATTTGTTAACATCGAGTATAGATTTAAGTGTCAGGAAGTTATTTCTGAAAGTATTTGTATGGAGTGTAGCCATGTATGGAAGTGAAACATGGACGGTAAATAGTTTGGACAAGAAGAGAATAGAAGCTTTCGAAATGTGGTGCTACAGAAGAATGCTGAAGATTAGATGGGTAGATCACATGACTAATGAGGAAGTATTGAATAGGATTGGGGAGAAGAGAAGTTTGTGGCGCAACTTAACCAGAAGAAGGGATCGGTTGGTAGGACATGTTCTGAGGCATCAAGGGATCACCAATTTAGTATTGGAGGGCAGCGTGGAGGGTACAAATCGTAGAGGGAGACCAAGAGATGAATACACTAAGCAGATTCAGAAGGATGTAGGTTGCAGTAGGTACTGGGAGATGAAAAAGCTTGCACAGGATAGAGTAGCATGGAGAGCTGCATCAAACCAGTCTCAGGACTGAAGACCACAACAACAACAACAACAACAACATTGTCAATAAGAAGGTCAGAGGGATACAGTAAACCTGAAGTGAAGCATCGGAATCCAAAACTAGTGTCACAGGAATGTTTCAAAACATAGACAGTAGGAAGAGTCAGACTTCTTGTACTTAAGTCGGCATTGTGCTTTTTGCATTTAATTCCGATGCAATTTCTGTGTTTCATCGTCAATAAGAACTTCCAAGGTATACAGTAAACCTCAAGTGTAGCATTGGAATCTATAACTAGTGTCACAGAAATGGTTCAAAACATAGGCAGTAGGAAGAGTCAGTCTTCTTGTACTTAAGTCGGCATTGTGCATTTTCTATTTAATTCCAATGCGATTTCTGTGTTTCATCGTCAATAAGAAGGTCCAAGGGATACAGTTAACCTGGAGTGAAGTATCGGAATCTATAACTAGTGTCACAGGAATGGTTCAAAACATAGGCAGTAAGAAGAGTCAGTCTTCTTGTACTTAAGTCGACATTGTGCCTTTTCTATTTAATTCCGATGCAATGTCTGTGTTTCATCGTCAATAAAAAGTTCCGAGGGATACTGTAAACCTGAAGTGAAGCATCGGAATCTATAACTAGTGTCACAGGAATGGTTCAAAACATGGTCAGTAAGAAGAGTCAGCCTTCTTGTACTTAAGTCGGCATTGTGCCTTTTCTACTTAATTAAGATGCAATTTCTGTGTTTCATCGTCAGTATCAAGGTCCAAGGGATACAGTGAACCTGGAGTGAAGCATCGGAATACATAACTAGTGTCAATGGAATGGGTCAAAACATAGACAGTAAGAAGAGTCAGTCTTCTTGTACTTAAGTCGGCATTATGCCTTTTGTATTTAATTCCGATGCCATTTCTGTGTTTCATCGTCAATAAGAAAGTCAGAGGGATACAGTAAACCTGAAGTGAAGCATCGGAATCTATTGCTAGTGTCACAGGAATGGTTCAAAACTGAGTCAGTAAGAAGAGTCAGTCTTCTTGTCCTTAAGTCGGCATTGTGCCTTCTGTATTTAATTCCGATGAAATGTCTGTGTTTCATCGTCAATAAGAAGGTCAGAGGGATACAGTAAACCTGAAGTGAAGCAACGGAATCCACAACTAGTGTCACAGGAATGGTTCAAAACATAGACAGTAGGAAGAATCAGCCTTCTTGTACTTAAGTTGGCATTGCGCCTTTTGTATTTAATTCCGATGCATTTTCTGTGTTTCATCGTCAATAAGAAGGTCCAAGGTATACAGTAAACCTGAAGTAAGGCATCGGAATCTATAACTAGTGTCACAGGAAGGGTTCAAACATAGTCAGTAAGAAGAGTCAGTCTTCTTGTACTTAAGTCGTCATTGTGCCTTTCGTATTTAATTCCGATGCAATTTCTGTGTTTCACCGTCAATAAGAATGTCAGAGGGATACAGTAAACCTGAAGTGAAGCATCGGAATCTGTAACTAGGTTCACAGGAATGGTTCAAACATAGACAGTAAGAAGAGCCAGTCTTCGGGTACTTAAGTCGGCATTGTCCCTTTTGTATTTAATTCCGATGCAATTTCTGTGTTTCATCGTCTATAAGAAGGTCAGAGGGATACAGTAAACCTGAAGTGAAGCATCGGAATCTATAACTAGTGTCACAGGAATGGTTCAAGACATAGTCAGTAAGAAGAGTCAGTCTTCTTGTACTTATGTCGGCATTGTGCCTTTTGTATTTAATTCCGATGCAATTTCTGTGTTTCATCGTCAATAAGAAGGTCCAAGGGATACAGTAAACCTTGATGAAGCATCGGAATCATTAACTAGTGTCACAGGAATGGTTCAAATCATAGACAGTAAGAAGAGTCAGTCTTCTTGTATTTAAGTCGGCATTGTGGCTTTTGTATTTAATTGCGATGCAATTTCTGTGTTTCATCGTCAATAAGAAGGTCAGAGGGATACAGTAAACCTGAAGTGAAGAATCGGAATCTATAACTAGAGTCACAGGAATGGTTCAAAACATAGTCAGTAAGAAGAGTCAGTCTTCTTGTCCTTAAGTCGGCATTGTGCCTTTTGAATTTAATTCCTAAGCAATTTCTGTGTTTCATCGGCAATAAGGTCAGAGGGATACAGTAAACCTGAAGTGAAGCATCGGAATCTATAACTAGTGTCACAGGTGATACAGGTCCAAGATTCAAAACATAGACAGTACGAAGAGTCAGTCTTCTTGTACTTATGTCGGCATTGTGCCTTTTGTACTTATTTCCGATGCAATTTCTGTGTTTCATTGTCAATTAGAAGGTCAGAGTGATACAGTAAACCTGAAGTGAAGCATCGGAATCCAAAACTAGTGTCGCAGGAATGGTTCAAAAATAGACAGTAGGAAGAGTCAGTCTTCTTGTACTTAAGTCGGCATTGGGCCTTTTGTTTTTAATTCCGATGCAATTTCTGTGTTTCATCGTCAATAAGAAGGTCCAAGGGAAACAGTAAACCTGAAGTGAAGCATCGCAATCTATAACCAGTGTCACAGGAATGGTTCAAAACATAGTCAGCATGAACAGTCAGTCTTCTTGTCATTAAGTCGGCATTGTGCCTTTTGTATTTAATTCCGATGCAATTTCTGTGTTTCATCGTCAATAAGAAGGTCCAAGGGATACAGTAAACCTGAAGTGCAGCATCGGACTCTATAACTAGTGTCACAGAAATCGTTCAAAACATAGACAGTAGGAAGAGTCAGTCTTCTTGTACTTAAGTCGGCATTGGGCCTTTTGTTTTTAATTGCGATGCAATTTCTGTTTCGTCGTCAATAAGAAGGTCCAAGGGAAACAGTAAACCTGAAGTGAAGCATCGCAATCTATAACCAGTGTCACAGGAATGGTTCAAACATAGTCAGTAAGAAGAGACAGTCTTCTTGTCCTTAAGCGCCATTGTGCCTTTTGTATTTAATTCCGATGCAATTTCGGAGTTTCATCGGTAATAAGGTCAGAGGGATACAGTAAACCTGAAGTGAAGCATCGGAATCTATAACTAGTGTCACAGGAATGGTTCAAAACATAGACAATGCGAAGAGTCAGTCTTCTTATACTTAAGTCGGCATTGTGCCTTTTGTATTTAATTCCCATGCAATTTCTGTGTTTCATTGTCAATAAGAAGGTCAGAGGGATACAGAAAACCTGAAGTGAAGCATCGAAATCCAAAACTAGTGTCACAGGAATGGTTCAAAACATAGACAGTAGGAAGAATCAGTCTTCTTGTACTTAAGTCGGCATTGTGCCTTTTGTATTTAATTCCGATGCAATTTCTGTGTTTCATCGTCAATAAGAAGGTCCAAGGGATACAGTAAACCTGAAGTGAAGCATCGGAATCTATAACTAGTGTCACAGGTATGGTTCAAAACATAGGCAGTATGAACAGTCAGTCTTCTTGTCCTTAAGTCGGCATTGTGCCTTTTGTATTAATTCCGATGCAATTTCTGTGTTTAATCGTCAATAAGAAGGTCCAAGGTATACAGTAAACCTGAAGTGAAGCATCGGAATCTATAACTAGTGTCACAGGAATGGTTCAAAACATAGTCAGTAAAAGAGTCAGTCTTCTTGTCCTTAAGTCGGCATTGTGCCTTTTGTATTTAATTCCGATGCAATTTCTGAGTTTCATCGTCAATAAGAAGGTCAGAGAGATACAGTAAACCTGAAGTGAAGCATCGGAATCTATAACTAGTGTCACAGGAATAGTTCAAAACATAGTCAGTAAAAGAGTCAGTCTTCTTGTCCTTAAGTCGGCATTGTGCCTTTTGTATTTAATTCGGATGCAATTTCTGTGTTTCATCGTCAATAAGAAGGGCCATGGGATATAGTAAACCTGGAGTGAAGCATCGGAATCTATAACTAGTGTCACAGGAATGGTTCATAACATAGACAGTAAGAAGAATCAGTCTTCTTAAGTCGGCATTGTGCCTCTTGTATTTAATTCCGATGCAATTTCTGTGTTTCATCAGCAATAAGAATGTCCAAGGGATACAGTAAAAATGAAGTGAAGCATCGGAATCTATAACTAGTGTCACAGGAATGGTTCAAATCATTGTCAGTATGAAGAGTCGGTCTTCATGTACTTAAGTCGGCATTGTGCCTTTTGTATATAATTCCGATGCAATTTCTGTGTTGCATCGTCTATAAGAAGGTCCAAGGGATACACTAAACCTGAAGTGAAGCATCTGAATCTAAAACTAGTGCCACAGGAATGGCTCAACACATAGACAGTAAGAAGAGTCAGTCTTCTTGAACTTTAGTCGGCATTGTGCCTTTTCTATTTAATTCCGATGCAATCTCTGTGTTTCATCGTCAAAAAGAAGGTCACAGGGATACAGTAAACCTGAAGTGAAGCATCGGAATCTATAACTAGTGTCACAGGAATGGTTCAAACATAGACAGTAAGAAGAGTCAGTTTTCTTGTTCTTAAGTCGGCATTGTGCCTTTTGTATTTAATTCCGATGTAATTTCTGTGTTTCATCGTCAATAAGAAGGTCCAAGGGATACAGTAAACCTGAAGTGAAGCATCGGAATCTACAACTAGTGCCACAGGAATGGTTCAAAACATAGTCAGTAAGAAGAGTCAGTCTTCTTACAATTAAGTCGTCATTGTGCCTATTGTATTTAATTCAGTCGCAATTTCTGTGTTTCATCGGCAATAAGGTCAGAGGGATACAGTAAACCTGAAGTGAAGCATCGGAATCTATAACTAGTGTCACAGGAATGGTTCAAAACATAGACAGTAGGAAGAGTCGGTCTTATTGTACTTAAGTCGGCATTGTGCCTTTTGAATTTAATTCCCATGCAATTTCTGTGTTTCATTGTCAATAAGAAGTTCAGAGGGATACAGTAAACCTGAAGTGAAGCATCGGAATCCAAAACTAGTGTCACAGGAATGTTTCAAAACATAGACAGTAGGAAGAGTCAGTCTTCTTGTACTTAAGTCGGCATTGTGCGTTTTGCATTTAATTCCGATGCAATTTCTGTGTTTCATCGTCAATAAAAACTTCCAAGGTATACAGTAAACCTCAAGTGTAGCATCGGAATCTATAACTAGTGTCACAGGAATGGTTCAAAACATAGGCAGTAAGAAGAGTCAGTCATCTTGTTCTTAAATCGGCATTGTGCATTTTCTATTTAATTCCAATGCGATTTCTGTGTTTCATCGTCAATAAGAAGGTCCAAGGGATACAGTAAACCTGGAGTGAAGTATCGGAATCTATAACTAGTGTCACAGGAATGGTTCAAAACATAGACAGTAAGAAGAGTCAGTCTTCTTGTACTTAAGTCGACATTGTGCCTTTTCTATTTAATTCCGATGCAATGTCTGTGTTTCATCGTCAATAAAAAGTTCCGAGGGATACTGTAAACCTGAAGTGAAGCATCGGAATCTATAACTAGTGTCACAGGAATGGTTCAAAACATGGTCAGTAAGAAGAGTCAGCCTTCTTGTACTTAAGCCGGCATTGTGCCTTTTCTACTTAATTAAGATGCAATTTCTGTGTTTCATCGTCAGTAACAAGGTCCAAGGGATACAGTGAACCTGGAGTGAAGCATCGGAATACATAACTAGTGTCAATGGAATGCGTCAAAACATCGACAGTAAGAAGAGTCAGTCGTCTTGTACTTAAGTCGGCATTATGCATTTTGTATTTAATTCCGATGCAATTTCTGTGTTTCATCGTCAATAAGAAAGTCAGAGGGATACAGTAAACCTGAAGTGAAGCATCGGAATCTATTGCTAGTGTCACAGGAATGGTTCAAAACTGAGTCTGTAAGAAGAGTCAGTCTTCTTGTCCTTAAGTCGGCATTGTGCCTTCTGTATTTAATTCCGATGAAATTTCTGTGTTTCATCGTCAATAAGTAGGTCAGAGGGATACAGTAAACCTGAAGTGAAGCATCGGAATCCACAACTAGTGTCACAGGAATGGTTCAAAACATAGACAGTAGGAAGAATCAGCCTTCTTGTACTTAAGTTGGCATTGTGCCTTTTGTATTTAATTCCGATGCATTTTCTGTGTTTCATCGTCAATCAGAAGGTCCAAGGTATACTGTAAACCTGAAGTAAGGCATCGGAATCTATAACTAGTGTCACAGGAATGGTTCAAACATAGTCAGTAAGAAGAGTCAGTCTTCTTGTATTTAAGTCGTCATTGTGCCTTTCGTATTTAATTCCGATTAAATATCTGTGTTTCACCGTCAATAAAAAGGTCAGAGGGATACAGTAAACCTGAAGTGAAGCATCGGAATCTATAACTAGGTTCACATGAATGGTTCAAACATAGACAGTAAGAAGAGCCAGTCTTCGGGTACTTAAGTCGGCATTGTCCCTTTTGTATTTAATTCCGATGCAATTTCTGTGTTTCATCGTCAATAAGAAGGTCAGAGGGAAACAGTAAACCTGAAGTGAAGCATCGCAATCTATAACCAGTGTCACAGGAATGGTTCAAAACATAGTCAGTATGAACAGTCAGTCTTCTTGTCATTAAGTCGCATTGTGCCTTTTGTATTTAATTCCGATGCAATTTCTGTGTTTCATCGTCAATAAGAAGGTCCAAGGGATACAGTAAACCTGAAGTGCAGCATAGGACTCTATAACTAGTGTCACAGAAATCGTTCAAAACATAGACAGTAGGAAGAGTCAGTCTTCTTGTACTTAAGTCGGCATTGGGCCTTTTGTTTTTAATTCCGATGCAATTTCTGTGTTTCATCGTCAATAAGAAGGTCCAAGGGAAACAGTAAACCTGAAGTGAAGCATCGCAATCTATAACCAGTGTCACAGGAATGGTTCAAACATAGTCAGTAAGAAGAGACAGTCTTCTAGTCCTTAAGCGCCATTGTGCCTTTTGTATTTAATTCCGATGCAATTTCGGAGTTTCATCGCCAATAAGGTCAGAGGGATACAGTAAACCTGAAGTGAAGCATCGGAATCTATAACTAGTGTCACAGGAATGGTTCAAAACATAGACAATGGGAAGAGTCAGTCTTCTTATACTTAAGTCGGCATTGTGCCTTTTGTATTTAATTCCCATGCAATCTCTGTGTTTCATTGTCAATAAGAAGGTCAGAGGGATACAGTAAACCTGAAGTGAAGCATCGGAATCCAAAACTAGTGTCACAGGAATGGTTCAAAACATAGACAGTAGGAAGAGTCAGTCTTCTCGTACTTAAGTCGGCATTGGGCCTTTTGTTTTTAATTGCGATGCAATTTCTGTTTCGTCGTCAATAAGAAGGTCCAAGGGAAACAGTAAACCTGAAGTGAAGCATCGCAATCTATAACCAGTGTCACAGGAATGGTTCAAACATAGTCAGTAAGAAGAGACAGTCTTCTTGTCCTTAAGCGCCATTGTGCCTTTTGTATTTAATTCCGATGCAATTTCGGAGTTTCATCGGTAATAAGGTCAGAGGGATACAGTAAACCTGAAGTGAAGCATCGGAATCTATAACTAGTGTCACAGGAATGGTTCAAAACATAGACAATGCGAAGAGTCAGTCTTCTTATACTTAAGTCGGCATTGTGCCTTTTGTATTTAATTCCCATGCAATTTCTGTGTTTCATTGTCAATAAGAAGGTCAGAGGGATACAGAAAACCTGAAGTGAAGCATCGAAATCCAAAACTAGTGTCACAGGAATGGTTCAAAACATAGACAGTAGGAAGAATCAGTCTTCTTGTACTTAAGTCGGCATTGTGCCTTTTGTATTTAATTCCGATGGAATTTCTGTGTTTCATCGTCAATAAGAAGGTCCAAGGGATACAGTAAACTTGAAGTGAAGCATCGGAATCTATAACTAGTGTCACAGGTATGGTTCAAAACATAGGCAGTATGAACAGTCAGTCTTCTTGTCCTTAAGTCGGCATTGTGCCTTTTGTATTAATTCCGATGCAATTTCTGTGTTTAATCGTCAATAAGAAGGTCCAAGGTATACAGTAAACCTGAAGTGAAGCATCGGAATCTATAACTAGTGTCACAGGAATGGTTCAAAACATAGTCAGTAAAAGAGTCAGTCTTCTTGTCCTTAAGTCGGCATTGTGCCTTTTGTATTTAATTCCGATGCAATTTCTGAGTTTCATCGTCAATAAGAAGGTCAGAGAGATACAGTAAACCTGAAGTGAAGCATCGGAATCTATAACTAGTGTCACAGGAATAGTTCAAAACATAGTCAGTAAAAGAGTCAGTCTTCTTGTCCTTAAGTCGGCATTGTGCCTTTTGTATTTAATTCGGATGCAATTTCTGTGTTTCATCGTCAATAAGAAGGGCCATGGGATATAGTAAACCTGGAGTGAAGCATCGGAATCTATAACTAGTGTCACAGGAATGGTTCATAACATAGACAGTAAGAAGAATCAGTCTTCTTAAGTCGGCATTGTGCCTCTTGTATTTAATTCCGATGCAATTTCTGTGTTTCATCAGCAATAAGAATGTCCAAGGGATACAGTAAAAATGAAGTGAAGCATCGGAATCTATAACTAGTGTCACAGGAATGGTTCAAATCATTGTCAGTATGAAGAGTCGGTCTTCATGTACTTAAGTCGGCATTGTGCCTTTTGTATATAATTCCGATGCAATTTCTGTGTTGCATCGTCTATAAGAAGGTCCAAGGGATACACTAAACCTGAAGTGAAGCATCTGAATCTAAAACTAGTGCCACAGGAATGGCTCAACACATAGACAGTAAGAAAAGTCAGTCTTCTTGAACTTTAGTCGGCATTGTGCCTTTTCTATTTAATTCCGATGCAATCTCTGTGTTTCATCGTCAAAAAGAAGGTCACAGGGATACAGTAAACCTGAAGTGAAGCATCGGAATCTATAACTAGTGTCACAGGAATGGTTCAAACATAGACAGTAAGAAGAGTCAGTTTTCTTGTTCTTAAGTCGGCATTGTGCCTTTTGTATTTAATTCCGATGTAATTTCTGTGTTTCATCGTCAATAAGAAGGTCCAAGGGATACAGTAAACCTGAAGTGAAGCATCGGAATCTACAACTAGTGCCACAGGAATGGTTCAAAACATAGTCAGTAAGAAGAGTCAGTCTTCTTACAATTAAGTCGTCATTGTGCCTATTGTATTTAATTCAGTCGCAATTTCTGTGTTTCATCGGCAATAAGGTCAGAGGGATACAGTAAACCTGAAGTGAAGCATCGGAATCTATAACTAGTGTCACAGGAATGGTTCAAAACATAGACAGTAGGAAGAGTCGGTCTTATTGTACTTAAGTCGGCATTGTGCCTTTTGAATTTAATTCCCATGCAATTTCTGTGTTTCATTGTCAATAAGAAGTTCAGAGGGATACAGTAAACCTGAAGTGAAGCATCAGAATCCAAAACTAGTGTCACAGGAATGTTTCAAAACATAGACAGTAGGAAGAGTCAGTCTTCTTGTACTTAAGTCGGCATTGTGCGTTTTGCATTTAATTCCGATGCAATTTCTGTGTTTCATCGTCAATAAAAACTTCCAAGGTATACAGTAAACCTCAAGTGTAGCATCGGAATCTATAACTAGTGTCACAGGAATGGTTCAAAACATAGGCAGTAAGAAGAGTCAGTCATCTTGTTCTTAAGTCGGCATTGTGCATTTTCTATTTAATTCCAATGCGATTTCTGTGTTTCATCGTCAATAAGAAGGTCCAAGGGATACAGTAAACCTGGAGTGAAGTATCGGAATCTATAACTAGTGTCACAGGAATGGTTCAAAACATAGACAGTAAGAAGAGTCAGTCTTCTTGTACTTAAGTCGACATTGTGCCTTTTCTATTTAATTCCGATGCAATGTCTGTGTTTCATCGTCAATAAAAAGTTCCGAGGGATACTGTAAACCTGAAGTGAAGCATCGGAATCTATAACTAGTGTCACAGGAATGGTTCAAAACATGGTCAGTAAGAAGAGTCAGCCTTCTTGTACTTAAGCCGGCATTGTGCCTTTTCTACTTAATTAAGATGCAATTTCTGTGTTTCATCGTCAGTAACAAGGTCCAAGGGATACAGTGAACCTGGAGTGAAGCATCGGAATACATAACTAGTGTCAATGGAATGCGTCAAAACATCGACAGTAAGAAGAGTCAGTCGTCTTGTACTTAAGTCGGCATTATGCATTTTGTATTTAATTCCGATGCAATTTCTGTGTTTCATCGTCAATAAGAAAGTCAGAGGGATACAGTAAACCTGAAGTGAAGCATCGGAATCTATTGCTAGTGTCACAGGAATGGTTCAAAACTGAGTCTGTAAGAAGAGTCAGTCTTCTTGTCCTTAAGTCGGCATTGTGCCTTCTGTATTTAATTCCGATGAAATTTCTGTGTTTCATCGTCAATAAGTAGGTCAGAGGGATACAGTAAACCTGAAGTGAAGCATCGGAATCCACAACTAGTGTCACAGGAATGGTTCAAAACATAGACAGTAGGAAGAATCAGCCTTCTTGTACTTAAGTTGGCATTGTGCCTTTTGTATTTAATTCCGATGCATTTTCTGTGTTTCATCGTCAATCAGAAGGTCCAAGGTATACTGTAAACCTGAAGTAAGGCATCGGAATCTATAACTAGTGTCACAGGAATGGTTCAAACATAGTCAGTAAGAAGAGTCAGTCTTCTTGTATTTAAGTCGTCATTGTGCCTTTCGTATTTAATTCCGATTAAATATCTGTGTTTCACCGTCAATAAAAAGGTCAGAGGGATACAGTAAACCTGAAGTGAAGCATCGGAATCTATAACTAGGTTCACATGAATGGTTCAAACATAGACAGTAAGAAGAGCCAGTCTTCGGGTACTTAAGTCGGCATTGTCCCTTTTGTATTTAATTCCGATGCAATTTCTGTGTTTCATCGTCAATAAGAAGGTCAGAGGGAAACAGTAAACCTGAAGTGAAGCATCGCAATCTATAACCAGTGTCACAGGAATGGTTCAAAACATAGTCAGTATGAACAGTCAGTCTTCTTGTCATTAAGTCGCATTGTGCCTTTTGTATTTAATTCCGATGCAATTTCTGTGTTTCATCGTCAATAAGAAGGTCAGAGGGATAAAGTAAACCTGAAGTGAAGCATCGGAATCTGTAACTAGTGTCACAGGAATGGTTCAAGACATAGTCAGTAAGAAGAGTCAGTCTTCTTGAACATAAGTCGGCATTGTGTCTTTCGTATTTCATTCCGATGCAATTTCTGTGTTTCATCGTCAATAAGAAGGTCCCAGGGATACAGTAAACCTGGAGTGAAGCATCGGAATCTATAACTAGTGTCACAAGAACGATACAATACATAGACAGTGAGAAGAGTCAGTCTTCTTGTACTTAAGTCGGCATTGTGCCTTTCGTATTTAATTCCGATGCAATTTCTCTGTTTCACCGTCAATAAGAAGGTCAGAGGAATACAGTAAACCTGAAGTGAAGCATCGGAATCTATAACTAGTGTCACAGGAATGGTTCAAAACATAGTCAGTAAGAAGAGTCTGTCTTCTTGTACTTAAGTCGGCATTGTGCCTTTTCTATTTAATTCCGATGCAATTTCTGTGTTTCATCGTCAATAAGAATTTCCAAGGGATACTGTAAAAATGAAGTATAGCATCGGAGTCTACAATTAGTGTCACAAGAATTGTTCAAATCATTGTCAGTAAGAAGAGTCGGTCTTCATGTACTTAAGTCGGCATTGTGCCTTTTGTATATAATTCCGATGCAGTTCCTGTGTTTCATCGTCTATAAGAAGGTCCAAGGGATACTGTAAACCTGAAGTGAAGCATCTGAATTTACAACTAGTGCCACAGGAGTGGTTCAAAACATAGACAGTAAGAAGAGTCCGTCTTCTTGTACTTAAGTCGGCATTGTGCCTTTTCTATTTAATTCCGATGCAATCTCTGTGTTTCATCGTCAATAAGAAGGTCACAGGGAAACAGTAAACCTGAAGTGAAGCATTGAAATCTATAACTAGTGTCACAGGGATGGTTCAAAACATAGTCAGTAAGAAGAGTCAGTCTTCTTGCACTTAAGTCGGCATTCTGCCTTTCGTATTTAATTCCGATGCAATTTCTGTGTTTCACCTTCAATAAGAAGGACAGTGGGATACAGTAAACCTGAAGGGAAGCATCGGAATCTATAACTAGTGTCACAGGTATGGTTCAAACATAGACAGTAAGAAGAGTCAGTTTTCCTGTACTTAAGTCGGCATTGTGCCTTTTGTATTTAATTCCGATGCAATTTCTGTGTTTCATCGTCAGTAAGAAGGTCTAAGGGATACAGTAAACCTGCAGTGAAGCATCGGAATCTACAACTAGTGCCACAGGAATGGTTCAAAACATAGACAGTAATAAGAGTCAGTCTTCTTGTCCTTAAGTCGGCATTGTGCCTTATGTATTTAATTCAGATGCAATTTCTGTGTTTCATCGTCAATAAGAACGTCCAAGGGATACAGTAAAACTGAAGTGCAGCATCGGACTCTATAACTAGTGTCACAGAAATGGTTCAAAACGTAGACAGTAGGAAGAGTCAGTCTTCTTGTACTTAAGTCGGCATTGTGCCTTTTGTTTTTAATTCCGATGCAATTTCTGTGTTTCATTCGCAATAAGATGGTCCAAGGGAAACAGTAAACCTGAAGTGAAGCATCGCAATCTATAAGTAGTGTCACAGGAATGGTTCAAAACATAGTCAGTAAGAAGAGACAGTTTTCTTGCCTTTAAGTCGCCATTGTGCCTTTTGTATTTAATTCCGAAGCAATTTCTGTGTTTCATCGGCAATAAGGTCAGAGGGATACAGTAAACCTGAAGTGAAGCATCGGAATCTATTGCTAGTGTCACAGGAATGGTTCAAAACTGAGTCAGTAAGAAGAGTCAGTCTTCTTGTCCTTAAGTCAGCATTGTGCCTTTTGTATTTAATTCCGATGCAATTTCTGTGTTTCACCGTCAATAAGAAGGTCAGAGGGATACAGTAAACCTGAAGTGAAGCATCGGAATCCACAACTAGTGTCACAGGAATGGTTCAAAACATAGACAGTAGGAAGAATCAGCCTTCTTGTACTTATGTCGGCATTGTGCCTTTTGTATTTAATTCCGATGCATTTTCTGTATTTCATCGTCAATGAGAAGGTCCAAGGTATACAGTAAACCTAAAGTGAAGCATCGGAATCCACAATTAGTGTCACAGAATTGGTTCAACACATAGACAGTAGGAAGAGTCAGTCTTCTTGTACTTAAGTCGGCATTGTGCCTTTTGTATTTAATTCCGATGCAATTTCTGTGTTTCATTGTTAATAAGAAGGTCCAAGGAAAACAGTAAACCTGAAGTGAAGCATCGGAATCTATAACTAGTGTCACAGGAATGGTTCAAATCATAGACAGTAAGGAGAGTCAGTCTTCTTGTACTTAAGTCAGCATTGTAGCTTTTGTATTTAATTACGATGCAATTTCTGTGTTTCATCGTCAATAAGATGGTCAGAGGGATACAGTAAACCTGAAGTGAAGCATCGGAATCTATAACTAGAGTCACAGGAATGGTTCAAAACATAGTCAGTAAGAAGAGTCAGTCTTCTTGTCCTTGAGTCGGCATTGTGCCTTTTGTATTTAATTACGATGCAATTTCTGTGTTTCATCGTCAATAAGATGGTCAGAGTGATACAGTAAACCTGAATTGAAGCATCGGAGTCTATAACTAGTGTCACAGGAATAGTTCAAAACATAGACAGTAAGAAAAGTCAGTCTTCTTGTACTTAAGTTGACATTGTGTCTTTTCTATTTAATTCCGATGCAATTTCTGTGTTTCATCGTCAATAAGAAGGTCCAAGGGATACAGTAAACCAGGAGTGAAGCATCGGAATCTATAACTAGTGTCAATGGAATGGTTCAATGCATAGACAGTAAGAAGAGTCAGTCTTCTTGTACTTAAGTCGGTATGTGCATTTTGTAATTAATTGCGATGCAATTTCTGAGTTTCATCGTCAATAAGAAAGTCAGAGGGATACAGTAAACCTGAGGTGAAGCATCGAAATCTATAACTAGTGTCACAGGAATGGTTCAAAACATAGTCAGTAAAAGAGTCAGTATTCTTGTCCTTAAGTCAGCATTGTAACTTTTGTATATAATTCCGATGCAATTTCTGCGTTTCATCGTCTATAAGAAGGTCCAAGGGATACAGTAAACCTGAAGTGAAGCATCGGAATCTATAACTAGTGTCACTGGAATGGTTCAAAATATAGACAGTAAGAAGAGTAAGTCTTCTTGTAGTTAAGTCGGCATTGTGCCTTGTGTATTTAATTCCGATGCAATTCCTGTGATTCATCGTCAATAAGAAGGTCCAAGGGATACAGTAAACCTAAAGTGAAGCATCGGACTCTGTTACTAGTGTCACAGAATTGGTTCAAAACATAGACAGTAGGAAGAGTCAGTCTTCTTGTACTTAAGTCGGCACTGTGCCTTTTCTATTTAATTCCGATGCAATCTCTGTGTTTCATCGTCAATAAGAAGGTCACAGGGATACAGTAAACCTGAAGAGAAGCATCGGAATCTACAACTAGTGCCACAGGAATGGTTCAAAAGATAGACAGTTAGAAGAGTCAGTCTTCTTGTACTTAAGTCGGCATTGTGCCTTTTCTATTTAATTCCGATGCAATCTCTGTGTTTCATCGTCAATAAGAAGGGCACAGGGATACAGTAAACCTGAAGTGAAGTATCGGAATCTATAACTAGTGTCACAGGAATGGTTCAAACCATAGTCAGTATGAACAGTCAGTCTTCTTGTCCTTAAGTCGCCATTGTGCCTTTTGTATTTAATTCCGATGCAATTTCTGTGTTTCATCGTCAATAAGAATTTCCAAGGGATACTGTAAAAATGAAGTATAGCATCGGAGTCTACAATTAGTGTCACAAGAATTGTTCAAATCATTGTCAGTAAGAAGAGTCGGTCTTCATGTACTTAAGTCGGCATTGTGCCTTTTGTATATAATTCCGATGCAGTTCCTGTGTTTCATCGTCTATAAGAAGGTCCAAGGGATACTGTAAACCTGAAGTGAAGCATCTGAATTTACAACTAGTGCCACAGGAGTGGTTCAAAACATAGACAGTAAGAAGAGTCCGTCTTCTTGTACTTAAGTCGGCATTGTGCCTTTTCTATTTAATTCCGATGCAATCTCTGTGTTTCATCGTCAATAAGAAGGTCACAGGGAAACAGTAAACCTGAAGTGAAGCATTGAAATCTATAACTAGTGTCACAGGGATGGTTCAAAACATAGTCAGTAAGAAGAGTCAGTCTTCTTGCACTTAAGTCGGCATTCTGCCTTTCGTATTTAATTCCGATGCAATTTCTGTGTTTCACCTTCAATAAGAAGGACAGTGGGATACAGTAAACCTGAAGGGAAGCATCGGAATCTATAACTAGTGTCACAGGTATGGTTCAAACATAGACAGTAAGAAGAGTCAGTTTTCTTGTACTTAAGTCGGCATTGTGCCTTTTGTATTTAATTCCGATGCAATTTCTGTGTTTCATCGTCAGTAAGAAGGTCTAAGGGATACAGTAAACCTGCAGTGAAGCATCGGAATCTACAACTAGTGCCACAGGAATGGTTCAAAACATAGACAGTAATAAGAGTCAGTCTTCTTGTCCTTAAGTCGGCATTGTGCCTTATGTATTTAATTCAGATGCAATTTCTGTGTTTCATCGTCAATAAGAACGTCCAAGGGATACAGTAAAACTGAAGTGCAGCATCGGACTCTATAACTAGTGTCACAGAAATGGTTCAAAACGTAGACAGTAGGAAGAGTCAGTCTTCTTGTACTTAAGTCGGCATTGTGCCTTTTGTTTTTAATTCCGATGCAATTTCTGTGTTTCATTCGCAATAAGATGGTCCAAGGGAAACAGTAAACCTGAAGTGAAGCATCGCAATCTATAAGTAGTGTCACAGGAATGGTTCAAAACATAGTCAGTAAGAAGAGACAGTTTTCTTGCCTTTAAGTCGCCATTGTGCCTTTTGTATTTAATTCCGAAGCAATTTCTGTGTTTCATCGGCAATAAGGTCAGAGGGATACAGTAAACCTGAAGTGAAGCATCGGAATCTATTGCTAGTGTCACAGGAATGGTTCAAAACTGAGTCAGTAAGAAGAGTCAGTCTTCTTGTCCTTAAGTCAGCATTGTGCCTTTTGTATTTAATTCCGATGCAATTTCTGTGTTTCACCGTCAATAAGAAGGTCAGAGGGATACAGTAAACCTGAAGTGAAGCATCGGAATCCACAACTAGTGTCACAGGAATGGTTCAAAACATAGACAGTAGGAAGAATCAGCCTTCTTGTACTTATGTCGGCATTGTGCCTTTTGTATTTAATTCCGATGCATTTTCTGTATTTCATCGTCAATGAGAAGGTCCAAGGTATACAGTAAACCTAAAGTGAAGCATCGGAATCCACAATTAGTGTCACAGAATTGGTTCAACACATAGACAGTAGGAAGAGTCAGTCTTCTTGTACTTAAGTCGGCATTGTGCCTTTTGTATTTAATTCCGATGCAATTTCTGTGTTTCATTGTTAATAAGAAGGTCCAAGGAAAACAGTAAACCTGAAGTGAAGCATCGGAATCTATAACTAGTGTCACAGGAATGGTTCAAATCATAGACAGTAAGGAGAGTCAGTCTTCTTGTACTTAAGTCAGCATTGTAGCTTTTGTATTTAATTACGATGCAATTTCTGTGTTTCATCGTCAATAAGATGGTCAGAGGGATACAGTAAACCTGAAGTGAAGCATCGGAATCTATAACTAGAGTCACAGGAATGGTTCAAAACATAGTCAGTAAGAAGAGTCAGTCTTCTTGTCCTTGAGTCGGCATTGTGCCTTTTGTATTTAATTACGATGCAATTTCTGTGTTTCATCGTCAATAAGATGGTCAGAGTGATACAGTAAACCTGAATTGAAGCATCGGAGTCTATAACTAGTGTCACAGTAATAGTTCAAAACATAGACAGTAAGAAAAGTCAGTCTTCTTGTACTTAAGTTGACATTGTGTCTTTTCTATTTAATTCCGATGCAATTTCTGTGTTTCATCGTCAATAAGAAGGTCCAAGGGATACAGTAAACCAGGAATGAAGCATCGGAATCTATAACTAGTGTCAATGGAATGGTTCAATGCATAGACAGTAAGAAGAGTCAGTCTTCTTGTACTTAAGTCGGTATGTGCATTTTGTAATTAATTGCGATGCAATTTCTGAGTTTCATCGTCAATAAGAAAGTCAGAGGGATACAGTAAACCTGAGGTGAAGCATCGAAATCTATAACTAGTGTCACAGGAATGGTTCAAAACATAGTCAGTAAAAGAGTCAGTATTCTTGTCCTTAAGTCAGCATTGTAACTTTTGTATATAATTCCGATGCAATTTCTGCGTTTCATCGTCTATAAGAAGGTCCAAGGGATACAGTAAACCTGAAGTGAAGCATCGGAATCTATAACTAGTGTCACTGGAATGGTTCAAAATATAGACAGTAAGAAGAGTAAGTCTTCTTGTAGTTAAGTCGGCATTGTGCCTTGTGTATTTAATTCCGATGCAATTCCTGTGATTCATCGTCAATAAGAAGGTCCAAGGGATACAGTAAACCTAAAGTGAAGCATCGGACTCTGTTACTAGTGTCACAGAATTGGTTCAAAACATAGACAGTGGGAAGAGTCAGTCTTCTTGTACTTAAGTCGGCACTGTGCCTTTTCTATTTAATTCCGATGCAATCTCTGTGTTTCATCGTCAATAAGAAGGTCACAGGGATACAGTAAACCTGAAGAGAAGCATCGGAATCTACAACTAGTGCCACAGGAATGGTTCAAAAGATAGACAGTTAGAAGAGTCAGTCTTCTTGTACTTAAGTCGGCATTGTGCCTTTTCTATTTAATTCCGATGCAATCTCTGTGTTTCATCGTCAATAAGAAGGGCACAGGGATACAGTAAACCTGAAGTGAAGTATCGGAATCTATAACTAGTGTCACAGGAATGGTTCAAACCATAGTCAGTATGAACAGTCAGTCTTCTTGTCCTTAAGTCGCCATTGTGCCTTTTGTATTTAATTCCGATGCAATTTCTGTGTTTCATCGGCAATAAGGTCAGAGGGATACAGTAAACCTGAAGTGAAACATCGGAATCCAAAACTAGTGTCGCAGGAATGGTTCAAAACATAGGCAGTAGGAAGAGTCAGTCTTCTTGTACTTAAATTGACATTGTGTCTTTTCTATTTAATTCCGATGCAATTTCTGTGTTTCATCGTCAATAAGAATGTCCAAGGTATAAAGTAAACCTGAAGTAAAGCGTCGGAATCTATAACTAGTCTCACAGCAATGGTTCAAACTATAATCACTAAGAAGAGTCAGTCTTCTTGTACTTAAGTTGGCATTGTGCTTTTTATATTTAATTCCGATGCAATTTCTGTGTTTCATCGTCAAAAAGAAGGTCCAAGGGATACAGTAAACCTGGAGTGAATCATCGGAATCTATAACTAGTGTCACAGGAACGGTTCTAAACATAGGCAGTAAGAAGAGTCAGTCTTCTTGTACATAAGCCGGCATTGTGCCTTTTCTATTTAATTCCGATGCAATTTCTGTGTTTCATCGTCAATAAGATGGTCCAAGGGATACAGTAAACCAGGAGTGAAGCATCGGAATCTATAACTAGTGTCAATGGAATGGTTCAATGCATAGACAGTAAGAAGAGTCAGTCTTCTTGTACTTAAGTCGGCATTGTGCATTTTGTATTTAATTGCGATGCAATTTCTGAGTATCATCGTCAATAAGAAAGTCAGAGGGATACAGTAAACCTGAGGTGAAGCATCGGAATCTATAACTAGTGTCACAGGAATGGTTCAAAGCATAGTCACTAAAAGAGTCAGTCTTCTTGTCCTTAAGTCAGCATTGTGCCATTTGTATATAATTCCGATGCAATTTCTGTGTTTCATCGTCTATAAGAAGGTCCAAGGGATACAGTAAACCTGAAGTGAAGCATCGGAATCTACAACTAGTGCCACAGGAATGGTTCAAAACATAGACAGTAAGAAGAGTCAGTCTTCTTGTATTTAAGTCGGCATTGTGCCTTTTCTATTTAATTCCGATGCAATCTCTGTGTTTCATCGTCAATAAGAAGGTTACAGGGATACAGTAAACCTGAAGTGTAGCATCGGAATCTATAACTAGTGTCACAGGAATTGTTCAAAACATAGTCAGTAAGAAGAGTCAGTCTTTTTGTCCTTAAGTCGGCATTGTGCATTTTGTATTTAAATACGATGCAATTTCTGTGTTTCATCTTCAATAAGAAGGTCCAAGAGATACAGTAAACCTGGAGTGTAGCATCGGGATCCATAACTAGTGTCACTGGAATGGTTCAAAACATAGACAGTAAGAAGAGTCAGTCTTCGTGTACTAAAGTTGGCAATTTGCCTTTTGTATTTAATTCCGATGCAATTTCTGTGTTTCATCGTCAATAAAAAGGTCCAAGGGATACAGTAAACCTGAAGTGAATCCTCGGAATTTAAGTGTCACAGGAATGGCTCAAATCATAATCAGTAAGAAGAGTCAGTCGTCTTGTACTTAAGTCGGCATTGTGCCTTTTGTATTTACATCCGATGCTATTTCTGTGTTTCATCGTCAATAAGAAGGACCAAGGGATACAGTTAACCTGGAGAGAAGCATCGGAATCTATAACTAGTGTCACAGGGATGGTTCAAAACATAGACAGCAAGAAGAGTCAGTCTTCTTGTACTTAAGTCGGCATTGTGCCTTTTGTATTTATTCCGATGCAATTTCTGTGTTTCATCGTCAATAAGAAGGTCCAAGGGATACACTAATCCTGAAGTTAAGCATCGGAATCTAAAACTAGTGTCACAGGAATGGTTCAAAGCATAGACAGTAGGAAGAGTCAGTCTACTAGTACTTAAGTCGACATTGTTCCTATTGTATTTAATTCCGATGCAATTTCGGTGTTTCATCGTCAATAAGTAGGTCCAAGGACACAGTAAACCTGGAGTGAAGCATCGGAATCTATAACTACTGTCACAGGGATGGTTCAAATCATAGACAGTAAGAAGAGTCAGTCTTCTTGTACTTAAGTCGGCATTGTGCCTTTTGTATTTAATTCCGATGCAAATTCTGTGTTTCATCGTTAATAAGAAGGTCCAAGGGATATAGTAAACCTGGAGTGAAGCATCGGAGTCTATAACTAGTGTCACAGGAATGGTTCAAAACGTAGACAGGAAAAAGAGTCAGTCTTCTTGTACTTTATTCGGCATTGCGCTTTTTGTATTTAATTCCGATGCAATTTCTGTGTTTCAACGTCAATAAGAAGGTCAGAGGGATACAGTAAACCTGAAGTGAAGCATCGGAATCTATAACTAGTGTCACAGGAATGGTTCAAAACATAGTCAGTAAGAAGAGTCAGTCTTCGTGTACTAAAGTTGGCATTTTTCCTTTTGTATTTAATTCCGATGCAATTTCTGTGTTTCATCTTCAATAAGAAGGTCCAAGAGAAACAGTAAACCTGGAGTGAAGCATTGGAATCTATAACTAGTTTCACAGGGACGGTTCAAATCATAGTCAGGAAGAAGAGTCAGGCTTCTTGTACTTAAGTCATCATTAAGCATTTTCTATTTAATTCTGATGTAATTTCTGTGTTTCATCGTCAATAAGAAGGTCCAAGAGATACGGTAAACCTGGAGTGAAGCATCGGAATCTATATCTAGTGTCACAGGAATGGTTCAAACCATAGACAGTAAGAAGAGTCAATCTTCTTGTACTTAAGTCAGCCTTGTGCCTTTTGTATTACATTCCGATGCAATTTCTGTGTTTCATCGTCAATAAGAAGATCAGAGGGATACAGTAAAACTGAAGTGAAGCATCGGTATCTATAACTAGTGTCACAGGAATGGTTCAAAGCATTGACAGTAGGAAGAGTCAGTCTTCTTGTACTTAAGTCGGCATTGTGCCTTTTGTATTTTATTCCGATGCAATTTCTGAGATTCAATGTCAATAAGAAGGTCCAAGGGATACAGTAAACCTGAAGTGAAGCATCGGAATCTATAACTAGTATCACAGGAATGGTTCAAGTCACAGTCAGTAAGAAGAGTCAGTCTTCTTGTACTTAAGTCGGCAATGTTACTTTTGTATTTAATTCCGATGCAATTTCTGTGTTTCATCGTCAATAAGAAGGTACAAGGGATACAGTAAACCTGGAGTGAAGCATCGGTATCTATAACTAGTGTCACAGGAATGGTTTTAAACGTAGACAGTAGGAAGTGGCAGTCTTCTTGTACTTAAGTCGGCATTGTTCATTTTGTATTTAATTCCGATGTAATTTCTGTGTTTCATGGTCAATAAGAAGGTCCAAGGGATACAGTAGACAAGAATTGAAGCATCGGAATCTATAACTAGTGTCATAGGAATGGTTCAAAACATAGAACGTAAGAAGAGTCAGTCTTCTTGTACTTAAGTCGGCATTGTGCCTTTTCTATTTAAATCCGATGCAATGTCTGTGTTTCATCGTCAATAAGAAGGTTTAAGGGATATAGTAAACCTGAAGTGAAGCATCGGACTCTATAACTAGTGTCACAGGAATGGTTCAAAACATTTTCAGTAAGAAGAGTCAGACTTCTGGTACTTAAGTCGGCATTGTGAGTTTTGTATTTAATTCCGATACAATTTCTGTGCTTCATCGTCAATAAGAAGGTCCAAGGGATACAGTAATCCTGGAGTGAAGCATCGGAATCTATAACTAGTGTCACAGGGACGGTTCAAATCATAGACAGTAAGATGAGTCAGAATTTTTGTACCTAAGTCGGCATTGTGCTTTTTGTATTTAATTCCGTTGCAATTTCTGTGTTTCATCGTCACTAAGAAGGTCAGAGGGATACAGTAAACCTGAAATGAACCATCGGATTCTATAACTAGTGTCACAGGAATGGTTCAAATCATAGACAGTAGGAAAAGTCAATCTACATGTACATAAGTCGGCATTGAGCCTTTTGTATTTAATTCCGATGCAATTTCTGTGTTTCATCGTATATAAGATGGTCAGAGGGATACAGTAAACCTGATGTGAAGCATCGGAATCTATAACTAGTGTCACAGGAATGGTTCAAAACAAAGCCAGTAAGAAGAGTCAGTCTTCTTGTACTTAAGTCTGCATTGTGCCTTTTGTATTTAATTCCGATGCAATTTCTATGTTTCATCGTCAATATGAAGGTCCAAGGGATACAGTAGACCTGTATTGAAGCATCGGAATCTATAACTAGTGTCACAGGAATGGTTCAAAACATAGACAGTAAGAAGAGTCAGTCTTCTTGTACTTAAGTCGGCATTGTGCCTTTTGTATTTAATTCCGATGCAATTTCAGTGTTTCATCGTCAATAAGAAGGTCAGAGGGATACAGTAAACCTGATGTAAAGCATCGGAGTCTATAACTAGTGTCACAGGAATGGTTCAAAACATAGTCAGTAAGAAGAGTCAGACTTCTGGTACTTAAGTCGGCATTGTGAGTTTTGTATTTAATTCCGATTCAATTTCTGTGTTTCATCGTCAATAAGGAGGTCCAAGGGATACAGTAAACCTGGAGTGAAGCATCGGAATCTATAACTAGTGTCACAGGGATGGTTCAAAACATAGTCAGTAAGAAGAGTCAGTCTTCTTGTACTTAAGTCGGTATTGTCCCTTTTGTATTTAATTCCGATGCAATTTCTGTGTTTCAACGTTAATAAGAAGCTCCAAGGGAAACAGTAAACCTGAAGTGAATCATCGAAATTTATGTGTCACAGGAATGGCTCAAATCATAGTGAGTAAGAAAAGTCAGTCTTCTTGTACTTAAGTCGGCATTGTGCCTTTTGTATTTAAATCCGATGCAATTTCTGTGTTTCATCGTCAATAAGAAGGACCAAGGGATACAGTTAACCTGGAGTGAAGCATCGGAATCTATAACTAGTGTCACAGGGATGGTTCAAAACATAGACAGTAAGAAGAGTAAGTCTTCCTGTACTTAAGTCGGCATTGTGCCTTTTGTATTTAATTCCGATGCAATTTCTGTGTTTCATCGTCAATAAGAAGGTCCAAGGGATAAAGTAATCCTGATGTTAAGCATCGGAATCTAAAACTAGTGTCACAGGAATGGTTCAAAGCATAGATAGTAGGAAGAGTCAGTCTACATGTGCTTAAGTAGACATTGTTCCTATTGTATTTAATTCCGATGCAATTTCTGTGTTTCATTGTCAATAAGTAGGTCCATGGGACACAGCAAACCTGGAGTGAAGCATCGTAATCTATAACTACTTTCACAGGGATGGTTCAAAACATTGTCAGTAAGAAGAGTCAGTCTTCTTATACTTATGACGGCATTGTGCCTTTTGTATTTGATTCCGATGCAATTCCTGTGTTTCGTCTTCAATAAGAAGGTCCAAGAGATACAGTAAACCTGGAGTGAAGCATCGGAATCTATAACTAGTGTCACAGGGACGGTTCAAATCATAGTCAGGAAGAAGAGTCAATCTTCTTCTACTTAAGTCATCATTGTGCATTTTCTATTTAATTCTGATGCAATTTCTGTGTTTCATTGTCTATAAGAAGGTCCAAGGGATACAGTAAACCCGGAGTGAAGCATCGGAATCTATAACTAGTGTCACAGGGACGGTTCAAATCATAGACAGTAAAATGAGTCAGTATTCTTGTACTGAAGTCGGCATTGTGCTTTTTGTATTTAATTCCGATGCAATTTCTGTGTTTCATGGTCACTAAGAAGATCAGAGGGATACAGTAAACCTGAAATGAACCATCGGAGCATATAACTAGTGTCACAGGAATGGTTCAAAATATAGACAGTAGGAAAAGTCAATCTACGTGTACTTAAGTCGGCATTGTGCCTTTTGTATTTAATTCCGATGCAATTTCTGTGTTTCATCGTCAATAAGAAGGTCCAAGGGATACAGTAGACCTGAATTGAAGCATCGGAGTCTATAACTAGTGTCACAGGAATGGTTCAAAACATAGACAGTAAGAAGAGTCAGTCTTCTTGTACTTAAGTCGGCATTGTGCCTTTTGTATTTAATTCCGATGCAATTTCTGTGTTTCATCGTCAATAAGAAGGTCAGAGGGATACAGTAAACCTTAAGTGAAGCAGCGGAATCTATAACTAGAGTCACAGGAACGGTTCAAAACATAGACAGTCAGTAGAGTCAGTCTTCTTGTACTTAAGTCGGCATTGTGCCTTTTGTATTTAATTCCGATGCAATTTCTGTGTTTCATCGTCAGTAAGAAGGTTTAAGGGATACAGTAAACCTGAAGTGAAGCATCGGATTCTATAGCTAGTGTCACAAGAATAGTTCAAAACATAGTCAGTAAGAAGAGTCAGTCTTCTTGTACTTAAGTTGGCATTGTGCCTTTTGTATTTAATTCCGATGCCATTTCTGTGTTTCATCGTCAATAAGAAGGTCCAAGGGATACAGTAATCCTGAAGTTAAGCATCGGAATCTATGATTAGTGTCACAGGAATGGTTCAGAGCATAGTCAGTAAGAAGAGTCAGTCTTCTTGTACTTAGGGCGTCATTGTGCCTTTTGTATTAAATTCCGATGCAATTTCTGTGTTTCATCGTCAATACGAAGGTCAGAGGGATACAGTAAACATGATGTGAAGCATCGGAATCTATAACTAGTGTCACAGGAATGGTTCAAAACATAGTCAGTATGAAGAGTCAGACTTCTGGTACTTAAGTCGGCATTTTAAGTTTTGTATTTAATTTCGATACTATTTCTGTGTTTCATCGCCAATAAGAAGGTCCAAGGGATACAGTAAACCTTTAGTGAGGCATCGGAATCTATAACTAGTGTCACAGGGATGGTTCAAAGCATAGTCAGTAAGAAGAGTCAGTCTTCTTGTAGTTAAGTCGGCATTGTGCCTTTTGTATTTAATTCCGATGCAATTTCTGTGTTTCATCGTCAATACGACGGTCAGAGGGATAAAGTAAACCTGAAGTGAAGCATCGGAATCTATAACTAGTGTCACAGGAATTGTTCAAAACATAGACAGTTGGAAGAGTCAGTCTTCTTGTACTTCAGTTATCATTGTGCCTTTTCTATTTAATTATGATGCAATTTCTGTGTTTCATCGTCAATAAGAAGGTCAGAGGGATACAGTAATCCTGAAGTGAAGCATCGGAATCTATAACTAGTGTCACAGGAATGGTTCTAAACATAGTCAGTAAGAAGAGTCAGTCTTCTTGTACTTAAGTTATCATTGTGCCTTTTCTATTTAATTATGATGCAATTTCTCTGTTTCATCGTCAATAAGAAGGTCCAAGGAATACAGTAAACCTGGAGTGAAGCATCGTAATCTATAACTAGTGTCACATTAATGGTTCAAAACATAGACAGTAAGAAGAGTCAGACTTCTTTTACTTCATTCGGCATTGTACCTTTTCAATTTAATTCCGATCCAATTTTATGTTTTTCATCGTCAATAAGAAGGTCCAAGGGATACAGTAAACCTGGAGTGAAGCATCGGAATGTACAACTAGTGTCACAGGGATGGTTCAAAACATAGACAGTAAGAAGAGTCAGTCTTCTTGTACTTAAGTCGGCATTGTGCCTTTTGTATTTAATTCCGATACAATTTCAGTGTTTCATCGTCAATAAGAAGGTCAGAGGGATACAGAAATCCTGAAGTTAAGCATCGGAATCTATGACTAGTGTCACAGGAATGGTTCAAATCATAGTCAGTAAGGAGAGTCAGTCTTCTTGTACTTAAGTCGGTATTGTCCTTTTTGTATTTAATTCCGATGCAATTTCTGTGTTTCATCGTTAATAAGAAGGTCCAAGGGATACAGTAAACCTGTAGTGAAGCAGCGGAATCTATAACTAGTGTCACAGGGATGGTTCAAAACATAGACAGTAAGAAGAGTCAGTCTTCTTGTACTTAAGTCGGCATTGTGCCTTTTGTATTTAATTCCGATACAATTTCAGTGTTTCATCGTCAATAAGAAGGTCAGAGGGATACAGTAATCATGAAGTTAAGCATCGGAATCTATAACTAGAGTCACAGGAATGGTTCAAATCATAGTCAGTAAGAAGAGTCAGTCTTCTTGTAGTTAAGTCGCCATTGTGCCTTTTGTATTTAATTCCGATGCAATTTCTGTGTTTCATCGTCAATACGACGGTCAGAGGGATAAAGTAAACCTGAAGTGAAGCATCGGAATCTATAACTAGTGTCACAGGAATTGTTCAAAACATAGACAGTTGGAAGAGTCAGTCTTCTTGTACTTCAGTTATCATTGTGCCTTTTCTATTTAATTATGATGCAATTTCTGTGTTTCATCGTCAATAAGAAGGTCAGAGGGATACAGTAATCCTGAAGTGAAGCATCGGAATCTATGACTAGTGTCACAGGAATGGTTCAAAACATAGTCAGTAAGAAGAGTCAGACTTCTTGTACTTAAGTTATCATTGTGCCTTTTCTATTTAATTATGATGCAATTTCTCTGTTTCATCGTCAATAAGAAGGTCCAAGGAATGCAGTAAACCTGGAGTGAAGGATCGTAATCTATAACTAGTGTCACGTTAATGGTTCAAAACATAGACAGTAAGAAGAGTCAGACTTCTTTTACTTCATTCGGCATTGTACCTTTTCAATTTAATTCCGATGCAATTTTATGTTTTTCATCGTCAATAAGAAGGTCCATGGGATACAGTAAACCTGGAGTGAAGCATCGGAGTCCATAACTAGTGTCACAGGAATGGTTCAAAACATAGACAGTAAGAAGAGTCAATCGTCTTGTACTCAATTCGGCATTGTGCTTTTTGTATTTAATTCCGATGCAGTTTCTGTGTTTCATCGTCAATAAGAAGGTCCAAGGGATACAGTAAACCTGGAGTGAAGCACCGGAATCTATAACTAGTGTCACAGGAATGGTTCAAAGCATAGATAGTAGGAAGAGTCAGTCTACATGTACTTAAGTAGACATTGTTCCTATTGTATTTAATTCCGATGCAATTTCTGTGTTTCATTGTCAATAAGTAGGTCCATGGGACACAGCAAACCTGGAGTGAAGCATCGGAATCTATAACTACTTTCACAGGGATGGTTCAAAACATTGTCAGTAAGAAGAGTCAGTCTTCTTATACTTATGACGGCATTGTGCCTTTTGTATTTAATTCCGATGCAATTTCTGTGTTTCGTCTTCAATAAGAAGGTCCAAGAGATACAGTAAACATGGAGTGAAGCATCGGAATCTATAACTAGTGTCACAGGGACGGTTCAAATCATAGTCAGGAAGAAGAGTCAGGCTTCTTCTACTTAAGTCATCATTGTGCATTTTCTATTTAATTCTGATGCAATTTCTGTGTTTCATTGTCAATAAGAAGGTCCAAGGGATACAGTAAACCTGGAGTGAAGCATCGGAATCTATAACTAGTGTCACAGGGACGGTTCAAATCATAGACAGTAAAATGATTCAGTATTCTTGTACTGAAGTCGGCATTGTGCTTTTTGTATTTAATTCCGATGCAATTTCTGTGTTTCATCGTCACTAAGAAGGTCAGAGGGATACAGTAAACCTGAAATGAACCATCGGAGTCTATAACTAGTGTCACAGGAATGGTTCAAAGTATAGACAGTAGGAAAAGTCAATCGACATGTACTTAAGTCGGCATTGTGCCTTTTGTATTTAATTCCGATGCAATTTCTGTGTTTCATCGTCAATAAGAAGGTCAGAGGGATACAGTAAACCTTAAGTGAAGCAGCGGAATCTATAACTATAGTCACAGGAACGGTTCAAAACATAGACAGTCAGTAGAGTCAGTCTTCTTGTACTTAAGTCGGCATTGTGCCTTTTGTATTTAATTCCGATGCAATTTCTGTGTTTCATCGTCAGTAAGAAGGTTTAAGGGATACAGTAAACCTGAAGTGAAGCATCGGATTCTATAGCTAGTGTCACAAGAATAGTTCAAAACATAGTCAGTAAGAAGAGTCAGTCTTCTTGTACTTAAGTTGGCATTGTGCCTTTTGTATTTAATTCCGATGCAATTTCTGTGTTTCATCGTCAATAAGAAGGTCCAAGGGATACAGTAATGCTGAAGTTAAGCATCGGAATCTATGACTAGTGTCACAGGAATGGTTCAGAGCATAGTCAGTAAGAAGAGTCAGGCTTCTTGTACTTAGGTCGTCATTGTGCCTTTTGTATTAAATTCCGATGCAATTTCTGTGTTTCATCGTCAATACGAAGGTCAGAGGGATACAGTAAACATGATGTGAAGCATCGGAATCTATAACTAGTGTCACAGGAATGGTTCAAAACATAGTCAGTATGAAGAGTCAGACTTCTGGTACTTAAGTCGGCATTGTAAGTTTTGTATTTAATTTCGATACTATTTCTGTGTTTCATCGCCAATAAGAAGGTCCAAGGGATACAGTAAACCTTTAGTGAGGCATCGGAATCTATAACTAGTGTCACAGGGATGGTTCAAATCATAGACAGTAAGAAGAGTCCGTCTTCTTGTACTTAAGTCGGCATTGTGCCTTTTGTATTTAATTCCGATGCAATTTCTGTGTTTCATCGTTAATAAGAAGGTCCAAAGGATACAGTAAACATGTAGTGAAGCATCGGAATCTATAACTAGCGTCACAGGGACGGTTCAAAACATAGACAGTAAGATTAGTCATTATTCTTGTATTTATGTCGGCATTGTGCTTTTTGTATTTAATTCCGATGCAATTTCTGTGTTTCATCGTCACTAAGAAGGTCAGAGGGATACAGTAATCCTGAAGTTAAGCATCGGAATCAATAACTAGAGTCACAGGAATGGTTCAAAGCATAGTCAGTAAGAAGAGTCAGTCATCTTGTAGTTAAGTCTACATTGTGCTTTTGTATTTAATTCTGATGCAATATCTTTGTTTCATCGTCAATAAGAAAGTCCAACGGATACAGTAAACCTGAAGTGAAGCATCGGAATCTATAACTAGTGTCACAGGAATGGTTCAAAACATAGACAGTAGGAAGAGTCAGTCTTGTAGTACTTAAGTCGGCATTGTGCCATTTCTATTTAATTCCGATGCAATTTCTGTGTTTCTTCGTCAATACGACGGTCAGAGGGATAAAGTAAACCTGAAGTGAAGCATCGGAATCTATAACTAGTGTCACAGGAATGCTTAAAACATAGACAGTTGGAAGAGTCAGTCTTCTTGTAATTAAGTCGGTATTGTCCCTTTTGTATTTAATTCCGATGCAATTTCTGTGTTTCATCGTTAATAAGAAGGTCCAAGGGATACAGTAAACCTGTAGTGAAGCAGCGGAATCTATAACTAGCGTCACAGGGACGGTTCAAAACATAGATAGTAAGATGAGTCAGTTTTCTTGTATTTAAGTCGGCATTGTGCTTTTTGTATTTAATTCCGATGCAATATCTGTGTTCCATCGTCACTAAGAAGGTCAGAGGGATACAGTAATCATGAAGTTAAGCATCGGAATCTATAACTAGAGTCACAGGAATGGTTCAAAACATAGTCAGTAAAAAGAGTCAGTCTTCTTGTACTTAAGTTATCATTGTGCCTTTTCTATTTAATTATGATGCAATTTCTCTGTTTCATCGTCAATAAGAAGGTCAGAGGGATACAGTAATCCTGAAGTGAAGCATCGGAATCTATGACTAGTGTCACAGGAATGGTTCAAAACATAGTCAGTAAAAAGAGTCAGTCTTCTTGTAGTTAAGTCGGCATTGTGCCTTTTGTATTTAATTCCGATGCAATTTCTGTGTTTCATCCTCAATACGACGGTCAGAGCGATAAAGTAAACCTGAAGTGAAGCATCGGAATCTATAACTAGTGTCACAGGAATTGTTCAAAACATAGACAGTTGGAAGAGTCAGTCTTCTTGTACTTCAGTTATCATTGTGCCTTTTCTATTTAATTATGATGCAATTTCTGTGTTTCATCGTCAATAAGAAGGTCAGAGGGATACAGTAATCCTGAAGTGAAGCATCGGAATCTATGACTAGTGTCACAGGAATGGTTCAAAACATAGTCAGTAAAAAGAGTCAGTCTTCTTGTACTTAAGTTATCATTGTGCCTTTTCTATTTAATTATGATGCAATTTCTCTGTTTCATCGTCAATAAGAAGGTCCAAGGAATACAGTAAACCTGGAGTGAAGCATCGTAATCTATAACTAGTGTCACATTAATGGTTCAAAACATAGACAGTAAGAAGAGTCAGACTTCTTTTACTTCATTCGGCATTGTACCTTTTCAATTTAATTCCGATGCAATTTTATGTTTTTCATCGTCAATAAGAAGGTCCATGGGATACAGTAAACCTGGAGTGAAGCATCGGAGTCCATAACTAGTGTCACAGGAATGGTTCAAAACATAGACAGTAAGAAGAGTCAATCTTCTTGTACTCAATTCGGCATTGTGCCATTTGTATTTAATTCCGATGCAGTTTCTGTGTTTCATCGTCAATAAGAAGGTCCAAGGGATACAGTAAACCTGGAGTGAAGCATCGGAATCAATAACTAGTGTCACAGGGATGGTTCAAAACATAGACAGTAAGATGAGTCAGTATTCTTGTACTTAAGTCGGCATTGTGCCTTTTCAATTTAATTCCGACGCAATTTCTGTGTTTTAACGTCAATAAGATGGTCCAAGGCATACAGTAAACCTGGAGTGAAGCATCGGAATCTATAACTAGTGTCACAGGGATGGTTCAAAACATAGACAGTAAGAAGAGTCAGTCTTCTTGTACTTAAGTCGGCATTGTGCCTTTTGTATTTAAGGCCGATGCAATTTCTGTGTTTCATCGTCAATATAAAGGTCAGAGGGATACAGTAATCCTCAAGTTAAGCATCGGAATCTATGACTAGTGTCACAGGAATGGTTCAAATCATAGTCAGTAAGAGGAGTCAGTCTCCTTGTACTTAAGTCGGTATTGTCCATTTTGTATTTAATTCCGATGCAATTTCTGTGTTTCATCGTTAATAAGAGGGTCCAAGGGATACAGTAACCCTGTAGTGAAGCAGCAGAATCTATAACTAGCGTCACAGGGACGGTTCTAAACATAGATAGTAAGATGAGTCAGTTTTCTTGTACTTAAGTCGGCATTGTGCTTTTTGTATTTAATTCCGATGCAATTTCTGTGTTTCATCGTCACTAAGAAGGTCAGAGAGATACAGTAATCATGAAGTTAAGCATCGGAATCTATAACTAGAGTCACAGGAATGGTTCAAAGCATAGTCAGTAAGAGGAGTCAGTCTTCTTGTAGTTAAGTCGGCATTGTGCCTTTTGTATTTAATTCCGATGCAATTTCTGTGTTTCATCGTCAATAAGAAGGTCCAAGGGATATAGTAAACCAGAAATGAACCATCGGAATCTATAACAAGTGTCATAGGAATGGTTCAAAACATAGACAGTAGGAAAAGTCAGTCTACATGTACTTAAGTCGGCATTGTGCCTTTTGTATTTAATTCCGATGCAATTTCTGTGTTTCATCGTCAATAAGAAGGTTCAAGGGATACAGTAAACCTGGAGTGAAGCATCGGAGTCCATAACTAGTGTCACAGGAATGGTTCAAAACATAGACAATAAGAACAGTCAATCTTCTTGTACTCAATTCGGCGTTGTGCCATTTGTATTTAATTCCGATGCAATTTCTGTGTTTCATCGTCAATAAGAGGGTCAGAGGGATACAGTAAACCTGAAGTGAAGCATCGGAATCTATAACTAGTGTCACAGGGATGGTTCAAAACATAGACAGTAAAATGAGTCAGTATTCTTGTACTTAAGTCGGCATTGTGCCTTTTCTATTTAATTCCGACGCAATTTCTGTGTTTCAACGTCAATAAGAACGTCCATGGGATACAGTAATCCTGAAGTGAAGCATCGGAATCTATGACTAGTGTCACAGGAATGGTTCAAAACATAGTCAGTAAGAAGAGTCAGTCTTCTTGTACTTAAGTTATCATTGTGCCGTTTCTATTTAATTATGATGCAATTTCTGTGTTTCATCGTCAATAAGAAGGTCCAAGGAATACAGTAAACCTGGAGTGAAGCATCGTAATCTATAACTAGTGTCACATTAATGGTTCAAAACATAGACAGTAAGAAGAGTCAGACTTCTTTTACTTCATTCGGCATTGTACCTTTTCAATTTAATTCCGATGCAATTTTATGTTTTTCATCGTCAATAAGAAGGTCCAAGGGATACAGTAAACCTGGAGTGAAGCATCGCAATCTATAACTAGTGTCACAGGGATGGTTCAAAACATAGACAGTAAGAAGAGTCAGTCTTCTTGTACTTAAGTCGGCATTGTGCCTTTTGTAATTAATTCCGATTCAATTTCAGTGTTTCATCGTCAATAAGAAGCTCAGAGGGATACAGAAATCCTGAAGTTAAGCATCGGAGTCTATGACTAGTGTCACAGGAGTGGTTCAAATCATAGTCAGTAAGGAGAGTCAGTCTTCTTGTACTTAAGCCGGTATTGTCCCTTTTGTATTTAATTCCGATGCAATTTCTGTGTTTCATCGTTAATAAGAAGGTCCATGGGATACAGTAAACCTGTAGTGAAGCAGCGGAATCTATAACTAGCGTCACAGGGACGGTTCAAAACATAGACAGTAAGATGAGTCAGTTTTCTTGTAGTTAAGTCGGCATTGTGCCTTTTATATTTAATTCCGATGCAATTTCTGTGTTTCATCGTCAATACGACGGTCAGAGGGATAAAGTAAACCTGGAGTGAAGCATCGGAATCTATAACTAGTGTCACAGGAATTGTTCAAAACATAGACAGTTGGAAGAGTCAGTCTTCTTGTACTTCAGTTATCATTGTGCCTTTTCTATTTAATTATGATGCAATTTCTGTGTTTCATCGTCAATAAGAAGGTCAGAGGGATACAGTAATCCTGAAGTGAAGCATCGGAATCTATGACTAGTGTCACAGGAATGGTTCAAAACATAGTCAGTAAGAAGAGTCAGTCTTCTTGTACTTAAGTTATCATTGTGCCTTTTCTATTTAATTATGATACAATTTCTCTGTTTCATCGTCAATAAGAAGGTCCAAGGAATACAGTAAACCTGGAGTGAAGCATCGTAATCTATAACTAGTGTCACATTAATGGTTCAAAACATAGACAGTAAGAAGAGTCAGACATCTTTTACTTCTTTCGGCATTGTACCCTTTCAATTTAATTCCGATGCAATTTTATGTTTTTCATCGTCAATAAGCAGGTCCATGGGATACAGTAAACCTGGAGTGAAGCATCGCAGTCCATAACTAGTGTCACAGGAATGCTTCAAAACATAGTAAGAAGAGTCAATCTTCTTGTACTCAATTCGGCATTGTGCCATTTGTATTTAATTCTGATGCAATTTCTGTGTTTCATCGTCAATAAGAGGGTCAGAGGGATACAGTTAACCTGGAGTGAAGCATCGGAATCTATAACTAGTGTCACAGGAAAGGTTCAAAACATAGTCAGTAAGAAGAGACAGTCTTCTTGTACTTAAGTCGGCATTGTGCTTTTTGTATTTAATTCCGATGCAGTTTCTGTGTTTCATCGTCAATAAGAAGGTCCAAGGGATACAGTAAACCTGGAGTGAAGCATCGGAATCAATAACTAGTGTCACAGGGATGGTTCAAAACATAGACAGTAAGATGAGTCAGTATTCTTGTACTTAAGTCGGCATTGTGCCCTTTCTATTTAATTCCGAAGCAATTTCTGTGTTTTAACGTCAAAATGATGGTCCAAGGCATACAGTAAACCTGGAGCGAAGCATCGGAATCTATAACTAGTGTCACAGGGATGGTTCAAAACATAGACAGTAAGAAGAGTCAGTCTTCTTGTACTTAAGTCGACATTGTGCCTTTTGTATTTAAGGCCGATGCAATTTCTGTGTTTCATCGTCAATAAAAAGGTCAGAGGGATACAGTAATCCTCAAGTTAAGCATCGGAATCTATGACTAGTGTCACAGGAATGGTTCAAATCATAGTCAGTAAGAAGAGTCAGTCTCCTTGTACTTAAGTCGGTATTGTCCCTTTTGTATTTAATTCCGATGCAATTTCTGTGTTTCATCGTTAATAAGAAGGTCCAAGGGATACAGTAATCCTGTAGTGAAGCAACAGAATCTATAACTAGCGTCACAGGGACGGTTCAAATCATAGATAGTAAGATGAGTCAGTTTTCTTGTACTTAAGTCGGCATTGTGCTTTTTGTATTTAATTCCGATGCAATTTCTGTGATTCATCGTCACTAAGATGGTCAGAGAGATACAGTAATCATGAAGTTAAGCATCGGAATCTATAACTAGAGTCACAGGAATGGTTCAAAGGATAGTCAGTAAGAAGAGTCAGTCCTCTTGTAGTTAAGTCGGCATTGTGCCTTTTGTATTTAATTCCGATGCAATTTCTGTGTTTCATCGTCAATACGACGGTCAGAGGGATAAAGTAAACCTGAAGTGAAGCATCGGAATCTATAACTAGTGTCACAGGAATTGTTCAAAACATAGACAGTTGGAAGAGTCAGTCTTCTTGTACTTCAGTTATCATTGTGCCTTTTCTAATTAATTATGATGCAATTTCTGTGTTTCATCGTCAATAAGAAGGTCAGAGGGATACAGTAATCCTGAAGTGAAGCATCGGAATCTATGACTAGTGTCACAGGAATGGTTCAAAACATAGTCAGTAAGAAGAGTCAGTCTTCTTGTACTTAAGTTATCATTGTGCCGTTTCTATTTAATTATGATGCAATTTCTCTGTTTCATCGTCAATAAGAAGGTCCAAGGAATACAGTAAACCTGGAGTGAAGCATCGTAATCTATAACTAGTGTCACATTAATGCTTCAAAACATAGACAGTAAGAAGAGTCAGACTTCTATTACTTCATTCGGCATTGTACCTTTTCAATTTAATTCCGATGCAATTTCTGTTTTTCATCGTCAATAAGAAGGTCCAAGGGATACAGTAAACCTGGAGTGAAGCATCGGAGTCCATAACTAGTGTCACAGGAATGGTTCAAAACATAGACTGTAAGAAGGGTCAATCTTCTTGTACTCAATTCGGCATTGTGCCATTTGTATTTAATTCCGATGCAATTTCTGTGTTTCATCGTCAATAAGAGGGTCAGAGGGATACAGTAAACCTGAAGTGAAGCATCGGAATCTATAACTAGTGTCACAGGAAAGGTTCAAAACATAGTCAGTAAGAAGAGTCAGTCTTCTTGTACTTAGGTCGGCATTGTGCTTTTTGTATTTAATTCCGATGCAATTTCTGTATTTCATCGTCAATTAGAAGGTCCAAGGGATACAGTAAACCTGGAGTGAAGCATCGGAATCAATAACTAGTGTCACAGGGATGGTTCAAAACATAGACAGTAAGATGAGTCAGTATTCTTGTACTTAAGTCGGCATTGTGCCTTTTCTATTTAATTCCGACGCAATTTCTGTGTTTCAACGTCAATAAGAAGGTCCAAGATATACAGTAAACCTGAAGTGAAGCATCGGAAACTATAACTAGCGTCACAGGAATGGTTCAAAAAATAATCAGTAAGAGGAGTCAGTTTTCTTGTACTTAAGTCATCATTGTGCATTTTCTATTTAATTCTGATGCAATTTCTGTGTTTCATCGTCAATAAGATGGACCAAGGCATACACTAAACCTGGAGTGAAGCATCGGAATTTATAACTAGTGTCACAGGGATGGTTCAAAACATAGACAGTAAGAAGAGTCAGTCTT
This sequence comes from Schistocerca serialis cubense, assembly GCF_023864345.2. Lineage (NCBI taxonomy): Eukaryota > Metazoa > Arthropoda > Insecta > Orthoptera > Acrididae > Schistocerca > Schistocerca serialis. The sequence continues at coordinate 3,109,870 of NC_064645.1, forward strand.
CTTGTACTTAAGTCGGCATTGTGCCTTTTGTATTTAAGGCCGATGCAATTTCTGTGTTACATCGTCAGTAAAAAGGTCAGAGGGAAACAGTAATCCTGAAGTTAAGCATCGGAATCTATGACTAGTGTCACAGGAATGGTTAAAAACATAGTCAGTAAGAAGAGTCAGTCTTCTTGTACTTAAGTCGGTATTTTGCCTTTTGTATTTAATTCCGATGCAATTTCTGTGTTTCATAGTCAATACGAAGGTAAGAGGAATACAGTAAACCTGAAGTGAAGCATCGGAATCTATGACTAGTGTCACAGGAATGGTTCAAAACATAGACAGTAGGAAGGGTCAGTCTTCTTGTACTTTAGCCGGCATTGAGCCTATTGTATTTATTTCCGATGCAATTTCTGTGTTTCATCGTCAATAAGAAGGTCCTAGGGATACAGTGAACCTGCAGTGAAGCATCGGAATCCATAACTAGTGTCACAGGGATGGTTCCTAACATAGACAGTAAGAAGAGTCAGTCTTCTTGTACTTAAGTCGGCATTGTGCCTTTTGTATTTAATTCCGATGAAATTTCTGTGTTTCATCGTCAATAAGAAGGTCCAAGGGATACAGTAAACCTGAAGTGAAGCAACGGAATTTATAACTAGTGTCACAGGAATGGTTCAAAACATAGTCTGTAAGAAGAGTCAGACTTATGGTACTTAAGTCGGCACTGTGAGTTTTGTATTTAATTCCGATACAATTTCTGTGTTTCATCGTCAATAAGAAGGTCCAAGGGATACAGTAAACCTGAAGAGAAGCAACGGAATTTATAACTAGTGTCACAGTAATGGTTCAAAACATAGACAGTAGGAAGAGTCAGTCTTCTTGTACTTAAGTCGGCATTGTGCCTTTTGTATTTAATTCCGATACAATTTCTGTGTTTCATCGTCAATAAGAAGGTCAGAGGGATACAGAAATCCGGAAGTTAAGCATCGCAATCTATGACTAGTGTCACAGGAATGGTTCAAATCATTGTCAGTAAGAAGAGTCAGTCTACTTGTACTTAAATCGGTATTGTCCCTTTTGTATTTAATTCCGATGCAATTTCTGTGTTTCATCGTTAATAAGAAGGTCCAAGGGATACAGTAAACCTGTAGTGAAGCAGCGGAATCTATAACTAGCGTCACAGGGACGGTTCAAAACATAGATAGTAAGATGAGTCAGTTTTCTTGTACTTAAGTCGGCATTGTGCTTTTTGTATTTAATTCCGATGCAATTTCTGTGTTTCATCGTCACTAAGAAGGTCAGAGAGATCCAGTAATCATGAAGTTAAGCATCGGAATCTATAACTAGAGTCACAGGAATGGTTCAAAGCATAGTCAGTAAGAAGAGTCAGTCTTCTTGTACTTAAGTCGGCATTGTGCCTTTTGTATTTAATTCCGATGCAATTTCTGTGTTTCATCGTCAATAAGAAGGTCCAAGGGATACAGTAAACCAGAAATGAACCATCGGAATCTATAACAAGTGTCACAGGAATGGTTCAAAACATAGACAGTAGGAAAAGTCAGTCTACATATACTTAAGTACCAGTGTGTCTTTTGTATTTAATTCCGATGCAATTTCTGTGTTTCATCGTCAATAAGAAGGTTCAAGGGATACAGTAAAACTGGAGGTAAGCATCGTAATCTATAACTAGTGTCACAGGAACGGTTCAAATCATAGACAGTAAGATGAGTCAGTATTCCTGTACTTCAGTTGGCATTGTGCTTTTTGTATTTAATTCCGATGCAATTTCTGTTTTTCATCGTCACTAAGAGGGTCAGAGAGATACAGTAATCATGAAGTTAAGCATCGGAATCTATAACTAGAGTCACAGGAATGGTTCAAAGCATAGTCAGTAAGAAGAGTCAGTCTTCTTGTACTTAAGTCGGCATTGTGCCTTTTGTATTTAAGGCCGATGCAATTTCTGTGTTTCATCGTCAATAAAAAGGTCAGAGGGATACAGTAATCCGGAAGTTAAGCATCGGAATCTATGACTAGTGTCACAGGAATGGTTAAAAACATAGTCAGTAAGATGAGTCAGCCTTCTTGTACTTAAGTCGGTATTGTGCCTTTTGTATTTAATTCCGATGCAATTTCTGTGTTTCATAGTCAATACGAAGGAAAGAGGGATACAGTAAACCTGAAGTGAAGCATCGGAATCTATGACTAGTGTCACAGAAATGGTTCAAAACATAGACAGTAGGAAGAGTCAGTCTTCTTGTACTTTAGTCGCGCATTGAGCCTATTGTATTTAATTCCGATGCAATTTCTGTGTTTCATCGTCAATAAGAATGTTCAAGGGATACAGTAAAACTGGAGGTAAGCATCGTAATCTATAACTAGTGTCACAGGAACGGTTCAAAACATAGACAGTAAGATGAGTCAGTATTCTTGTACTTAAGTCGGCATTGTGCCTTTTCTATTTAATTCCGACGCAATTTCTGTGTTTCAACGTCAATAAGAAGGTTCAAGATATACAGTAAACCTGAAGTGAAGCATCGGAAACAATAACTAGCGTCACAGGAATGGTTCAAAAAATAATCAGTAAGAGGAGTCAGTTTTCTTGTACTTAAGTCATCATTGTGCATTTTCTATTTAATTCTGATGCAATTTCTGTGTTTCATCGTCAATAAGATGGACCAAGGCATACACTAAACCTGGAGTGAAGCATCGGAATTTATAACTAGTGTCACAGGGATGGTTCAAAACATAGACAGTAAGAAGAGTCAGTCTTCTTGTACTTAAGTCGGAATTGTGCCTTTTGTATTTAAGGCCGATGCAATTTCTGTGTTTCATAGTCAATACGGAGGTAAGAGGAATACAGTAAACCTGAAGTGAAGCATCGGAATCTATGACTAGTGTCACAGGAATGGTTAAAAACATAGTCAGTAAGAAGAGCCAGTCTTCTTGTACTTAAGTCGGAATTTTGCCTTTTGTATTTAATTCCGATGCAATTTCTGTGTTTCATAGTCAATACGAAGGTAAGAGGAATACAGTAAACCTGAAGTGAAGCATCGGAATCTATGACTAGTGTCACAGGAATGGTTCAAAACATAGACAGTAGGAAGGGTCAGTCTTCTTGTACTTTAGCCGGCATTGAGCCTATTGTATTTATTTCCGATGCAATTTCTGTGTTTCATCGTCAATAAGAAGGTCCTAGGGATACACTAAACCTGGAGTGAAGCATCGGAATTTATAACTAGTGTCACAGGGATGGTTCAAAACATAGACAGTAAGAAGAGTCAGTCTTCTTGTACTTAAGTCGGAATTGTGCCTTTTGTATTTAATTCCGATGAAATTTCTGTGTTTCATCGTCAATAAGAAGGTCCAAGGGATACAGTAAACCTGAAGTGAAGCAACGAAATTTATAACTAGTGTCACAGGAATGGTTCAAAACATAGTCTGTAAGAAGAGTCAGACTTATGGTACTTAAGTCGGCACTGTGAGTTTTGTATTTAATTCCGATACAATTTCTGTGTTTCATCGTCAATAAGAAGGTCCAAGGGATACAGTAAACCTGAAGAGAAGCAACGGAATTTATAACTAGTGTCACAGTAATGGTTCAAAACATAGACAGTAGGAAGAGTCAGTCTTCTTGTACTTAAGTCGGCATTGTGCCTTTTGTATTTAATTCCGATACAATTTCTGTGTTTCATCGTCAATAAGAAGGTCAGAGGGATACAGAAATCCGGAAGTTAAGCATCGCAATCTATGACTAGTGTCACAGGAATGGTTCAAATCATAGTCAGTAAGAAGAGTCAGTCTCCTTGTAGTTAAGTCGGCATTGTACATTTTCTATTTAATTCCGATGCAATTTCTGTGTTTCATCGTCAATACGAAGGTCACAGGGATTCAGTATACCTGAAATGAACCATCGGAATCTATAACTAGTGTCACAGGATTCGTTCAAAACATAGTCAGTAAGAAGAGTCAGTCTTCTTGTACTTAAGTCGGCATTGTGACTTTTGTATTTAATTCCGATGCAATTTGTGTGTTTCATCGTTAATAAGAAGGTTCAAGGGATACAGTAAACCTGAAGTGAAGCATCGGAAACTATATCTAGTGTCACAGGATTGGTACAAAACATAGAGAGTTGGGAGATTCAGTCTTCTTGTACTTAAGTCGGGATTGTGCCTTTTGTATTTTATTCCGATGCAATTTCTGGGTTTCATCGTCAGTAAGAAGGTCCAAGGGATACAGTGAAACTGAAGTGAAGCATCGGAATCTATAACTAGTGTCACAGGAATGGTTCAAAGCATAGTCAGTAAGAAGAGCCAGTCTTCTTGTACTTAAGTCGGCATTGTGCCTATTCTTTTTAATTCCGATGCAATTTTTGTGTTTCATTGTCAATAAGAAGGTCCAAGGGATACAGTGAAACTGAATTGAAGCATCGGAATCTATAACTAGTGTCACAGGAATGGTTCAAAGCATAGTCAGTAAGAAGAGTCAGTCTTCTTGTACTTAAGTCGGCATTGTGCCTTTTGTATTTAATTCCGATGCAATTTCTGTGTTTCATCGTCAATATGAAGGTCCAAGGGATACAGTAAACCTGGAGTGAATCATCGGAATCTATAACTAGTGTCACAGGAATGGTTCAAACATAGACAGTAAGATGAGTCAGTCTTCTTGTGCTTAAGTCGGCATTGTGCCTTTGTATTTAATTCCGATGCTCTTTCTGTGTTTCATCGCCAATAAGAAGGTCCAAGGGATACAGTAAACCTGATGAGAAGCATCAGAATCTATAACTAGTGTCACAGGAATGGTTCAAAACATAGTCAGTAAGAAGAGTCAGTCTTCTTGTACCTAAGTCGGCATTGTGACTTTTATATTTAATTTCGATGCAATTTCTGTGTTTCATCGTCACTAAGAAGATCAGTGGGATACAGTTATCCTGAAGTTAAGCATCGGAATCTATAACTAGCGTCGCAGGAATGGTTCAAAACATAGTCAGTAAGAAGAGTCAGTCTTCTTGTAGTTAAGTCGGCATTGTGCCTTTTGTATTTAATTCCGATGCAATTTCTGTGTTTCATCGTCAATAAGAAGGTCAGAGGGATACAGTAAACCTGAAGTGGAGCATCGGAATCTATAACTAGTGTCACAGGAATGGTTCGAAACGTAGACAGGTGGAAGAGTCAGTCTTCTTGTACTTAAGTCGGCATTGTGCATTTTGTATTTAATTCCGATGCAATTTCTGTGTTTCATCGTCAATAAGAATGTCCAAGGGATACAGTAAACCTGAAATGAACCATCTGAAGCTATAACTAGTGTCACAGGAATGGTTCATATCATAGACATTAGGAAAAGTCAGTCTACATGTACTTATGTCTCCTTTGTGCGTTTTGTATTTAATTCCGATGCAATTTCTGTGATTCATCATCAATAAGAAGCTCAGACGGATACAGTAAACCTGAAGTGAAGCATCGGAATCTATGACTAGTGTCACAGGAATGGTTCAAACATAGTCAGTAGGAAGAGACAGTCTTCTTGTACTTAAGTCGGCATTGTGCCTTTTGTATTTAATTCCGATGCAATTTCTGTGTTTCATCGTAAATAAGAAGGTCCAAGGGATACAGTAAACCTGGAGTGAAGCATCTGAATCTGTAACTAGTGTCACAGGAATGTTTCAAAGCATAGACAGTAATAAGAGTCAGTCTTATTGTTCTGAAGTCGGCATTGTGCATTATTTATTTAATTCCGATGCAATTTCTACGTTTCATCGTCAATAAGAAGGTCTAAAGGATTGAGTAAACCTTGAGTGAAGCATCGTAATCTATATCTAGTGTCACAGGAATGGTTCAAAACGTAGTCAGTAAGAAGAGTCTGTCTTTTGTACTTAAGACGGCATTGTGCCTTTTGTATTTAATTCCGATGCAATTTCTGTGTTTCATCGTCAATAAGAAGGTCCAAGGGATACAGTAAACGTGAAGTGAAGCATCGAAATCTATAACCAGTGAAACAGGAATGGTTCAAAACATAGACAGAAGAAGAGTCGGTCTTATTGTAGTTAAGTCGGCATTGTGCCTTTTGTATTTAATTCCGATGCAATTTTTGTGTTTCATCGTCAATATGAAGGTCCAAGGGATACAGTAAACCTGGAGTGAAGCATCGGAATCTATAACTAGTGTCACAGGAATGGTTCAAACATAGACAGTAAGATGAGTCAGTCTTGTTGTGCTTAAGTCGGCATTGTGCCTTTTGTATTTAATTCCGATGCTCTTTCTGTGTTTAATCGCCAATAAGAAGGTCCAAGGGATACAGTAAACCTGAAGAGAAGCATCAGAATCTATAACAAGTGTCACAGGAATGGTTCAAAACATAGTCAGTAAGAAGAGTCAGTCTTCTTGTACCTAAATCGGCATTGTGCATTTTGTATTTAATTTCGATGCAATTTCTGTGTTTCATCGCCACTAAGAAGGTCAGAGGGATACAGTTATCCTGAAGTTAAGCATCGGAATCTATAACTAGTGTCGCAGGAATGGTTCAAAGCATAGTCAGTAAGAAGAGTCAGTCTTCTTGTAGTTAAGTCTGCGTAGTGCCTTTTGTATTTAATTCCGATGCAATTTCTGTGTTTCATCGTCAATAAGAAGGTCAGAGGGATACAGTAAACCTGAAGTGAAGCATCGGAATCTATAACTAGTGTCACAGGAATGGTTCATATCATAGACATTAGGAAAAGTCAGTCTACATGTACTTATGTCTCCTTTGTGCCTTTTGTATATAATTCCGATGCAATTTCTGTGATTCATCGTCAATAAGAAGGTCCAAGGGATACAGTAAAGCTGAAGTGAAGCATCGGAATCCATAACTAGTGTCACAGGAATGGTTCAAAACATAGACAGTAAGAAGAGACAGTCTTCTTGTACCTAAGTCGGCATTGTGCCTTTTGTATTTAATTCCGATGCAATTTTTGTGTTTCATCGTCTTTAAGAAGGTCCAAGCGATACAGTAAACCTGGAGTGAAGTATCGGAATCTATAACTAGTGTCACAGGAATGGTTCAAAGCATAGACAGTAAGAAGAGTCTGTCTTCTTGTACTTAAGTCGGCATTGTGCCTTTTCTATTTAATTCCGATCCAATTTCTGTGTTTCATCGTCAGTAAGAAGATGAGAGGGATACAGTAAACCTGAGGTGAAGCGTCGGTATCTATAACTAGAATCACAGGAATGGTTCATAACATAGTCAGTAAGGACAATCAGTCTTCTTGTACTTAAGTCGGCATTGTGCATTTTCTATTTAATTGCGATGCAATTTCTGTGTTTCATCGCCAATAAGAAGGTCCAAGGGATACAGTAAACCTGAAATGAAGCATCGGAATCTATAACTAGTGTCACAGGAATGGTTCAAAACATAGACTGAAGGAAGATTCAGTCTACATGTACTTAAGTCGGTATTGTGCCTTTTGTATTTATTTCCGATGCAATTTCTGTGTTTCATCGTCAATAAGAAGATTAGAGGGATACACTAAACCTGAAGTGAAGCATCGGAATCTATAACTAGTGTCACAGGAATGGTTCAAAACATATCCAGTAAGAAGAGTCAGTCTTGTTGTACTTAGGTCGGCATTGTGCCTTTTGTATTTATTTTCGATGCAATTTCTGTGTTTCATCGTCAATAAGAAGGTCCAAGGGATACAGCAAACCTGAAGTGAAGCATCGGAATCTTTAACTAGTGTCACAGGAATGGTTCAAAACATAGACACTAAGAAGAGTCAGTCTGCTTGTACTTAAGACGGCATTGTGCCTTTTCCAATCAATTCCGATGCAATTTCTGTGTTTCATCGTCAATAAGAAGGTCAGAGGGATACAGTGAACCTGAGGTGAAGCATCGGAATCTATAACTAGTGTCACAGGAATGGATCAAAACATAGTCAGTAAGAAGAGTCAGTCTGCTTGTACTTAAGTTGCGATTGTGGCTTTTGAATTTAATTGCGATGCAAAACCTGTGTTTCATCGTTAATAAGAAGGTCGTAGGGATACAATAAACCTGAAGTGAAGCATCGGAATCTACAACTAGTGTCACAGGAATGGTTCAAATCATAGTCAGTAAGAAGAGTCAGTCTTCTTGTACTTAAGTCGGCATTGTGCCTTTTGTATTTAATTCCGATGCAATTCCTGTGTTCCATCGTCAATAAGAAGGTCAGAGGGATTCAATAAGCCTGAAGTGACGCATCGCAATCTATAACTAGTGTCACAGGAATGGTTCAAAACATATCCAGTGAGAAGAGTCAGTCTTGTTGTACTTAAGTCGGCATTGTGACTTTTGTATTTATTTTCGATGCAATTTCTGTGTTTCATCGTCAATAAGAAGGTCCAAGGGATACAGTAAACCTGAAGTGAAGCATCGGAATCGTTAACTAGTGTCACAGGAATGGTTCAAAACGTAGACATTAAGAAGAGTCAGTCTGCTTGTACTTAAGACGGCATTGTGCCTTTTGTATTTAATACCGATGCAATTTCTGGGTTTCATCGTCAATAATGAGGTCAGAGGGATACAGTGAACCTGAGGTGAATCATCGGAATCTATAACTAGTGTCACAGGAATGGTTCAAAACATAGACAGTAGGAAGAGTCAGTCTTCTTGTACTTAAGTCGGCATTGTGCCTTTTCTATTTAATTCCGATGCAATTTCTCTGTTTCATCGTCAATAAGAAGGTCCAAGGGATACAGTAAACCTGGAGTGAAGCATCGGACACTATAAGTAGTGTCACAGGAACGGTTCAAAACATAGACGATAGAAGAGTCAGCCTTCTTGTACTTAAGTCGGCATTGTTTCTTTTGTATTTAATTCCGATGCAATATCTGTGTTCATCGTCAATAACAAGGTCCAAGGGATACAGTAAACCTGAAGTGAAGCATCGGAATCTGTAACTAGTGTCACAGGTATGGATCAAGATGTAGTCAGTAAGAAGAGTCAGTCTTGTTGTACTTAAGTGGGCATTGTGCCTTTTGTATCTAATTCCGATGCAATTTCTGTGTTTCATCGTCAATGAGAAGGTCCATGGGATACAGTAAACCAGAAGTGAAGCATCGGAATCCATAACTAGTGTCACAGGAATGGTTCAAAACAAAGTCAGTAAGAAGAGTCAGTCTTCTTGTACGTAAGTCGGCATTGTGCCTTTTGTATTTAATTCCGATGAAATTTCTGTGTTTCATCATGAATACGACGGTCCAAGGGCTACGTTAAACCAGAAGTGAAGCATCGCAATCTATAACTAGTGTCACAGGAATGGTTCAAAACATAGTCAGTAAGAAGAGTCATTCTTCTTGTACTTAAGTTGGCATTGTGCCTTTTGTATTTAAATCCGATGCACTATCTGTGTTTCATCGTCATTGAGAATGTCCAAGGGATACAGTAAACCTGAAATGAAGCATCGGAATCTATAACTAGTGTCACAGGAATGGTTCAAAACATAGACAGTAGGAAGATTCAGTCTACATGTACTTAAGTCGGTATTGTGCCTGTTGTATTTATTTCCGATGCAATTTCTGTGTTTCATCGTCAATAAGAAGGTCAGAGGGATACAGTTAACTTGAAGTGAAGCATCGGAATCTATAACTAGTGTCACACGAATGGTTCAAAACATAGTCAGTAAGAAGAGTCAGTCTTCTTGTACTTAAGTCGGCATTGTGCCTTTTGTATTTAATTTCGGTGAAATTTCTGTGTTTCATCGTCAATAAGAAGGTCGAAGATATACAGTAAACCTGAAGTGGAGCATCGGAAACTATAACTAGTGTCACTGGAATGGTTCAAACATAGACAGTAAGAAGAGTCAGTCTTCTTGTACTTAAGACCACATTGTGCCTTTTCTATTTAATTCCGATGCAATTTCAGTGTTTCATCGTCAATAAGAAGGTCAGAGGGATACAGTGGACCTGAGGTGAAGCATCGGAATCTATAACTAGTGTCACAGCAATGGTTCGAAACATAGACAGTAAGAACAGTCAGTCTTCTTGTACTTAAGTCGGCATTGTGCATTTTCTATTTAATTAGGATGCAATTTCTGTGTTTCGTCGCCAATAAGAAGGTCCAAAGGATACAGTAACCCTGAAGTGAAGCATCGGAATCAGTAACTAATGTCACAGGAATGGTTCAAACATAGACAGCAGTAAAGAGTCAGTCTTCTTATACTTAAGTCGGCATTGTGCCTTTTGTATTTAGTTCCGATGCAATTTCTGTGTTTCATCGTCAATAAGAAGGTCCTAGGGATACAGTAAACCTGAAGTGAAGCCTCGGTATCTACAACTAGTGTCACAGGAATGGTTCAAAACATACTCAGTAAGAAGAGCCAGTCATCTTGTACTTAAGTAGGCATTGTGCCTTTTGTATTCAATTCCGATGCAATTTCTGTGTTTCGTCGTCAATAAGAAGGTCCAAGGTATACAGTAAACCTGAAGTGAAGCATCCGTATCTGTAACTAGTGTCACAGGAATGGATCAATACATAGTCAGTAAGAAGAGTCAGTGTTCTTGTACTTAAATCGGCATTGTGCCTTTTGAATTTAATTCCGATGCAATTTCTGTGTTTCATCGTCAATAAGAAGGTCCATGGGATACAGTAAACCAGAAGTGAAGCATCGGAATCCATAACTAGTGTCACAGGAATGGTTCAAAACATAGACAGTAAGAAGAGGCAGTTCTTGTACCTAAGTCGGCATTGTGCCTTTTCTATTTAATTCCGATGCAATTTCGGTGTTTCATCGTCAATAAGAAGGTCCAAGGGATACAGTAAACCTGATGAGAAGCATCAGAATCTATAACTAGTGTCACAGGAATGGTTCAAAACATAGTCAGTAAGAAGAGTCAGTCTTCTTGTACCTAAGTCGGCATTGTGACTTTTATATTTAATTTCGATGCAATTTCTGTGTTTCATCGTCACTAAGAAGATCAGTGGGATACAGTTATCCTGAAGTTAAGCATCGGAATCTATAACTAGAGTCGCAGGAATGGTTCAAAACATAGTCAGTAAGAAGAGTCAGTCTTCTTGTAGTTAAGTCGGCATTGTGCCTTTTGTATTTAATTCCGATGCAATTTCTGTGTTTCATCGTCAATAAGAAGGTCAGAGGGATACAGTAAACCTGAAGTGGAGCATCGGAATCTATAACTAGTGTCACTGGAATGGTTCGAAACGTAGACAGGTGGAAGAGTCAGTCTTCTTGTACTTAAGTCGGCATTGTGCATTTTGTATTTAATTCCGATGCAATTTCTGTGTTTCATCGTCAATAAGAATGTCCAAGGGATACAGTAAACCTCAAATGAACCATCTGAATCTATAACTAGTGTCACAGGAATGGTTCATATCATAGACATTAGGAAAAGTCAGTCTACATGTACTTATGTCTCCTTTGTGCCTTTTGCATTTAATTCCGATGCAATTTCTGTGATTCATCATCAATAAGAAGCTCAGACGGATACAGTAAACCTGAAGTGAAGCATCTGAATCTATGACTAGTGTCACAGGAATGGTTCAAACATAGTCGGTAGGAAGAGACAGTCTTCTTGTACTTAAGTCGGCATTGTGCCTTTTGTATTTAATTCCGATGCAATTTCTGTGTTTCATCGTAAATAAGAGAGTCCAAGGGATACAGTAAACCTGGAGTGAAGCATCTGAATCTGTAACTAGTGTCACAGGAATGGTTCAAAGCATAGACAGTAATAATAGTCAGTCTTATTGTTCTGAAGTCGGCATTGTGCATTATTTATTTAATTCCGATGCAATTTCTGTGTTTCATCGTCAATAAGAAGGTCTAAAGGATTGAGTAAACCTTGAGTGAAGCATCGTAATCTATATCTAGTGTCACAGGAATGGTTCAAAACGTAGTCAGTAAGAAGAGTCTGTCTTTTGTACTTAAGACGGCATTGTGCCTTTTGTATTTAATTCCGATGCAATTTCTGTGTTTCATCGTCAATAAGAAGGTCCAAGGGATACAGTAAACCTGGAGTGAAGCATCGGAATCTATAACTAGTGTCACAGGAATGGCTCAAACATAGACAGTAAGATGAGTCAGTCTTCTTGTGCTTAAGTCGGCATTGTGCCTTTTGTATTTAATTCCGATGCTCTTTCTGTGTTTCATCGCCAATAAGAAGGTCCAAGGGATACAGTAAACCTGAAGAGAAGCATCAGAATCTATAACTAGTGTCACAGGAATGGTTCAAAACATAGTCAGTAAGAAGAGTCAGTCTTCTTGTACCTAAATCGGCATTGTGAATTTTGTATTTAATTTCGATGCAATTTCTGTGTTTCATCGCCACTAAGAAGGTCAGTGGGATACAGTTATCCTGAAGTTAAGCATCGGAATCTATAACTAGTGTCGCAGGAATGGTTCAAAACTTAGTCAGTAAGAAGAGTCAGTCTTCTTGTAGTTAAGTCTGCGTAGTGCCTTTTGTATTTAATTCCGATGCAATTTCTGTGTTTCATCGTCAATAAGAAGGTCAGAGGGATACAGTAAACCTGAAGTGAGGCATCGGAATCTATAACTAGTGTCACAGGAATGGTTCGAAACGTAGACATTTGGAAGAGTCAGTCTTCTTGTACTTAAGTCGCCATTGTGCCTTTTGTATTTAATTCCGATGCAATTTCTGTGTTTCATCGTCAATAAGAATGTCCAAGGGATACAGTAAACCTGAAATGAACCATCGGAATCTATAACTAGTGTCACAGGAATGGTTCATATCATAGACATTAGGAAAAGTCAGTCTACATGTACTTATGTCTCCTTTGTGCCTTTTCTATATAATTCCGATGCAATTTCTGTGATTCATCGTCAATAAGAAGCTCTGAGGGATACAGTAAACCTGAAGTGAAGCATCGGAATCTATAACTAGTGTCACAGGAATGATTCAAAACATAGTCAGTAAAAAGAGTCCGTCTTCTTGTACTTAAGTCGGTATTGTGCCTTCACCTGAGGTGAAGCATCGGAATCTATTACTAGTGTCACAGCAATGGTTCGAAGCATAGACAGTAAGAACAGTCAGTCTTCTTGTACTTAAGTCGGCATTGTGCATTTTCTATTTAATTGGATGCAATTTCTGTGTTTCGTCGCCAATAACAAGGTCCAAAGGATACAGTACCTCTGAAGTGAAGCATCGCAATCTATAACTAATGTCACAGGAATGGTTCAAACATAGACAGCAGTAAAGAGTCAGTCTTCTTATACTTAAGTCGGCATTGTGCCTTTTGTATTTGGTTCCGATGCAATTTCTGTGTTTCATCGTCAATAAGAAGGTCCTAGGGATACAGTACACCTGAAGTGAAGCCTCGGAATCTACAACTAGTGTCCCAGCAATGGTTCGAAACATAGACAGTAAGAACAGTCAGTCTTCTTGTACTTAAGTCGACATTGTGCATTTTCTATTTAATTAGGATGCAATTTCTGTGTTTCGTCGCCAATAAGAAGGTCCAAAGGATACAGTAACCCTGAAGTGTAGCATCGGAATCTATAACCAATGTCACAGGAATGGTTCAAACATAGACAGCAGTAAAGAGTCAGTCTTCTTATACTTAAGTCGGCATTGTGCCTTTTGTATTTAGTTCCGATGCAATTTCTGTGTTTCATCGTCAATAAGAAGGTCCAAGGGATACAGTAAACCTGAAGTGAAGCATCGGAATCCACAACTAGTGTCACAGGAATGGTTCAAAACATAGACAGTAAGAAGAGACAGTCTTCTTGTACCTAAGTCGGCATTGTGCCTTTTGTATTTAATTCCGATGCAATTTTTGTGTTTCATCGTCTTTAAGAAGGTCCAAGCGATAGAGTAAACCTGGAGTGAAGTATCGGAATCTATAACTAGTGTCACAGGAATGGTTCAAAGCATAGACAGTAAGAAGACTCTGTCTTCTTGTACTTAAGTCCGCATTGTGCCTTTTCTATTTAATTCCGATCCAATTTCTGTGTTTCATCGTCAGTAAGAAGGTGAGAGGGATACAGTAAACCTGAGGTGAAGCGTCGGAATCTATAACTAGAATCACAGGAATGGTTCATAACATAGTCAGTAAGGACAATCAGTCTTCTTGTACTTAAGTCGGCATTGTGCATTTTCTATTTAATTGCGATGCAATTTCTGTGTTTCATCGCCAATAAGAAGGTCCAAGGGATACAGTAAACCTGAAATGAAGCATCGGAATCTATAACTAGTGTCACAGGAATGGTTCAAAACATAGACAGAAGGAAGATTCAGTCTACATGTACTTAAGTCGGTATTGTGCCTTTTGTATTTATTTCCGATGCAATTTCTGTGTTTCATCGTCAATAAGAAGATCAGAGGGATACACTAAACCTGAAGTGAAGCATCGGAATCTATAACTAGTGTCACAGGAATGGTTCAAAACATATCCAGTAAGAAGAGTCAGTCTTGTTGTACTTAGGTCGGCATTGTGCCTTTTGTATTTATTTTCGATGCAATTTCTGTGTTTCATCGTCAATAAGAAGGTCCAAGGGATACAGCAAACCTGAAGTGAAGCATCGGAATCTTTAACTAGTGTCACAGGAATGGTTCAAAACATAGACACTAAGAAGAGTCAGTCTGCTTGTACTTAAGACGGCATTGTGCCTTTTCTATTCAATTCCGATGCAATTTCTGTGTTTCATTGTCAATAAGAAGGTAAGAGGGATACAGTGAACCTGAGGTGAAGCATCGGAATCTATAACTAGTGTCACAGGAATGGATCAAAACATAGTCAGTAAGAAGAGTCAGTCTGCTTGTACTTAAGTTGGCATTGTGCCTTTTGAATTTAATTGCGATGCAATACCTGTGTTTCATCGTTAATAAGAAGGTCGTAGGGATACAATAAACCTGAAGTGAAGCATCGAAATCTACAACTAGTGTCACAGGAATGGTTCAAATCATAGTCAGTAAGAAGAGTCAGTCTTCTTGTACTTAAGTCGGCATTGTGCCTTTTGTATTTAATTCCGATGCAATTCCTGTGTTTCATCGTCAATAAGAAGGTCAGAGGGATTCAGTAAGCCTGAAGTGACGCATCGCAATCTATAACTAGTGTCACAGGAATGGTTCAAAACATATCCAGTGAGAGGAGTCAGTCTTGTTGTACTTAAGACGGCATTGTGCCTTTTGTATTTAATACCGATGCAATTTCTGTGTTTCATCGTCAATAATGAGGTCAGAGGGATACAGTGAACCTGAGGTGAAGCATCGGAATCTATAACTAGTGTCACAGGAATGGTTCAAAACATAGACAGTAGGAAGAGTCAGTCTTCTTGTACTTAAGTCGGCATTGTGCCTTTTCTATTTAATTCCGATGCAATTTCTCTGTTTCATCGTCAATAAGAAGGTCCTAGGGATACAGTAAACCTGGAGTGAAGCATCGGACACTATAAGTAGTGTCACAGGAACGGTTCAAAGCATAGACAGTAAGAAGAGTCAGCCTTCTTGTACTTAAGTCGGCATTGTTTCTTTTGTAATTAATTCCGATGCAATATCAGTGTTCATCGTCAATAACAAGGTCCAAGGGATACAGTAAACCTGAAGTGAAGCATCGGAATCTGTAACTAGTGTCACAGGTATGGATCAAGATGTAGTCAGTAAGAAGAGTCAGTCTTGTTGTACTTAAGTCAGCATTGTGCCTTTTGTATCTAATTCCGATGCAATTTCTGTGTTTCATCGTCAATGAGAAGGTCCATGGGATACAGTAAACCAAAAGTGAAGCATCGGAATCCATAACTAGTGTCACAGGAATGGTTCAAAACAAAGTCAGTAAGAAGAGTCAGTCTTCTTGTACGTAAGTCGGCATTGTGCCTTTTGTATTTAATTCCGATGTAATTTCTGTGTTTCATCATCAATACGACGGTCCAAGGGATACGTTAAACCAGAAGTGAAGCATCGCAATCTATAACTAGTTTCACAGGAATGGTTCAAAACATAGTCAGTAAGAAGAGTCATTCTTCTTGTACTTAAGTTACCATTGTGCCTTTTGTATTTAAATCCGATGCACTATCTGTGTTTCATCGTCATTGAGAAGGTCCAAGGGATACAGTAAACCTGAAATGAAGCATCGGAATCTATAACTAGTGTCACAGGAATGGTTCAAAACATAGACAGTAGGAAGATTCAGTCCACATGTACTTAAGTCGGTATTGTGCCTGTTGTATTTATTTCCGATGCAATTTCTGTGTTTCATCGTCAATAAGAAGGTCAGAGGGATACAGCTAACTAGAAGTGAAGCATCGGAATCTATAACTAGTGTCACACGAATGGTTCAAAACATAGTCAGTAAGAAGAGTCAGTCTTCTTGTACTTAAGTCGGCATTGTGCATTTTGTATTTAATTTCGGTGAAATTTCTGTGTTTCATCGTCAATAAGAAGGTCGAAGAGATACAGTAAACCTGAAGTGGAGCATCGGAAACTATAACTAGTGTCACTGGAATGGTTCAAACATAGACAGTAAGAAGAGTCAGTCTTCTTGTACTTAAGACCACATTGTGCCTTTTCTATTTAATTGCGATGCAATTTCAGTGTTTCATCGTCAATAAGAAGGTCAGATGGATACAGTGGACCTGAGGTGAAGCATCGGAATCTATAACTAGTGTCACAGCAATGGTTCGAAACATAGACAGTAAGAACAGTCAGTCTTCTTGTACTTAAGTCGGCATTGTGCATTTTCTATTTAATTAGGATGCAATTTCTGTGTTTCGTCGCCAATAAGAAGGTCCAAAGGATACAGTAACCCAGAAGTGAAGCATCGGAATCAGTAACTAATGTCACAGGAATGGTTCAAACATAGACAGCAGTAAAGAGTCAGTCTTCTTATACTTAAGTCGGCATTGTGCCTTTTGTATTTAGTTCCGATGCAATTTCTGTGTTTCATCGTCAATAAGAAGGTCCTAGGGATACAGTAAACCTGAAGTGAAGCCTCGGTATCTACAACTAGTGTCACAGGAATGGTTCAAAACATACTCAGTAAGAAGAGCCCGTCATCTTGTACTTAAGTAGGCATTGTGCCTTTTGTATTCAATTCAGATGCAATTTCTGTGTTTCATCGTCAATAAGAAGGTCCAACGGATACAGTAAACCTGAAGTGAAGCATCGGAATCTTTAACTAGCGTCACAGGAATGGTTCAAAACATAGACACTAAGAAGAGTCAGTCTGCTTGTACTTAAGACGGCATTGTGCCTTTTCTATTTAATTCCGATGCAATATCTGTGTTTCATCGTTAATAAGAAGGTCAGAGGGATACAATAAACCTGAAGTGAAGCATCGGAATCTGCAACTAGTGTCAAAGGAATGGTTCAAATCATAGTCAGTAAGAAGAGTCAGTCTTCTTGTACTTAAGTCGGCATTGTGCCTTTTGTATTTAATTCCGATGCAATTCCTGTGTTTCATCGTCAATAAGAAGGTCCAAGGGATACAGTAATCCCGAAGTGAAGCATCGGAATCTATAACTAGTGTCACAGGAATGGATCAAGATATAGTCAGTAAGAAGAGGCAGTCTTCTTGTACTTAAGTCGACATTGTGCCTTTTGTATTTAATTCCGATGCAATTTCTGTGTTTCATCGTCAATAAGAAGGTCCAAGGGATACAGTAAAGCTGAAGTGAAGCATCGGAATCCAAAACTAGTGTCACAGGAATGGTTCAAATCATAGTCAGTAAGAAGGGTAAGTCTTCTTAAGTCGGCATTGTGCCATTTGTATTTAATTCCGATGCAATTTCTGTGTTTCATCGTCAATAAGAAGGTCAGAGGGATACGGTAAGCCTGAAGTGAAGCATCGCAATCTATAACTAGTGTCACAGGAATGGTTCAAAACATATCCAGTGAGAAGAGTCAGTCTTGTTGTACTTAAGTCGGCATTGTGCCTTTTGTATTTATTTTCGATGCAATTTCTGTGTTTCATCGTCAATAAGAAGGTCCAAGGGATACAGTAAACCTGAAGCGAAGCATCGGAATCTATAACTAGTGTCACAGGAATGGTTCAAACATAGTCAGTAAGAAGAATCAGTCTTCTAGTACTTTAGTCGGTATTGGGCCTTTTCTATTTAATTCCGATGCAATTTCTGTGTTTCATCGTCAAAAAGAAGGTCAGAGTGATTCAGTAAAAATGACGTGAAGCATCGGAATCCATAACTAGTGTCACAGGAATGGTCCAAAACATAGACAGTAAGAAGAGTCAGCCTTCTTGTACTTCAGTCGGCATTGTGCCTTTTCTATTTAATTCCGATGCAATTTCTGTGCTTCACCGTCAATAAGAGGGTCAGACGGTTACAGTGAACATGAAGAGATGCAACGGAATCTATAACTAGTGTCACCGGAATGGTTCAAAACATAGTCAGTAAGAAGAGTCAGTCTACTTGTCCTTAAGTCGGCATTGTGCCTTTTGTATTTAATTCCGATGCAATTTCTGTGTTTCATCGTCAATAAGAAGGTCCAAGGGATACAGTAAACCTGAAGTGATGCATCGGAATCTATAACTAGTGTCACAGGAACGGTTCAAAGCAGTCAGTAAGATGAGTCAGTCATCTTGTACTTAAGTCGGCATTGTGCCTTTTGTATTTAATTCCGATGCAATTTCTGTGTTTCATCGTCAATAAGAATGTCCAAGGGATACAGTAAACCTGAGGTGAAGCATCGGAATCTGTAACTAGCGTCACAGGAATGGTTCAAAGCATAGACACTAAGATGAGTCAGTCTGCTTGTACTGAAGTCGGCATTGTGCCTTTTCTATTTAATTCCGATGCAATTTCTGTGCTTCATCGTCAATAAGAAGGTTAGAGGGATACAGTGAACCTGAGGTGAAGCATCGGAATCTATATCTAGTGTCATAGAAATGGTTCAAAACATAGACAGTAAGAAGAGTCTGTCTTCTTGTACTTAAGTAGGCATTGTGCCTTTTCTATTTAATTCCGATGCAATTTCTGTGTTTCGTCGCCAATAAGAAGGTCCTAAGGATACAGTAAACCTGAAGTGAAGCATCGGAATCTGAACTAGTGTCACAGGAATGGTTCAAAGCATAGTCAGTAAGAAGACTCAGTCTTCTTGTACCTAAGTAGGCATTGTACCTTTTGTATTTAATTCCGATGCAATTTCTGTGTTTCATCGTCAATAAGAAGGTCCAAGGGATACAGTAAACCTGAAGTGAAGCATCGGAATCAATAACTAGTGTCACAGGAATGGATCAAGATTTGGTCAGTAAGAAGAGTCAGTCTTCTTGTACCTAAGTCGGCATTGTGCATTTTCTATTTAATTCAGATGCAATTTCTGTGTTTCATCGTCAAAAAGAAGGTCAGAGGGATACAGTAAACCAGAAGTGAAGCATCGGAATTTATGACTAGCGTCACAGGAACGGTTCAAAGCAGTCAGTAAGAAGAGTCAGTCTTCTTGTACTTAAGTCGGCATTGTGCGTATTCTATTTAATTCAGATGCAATTTCTGTGTTTCATCGCCAAAAAGAAGGTCAGAGGGATACAGTAAACCTGAAGTGAAGCATCGGAATCTATAACTAGTGTCACAGAAATGGTTCAAAGAATAGACAGTAGGAAGAGTCTGTCTTCTTGTACTTAAGTGGGCATTGTGACTTTTGTATTTAATTCCGATGCACTATCTGTGTTTCATTAAGAAGGTCGAAGCTATACAGTAAACCTGAAATGAAGCATCGGAATCTATAACTAGTGTCACAGGAATGGTTCAAATCATAGACAGTAGGAGGATTCAGTCTACATGTACTAAAGTCGGTATTGTGCCTTTTGTATTTTTTTCCGATGCAATTTCTGTGTTTCATCGTCAATACGAAGGTCAGAGGGATACAGTTAACCTGAAGTGAAGCATCGGAATCTTCAACTAGTGTCAAAGGTTTGGTTCAAAACATAATCAGTAAGATGAGTCAGTCTTCTTGTACTTAAGTCGACAATGTGCCTTCTGTATTTAATTTCGATGCAATTTCTGTGTTTCATCGTCAATAAGAATGTCCAAGAGATACAGTAAACATGAAGTGGAGCATCGGAATCTATAACTAGTGTCACAGGAATGGTTCAAACATAGACAGTAAGAAGAGTCAGTCTTCTTGTACTTAAGTCGGCATTGTGCCTATTCTATTTAATTCCGATGCAATTTCTGTGTTTCATCGTCAATAAGAGGGTCAGAGGGATACAGTAAACCTGAAGTGAAGCATCGGAATCTATAACTAGTGTCTCAGGAATGGTTCAAATCATAGACCGTAGGAAGAGTCAGTCTTCTTGTACTTAAGTCCGCATTGGGCTTTTTCTATTTAATTCCGATGCAATTTCTGTGTTTCGTCGCCAATAAGAAGACCCAAAGGATACAGTAACCCTGAAGTGAAGCTTCGGAATCCATAACTAATGTCACAGGAATGGTTCAAATCATAGACAGTGGGAAGAGTCAGTCCTCTTATACTTAAGTAGGTATTGTACCTTTTGTATTTAATTCCGATGCAATTTCTGTGTTTCATCGTCAATAAGAAGGTCCAAGGGATACAGTAAACCTGAAGTGACGCATCGGATTCTATAACTAGTGTCACAGGAATGGATCAAGATATAGTCAGTAAGAAGAGTCAGTCTTCTTGTACTTAAGTCGGCATTGTGCCTTTTCTATTTAATTCCGATGCAATTTCTGTGTTTCATCGTCAATAAGAAGGTCCACGGGATACAGTAAACCTGAAATGAAGCATTGGAATTTATAACTAGTGTCACAGGAATGGTTCAAAGCATAGTCTGTAAGAAGTGTCAGTCTTCTTGTACTTAAGTAGGCATTGTACCTTTTGTATTTAATTCCGATGCAATTTCTATGTTTCATCGTCAATAAGAAGGTCCAAGGGATACAGTAAACCTCAAGTGAAGCATCGGAATCAATAACTAGTGTCACAGGAATGGATCAAGATATGGTCAGTAAGAAGAGTCAGTCTTCTTGTACCTAAGTCGGCATTGTGCGTTTTCTATTTAATTCAGATGCAATTTCTGTGTTTCATCGTCAAAAAGAAGGTCAGAGGGATACAGTAAACCTGAAGTGAAGCATCGGAATTTATGACTAGCGTCACAGGAATGGTTCAAAGCTGTCAGTAAGAAGAGTCAGTCTTCTTGTACTTAAGTCGGCATTGTGTCTTTTGTATTTAATTCCGATGCAATTTCTGTGTTTCATCGTCAATAAGAAGGTCCACGGGATACAGTAAACCTGAAGTGAAGCATCGGAATCAATAACTAGTGTCACAGGAATGGATCAAGATATGGTCAGTAAGAAGAGTCAGTCTTCTTGTACCTAAGTCGGCATTGTGCGTTTTCTATTTAATTCAGATGCAATTTCTGTGTTTCATCGTCAAAAAGAAGGTCAGAGGGATACAGTAAACCTGAAATGAAGCATCGGAATCTATAACTAGTGTCACAGGTATGGTTCAAAGCATAGACAGTAGGAGGAGTCAGTCTTCTTGTACTTAAGTTGGCATTGTGACTTTTGTATTTAATTCTGATGAACTATCTGTGTTTCATCGTCATTAAGAAGGTCGAAGCTATACAGTAAACCTGAAATGAAGCATCGGAATCTATAACTAGTGTCACAGGAATGGTTCAAAACATGGACAGTAGGAAGATTCAGTCCACATGTACTAATGTTGGTATTGTGCCTTTTGTATTTATTTCCGATGCAATTTCTGTGTTTCATCGTCAATAAGAAGGTCAGAGGGATACAGTTAACCTGAAGTGAAGCATCGGAATCTTCAACTAGTGTCACAGGGTTGGTTCAAAACATAGTCAGTAAGAAGAGTCAGTCTTCTTGTACTTAAGTCGGCATTTTGCCTATTCTATTTAATTCCGATGCAGTTTCTGTGTTTCATCGTCAATAAGAGGGTCAGAGGGATACAGTAAACCTGAAGTGAAGCATCGGAATCTATAACTAGTGTCACAGGAATCGTTCAAATCATAGACCGTAGGAAGAGTCAGTCTTCTTGTACTTAAGTCCTCGTTGGGATTTTTCTATTTAATTCCGATGCAATTTCTGTGTTTCGTCGCCAATAAGAAGACCCAAAGGATACAGTAACCCTGAAGTGAAGCATCGGAATCCATAACTAATGTCACAGGAATGGTTCAAATCATAGACAGTAGGAAGAGTCAGTCTTCTTATACTTAAGTCGGCATTGTGCCTTTTGTATTTAGTTCCGATGCAATTTCTGTGGTTCATCGTCAATTAGAAGGTCTTAGGGATACAGTAAACCTGAAGTGAAGCATCGGAATCTACAACTAGTGTCACAGGAATGGTTCAAAGCATAGTCTGTAAGAAGTGTCAGTCTTCTTGTACTTAAGTAGGCATTGTACCTTTTGTATTTAATTCCGATGCAATTTCTATGTTTCATCGTCAATAAGAAGGTCCAAGGGATACAGTAAACCTGAAGTGAAGCATCGGAATCAATAACTAGTGTCACAGGAATGGATCAAGATATGGTCAGTAAGAAGAGTCAGTCTTCTTGTACCTAAGTCGGCATTGTGCGTTTTCTATTTAATTCAGATGCAATTTCTGTGTTTCATCGTCAAAAAGAAGGTCAGAGGGATACAGTAAACCTGAAGTGAAGCATCGGAATTTATGACTAGCGTCACAGGAATGGTTCAAACATAGACAGTAAGAAGAGTCAGTCTTCTTGTACTTAAGTCGGCATTGTGCCTATTCTATTTAATTCCGATGCAATTTCTGTGTTTCATCGTCAATAAGAGGGTCAGAGGGATACAGTAAACCTGAAGTGAAGCATCGGAATCTATAACTAGTGTCTCAGGAATGGTTCAAATCATAGACCGTAGGAAGAGTCAGTCTTCTTGTACTTAAGTCCGCAATGGGCTTTTTCTATTTAATTCCGATGCAATTTCTGTGTTTCGTCGCCAATAAGAAGACCCAAAGGATACAGTAACCCTGAAGTGAAGCATCGGAATCCATAACTAATGTCACAGGAATGGTTCAAATCATAGACAGTGGGAAGAGTCAGTCCTCTTATACTTAAGTAGGTATTGTACCTTTTGTATTTAATTCCGATGCAATTTCTGTGTTTCATCGTCAATAAGAAGGTCCAAGGGATACAGTAAACCTGAAGTGACGCATCGGATTCTATAACTAGTGTCACAGGAATGGATCAAGATATAGTCAGTAAGAAGAGTCAGTCTTCTTGTACTTAAGTCGGCATTGTGCCTTTTCTATTTAATTCCGATGCAATTTCTGTGTTTCATCGTCAATAAGAAGGTCCACGGGATACAGTAAACCTGAAATGAAGCATTGGAATTTATAACTAGTGTCACAGGAATGGTTCAAAGCATAGTCTGTAAGAAGTGTCAGTCTTCTTGTACTTAAGTAGGCATTGTACCTTTTGTATTTAATTCCGATGCAATTTCTATGTTTCATCGTCAATAAGAAGGTCGAAGGGATACAGTAAACCTCAAGTGAAGCATCGGAATCAATAACTAGTGTCACAGGAATGGATCAAGATATGGTCAGTAAGAAGAGTCAGTCTTCTTGTACCTAAGTCGGCATTGTGCGTTTTCTATTTAATTCAGATGCAATTTCTGTGTTTCATCGTCAAAAAGAAGGTCAGAGGGATACAGTAAACCTGAAGTGAAGCATCGGAATTTATGACTAGCGTCACAGGAATGGTTCAAAGCTGTCAGTAAGAAGAGTCAGTCTTCTTGTACTTAAGTCGGCATTGTGTCTTTTGTATTTAATTCCGATGCAATTTCTGTGTTTCATCGTGAATAAGAAGGTCCACGGGATACAGTAAACCTGAAGTGAAGCATCGGAATCAATAACTAGTGTCACAGGAATGGATCAAGATATGGTCAGTAAGAAGAGTCAGTCTTCTTGTACCTAAGTCGGCATTGTGCGTTTTCTATTTAATTCAGATGCAATTTCTGTGTTTCATCGTCAAAAAGAAGGTCAGAGGGATACAGTAAACCTGAAATGAAGCATCGGAATCTATAACTAGTGTCACAGGTATGGTTCAAAGCATAGACAGTAGGAAGAGTCAGTCTTCTTGTACTTAAGTTGGCATTGTGACTTTTGTATTTAATTCTGATGAACTATCTGTGTTTCATCGTCATTAAGAAGGTCGAAGCTATACAGTAAACCTGAAATGAAGCATCGGAATCTATAACTAGTGTCACAGGAATGGTTCAAAACATGGACAGTAGGAAGATACAGTCCACATGTACTAATGTTGGTATTGTGCCTTTTGTATTTATTTCCGATGCAATTTCTGTGTTTCATCGTCAATAAGAAGGTCAGAGGGATACAGTTAACCTGAAGTGAAGCATCGGAATCTTCAACTAGTGTCACAGGGTTGGTTCAAAACATAGTCAGTAAGAAGAGTCAGTCTTCTTGTACTTAAGTCGGCAATGTGCCTTTTGGATTTAATTTCGATGCAATTTCTGCGTTTCATCGTCAATAAGAATGTCCAAGAGATACAGTAAACCTGAAGTGGAGCATCGGAATCTATAACTAGTGTCACAGGAATGGTTCAAACATAGATAGTAAGAAGAGTCAGTCTTCTTGTACTTAAGTCGGCATTTTGCCTATTCTATTTAATTCCGATGCAGTTTCTGTGTTTCATCGTCAATAAGAGGGTCAGAGGGATACAGTAAACCTGAAGTGAAGCATCGGAATCTATAACTAGTGTCACAGGAATCGTTCAAATCATAGACCGTAGGAAGAGTCAGTCTTCTTGTACTTAAGTCCTCGTTGGGATTTTTCTATTTAATTCCGATGCAATTTCTGTGTTTCGTCGCCAATAAGAAGACCCAAAGGATACAGTAACCCTGAAGTGAAGCATCGGAATCCATAACTAATGTCACAGGAATGGTTCAAATCATAGACAGTAGGAAGAGTCAGTCTTCTTATACTTAAGTCGGCATTGTGCCTTTTGTATTTAGTTCCGACGCAATTTCTGTGGTTCATCGTCAATTAGAAGGTCTTAGGGATACAGTAAACCAGAAGTGAAGCATCGGAATCTACAACTAGTGTCACAGGAATGGTTCAAAGCATAGTCTGTAAGAAGTGTCAGTCTTCTTGTACTTAAGTAGGCATTGTACCTTTTGTATTTAATTCCGATGCAATTTCTATGTTTCATCGTCAATAAGAAGGTCCAAGGGATACAGTAAACCTGAAGTGAAGCATCGGAATCAATAACTAGTGTCACAGGAATGGATCAAGATATGGTCAGTAAGAAGAGTCAGTCTTCTTGTACCTAAGTCGGCATTGTGCGTTTTCTATTTAATTCAGATGCAATTTCTGTGTTTCATCGTCAAAAAGAAGGTCAGAGGGATACAGTAAACCTGAAGTGAAGCATCGGAATTTATGACTAGCGTCACAGGAATGGTTCAAAGCAGTCAGTAAGAAGAGTCAGTCTTCTTGTACTTAAGTCGGCATTGTGTCTTTTGTATTTAATTCCGATGCAATTTCTGTGTTTCATCGTCAATAAGAAGGTCCATGGGATACAGTAAACCTGAAGTGAAGCATCGGAATCAATAACTAGTGTCACAGGAATGGATCAAGTTATGGTCAGTAGGAAGAGTCAGTCTTCTTGTACCTAAGTCGGCATTGTGCGTTTTCTATTTAATTCCGATGCAATTTCTATGTTTCATCGTCAATAAGAAGGTCCAAGGGATACAGTAAACCTGAAGTGAAGCATCGGAATCAATAACTAGTGTCACAGGATGGATCAAAATATGGTCAGTAAGAAGAGTCAGTCTTCTGATACTTAAGTCGGCATTGTGCCTTTTGTATTTAGTTCCGATGCAATTTCTGTGGTTTATCGTCAATAAGAAGGTCCTAGGGATACAGTAAACCTGAAGTGAAGCATCGGAATCTACAACTAGTGTCACAGGAATGGTTCAAAGCATAGTCAGTAAGAAGTGTCAGTCTTCTTGTACTTAAGTAGGCATTGTACCTTTTGTATTTAATTCCGATGCAATTTCTGTGTTTCATCGTCAATAAGAAGGTCCAAGGGATACAGTAAACCTGAAGTGAAGCATCGGAATCAATAACTAGTGTCACAGGAATGGATCAAGATATGGTCAGTAAGAAGAGTCAGTCTTTCTGTACCTAAGTCGGCATTGTGCGTTTTCTATTTAATTCCGATGCAATTTCTGTGTTTCATCGTCAAAAAGAAGGTCATAGGGATACAGTAAACCTGAAGTGAAGCATCGGAATCCATAACTAGTGTCTCAGGTATGGTTCAAAACATAGTCAGTAAGAAGAGTCAGTGTTCTTGTACTTAAGTCGGCATTGTGCCTTTTGTATTTAATTCCGATGCAATTTCTGTGTTTCATCGTCAAAAAGAAGGTCAGAGGGATACAGTAAACCTGAAGTGAAGCATCGGAATCTATAACTAGTGTCACAGGAATGGTTCAAAGCATAGACAGTAGGAAGAGTCAGTCTTCTTGTACTTAAGTTGGCATTGTGACTTTTGTATTTAATTCCGATGCACTATCTGTGTTTCATCGTCATTAAGAAGGTCGAAGCTATACAGTAAACCTGAAATGAAGCATCGGAATCTATAACTAGTGTCACAGGAATGGTTCAAAACATGGACAGTAGGAAGATTCAGTCTACATGTACTAAAGTCGGTATTGTGCCTTTTGTATTTATTTCCGATGCAATATCTGTGTTTCATCGTCAATAAGAAGGTCAGAGGGATACAGTTAACCTGAAGTGAAGCATCGGAATCTTCAACTAGTGTCACAGGGTTGGTTCAAAACATAGTCAGTAAGAAGAGTCAGTCTTCTTGTACTTAAGTCGGCAATGTGCCTTTTGTATTTAATTTCGATGCAATTTCTGCGTTTCATCGTCAATAAGAATGTCCAAGAGATGCAGTAAACCTGAAGTGGAGCATCGGAATCTATAACTAGTGTCACAGGAATGGTTCAAACATAGATAGTAAGAAAAGTCAGTCTTCTTGTACTTAAGTCGGCATTTTGCCTATTCTATTTAATTCCGATGCAATTTCTGTGTTTCATCGTCAATAAGTGGGTCAGAGGGATACAGTAAACCTGAAGTGAAGCATCGGAATCTACAACTAGTGTCACAGGAATGGTTCAAATCATAGACAGTAGGAAGAGTCAGTCTTCTTGTACTTAAGTTGGCATTGTGACTTTTGTACTTAATTCCGATGCACTGTCTGTGTTTCATCGTCATTAAGAAGGTCCAAGGGATACAGTAAACCTGAAATGAAGCATCGGAATCTATAACTAGTGTCACTGGAATGGTTCAAAACATAGACAGTAAGAAGAGTCAGGCTTCTTGTACTTAAGTCGGCATTGTGCCTTTTCTATTTAATTCCGATGCAATTTCTGTGTTTCACCGTCAATAAGAGTGTCAGAGGGATACAGTGGACATGAAGTGAAGCATCGGAATCTATAACTAGTGTCACCGGAATGGTTCAAAACATAGTCAGTATGAAGTGTCAGTCTTTATGTCCTTAAGTCGGCATTGTGCCTTTTGTATTTAATTCCGATGCATTTTCTGTGTTTCATCGTCAATAAGAAGGTCAGAGGGATACAGTCAACCTGAAGTGAAGCATCGGAATCAATAACTAGTGTCACAGGAATGGTTCTAAGCAGTCAGTAAGAAGAGTCAGTCTTCTTGTACTTAAGTCGGCATTGTGCCTTTTGTATTTCATTCCGATGCAATTTCTGTGTTTCATCGTCAATAAGAAGGTCCAAGGGATACAGTAAACCTGAAGTGAAGCATCGTAATCTGTAACTATCGTCACAGGAATGGTTCAAATCATAGACACTAAGAAGAGTCAGTCTTCTTGTACTTAAGTCGGCATTGTGCGTTTTCAATTTAATTCCGATGCAATTTCTGTGATTCATCGTCAATAAGAAGGTCAGAGGGATACAGTGAACCTGAGGTGACGCACCGGAATCTATAACTAGTGTCATTGGAATGGTTCAAAACATAGGGAGTAGGAAGAGTCAGTCTTCTTGTACTTATGTAGGAATTGTGCCTTTTCTATTTATTTCCGATGCAATTTCTGTGTTTCGTCGAGAATACGAAGTTCCAAAGGATACAGTAACCCTGAATTGAAGCATCGGAATCCATAACTAATGTCACAGTAATGGTTCTAAACATAGACAGTGGGAAGAGTCAGTCTTCTTATACTTAAGTCGGCATTGTGCCTTTTGTATTTAGTTCCGATGAAATTTCTGTGTTTCATCGTCAATAAGAAGGTCCTAGGGATACAGTGAACCTGAAAAGAAGCATCGGAATCTACAACTAGTGTCACAGGAATGGTTCAAAGCATACTCAGTAAGAAGAGTCAGTCTTCTTGTACTTCAGTAGGCATTGTACCTTTTGTATTTAATGCCGATGCAATCTCTGTGTTTCATCGTCAATAAGAAGGTCCAAGGGATACAGTAAACCTGAAGTGAAGCATCGGAATCTATAACTAGTGTCAAAGGGATGGATCAAGATATAGTCAGTAGGAAGAGTCTGTCTTCTTGTACTTAAGTCGGCATTGTGCCTTTTCTATTTAATTCAGATGCAATTTCTGTGTTTCATCGTCAAAAAGAAGGTCAGAGGGATACAGTAAACCTGAAGTGAAGCATCGGAATCTATAACTAGTGTCACAGGAATGGTTCAAAACATAGTCAGTAAGAAGAGTCAGTCTTCTTGTACTTAAGTCGGCATTGTGCCTTTTGTATTTAATTTCGATGCAATTTCTGTGTTTCATCGTCAATAAGAAGGTCCAAGAGATACAGTAAACCTGAAGTGGAGCATCGGAATCTATAACTAGTGTCACAGGAAAGGTTCAAAGCATAGATAGTAAGAAGAGTCAGTCTTCTTGTACTTAAGCCGGCATTGTGCCTTTTCTATTTAATTCCGATGCAATTTCTGTGTTTCATCGTCAATAAGAGGGTTAGAGGGATACAGTGAGCATGAAGTGAAGCATCGGAATCTATAACTAGTGTCACTGGAATGGTTCAAAGCATAGTAAGTAAGAAGAGTTAGTCATCTTGTCCTTAAGTCGGCATTGTGCCTTTTGTATTTAATTCCGATGCAATTTCTGTGTTTCATCGTTAATAAGAAGGTCCAAGGGATACACTAAAAATGAAGTGAAGCATCGGAATCCATAACTAGTGTCACAGCAATGGTTCAAAACATAGTCAGTAACAAGAGTCAGTCTTCATGTGCCTAAGTCGGCATTGTGCCTTTTCTATTTAATTCCGTTGCAATTTCGGTGTTTCATCGTCATTAAGAAGGTCCAAGAGAAAAAGTATACCTGGTGTGAAGCATCGGAATCTATAACTAGTGTCACAGGAATGGTTCAAAACATAGACAGTAAGAAGAGTCAGTCTTCTTGCACTTAAGTCGGCATTGTGCTTTTTGCGTTTAATTCCGATGCATTTTCTGTGTTTCATCGTCAATAAGAAGGTCAGAGGGATACAGTAAACCTGAAGTGATGCATCGGAGTCTATAACTAGTGACACAGGAATGGTTCAAAACATAGGCAGTAAGAAGATTCAGTCTTCTTGTCCTTAAGTCGGCATTGTGCCTTTTGTATTTAATTCCGATGCAATTTCTGTGTTTCATCGTCAATAAGAAGGTCCAAGGTACAGAGTAAACCTGGAGTAAAGCATCGGAATCTATAACTAGTGTCACAGGAATGGTTCAAATCATAGACAGTAAGAAGAGTCAGCCATCTTGTACTTAAGTCTTCATTGTGCCTTTTGTATTTAATTCCGATGCAATTTCTGTGATTCATCGTCACTAAGAAGGTCCAAGGGATACAGTAAACCTGAAGTGAAGCATCCGAATCTACAACTAGTGTCACAGGAGTGGTTTTAAAACATAGTCAGTAAGAAGACTCAGTCTTCATATACTTAAGTCAGCATTGTGCCTTTTGTATTTAATTCCGATGCAATTTCATTGATTAGTCGTCAATAAGAAGGTCCAAGGGAAACAGTAAACATGAAGTGAAGCATCGGAGTCTATAACTAGTGTCATTGGAATGGTTCAAACATAGACAGTAGGAAGAGTCAGTCTTCTTGTACTTAAGTCGGCATTGCGCCTTTTGTATTTAATTCCGAGGCAATATCGGTGTTTAATCGTCAATAAGAAGGTCCAAGGGATACAGTAAACCTGAAGTGAAGCATCGGAATCCATAACTAGTGTCACACGAATGGTTCAAAACATAGGCAGTAAGAAGATTCAGTCTTCTTGTACTTACGTCGGCATTGTGCCTTTTGTATTTAGTTTCGATGCAATTTCTGTGTTTCATCGTCAATAATGAGGTCCAAGGTATACAGTAAACCTGGAGAGAGGCATCGGAAACTATAACTAGTGTCACACGAATGGTTCAAAGCATAGACAGTAAGAAGAGTCAGCTTTCTTGCACTTAAGTCGGCATTGTGCCTTTTGTATTTAATTCCGATGCAGTTTCTGTGTTTCATAGTCAATAAGAAGGTCGCAGGGATACAGTAAACCTGAAGTGAAGCATCGGAATCTATAACTAGTGTCACAGGAATGGTTCAAAACAGTCAGAAAGAAGAGTCAGTCTTCTTGTAGTTAAGTCGGCATTGTGCCTTTTGTATTTAATTCCGATGCAATTTCTGTGTTTCATCGTCAATAAGAAGGTCCAAGGGATAAAGTAAACCTGAAGTGTAGCATCGGAATCTGTAACTAGCGTCACAGGAATGGTTCAAATCATAGACACCAAGAAGAGTCAGTCTGCTTGTACTTAAGACGGCATTGTGCCTTTTCTATATAATTCCGATGCAATTTCTGTGTTTCATCGTCAATAAGAAGGTCAGAGGGATTCAGTGAACCTGAGGTGAAGCATCGGAACCTATTACTAGTGTCACAGGAATGGTTCAAAACATAGACAGTAAGAAGATACAGTCTTCTTGTACTTAAGTCGGCATTGTGCCTTTTCTAAGTAATTCCGATGAAATTTCTGTGTTTCGTCGCCAATAAGAAGGTCCAAAGGATACAGTAAACCTGAAGTGAAGCATTGGAATCCATAAATAATGTCACAGGAATGGTTCAAAACATAGACAGTAGGAAGAGTCAGTCATCTTATACATAAGTCGGCATTGCTTTTTGTATTTAGTTCCGATGCAATTTCTGTGTTTCATCGTCAATAAGAAGGTCCTAGGGATGCAGTAAACCTGAAGTGAAGCATGGAAATATATAACTAGTGTCACAGGAATGTTTCAAAACACAGTCAGTAAGAAGAGTCAGTCTTCTTGTACTTAAGTAGGCATTGTCCCTTTTGTATTTAATTCCGATGCAATTGCTGTGTTTCATCGTCAATAAGAAGGTCCAAGGGATACAGTAAACCTGAAGTGAAGCATCGGAATCTATAACTAGTGTCACAGGAATGGATCAAGATATAGTCAGTAAGAAGAGTCAGTCTTCCTGTACTTAAGTCGGCATTGTGCCTTTTCTATTTTATTCCGATGCAATTTCTGTGTTTCATCGTCAAAAAGAAGGTCAGAGGGATACAGTAAACCTGAAGTGAAGCATCGGAATCTATAACTAGTTACACAGGAATGGTTCAAAACATAGACAATAGGAAGAGTCAGTCTTCTTGTACTTAAGTTGGCATTGTGCCTTTTGTACTTAATTCCGATGCACTATCTGTGTTTCATCGTCATTAAGAAGGTCCAAGGGATACAGTAAACCTGATATGAAGCATCGGAATCTATAACTAGTGTCACGGGAATGGTTCTTAACTTAGACAGTAGGAGGATTTAGTCTACATGTACTTCAGTCCGTATTGTGCCTTTTGTATTTATTTCCGATGCAATTTATGTGTTTCATCATCAATAAGAAGGTCAGAGGGATACAGTAAACCTGAAGTGAAGCATCGGAATCTATAACTAGTGTCACAGGAATGGTTCAAAGCATAGTCGGTAAGAAGAGTCAGTCTTCTTGTACTTAAGTCGGCATTGTGCCTTTTGTATTTAATTCCGATGCAACTTCTTTGTTTCATCGTCAATAAGAAGGTCCAAGAGATACAGTAAACCTGAAGTGGAGCATCGGAATCTATAACTAGTGTCACCGGAATGGTTCAAAACATAGACAGTAAGGAGAGTCAGTCTTCTTGTACTTAAGTCGGCATTGTGCCCTTTTCAATTTAATTCCGATGCAATTACTGTGTTTAATCGACAATAAGAAGGTCAGAGGGATACAGTAAACCTGAAGAGAAGCATCGGAATCTCCAAATAGTGTCACAGGAATGGTTCAACACATAGTCAGTAAGAAGAGTCAGTCTTCTTGTACTTAAGTCGGCATTGTGCCTTTTGTATTTAATTCCGATGCAATTTCTGTGTTTCATCGTCAATAAGAAGGTCCAAGGGATACAGTAAACCTGAAGTGAAGCATCGGAATCTGTAACTAGCGTCACAGGAATGGTTCAAAACATAGACACTAAGAAGAGTCAGTCTGCTTGTACTTAAGACGGCATTGTGCCTCTTCTATTTAATTCCGATGCAATTTCTGTGTTTCATCGTCAATAAGAAGGTCAGAGGGATACAGTGAAACTGAGGTGAAGCATCGGAACCTATAACTAGTGTCACAGGAATGGTTCAAAACATAGACAGTTGGAAGAGTCGGTCTTCTTGTACTTAAGTCGGCATTGTGCCTTTTCTATTTAATTCCGATGCAATTTCTGTGTTTCATTGTTAATAAGAAGGTCAGAGGGATACAGTAAACCTGAAGTGAAGCCTCGGAATCCATAACAAGTGTCACAGGAATGGTTCAAAACATAGACAGTAGGAAGAGGCAGTCTTCTTGAACATAAGTCGGCATTGTGCCTTTTGTATTTAATTTCGATGCAATTTCTGTGTTTCATCGTCAATAAGAAGGTCCAAGAGATACAGTAAACCTGAAGTGGAGCATCGGAATCTATAACTAGTGTCACAGGAAAGGTTCAAAACATAGATAGTAAGAAGAGTCAGTCTTCTTGCACTTAAGTTGGCATTGTGCTTTTTGCATTTAATTCCGATGCATTTTCTGTGTTTCATCGTCAATAAGAACGTCAGAGGGATACAGTAAACCTGAAGTGATGCATCGGAGTCTATAACTAGTGACACAGGAATGGTTCAAAACATAGGCAGTAAGAAGTTTCAGTCTTCTTGTCCTTAAGTCGGCATTGTGCCTTTTGTATTTAATTCCGATGCAATTTCTGTGATTCATCGTCACTAAGAAGGTCCAAGGGATACAGTAAACCTGAAGTGAAGCATCGAAATCTACAACTAGTGTCACAGGAGTGGTTAAAAACATAGTCAGTAAGAAGAGTCAGTCTTCATATACTTAAGTCGGCATTGTGCCCTTTGTATTAAATTCCGATGCAATTTCATTGATTAGTCGTCAATAAGAAGGTCCAAGGGAAACAGTAAACATGAAGTGAAGCATTGGAGTCTATAACTAGTGTCAATGGAATGGTTCAAACATAGACAGTAGGAAGAGTCAGTCTTCTTGTACTTAAGTCGGCATTGTGCCTTTTGTATTTAATTCCGAGGCAATATCGGTGTTTAATCGTCAATAAGAAGGTCCAAGGGATACAGTAAACCTGAAGTGAAGCATCGGAATCCATAACTAGTGTCACACGAATGGTTCAAAACATAGGCAGTAAGAAGATTCAGTCTTCTTGTACTTACGTCGGCATTGTGCCTTTTGTATTTAGTTTTGATGCAATTTCTGTGTTTCATCGTCAATAAGAAGGTCCAAGAGATACAGTAAACCTGAAGTGGAGCATCGGAATCTATAACTAGTGTCACCGGAGGGGTCAAAACATAGACAGTAAGGAGAGTCAGTCTTCTTGTACTTAAGTCGGCATTGTGCCCTTTTCAATTTAATTCCGATGCAATTACTGTGTTTAATCGACAATAAGAAGGTCAGAGGGATACAGTAAACCTGAAGAGAAGCATCGGAATCTCCAAATAGTGTCACAGGAATGGTTCAACACATAGTCAGTAAGAAGAGTCAGTCTTCTTGTACTTAAGTCGGCATTGTGCCTTTTGTATTTAATTCCGATGCAATTTCTGTGTTTCATCGTCAATAAGAAGGTCCAAGGGATACAGTAAACCTGAAGTGAAGCATCGGAATCTGTAACTAGCGTCACAGGAATGGTTCAAAACATAGACACTAAGAAGAGTCAGTCTGCTTGTACTTAAGACGGCATTGTGCCTCTTCTATTTAATTCCGATGCAATTTCTGTGTTTCATCGTCAATAAGAAGGTCAGAGGGATACAGTGAAACTGAGGTGAAGCATCGGAACCTATAACTAGTGTCACAGGAATGGTTCAAAACATAGACAGTTGGAAGAGTCGGTCTTCTTGTACTTAAGTCGGCATTGTGCCTTTTCTATTTAATTTCGATGCAATTTCTGTGTTTCATTGTTAATAAGAAGGTCAGAGGGATACAGTAAACCTGAAGTGAAGCATCGGAATCCATAACAAGTGTCACAGGAATGGTTCAAAACATAGACAGTAGGAAGAGGCAGTCTTCTTGAACATAAGTCGGCATTGTGCCTTTTGTATTTAATTTCGATGCAATTTCTGTGTTTCATCGTCAATAAGAAGGTCCAAGAGATACAGTAAACCTGAAGTGGAGCATCGGAATCTATAACTAGTGTCACAGGAAAGGTTCAAAACATAGATAGTAAGAAGAGTCAGTCTTCTTGCACTTAAGTTGGCATTGTGCTTTTTGCATTTAATTCCGATGCATTTTCTGTGTTTCATCGTCAATAAGAACGTCAGAGGGATACAGTAAACCTGAAGTGATGCATCGGAGTCTATAACTAGTGACACAGGAATGGTTCAAAACATAGGCAGTAAGAAGATTCAGTCTTCTTGTCCTTAAGTCGGCATTGTGCCTTTTGTATTTAATTCCGATGCAATTTCTGTGATTCATCGTCACTAAGAAGGTCCAAGGGATACAGTAAACCTGAAGTGAAGCATCGAAATCTACAACTAGTGTCACAGGAGTGGTTAAAAACATAGTCAGTAAGAAGAGTCAGTCTTCATATACTTAAGTCGGCATTGTGCCTTTTGTATTTAATTCCGATGCAATTTCATTGATTAGTCGTCAATAAGAAGGTCCAAGTTAAACAGTAAACATGAAGTGAAGCATTGGAGTCTATAACTAGTGTCAATGGAATGGTTCAAACATAGACAGTAGGAAGAGTCAGTCTTCTTGTACTTAAGTCGGCATTGTGCCTTTTGTATTTAATTCCGAGGCAATATCGGTGTTTAATCGTCAATAAGAAGGTCCAAGGGATACAGTAAACCTGAAGTGAAGCATCGGAATCCATAACTAGTGTCACACGAATGGTTCAAAACATAGGCAGTAAGAAGATTCAGTCTTCTTGTACTTACGTCGGCATTGTGCCTTTTGTATTTAGTTTCGATGCAATTTCTGTGTTTCATCGTCAATAAGAAGGTCCAAGGTATACAGTAAACCTGGAGAGAGGCATCGGAAACTATAACTAGTGTCACACGAATGGTTCAAAACATAGACAGTAAGAAGAGTCAGCTTTCTTGCACTTAAGTCGGCATTGTGCCTTTTGTATTTAATTCCGATGCAGTTTCTGTGTTTCATAGTCAATAAGAAGGTCGGAGGGATACAGTAAACCTGAAGTGAAGCATCGGAATCTATAACTAGTGTCACAGGAATGGTTCAAAACAGTCAGAAAGAAGAGTCAGTCTTCTTGTACTTAAGTCGGCATTGTGCCTTTTGTATTTAATTCCGATGCAGTTACTGTGTTTCATCGTCAATAAGAAGGTCCAAGGGATAAAGTAAACCTGAAGTGTAGCATCGGAATCTGTAACTAGCGTCACAGGAATGGTTCAAATCATAGACACCAAGAAGAGTCAGTCTGCTTGTACTTAAGACGGCATTGTGCCTTTTCTATATAATTCCGATGCAATTTCTGTGTTTCATCGTCAATAAGAAGGTCAGAGGGATTCAGTGAACCTGAGGTGAAGCATCGGAATCTATAACTAGTGTCACAGGAATGGTTCAAAACGTAGACAGTAAGAAGAGTCAGTCTTCTTGTACTTATGTCGGCATTGTGCCTTTTCTAAGTAATTCCGATGCAATTTCTGTGTTTCGTCGCCAATAAGAAGGTCCAAAGGATACAGTAAACCTGAAGTGAAGCATGGAAATATATAACTAGTGTCACAGGAATGGTTCAAAATATAGTCAGTAAGAAGAGTCAGTCTTCTTGTACTTAAGTAGGCATTGTCCTTTTTGTATTTAATTCCGATGCAATTGCTGTGTTTCATCGTCAATAGGAAGGTCCAAGGGATACAGTAAACCTGAAGTGAAGCATCGGAATCTATAACTAGTGTCACAGGAATGGATCAAGATATAGTCAGTAAGAAGAGTCAGTCTTCCTGTACTTAAGTCGGCATTGTGCCTTTTCTATTTAATTCCGATGCAATTTCTGTGTTTCATCGTCAAAAAGAAGGTCAGAGGGATACAGTAAACCTGAAGTGAAGCATCGGAATCTATAACTAGTTACACAGGAATGGTTCAAAACATAGACAATAGGAAGAGTCAGTCTTCTTGTACTTAAGTTTGCATTGTGCCTTTTGTACTTAAATCCGATGCACTATCTGCGTTTCATCGTCATTAAGAGGGTCCAAGGGATACAGTAAACCTGATATGAAGCATCGAAATCTATAACTAGTGTCACGGGAATGGTTCTTAACTTAGACAGTAGGAAGATTCAGTCTACATGTACTTCAGTCCGTATTGTGCCTTTTGTATTTATTTTCGATGCAATTTATGTGTTTCATCGTCAATAAGAAGGTCCTAGGGATGCAGTAAACCTGAAGTGAAGCATGGAAATATATAACTAGTGTCACAGCAATGGTTCAAAGCATAGTCGGTAAGAAGAGTCAGTCTTCTTGTTCTTAAGTCGGCATTGTGCCTTTTGTATTTAATTCCGATGCAACTTCTGTGTTTCATCGTCAGTAAGAAGGTCCAAGAGATACAGTAAACCTGAAGTGGAGCATCGGAATCTATAACTAGTGTCACAGGAAGGGTTCAAAACATAGATAGTAAGAAGAGTCAGTCTTCTTGTACTTAAGCCGGCATTGTGCCTTTTCTATTTAATTCCGATGCAATTTCTGTGTTTCATCGTCAATAAGAGGGTTAGAAGGATACAGTGAACATGAAGTGAAGCATCGGAATCTATAACTAGTGTCACTGGAATGGTTCAAAGCATAGTAAGTAAGAAGAGTTAGTCATCTTGTCCTTAAGTCGGCATTGTGCCTTTTGTATTTAATTCCGATGCAATTTCTGTGTTTCATCGTTAATAAGAAGGTCCAAGGTATACAGTAAAAATGAAGTGAAGCATCGGAATCCATAACTAGTGTCACAGCAATGGTTCAAAACATAGTCAGTAACAAGAGTCAGTCTTCATGTACCTAAGTCGGCATTGTGCCTTTTCTATTTAATTCCGTTGCAATTTCGGTGTTTCATCGTCATTAAGAAGGTCCAAGGGATAAAGTATACCTGGTGTGAAGCATCGGAATCTATAACTAGTGTCACAGGAATGGTTCAAAACATAGACAGTAAGAAGAGTCAGTCTTCTTGCACTTAAGTCGGCATTGTGCTTTTTGCATTTAATTCCGATGCATTTTCTGTGTTTCATCGTCAATAAGAAGGTCAGAGGGATACAGTAAACCTGAAGTGATGCATCGGAGTCTATAACTAGTGACACAGGAATGGTTCAAAACATAGGCAGTAAGAAGATTCAGTCTTCTTGTCCTTAAGTCGGCATTGTGCCTTTTGTATTTAATTCCGATGCAATTTCTGTGTTTCATCGTCAATAAGAAGGTCCAAGGTACAGAGTAAACCTGGAGTGAAGCTTCGGAATCTATAACTAGTGTCACAGGAATGGTTCAAATCATAGACAGTAAGAAGAGTCAGGCGTCTTGTACTTAAGTCGGCATTGTGCCTTTTCTATTTAATTCCGGTGCAATTTCTGTGATTCATCGTCACTAAGAAGGTCCAAGGGATACAGTAAACCTGAAGTGAAGCATCGGAATCTACAACTAGTGTCACAGGAGTGGTTAAAAACATAGTCAGTAAGAAGAGTCAGTCTTCATATACTTAAGTCGGCATTGTGCCTTTTGTATTTAATTCCGATGCAATTTCATTGATAAGTCGTCAATATGAAGGTCCAAGGGAAACAGTAAACATGAAGTGAAGCATTGGAGTCTATAACTAGTGTCAATGGAATGGTTCAAACATAGACAGTAGGAAGAGTCAGTCTTCTTGTACTTAAGTCGGCATTGTGCCTTTTGTATTTAATTCCGAGGCAATATCGGTGTTTAATCGTCAATAAGAAGGTCCAAGGGATACAGTAAACCTGAAGTGAAGCATCGGAATCCATAACTAGTGACACACGAATGGTTCAAAACATAGGCAGTAAGAAGAGTCAGCTTTCTTGCACTTAAGTCGGCATTGTGCCTTTTGTATTTAATTCCGATGCAGTTTCTGTGTTTCATAGTCAATAAGAAGGTCGGAGGGATACAGTAAACCTGAAGTGAAGCATCGGAATCTATAACTAGTGTCACAGGAATGGTTCAAAACAGTCAGAAAGAAGAGACAGTCTTCTTGTACTTAAGTCGGCATTGTGCCTTTTGTATTTAATTCCGATGCAATTTCTGTGTTTCATCGTCAATAAGAAGGTCCAAGGGATAAGGTAAACCTGAAGTGTAGCATCGGAATCTGTAACTAGCGTCACAGGAATGGTTCAAATCATAGACACCAAGAAGAGTCAGTCTGCTTGTACTTAAGACGGCATTGGGCCTTTTCTATATAATTCCGATGCAATTTCTGTGTTTCATCGTCAATAAGAAGGTCAGAGGGATTCAGTGAACCTGAGGTGAAGCATCGGAATCTATAACTAGTGTCACAGGAATGGTTCAAAACGTAGACAGTAAGAAGAGTCTGTCTTCTTGTACTTAAGTCGGCATTGTGCCTTTTCTAAGTAATTCCGATGCAATTTCTGTGTTTCGTCGCCAATAAGAAGGTCCAAAGGATACAGTAAACCTGAAGTGAAGCATTGGAATCCATAAATAATGTCACAGGAATGGTTCAAAACATAGACAGTAGGAAGAGTCAGTCATCTTATACATAAGTCGGCATTGCCTTTTGTATTTAGTTCCGATGCAATTTCTGTGTTTCATCGTTAATAAGAAGGTCCAAGGTATACAGTAAAAATGAAGTGAAGCATCGGAATCAATAACTAGTGTCACAGCAATAGTTCAAAACATAGTCAGTAACAAGAGTCAGTCTTCATGTACCTAAGTCGGCATTGTGCCTTTTCTATTTAATTCCGTTGCAATTTCGGTGTTTCATCGTCATTAAGAAGGTCCAAGGGATAAAGTATACCCGGTGTGAAGCATCGGAATCTATAACTAGTGTCACAGGAATGGTTCAAAACATAGGCAGTAAGAAGATTCAGTCTTCTTGTCCTTACGTCGGCATTGTGCCTTTTGTATTTAGTTTCGATGCAACTACTGTTTCATCGTCAATAAGAAGGTCCAAGGTATACAGTAAACCTGGAGAGAGGCATCGGAAACTATAACTAGTGTCACACGAATGGTTCAAAACATAGACAGTAAGAAGAGTCAGCTTTCTTGCACTTAAGTCGGCATTGTGCCTTTTGTATTTAATTCCGATGCAGCTTCTGTGTTTCATAGTCAATAAGAAGGTCGGAGGGATACAGTAAACCTGAAGTGAAGCATCGGAATCTATAACTAGTGTCACAGGAATGGTTCAAAACAGTCAGAAAAAAGAGTCAGTCTTCTTGTATTTAAATTGGCATTGTGCCTTTTGCATTTAATTCCGATGCAATTTCTGTGTTTCATCGTCAATAAGAAGTTCCAAGGGATAAAGTAAACCTGAAGTGTAGCATCGGAATCTGTAACTAGCGTCACAGGAATGGTTCAAATCATAGACACCAAGAAGAGTCAGTCTGCTTGTACTTAAGACGGCATTGTGCCTTTTCTATATAATTCCGATGCAATTTCTGTGTTTCATCGATGATAAGAAGGTCAGAGGGATTCAGTGAACCTGAGGTGAAGCATCGGAATCTATAACTAGTGTCACAGGAATGGTTCAAAACATAGACAGTAAGAAGAGTCAGTCTTCTTGTACTTAAGTCGGCATTGTGCCTTTTCTAAGTAATTCCGATGCAATTTCTGTGTTTCGTCGCCAATAAGAAGGTCCAAAGGATACAGTAAACCTGAAGTGAAGCATCGGAATCTATAACTAGTGTCACAGGAACGGATCAAGATATAGTCAGTAAGAAGAGTCAGTCTTCCTGTACTTAAGTCGGCATTGTGCCTTTTCTATTTAATTCCGATGCAATTTCTGTGTTTCATCGTCAAAAAGAAGGTCAGAGGGATACAGTAAACCTGAAGTGAAGCATCGGAATCTATAACTAGTTACACAGGAATGGTTCAAAATATAGA
The DNA here is from genome assembly GCF_023864345.2 of Schistocerca serialis cubense. Taxonomy (NCBI): domain Eukaryota; kingdom Metazoa; phylum Arthropoda; class Insecta; order Orthoptera; family Acrididae; genus Schistocerca; species Schistocerca serialis. The sequence continues at coordinate 3,150,313 of NC_064645.1, forward strand.
CAATAGGAAGAGTCAGTCTTCTTGTACTTAAGTTGGCATTGTGCCTTTTGTACTTAAATCCGATGCACTATCTGTGTTTCATCGTCATTAAGAAGGTCCAAGGGATACAGTAAACCTGAAGTGAAGCATGGAAATATATAACTAGTGTCACAGGAATGGTTCAAAATATAGTCAGTAAGAAGAGTCAGTCTTCTTGTACTTAAGTAGGCATTGTCCCTTTTGTATTTAATTCCGATGCAATTGCTGTGTTTCATCGTCAATAAGAAGGTCCAAGGGATACAGTAAACCTGAAGTGAAGCATCGGAATCTATAACTAGTGTCACAGGAACGGATCAAGATATAGTCAGTAAGAAGAGTCAGTCTTCCTGTACTTAAGTCGGCATTGTGCCTTTTCTATTTAATTCCGATGCAATTTCTGTGTTTCATCGTCAAAAAGAAGGTCAGAGGGATACAGTAAACCTGAAGTGAAGCATCGGAATCTATAACTAGTTACACAGGAATGGTTCAAAATATAGACAATAGGAAGAGTCAGTCTTCTTGTACTTAAGTTGGCATTGTGCCTTTTGTACTTAAATCCGATGCACTATCTGTGTTTCATCGTCATTAAGAAGGTCCAAGAGATACAGTAAACCTGATATGAAGCATCGAAATCTATAACTAGTGTCACGGGAATGGTTCTTAACTTAGACAGTAGGAAGATTCAGTCTACATGTACTTCAGTCCGTATTCTGCCTTTTGTATTTATTTCCGATGCAATTTATGTGTTTCATCGTCAATAAGAAGGTCAGAGGGATACAGTAAACCTGAAGTGAAGCATCGGAATCTATAACTAGTGTCACAGGAATGGTTCAAAGCATAGTCGGTAAGAAGAGTCAGTCTTCTTGTACTTAAGTCGGCATTGTGCCTTTTGTATTTAATTCCGATGCAACTTCTGTGTTTCATCGTCAGTAAGAAGGTCCAAGAGATACAGTAAAACTGAAGTGGAGCATCGGAATCTATAACTAGTGTCACCGGAATGGTTCAAAACATAGACAGTAAGAAGAGTCAGTCTTCTGTATTTAAGTCGGCATTGTGCCCTTTTCAATTTAATTCCGATGCAATTACTGTGTTTAATCGACAATAAGAAGGTCAGAGGGATACAGTAAACCTGAAGAGAAGCATCGGAATCTCCAAATAGTGTCACAGGAATGGTTCAACACATAGTCAGTAAGAAGAGTCAGTCTTCTTGTACTTAAGTCGGCATTGTGCCTTTTGTATTTAATTCCGATGCAATTTCTGTGTTTCATCGTCAATAAGAAGGTCCAAGGGATACAGTAAACCTGAAGTGAAGCATCGGAATCTGTAACTAGCGTCACAGGAATGGTTCAAAAGATAGACACTAAGAAGAGTCAGTCTGCTTGTACTTAAGACGGCATTGTGCTTTTTCTGTTTAATTCCGATGCAATTTCTGTGTTTCATCGTCAATAAGAAGGTCAGAGGGATACAGTGAACCTGAGGTGAAGCATCGGAACCTATAACTAGTGACACAGGAATGGTTCAAAACATAGACAGTTGGAAGAGTCGGTCTTCTTGTACTTAAGTCGGCATTGTGCCTTTTCTATTTAATTCCGATGCATTATCGGTGTTTCATTGTTAATAAGAAGGTCAGAGGGATACAGTAAACCTGAAGTGAAGCATCGGAATCTATAACTAGTGTTACAGGAGTGGATCAAGATATAGTCAGTATGAAGAGTCAGTCTTCTTGTACATAAGTCGCCATTGTGCCTTTTGTATTCAATTCCGATGTAATTTCTGTGTTTCATTGTCAATAAGAAGGTCCAAGGGATACAGTAAACCTAAAGAGAAGCATCGGAATCCATAACTAGTGTCACAGGAATGGTTCAAAACATAGACAGTAGGAAGAGGCAGTCTTCTTGAACATAAGTCGGCATTGTGCCTGTTGTATTTAATTTCGATGCAATTTCTGTGTTTCATCGTCAATAAGAAGGTCCAAGAGATACAGTAAACCAGAAGTGGAGCATCGGAATCTATAACTAGTGTCACAGGAAAGGTTCAAAACATAGATAGTAAGAAGAGTCAGTCTTCTTGTACTTAAGCCGGCATTGTGCCTTTTCTATTTAATTCCGATGCAATTTCTGTGTTTCATCGTCAATAAGAGGGTTAGAGGGATACAGTGAACATGAAGTGAAGCATCGGAATCTATAACTAGTGTCACTGGAATGGTTCAAAGCATAGTAAGTAAGAAGAGTTAGTCATCTTGTCCTTAAGTCGGCATTGTGCCTTTTGTATTTAATTCCGATGCAATTTCTGTGTTTCATCGTTAATAAGAAGGTCCAAGTGATACAGTAAACCTGAAATGATGCATCGGAATCTACAACTAGTGTCACAGGAGTGGTTAAAAACATAGTCAGTAAAAAGAGTCAGTCTTCATATACTTAAGTCGGCATTGTGCCTTTTGTATTTAATTCCGATGCAATTTCATTGATTAGTCGTCAATAAGAAGGTCCATGGGATACAGTAAACATGAAGTGAAGCACTGGAGTCTATAACTAGTGTCAATGGAATGGTTCAAACATAGACAGTAGGAAGAGTCAGTCTTCTTGTACTTAAGTCGGCATTGTGCCTTTTGTATTTAATTCCGAGGCAATATCGGTGTTTAATCGTCAATAAGAAGGTCCAAGGGATACAGTAAACCTGAAGTGATGCATCGGAATCCATAACTAGTGTCACACGAATGGTTCAAAACATAGGCAGTGAGAAGATTCAGTCTTCTTGTCCTTACGCCGGCATTGTGCCTTTTGTATTTAGTTTCGATGCAATTTCTGTGTTTCATCGTCAATAAGAAGGTCCAAGGTATACAGTAAACCTGGAGAGAGGCATCGGAAACTATAACTAGTGTCACACGAATGGTTCAAAACATAGACAGTAAGAAGAGTCAGCTTTCTTGCACTTATGTCGGCATTGTGCCTTTTGTATTTAATTCCGATGCAGTTTCTGTGTTTCATAGTCAATAAGAAGGTCGGAGGGATACAGTAAACCTGAAGTGAAGCATCGGAATCTATAACTAGTGTCACAGGAATGGTTCAAAACAGTCAGAAAGAAGAGTCACTCTTCTTGTACTTAAGTCGGCATTGTGCCTTTTGTATTTAATTCCGATGCAATTTCTGTGTTTCATCGTAAATAAGAAGGTCCAAGGGATAAAGTAAACCTGAAGTGTAGCATCGGAATCTGTAACTAGCGTCACAGGAATGGTTCAAATCATAGACACCAAGAAGAGTCAGTCTGCTTGTACTTAAGACGGCATTGTGCCTTTTCTATATAATTCCGATGCAATTTCTGTGTTTCATCGTCAATAAGAAGGTCAGAGGGATTCAGTGAACCTGAGGTGTAGCATCGGAATCTATAACTAGTGTCACAGGAATGGTTCAAAACATAGACAGTAAGAAGAGTCAGTCTTCTTGTACTTAAGTCGGCATTGTGCCTTTTCTAAGTAATTCCGATGCAATTTCTGTGTTTCGTCGCCAATAAGAAGGTCCAAAGGATACAGTAAACCTGAAGTGAAGCATTGGAATCCATAAATAATGTCACAGGAATGGTTCAAAACATAGACAGTAGGAAGAGTCAGTCATCTTATACATAAGTCGGCATTGCCTTTTGTATTTAGTTCCGATGCAATTTCTGTGTTTCATCGTCAATAAGAAGGTCCTAGGGATGCAGTAAACCTGAAGTGAAGCATGGAAATATATAACTAGTGTCACAGGAATGGTTCAAAATATAGTCAGTAAGAAGAGTCAGTCTTCTTGTACTTAAGTAGGCATTGTCCCTTTTGTATTTAATTCCGATGCAATTGCTGTGTTTCATCGTCAATAAGAAGGTCCAAGGGATACAGTAAACCTGAAGTGAAGCATCGGAATTTTTTACTAGTGTCACAGGAATGGATCAAGATATAGTCAGTAAGAAAAGTCAGTCTTCCTGTACTTAAGTCGGCATTGAGCCTTTTCTATTTAATTCCGATGCAATTTCTGTGTTTCATCGTCAAAAAGAAGGTCAGAGGGATACAGTATACCTGAAGTGAAGCATCGGAATCTATAACTAGTTACACAGGAATGGTTCAAAACATAGACAATAGGAAGAGTCAGTCTTCTTGTACTTAAGTTGGCATTGTGCCTTTTGTACTTAAATCCGATGCACTATCTGTGTTTCATCGTCATTAAGAAGGTCCAAGGGATACGGTAAACTTGATATGAAGCATCGAAATCTATAACTAGTGTCACGGGAATGGTTCTTAACTTAGACAGTAGGAAGATTCAGTCTACATGTACTTCAGTTCGTATTGTGCCTTTTGAATTTATTTCCGATGCAATTTATGTGTTTCATCGTCAATAAGAAGGTCAGAGGGATACAGTAAACCTGAAGTGAAGCATCGGAATCTATAACTAGTGTCACAGGAATGGTTCAAAGCATAGTCGGTAAGAAGAGTCAGTCTTCTTGTACTTAAGTCGGCATTGTGCCTTTTGTATTTAATTCCGATGCAACTTCTGTGTTTCATCGTCAATAAGAAGGTCCAAGAGATACAGTAAAACTGAAGTGGAGCATCGGAATCTATAACTAGTGTCACCGGAATGGTTCAAAACATAGACAGTAAGAAGAGTCAGTCTTCTGTACTTAAGTCGGCATTGTGCCCTTTTCAATTTAATTCCGATGCAATAACTGTGTTTAATCGACAATAAGAAGGTCAGAGGGATACAGTAAACCTGAAGAGAAGCATCGGAATCTCCAAATAGTGTCACAGGAATGGTTCAACACATAGTCAGTAAGAAGAGTCAGTCTTCTTGTACTTAAGTCGGCATTGTGCCTTTTGTATTTAATTCCGATGCAATTTCTGTGTTTCATCGTCAATTAGAAGGTCCAAGGGATACAGTAAACCTGAAGTGAAGCATCGGAATCTGTAACTAGCGTCACAGGAATGGATCAAAAGATAGACACTAAGAAGAGTCAGTCTGCTTGTACTTAAGACGGCATTGTGCCTTTTCTGTTTAATTCCGATGCAATTTCTGTGTTTCATCGTCAATAAGAAGGTCTGAGGGATACAGTGAACCTGAGGTGAAGCATCGGAACCTATAACTAGTGACACAGGAATGGTTCGAAACATAGACAGTTGGAAGAGTCGGTCTTCTTGTACTTAAGTCGGCATTGTGCCTTTTCTATTTAATTCCGATGCATTATCGGTGTTTCATTGTTAATAAGAAGGTCAGAGGGATCCAGTAAACCTGAAGTGAAGCATCGGAATCTATAACTAGTGTTACAGGAGTGGATCAAGATATAGTCAGTATGAAGAGTCAGTCTTCTTGTACATAAGTCGGCATTGTGCCTTTTGTATTCAATTCCGATGTAATTTCTGTGTTTCATTGTCAATAAGAAGGTCCAAGGGATACAGTAAACCTAAAGAGAAGCATCGGAATCCATAACTAGTGTCACAGGAATGGTTCAAAACATAGACAGTAGGAAGAGGCAGTCTTCTTGAACATAAGTCGGCATTGTGCCTTTTGTATTTAATTTCGATGCAATTTCTGTGTTTCATCGTCAATAAGAAGGTCCAAGAGATACAGTAAACCTGAAGTGGAGCATCGGAATCTATAACTAGTGTCACAGGAAAGGTTCAAAACATAGATAGTAAGAAGAGTCAGTCTTCTTGTACTTAAGCCGGCATTGTGCCTTTTCTATTTAATTCCGATGCAATTTCTGTGTTTCATCGTCAATAAGAGGGTTAGAGGGATACAGTGAACATGAAGTGAAGCATCGGAATCTATAACTAGTGTCACTGGAATGGTTCAAAGCATAGTAAGTAAGAAGAGTTAGTCATCTTGTCCTTAAGTCGGCATTGTGCCTTTTGTATTTAATTCCGATGCAATTTCTGTGTTTCATCGTTAATAAGAAGGTCCAAGGGATACAGTAAACCTGAAATGATGCATCGGAATCTACAACTAGTGTCACAGGAGTGGTTAAAAACATAGTCAGTAAAAAGAGTCAGTCTTCATATACTTAAGTCGGCATTGTGCCTTTTGTATTTAATTCCGATGCAATTTCATTGATTAGTCGTCAATAAGAAGGTCCAAGGGATACAGTAAACATGAAGTGAAGCACTGGAGTCTATAACTAGTGTCAATGGAATGGTTCAAACATAGACAGTAGGAAGAGTCAGTCTTCTTGTACTTAAGTCGGCATTGTGCCTTTTGTATTTAATTCCGAGGCAATATCGGTGTTTAATCGTCAATAAGAAGGTCCAAGGGATACAGTAAACCTGAAGTGAAGCATCGGAATCCATAACTAGTGTCACACGAATGGTTCAAAACATAGGCAGTAAGAAGATTCAGTCTTCTTGTCCTTACGTCGGCATTGTGCCTTTTGTATTTAGTTTCGATGCAATTTCTGTGTTTCATCGTCAATAAGAAGGTCCAAGGTATACAGTAAACCTGGAGAGAGGCATCGGAAACTATAACTAGTGTCACACGAATGGTTCAAAACATAGACAGTAAGAAGAGTCAGCTTTCTTGCACTTAAGTCGGCATTGTGCCTTTTGTATTTAATTCCGATGCAGTTTCTGTGTTTCATAGTCAATAAGAAGGTCGGAGGGATACAGTAAACCTGAAGTGAAGCATCGGAATCTATAACTAGTGTCACAGGAATGGTTCAAAACATAGTCAGTAAGAAGAGTCAGTTTTCTTGTACTTAAGTAGGCATTTTGCGTTTTGTATTTAATTCCGATGCTATTTCTGTGTTTCATCTTCAATAAGAAGGTCAGAGGGACACAGTAGACCTGAAGTGAATCATCGGAATCTATAACTAGTGTCACAGGAATGGTTCCAATCATAGTCAGTTAGAAGAGTCAGTCTTCTTGTACATGATTCGGCATTGTGCCTTTTCTATTTAATTCCGATGCTATTTCAGTGTTTCATCGTCAATAAGAAGATCCAAGGGATACAGTAAAGCTGAAGTGAAGCATCGGAATCTATAACTAGTGTCACAGATATGGTTCAAAACATTGTCAGTAAGAAGAGTCAGTCTCCTTGTACTTAAGTCGGCATTGTGCCTTTTGTATTTAATTCCGATTCAATTTCTGTGTTTCATCGTCAATAGGATGGTCAGAGGGATACAGTAAACCTGAAGTGAAACATCGGAATCTAGAACTTTTGTCACATGAATGGTTCAGAACATAGACAGTAAGAAGGGTCGGTCATCTTCTACTTAAGTCGGCATTGTGCCTTTTGTATTTAATTCCGATGCAATTTCTGTATTTCATCGTCAATAAGAAGGTCCAAGGGATACAGGAAACCTGAAGTGAAGCATCCGAATCTATAACTAGTGTCACAGGAATGGTTCAAAACATAGACAGTAAGAAGAGTCAGTCTTCTTGTACTTAAGTCGGCATTGTGCCCTTTTCAAATTAAGTCCGATGCAATTACTGTGTTTCATCGTCAATACGAAGGTCAGAGGGATACAATAAACCTGAAATGAAGCATCGGAATCTCTAACTGGTGTCACAGGAATGGTTCCAATCATAGTCAGTAAGACGAGTCCGTCTTCTTGTACTTAAGTCGGTATTGTGCCTTTTGTATTTAATTCCGATGCATTTTATGTGTATCATCGTTAATAAGAAGGTCCAAGGTATAGAGTAAACCTGGAGTGAAGCATCGGAATCTATAACTAGTGTCACAGGAATGGTTCAAATCATAGATAGTAAGAAGAGTCAGCCATCTTACACTTAAGTCGGCATTGTGCCTTTAGTATTTAATTCCGATGCAATATCTGTGTTTCATCGTCAATACGAAGGTCAGAGGGTTTCAGTGAAACTGAGGTGAAGCATCGGAATCTATAACTAGTGTCACAGGAATGGTTCAAGATATAGTCAGTAAGAAGAGTCAATCTTCATGTACTTAAGACGGCATTGTGCCTTTTCTATTTAATTCCGATGCAATTTCTGTGTTTCATCGTCAATAAGAAGGTCAGAGGGATTCAGTGAAACTGAGGTGAAGCATCGGAATCTATAACTAGTGTCACAGGAATGGAACAATACATAGACAGTAAGAAGAGTCAGTCTTCTTGTACTTAAGTCGGCATTGGGCCTTTTCAAATTATTTCCGATGCAATTTCTGTGTTTCGTCGCCAATAAGAAGGTCCAAAGGATACAGTAAACCTGAAGTGAAGCATTGGAATCCATAAATAATGTCACAGGAATGGTTCAAAACATAGACAGTAGGAAGAGTCAGTCATCTTATACATAAGTCGGCATTGTGCCTTTTGTATTTAGTTCCGATGCAATTTCTGTGTTTCATCGTCAATAAGAAGGTCCTAGGGATGCAGTAAACCTGAAGTGAAGCATCGAAATATACAACTAGATTCACAGGAATGGTTCAAAACATAGTCAGAAAGAAGAGTCAGTCTTCCTGTACTTAAGTCGGCATTGTGCCTTTTCTATTTAATTCCGATGCAATTTCTGTGTTTCATCGTCAAAAAGAAGGTCAGAGGGATACAGTAACCCTGAAGTGAAGCATCGGAATCTATAACTAGTGTCACAGATATGGTTCAAAACATAGTCAGTAAGAAGAGTCAGTCTCCTTGTACTTAAGTCGGCATTGTGCCTTTTGTATTTAATTCCGATTCAATTTCTGTGTTTCATCGTCAGTAGGATGGTCAGAGGGATACAGTAAACCTGAAGTGAAACATCGGAATCTAGAACTTTTGTCACATGAATGGTTCAGAACATAGACAGTAAGAAGGGTCGGTCATCTTCTACTTAAGTCGGCATTGTGCCTTTTGTATTTAATTCCGATGCAATCTCTGTATTTCATCGTCAATAAGAAGGTCCAAGGGATACAGTAAACCTGAAGTGAAGCATCCGAATCCATAACTAGTGTCACAGGACTTGTTCAAAACATAGACAGTAAGAAGAATCAGTCTTCTTGTACTTAAGTCGGCATTGTGCCCTTTTCAAATTAAGTCCGATGCAATTACTGTGTCTCATCGTCAATACGAAGGTCAGAGGGATACAATAAACCTGAAATGAAGCATCGGAATCTCATACTGGTGTCACAGGAATGGTTCAAATCATAGTCAGTAAGACGAGTCAGTCTTCTTGTACTTAAGTCGGTATTGTGCCTTTTGTATTTCATTCCGATGCTATTTCTGTGTTTCATCGTCAATAAGAAGGCCAAAGGGATACTGTAAACCTGAAGTGAAGCATCGGAATCTATAACTAGTGTCACAGGAATGGTTCAAACATAGTCAGTAAGATGAGTCAGTCTTCTTGTACTTAAGTCGGCATTGTGACTTTTCTATTTAATTCCGATGCAATTTCTGTGTTTCATCGTCAGTAAGAAGGTGAGAGGGATACAGATAACCGGAGGTGAAGCATCGGAATCTATAACTAGTGTCACAGGAATGGTTCAAAACATAGACAGTAAGAAGAGTCAGTCTTCTTGTACTTAAGTCGGCATTGTGCCTTTTGTCTTTAATTCCGATGCAATTTTTGTGTTTCATCGTCAATAAGAAGGTCCAAGGGATTCGGTAAACCTGAAGTGAAGCATCAGAATCTATAACTAGTGTCACAGGAATGGTTCCAAACATAGACAGTAGGAAGAGTCAGTCTTCTTGTACTTAGGTCGGCATGGTGCATTTTGTATTTAATTCCGATGCAATTAATGTGTATCATCGTTAATAAGAAGGTCCAAGGGATACAGGAAACCTGAAGTGAAGCATCCGAATCTACAACTAATGTCACAGGAGTGGTTAAAAACATAGTCATTAAGAAGAGTCAGTCTTCATGTACTTAAGTCGCCATTGTGCCTTTTCTATTTAATTCCGATGCAATTTCTGTGTTTCATCGTCAAAAAGTAGGTCAGAGGGATACAGTAACCCTGAAGTGAAGCATCGGAATCTATAACTAGTGTCACAGGAATGGTTCAAAACATACACAATATTAAGAGTCAGCCTTCTTGTACTTAAGTCGGCATTGTGCCTTTAGTATTTAATTCCGATGCAATTTCTGTGTTTCATCGTCAATAAGAAGGTCAGAGGGATTCAGTGAAACTGAGGTGAAGCATCGGGATCTATAACTAGTGTCACAGGAATGGTTCAAGATATAGTCAGTAAGAAGAGTCAATCTTCATGTACTTAAGACGGCATTGTGCCTTTTCTATTTAATTCCGATGCAATTTCTGTGTTTCTTCGTCAATAAGAAGGTCAGAGGGATTCAGTGAAACTGAGGTGAAGCATCGGAATCTATAACTAGTGTCACAGGAATGGTTCAATACATAGACAGTAAGAAGAGTCAGTCTTCTTGTACTTAAGTCGGTATTGTGCTTTTTCTAATTATTTCCGATGCAATTTCTGTGTTTCGTCGCCAATAAGAAGGTCCAAAGGATACAGTAAACCTGAAGTGAAGCATTGGAATCCTTAAATAATGTCACAGGAATGGTTCAAAACATAGACAGTAGGAAGAGTCAGTCATCTTATACATAAGTCGGCATTGTGCCTTTTGTATTTAGTTCCGATGCAATTTCTGTGTTTCATCGTCAATAAGAAGGTCCTAGGGATGCAGTAATCCTGAAGTGAAGCATCGAAATATACAACTAGTGTCACAGGAATGGTTCAAAACATAGTCAGTAAGAAGAGTCAGTCTTCCTGTACTTAAGTCGGCATTGTGCCTTTTCCATTTAATTCCGATGCAATTTCTGTGTTTCATCGTCAAAAAGAAGGTCAGAGGGATACAGTAACCCTGAAGTGAAGCATCGGAATCTATAACTAGTGTCACAGGAATGGTTCAAAACATACACAATAGGAAGAGTCAGTCTTCTTGTACTTAAGTTGGCATTGGGCCTTTTGTATTTAATTCCGATGCACTATCTGTGTTTCATCATCATTAAGAAGGTCCAAGGGATACAGTAAACCTGATATGATGCATCGGAATGTATAACTAGTGTCATGGGAATGGTTCTTAACTTAGACAGTAGGAAGATTCAGTCTACATGTACTTCAGTCCGTATTGTGCCTTTTGTATTTATTTCCGATGATATTTCTGTGTTTCATCGTCAATAAGAAGGTCAGAGGGATACAGTAAACCTGAAGTGAAGCATCGGAATCTATAACTAGTGTCACAGGAATGGTTCAAATCATAGTCGGTAAGAAGAGTCAGTCTTCTTGTACTTAAGTCGGCATTGTGCCTTTTGTTTTTAATTCCGATGCAATTTCTGTGTTTCATCGTCAATAAGAAGGTCAGAGGGATACAGTGAACCAGAGGTGAAGCATCGGAATCTATAACTAGTGTCACAGGAATGGTTCAAAACATAGACAGTTGGAAGAGTCGGTCTTCTTGTACTTAAGTCGGCATTGTGCCTTTTCTATTTAATTCCGATGCAATATCGGTGTTTCATCGTTAATAAGAAGGTCAGAGGGATACAGTAAACATGAAGTGAAGCATCGGAATCTACAACTAGTATCACTGGAATGGTTCAAATCATAGTCAGTAAGAAGAGTCAGTCTTCTTCTACTTAAGTCGGCATTGTGCCTTTTGTATTTAATTCCGATGCAATTTCTGTGTTTCATCGTCAATAAGAAGATCCAAGGGATACAGTAAACCTGAAGTGAAGCATCGGCATCTATAACTAGTGTCACAGGAATGGATCAATGTATAGTCAGTATGAAGATCAGTCTTCTTGTACATAAGTCGACATTGTGCCTTTGCTATTCAATTCCGATGCAATTTCTGTGTTTCATTGTCAGTAAGAAGGTCCACGGGATACAGTAAACATGAAGTGAAGCATCGGAATCCATACCTAGTGTCACAGGAATGGTTCAAAACATAGACAGTAGGAAGAGGCAGTCTTCTTGTACATAAGTCGGCATTGTGTCTTTTCTATTTAATTCCGATGCAATTTCTGTGTTTCGTGATCTATAAGAAGGTTCAAGGGATACAGTAAACCTGAAGTGAAGCATCGGAATCTATAACAAGCGTCACAGGAATGGTTCAAAACATAGACAGTAAGAATAGTCAGTCTTCTTGTACTTAAGTCAGCATTGTGCCTTTTGTATTTAATTCCGATGCTATTTCTGTGTTTCATCTTCAATAAGAAGGTCAGAGGGACACAGTAGACCTGAAGTGACTCATCGGAATCTATAACTAGTGTCACAGGAATGGTTCCAATCATAGTCAGTTAGAAGAGTCAGTCTTCTTGTACTTGATTCGGCATTGTGCCTTTTACATTTAATTCCGATGCTATTTCAGTGTTTCATCGTCAATAAGAAGGTCCAAGGGATACAGTAAAGCTGAAGTGAAACATCGGAATCTATAACTAGTGTCACAGATATGGTTCAAAACATAGTCAATAAGAAGAGTCAGTCTTCTTGTACTTAAGTCGGCAATGTGCCTTTTGTATTTAATTCCGATTCAATTTCTGTGTTTCATCGTCAATAGGATGGTCAGAGGGATACAGTAAACCTGAAGTGAAGCGTCGGAATCTAGAACTTTTGTCACATGAATGGTTCAGAACATAGACAGTAAGAAGGGTCGGTCATATTCTACTTAAGTCGGCATTGTGCCTTTTGTATTTAATTCCGATGCAATTTCTGTATTTCATCGTCAATAAGAAGGTCCAAGGGATACAGTAAACCTGAAGTGAAGCATCGGAATCTGTAACTGGTTTCACAGAAATGGTTCAAATCATAGTCAGTAAGACGAGTCAGTCTTCTTGTACTTAAGTCGGTATTGTGCCTTTTGGATTTCATTCCGATGCTACTTCTGTGTTTCTTCGTCAATAAGAAGGCCAAAGGGATACAGTAAACCTGAAATGAAGCATCGTAATCTATAACTAGTGTCCCAGGAATGGTTCAAACATAGTCAGTAAGATGAGTCAGTCTTCTTGTACGTAAGTCGGCATTGTGACTTTTCTATTTAATTCCGATGCAATTTCTGTGTTTCATCGTCAGTAAGAAGGTGAGAGGGATACACTAAACCCGACGTGAAGCGTCGGAATCTATAACTAGAATCACAGGAATGGTTGATAAAATAGTCAGTAAGGACAATCAGTCTTCTTGTACTTATGTCGGCATTGTGCTTTTTCTATTTAATTGCGATGCAATTTCTGTGTTTCATCGCCAATAAGAATGTCCAAGGGATACAGTAAACCTGAAGTGAAGCATCGGAACCTGTAACTAGCGTCACAGGAATGGGTCAAAACATAGACAGTAAGAAGAGACAGTCTTCTTGTACTTAAGTTGGCATTGTGCCTTTTCTATTTAATTCCGATGCAATTTGATTGTTTCATCGTCAATAAGAAGGTCAGAGGGATACAGATAACCGGAGGTGAAGCATCGGAATCTATAACTAGTGTCACAGGAATGGTTCAAAACATAGACAGTAAGAAGAGTCAGTCTTCTTGTACTTAAGTCGGCATTGTGCCTTTTGTATTTAAATCCGATGCAATTTTTGTGTTTCATCGTCAATAAGAAGGTCCAAGGGATTCAGTAAACCTGAAGTGAAGCATCGGAATCTATAACTAGTGTCACAGGAATGCTTCCAAACATAGACAGTAGGAAGAGTCAGTCTTCTTGTACTTAAGTCGGCATTGTGCCTTTTGTATTTAATTCCGATGCAATTTATGTGTATCATCGTCAATAAGAAGGTCAGAGGGATACAGATAACCGAAGGTGAAGCATCGGAATCTATAACTAGTGTCACAGGAATGGATCAAGATATAGTCAGTAAGAAGAGTCAGTCTTTCTGTACTTAAGTCGGCATTGTGCCTTTTCTATTTAATTCCGATGCAATTTCTGTGTTTCATCGTCAAAAAGAAGGTCAGAGGGATACAGTAACCCTGAAGTGAAGCATCGGAATCTATAACTAGTGTCACAGGAATGGTTCAAAACATACACAATAGGAAGAGTCAGTCTCCTTGTACTTAAGTTGGCATTGGGCCTTTTGTATTTAATTCCGATGCACTATCTGTGTTTCATCGTCATTAAGAAGGTCCAAGGGATACAGTAAACCTGATATGAGGCATCGGAATCTATAACTAGTGTCATGGGAATGGTTCTTAACTTAGACAGAAGGAAGATTCAGTCTACATGTACTTCAGTCCGTATTGTGCCTTTTGTATTTATTTCCGATGATATTTCTGTGTTTCATCGTCAATAAGAAGGTCAGAGGGATACAGTAAACCTGAAGTGAAGCATCGGAATCTATAACTAGTGTCACAGGAATGGTTCAAATCATAGTCGGTAAGAAGAGTCAGTCTTCTTGTACTTAAGTCGGCATTGTGCCTTTTGTTTTTAATTCCGATGCAACTTCTGTCTTTCATCGCAATAAGATGGTCCAAGAGATACAGTAAACCTGGAGTGGAGCATCGGAATCTATAACTAGTGTCATCCGAATGGTTCAATCCATAGACAGTAAGAAGAGTCGGTCTTCTTGTACTTAAGTCGGCATTGTGCCCTTTTCAATTTAATTCCGATGCAATTACTGTGTTTAATCGACAATAAGAAGGTCAGAGGGATACAGTAAACCTGAAGGGAAGTATCGGAATCTCCAAATAGTATCACAGGATTGGTTCAACACATAGTCAGTAAGAAGAGTCAGTCTTCTTGTACTTAAGTCGGCATTGTGCCTTTTGTATTTAATTCCGATGCAATTTCTGTGTTTCATCGTCAATAAGAAGGTCCAAGGGATACAGTAAACCTGAAGTGAAGCATCGGAATCTGTAACTAGCGTCACAGGAATGGTTCAAAACATAGACACTAAGAAGAGTCAGTCAGCTTGTACTTAAGACGGCATTGTGCCTTTTCTATTTAATTCCGATGCAATTTATGTGTATCATCGTCAATAAGAAGGTCAGAGGGATACAGATAACCGAAGGTGAAGCATCGGAATCCATAACTAGTGTCACAGGAATGGTTCAAAACATAGACAGTAGGAGGAGGCAGTCTTCTTGTACATAAGTCGGCATAGTGCCTTTTCTATTTAATTTCGATGCAATTTCTGTGTTTCGTCATCAATAAGAAGGTCCAAGGGATACAGTAAACCTGAAGTGAAGCATCGGAATCTATAACTAGCGTCACAGGAATGGTTCAAAACATAGGCAGTAAGAAGAGTCAGTCTTCTTGTACTTAAGTCAGCATTGTGCCTTTTGTATTTAATTCCGATGCTATTTCTGTGTTTCATCTTCAATAAGAAGGTCAGAGGGACACAGTAGACCTGAAGTGAATCATCGGAATCTATAACTAGTGTCACAGGAATGGTTCCAATCATAGTCAGTTAGAAGAGTCAGTCTTCTTGTACTTGATTCGGCATTGTGCCTTTTCTATTTAATTCCGATGCTATTTCAGTGTTTCATCGTCAATAAGAAAGCCAAAGGGATACAGTAAACCTGAAATGAAGCATCGGAATCTCATACTGGTGTCACAGGAATGGTTCAAATCATAGTCAGTAAGACGAGTCAGTCTTCTTGTACTTAAGTCGGTATTGTGCCTTTTGTATTTCATTCCGATGCTATTTCTGTGTTTCATCGTCAATAAGAAAGCCAAAGGGATATAGTAAACCTGTAATGAAGCATCGAAATCTATAACTAGTGTCACAGGAATGGTTCAGACATAGTCAGTATGATGAGTCAGTCTTCTTGTACTTAAGTCGGCATTGTGACTTTTCTATTTAATTCCGATGCAATTTCTGTGTTTCATCGTCAGTAAGAAGGTGAGAGCGATACAGTAAACCTGACGTGAAGCGTCGGAATCTGTAACTAGAATCACAGGAATGGTTGATAACATAGTCAGTAAGGACAATCAGTCTTCTTGTACTTATGTCGGCATTGTGCTTTTTCTATTTAATTGCGATGCACTTTCTGTGTTTCATGGCCAATAAGAATGTCCAAGGGATACAGTAAACCTGAAGTGAAGCATCGGAACCTGTAACTAGCGTCACAGGAATGGTTCGAAACATAGACAGTAAGAAGAGTCAGTCTTCTTGTACTTAAGTCGGCATTGTGCCTTTTCTATTTAATTCCGATGCAATTTCTGTGTTTCATCGTCAATAAGAAGGTCAGAGGGATACAGATAACCGGAGGTGAAGCATCGGAATCTATAACTAGTGTCACAGGAATGGTTCAAAACATAGACAGTAAGAAGCGTCAGTCTTCTTGTACTTAAGTCGGCATTCTGCCTTTTGTATTTAATTCCGATGCAATTTTTGTGTTTCATCGTCATTAAGAAGTCCAAGGGATTCAGGAAACCTGAAGTGAAGCATCGGAATCTATAACTAGTGTCACAGGAATGGTTCCAAACATAGACAGTAGGAAGAGTCAGTCTTCTTGTACTTAAGTCGGCATTGTGCCTTTTAAATTTAATTCCGATGCAATTTATGTGTATCATCGTTAATAAGAAGGTCCAAGGGATACAGTAAACCTGAAGTGAAGCACCGGAATCTATAACTAGTGTCACAGGAGTGGTTCAAAACATAGTCAGTGAGAAGAGTCAGTCTTCTTGTACTTAAGTCGGCATTGTGCCTTTTCGATTTAATTCCGATGCAATTTCTGTGTTTCATCGTCAATACGAAGGTCAGAGGGATACAGATAACCGGAGGTGAAGCATCGGAATCTATAACTAGTGTCACAGGAATGGTTCAAAACATAGACAGTAAGAAGAGTCAGTCTTCTTGTACTTAAGTCGGCATTGTGCCTTTTGTATTTAATTCCGATGCAATTTCTGTGTTTCATCGTTAATAAAAAGGTCCAAGGTATACAGTAAAAATGAAGTGAAGCATCGGAATCCATAACTAGTGTCAGAGGAATGGTTTAAAACATACTCAGTAACAAGAGTCAGTCTTCTTGTACCTTAGTCGGCATTGTGCCTTTTCTATTTAATTCAGTTGCAATTTCGGTGTTTCATCGTCATTAAGAAGGTCCAAGGGATACAGTATACCTGGTGTGAAGCATCGGAATCTATAGCTAGTGTCACTGGAACGGTTCAAAACATAGACAGTAAGAAGAGTCAGTCTTCTTGTACTTAAGTCGGCATTGTGCCTTTTGTATTTAATTCCGATGCATTTTCTGTGTTTCATCGTCAATAATGAGGTCTGAGGGATACAGTAAACCTGAAGTGAAGCATCGGAATGTATAACTAGTGTCACAGGAATGGTTCAAAAAATTGGCAGTAAGAAGATTCAGTCTTCTTGTCCTTAAGTCGGCATTGTGCCTTTTGTATTTAATTCCGATGCAATTTCTGTGTTTCATCGTCAATAAAAAGATCCAAGGGATTCAGTAAACCTGAAGTGAAGCATCGGCATCTATAACTAGTGTCACAGGAATGGATCAAGATATAGTCAGTATGAAGATCAGTCTTCTTGTACATAAGTCGGCATTGTGCCTTTTGTATTCAATTCCGATGCAATTTCTGCGTTTCATTGTCAATAAGAAGGTCCAAGGGATACAGTAAACCTGAAGTGAAGCATCGGAATCCATAACTAGTGTCACAGGAATGGTTCAAAACATAGACAGTAGGAAGAGGCAGTCTTCTTGTACATAAGTCGGCATTGTGCCTCTTCTATTTCGATGCAATTTCTGTGTTTCGTCATCAATAAGAAGGTCCAAGGGATACAGTAAACCTGAAGTGAAGCATCGGAATCTATAACTAGCGTCACAGGAATGGTTTAAAACATAGACAGTAAGAAGAGTCAGTCTTCTTGTACTTAAGTCAGCATTGTGCCTTTTGTATTTAATTCCGATGCTATTTCTGTGTTTCATCTTCAATAAGAAGGTCAGAGGGACACAGTAGACCTGAAGTGAATCTTCGGAATTTATAACTAGTGTCACAGGAATGGTTCCAATCATAGTCAGTTAGAAGAGTCAGTCTTCTTGTACTTGATTCGGCATTGTGCCTTTTCTATTTAATTCCGATGCTATTTCAGTGTTTCATCGTCAATAAGAAAGCCAAAGGGATACAGTAAACCTGAAATGAAGCATCGAAATCTATAACTACTGTCACAGGAATGGTTCAAACATAGACAGTATGATGAGTCAGTCTTCTTGTACTTAAGTCGGCATTGTGACTTTTCTATTTAATTCCGATGCAATTTCTGTGTTTCATCGTCAGTAAGAATGTCCAAGGGATACAGTAAACCTAAAGCGAAGCATCGGAACCTGTAACTAGCGTCACAGGAATGGTTCAAAACATAGACAGTAAGAAGAGTCAGTCTTCTTGTACTTAAGTCGGCATTGTGCCTTTTCTATTTAATTCCGATGCAATTTCTGTATTTCGTCGTCAATAAGAAGGTCCAAGGGATACAGTAAACCTGAAGTGAAGCATCGGAATCTGTAACTGGTGTCACAGGAATGGTTCAAATCATAGTCAGTAAGACGAGTCAGTCTTCTTGTACTTAAGTCGGTATTGTGCCTTTTGTATTTCATTCCGATGCTATTTCTGTGTTTCATCGCCAAGAAGAATGTCCAAGGGATACAGTAAACCTGAAGTGAAGCATCGGAACCTGTAACTAGCGTCACAGGAATGGGTCAAAACATAGACAGTAAGAAGAGTCTGTCTTCTTGTACTTAAGTTGGCATTGTGCCTTTTCTATTTAATGCCGATGCAATTTCTGTGTTTCATCGTCAATAAGAAGGTCAGAGGGATACAGATAACCGGAGGTGAAGCATCGGAATCTATAACTAGTGTCACAGGAATGGTTCAAAGCATAGACAGTAAGAAGAGTCAGTCTTCTTGTACTTAAGTCGGCATTGTGCCTTTTGTATTTAAATCCGATGCAATTTTTGTGTTTCATCGTCAATAAGAAGGTCCAAGGGATTCAGTAAACCTGAAGTGAAGCATCGGAATCTATAACTAGTGTCACAGGAATGGTTCCAAACATAGACAGTAGGAAGAGTCAGTCTTCTTGTACTTAAGTCGGCATTGTGCCTTTTGTATTTAATTCCGATGCAATTTATGTGTATCATCGTCAATAAGAAGGTCAGAGGGATACAGATAACCGGAGGTGAAGCATCGGAATCTATAACTAGTGTCACAGGAATGGTTCAAAGCATAGAAAGTAAGAAGAGTCAGTCTTCTCGTACTTAAGTCGGCATTGTGCCTTTTGTATTTAATTCCGATGCAATTTCTGTGTTTCATCGTTAATAAAAAGGTCCAAGGTATACAGTAAAAATGAAGTGAAGCATCGGAATCCATAACTAGTGTCACAGGAATGGTTTAAAACATACTCAGTAACAAGAGTCAGTCTTCTTGTACCTAAGTCGGCATTGTGCCTTTTCT
This sequence comes from Schistocerca serialis cubense, assembly GCF_023864345.2. Taxonomy (NCBI): domain Eukaryota; kingdom Metazoa; phylum Arthropoda; class Insecta; order Orthoptera; family Acrididae; genus Schistocerca; species Schistocerca serialis. The sequence goes on from NC_064645.1 coordinate 3,169,612, forward strand.
ATTTAATTCCGTTGCAATTTCGGTGTTTCATCGTCATTAAGAAGGTCCAAGGGATACAGTATACCTGGTGTGAAGCATCGGAATCTATAACTAGTGTCACAGGAATGGTTCATAACATAGTCAGTAAGACGAGTCAGTCTTCTTGTACTTAAGTAGGCATTGTCCCTTTTGTATTTAATTCCGATACAATTGCTGTGTTTTATCGTCAATAAGAAGGTCCAAGGGATACAGTAAACCTGAAGTGAAGCATCGGAATCTATAACTAGTGTCACAGGAATGGATCAAGATATAGTCAGTAAGAAGAGTCAGTCTTTCTGTACTTAAGTCGGCATTGTGCCTTTTCTATTTAATTCCGATGCAATTTCTGTGTTTCATCGTCAAAAAGAAGGTCAGAGGGATACAGTAACCCTGAAGTGAAGCATCGGAATCTATAACTAGTGTCACAGGAATGGTTCAAAACATACACAATAGGAAGAGTCAGTCTTCTTGTACTTAAGTAGGCATTGTCCCTTTTGTATTTAATTCCGATGCACTATCTGTGTTTCATCGTCATTAAGAAGGTCCAAGGGATACAGTAAACCTGATATGAGGCATCGGAATCTATAACTAGTGTCATGGTAATGGTTCTTAACTTAGACAGTAGGAAGATTCAGTCTACATGTACTTCAGTCCGTATTGTGCCTTTTGTATTTATTTCCGATGATATTTCTGTGTTTCATCGTCAATAAGAAGGTCAGAGGGATACAGTAAACCTGAAGTGAAGCATCGGAATCTATAACTAGTGTCACAGGAATGGTTCAAATCATAGTCGGTAAGAAGAGTCAGTCTTCTTGTACTTAAGTCGGCATTGTGCCTTTTGTTTTTAATTCCGATGCAACTTCTGTGTTTCATCGCAATAAGATGGTCCAAGAGATACAGTAAACCTGGAGTGGAGCATCGGAATCTATAACTAGTGTCACCCGAATGGTTCAAACCATAGACAGTAAGAAGAGTCAGTCTTCTTGTACTTAAGTCGGCATTGTGCCCTTTTCAATTTAATTCCGATGCAATTACTGTGTTTAATCGACAATAAGAAGGTCAGAGGGATACAGTAAACCTGAAGGGAAGCATCGGAATCTCCAAATAGTGTCACAGGAATGGTTCAACACATAGACAGTAAGAAGAGTCAGTCTTCTTGTACTTAAGTCGGCATTGTGCCTTTTGTATTTAATTCCGATGCAATTTCTGTGTTTCATCGTCATAAGAAGGTCCAAGGTATACAGTAAAAATGAAGTGAAGCATCGGAATTGATAACTAGTGTCACAGGAATGGTTTAAAACATACTCAGTAACAAGAGTCAGTCTTCTTGTACCTAAGTCGGCATTGTGCCTTTTCTATTTAATTCCGTTGCAATTTCGGTGTTTCATCGTCATTAAGAAGGTCCAAGGGATACAGTATACCTGGTGTGAAGCATCGGAATCTATAACTAGTGTCACAGGAATGGTTCAAAACATAGACAGTTGGAAGAGTCGGTCTTCTTGTACTTAAGTCGGCATTGTGCCTTTTGTATTTAATTCCGATGCAATATCGGTGTTTCATCGTTAATAAGAAGGTCAGAGGGATACAGTAAACATGAAGTGAAGCATCGGAATCTACAACTAGTATCACTGGAATGGTTCAAATCATAGTCAGTAAGAAGAGTCAGTCTTCTTGTACTTAAGTCGGCATTGTGCCTTTTGTATTTAATTCCGATGCAATTTCTGTGTTTCATCGTCAATAAGAAGATCCAAGGGATACAGTAAACCTGAAGTGAAGCATCGGCATCTATAACTAGTGTCACAGGAATGGATCAAGATATAGTCAGTATGAAGATCAGTCTTCTTGTACATAAGTCGGCATTGTGCCTTTTGTATTCAATTCCGATGCAATTTCTGTGTTTCATTGTCAATAACAAGGTCCAAGGGATACAGTAAACCTGAAGTGAAGCATCGGAATCCATAACTAGTGTCACAGGAATGGTTCAAAACATAGACAGTAGGAAGAGGCAGTCTTCTTGTACATAAGTCGGCATTGTGCCTTTTCTATTTAATTTCGATGCAATTTCTGTGTTTCGTCATCAATAAGAAGGTCCAAGGGATACAGTAAACCTGAAGTGAAGCATCGGAATCTATAACTAGCGTCACAGGAATGGTTCAAAACATAGACAGTAAGAAGAGTCAGTCTTCTAGTACTTAAGTCAGCATTGTGCCTTTTGTATTTAATTCCGATGCTATTTCTGTGTTTCATCTTCAATAAGAAGGTCAGAGGGACACAGTAGACCTGAAGTGAATCATCGGAATCTATAACTAGTGTCACAGGAATGGTTCCAATCATAGTCAGTTAGAAGAGTCAGTCTTCTTGTACTTGATTCGGCATTGTGCCTTTTCTATTTAATTCCGATGCTATTTCAGTGTTTCATCGTCAATAAGAAAGCCAAAGGGATACAGTAAACCTGAAATGAAGCATCGGAATCTCATACTGGTGTCACAGGAATGGTTCAAATCATAGTCAGTAAGACGAGTCAGTCTTCTTGTACTTAAGTCGGTATTGTGCCTTTTGTATTTCATTCCGATGCTATTTCTGTGTTTCATCGTCAATAAGAAAGCCAAAGGGATATAGTAAACCTGTAATGAAGCATCGAAATCTATAACTAGTGTCACAGGAATGGTTCAGACATAGTCAGTATGATGAGTCAGTCTTCTTGTACTTAAGTCGGCATTGTGACTTTTCTATTTAATTCCGATGCAATTTCTGTGTTTCATCGTCAGTAAGAAGGTGATAGGGATACAGTAAACCTGACGTGAAGCGTCGGAATCTATAACCAGAATCACAGGAATGGTTGATAACATAGTCAGTAAGGACAATCAGTCTTCTTGTACTTATGTCGGCATTGTGCTTTTTCTATTTAATTGCGATGCAATTTCTGTGTTTCATCGCCAATAAGAATGTCCAAGGGATACAGTAAACCTGAAGTGCAGCATCGGAACCTGTAACTAGCGTCACAGGAATGGTTCGAAACATAGACAGTAGGAAGAGTCAGTCTTCTTGTACTTAAGTCGGCATTGTGCCTTTTCTATTTAATTCCGATGCAATTTCTGTGTTTCATCGCCAATAAGAAGGTCAGAGGGATACAGATAACCGGAGGTGAAGCATCGGAATCTATAACTAGTGTCACAGGAATGGTTCAAAACATAGACAGTAAGAAGAGGCAGTCTTCTTGTACTTAAGTCGGCATTGTGCCTTTTGTATTTAATTCCGATGCAATTTTTGTGTTTCATCGTCATTAAGAAGGTCCAAGGGATTCAGTAAACCTGAAGTGAAGCATCGGAATCTATAACTAGTGTCACAGGAATGGTTCCCAACCTAGACAGTAGGAAGAGTCAGTCTTCTTGTACTTAAGTCGGCATTGTGCCTTTTGTATTTAATTCCGATGCAATTTATGTGTATCATCGTTAATAAGAAGGTCCAAGGGATACAGTAAACCTGAAGTGAAGCACCGGAATCTATAACTAGTGTCACAGGAGTGGTTCAAAACATAGTCAGTGAGAAGAGTCAGTCTTCTTGTACTTAAGTCGGCATTGTGCCTTTTCGATTTAATTCCGATGCAATATCTGTGTTTCATCGTCAATAAGAAGGTCAGAGGGATACAGATAACCGGAGGTGAAGCATCGGAATCTATAACTAGTGTCACAGGAATGGTTCAAAACATAGACAGTAAGAAGAGTCAGTCTTCTTGTACTTAAGTCGGCATTGTGGTTTTTGTATTTAATTCCGATGCAATTTCTGCGTTTCATTGTCAATAAGAAGGTCCAAGGGATACAGTAAACCTGAAGTGAAGCATCGGAATCCATAACTAGTGTCACAGGAATGGTTCAAAACATAGACAGTAGGAAGAGGCAGTCTTCTTGTACATAAGTCGGCATTGTGCCTCTTCTATTTAATTTCGATGCAATTTCTGTGTTTCGTCATCAATAAGAAGGTCCAAGGGATACAGAAAACCTGAAGTGAAGCATCGGAATCTATAACTAGCGTCACAGGAATGGTTTAAAACATAGACAGTAAGAAGAGTCAGTCTTCTTGTACTTAAGTCAGCATTGTGCCTTTTGTATTTAATTCCGATGCTATTTCTGTGTTTCATCTTCAATAAGAAGGTCAGAGGGACACAGTAGACCTGAAGTGAATCTTCGGAATTTATAACTAGTGTCACAGGAATGGTTCCAATCATAGTCAGTTAGAAGAGTCAGTCTTCTTGTACTTGATTCGGCATTGTGCCTTTTCTATTTAATTCCGATGCTATTTCAGTGTTTCATCGTCAATAAGAAAGCCAAAGGGATACAGTAAACCTGAAATGAAGCATCGAAATCTATAACTACTGTCACAGGAATGGTTCAAACATAGTCAGTATGATGAGTCAGTCTTCTTGTACTTAAGTCGGCATTGTGACTGTTCTATTTAATTCCGATGCAATTTCTGTGTTTCATCGTCAGTAAGAATGTCCAAGGGATACAGTAAACCTAAAGTGAAGCATCGGAACCTGTAACTAGCGTCACAGGAATGGTTCAAAACATAGACAGTAAGAAGAGTGAGTCTTCTTGTACTTAAGTCGGCATTGTGCCTTTTCTATTTAATTCCGATGCAATTTCTGTATTTCATCGTCAATAAGAAGGTCCAAGGGATACAGTAAACCTGAAGTGAAGCATCGGAATCTCTAACTGGTGTCACAGGAATGGTTCAAATCATAGTCAGTAAGACGAGTCAGTCTTCTAGTACTTAAGTCGGGATTGTGCCTTTTGTATTTCATTCCGATGCTATTTCTGTGTTTCATCGCCAATAAGAATGTCCAAGGGATACAGTAAACCTGAAGTGAAGCATCGGAACCTGTAACTAGCATCACAGGAATGGGTCAAAACATAGACAGTAAGAAGAGTCAGTCTTCTTGTACTTAAGTTGGCATTGTGCCTTTTCTATTTAATTCCGATGCAATTTCTGTGTTTCATCGTCAATAAGAAGGTCAGAGGGATACAGATAACCGGAGGTGAAGCATCGGAATCTATAACTAGTGTCACAGGAATGGTTCAAAGCATGGACAGTAAGAAGAGTCAGTCTTCTTGTACTTAAGTCGGCATTGTGCCTTTTGTATTTAAATCCGATGCAATTTTTGTGTTTCATCGTCAATAAGAAGGTCCAAGGGATTCAGTAAACCTGAAGTGAAGCATCGGAATCTATAACTAGTGTCACAGGAATGGTTCCAAACATAGACAGTAGGAAGAGTCAGTCTTCTTGTACTTAAGTCGGCATTGTGCCTTTTGTATTTAATTCTGCTGCAATTTATGTGTATCATCGTCAATAAGAAGGTCAGAGGGATACAGATAACCGGAGGTGAAGCATCGGAATCTATAACTAGTGTCACAGGAATGGTTCAAAGCATAGAAAGTAAGAAGAGTCAGTCTTCTTGTACTTAAGTCGGCATTGTGCCTTTTGTATTTAATTCCGATGCAATTTCTATGTTTCTTCGTTAATAAAAAGGTCCAAGGTATACAGTAAAAATGAAGTGAAGCATCGGAATCCATAACTAGTGTCACAGGAATGGTTTAAAACATACTCAGTAGCAAGAGTCAGTCTTCTTGTACCTAAGTCGGCATTGTGCCTTTTCTATTTAATTCCGTTGCAATTTCGGTGTTTCATCGTCATTAAGAAGGTCCAAGGGATACAGTATACCTGGTGTGAAGCATCGGAATCTATAACTAGTGTCACAGGAATGGTTCATAACATAGTCAGTAAGAAGAGTCAGTCTTCTTGTACTTATGTAGGCATTGTCCCTTTTGTATTTAATTCCGATGCAATTGCTGTGTTTTATCGTCAATAAGAAGGTCCAAGGGATACAGTAAACCTGAAGTGAAGCATCGGAATCTATAACTAGTGTCACAGGAATGGATCAAGAAATAGTCAGTAAGAAGGGTCAGTCTTTCTGTACTTAAGTCGGCATTGTGCCTTTTCTATTTAATTCCGATGCAATTTCTGTGTTTCATCGTCAAAAAGAAGGTCAGAGGGATACAGTAACCCTGAAGTGAAGCATCGGAATCTATAACTAGTGTCACAGGAATGGTTCAAAACATACACAATAGGAAGAGTCAGTCTTCTTGTACTTAAGTAGGCATTGTCCCTTTTGTATTTAATTCCGATGCACTATCTGTGTTTCATCGTCATTAAGAAGGTCCAAGGGATACAGTAAACCTGATATGAGGCATCGGAATCTATAACTAGTGTCATGGGAATGGTTCTTAACTTAGACAGTAGGAAGATTCAGTCTACATGTACTTCAGTCCGTATTGTGCCTTTTGTATTTATTTCCGATGATATTTCTGTGTTTCATCGTCAATAAGAATGTCAGAGGGATACAGTAAACCTGAAGTGAAGCATCGGAATCTATAACTAGTGTCACAGGAATGGTTCAAATCATAGTCGGTAAGAAGAGTCAGTCTTCTTGTACTTAAGTCGGCATTGTGCCTTTACTTTTAATTCCGACGCAACTTCTGTGTTTCATCGCAATAAGATGGTCCAAGAGATACAGTAAACCTGGAGTGGAGCATCGGAATCTATAACTACTGTCACCCGAATGGTTCAAACCATAGACAGTAAGAAGAGTCAGTCTTCTTGTACTTAAGTCGGCATTGTGCCCTTTTCAATTTAATTCCGATGCAATTACTGTGTTTAATCGACAATAAGAAGGTCAGAGGGATACAGTAAACCTGAAGGGAAGCATCGGAATCTCCAAATAGTGTCACAGGAATGGTTCAACACATAGTCAGTAAGAAGAGTCAGTCTTCTTGTACTTAAGTCGGCATTGTGCCTTTTGTATTTAATTCCGATGCAATTTCTGTGTTTCATCGTCAATAAGAAGATCCAAGGGATACAGTAAACCTGAAGTGAAGCATCGGCATCTATAACTAGTGTCACAGGAATGGATCAAGATATAGTCAGTATGAAGATCAGTCTTCTTGTACATAAGTCGGCATTGTGCCTTTTGTATTCAATTCCGATGCAATTTCTGTGTTTCATTGTCAATAAGAAGGTCCAAGGGATACAGTAAACCTGAAGTGAAGCATCGGAATCCGTAACTAGTGTCACAGGAATGGTTCAAAACATAGACAGTAGGAAGAGGCAGTCTTCTTGTACATAAGTCGGCATTGTGCCTTTTCTATTTAATTTCGATGCAATTTCTGTGTTTCGTCATCAATAAGAAGGTCCAAGGGATACAGTAAACCTGAAGTGAAGCATCGGAATCTATAACTAGCGTCACAGGAATGGTTCAAAACATAGACAGTAAGAAGAGTCACTCTTCTAGTACTTAAGTCAGCATTGTGCCTTTTGTATTTAATTCCGCTGCAATTTATGTGTATCATCGTCAATAAGAAGGTCAGAGGGACACAGTAGACCTGAAGTGAATCATCGGAATCAATAACTAGTGTCACAGGAATGGTTCCAATCATAGTCAGTTAGAAGAGTCAGTCTTCTTGTACTTGATTCGGCATTGTGCCTTTTCTATTTAAATCCGATGCTATTTCAGTGTTTCATCGTCAATTAGAAAGCCAAAGGGATACAGTAAACCTGAAATGAAGCATCGGAATCTCATACTGGTGTCACAGGAATGGTTGAAATCATAGTTAGTAAGACGAGTCAGTCTTCTTGTACTTAAGTCGGAATTGTGCCTTTTGTATTTCATTCCGATGCTATTTCTGTGTTTCATCGTCAATAAGAAAGCCAAAGGGATATAGTAAACCTGTAATGAAGCATCGAAATCCATAACTAGTGTCACAGGAATGGTTCAGACATAGTCAGTATGATGAGTCAGTCTTCTTGTACTTAAGTCGGCATTGTGACTTTTCTATTTAATTCCGATGCAATTTCTGTGTTTCATCGTCAGTAAGAAGGTGAGAGGGATACAGTAAACCTGACGTGAAGCGTCGGAATCTATAACTAGAATCACAGGAATGGTTGATAACATAGTCAGTAAGGACAATCAGTCTTCTTGTACTTATGTCGGCATTGTGCTTTTTCTATTTAATTGCGATGCAATTTCTGTGTTTCATCGCCAATAAGAATGTCCAAGGGATACAGTAAACCTGAAGTGAAGCATCGGAACCTGTAACTAGCGTCACAGGAATGGTTCGAAACATAGACAGTAGGAAGAGTCAGTCTTCTTGTACTTAAGTCGGCATTGTGCCCTTTTCAATTTAATTCCGATGCAATTACTGTGTTTAATCGACAATAAGAAGGTCAGAGGGATACAGTAAACCTGAAGGGAAGCATCGGAATCTCCAAATAGTGTCACAGGAGTGGTTCAACACATAGTCAGTAAGAAGAGTCAGTCTTCTTGTACTTAAGTCGGCATTGTGCCCTTTGTATTTAATTCCGATGCAATATCGGTGTTTCATCGTTAATAAGGTCAGAGGGATACAGTAAACATGAAGTGAAGCATCGGAATCTACAACTAGCATCACTGGAATGGTTCAAATCATAGTCAGTAAGAAGAGTCAGTCTTCTTGTACTTAAGTCGGCATTGTGCCTTTTGTATTTAATTCCGATGCAATTTCTGTGTTTCATCGTCAATAAGAAGATCCAAGGGATACAGTAAACCTGAAGTGAAGCATCGGCATCTATAACTAGTGTCACAGGAATGGATCAAGATATAGTCAGTATGAAGATCAGTCTTCTTGTACATAAGTCGGCATTGTGCCTTTTGTATTCAATTCCGATGCAATTTCTGTGTTTCATTGTCAATAAGAAGGTCCAAGGGATACAGTAAACCTGAAGTGAAGCATCGGAATCCATAACTAGTGTCACAGGAATGGTTCAAAACATAGACAGTAGGAAGAGGCAGTCTTCTTGTACATAAGTCGGCATTGTGCCTTTTCTATTTAATTTCGATGCAATTTCTGTGTTTCGTCATCAATAAGAAGGTCCAAGGGATACAGTAAACCTGAAGTGAAGCATCGGAATCTATAACTAGCGTCACAGGAATGGGTCAAAACATAGACAGTAAGAAGAGTCAGTCTTCTAGTACTTAAGTCAGCATTGTGCCTTTTGTATTTAATTCCGATGCTATTTCTGTGTTTCATCTTCAATAAGAAAGTCAGAGGGACACAGTAGACCTGAAGTGAATCATCGGAATCTATAACTAGTGTCACAGGAATGGTTCCAATCATAGTCAGTTAGAAGAGTCAGTCTTCTTGTACTTGATTCGGCATTGTGCCTTTTCTATTTAAATCCGATGCTATTTCAGTGTTTCATCGTCAATTAGAAAGCCAAAGGGATACAGTAAACCTGAAATGAAGCATCGGAATCTCATACTGGTGTCACAGGAATGGTTGAAATCATAGTTAGTAAGACGAGTCAGTCTTCTTGTACTTAAGTCGGTATTGTGCCTTTTGTATTTCATTCCGATGCTATTTCTGTGTTTCATCGTCAATAAGAAAGCCAAAGGGATATAGTAAACCTGTAATGAAGCATCGAAATCTATAACTAGTGTCACAGGAATGGTTCAGACATAGTCAGTATGATGAGTCAGTCTTCTTGTACTTAAGTCGGCATTGTGACTTTTCTATTTAATTCCGATGCAATTTCTGTGTTTCATCGTCAGTAAGAAGGTGAGAGGGATACAGTAAACCTGACGTGAAGCGTCGGAATCTATAACTAGAATCACAGGAATGGTTGATAACATAGTCAGTAAGGACAATCAGTCTTCTTGTACTTATGTCGGCATTGTGCTTTTTCTATTTAATTGCGATGCAATTTCTGTGTTTCATCGCCAATAAGAATGTCCAAGGGATACAGTAAACCTGAAGTGAAGCATCGGAACCTGTAACTAGCGTCACAGGAATGGTTCGAAACATAGACAGTAGGAAGAGTCAGTCTTCTTGTACTTAAGTCGGCATTGTGCCCTTTTCAATTTAATTCCGATGCAATTACTGTGTTTAATCGACAATAAGAAGGTCAGAGGGATACAGTAAACCTGAAGGGAAGCATCGGAATCTCCAAATAGTGTCACAGGAATGGTTCAACACATAGTCAGTAAGAAGAGTCAGTCTTCTTGTACTTAAGTCGGCATTGTGCCTTTTGTATTTAATTCCGATGCAATTTTTGTGTTTCATCGTCATTAAGAAGGTCCAAGGGATTCAGTAAACCTGAAGTGAAGCATCGGAATCTATAACTAGTGTCACAGGAATGGTTCCCAACCTAGACAGTAGGAAGAGTCAGTCTTCTTGTACTTAAGTCGGCATTGTGCCTTTTGTATTTAATTCGGATGCTATTTCTGTGTTTCATCGTTAATAAAAAGGTCCAAGGTATACAGTAAAAATGAAGTGAAGCATCGGAATCCATAACTAGTGTCACAGGAATGGTTTAAAACATACTCAGTAACAAGAGTCAGTCTTCTTGTACCTAAGTCGGCATTGTGCCTTTTCTATTTAATTCCGTTGCAATTTCGGTGTTTCATCGTCATTAAGAAGGTCCAAGGGATACAGTATACCTGGTGTGAAGCATCGGAATCTATAACTAGTGTCTCTGGAATGGTTCAAAACATAGACAGTAAGAAGAGTCAGTCTTCTTGCACTTAAGTCGGCATTGTGCCTTTTGTATTTAATTCCGATGCATTTTCTGTGTTTCATCGTCAATAATGAGGTCTGAGGGATACAGTAAACCTGAAGTGAAGCATCGGAATGTATAACTAGTGTCACAGGAATGGTTCAAAAAATAGGCAGTAAGAAGATTCAGTCTTCTTGTCCTTAAGTCGGCATTGTGCCTTTTGTATTTAATTCCGATGCAATTTCTGTGTTTCATCGTCAATAAAAAGATCCAAGGGATACAGTAAACCTGAAGTGAAGCATCGGAATCCATAACTAGTGTCACAGGAATGGTTTAAAACATAGACAGTAGGAAGAGGCAGTCTTCTTGTACATAAGTCGGCATTGTGCCTCTTCTATTTAATTTCGATGCAATTTCTGTGTTTCGTCATCAATAAGAAGGTCCAAGGGATACAGTAAACCTGAAGTGAAGCATCGGAATCTATAACTAGCGTCACAGGAATGGTTTAAAACATAGACAGTAAGAAGAGTCAGTCTTCTTGTACTTAAGTCAGCATGTGCCTTTTGTATTTAATTCCGATGCTATTTCTGTGTTTCATCTTCAATAAGAAGGTCAGAGGGACACAGTAGACCTGAAGTGAATCTTCGGAATTTATAACTAGTGTCACAGGAATGGTTCAAACATAGTCAGTATGATGAGTCAGTCTTCTTGTACTTAAGTCGGCATTGTGACTTTTCTATTTAATTCCGATGCAATTTCTGTGTTTCATCGTCAGTAAGAATGTCCAAGGGATACAGTAAACCTAAAGTGAAGCATCGGAACCTGTAACTAGCGTCACAGGAATGGTTCAAAACATAGACAGTAAGAAGAGTCAGTCTTCTTGTACTTAAGTCGGCATTGTGCCTTTTCTATTTAATTCCGATGCAATTTCTGTATTTCATCGTCAATAAGAAGGTCCAAGGGATACAGTAAACCTGAAGTGAAGCATCGGAATCTCTAACTGGTGTCACAGGAATGGTTCAAATCATAGTCAGTAAGACGAGTCAGTCTTCTTGTACTTCAGTCGGTATTGTGCCTTTTGTATTTCATTCCGATGCTATTTCTGTGTTTCATCGTCAATAAGAAAGCCAAAGGGATACAGTAAACCTGAAATGAAGCATCGAAATCTATAACTAGTGTAACAGGAATGGTTCAAACATAGTCAGTATGATGAGTCAGTCTTCTTGTGCTTAAGTCGGCATTGTGACTTTTCTATTTAATTCCGATGCAATTTCTGTGTTTCATCGTCAGTACGAAGGTGAGAGGGATACAGTAAACCTGACGTGAAGCGTCGGAATCTATAACTAGAATCACAGGAATGGTTGAATACATAGTCAGTAAGGACAATGAGTCTTCTTGTACTTATGTCGGCATTGTGCTTCTTCTATTTAATTGCGATGCAATTTCTGTGTTTCATCGCCAATAAGAATGTCCAAGGGATACAGTAAACCTGAAGAGAAGCATCGGAACCTGTAACTAGCGTCACAGGAATGGTTCAAAACATAGACAGTAAGAAGAGTCAGTCTTCTTGTACTTAAGTCGGCATTGTACCTTTTCTATTTAATTCCGATGCCATTTCTGTGTTTCATCGTCAATAAGAAGGTCAGAGGGATACAGATAACCGGAGGTGAAGCATCGGAATCTATAACTGGTGTCACAGGAATGGTTCAAAACATAGACAGTAAGAAGAGTCAGTCTTCTTGTACTTAAGTCGGCATTGTGCCTTTTGTATTTAATTCCGATGCAATTTTTGTGTTTCATCGTCAATAAGAAGGTCCAAGGGTATCAGTAACCCTAAAGTGAAGCATCGGAATCTATAACTAGTGTCACAGGAATGGTTCCAAACATGGACAGTAGGAAGAGTCAGTCTTCTTGTACTTAAGTCGGCATTGTGCCTTTTGTATTTAATTCCGATGCTATTTATGTGTATCATCGTTAATAAGAAGGTCCAAGGGATACAGTAAACCTGAAGTGAAGCACCGGAATCTATAACTAGTGTCACAGGAATGGTTCAAAACATAGACAGTAAGAAGAGTCAGTCTTCTTGCACTTAAGTCGGCATTGTGCCTTTTGTATTTAATTCCGATGCATTTTCTGTGTTTCATCGTCAATAAGAAGGTCTGAGGGATACAGTAAACCTGAAGTGAAGCATCGGAATGTATAACTAGTGTCACAGGAATGGTTCAAAAAATAGGCAGTAAGGAGATTCAGTCTTCTTGTCCATAAGTCGGCATTGTGCCTTTTGTATTTAATTCCAATGCAATTTCTGTGTTTCATCGTCAATAAAAAGGTAAAAGGGATACAGTAAACCTGAAGTGAAGCATCCGAATCTACAACTAGTGTCACAGGAGTGGTTAAAGACATAGTCAGTAAGAAGAGTCAGTCTTCATGTACTTAAGTCGGCATTGTGCCTTTTGTATTTAATTCCGATGCAATTTCAATGTTTAGTGGTCAATAAGAAGGTCCAAGGGAAACAGTAAACCTGAAGTGAAGTATCGGAGTCTATAACTAGTGGCAATGGAATGGTTCAAACATAGACAGTGGGAAGAGTCAGTCTTCTTGTACTTAAGTCGGCATTGTGCCTTTTGTATTTAATTCCGAGACAATATCTGTGTTTAATCGTCAATAAGAAGGTCCAAGGGATACAGTAAACCTGGAGTGAAGCATCGGAATCTATAACTAGTGTCACAGGAATGGTTCAAAACATAGTCGGTAAGAAGAGTCAGTCTTCTTGTACTTAAGTCGGCATTGTGCCTTTTACATTTAATTCCGATGCAACTTCTGTGTTTCATCGTCAATACGAAGGTCCAAGAGATACAGTAAACCTGAAGTGGAGCATCGGAATCTATAACTAGTGTCACCGGATAGGTTCAAAACATAGACAGTAAGAAGAGTCAGTCTTCTTGTACTAAAGTCGGCATTGTGCCCTTTTCAATTTAATTCCGATGCAATTACTGTGTTTAATCGACAATAAGAAGGTCAGAGGGATACAGTAAACCTGAAGTGAAGCATCGGAATCTCTAAATAGTGTCACAGGAATGGTTCAACACATTGTCAGTAAGAAGAGTCAGTCTTCCTGTACTTACGTCGGCATTGTGCCTTTTGAATTTAATTCCGATGCAATTTCTGTGTTTCATCGTCAATAAGAAGGTCCAAGGGATACAGTAAACCTGAAGTGAAGTATCGGAATCTGTAACTAGCGTTGCAGGAATGGTTCAAAACATAGACACTAAGAAGAGTCAGTCTGCTTGTACTTAAGACGGCATTGTGATTTTTCTATTTAATTCCGATGCAATTTCTGTGTTTCATAGTCAATAAGAAGGTCAGAGGGATACAGTGAACCTGAGGTGAAGCATCGGGATCTATAACTAGTGTCACAGGAATGGTTTAAAACATAGACAGTTGGAAGAGTCGGTCCTCTTGTACTTAAGTCGGCATTGTGCCTTCACTATTTAATTCCGATGCAATATCGGTGTTTCATCGTTAATAGGAAGGTCAGAGGGATACAGTAAACCTGAAGTGAAGCATCGGAATCTACAACTAGTATCACTGGAATGGTTCAAATCATAGTCAGTAAGAAGAGTCAGTCTTCTTGTACTTAAGTCGGCATTTAATTCCAATGCAATTTCTGTGTTTCATCGTCAATAAGAAGATCCAAGGGATACAGTAAACCTGAAGTGAAGCATCGGAATCTATAACTAGTGTCACAGGAATGGATCAAGATATAGTCAGTATGAAGAGTCAGTCTTCTTGTACTTAAGTCGGCATTGTGCCTTTTGTATCCAATTCCGATGCAATGTCTATGTTTCATTGTCAATAAGAAGGTCCAAGGGATACAGTAAACCTGAAGTGAAGCATCGGAATCCATAACTAGTGTCACAGGAATGGTTCATAACATAGACAGTAGGAAGAGGCAGTCTTCTTGTACGTAAGTCGGCATTGTGCCTTTTCTATTTAATTCCGATGCAATTTTTGTGTTTCGTCATCAATCAGAAGGTCCAAGGGATACAGTAAACCTGAAATGAAGCATCGGAATCTATAACTAGTGACACAGGAATGGTTCCAAACATAGTCAGCTAGAAGAGTCAGTCTTCTTGTACTTGATTCGGCATTGTGCCTTTTCTGTTTAATTCCGATGCAATTTCTGTGTTTCGTCGCCAATAAGAAGGTGCAAAGGATACAGTAAACCTGAAATGAAGCATCGAAATCTGTAACTAATGTCACAGGAATGGTTCAAAACATAGACAGTAGGAATAGTCAGTCTTCTTGTACTGAAGTCTGCATTGTGCCTTTTGTATTTAATTCCGATGCAATTTCTGTGTTTCATCGTCAATAAGAACGTCCAAGGGATACAGTAAACCTGAAGTGAAGCATTGGAATCTCTACTTAGTGTCACGGGAATGGTTCAAAATATAGTCAGTAGAAAGAGCCAGTCTTTTTGTACTTAAGTCGGCATTGTGCTTTTTGTATTAGTTCCGATGCAATTTCTGTGTTTCATCATCAATAAGAAGATCCAAGGGATACAGTAAACCTGAAGTGAAGCATCGGAATCAATAACTAGTGTCACAGGTATGGTTCAAAATATAATCAGTAAGAAGAGTCAGTCTTCTTGTACTAAAGTCGGCTTATGCCTTTTGTATTTAATTCCGATGCAATTTCTGTGTTTCATCGTCAATAAGAAGGTCCAACGGATACAGTAAACCTGAAGTGAAGCATCGGAATCTATAACTAGTGTCACAGGAATGGTTCAAAACATAGTCAGCAAGGAGAGTCAGTCTTCATGTACTTAAGTCGGCATTGTGCCTTTTGTATTTAATTCCGATGCAATTTCGGTGTTTCATCGTCAATAAGAAGGTCAAAGCGATACAGTAAACCTGGAGTGAAGCATCGGAATCTATAACTAGTGTCACAGGAATGGTTCAAAGCATAGACAGTAAGAAGAGTCAGTCTTCTTCTACTTAAGTCGGCATTCTGCCTTTTGTATTTAATTCCGATGCAATTTTTGTGTTTCATCGTCAATAAGAAGGGCCAAGGGATTCAGTAAACCTGAAGTGAAGCATCGGAATCTAAAACTAGTGTCACAGGAATGGTTCCAAACATAGACAGTAGGAAGAGTCAGTCTTCTTGTACTTAAGTCGGCATTGTGCCTTTTGTATTTAATTCCGATGCAATTTATGTGTATCATCGTTAATAAGAACGTCCAAGGGATACAGTAAGCCTGAAGTAAAGCGTCGGAATCTGTAACTAGTGTCACAGGAATGGTACAAAACATAGACAGTAGGAAGATATAGTCTTCTTGTACTTAAGTCGGCATTGTGCCTCTTCTATTTAATTCCGACGCTATTTCTGTGTTTCGTCATCAATAAGAAGGTCCAAGTTATACAATAAACCTGAAGTGAAGCATCGGAATCTACAACTAGCGTCACTGGAATGGTTCAAAACGTAAACAGTAAGAAGAGTCAGTCTTCTTGTACTTAAGTCGGCATTGTGCCTTTTGTATTTAAATCCGATGCAATTTCTGTGTTTCATCGTCAATAAGAAGGTCCAAGGGATACAGTAAGCCTGAGTAAAGCGTCGGAATCTGTAACTAGTGTCACAGGAATGGTACAAAACATAGACAGTAGGAAGATATAGTCTTCTTGTACTTAAGTCGGCATTGTGCCTCTTCTATTTAATTCCGACGCTATTTCTGTGTTTCGTCATCAATAAGAAGGTCCAAGTTATACAATAAACCTGAAGTGAAGCATCGGAATCTACAACTAGCGTCACTGGAATGGTTCAAAACGTAAACAGTAAGAAGAGTCAGTCTTCTTGTACTTAAGTCGGCATTGTGCCTTTTGTATTTAATTCTGATGCAATTTCTGTGTTTCATCGTCAATAAGAATATCCAAGGGATTCAGCAAACCTGAAGTGAAGCATCGGAATCTATAACTAGTGTCACAGGAATGGTTCAAAACATAGTCAGTAAGAAGAGTCAGTCTTCTTGTACTTAAGTCGGCAATGTGCCTTTTGTATTTAATTCCGATGCAATTTCTGTGTTTCATCGCCAATAAGAAGGTCCAAGGGATACAGTAAACCTGAAGTGAAGCATCGGAATCTACAACTAGCGTCACTGGAATGGTTCAAAACGTAAACAGTAAGAAGAGTCAGTCTTCTTGTACTTAAGTCGGCATTGTGCCTTTTGTATTTAATTCCCATGCAATTTATGTGTTTCATCGTCAATAAGAAGGTCCAAGGGATACAGTATACATGAAGTGAAGCATCGGAATCTAGAACTAGTGTCACAGGAATGGTTCAAAACATAGTCAGTGAGATGAGTCGGTCTTCTTGTACTTAAGTCGGCATTTTGCCTTTTCTATTTAATTCCGATGCAATTTCTGAGTTTCATCGTCAATAAGAAGTACCAAGGGATACAGTGAACCTGGAGTGAAGCATTGGAATCTATAACTAGTGTCACAGGAATGGTTCAAAACATAGTCAGCAAGAAGAGTCAGTCTTCATGTACTTAAGTCGGCATTGTGCCTTTTGTATTTAATTCCGATGCAATTTCGGTGTTTCATCGTCAATAAGAAGGTTCAAGCGATACAGTAAACCTGGAGTCAAGCATCGTAATCTATAACTAGTGTCACAGGAATGGTTCAAAGCATAGACAGTAAGAAGAGTCAGTCTTCTTCTACTTAAGTCGGCATTGTGCCTTTTGTATTTAATTCCGATGCAATTTTTGTGTTTCATCGTCAACAAGAAGGTCCAAGGGATTCAGTAAACCTGAAGTGAAGCATCGGAATCCATAACTAGTGTCACAGGAATGGTTCAAAACATAGACAGTAGGAAGAGGCAGTCTTCTTGTACATAAGTCGGCATTGTGCCTTTTCTATTTAATTCCGATGCAATTTCTGTGTTTCGTCATCAATAAGAAGGTCCAAAGGATACAGTAAACCTGAAGTGAAGCATCGGAATCTATAAATAGCGTCACAGGAATGGTTCAAACATAGACAGTAAGAAGAGTCAGTCTTCTTGTACTTAAGTCGGCATTGTGACTTTTGTATTTAATTCCGATGCAATTTCTGTGTTTCATCGTCAATAAGAAGATCCGAGGGATACAGTAAACCTGAAGTGAAGCATCGAAATCTATAACTAGTGTCACAGGAAAGGCTCAAGATATAGTCAGTATGAAGAGTCAGTCTTCTTGTACTTAAGTCGGCATTGTGCCTTTTGTATCCAATTCCGATGCAATATCTGTGTTTCATTGTCAATAAGAAGGACCAAGGGATACAGTAAACCTGAAGTGAAGCATCGGAATCCATAACTAGTGTCACAGGAATGGTTCAAAACATAGACAGTAAGAGGAGTCATCCTTCTTGTACTTAAGTCGGCATTGTGCCTTTTGTATTTAATTCCGATGCAATTTTTGTGTTTCATCGTCAACAAGAAGGTCCAAGGGATTCAGTAAACCTGAAGTGAAGCATCGGAATCTATAACTAGTGTCACCGGAATGGTTCAAAACATAGACAGTAAGAAGAGTCAGTCTTCTTGTACTTAAGTCGGCATTTAATTCCGATGCAATTTCTGTGTTTCATCGTCAATAAGAAGATCCAAGGGATACAGTAAACCTGAAGTGAAGCATCGGAATCTATAACTAGTGTCACAGGAATGGATCCAGATATAGTCAGTATGAAGAGTCAGTCTTCTTGTACTTAAGTCGGCATTGTGCCTTTTGTATCCAATTCCGATGCAATTTCTATGTTTCATTGTCAATACGAAGGTCCAAGGGATACAGTAAACCTGAAGTGAAGCATCGGAATCCATAACTAGTGTCACAGGAATGGTACATAACATAGACAGTCGGAAGAGGCAGTCTTCTTGTACATAAGTCGGCATTGTGCCTTTTCTATTTAATTCCGATGCAATTTCTGTGTTTCGTCATGAATCACAAGGTCCAAGGGATACAGTAAACCTGAAATGAAGCATCGGAATCTATAACTAGTGACACAGGAATGGTTCCAAACATAGTCAGTTAGAAGAGTCAGTCTTCTTGTACTTGATTCGGCATTGTGCCTTTTCCGTTTAATTCCGATGCAATTTCTGTGTTTCGTCGCCAACAAGAAGGTGCAAAGGATACAGTAAACCTGAAATGAAGCATCGGAATCTGTAACTAATGTCACAGGAATGGTTCAAAACATAGACAGTAGGAATAGTCAGTCTTCTTGTACTGAAGTCTGCATTGTGCCTTTTGTATTTAATTCCGATGCAATTTCTGTGTTTCATCGTCAATAAGAACGTCCAAGGGATACAGTAAACCTGAAGTGAAGCATCGGAATCTATACTTAGTGTCACGGGAATGGTTCAAAACATAGTCAGTAGAAAGAGCCAGTCTTTTTGTACTTAAGTCGGCAATGTGCTTTTTGTATTATTTCCGATGCAATTTCTGTGTTTCATCATCAATAAGAAGATCCAAGGGATACAGTAAACCTGAAGTGAAGCATCGGAATCAATAACTAGTGTCACAGGTATGGTTCAAAATATAATCAGTAAGAAGAGTCAGTCTTCTTGTACTTAAGTCGGCTTATGCCTTTTGTATTTAATTCCGATGCAATTTCTGTGTTTCATCGTCAATAAGAAGGTCCAACGGATACAGTAAACCTGAAGTGAAGCATCGGAATCTATAACCAGTGTCACAGAAATGGTTCAAAACATAGTCAGCAAGGAGAGTCAGTCTTCATGTACTTAAGTCGGCATTGTGCCTTTTGTATTTAATTCCGATGCAATTTCGGTGTTTCATCGTCAATAAGAAGGTCCAAGCGATACAGTAAACCTGGAGTGAAGCATCGGAATCTATAACTAGTGTCACAGGAATGGTTCAAAGCATAGACAGTAAGAAGAGTCAGTCTTCTTCTACTTAAGTCGGCATTCTGCCTTTTGTATTTAATTCCGATGCAATTTTTGTGTTTCATCGTCAATAAGAAGGGCCAAGGGATTCAGTAAACCTGAAGTGAAGCATCGGAATCTAAAACTAGTGTCACAGGAATAGTTCCAAACATAGACAGTAGGAAGAGTCAGTCTTCTTGTACTTAAGTCGGCATTGTGCTTTTGTATTTAATTCCGATGCAATTTATGTCTATCATCGTTAATAAGAACGTCCAAGGGATACAGTAAGCCTGAAGTAAAGCGTCGGAATCTGTAACTAGTGTCACAGGAATGGTACAAAACATAGACAGTAGGAAGATATAGTCTTCTTGTACTTAAGTCGGCATTGTGCCTCTTCTATTTAATTCCGACGCTATTTCTGTGTTTCGTCATCAATAAGAAGGTCCAAGTTATACAATAAACCTGAAGTGAAGCATCGGAATCTACAACTAGCGTCACTGGAATGGTTCAAAACGTAAACAGTAAGAAGAGTCAGTCTTCTTGTACTTAAGTCGGCATTGTGCCTTTTGTATTTAATTCTGATGCAATTTCTGTGTTTCATCGTCAATAAGAATATCCAAGGGATTCAGCAAACCTGAAGTGAAGCATCGGAATCTATAACTAGTGTCACAGGAATGGTTCAAAACATAGTCAGTAAGAAGAGTCAGTCTTCTTGTACTTAAGTCGGCAATGTGCCTTTTGTATTTAATTCCGATGCAATTTCTGTGTTTCATCGCCAATAAGAAGGTCCAAGGGATACAGTAAACCTGAAGTGAAGCATCGGAATCTATAACTAGTGTCACAGGAATGGTTCAAAACATAGACAGTAGGAGGAGTCAGTCATCTCGTACTTAAGTCGGCATTGTGCCTTTTGTATTTAATTCCCATGCTATTTATGTGTTTCATCGTCAATAAGAAGGTCCAAGGGATACAGTAAACCTGAAGTGAAGCATCGGAATCTAGAACTAGTGTCACAGGAATGGTTCAAAACATAGTCAGTGAGAAGAGTCGGTCTTCTTGTACTTAAGTCGGCATTTTGCCTTTTCTATTTAATTCCGATGCAATTTCTGAGTTTCATCGTCAATAAGAAGTACCAAGGGATACAGTGAACCTGGAGTGAAGCATCGGAATCTATAACTAGTGTTACAGGAATGGTTCAAAGCATAGACAGTAAGAAGAGTCAGTCTTCTTCTACTTAAGTCGGCATTGTGCCTTTTGTATTTAATTCCGATGCAATCTCTGTGTTTCATCGTCAGTAAGAAGGTGAGAGGGATACAGTAAACCTGAGGTGAAGCGTCGGAATCTATAACTAGAATTACAGGAATGGTTCATAACATAGTCAGTAAGGACAATCAGTCTTCTTGTACTTAAGTCAGCATTGTGCTTTTTCTATTTAATTGCGATGCAATTTCTGTGTTTCATCGCCAATAAGAAGGTCCAAGGGATACAGTAAACCTGAA
Organism: Schistocerca serialis cubense; assembly: GCF_023864345.2. Lineage (NCBI taxonomy): Eukaryota > Metazoa > Arthropoda > Insecta > Orthoptera > Acrididae > Schistocerca > Schistocerca serialis. The sequence goes on from NC_064645.1 coordinate 3,190,617, forward strand.
GTGAAGCATCATAATCTGTAACTAGCGTCACAGGAATGGTTCAAAACATAGACAGTAAGAAGAGTCAGTCTTCTTGTACTTAAGTTGGCATTGTGCCTTTTCTATTAAATTCCGATGCAATTTCTGTGTTTCATCGTCAATATGAAGGTCAGAGGGATACAGATAACCGGAGGTGATGCAACGGAATCTATAACTAGTGTCACAGGAATGGTTCAAAACATAGACAGTAGGAAGAGTCAGTCTTCTTGTACTTAAGTCGGCATTGTACCATTTCTATTTCATTTCGATGCAAATTCTGTGTCTCGTCGCCAATAAGAAGGTGCAAAGGATACAGTAAACCTGAAGTGAAGCATCGGAATCTGTAACTAATGTCACAGGAATGGTTCAAAGCATAGACAGTAGGAATAGTCAGTCTTCTTGAACTGAAGTCTGCATTGTGCCTTTTGTATTTAATTCCGATGCAATTTCTGTGTTTCATCGTCAATAAGAACGTCCAAGGGATACAGTATACCTGAAGTGAAGAATCGGAATCTATACTTAGTGTCACGGGAATGGTGCAAAACATAGTCAGTAGAAAGAGCCAGTCTTTTTGTACTTAAGTCGGCATTGTGCTTTTTGTATTATTTCCGGTGCAATTTCTGTGTTTCATCATCAATAAGAAGATCCAAGGGATACAGTAAACCTGAAGTGAAGCATCGGAATCAATAACTAGTGTCACAGGAATGGTTCAAAATATAATCAGTAAGAAGAGTCAGTCTTCTTGTACTTAAGTCGGCATTATGCCTTTTGTATTTAATTCCGATGCAATTTCTGTGTTTCATCGTCAATAAGAAGGTCCAACGGATACAGTAAACCTGAAGTGAAGCATCGGATCTATAACTAGTGTCACAGGAATGGTTCAAAGCATAGACAGTAAGAAGAGTCTGTCTTCTTGTACTTAAGTCGGCATTGTGCCTTTTCTATTTAATTCCGATCCAATTTCTGTGTTTCATCGTCAGTAAGAAGGTGAGAGGGATACAGTAAACCTGAGGTGAAGCGTCGGAATCTATAACTAGAATCACAGGAATGGTTCATAACATAGTCAGTAAGGACAATCAGTCTTCTTGTACTTAAGTCGGCATTGTCCATTTTCTATTTAATTGCGATGCAATTTCTGTGTTTCATCGCCAATAAGAAGGTCCAAGGGATACAGTAAACCTGAAGTGAAGCATCGGAATCTGTAACTAGCGTCACAGGAATCGTTCAAAACATAGACAGTAAGAAGAGTCATTCTTCTTGTACTTAAGTCAGCATTGTGCCTTTTCTATATAATTCCGATGCAATTTCTGTGTTTCATCGTCAATAAGAAAGTCAAAGCGATACAGATAACCGGAGGTGAAGCATCGGAATCTATAACTAGTGTCTCAGGAATGGTTCAAAACATAGACTGTTGGAAGAGTCGGTCTTCTTGTACTTAAGTCGGCATTGTGCCTTCTCTATTTAATTCCGATGCAATATCGGTGTTTCATCGTTAATAAGAAGGTCAGAGTGATACAGTAAACCTGAAGTGAAGCATCGGAATCTACAACTAGTATCACTGGAATGGTTCAAATCATAGTCAGTAAGAAGAGTCAGTCTTCTTGTACTTAAGTCGGCATTTAATTCCGATGCAATTTCTGTGTTTCATCGTCAATAAGAAGATCCAAGGGATACAGTAAACCTGAAGTGAAGCATCGGAATCTATAACTAGTGTCACAGGAATGGATCAAGATATAGTCAGTATGAAGAGACAGTCTTCTTGTACTTAAGTCGGCATTGTGCCTTTTGTATCCAATTCCGATGTTATTTCTGTGTTTCATTGTCAATAAGAAGGTCCAAGGGATACAGTAAACCTGAAGTGAAGCATCGGAATCCATAAGTAGTGTCACAGGAATGGTTCAATACATAGACAGTAGGAAGAGGCAGTCTTCTTGTACATAAGTCGGCATTGTGCCTTTTCTATTTAATTCCGATGCAATTTCTGTGTTTCGTCATCAATCAGACGGTCCAAGGGATACAGTAAACCTGAAGTGAAGCATCGGAATCTATAACTAGTGACACAGGAATGGTTCCAAACATAGTCAGTTAGAAGAGTCAGTCTTCTTGTACTTGATTCGGCATTGTGCCTTTTCTCTTTAATTCCGATAAAATTTCTGTGTTTCATCGTCAATAAGAAGGCCTAAGGTATACAGTAAACCTGAAGTGAAGCATCGGAATCTATAACTAGTGTCACAGGAATGGTTCAAACATTTTCAGTAAGATGAGTCAGTCTTCTTGTACTTAAGTCGGCATTGTGACTTTTCTATTTAATTCCGATGCAATTTCTGTGTTTCATCGTCAGTAAGAAGGTGAGAGGGACACAGTAAACCTGAGGTGAAGCGTCGGAATCTATACTTAGTGTCACGGGAATGGTTCAAAACATAGACAGTAGGAAGAGTCAGTCTTCTTGTACTTAAGTCGGCATTGTGCCTTTTCTATTTAATTCCGATGCAGTTTCTGTGTTTCGTCGCCAATAAGAAGGTGCAAAGGATACAGTAAACCGGATGTGATGCATCGGAATCTGTAACTAATGTCACAGGAATGGTTCAAAGTATAGACAGTAGGAATAGTCAGACTTCTTGAACTGAAGTCTGCATTGTGCCCTTGGTATTTAATTCCGATGCAATTTCTGTGTTTCATCGTCAATAAGAACGTCCAAGGGATACAGTAAACCTGAAGTGAAGCATCGGAATCTATACTTAGTGTCACGGGAATGGTTCAAAACATAGTCAGTAGAAAGAGCCAGTCTTTTTGTACTTAAGTCGGCATTGTGCTTTTTGTATTATTTCCGATGCAATTTCTGTGTTTCATCATCAATAAGAAGATCCAAGGGATACAGTAAACCTGAAGTGAAGCATCGGAATCAATAACTAGTGTCACAGGTATGGTTCAAAATATAATCAGTAAGAAGAGTCAGTCTTCTTGTACTTAAGTCGGCATTATGCTTTTTGTATTTAATTCCGATGCAATTTCTGAGTTTCATCGTCAATAAGAACGTCCAAGGAAAACAGTAAACCTGAAGTGAAGCATCGGAATCTATAACTATTGTCACAGGAATGGTTCAAAACATAGTCAGTAAGAAGAGTCAGTTTTCTTGTACTTAAGTCAGCATTGTGCCTTTTGTATATAATTCCGATGCTATTTCTGTGTTTCATCTTTAATAAGAAGGTCAGAGGGACACAGTAGAGCTGAAGTGAAGCATCGGAATCTATAACTAGTATCACAGGAATGGTTCCAAACATAGTCAGTTGGAAGAGCAGGCTTCTTGAACTTGATTCGGCATTGTGCCTTTTCTCTTTAAGTTCGATGCAATTTCTGTGTTTCATTGTCAATAAGAAGGGCCAAGGGATTCAGTAAACCTGAAGCGGAGCATCGGAATCTATAACTAGTGTCACAGGAATGGTTCAAAACATTGTCAGCAAGGAGAGTCAGTCTTCATGTACTTAAGTCGGCATTGTGCCTTTTGTATTTAATTCCGATGCAATTTCGGTGTTTCATCGTCAATAAGAAGGTCCAAGCGATACAGTAAACCTGGAGTGAAGCATCGGAATCTATAACTAGTGTCACAGGAATGGTTCAAAGCATAGACAGTAAGAAGAATCAGTCTTCTTCTACTTAAGTCGGCATTGTGCCTTTTGTATTTAATTCCGATGCAATTTTTGTGTTTCATCGTCAATAAGAAGGGCCAAGGGATTCAGTAAACCTGAAGTGAAGCATCGGAATCTAAAACTAGTGTCACAGGAATGGTTCCAAACATAGACAGTAGGAAGAGTCAGTCTTCTTGTACTTAAGTCGGCATTGTGCCTTTTGTATTTAATTCCGATGCAATTTATGTTTATCATCGTTAATAAGAAGGTCCAAGGGATACAGTAAGCCTTAAGTAAAGCGTCGGAATCTGTAACTAGTGTCACAGGAATGGTACACAACATAGACAGTAGGAAGAGATAGTCTTCTTGTACTTAAGTCGGCATTGTACCCCTTCTATTTAATTCCGAAGCTATTTCTGTGTTTCGTCATCAATACGAAGGTCCAAGTTATACAATAAACCTGAAGTGAAGCATCGGAATCTACAACTAGCGTCACTGGAATGGTTCAAAACGTAAACAGTAAGAAGAGTCAGTCTTCTTGTACTTAAGTCGGCATTGTGCCTTTTGTATTTAATTCTGATGCAATTTCTGTGTTTCATCGTCAATAAGAAGGTCCAAGGGATACAGTAAACCTGAAGCGAAGCATCGGAATCTATAACCAGTGTCACAGGAATGGTTCAAAACATAGTCTGTAAGAAGAGTCAGTCTTCTTGTACTTAAGTCGGCAATGTGCCTTTTGTATTTAATTCCGATGCAATTTCTGTGTTTCATCGCCAATAAGAAGGTCCAAGGGATACAGTAAACCTGAAGCGAAGCATCGGAATCTATAACCAGTGTCACAGGAATGGTTCAAAACATAGACAGTAGGCGGAGTCAGTCATCTTGTACTTAAGGGCATTGTGCCTTTTGTATTTAATTCCGATGCAATTTATGTGTTTCATCGTCAATAAGAATGTCCAAGGGTTACAGTAAACCTGAAGTGAAGCATCGGAATCTATAACTAGTGTCACAGGAATGGTTCAAAACATAGTCAGTGAGAAGAGTCGGTCTTCTTGTACTTAAGTCGGCATTGTGCCTTTTCTATTTAATTCCGATGCAATTTCTGAGTTTCATCGTCAATAAGAGGCACCAAGGGATACAGTGAACCTGGAGTGAAGCATTAGAATCTATAACTAGTGTCACAGGAATGGTTCAAAACATAGACAGTAAGAAGAGTCAGTCTTCTTGTACTTAAGTCGGCATTGTGCCTTTTGCATTTAATTCCAATACTATTTCTGTGTTTCATCGTCACTAAGAAGGTCAGAGGGATACAGTAAACCTGAAGTGAAGCATCGGAATCTATAACTAGTGTCACAGGAATGGTTCAAAACATAGTCAGCAAGGAGAGTCAGTCTTCATGTACTTAAGTCGGCATTGTGCCTTTTGTATTTAATTCCGATGCAATTTCTGTGTTTCATCGTCAATAAGAAGATCCAAGGGATACAGTAAACCTGAATTGAAGCATCGAAATCTATAACTAGTGTCACAGGAAAGGCTCAAGATATAGTCAGTATGAAGAGTCAGTCTTCTTGTACTTAAGTCGGCATTGTGCCTTTTGTATCCAATTCCGATGCAATTTCTGTGTTTCATTGTCAATAAGAAGGTCCAAGGGATACAGTAAACCTGAAGTGAAGCATCGGAATCCATAACTAGTGTCACAGGAATGGTTCAAAACATAGACAGTAAGAACCGTCAGTCATCTTGTACTTAAGTCGGCATTTTGCCTTTTGTATTTAATTCCGATGCAATTTATGTGTTTCATCGTCAATAAGAACGTCCAAGGGATACAGTAAACCTGAAGTGAAGCATCGGAATCTATAACTAGTGTCACAGGAATGGTTCAAACATAGTCAGTAAGATGAGTCAGTCTTCTAGTACTTATGTCGGCATTGTGACTTTTCTATTTAATTCCGATGCAATTTCTGTGTTTCATCGTCAATAAGAAGGTCAGAGGGATACAGATAACCGGAGGTGAAGCAACGGAATCTATAACTAGTGTCACAGGAATGGTTCAAAACATAGACAGTAGGAAGAGTCAGTCTTCTTGTACTTAATTCGGCATTGTGCTATTTCTATTTCATTTCGATGCAATTTCTGTGTCTCGTCGCCAAAAAGAAGGTGCAAAGGATACAGTAAACCTGAAGTGAAGCATCGGAATCTGTAACTAATGTCACAGGAATGGTTCAAAACATAGACAGTAGGAATAGTCAGTCTTCTTGAACTGAAGTGTGCATTGTGCCTTTTGTATTTAATTCCGATGCAATTTCTGTGTTTCATCGTCAATAAGAACGTCCAAGGGATACAGTAAACCTGAAGTGAAGCATCGGAATCTATAACTAGTATCACAGGAATGGTTCAAAACATAGTCAGCAAGGAGAGTCAGTCTTCATGTACTTAAGTCGGCATTGTGCCTTTTGTATTTAATTCCGATGCAATTTCGGTGTTTCATCGTCAATAAGAAGGTCCAAGCGATACAGTAAACCTGGAGTGAAGCATCGGAATCTATAACTAGTGTCACAGGAATGGTTCAAATCATAGACATTAAGAAGAGTCAGTCTTCTTCTACTTAAGTCGGCATTGTGCTTTTTGTATTTAATTCCGATGCAATTTTTGTGTTTCATCGTCAATAAGAAGTACCAAGGGATACAGTAAACCTGGAGTGAAGCATCGGAATCTATAACTAGTGTCACAGGAATAGTTCAAAACATAGACAGTAAGAAGAGTCAGTCTTCTTGTACTTAAGTCGGCATTGTACCTTTTGTATTTAATTCCGATGCAATTTATGTGTTTCATCGTCAATAAGAAGGTCCAAGGGATACAGTAAACCTGAAGTGAAGCATCGGAATCTATTACTAGTGTCACAGGAATGGTTCAAACCATAGTCAGTGAGAAGAGTCGGTCTTCTTGTACTTAAGTCGGCATTGTGCCTATTCTATTTAATTCCGATGCAATTTCTGAGTTTCATCGTCAATAAGAAGTACCAAGGGATACAGTAAACCTGGAGTGAAGCATCGGAATCTATAACTAGTGTCACAGGAATAGTTCAAAACATAGACAGTAAGAAGAGTCAGTCTTCTTGTTCTTAAGTCGGCATTGTGCCTTTTGTATTTAATTCCAATACAATTTCTGTGTTTCATCATCACTAAGAAGGTCAGAGGTATACAGTAAACCTGAAGTGAAGCATCGGAATCTATAACTAGTGTCACAAGAATGGTAAAAAACATAGTCAGCATGGAGAGTCAGTCTTCATGTACTTAAGTCGGCATTGTGCCTTTAGTATTTAATTCCGATGTAATTTCGGTGTTTCATCGTCAATAAGAAGGTCCAAGCGATACAGTAAACCTGGAGTGAAGCATCGGAATCTATAACTAGTGTCACAGGAATGGTTCAAAGCGTAGACAGTAAGAAGAGTCAGTCTTCTTCTACTTATGTCGGCATTGTGCCAAGTGTATTTAATTCCGATGCAATTTTTGTGTTTCATCGTCTTTAAGAAGGTCCAAGCGATACAGTAAACCTGGAGTGAAGCATCGGAGTCTATAACTAGTGTCTCAGGAATGGTTCAAAACATAGACAGTAGGAAGAGTCAGTCTTCTTGTACTGAAGTCGGCACTGTGCCTTTTGTATTTAATTCCGATGCAATTTTTGTGTTTCATCGTCAATAAGAAGGTCCAAGGGATTCAGTAAACCTGAAGTGAAGCATCGGAATCCATAACTAGTGTCACAGGAATGGTTCAAAACATAGACAGTAGGAAGAGGCAGTCTTCTTGTACATAAGTCGCCATTGTGCCTTTTCTATTTAATTCCAATGCAATTTCTGTGTTTCGTCATCAATAAGAAGGTCCAAGGGATACAGTAAACCTGAAGTGAAGCATCGGAATCTATAAATAGCGTCACAGGAATGGTTCAAACATAGACAGTAAGAAGAGTCAGTCTTCTTGTACTTAAGTCGGCATTGTGACTTTTGTATTTAATTCCGATGCAATTTCTGTGTTTCATCGTCAATAAGAAGATCCAAGGGATACAGTAAACCTGAAGTGAAGCTTCGAAATCTATAACTAGTGTCACAGGAAAGGCCCAAGATATAGTCAGTATGAAGAGTCAGTCTTCTTGTACTTAAGTCGGCATTGTGCCTTTTGTATACAATTCCGATGCAATTTCTGTGTTTCATTGTCAATAAGAAGGTCCAAGGGATACAGTAAACCTGAAGTGAAGCATCGGAATCCATAACTAGTGTCACAGGAATGGTTCAAAACATAGACAGTAAGAAGAGTCAGTCTTCTTGTACTTAAGTCGCCATTTTGCCTTTTGTATTTATTTCCGATGCAATTTATGTGTTTCATCGTCAATAAGAACGTCCAAGGGATACAGTAAACCTGAAGTGAAGCATCGGAATCTATAACTAGTGTCACAGGAATGGTTCAAAACATAGTCAGTGAGAAGAGTCGGTCTTCTTGTACTTAAGTCGTCATTGTGCCTTTTCTATTTAATTCCGATGCAATTACTGAGTTTCATCGTCACTAAGAAGTACCAAGGGATACAGCAAACCTGGAGTGAATCATCGGAATCTATAACTAGTGTCACAGGAATAGTTCAAAACATAGACAGTAAGAAGAGTCAGTCTTCTTGTACTTAAGTCGGCATTGTGCCTTTTGTATTTAATTCCAATACAATTTCTGTGTTTCATCATCACTAAGAAGGTCAGAGGGATACAGTAAACCTGAAGTGAAGCATCGGCATCTATAACTAGTGTCACAGGAATGGTTCAAAACATAGTCAGCAAGGAGAGTCAGTCTTCATGTACTTAAGTCGGCATTGTGCCTTTAGTATTTAATTCCGATGCAATTTTTGTGTTTCATCGTCTTTAAGAAGGTCCAAGCGATACAGTAAACCTGGAGTGAAGCATCGGAATCTATAACTAGTGTCACAGGAATGGTTCAAAGCATAGACAGTAAGAAGAGTCTGTCTTCTTGTACTTAAGTCGGCATTGTGCCTTTTCTATTTAATTCCGATCCAATTTCTGTGTTTCATCGTCAGTAAGAAGGTGAGAGGGATACAGTAAACCTGAGGTGAAGCGTCGGAATCTATTACAAGAATCACAGGAATGGTTCATAACATAGTCAGTAAGGACAATCAGTCTTCTTGTACTTAAGTCGGCATTGTGCATTTTCTATTTAATTGCGATGCAATTTCTGTGTTTCATCGCCAATAAGAAGGTCCAAGGGATACAGTAAACCTGAAGTGAAGCATCGGAATCTGTAACTAGCGTCACAGGAATGGTTCAAAAAATAGACAGTAAGAAGAGTCAGTCTTCTTGTACTTAAGTCAGCATTGTGCCTTTTCTATTTAATTCTGATGCAATTTCTGTGTTTCATCGTCAATAAGAAGGTCAAAGGGATACAGATAACCGGAGGTGAAGCATCGGAATCTATAACTAGTGTCTCAGGAATGGTTCAAAACATAGACAGTAGGAAGAGTCAGTCTTCTTGTACTTAAGTCGGCATTGTGCCTTTTCTATTTAATTCCGATGCAATTTCTGTGTTTCGTCGCCAATAAGAACGTCCAAGGGATACAGTAAACCTGAAGTGAAGCATCGGATTCTATTCTTAGTGTCACGGGAATGGTTCAAACATAGTCAGTAGAAAGAGCCAGTCTTTTTGTACTTAAGTCGGCATTTTGCCTCTTCTATTTATTTCCGACGATATTTCTGTGTTTCGTCGTCAATAAGAAGGTCCAAGTTATACAATAAACCTGAAGTTAAGCATCGGAATCTACAACTAGCGTCACTGGAATGGTTCATAACATAAACGGTAAGAAGAGTCAGTCTTCTTGTACTTAAGTCGGCATTGTGCCTTTTGTATTTAATTCCGATGACATTTCTGTGTTTCATCGCCAATAGGAAGGTCCAAGGGATACAGTAAACCTGAAGTGAAGCATCGGAATCTATAACTAGTGTCACAGGAATGGTTCAAAACATAGACAGTAGGAGGAGTCAGTCATCTTGTACTTAAGTCGGCATTGTGCCTTTTGTATTTAATTCCGATGCAGTTTCTTTGTTTCAACGTTAATAAGAGGGTCAGAGGGATACAGTAAACCTGAAGTGAAGCATCGGAAATCATAACTAGAGTCAAAGGAATGGTCCAAATCATAGACAGAAATAAGAGTCAGTCTTCTAGTACTTATGTCGGCATTGTGCATTTTGAATTTAATTCCGATGCAATATCTGTGTTTCATCGTCAATAAGAAGGTCAGACCGATACAGTAAACCTGAAGGGAGGCATCGGAATCTATAACTAGTGTCACAGGAATGGTTCAAAACATAGACAGTCAGAAGAGTCAGTCTTCTTGTACTTGAGTCGGCATTGTGCCTTTTGTATTAAATTCCGATGCTATTTCTGTGTTTCACCGTCAATAAGAAGGTTCAAGGGATACAGTAAACCTGAAGTCAAGCGTCGGAATCTATAACTAGTGTCACAGGAATGGTTCAAACGTAGACAGTAAGAAGAATATGTCTTCTTGTACTTAAGTCGGCATTGTGCCTTTTTTATTTAATTCCGATCCAATTTCTGTGTTTCATCGTCAATAAGAAGGTCAGAGGGATACAGTAAACCTGAAGTGAGGCATCGGAATCTATAACTAGTGTCACAGGAATGGTTCAAATCATAGTCAGTAAGAAGAGTCAGTCTTTTTGTACTTAAGTCGGCATTGTGCATTTTGTATTTAATTCCGATGTAATTTCTGTGATTCATCGTCAATAAGAGGGTCCAAATGATACAGTAAACCTGAAGTGAAGCATCGGAATCTATTTCTAGTGTCATAGGAGTGGTTCTAAACATAGTCAGTAAGAAGAGTCAGTATTCTTGTACTTAAGTCGGTATTGTGACTTATGTATTTAATTCCGATGCAATTTCTGTGTTTCATCGTCAATAAGGTCAGAGGGATACAGAAAAAATAAAGTGAAGCATCGGAATCTATAGCTAGTGTCACAGGAATGGTTAAAAACATAGACAGTAAGAAGGGTCAGTCTTCTTGCACTTAAGTCGGCATTGTGCCTTTTGTATTTAATTCCGATGTAATTTCTGTGTTTTATCGTCAATAAGAAGGTCAGAGGGATACAGTAACCCTGAAGTGAAGCATCTGAATGTATAACTTGTGTCACAGGAATGGTTCAAATCATAGTCAGTAAGAAGATACAGTCTTCTTGCCCTTAAGTCGGCATTGTGCCTGTTGTATTTAATTCCGATGCAATTTCTGTGTTTCGTCGTCAATACGGTCAGATGGATACAGTAAAAATGAAGTGAAGCATCGGAATCTATAGCTAGTGTCACAGGAATGGTTCAAAACATAGTCAGTAAGAAGAATCAGTCTTGATGTACTTGAGTCGGCATTGTGCCTTTTGTATTTAATTCCGATGCAGTTTCATTGTTTCATCGTTAATATTAAGGTCCAAGGGAAACAGTAAACCTTAAGTGGAGCATCGGAATCTATAACTAGTGTCACAGGAGTGGTTCAAAACATAGTCAGTGAGAAGAGTCAGTCTTCTTGTACTTAATTCGGCATTGTGCCTTTTCGATTTAATTCCGATGCAATTTCTGTGTTTCATCGTCAATAAGAGGGTTAGAGGGATACAGTGAACATGAAGTGAAGCATCGGAATCTATAACTAGTGTCACTGGATTTGTTCAAAAAATAGTAAGTAAGAAGAGTCAGTCTTCTTGTCCTTAAGTCGGCATTGTGCCTTTTGTATTTAATTCCGATGCAATTTCTGTGTTTCATCGTTAATAAGAAGTTCCAAGGTATACAGTAAAAATGAAGTGAAGCATCGGAATCCATAAATAGTGTCACAGGAATGGTTCAAAACATAGTCAGTAACAAGAGTCAGTCTTCTTGTACCTAAGTCGGCATTGTGCCCTTTCTATTTAATTCCGTTGCAATTTCGGTGTTTCATCGTCATTAAGAAGGTCCAAGGGATACAGTATACCTGGTGTGAAGCATCGGAATCCTTAACTAGTGTCACAGCAATGGTTCAAAACATAGACAGTTAGAAGAGTCAGTCTTCTTGCACTTAAGTCGGCATTGTGCATTTTCTATTTAATTCCGATCCAATATCTGTGTTCATCGTCAATAAGAAGGTCAGAGGGATACAGTAAACCTGAAGTGAAGCATCGTAATATATAACTAGTGTCACAGGAATGGTTCAAAACATAGTCAGTAAGAAGCGTCAGTCTTTTTGTACTTAAGTCGGCATTGTGCCTTTTGTATTTAATTCCGATGTAATTTCTGGGTTTCATCGTCAATAAGAAGGTCCAAATTATACAGTAAACCTGAAGTGAAGCATCGGATCCTATATCTAGTGTCACAGGAGTGGTTCAAAACATAGACAGTAAGAAGAGTCAGTCTTCTTGTACTTAAGGCGGTATTGTGCCTTTTGTATATAATTCCGATGTAATTTCTGTGCTTCATCGTTAATAAGGTCAGACGGATACAGTAAAAATGAAGTGAAGAATCGGAATCTATAGCTAGTGTCACAGCAATGGTTCAAAACATAGACAGTAGGAAGAGTCAGTCTTCTTGTAATTAAGTCGGCATTGTGCCTTTTGTATTTAATTCCGATGCAATTCCTGTGTTTCATTGTCAATAAGAAGGTGCAAGGGATACAGTAAACCTGGAGTGAAGCATCGGAATCTATAACTAGAGTCACAGGAATGGTTCAAAACATAGACAGTAAGAAGAGTCAGCCTTCTTGTACTTAAGTCGGCATTGTGCCTTTTGTATTTAATTCCGATGCAATTTCTGTGTTTCATCGCCAATAAGAAGGTCCAAGGGATTCATTAAACCTAAAGTGAAGCATCGGAATATATAACTAGTGTCACAGGAATGATTCAATACATAGTCAGTAAGAAGAATCAGTCTTCATGTACTTAAGTCGGCATTGTGCCTTTTGTATTTAATTTCGATACAATTTCATTGTTTCATCGTTAATAAGAAGGTCCAAGGGAAACAGTAAACCTGAAATGAAGCATCGGAATCTATAACTAGAGTCATTGCAATGGTTCAAACATAGACAGTGGGAAGAGTCAGTCTTCTTGTACTTTTATCGGCATTGTCCTTTTGTATTTAATTCCGAGGCAATTTCTGTGTTTCATCGTCAATAAGAAGGTCCAAGGGATACAGTAAACCTGACGTGAAGCACCGGAATCCATAACTAGTGTCACAGGAATGGTTCACAACATAGACAGTCAGAAGAGTCAGTCTTCTTGTACTTGAGTCGGCATTGTGCCTTTTGTATTAAATTCCGATGCTATTTCTGTGTTTCATCGTCAATAAGAAGGTCCAAGGGATACAGTAAACCTGAAGTCAAGCATCGGAATCTATAACTAGTGTCACAGGAATGGTTCAAATCATAGTCAGTAAGAAGAGTCAGTCTTTTTGTACTTAAGTCGGCATTGTGCCTTTTGTATTTAATTCCGATGTAATTTCTGTGTTTCATCGTCAATAAGAGGGTCCAAATGATACAGTAAACCTGAAGTGAAGCATCGGAATCTATATCTAGTGTCATTGGAGTGGTTCTAAACATAGACAGTAAGAAGAGTCAGTATTCTTGTACTTAAGTCGGTATTGTGACTTATGTATTTAATTCCGATGCAATTTCTGTGTTTCATCGTCAATAAGAGGGTCAGACCGACACAGTAAACCTGAAGTGAGGCATCGGAATCTATAACTAGTGTCACAGGAATGGTTCACAACATAGACAGTCAGAAGAGTCAGTCTTCTTGTACTTGAGTCGGCATTGTGCCTTTTGTATTAAATTCCGATGCTATTTCTGTGTTTCATCGTCAATAAGAAGGTCCAAGGGATACAGTAAACCTGAAGTCAAGCATCGGAATCTATAACTAGTGTCACAGGAATGGTTCAAAGCATAGACAGTAAGAAGACTCAGTCTTCTTGTACTTAAGTCGGCATTGTGCCTTTTCTATTTAATTCCGATCCAATTTCTGTGTTTCATCGTCAATAAGAAGGTCAGAGGGATACAGTAAACCTGAAGTGAAGAATCGGAATCTATAACTAGTGTCACAGGAATGGTTCAAAACATAGTCGGTAAGAAGAGTCAGTCTTTTTGTACTTAAGTCGGCATTGTGCCTTTTGTATTTAATTCCGATGTAATTTCTTTGTTTCATCGTCAATAAGAAGGTCCAAGGGATACACTAAACCTGGAGTGAAGCATCGGAAGCTATAACTAGTGTCACAGGAATGGTTCAAAACATAGACAGTAGGACGAGTCAGTCTTCTTGTACTTAAGTCGGCATTGTGCCTTTTCTATTTAATTCCGATGCAATTTCAGTGCATTATCGTTAATAAGAAGGTCCAAGGGATACAGTAAACCTGGAGTGAAGAATCGGAATCCGTATATAGTGTCACAGGAGTGGTTCAAAACATAGACAGTAAGAAAAGTCAGACTTCTTGTACTTAAGTCGGTATTGTGCCTCTTGTATTTAATTCCGATGCAATTTCTGTGTTTCATCGTCAATAAGGTCAGTGGGATACAGTAAAAATGAAGTGAAGCATCGGAATCTATAGTTAGTGTCACAGGAATCGTTCAAAACATAGATAGTAGGAAGAGTCAGTCTTCTTGTACTTAAGTCGGCATTGTGCCTTTTGTATTTAATTCCGATGCAATTTCTGTGTTTCATCGTCAATAAGAAGGTCCAAGGGATACAGTAAACCTGAAGTCAAACATCGGAATCAATAACTAGTGACACAGGAATGGTTCAAAACATAGTCTGTAAGAAGAGTCAGTCATCTTGTACTTAAGTTGGCATAGTGACTATTCTATTTAATTCCGATGCAATTTCTGGGTTTCATCGTCAATAAGAAGGTCCAAGTGATAAACTAAACCTGGAGTGAAGCATCGGAAGCTATAACTAGTGTCAAGAAATAGTTCAAAACATAGACAGTAAGCCGAGTCAGTCTTCTTGTACTTAAGTCGGCATTGTGCCTTTTCTATTTAATTCCGATGCAATTTAAGTGTATTATCGTCAATAAGAAGGTCCAAGGGATACAGTAAACCTGGAGTGAAGCATCGTAATCTATAACTAGTGTCAATGGAATGGTTCAAAATATAGACAGTAAGAAGAGTCTGTCTTCTTGTACTTAAGTAGGCATTGTGCCTTTTGTATTTAATTCCGATCCAATTTCTGTGTTTTATCGTCAATAAGAAGGTCAGAGGGAAACAATAAACCTGAAGTCAAGCATCGGAATCTATAACTAGTGTCTCAGGAATGGTTCAAAACATAGACAGTAAGAAGAGTCAGTCTTCTTGTACGGAAGTCGGCAATGTGCCTTTTCTATTTAATTTCGATCCAATATCTGTGTTTCATCGTCAATAAGAAGGTCAGAGGGATACAGTAAACCTGAAGTCAAGCATCGGAATCTGTAACTAGTGTCACAGGAATGGTTCAAAACATAGACAGTAAGAAGAGTCAGTCTTCTTGTACTTAAGTCGGCATTGTGCCTTTTCTATTTAATTCCGATCCAATTTCTGTGTTTCATCGTCAATAAGAAGGTCAGAGGGATACAGTAAACCTGGAGTGAAGCATCGGAATCTATAACTAGTGTCACAGGAATGGTTCAAAACGTAGACAGTAAGAAGAGTCAGCCTTCTTGTACTTAAGTCGGCATTGTGCCTTTTGTATTTAATTCCGATGCAATTTCTATGTTTCATCGTCAATAAGAAGGTCCAAGGGATACAGTAAACCTGAAGTGAAG
Organism: Schistocerca serialis cubense; assembly: GCF_023864345.2. Classification (NCBI taxonomy): domain Eukaryota; kingdom Metazoa; phylum Arthropoda; class Insecta; order Orthoptera; family Acrididae; genus Schistocerca; species Schistocerca serialis. The sequence goes on from NC_064645.1 coordinate 3,206,062, forward strand.
CATCGGAATCTATAACTAGTGTCACAGGAATGGTTCAATACATAGTCAGTAAGAAGAATCAGTCTTCATGAACATAAGTCGGCATTGTGCCTTTTGTATTTAATTCCGATGCAATTTCATTGTTTCATCGTTAATAAGAAGGTCCAAGGGATACAGTAAACCTGAAGTGAGGCATCGGAATCAATAACTAGTGTCAAAGGAATGTTTCAAACATAGACAGTAAGTAGAGTCAGTCTTCTTGTACGTAAGTCGGCATTGTGATTTTTGTATTTAATTCCGAGGCAATTTCTGTGTTTCATCGTCAATAAGAGGGTCCAAGGGATACAGTAAACCTGAAGTGAAGCATGGGAATCCATAACTAGTGTCACAGGAATGGTTGAAATCATAGACAGAAATAATAGTCAGTCTTCTTGTACTTAAGTCGGCATTGTGCCTTTTGTATTTAATTCCGATGCAATTTCTGTGTTTCATCGTCAATAAGAAGGTCAGAGGGACACAGTAACCCTGAAGTGAAGCATCGGAATCTATGACTAGTGTCACAGAAATGGTTCAAAACATAGACAGTAAGATGAGTCAGTCTTCATGTACTTAAGTCGGCATTGTGCATTTTGTATTTAATTCCGATGCAATTTCTGTGTTTCATCGTCAATAAGAATGTCAGACCGATACAGTAAACCTGAAGTGAGACATCGGAAACTATAACTAGTAGCACAGGAATGGTTCACAACATAGACAGTCAGAAGAGTCAGTCTTCTTGTACTTGAGTCGGCATTGTGCCTTTTGTATTACATTCCGATGCTATTTCTGTGTTTCATCGCCAATAAGAAGGCCCAAGGGATACAGTAAACCTGAAGTCAAGCATCGGAATCTGTAACTAGTGTCACAGGAATGGTTCAAAGCATAGACAGTAAGAAAAGTCAGTCTTCTTGTACTTAAGTCGGCATGGTGCCTTTTCAATTTAATTCCGATCCAATTTCTGTGTTTCATCGTCAATAAGAAGGTCAGAGGGATACAGTAAACCTGAAGTGAAGCATCGGAATCCATAACCAGTGTCACAGGAATGGTGCAAATCATAGTCAGTAAGAAGAGTCAGTCTTTTTGTACTTAAGTCGGCATTGTGCCTTTTGTATTTAATTCCGATGTAATTTCTGTGTTTCATCGCAAATAAGAAGGTCCAAATGATACAGTAAACCTGACGTGAAGCATCGGAATCTATATCTAGTGTCACAGGAGTGGTTCAAAACATAGACAGTAAGAAGAGTCAGTATTCTTGTACTTAAGTCGGTATTGTGCCTTTTGTATTTAATTCCGTTGCAATTTCTGTGTTTCATCGTCAATAAGGTCAGAGGGATACAGTAAAAATGAAGTGAAGCATCAGAATCTATACCTAGTGTCACAGGAATGGTTCAAAACATAGACTGTAGGAAGAGTCAGTCTTCCTGTACTTAAGTCGGCATTGTGCCTTTTGTAATTAATTCCGATGCAATTTCTGTGTTTCATCGTCAATAAGAAGGTCCAAGGGATACAGTAAACCTGAAGTCAAGCATCGGAATCTATAACTAGTGACACAGGAATGGTTCAAAACATAGTCAGTAAGAAGAATCAGTCATCTTGTACTTAAGTCGGCATAGTGCCATTTCTATTTAATTCCGATGCAATTTCTGTGTTTCATCGTCAATAAGAAGTTCCAAGGGATACACTAAACTTGAAGCATCGGAAGCTATAACTAGTGTCACAGGAATGGTTCAAAACATAGACAGTAAGAAGAGTCAGTCTTCTCGTACTTAAGTCGGCATTTTGGCTTTTCTATTTAATTCCGATGCAATTTCAGTGTATTATCGTCAATAAGAAGGTACAAGGGATACAGTACACCTGAAGTGAAGCATCGGAATCTATAACTTGTGTCAATGGAATGGTTCAAATCATAGACAGTAAGAAGAGTCTGTCTTCTTGTACTTAAGTCGGCATTATGCCTTTTGTATTTAATTTCGGTGCAATTTCTGTGTTTCATCGTCAATAAGAAGGTCAGAGGGATACAGTAAACCTGAAGTGAAGCATCGGAATCTTCAACTAGAGTCTCAGGAATGGTTCAAAACATAGACAGTGGGAACAGTCAGTCTTCTTATACTTATGTCGGCATTGCGCCTTATGTATTTAATTCCGAAGCAATTTCTGTGTTTCATCGTCAATAAGAAGGTCAGAGGGATACAGTAAAACTGAAATGAAGCATCGGAATCTAAAATTAGTGTCACACGTATGGTTCAAATCATAGACAGTAGGAAGAGTCAGTCTTCTTGTACTTAATTCGGCATTATGCCTCTTGTATTTAATTCCGATGCAATTTCCGTGTTTCATCGTCAATAAGAATGTCAGAGGGATACAGTAAACCTGAAGTGAAGCATCGGAATCTATTACTAGTGTCACAGGAGTGGTTCAAAACATAGACAGTAAGAAAAGTCAGTCTTCTTGTACTAAAGTCGGCATTGTGCCTTTTCTATTTAATTCCGAGGCAATTTCCGTGTTTCATCGTCAATAAGAATGTCAGAGGGATACAGTAAACCTGAAGTGAAGCATCGGAATCTATAACTAGCGTCACAGGAATGGTTCAAAACATAGTCAGTAAGAAGAGTCGTCTTCTTGTCCTTAAGTCGGCTTTGTGCCTTTTGTATTTAATTCCGGAGCAATTTCTGTGTTTCATCGTCAATAAGAAGGTGCAAGGGATACAGTAAACCTGGAGTGAAGCATCGGAATCTATAACTAGTGTCACAGGAATGGTTCAAAACATAGACAGTAAGAAGAGTCAGCCTTCTTGTACTTAAGTCGGCATTGTGCCATTTGAATTTGATTCCAATGCAATTTCTGTGTTTCATCGGCAATAAGAAGGTCCAAGGGATACAGTAAACCTGAAGTGAAGCATCGGAATCTATAACTAGTGTCACAGGAATGGTTCAAAACATAGTCAGTAAGAAGAATCAGTCTTCATGTACTTAAGTCGGCATTGTGCCTTTTGTATTTAATTCCGATGCAATTTCATTGTTTCATCGTTAATAAGAAGGTCCAAGGGATACAGTAAACCTGAAGTGAAGCATCGGAATCTATAACTAGTGTCAATGGAATGGTTCAAACATAGACAGTAGGAAGAGTCAGTCTTCATGTACTTAAGTCGGCATTGTGCCTTTAGTATTTAATTCCGAGGCAATTTCTGTGTTTCATCGTCAATAAGAAGGTCCAAGGGATACAGTACACCTGAAGTGAAGCATCGGAATCTATAACTAGTGTCACAGGAATGGTTCAAAACATAGACAGAAAGAAGAGTCAGTCTTCTTGTACTTAAGTCGGCATTGTGCCCTTTGTATTTAATTCCGATGCAATTTCTGAGTTTCATCGTCAATAAGAAGGTCAGAGGGATACAGTAACCCTGAAGTGAAGCATCGGAATCTATAACTAGTGTCACAGAAATGGTTCAAAACATAGACAGTAAGATTTGTCAGTCTTCATGTACTTAAGTCGGCATTGTGCATTTTGTATTTAATTCCGATGTAATTTCTGTGTTTCATCGTCAATAAGAAGGTCAGACCGATACAATAAACCTGATGTGCGGCATCGGAAAGTATAACTAGTGTCACATGAATGGTTCACAACATAGACAGTCAGAAGGGTCCGTCTTCTTGTACTTGAGTCGGCATTGTGCCTTGTGTATTAAATTCCAATGCTATTTCTGTGTTTCATCGTCAATGAGAAGGTCCAAGGGATACAGTAAACCTGAAGCCAAGCATCGGAATCTATAACTAGTGTCACAGGAATGGTTCAAAGCATAGACTGTAAGAAGACTCAGTCTTCTTGCACTTAAGTCGGCATAGTGCCTTTTCTATTTAATTATGATCGAATTTCTGTGTTTCATCGTCAATAAGAAGGTCAGAGGGATACAGTAAACTGAAGTGAAGCATCGGAATCTATAACTAGTGTCACAGGAATGGTTCAAAACATAGTCAGTAAGAAAAGTCAGTCTTTTTGTACTTAAGTTGGCATTGTGCTTTTGTATTTAATTCCCATGTAATTTCTGTGTTTCATCGTCAATAAGAAGGTCCAAATGATACAGTAAACCTGAAGTGAAGCATCGGAATCTATATCTAGTCTCACAGGAGTGGTTCAAAACATAGACAGTAAGAAGAGTCAGTCTTCTTGTACTTAAGTCGGTATTGTGCCTTTTGTATTTAATTCCGATGCAATTTCTGTGTTTCATCGTCAATAAGGTCAGAGGCATACAGTAAACCTGAAGTGAAGCATCGGAATCTTCAACTAGAGTCTCAGGAATGGTTCAAAACATAGACAGTGGGAACAGTCAGTCTTCTTATACTTATGTCGGCATTGTGCCTTATGTATTTAATTCCGAAGCAATTTCTGTGTTTCATCGTCAATAAGAAGGTCAGAGGGATACAGTAAAACTGAAATGAAGCATCGGAATCTAAAATTAGTGTCACACGTATGGTTCAAATCATAGACAGTAGGAAGAGTCAGTCTTCTTGTACTTAAGTCGGCATTATGCCTCTTGTATTTAATTCCGATGCAATTTCCGTGTTTCATCGTCAATAAGAATGTCAGAGGGATACAGTAAACCTGAAGTGAAGCATCGGAATCTATTACTAGTGTCACAGGAGTGGTTCAAAACATAGACAGTAAGAAAAGTCAGTCTTCTTGTACTAAAGTCGGCATTGTGCCTTTTCTATTTAATTCCGAGGCAATTTCCGTGTTTCATCGTCAATAAGAATGTCAGAGGGATACAGTAAACCTGAAGTGAAGCATCGGAATCTATAACTAGCGTCACAGGAATGGTTCAAAACATAGTCAGTAAGAAGAGTCGTCTTCTTGTCCTTAAGTCGGCTTTGTGCCTTTTGTATTTAATTCCGGTGCAATTTCTGTGTTTCATCGTCAATAAGAAGGTGCAAGGGATACAGTAAACCTCGAGTGAAGCATCGGAATCTATAACTAGTGTCACAGGAATGGTTCAAAACATAGACAGTAAGAAGAGTCAGCCTTCTTGTACTTAAGTCGGCATTGTGCCATTTGAATTTGATTCCAATGCAATTTCTGTGTTTCATCGGCAATAAGAAGGTCCAAGGGATACAGTAAACCTGAAGTGAAGCATCGGAATCTATAACTAGTGTCACAGGAATGGTTCAAAACATAGTCAGTAAGAAGAATCAGTCTTCATGTACTTAAGTCGGCATTGTGCCTTTTGTATTTAATTCCGATGCAATTTCATTGTTTCATCGTTAATAAGAAGGTCCCAGGGATACAGTGAACCTGAAGTGAAGCATCGGAATCCATAACTAGTGTCAATGGAATGGTTCAAACATAGACAGTAGGAAGAGTCAGTCTTCATGTACTTAAGTCGGCATTGTGCCTTTTGTATTTAATTCCGAGGCAATTTCTGTGTTTCATCGTCAATAAGAAGGTCCAAGGGATACAGTACACCTGAAGTGAAGCATCGGAATCTATAACTAGTGTCACAGGAATGGTTCAAAACATAGACAGTAAGATTTGTCAGTCTTTATGTACTTAAGTCGGCATTGTGCATTTTGTATTTAATTCCGATGTAATTTCTGTGTTTCATCGTCAATAAGAAGGTCAGACCGATACAATAAACCTGATGTGCGGCATCGGAAAGTATAACTAGTGTCACATGAATGGTTCACAACATAGACAGTCAGAAGGGTCCGTCTTCTTGTAGTTGAGTCGGCATTGTGCCTTGTGTATTAAATTCCAATGCTATTTCTGTGTTTCATCGTAAATAAGAAGGTCCAAGGGATACAGTAAACCTGAAGCCAAGCATCGGAATCTATAACTAGTGTCACAGGAATGGTTCAAAGCATAGACTGTAAGAAGACTCAGTCTTCTTGCACTTAAGTCGGCATAGTGCCTTTTGTATTTAATTATGATCGAATTTCTGTGTTTCATCGTCAATAAGAAGGTCAGAGGGATACAGTAAACTGAAGAGAAGCATCGGAATCTATTACTAGTGTCACAGGAGTGGTTCAAAACATAGACAGTAAGAAAAGTCAGTCTTCTTGTACTAAAGTCGGCATTGTGCCTTTTCTATTTAATTCCGAGGCAATTTCCGTGTTTCATCGTCAATAAGAATGTCAGAGGGATACAGTAAACCTGAAGTGAAGCATCGGAATCTATAACTAGCGTCACAGGAATGGTTCAAAACATAGTCAGTAAGAAGAGTCGTCTTCTTGTCCTTAAGTCGGCTTTGTGCCTTTTGTATTTAATTCCGGTGCAATTTCTGTGTTTCATCGTCAATAAGAAGGTGCAAGGGATACAGTAAACCTGGAGTGAAGCATCGGAATCTATAACTAGTGTCACAGGAATGGTTCAAAACATAGACAGTGGGAACAGTCAGTCTTCTTATACTTATGTCGGCATTGTGCCTTATGTATTTAATTCCGAAGCAATTTCTGTGTTTCATCGTCAATAAGAAGGTCAGAGGGATACAGTAAAACTGAAATGAAGCATCGGAATCTAAAATTAGTGTCACACGTATGGTTCAAATCATAGACAGTAGGAAGAGTCAGTCTTCTTGTACTTAATTCGGCATTATGCCTCTTGTATTTAATTCCGATGCAATTTCCGTGTTTCATCGTCAATAAGAATGTCAGAGGGATACAGTAAACCTGAAGTGAAGCATCGGAATCTATTACTAGTGTCACCGGAGTGGTTCAAAACATAGACAGTAAGAAAAGTCAGTCTTCTTGTACTAAAGTCGGCATTCTGCCTTTTCTATTTAATTCCGAGGCAATTTCCGTGTTTCATCGTCAATAAGAATGTCAGAGGGATACAGTAAACCTGAAGTGAAGCATCGGAATCTATAACTAGCGTCACAGGAATGGTTCAAAACATAGTCAGTAAGAAGAGTCGTCTTCTTGTCCTTAAGTCGGCTTTGTGCCTTTTGTATTTAATTCCGGTGCAATTTCTGTGTTTCATCGTCAATAAGAAGGTGCAAGGGATACAGTAAACCTGGAGTGAAGCATCGGAATCTATAACTAGTGTCACAGGAATGGTTCAAAACATAGACAGTAAGAAGAGTCAGCCTTCTTGTACTTAAGTCGGCATTGTGCCATTTGAATTTGATTCCAATGCAATTTCTGTGTTTCATCGGCAATAAGAAGGTCTAAGGGATACAGTAAACCTGAAGTGAAGCATCGGAATCTATAACTAGTGTCACAGGAATGGTTCAAAACATAGTCAGTAAGGAGAATCTGTCTTCATGTACTTAAGTCGGCATTGTGCCTTTTGTATTTAATTCCGATGCAATTTCATTGTTTCATCGTTAATAAGAAGGTCCAAGGGATACAGTAAACCTGAAGTGAAGCATCGGAATCTATAACTAGTGTCAATGGAATGGTTCAAACATAGACAGTAGGAAGAGTCAGTCTTCATGTACTTAAGTCGGCATTGTGCCTTTAGTATTTAATTCCGAGGCAATTTCTGTGTTTCATCGTCAATAAGAAGGTCCAAGGGATACAGTACACCTGAAGTGAAGCATCGGAATCTATAACTAGTGTCACAGGAATGGTTCAAAACATAGACAGAAAGAAGAGTCAGTCTTCTTGTACTTAAGTCGGCATTGTGCCCTTTGTATTTAATTCCGATGCAATTTCTGAGTTTCATCGTCAATAAGAAGGTCAGAGGGATACAGTAACCCTGAAGTGAAGCATCGGAATCTATAACTAGTGTCACAGAAATGGTTCAAATCATAGACAGTAAGATCTGTCAGACTTCATGTACTTAAGTCGGCATTGTGCATTTTGTATTTAATTCCGATGTAATTTCTGTGTTTCATCGTCAATAAGAAGGTCAGACCGATACAATAAACCTGATGTGCGGCATCGGAAAGTATAACTAGTGTCACATGAATGGTTCACAACATAGACAGTCAGAAGGGTCCGTCTTCTTGTACTTGAGTCGGCATTGTGCCTTGTGTATTAAATTCCAATGCTATTTCTGTTTTTCATCGTCAATAAGAAGGTCCAAGGGATACAGTAAACCTGAAGCCAAGCATCGGAATCTATAACTAGTGTCACAGGAATGGTTCAAAGCATAGACTGTAAGAAGACTCAGTCTTCTTGCACTTAAGTCGGCATAGTGCCTTTTCTATTTAATTATGATCGAATTTCTGTGTTTCATCGTCAATAAGAAGGTCAGAGGGATACATTAAACTGAAGTGAAGCATCGGAATCTATAACTAGTGTCACAGGAATGGTTCAAAACATAGTCAGTAAGAAAAGTCAGTCTTTTTGTACTTAAGTTGGCATTGTGTTTTTGTATTTAATTCCCATGTAATTTCTGTGTTTCATCGTCAATAAGAAGGTCCAAATGATACAGTAAACCTGAAGTGAAGCATCGGAATCTATATCTAGTCTCACAGGAGTGGTTCAAAACATAGACAGTAAGAAGAGGCAGTCTTCTTGTACTTAAGTCGGTATTGTGCCTTTTGTATTTAATTCCGATGCAATTTCTGTGTTTCATCGTCAATAAGGTCAGAGGCATACAGTAAACCTGAAGTGAAGCATCGGAATTTTCAACTAGAGTCTCAGGAATGGTTCAAAACATAGACAGTGGGAACTGTCAGTCTTCTTATACTTATGTCGGCATTGTGCCTTATGTATTTAATTCCGAAGCAATTTCTGTGTTTCATCGTCAATAAGAAGGTCAGAGGGATACAGTAAAACTGAAATGAAGCATCGGAATCTAAAATTAGTGTCACACGTATGGTTCAAATCATAGACAGTAGGAAGAGTCAGTCTTCTTGTACTTAATTCGGCATTATGCCTCTTGTATTTAATTCCGATGCAATTTCCGTGTTTCATCGTCAATAAGAATGTCAGAGGGATACAGTAAACCTGAAGTGAAGCATCGGAATCTATTACTAGTGTCACAGGAGTGGTTCAAAACATAGACAGTAAGAAAAGTCAGTCTTCTTGTACTAAAGTCGGCATTGTGCCTTTTCTATTTAATTCCGAGGCAATTTCCGTGTTTCATCGTCAATAAGAATGTCAGAGGGATACAGTAAACCTGAAGTGAAGCATCTGAATCTATAACTAGCGTCACAGGAATGGTTCAAAACATAGTCAGTAAGAAGAGTCGTCTTCTTGTCCTTAAGTCGGCTTTGTGCCTTTTGTATTTAATTCCGGTGCAATTTCTGTGTTTCATCGTCAATAAGAAGGTGCAAGGGATACAGTAAACCTGGAGTGAAGCATCGGAATCTATAACTAGTGTCACAGGAATGGTTCAAAACATAGACAGTAAGAAGAGTCAGCCTTCTTGTACTTAAGTCGGCATTGTGCCATTTGAATTTGATTCCAATGCAATTTCTGTGTTTCATCGGCAATAAGAAGGTCCAAGGGATACAGTAAACCTGAAGTGAAGCATCGGAATCTATAACTAGTGTCACAGGAATGGTTCAAAACATAGTCAGTAAGAAGAATCAGTCTTCATGTACTTAAGTCGGCATTGTGCATTTTGTATTTAATTCCGATGCAATTTCATTGTTTCATCGTTAATAAGAAGGTCCAAGGGATACAGTAAACCTGAAGTGAAGCATCGGAATCTATAACTAGTGTCAATGGAATGGTTCAAACATAGACAGTAGGAAGAGTCAGTCTTCATGTACTTAAGTCGGCATTGTGCCTTTTGTATTTATTTCCGAGGCAATTTCTGTGTTTCATCGTCAATAAGAAGGTCCAAGGGATACAGTACACCTGATGTGAAGCATCGGAATCTATAACTAGTGTCACAGGAATGGTTCAAAACATAGACAGTAAGATTTGTCAGTCTTCATGTACTTAAGTCGGCATTGTGCATTTTGTATTTAATTCCGATGTAATTTCTGTGTTTCATCGTCAATAAGAAGGTCAGACCGATACAATAAACCTGATGTGCGGCATCGGAAAGTATAACTAGTGTCACATGAATGGTTCACAACATAGACAGTCAGAAGGGTCCGTCTTCTTGTACTTGAGTCGGCATTGTGCCTTGTGTATTAAATTCCAATGCTATTTCTGTGTTTCATCGTCAACAAGAAGGTCCAAGGGATACAGTAAACCTGAAGCCAAGCATCGGAATCTATAACTAGTGTCACAGGAATGGTTCAAAGCATAGACTGTAAGAAGACTCAGTCTTCTTGCACTTAAGTCGGCATAGTGCCTTTTCTATTTAATTATGATCGAATTTCTGTGTTTCATCGTCAATAAGAAGGTCAGAGGGATACAGTAAACTGAAGTGAAGCATCGGAATCAATAACTAGTGTCACAGGAATGGTTCAAATCATAGTCAGTAAGAAAAGTCAGTCTTTTTGTACTTAAGTTGGCATTGTGCTTTTGTATTTAATTCCCATGTAATTTCTGTGTTTCATCGTCAATAAGAAGGTCCAAATGATACAGTAAACCTGAAGTGAAGCATCGGAATCTATATCTAGTCTCACAGGAGTGTTTCAAAACATAGACAGTAAGAAGAGTCAGTCTTCTTGTACTTAAGTCGGTATTGTGCCTTTTGTATTTAATTCCGATGCAATTTCTGTGTTTCATCGTCAATAAGGTCAGAGGCATACAGTAAACCTGAAGTGAAGCATCGGAATCTTCAACTAAAGTCCCAGGAATGGTTCAAAACATAGACAGTGGGAACAGTCAGTCTTCTTATACTTATGTCGGCATTGTGCCTTATGTATTTAATTCCGAAGCAATTTCTGTGTTTCATCGTCAGTAAGAAGGTCAGAGGGATACAGTAAAACTGAAATGAAGCATCGGAATCTAAAATTAGTGTCACACGTATGGTTCAAATCATAGACAGTAGGAAGAGTCAGTCTTCTTGTACTTAATTCGGCATTATGCCTCTTGTATTTAATTCCGATGCAATTTCCGTGTTTCATCGTCAATAAGAATGTCAGAGGGATACAGTAAACCTGAAGTGAAGCATCGGAATCTATTACTAGTGTCACAGGAGTGGTTCAAAACATAGACAGTAAGAAAAGTCAGTCTTCTTGTACTAAAGTCGGCATTGTGCCTTTTCTATTTAATTCCGAGGCAATTTCCGTGTTTCATCGTCAATAAGAATGTCAGAGGGATACAGTAAACCTGAAGTGAAGCATCGGAATCTATAACTAGCGTCACAGGAATGGTTCAAAACATAGTCAGTAAGAAGAGTCGTCTTCTTGTCCTTAAGTCGGCTTTGTGCCTTTTGTATTTAATTCCGGTGCAATTTCTGTGTTTCATCGTCAATAAGAAGGTGCAAGGGATACAGTAAACCTGGAGTGAAGCATCGGAATCTATAATTAGTGTCACAGGAATGGTTCAAAACATAGACAGTAAGAAGAGTCAGCCTTCTTGTACTTAAGTCGGCATTGTGCCATTTGAATTTGATTCCAATGCAATTTCTGTGTTTCATCGGCAATAAGAAGGTCCAAGGGATACAGTAAACCTGAAGTGAAGCATCGGAATCTATAACTAGTGTCACAGGAATGGTTCAAAACATAGTCAGTAAGAAGAATCAGTCTTCATGTACTTAAGTCGGCATTGTGCCTTTTGTATTTCATTCCAATGCAATTTCATTGTTTCATCGTTAATAAGAAGGTCCAAGGGATACAGGAAACCTGAAGTGAAGCATCGGAATCTATAACTAGTGTCAATGGAATGGTTCAAACATAGACAGTAGGAAGAGTCAGTCTTCATGTACTTAAGTCGGCATTGTGCCTTTTGTATTTAATTCCGAGGCAATTTCTGTGTTTCATCGTCAATAAGAAGGTCCAAGGGATACAGTACACCTGAAGTGAAGCATCGGAATCTATAACTAGTGTCACAGGAATGGTTCAAAACATAGACAGTAAGATTTGTCAGTCTTCATGTACTTAAGTCGGCATTGTGCATTTTGTATTTAATTCCGATGTAATTTCTGTGTTTCATCGTCAATAAGAAGGTCAGACCGATACAATAAACCTGATGTGCGGCATCGGAAAGTATAACTAGTGTCACATGAATGGTTCACAACATAGACAGTCAGAAGGGTCCGTCTTCTTGTACTTGAGTCGGCATTGTGCCTTGTGTATTAAATTCCAATGCTATTTCTGTGTTTCATCGTCAATAAGAAGGTCCAAGGGATACAGTAAACCTGAAGCCAAGCATCGGAATCTATAACTAGTGTCACAGGAATGGTTCAAAGCATAGACTGTAAGAAGACTCAGTCTTCTTGCACTTAAGTCGGCATAGTGCCTTTTCTATTTAATTATGATCGAATTTCTGTGTTTCATCGTCAATAAGAAGGTCAGAGGGTTACAGTAAACTGAAGTGAAGCATCGGAATCTATAACTAGTGTCACAGGAATGGTTCAAAACATAGTCAGTAAGAAAAGTCAGTCTTTTTGTACTTAAGTTGGCATTGTGCTTTTGTATTTAATTCCCATGTAATTTCTGTGTTTCATCGTCAATAAGGTCAGAGGCATACAGTAAAAATGAAGTGAAGCATCGGAATCTATAGCTAGTGTCACAGGAATGGTTCAAAACATAGACAGTAAGAAGAGTCTGTCTTCTTGTACTTAAGTCGGCATTGTGCCTTTTGTATTTAATTCCGGTGCAATTTCAGTGTTTCATCGTCAATAAGAAGGTGAGGGATACAGTAAACCTGAAGTGATGCATCGGAATCTATAACTAGTGTCACAGGAATGATTCAAATCATAGACAGTAGGAAGAGTCAGTCTTCTTGTACTTAAGTCTGCATTGTGCCTTTTGTAATTAATTCCGATGCAATTTATGTGTTTCATCGTTAATAAGAATGTCCAAGGGATACAGTAAACATGAAGTGAAGCATCGGAATCTATAACTAGTGTCACAGGAATTGTTCAAACTATAGTCAGTGAGAAGAGTCAGTCTTCTTGTACTATAGTCGGCATTGTGCCTTTTGTATTTAATTCCGATGCAATTTCTGAATTTCATCGTCAATAAGAAGGCCCAAGGGATACAGTAAACCTCAAGTGAAGCATCGGCATCTATAGCTAGTGTCACAGGTATGGGTCAAACCATAGACAGTAGGAAGAGTCAGTCTTCTTGTACTTAAGTCGGCATTGTGCCTTTTGTATTTACTTCCGATGCAATTTCTGTGTTTCATCGTCAATAAGAAGGTCCAAGGGATACAGTAAACCTCAAGTCAAGCATCGGAATCTATAACTAGTGACACAGGAATTGTTCAAAACATAGTCAGTAAGAAGAGTCAGTCATCTTGTACTTACGTCGGCATAGTGCCTTTTCTATTTAATTCCGATGCAATTTCTGTGTTTCATCTTCAATAAGAAGGTCCAAGGGATACACTAAACCTGGAGTGAAGCATCGGAAGCTATAACTAGTGTCACAGGAATGGTTCAAAACGAAGACAGTAAGAAGAGTCAGTCTTCTTGTCCTTAAGTCGGCATTGTGCCTTTTTTATTCAATTCCAATGCAATATCTGTGTTTCATCGTCAATACGAAAGTCAGAGGGATACAATAAACCTGAAGTGAAGCCTCGGAATCTATAACTAGTGTCACAGAAATGGTTCAATTCATAGACAGTAGGAAGAGTCAGTCTTCTTGTACTTAAGTCGGCATTGTGCCTTTTGTAATTAATTCCGATGCAATTTATGTGTTTCATCGTTAATAAGAAGGTCCAAGGGATACAGTAAACCTGAAGTGAAGCATCGGAATCTATAACTAGTGTCACAGGAATGGTTCAAAACATAGACAGTGAGTAGAGTCAGTCTTCTTGTACTATAGTCGGCATTGTGCCTTTTGTATTTAATTCCGAAGCAATTTCAGTGTATTATCGTCAATAAGAAGGTCCAAGGGATACAGTAAACCTGGAGTGATGCATCGGAATCTATAACTAGTGTCAATGGAATGGTTCAAAACATAGACAGTAAGAAGGGTCTGTCTTCTTGTCCTTAAGTCGGCATTGTGCCTTTTGTATTTAATTCCGGTGCAATTTCAGTGTTTCATCGTCAATAAGAAGGACACAGGGATACAGTAAACCTGAAGTGAAGCATCGGAATCTTCAGTTAGTGTCTCAGGAATGGTTCAAAGCATAGACAGTGGGAACAGTCATTCTTCTTGTACTTAAGTCGGCATTGTGCCTTATGTATTTAATTCCGACGCAATTTCTGTGTTTCATCGTCAATAAGAAGGTCAGAGGGATACAGTAAACCTGAAGTGAAGCATCGGAATCCAAAATTAGTGTCACAGGAATGGTTAAAAGCATAGACAGTAAGAAGAGTCAGTCTTCAAGTACTTAAGTCGGCATTGTGCCTTTTCTATTTAATTCCGATGCAATTTCTGTGTTTCATCGTCAATAAGAAGGTCCAAGGAATACACTAAACCTGGAGTGAAGCATCGGAATCTATAACTAGTGTCACAGGAATGGTTCAAAACATAGTCAGTAAGAAGAATCAGTCTTGATGTACTTAAGTCGGCATTGTGCCTTTTGTATTTAATTCCGATTAAATTTCATTGTTTCATCGTTAATATGAAGGTCCAAGGGAAACAGTAAGCCTGAAGTGGAGCATCGGAATCTATAACTAGTGTCAATGGAATGGTTCAAACATAGACAGTAGGAAGAGACAGTCTTCTTGTACTTAAGTCGGCATTGTGCCTTTTGTATTTAATTCCGAGGCAATTTCTGTGTTTCATCGTCAATAAGAAGGTCCAAGGGATACAGTAAACCTGAAGCGAAGCAATGGAATCCATAACTAGTGTCACAGGATGGTTCAAAACATAGACAGTAAGATGAGCCAGTCTTCATGTACTTAAGTCGGCATTGTGCATTTTGTATTTAATTCCGATGCAATTTCTGTATTTCATCGTCAATAAGGAGGTCAGACCGATACAGTAAACCTGAAGTGAGGCATCGGAATCTATAACTAGTGTCACTGGAATGGTTCACAAGATAGACACTCAGAAGAGTCAGTCTTCTTCTACTTGAGTCGGCATTGTGCCTATTGTATTAAATTCCGATGCTATTTCTGCGTTTCATCGTCAATAAGATGGTCCAAGGGATACAGTAAACCTGAAGTGAAGCATCGGAATCTATAACTAGTGTCACAGGAGTGGTTCAAAACATAGTCAGTGAGAAGAGTCGGTCTTCTTGTACTTAAGTCGGCATTGTGCCTTTTCGATTTCATTCCGATGCAATTTCTGTGTTTTATCGTCAATAAGAGGGTTAGAGGGATACAGTGAACATGAAGTGAAGCATCGGAATCTATAACTAGTGTCACTGGAATGGTTCAAAAAATAGTAAGTAAGAAGAGTCAGTCTTCTTGTCCTTATGTCGGCATTGTGCCTTTTGTATTTAATTCCGATGCAATTTCTGTGTTTCATCGTTAATAAGAAGGTCCAAGGTATACAGTAAAAATGAAGTGAAACATCGGAATCCATAACTAGTGTCACAGGAATGGTTCAAAACATAGTCAGTAACAAGAGTCAGTCTTCTTGTACCTAAGTCGGCATTGTGCCTTTTCTATTTAATTCCGTTGCAATTTCGGTGTTTCATCGTCATTAAGAAGGTCCAAGGGATTCAGTATACCTGGTGTGAATAATCGGAATCTATAACTAGTGTCACAGGAATGGTTCAAAACATAGACAGTAAGAAGAGTCAGTCTTCTTGCACTTAAGTCGGCATTGTGCATTTTCTATTTATTTCCGATGCAATTTCTGGGTTTCATCGTCAATAAGAAGGTCCAAGGGATACACTAAACCTGGAGTGAAGCATCGGAAACTATAACTAGTGCCACAGGAATAGTTCAAAACATAGACAGTAAGACGAGTCAGTCTTCTTGTACTTAAGTCGGCATTGTGCCTTTTGTATTTAATTCCGATGCAATTTCAGTGTATTATCGTCAATAAGAAGGTCCAAGGGATACAGTAAACCTGGAGTGAAGCATCGTAATCTATAACTAGTGTCAATGGAATGGTTCAAAACATAGACAGTAAGAAGAGTCTGTCTTCTTGTACTAAAGTCGGCATTGTGCCTTTTTTATTTAATTCCGATCCAATTTCTGTGTTTCATCGTCAATAAGAAGGTCAGAGGGAAACAGTAAACCTGAAGTCAAGCATCGGAATCTATAACTAGTGTCACAGGAATGGTTCAAAACATAGACAGTAAGAAGAGTCAGTCTTCTTGTACTGAAGTCGGCATGGTGCCTTTTCTATTTAATTTCGATCCAATTTCAGTGTTTCATCGTCAATAAGAAGGTCAGTGGGATACAGTAAACCTGAAGTCAAGCATCGGAATCTGTAACTAGTGTCACAGGAATGGTTCGAAACATAGACAGTAAGAAGAGTCAGTCTTCTTGTACTTAAGTCGGCATTGTGCCTTTTCTATTTAATTCCGATCCAATTTCTGTGTTTCATCGTCAATAAGAAGGTCAGAGGGATACAGTAAACCTGGGGTGAAGCAACGGAATCTATAACTAGTGTCCCAGGAATGGTTCAAATCGTAGACAGTAAGAAGAGTCAGCCTTCTTGTACTTAAGTCGGCATTGAGCCTTTTGTATTTAATTCCGATGCAATTTCTGTGCTTCATCGTCAATAAGAAGGTCCAAGGGATACAGTAAACCTGAAGTGAAGCATCGGAATCTATAACTAGTGTCACAGGAATGGTTCAATACATAGTCAGCAAGAAGAATCAGTCTTCATGAACATAAGTCGGCATTGTGCCTTTTGTATTTAATTCCGATGCAATTTCATTGTTTCGTCGTTAATAAGAAGGTCCAAGGGATACAGTAAACCTGAAGTGAGTCATTGGAATCTATAACTAGTGTCAAAGGAATGTTTCAAGCATAGACAGTAAGTAGGGTCAGTCTTCTTGTACGTAAGTCGGCATTTTGCTTTTTGTATTTAATTCCGAGGCAATTTCTGTGTTTCATCGTCAATAAGAGGGTCCAAGGGATACAGTAAACCGGAAGTGAAGCATCGGAATCCATAACTAGTGTCACAGGAATGGTTGAAAACATAGACAGCAAGAATAGTCAGTCTTCTTGTACTTAAGTCGGCATTGTGCCTTTTGTATTTAATTCCGATGCAATTTCTGTGTTTCATCGTCAATAAGAAGGTCAGATGGATACAGTAACCCTGAAGTGAAGCATCGGAATCTATGACTAGTGTCACAGAAATGGTTCAAAACATAGACAGTAAGATGAGTCAGTCTTCATGTACTTAAGTCGGCATTTTGCATTTTGTATTTAATTCCGATGCAATTTCTGTGTTTCATCGTCAATAAGAATGTCAGACCGATACAGTAAACCTGAGGTGAGGCATCGGAATCTGTAACTAGTGGCACAGGAAAGGTTCACAACATAGACAGTCAGAAGAGTCAGTCTTCTTGTACTTGAGTCGGCATTGTGCCTCTTGTATTACATTCCGATGCCATTTCTGTGTTTCATCGTCAATAAGAAGGTCCAAGGGATACAGTAAACCTGAAGTGAAGCATCGGAATCTGTAACTAGTGTCACAGGAATGGTTCAAAGCATAGACAGTAAGAAGAGTCAGTCTTCTTGTACTTAAGTCGGCATTGTGCCTTTTCAATTTAATTCCGATCCAATTTCTGTGTTTCATCGTCAATAAGAAGGTCAGAGGGATACAGTAAACCTGAAGTGAAGCATCGGAATCTATAACCAGTGTCACAGGAATGGTGCAAAACATAGTCAGTAAGAAGAGTCAGTCTTTTTGTACTTAAGTCGGCATTGTGCCTTTTGTATTTAATTCCGATGTAATTTCTGTGTTTCATCGCCAATAAGAAGGTCCAAATGATAGAGTAAACCTGACGTGAAGCATCGGAATCTATATCTAGTGTCAAAGGAGTGGTTCAAAACATAGACAGTAAGAAGAGTCAGTATTCTTGTATTTAAGTCGGTATTGTGCCTCTTGTATTTAATTCCGTTGCAATTTCTGTGTTTCATCGTCAATAAGGTCAGAGGGATACAGTAAAAATGAAGTGAAGCATCGGAATCTATAGCTAGTGTCACAGGAATCGTTCAAAACATAGACAGTAGGAAGAGTCAGTCTTCTTGTACTTAAGTCGGCATTGTGCCTTTTGTATTTAATTCCGATGCAATTTCTGTGTTTCATCGTCAATAAGAAGGTCCAAGGGATACAGTAAACCTGAAGTCAAGCATCGGAATCTATAATTAGTGACACAGGAATGGTTCAAAACATAGTCAGTAAGAAGAGTCAGTCTTCATGTACTTATGTCGGCATTGTGCCTTATGTATTTAATTCCGAAGCAATTTCTATGTTTCATCGTCAATAAGAAGGTCCAAGGGATACACTAAACCTGAAGCATCGGAAGCTATAACTAGTGTCACAGGAATGGTTCAAAACATAGACAGTAAGAGGCGTCAGTCTTCTTGTACTTAAGTCGGCATTGTGCCTTTTCTATTTAATTCCGATGCAATTTCAGTGTATTGTCGTCAATAATAAGGTCCAAGGGATACAGTAAACCTGAAGTGAAGCATCGGAATCTTCAACTAGTGTCTCAGGAGTGATTCAAAACATAGACAATAAGAAAAGTCAGTCTTCTTGTACTAAAGTCGGCATTGTGCCTTTTCTATTTAATTCCGAGGCAATTTCCGTGTTTCATCGTCAATAAGAAGGTCAGAGGGATACAGTAAACCTGAAGTGAAGCATCGGAATCTATAACTAGTGTCACAGGAATGGTTCAAAACATAGTCAGTAAGAGGAGTCGTCTTCTTGTCCTTAAGTCGGCATTGTGCCTTTTGTATTTAATTCCGGTGCAATGTCTGTGTTTCATCGTCAATAAGAAGGTGCAAGGGATACAGTAAACCTGATGTGCGGCATCGGAAACTATAACTAGTGTCACATGAATGGTTCACAACATAAACAGTCAGAAGAGTCAGTCTTCTTGTACTTGAGTCGGCATTGTGCCTTGTGTATTAAATTCCGATTCTATTTCTGTGTTTCATCGTCAATAAGAAGCTCCAAGGGATACAGTAAACCTGAAGCCAAGCATCGGAATCTATAACTAGTGTCACAGGTATGGTTCAAAGCATAGACTGTAAGAAGAGTCAATCTTCTTGACTTAAGTCGGCATTGTGCCTTTTCTATTTAATTATGATCCAATTTCTGTGTTTCATCGTCAATAAGAAGGTCAGAGGGATACAGTAAACTGAAGTGAAGCATCGGAATCTATACCTAGTGTCACAGGAATGGTTCAAAACATAGTCAGTATGAAGAGTCAGTCTTTTTGTACTTAAGTCGGCATTGTGCCTTTTGTATTTAATTCCGATGTAATTTCTGTGTTTCATCGTCAATAAGAAGGTCCAAATGATACAGTAAGCCTGAAGTGAAGCATCGGAATCTATATCTAGTCTCACAGGAATGGTTCAAAACATAGACAGTAAGAAGAGTCTGTCTTCTTGTACTTAAGTCGGCATTGTGCCTTTTCTATTTAATTATGATCCAATTTCTGTGTTTCATCGTCAATAAGAAGGTCAGAGGGATACAGTAAACCTGGAGTGAAGCATCGGAATCTATAACTAGTGTCACAGGAATGGTTCAAAACATAGACAGTAAGAAGGGTCAGCCTTCTTGTACTTAAGTCGGCATTGTGCCATTTGTATTTAATTCCGATGCAATTTCTGTGTTTCATCGTCAATAAGAAGGTCCGAGGGATACAGTAAACCTGAAGTGAATCATCGGAATCTATAACTAGTGTCACAGGAATGGTTCAAAACATAGTCAGTAAGAAGAATCAGTCTTCATGTACTTAAGTCGGCATTGTGCCTTTTGTATTTAATTCCGATGCAATTTCATTGTTTCATCGTTAATAAGAAGGTCCAAGGTAAACAGTAAACCTGAAGTGAAGCATCGGAATCTATAACTAGTGTCACAGAAATGGTTCAAGACATAGACAGTAAGATTAGTCAGTCTTCATGTACTTAAGTCGGCATTGTGCATTTTGTATTTAATTCCGATGCAATTTCTGTGTTTCATCATCAATAAGAAGGTCAGACCGATACAGTAAACCTGATGTGCGGCATCGGAAACTATAACTAGTGTCACATGAATGGTTCACAACATAGACAGTCAGAAGAGTCAGTCTTCTTGTACTTGAGTCGGCATTATGCCTTGTGTATTAAATTCCGATGCTATTTCTGTGTTTCATGGTCAATAAGAAGCTCCAAGGGATACAGTAAACCTGAAGCCAAGCATCGGAATCTATAACTAGTGTCACAGGAATGGTTCAAAGCATAGACTGTAAGAAGAGTCAGTCTTCTTGTACTTAAGTCGGCATTGAGCCTTTTCTATTTAATTATGATCCAATTTCTGTGTTTCATCGTCAATAAGATGGTCAGAGGGATACAGTAAACTGAAGTGAAGCATCGGAATCTATAACTAGTGTCACAGGAATGGTTCAAAACATAGTCAGTAAGAAGAGTCAGTCTTTTTGTACTTAAGTCGGCATTGTGCCTTTTGTATTTAATTCCGATGTAATTTCTGTGTTTCATCGTCAATAAGAAGGTCCAAATGATACAGTAAACCTGAAGTGAAGCATCGGAATCTATATCTAGTCTCACAGGAGTGGTTCAAAACATAGACAGTAAGAAGAGTCAGTCTTCTTGTACTTAAGTCGGCATTGTGCCTTTTCAATTTAATTCCGATCCAATTTCTGTGTTTCATCGTCAATAAGAAGGTCAGAGGGATACAGTAAACCTGAAGTGAAGCATCGGAATCTATAACCAGTGTCACAGGAATGGTGCATAACATAGTCAGTAAGAAGAGTCAGTCTTTTTGTACTTAAGTCGGCATTGTGCCTTTTGTATTTAATTCCGATGTAATTTCTGTGTTTCATCGCCAATAAGAAGGTCCAAATGATAGAGTAAACCTGACGTGAAGCATCGGAATCTATATCTAGTGTCAAAGGAGTGGTTCAAAACATAGACAGTAAGAAGAGTCAGTATTCTTGTATTTAAGTCGGTATTGTGCCTCTTGTATTTAATTCCGTTGCAATTTCTGTGTTTCATCGTCAATAAGGTCAGAGGGATACAGTAAAAATGAAGTGAAGCATCGGAATCTATAGCTAGTGTCACAGGAATCGTTCAAAACATAGACAGTAGGAAGAGTCAGTCTTCTTGTACTTAAGTCGGCATTGTGCCTTTTGTATTTAATTCCGATGCAATTTCTGTGTTTCATCGTCAATAAGAAGGTCCAAGGGATACAGTAAACCTGAAGTCAAGCATCGGAATCTATAATTAGTGACACAGGAATGGATCAAAACATAGTCAGTAAGAAGAGTCAGTCTTCATGTACTTATGTCGGCATTGTGCCTTATGTATTTAATTCCGAAGCAATTTCTATGTTTCATCGTCAATAAGAAGGTCCAAGGGATACACTAAACCTGAAGCATCGGAAGCTATAACTAGTGTCACAGGAATGGTTCAAAACATAGACAGTAAGAGGAGTCAGTCTTCTTGTACTTAAGTCGGCATTGTGCCTTTTCTATTTAATTCCGATGCAATTTCAGTGTATTGTCGTCAATAATAAGGTCCAAGGGATACAGTAAACCTGAAGTGAAGCATCGGAATCTTCAACTAGTGTCTCAGGAGTGATTCAAAACATAGACAATAAGAAAAGTCAGTCTTCTTGTACTAAAGTCGGCATTGTGCCTTTTCTATTTAATTCCGAGGCAATTTCCGTGTTTCATCGTCAATAAGAAGGTCAGAGGGATACAGTAAACCTGAAGTGAAGCATCGGAATCTATAACTAGTGTCACAGGAATGGTTCAAAACATAGTCAGTAAGAGGAGTCGTCTTCTTGTCCTTAAGTCGGCATTGTGCCTTTTGTATTTAATTCCGGTGCAATGTCTGTGTTTCATCGTCAATAAGAAGGTGCAAGGGATACAGTAAACCTGATGTGCGGCATCGGAAACTATAACTAGTGTCACATGAATGGTTCACAACATAAACAGTCAGAAGAGTCAGTCTTCTTGTACTTGAGTCGGCATTGTGCCTTGTGTATTAAATTCCGATTCTATTTCTGTGTTTCATCGTCAATAAGAAGCTCCAAGGGATACAGTAAACCTGAAGCCAAGCATCGGAATCTATAACTAGTGTCACAGGTATGGTTCAAAGCATAGACTGTAAGAAGAGTCAATCTTCTTGACTTAAGTCGGCATTGTGCCTTTTCTATTTAATTATGATCCAATTTCTGTGTTTCATCGTCAATAAGAAGGTCAGAGGGATACAGTAAACTGAAGTGAAGCATCGGAATCCATACCTAGTGTCACAGGAATGGTTCAAAACATAGTCAGTATGAAGAGTCAGTCTTTTTGTACTTAAGTCGGCATTGTGCCTTTTGTATTTAATTCCGATGTAATTTCTGTGTTTCATCGTCAATAAGAAGGTCCAAATGATACAGTAAGCCTGAAGTGAAGCATCGGAATCTATATCTAGTCTCACAGGAATGGTTCAAAACATAGACAGTAAGAAGAGTCTGTCTTCTTGTACTTAAGTCGGCATTGTGCCTTTTCTATTTAATTATGATCCAATTTCTGTGTTTCATCGTCAATAAGAAGGTCAGAGGGATACAGTAAACCTGGAGTGAAGCATCGGAATCTATAACTAGTGTCACAGGAATGGTTCAAAACATAGACAGTAAAAAGGGTCAGCCTTCTTGTACTTAAGTCGGCATTGTGCCATTTGTATTTAATTCCGATGCAATTTCTGTGTTTCATCGTCAATAAGAAGGTCCGAGGGATACAGTAAACCTGAAGTGAATCATCGGAATCTATAACTAGTGTCACAGGAATGGTTCAAAACATAGTCAGTAAGAAGAATCAGTCTTCATGTACTTAAGTCGGCATTGTGCCTTTTGTATTTAATTCCGATGCAATTTCATTGTTTCATCGTTAATAAGAAGGTCCAAGGTAAACAGTAAACCTGAAGTGAAGCTTCGGAATCTATAACTAGTGTCACAGAAATGGTTCAAGACATAGACAGTAAGATTAGTCAGTCTTCATGTACTTAAGTCGGCATTGTGCATTTTGTATTTAATTCCGATGCAATTTCTGTGTTTCATCATCAATAAGAAGGTCAGACCGATACAGGAAACCTGATGTGCGGCATCGGAAACTATAACTAGTGTCACATGAATGGTTCACAACATAGACAGTCAGAAGAGTCAGTCTTCTTGTACTTGAGTCGGCATTATGCCTTGTGTATTAAATTCCGATGCTATTTCTGTGTTTCATCGTCAATAAGAAGCTCCAAGGGATACAGTAAACCTGAAGCCAAGCATCGGAATCTATAACTAGTGTCACAGGAATGGTTCAAAGCATAGACTGTAAGAAGAGTCAGTCTTCTTGTACTTAAGTCGGCATTGAGCCTTTTCTATTTAATTATGATTCAATTTCTGTGTTTCATCGTCAATAAGATGGTCAGAGGGATACAGTAAACTGAAGTGAAGCATCGGAATCTATAACTAGTGTCACAGGAATGGTTCAAAACATAGTCAGTAAGAAGAGTCAGTCTTTTTGTACTTAAGTCGGCATTGTGCCTTTTGTATTTAATTCCGATGTAATTTCTGTGTTTCATCGTCAATAAGAAGGTCCAAATGATACAGTAAACCTGAAGTGAAGCATCGGAATCTATATCTAGTCTCACAGGAGTGGTTCAAAACATAGACAGTAAGAAGAGTCAGTCTTCTTGTACTTAAGTCGGTATTCTGCCTTTTGTATTTAATTCCGATGCAATTTCTGTGTTTCATCGTCAATAAGGTCAGAGGCATACAGTAAAAATGAAGTTTAGCATCGGAATCTATAGCTAGTGTCACAGGAGTGGTTCAAAAAATAGACAGTAAGAAGAGTCTGTCTTCTTGTACTTAAGTCGGCATTGTGCCTTCTGTATTTAATTCCGGTGCAATTTCAGTGTTTCATCGTCAATAAGAAGGTCCAAGGGATACAGTAAACCTGAAGTCAAGCATCGGAATCTATAATTAGTGACACAGGAATGGATCAAAACATAGTCAGTAAGAAGAGTCAGTCTTCATGTACTTATGTCGGCATTGTGCCTTATGTATTTAATTCCGAAGCAATTTCTATGTTTCATCGTCAATAAGAAGGTCCAAGGGATACACTAAACCTGAAGCATCGGAAGCTATAACTAGTGTCACAGGAATGGTTCAAAACATAGACAGTAAGAGGAGTCAGTCTTCTTGTACTTAAGTGGGCATTGTGCCTTTTCTATTTAATTCCGATGCAATTTCAGTGTATTGTCGTCAATAATAAGGTCCAAGGGATACAGTAAACCTGAAGTGAAGCATCGGAATCTTCAACTAGTGTCTCAGGAGTGATTCAAAACATAGACAATAAGAAAAGTCAGTCTTCTTGTACTAAAGTCGGCATTGTGCCTTTTCTATTTAATTCCGAGGCAATTTCCGTGTTTCATCGTCAATAAGAAGGTCAGAGGGATACAGTAAACCTGAAGTGAAGCATCGGAATCTATAACTAGTGTCACAGGAATGGTTCAAAACATAGTCAGTAAGAGGAGTCGTCTTCTTGTCCTTAAGTCGGCATTGTGCCTTTTGTATTTAATTCCGGTGCAATGTCTGTGTTTCATCGTCAATAAGAAGGTGCAAGGGATACAGTAAACCTGATGTGCGGCATCGGAAACTATAACTAGTGTCACATGAATGGTTCACAACATAAACAGTCAGAAGAGTCAGTCTTCTTGTACTTGAGTCGGCATTGTGCCTTGTGTATTAAATTCCGATTCTATTTCTGTGTTTCATCGTCAATAAGAAGCTCCAAGGGATACAGTAAACCTGAAGCCAAGCATCGGAATCTATAACTAGTGTCACAGGTATGGTTCAAAGCATAGACTGTAAGAAGAGTCAATCTTCTTGACTTAAGTCGGCATTGTGCCTTTTCTATTTAATTATGATCCAATTTCTGTGTTTCATCGTCAATAAGAAGGTCAGAGGGATACAGTAAACTGAAGTGAAGCATCGGAATCTATACCTAGTGTCACAGGAATGGTTCAAAACATAGTCAGTATGAAGAGTCAGTCTTTTTGTACTTAAGTCGGCATTGTGCCTTTTGTATTTAATTCCGATGTAATTTCTGTGTTTCATCGTCAATAAGAAGGTCCAAATGATACAGTAAGCCTGAAGTGAAGCATCGGAATCTATATCTAGTCTCACAGGAATGGTTCAAAACATAGACAGTAAGAAGAGTCTGTCTTCTTGTACTTAAGTCGGCATTGTGCCTTTTCTATTTAATTATGATCCAATTTCTGTGTTTCATCGTCAATAAGAAGGTCAGAGGGATACAGTAAACCTGGAGTGAAGCATCGGAATCTATAACTAGTGTCACAGGAATGGTTCAAAACATAGACAGTAAAAAGGGTCAGCCTTCTTGTACTTAAGTCGGCATTGTGCCATTTGTATTTAATTCCGATGCAATTTCTGTGTTTCATCGTCAATAAGAAGGTCCGAGGGATACAGTAAACCTGAAGTGAATCATCGGAATCTATAACTAGTGTCACAGGAATGGTTCAAAACATAGTCAGTAAGAAGAATCAGTCTTCATGTACTTAAGTCGGCATTGTGCCTTTTGTATTTAATTCCGATGCAATTTCATTGTTTCATCGTTAATAAGAAGGTCCAAGGTAAACAGTAAACCTGAAGTGAAGCTTCGGAATCTATAACTAGTGTCACAGAAATGGTTCAAGACATAGACAGTAAGATTAGTCAGTCTTCATGTACTTAAGTCGGCATTGTGCATTTTGTATTTAATTCCGATGCAATTTCTGTGTTTCATCATCAATAAGAAGGTCAGACCGATACAGTAAACCTGATGTGCGGCATCGGAAACTATAACTAGTGTCACATGAATGGTTCACAACATAGACAGTCAGAAGAGTCAGTCTTCTTGTACTTGAGTCGGCATTATGCCTTGTGTATTAAATTCCGATGCTATTTCTGTGTTTCATCGTCAATAAGAAGCTCCAAGGGATACAGTAAACCTGAAGCCAAGCATCGGAATCTATAACTAGTGTCACAGGAATGGTTCAAAGCATAGACTGTAAGAAGAGTCAGTCTTCTTGTACTTAAGTCGGCATTGAGCCTTTTCTATTTAATTATGATCCAATTTCTGTGTTTCATCGTCAATAAGATGGTCAGAGGGATACAGTAAACTGAAGTGAAGCATCGGAATCTATAACTAGTGTCACAGGAATGGTTCAAAACATAGTCAGTAAGAAGAGTCAGTCTTTTTGTACTTAAGTCGGCATTGTGCCTTTTGTATTTAATTCCGATGTAATTTCTGTGTTTCATCGTCAATAAGATGGTCCAAATGATACAGTAAACCTGAAGTGAAGCATCGGAATCTATATCTAGTCTCACAGGAGTGGTTCAAAACATAGACAGTAAGAAGAGTCAGTCTTCTTGTACTTAAGTCGGTATTCTGCCTTTTGTATTTAATTCCGATGCAATTTCTGTGTTTCATCGTCAATAAGGTCAGAGGCATACAGTAAAAATGAAGTTTAGCATCGGAATCTATAGCTAGTGTCACAGGAGTGGTTCAAAAAATAGACAGTAAGAAGAGTCTGTCTTCTTGTACTTAAGTCGGCATTGTGCCTTCTGTATTTAATTCCGGTGCAATTTCAGTGTTTCATCGTCAATAAGAAGGTGAGGGATACAGTTAACCTGAAGTGAAGCATCGGAATCTTCAACTAGGAATGGTTCAAAACATAGACAGTGGGAACAGTCAGTCTTCTTGTACTTAAGTCGTCATTGTGCCTTTTGTATTTATTTCCGGTCCAATTTCTGTCTTTCATCGTCAATAAGAAACTCAGAGGGATACAGTAAACCTAAAGTGAAGCATCGGAATCTATAGCTAGTGACACAGGTATGGGTCAAACCATAGACAGTAGGAAGAGTCAGTCTTCTTGTACTTAAGTCGGCATTGTGCCTTTTGTATTTACTTCCGATGCAATTTCTGTGTTTCATCGTCAATAAGAAGGTCCAAGGGATACAGTAAACCTCAAGTCAAGCATCGGAATCTATAACTAGTGACACAGGAATTGTTCAAAACATAGTCAGTAAGAAGAGTCAGTCATCTTGTACTTACGTCGGCATAGTGCCTTTTCTATTTAATTCCGATGCAATTTCTGTGTTTCATCTTCAATAAGAAGGTCCA
The DNA here is from genome assembly GCF_023864345.2 of Schistocerca serialis cubense. NCBI lineage: Eukaryota > Metazoa > Arthropoda > Insecta > Orthoptera > Acrididae > Schistocerca > Schistocerca serialis. The sequence goes on from NC_064645.1 coordinate 3,233,289, forward strand.
AGGGATACACTAAACCTGGAGTGAAGCATCGGAAGCTATAACTAGTGTCACAGGAATGGTTCAAAACGAAGACAGTAAGAAGAGTCAGTCTTCTTGTCCTTAAGTCGGCATTGTGCCTTTTTTATTCAATTCCAATGCAATATCTGTGTTTCATCGTCAATACGAAAGTCAGAGGGATACAATAAACCTGAAGTGAAGCCTCGGAATCTATAACTAGTGTCACAGAAATGGTTCAATTCATAGACAGTAGGAAGAGTCAGTCTTCTTGTACTTAAGTCGGCATTGTGCCTTTTGTAATTAATTCCGATGCAATTTATGTGTTTCATCGTTAATAAGAAGGTCCAAGGGATACAGTAAACCTGAAGTGAAGCATCGGAATCTATAACTAGTGTCACAGGAATGGTTCAAAACATAGACAGTGAGTAGAGTCAGTCTTCTTGTACTATAGTCGGCATTGTGCCTTTTGTATTTAATTCCGAAGCAATTTCAGTGTATTATCGTCAATAAGAAGGTCCAAGGGATACAGTAAACCTGGAGTGATGCATCGGAATCTATAACTAGTGTCAATGGAATGGTTCAAAACATAGACAGTAAGAAGGGTCTGTCTTCTTGTCCTTAAGTCGGCATTGTGCCTTTTGTATTTAATTCCGGTGCAATTTCAGTGTTTCATCGTCAATAAGAAGGACACAGGGATACAGTAAACCTGAAGTGAAGCATCGGAATCTTCAGTTAGTGTCTCAGGAATGGTTCAAAGCATAGACAGTGGGAACAGTCATTCTTCTTGTACTTAAGTCGGCATTGTGCCTTATGTATTTAATTCCGACGCAATTTCTGTGTTTCATCGTCAATAAGAAGGTCAGAGGGATACAGTAAACCTGAAGTGAAGCATCGGAATCCAAAATTAGTGTCACAGGAATGGTTAAAAGCATAGACAGTAAGAAGAGTCAGTCTTCAAGTACTTAAGTCGGCATTGTGCCTTTTCTATTTAATTCCGATGCAATTTCTGTGTTTCATCGTCAATAAGAAGGTCCAAGGAATACACTAAACCTGGAGTGAAGCATCGGAATCTATAACTAGTGTCACAGGAATGGTTCAAAACATAGTCAGTAAGAAGAATCAGTCTTGATGTACTTAAGTCGGCATTGTGCCTTTTGTATTTAATTCCGATAAAATTTCATTGTTTCATCGTTAATATGAAGGTCCAAGGGAAACAGTAAGCCTGAAGTGGAGCATCGGAATCTATAACTAGTGTCAATGGAATGGTTCAAACATAGACAGTAGGAAGAGACAGTCTTCTTGTACTTAAGTCGGCATTGTGCCTTTTGTATTTAATTCCGAGGCAATTTCTGTGTTTCATCGTCAATAAGAAGGTCCAAGGGATACAGTAAACCTGAAGCGAAGCAATGGAATCCATAACTAGTGTCACAGGATGGTTCAAAACAAAGACAGTAAGATGAGCCAGTCTTCATGTACTTAAGTCGGCATTGTGCATTTTGTATTTAATTCCGATGCAATTTCTGTATTTCATCGTCAATAAGGAGGTCAGACCGATACAGTAAACCTGAAGTGAGGCATCGGAATCTATAACTAGTGTCACTGGAATGGTTCACAACATAGACACTCAGAAGAGTCAGTCTTCTTCTACTTGAGTCGGCATTGTGCCTATTGTATTAAATTCCGATGCTATTTCTGCGTTTCATCGTCAATAAGATGGTCCAAGGGATACAGTAAACCTGAAGTGAAGCATCGGAATCTATAACTAGTGTCACAGGAGTGGTTCAAAACATAGTCAGTGAGAAGAGTCGGTCTTCTTGTACTTAAGTCGGCATTGTGCCTTTTCGATTTCATTCCGATGCAATTTCTGTGTTTTATCGTCAATAAGAGGGTTAGAGGGATACAGTGAACATGAAGTGAAGCATCGGAATCTATAACTAGTGTCACTGGAATGGTTCAAAAAATAGTAAGTAAGAAGAGTCAGTCTTCTTGTCCTTATGTCGGCATTGTGCCTTTTGTATTTAATTCCGATGCAATTTCTGTGTTTCATCGTTAATAAGAAGGTCCAAGGTATACAGTAAAAATGAAGTGAAACATCGGAATCCATAACTAGTGTCACAGGAATGGTTCAAAACATAGTCAGTAACAAGAGTCAGTCTTCTTGTACCTAAGTCGGCATTGTGCCTTTTCTATTTAATTCCGTTGCAATTTCGGTGTTTCATCGTCATTAAGAAGGTCCAAGGGATTCAGTATACCTGGTGTGAATAATCGGAATCTATAACTAGTGTCACAGGAATGGTTCAAAACATAGACAGTAAGAAGAGTCAGTCTTCTTGCACTTAAGTCGGCATTGTGCATTTTCTATTTATTTCCGATGCAATTTCTGGGTTTCATCGTCAATAAGAAGGTCCAAGGGATACACTAAACCTGGAGTGAAGCATCGGAAACTATAACTAGTGTCACAGGAATAGTTCAAAACATAGACAGTAAGACGAGTCAGTCTTCTTGTACTTAAGTCGGCATTGTGCCTTTTGTATTTAATTCCGATGCAATTTCAGTGTATTATCGTCAATAAGAAGGTCCAAGGGATACAGTAAACCTGGAGTGAAGCATCGTAATCTATAACTAGTGTCAATGGAATGGTTCAAAACATAGACAGTAAGAAGAGTCTGTCTTCTTGTACTAAAGTCGGCATTGTGCCTTTTTTATTTAATTCCGATCCAATTTCTGTGTTTCATCGTCAATAAGAAGGTCAGAGGGAAACAGTAAACCTGAAGTCAAGCATCGGAATCTATAACTAGTGTCACAGGAATGGTTCAAAACATAGACAGTAAGAAGAGTCAGTCTTCTTGTACTGAATTCGGCATGGTGCCTTTTCTATTTAATTTCGATCGAATTTCAGTGTTTCATCGTCAATAAGAAGGTCAGAGGGATACAGTAAACCTGAAGTCAAGCATCGGAATCTGTAACTAGTGTCACAGGAATGGTTCGAAACATAGACAGTAAGAAGAGTCAGTCTTCTTGTACTTAAGTCGGCATTGTGCCTTTTCTATTTAATTCCGATCCAATTTCTGTGTTTCATCGTCAATAAGAAGGTCAGAGGGATACAGTAAACCTGGGGTGAAGCAACGGAATCTATAACTAGTGTCCCAGGAATGGTTCAAATCGTAGACAGTAAGAAGAGTCAGCCTTCTTGTACTTAAGTCGGCATTGAGCCTTTTGTATTTAATTCCGATGCAATTTCTGTGCTTCATCGTCAATAAGAAGGTCCAAGGGATACAGTAAACCTGAAGTGAAGCATCGGAATCTATAACTAGTGTCACAGGAATGGTTCAATACATAGTCAGCAAGAAGAATCAGTCTTCATGAACATAAGTCGGCATTGTGCCTTTTGTATTTAATTCCGATGCAATTTCATTGTTTCGTCGTTAATAAGAAGGTCCAAGGGATACAGTAAACCTGAAGTGAGGCATTGGAATCTATAACTAGTGTCAAAGGAATGTTTCAAGCATAGACAGTAAGTAGGGTCAGTCTTCTTGTACGTAAGTCGGCATTGTGCCTTTTGTATTTAATTCCGATGCAATTTCTGTGTTTCATCGTCAATAAGAAGGTCAGATGGATACAGTAACCCTGAAGTGAAGCATCGGAATCTATGACTAGTGTCACAGAAATGGTTCAAAACATAGACAGTAAGATGAGTCAGTCTTCATGTACTTAAGTCGGCATTTTGCATTTTGTATTTAATTCCGATGCAATTTCTGTGTTTCATCGTCAATAAGAATGTCAGACCGATACAGTAAACCTGAGGTGAGGCATCGGAATCTGTAACTAGTGGCACAGGAAAGGTTCACAACATAGACAGTCAGAAGAGTCAGTCTTCTTGTACTTGAGTCGGCATTGTGCCTCTTGTATTACATTCCGATGCCATTTCTGTGTTTCATCGTCAATAAGAAGGTCCAAGGGATACAGTAAACCTGAAGTGAAGCATCGGAATCTGTAACTAGTGTCACAGGAATGGTTCAAAGCATAGACAGTAAGAAGAGTCAGTCTTCTTGTACTTAAGTCGGCATTGTGCCTTTTCAATTTAATTCCGATCCAATTTCTGTGTTTCATCGTCAATAAGAAGGTCAGAGGGATACAGTAAACCTGAAGTGAAGCATCGGAATCTATAACCAGTGTCACAGGAATGGTGCAAAACATAGTCAGTAAGAAGAGTCAGTCTTTTTGTACTTAAGTCGGCATTGTGCCTTTTGTATTTAATTCCGATGTAATTTCTGTGTTTCATCGCCAATAAGAAGGTCCAAATGATAGAGTAAACCTGACGTGAAGCATCGGAATCTATATCTAGTGTCAAAGGAGTGGTTCAAAACATAGACAGTAAGAAGAGTCAGTATTCTTGTATTTAAGTCGGTATTGTGCCTCTTGTATTTAATTCCGTTGCAATTTCTGTGTTTCATCGTCAATAAGGTCAGAGGGATACAGTAAAAATGAAGTGAAGCATCGGAATCTATAGCTAGTGTCACAGGAATCGTTCAAAACATAGACAGTAGGAAGAGTCAGTCTTCTTGTACTTAAGTCGGCATTGTGCCTTTTGTATTTAATTCCGATGCAATTTCTGTGTTTCATCGTCAATAAGAAGGTCCAAGGGATACAGTAAACCTGAAGTCAAGCATCGGAATCTATAATTAGTGACACAGGAATGGTTCAAAACATAGTCAGTAAGAAGAGTCAGTCTTAATGTACTTATGTGGGCATTGTGCCTTATGTATTTAATTCCGAAGCAATTTCTATGTTTCATCGTCAATAAGAAGGTCCAAGGGATACACTAAACCTGAAGCATCGGAAGCTATAACTAGTGTCACAGGAATGGTTCAAAACATAGACAGTAAGAGGAGTCAGTCTTCTTGTACTTAAGTCGGCATTGTGCCTTTTCTATTTAATTCCGATGCAATTTCAGTGTATTGTCGTCAATAATAAGGTCCAAGGGATACAGTAAACCTGAAGTGAAGCATCGGAATCTTCAACTAGTGTCTCAGGAGTGATTCAAAACATAGACAATAAGAAAAGTCAGTCTTCTTGTACTAAAGTCGGCATTGTGCCTTTTCTATTTAATTCCGAGGCAATTTCCGTGTTTCATCGTCAATAAGAAGGTCAGAGGGATACAGTAAACCTGAAGTGAAGCATCGGAATCTATAACTAGTGTCACAGGAATGGTTCAAAATATAGTCAGTAAGAGGAGTCGTCTTCTTGTCCTTAAGTCGGCATTGTGCCTTTTGTATTTAATTCCGGTGCAATGTCTGTGTTTCATCGTCAATAAGAAGGTGCAAGGGATTCAGTAAACCTGATGTGCGGCATCGGAAACTATAACTAGTGTCACATGAATGGTTCACAACATAAACAGTCAGAAGAGTCAGTCTTCTTGTACTTGAGTCGGCATTGTGCCTTGTGTATTAAATTCCGATTCTATTTCTGTGTTTCATCGTCAATAAGAAGCTCCAAGGGATACAGTAAACCTGAAGCCAAGCATCGGAATCTATAACTAGTGTCACAGGTATGGTTCAAAGCATAGACTGTAAGAAGAGTCAATCTTCTTGACTTAAGTCGGCATTGTGCCTTTTCTATTTAATTATGATCCAATTTCTGTGTTTCATCGTCAATAAGAAGGTCAGAGGGATACAGTAAACTGAAGTGAAGCATCGGAATCTATACCTAGTGTCACAGGAATGGTTCAAAACATAGTCAGTATGAAGAGTCAGTCTTTTTGTACTTAAGTCGGCATTGTGCCTTTTGTATTTAATTCCGATGTAATTTCTGTGTTTCATCGTCAATAAGAAGGTCCAAATGATACAGTAAGCCTGAAGTGAAGCATCGGAATCTATATCTAGTCTCACAGGAATGGTTCAAAACATAGACAGTAAGAAGAGTCTGTCTTCTTGTACTTAAGTCGGCATTGTGCCTTTTCTATTTAATTATGATCCAATTTCTGTGTTTCATCGTCAATAAGAAGGTCAGAGGGATACAGTAAACCTGGAGTGAAGCATCGGAATCTATAACTAGTGTCACAGGAATGGTTCAAAACATAGACAGTAAGAAGGGTCAGCCTTCTTGTACTTAAGTCGGCATTGTGCCATTTGTATTTAATTCCGATGCAATTTCTGTGTTTCATCGTCAATAAGAAGGTCCGAGGGATACAGTAAACCTGAAGTGAATCATCGGAATCTATAACTAGTGTCACAGGAATGGTTCAAAACATAGTCAGTAAGAAGAATCAGTCTTCATGTACTTAAGTCGGCATTGTGCCTTTTGTATTTAATTCCGATGCAATTTCATTGTTTCATCGTTAATAAGAAGGTCCAAGGTAAACAGTAAACCTGAAGTGAAGCATCGGAATCTATAACTAGTGTCACAGAAATGGTTCAAGACATAGACAGTAAGATTAGTCAGTCTTCATGTACTTAAGTCGGCATTGTGCATTTTGTATTTAATTCCGATGCAATTTCTGTGTTTCATCATCAATAAGAAGGTCAGACCGATACAGTAAACCTGATGTGCGGCATCGGAAACTATAACTAGTGTCACATGAATGGTTCACAACATAGACAGTCAGAAGAGTCAGTCTTCTTGTACTTGAGTCGGCATTATGCCTTGTGTATTAAATTCCGATGCTATTTCTGTGTTTCATGGTCAATAAGAAGCTCCAAGGGATACAGTAAACCTGAAGCCAAGCATCGGAATCTATAACTAGTGTCACAGGAATGGTTCAAAGCATAGACTGTAAGAAGAGTCAGTCTTCTTGTACTTAAGTCGGCATTGAGCCTTTTCTATTTAATTATGATCCAATTTCTGTGTTTCATCGTCAATAAGATGGTCAGAGGGATACAGTAAACTGAAGTGAAGCATCGGAATCTATAACTAGTGTCACAGGAATGGTTCAAAACATAGTCAGTAAGAAGAGTCAGTCTTTTTGTACTTAAGTCGGCATTGTGCCTTTTGTATTTAATTCCGATGTAATTTCTGTGTTTCATCGTCAATAAGAAGGTCCAAATGATACAGTAAACCTGAAGTGAAGCATCGGAATCTATATCTAGTCTCACAGGAGTGGTTCAAAACATAGACAGTAAGAAGAGTCAGTCTTCTTGTACTTAAGTCGGCATTGTGCCTTTTCAATTTAATTCCGATCCAATTTCTGTGTTTCATCGTCAATAAGAAGGTCAGAGGGATACAGTAAACCTGAAGTGAAGCATCGGAATCTATAACCAGTGTCACAGGAATGGTGCATAACATAGTCAGTAAGAAGAGTCAGTCTTTTTGTACTTAAGTCGGCATTGTGCCTTTTGTATTTAATTCCGATGTAATTTCTGTGTTTCATCGCCAATAAGAAGGTCCAAATGATAGAGTAAACCTGACGTGAAGCATCGGAATCTATATCTAGTGTCAAAGGAGTGGTTCAAAACATAGACAGTAAGAAGAGTCAGTATTCTTGTATTTAAGTCGGTATTGTGCCTCTTGTATTTAATTCCGTTGCAATTTCTGTGTTTCATCGTCAATAAGGTCAGAGGGATACAGTAAAAATGAAGTGAAGCATCGGAATCTATAGCTAGTGTCACAGGAATCGTTCAAAACATAGACAGTAGGAAGAGTCAGTCTTCTTGTACTTAAGTCGGCATTGTGCCTTTTGTATTTAATTCCGATGCAATTTCTGTGTTTCATCGTCAATAAGAAGGTCCAAGGGATACAGTAAACCTGAAGTCAAGCATCGGAATCTATAATTAGTGACACAGGAATGGATCAAAACATAGTCAGTAAGAAGAGTCAGTCTTCATGTACTTATGTCGGCATTGTGCCTTATGTATTTAATTCCGAAGCAATTTCTATGTTTCATCGTCAATAAGAAGGTCCAAGGGATACACTAAACCTGAAGCATCGGAAGCTATAACTAGTGTCACAGGAATGGTTCAAAACATAGACAGTAAGAGGAGTCAGTCTTCTTGTACTTAAGTCGGCATTGTGCCTTTTCTATTTAATTCCGATGCAATTTCAGTGTATTGTCGTCAATAATAAGGTCCAAGGGATACAGTAAACCTGAAGTGAAGCATCGGAATCTTCAACTAGTGTCTCAGGAGTGATTCAAAACATAGACAATAAGAAAAGTCAGTCTTCTTGTACTAAAGTCGGCATTGTGCCTTTTCTATTTAATTCCGAGGCAATTTCCGTGTTTCATCGTCAATAAGAAGGTCAGAGGGATACAGTAAACCTGAAGTGAAGCATCGGAATCTATAACTAGTGTCACAGGAATGGTTCAAAATATAGTCAGTAAGAGGAGTCGTCTTCTTGTCCTTAAGTCGGCATTGTGCCTTTTGTATTTAATTCCGGTGCAATGTCTGTGTTTCATCGTCAATAAGAAGGTGCAAGGGATACAGTAAACCTGATGTGCGGCATCGGAAACTATAACTAGTGTCACATGAATGGTTCACAACATAAACAGTCAGAAGAGTCAGTCTTCTTGTACTTGAGTCGGCATTGTGCCTTGTGTATTAAATTCCGATTCTATTTCTGTGTTTCATCGTCAATAAGAAGCTCCAAGGGATACAGTAAACCTGAAGCCAAGCATCGGAATCTATAACTAGTGTCACAGGTATGGTTCAAAGCATAGACTGTAAGAAGAGTCAATCTTCTTGACTTAAGTCGGCATTGTGCCTTTTCTATTTAATTATGATCCAATTTCTGTGTTTCATCGTCAATAAGAAGGTCAGAGGGATACAGTAAACTGAAGTGAAGCATCGGAATCTATACCTAGTGTCACAGGAATGGTTCAAAACATAGTCAGTATGAAGAGTCAGTCTTTTTGTACTTAAGTCGGCATTGTGCCTTTTGTATTTAATTCCGATGTAATTTCTGTGTTTCATCGTCAATAAGAAGGTCCAAATGATACAGTAAGCCTGAAGTGAAGCATCGGAATCTATATCTAGTCTCACAGGAATGGTTCAAAACATAGACAGTAAGAAGAGTCTGTCTTCTTGTACTTAAGTCGGCATTGTGCCTTTTCTATTTAATTATGATCCAATTTCTGTGTTTCATCGTCAATAAGAAGGTCAGAGGGATACAGTAAACCTGGAGTGAAGCATCGGAATCTATAACTAGTGTCACAGGAATGGTTCAAAACATAGACAGTAAGAAGGGTCAGCCTTCTTGTACTTAAGTCGGCATTGTGCCATTTGTATTTAATTCCGATGCAATTTCTGTGTTTCATCGTCAATAAGAAGGTCCGAGGGATACAGTAAACCTGAAGTGAATCATCGGAATCTATAACTAGTGTCACAGGAATGGTTCAAAACATAGTCAGTAAGAAGAATCAGTCTTCATGTACTTAAGTCGGCATTGTGCCTTTTGTATTTAATTCCGATGCAATTTCATTGTTTCATCGTTAATAAGAAGGTCCAAGGTAAACAGTAAACCTGAAGTGAAGCATCGGAATCTATAACTAGTGTCACAGAAATGGTTCAAGACATAGACAGTAAGATTAGTCAGTCTTCATGTACTTAAGTCGGCATTGTGCATTTTGTATTTAATTCCGATGCAATTTCTGTGTTTCATCATCAATAAGAAGGTCAGACCGATACAGTAAACCTGATGTGCGGCATCGGAAACTATAACTAGTGTCACATGAATGGTTCACAACATAGACAGTCAGAAGAGTCAGTCTTCTTGTACTTGAGTCGGCATTATGCCTTGTGTATTAAATTCCGATGCTATTTCTGTGTTTCATGGTCAATAAGAAGCTCCAAGGGATACAGTAAACCTGAAGCCAAGCATCGGAATCTATAACTAGTGTCACAGGAATGGTTCAAAGCATAGACTGTAAGAAGAGTCAGTCTTCTTGTACTTAAGTCGGCATTGAGCCTTTTCTATTTAATTATGATCCAATTTCTGTGTTTCATCGTCAATAAGATGGTCAGAGGGATACAGTAAACTGAAGTGAAGCATCGGAATCTATAACTAGTGTCACAGGAATGGTTCAAAACATAGTCAGTAAGAAGAGTCAGTCTTTTTGTACTTAAGTCGGCATTGTGCCTTTTGTATTTAATTCCGATGTAATTTCTGTGTTTCATCGTCAATAAGAAGGTCCAAATGATACAGTAAACCTGAAGTGAAGCATCGGAATCTATATCTAGTCTCACAGGAGTGGTTCAAAACATAGACAGTAAGAAGAGTCAGTCTTCTTGTACTTAAGTCGGCATTGTGCCTTTTCAATTTAATTCCGATCCAATTTCTGTGTTTCATCGTCAATAAGAAGGTCAGAGGGATACAGTAAACCTGAAGTGAAGCATCGGAATCTATAACCAGTGTCACAGGAATGGTGCATAACATAGTCAGTAAGAAGAGTCAGTCTTTTTGTACTTAAGTCGGCATTGTGCCTTTTGTATTTAATTCCGATGTAATTTCTGTGTTTCATCGCCAATAAGAAGGTCCAAATGATAGAGTAAACCTGACGTGAAGCATCGGAATCTATATCTAGTGTCAAAGGAGTGGTTCAAAACATAGACAGTAAGAAGAGTCAGTATTCTTGTATTTAAGTCGGTATTGTGCCTCTTGTATTTAATTCCGTTGCAATTTCTGTGTTTCATCGTCAATAAGGTCAGAGGGATACAGTAAAAATGAAGTGAAGCATCGGAATCTATAGCTAGTGTCACAGGAATCGTTCAAAACATAGACAGTAGGAAGAGTCAGTCTTCTTGTACTTAAGTCGGCATTGTGCCTTTTGTATTTAATTCCGATGCAATTTCTGTGTTTCATCGTCAATAAGAAGGTCCAAGGGATACAGTAAACCTGAAGTCAAGCATCGGAATCTATAATTGGTGACACAGGAATGGATCAAAACATAGTCAGTAAGAAGAGTCAGTCTTCATGTACTTATGTCGGCATTGTGCCTTATGTATTTAATTCCGAAGCAATTTCTATGTTTCATCGTCAATAAGAAGGTCCAAGGGATACACTAAACCTGAAGCATCGGAAGCTATAACTAGTGTCACAGGAATGGTTCAAAACATAGACAGTAAGAGGAGTCAGTCTTCTTGTACTTAAGTCGGCATTGTGCCTTTTCTATTTAATTCCGATGCAATTTCAGTGTATTGTCGTCAATAATAAGGTCCAAGGGATACAGTAAACCTGAAGTGAAGCATCGGAATCTTCAACTAGTGTCTCAGGAGTGATTCAAAACATAGACAATAAGAAAAGTCAGTCTTCTTGTACTAAAGTCGGCATTGTGCCTTTTCTATTTAATTCCGAGGCAATTTCCGTGTTTCATCGTCAATAAGAAGGTCAGAGGGATACAGTAAACCTGAAGTGAAGCATCGGAATCTATAACTAGTGTCACAGGAATGGTTCAAAACATAGTCAGTAAGAGGAGTCGTCTTCTTGTCCTTAAGTCGGCATTGTGCCTTTTGTATTTAATTCCGGTGCAATGTCTGTGTTTCATCGTCAATAAGAAGGTGCAAGGGATACAGTAAACCTGATGTGCGGCATCGGAAACTATAACTAGTGTCACATGAATGGTTCACAACATAAACAGTCAGAAGAGTCAGTCTTCTTGTACTTGAGTCGGCATTGTGCCTTGTGTATTAAATTCCGATTCTATTTCTGTGTTTCATCGTCAATAAGAAGCTCCAAGGGATACAGTAAACCTGAAGCCAAGCATCGGAATCTATAACTAGTGTCACAGGTATGGTTCAAAGCATAGACTGTAAGAAGAGTCAATCTTCTTGACTTAAGTCGGCATTGTGCCTTTTCTATTTAATTATGATCCAATTTCTGTGTTTCATCGTCAATAAGAAGGTCAGAGGGATACAGTAAACTGAAGTGAAGCATCGGAATCTATACCTAGTGTCACAGGAATGGTTCAAAACATAGTCAGTATGAAGAGTCAGTCTTTTTGTACTTAAGTCGGCATTGTGCCTTTTGTATTTAATTCCGATGTAATTTCTGTGTTTCATCGTCAATAAGAAGGTCCAAATGATACAGTAAGCCTGAAGTGAAGCATCGGAATCTATATCTAGTCTCACAGGAATGGTTCAAAACATAGACAGTAAGAAGAGTCTGTCTTCTTGTACTTAAGTCGGCATTGTGCCTTTTCTATTTAATTATGATCCAATTTCTGTGTTTCATCGTCAATAAGAAGGTCAGAGGGATACAGTAAACCTGGAGTGAAGCATCGGAATCTATAACTAGTGTCACAGGAATGGTTCAAAACATAGACAGTAAAAAGGGTCAGCCTTCTTGTACTTAAGTCGGCATTGTGCCATTTGTATTTAATTCCGATGCAATTTCTGTGTTTCATCGTCAATAAGAAGGTCCGAGGGATACAGTAAACCTGAAGTGAATCATCGGAATCTATAACTAGTGTCACAGGAATGGTTCAAAACATAGTCAGTAAGAAGAATCAGTCTTCATGTACTTAAGTCGGCATTGTGCCTTTTGTATTTAATTCCGATGCAATTTCATTGTTTCATCGTTAATAAGAAGGTCCAAGGTAAACAGTAAACCTGAAGTGAAGCTTCGGAATCTATAACTAGTGTCACAGAAATGGTTCAAGACATAGACAGTAAGATTAGTCAGTCTTCATGTACTTAAGTCGGCATTGTGCATTTTGTATTTAATTCCGATGCAATTTCTGTGTTTCATCATCAATAAGAAGGTCAGACCGATACAGTAAACCTGATGTGCGGCATCGGAAACTATAACTAGTGTCACATGAATGGTTCACAACATAGACAGTCAGAAGAGTCAGTCTTCTTGTACTTGAGTCGGCATTATGCCTTGTGTATTAAATTCCGATGCTATTTCTGTGTTTCATCGTCAATAAGAAGCTCCAAGGGATACAGTAAACCTGAAGCCAAGCATCGGAATCTATAACTAGTGTCACAGGAATGGTTCAAAGCATAGACTGTAAGAAGAGTCAGTCTTCTTGTACTTAAGTCGGCATTGAGCCTTTTCTATTTAATTATGATCCAATTTCTGTGTTTCATCGTCAATAAGATGGTCAGAGGGATACAGTAAACTGAAGTGAAGCATCGGAATCTATAACTAGTGTCACAGGAATGGTTCAAAACATAGTCAGTAAGAAGAGTCAGTCTTTTTGTACTTAAGTCGGCATTGTGCCTTTTGTATTTAATTCCGATGTAATTTCTGTGTTTCATCGTCAATAAGAAGGTCCAAATGATACAGTAAACCTGAAGTGAAGCATCGGAATCTATATCTAGTCTCACAGGAGTGGTTCAAAACATAGACAGTAAGAAGAGTCAGTCTTCTTGTACTTAAGTCGGTATTCTGCCTTTTGTATTTAATTCCGATGCAATTTCTGTGTTTCATCGTCAATAAGGTCAGAGGCATACAGTAAAAATGAAGTTTAGCATCGGAATCTATAGCTAGTGTCACAGGAGTGGTTCAAAAAATAGACAGTAAGAAGAGTCTGTCTTCTTGTACTTAAGTCGGCATTGTGCCTTCTGTATTTAATTCCGGTGCAATTTCAGTGTTTCATCGTCAATAAGAAGGTGAGGGATACAGTAAACCTGAAGTGAAGCATCGGAATCTTCAACTAGGAATGGTTCAAAACATAGACAGTGGGAACAGTCAGTCTTCTTGTACTTAAGTCGTCATTGTGCCTTTTGTATTTATTTCCGGTCCAATTTCTGTCTTTCATCGTCAATAAGAAACTCAGAGGGATACAGTAAACCTAAAGTGAAGCATCGGAATCTATATCTAGTGTCACAGGAATGGTTCAAAACATAGACAGTAAGAAGAGTCAATCTTCTTGTCCTTAAGTCGGCATTGTGCCTTTTTTATTTAATTCCGGTGCAATTTCTGTGTTTTATCGTCAATACGAAAGTCAGAGGGATACAGTAAACCTGAAGTGAAGCATCGGAATCTATAACTAGTGTCACAGGAATGATTCAAATCATAGACAGTAGGAAGAGTCAGTCTTCTTGCACTTAAGTCGGCATTGTGCCTTTTGTAATTAATTCCGATGCAATTTATGTGTTTCATCGTTAATAAGAATGTCCAAGGGATACAGTAAACCTGAAGTGATGCATCGGAATCTATAACTAGTGTCACAGGAATGGTTCAAACTATAGTCAGTGAGAAGAGTCAGTCTTCTTGTACTATAGTCGGCATTGTGCCTTTTGTATTTAATTCCGATGCAAATTATGAATTTCATCGTCAATAAGAAGGCCCAAGGGATACAGTAAACCTCAAGTGAAGCATCGGAATCTATAGCTAGTGTCACAGGAATGGTTCAAAACATAGACAGTAGGAAGAGTCAGTCTTCTTGTACTTAAGTCGGCATTGTGCCTTTTGTATTTAATTCCGATGCAATTTCTGTGTTTCATCGTCAATAAGAAGGTCAGAGGGATACAGTAAACCTAAAGTGAAGCATCGGAATCTATAACTAGTGTCACAGGAATGGTTCAAACATAGTCAGTAAGAAGAGTCGTCTTCTTGTCCTTAAGTCGGCATTGTGCCATTTGTATTTAATTCCGGTGCAATTTCTGTGTTTCATCGTCAATAAGAAGGAGCAAGGGATACAGTAAACTTGGAGCGAAGCATCGGAATCTATAGCTAGTGTCACATGAATGGTTCACAACATAGACAGTCAGAAGAGTGAGTCTTCTTGTACTTGAGTCGGCATTGTGCCTTGTGTATTAAATTCCGAGGCTATTTCTGTGTTTCATCGTCAATAAGAAGCTCCAAGGGATACAGTAAACCTGAAGCCAAGCATCGGGATCTATAACTAGTGTCACAGGAATGGTTCAAAGCATAGACTGTAAGAAGAGTCAGTCTTCTTGTACTTAAGTCGGCATTGTGCCTTTTCTATTTAATTATGATTCAATTTCTGTGTTTCATCGTCAATAAGAAGGTCAGAGGGATACAGTAAACTGAAGTGAAGCATCGGAATCTATAACTAGTGTCACAGGAATGGTTCAAAACATAGACAGTAAGAAGAGTCAGTCTTTTTGTACTTAAGTCGGCATTGTGCCTTTTGTATTTAATTCCGATGTAATTTCTGTGTTTCATCGTCAATAAGAAGGTCCAAATAATACAGTAAACCTGAAGTGAAGCATCGGATTCTATATCTAGTCTCACAGGACCGGTTCAAAACATGGACAGTAAGAAGAGTCAGTCTTCTTGTACTTAAGTCGGTATTGTGCCTTTTGTATTTAATTCCGATGCAATTTCTGTGTTTCATCGTCAATAAGGTCAGAGGCATACAGTAAAAATGAAGTGAAGCATCGGAATCTATAGCTAGTGTCACAGGAATGGTTCAAAACATAGACAGTAGGAAGAGTCTGTCTTCTTGTACTTAAGTCGGCATTGTGCCTTTTGCATTTAATTCCGGTGCAATTTCAGTGTTTCATCGTCAATAAGAAGGTGAGGGATACAGTAAACCTGAAGTGAAGCATCGGAATCTTCAACTAGTGTCTCAGGAATGGTTCAAAACATAGACAGTGGGAACAGTCAGTCTTCTTGTACTTAAGTCGGCATTGTGCCTTTTGTATTTAATTCCGGTCCAATTTCTGTCTTTCATCGTCAATAAGAAACTCAGAGGGATACAGTAAACCTAAAGAGAAGCATCGGAATCTATATCTAGTGTCACAGGAATGGTTGAAAACATAGACAGTAATAAGAGTCAGTCTTCTTGTACTTAAGTCTGCATTGTGCCTTTTGTATTTACTTCCGATGCAATTTATGTTTTTCATCGTTAATAAGATGGTCCAAGGGATACAGTAATCCTGAAGTGAAGCGTCGGAATCTATAACTAGTGTCACAGGAATGGTTCAAAACATAGTCAGAGGGAAGAGTCAGTCTTCTTGTACTATAGTCGGCATTGTGCCTTTTGTATTTAATTCCGATGAAATTTCTGAGTTTCATCGTCAATAAGAAGGTCCAAGGGATACAGTAAACCTGGAGTGAAGCATCGGAATCTATAACTAGTGTCACAGGAATGGTTCAAATCATAGAGAGTAAGAAGAGTCAGTCTTCTTGTACTTAAGTCGGCATTGTGCCTTTTGTATTTAATTCCGATGCAATTTCTGTGTTTCATCGTCAATAAGAAGTTCAGAGGGATACAGTAAACCTGAAGTGCAGCATCGGAATCTATAACTAGTGTCACAGGAATTATTCAAAGCATAGTCAGTAAGGAGAGTCAGTCCTCATGTACTTAAGTCGGCATTGTGCCTTTTGTATTTAATTCCAATTCAATTTCGGTCTTTCATCGTCAATAAGAAGGTCCAAGGGATACAGTAAACCTGGAGTGAAGCAACGGAATCTATAACTAGTGTCACAGGAATGATTCAAAACATAGACAGTAAGAAGAGTCAGTCTTCTTGTACTTAAGTCAGCATTGTGCCTTTTGTATTTAGTTCCGATGCAATTTATGTGTTTCATCGTCAATAAGAAGGTCCAAGGGATACAGTAATCCTGAAGTGAAGCATCGGAATCTATAACTAGTGTCACAGGAATGATTCAAAGCATAGTCAGTAAGGAGAGTCAGTCCTCATGTACTTAAGTCGGCATTGTGCCTTTTGTATTTAATTCCAATGCAATTGCGGTTTTTCATCTTCAATAAGAAGGTCCAAGGGATACAGTAATCCTGGAGTCAAGCATCGGAATCTATAACTAGTGTCAATGGAATGGTTCAAAGCATAGACAGTAAGAAGAGTCTGTCTTCTTGTACTTAAGTCGGCATTGTGCCTTTTGTATTTAATTCCGGTGCAATTTCTGTGTTTCATCGTCAATAAGAAGGTCAGAGGGATACAGTAAACCTGAAGTGAAGCATCGGAATCTTCAACTAGTGTCTCAGGAGTGGTTCAAAACATAGACAGTAAAAAAAGTCAGTCTTCTTGTACTAAAGTCGGCATTGTGCCTTTTCTATTTAATTCCGATTCAATTTCCGTGTTTCATCGTCAATAAGAAGGTCAGAGGGATACAGTAAACCTGAAGTGAAGCATCGGAATCTATAACTAGTGTCACAGGAATGGTTCAAAACATAGTCAGTAAGAAGAGCCGTCTTCTTGTCCTTAAGTCGGCATTCTGCCTTTTGTATTTAATTCTGGTGCAATTTCTGTGTTTCATCGTCAATAAGAAGGTGCAAGGGATACAGTAAACCTGGAGTGTAAAATCGGAATCTATAACTAGTGTCACAGGAATGGTTCAAAACATAGACAGTAAGAAGAATCAGCCTTCTTGTACTTAAGTCGGCATTGTGCCATTTGTATTTAATTCCGATGCAATTTCTGTGTTTCATCGTCAATAAGAAGGTCCAAGGGATACAGTAAACCTGAAGTGAATCATCGGAATCTATAACTAGTGTCACAGGAATGGTTCAAAACATAGTAAGTAAGAAGAATCAGTCTTCATGTACTTAAGTCGGCATTGTGCCTTTTGTATTTAATTCCGATGCAATTTCATTGTTTCATCGTTAATAAGACGGTCCAAGGTAAACAGTAAACCTGAAGTGAAGCATCGGAATCTATAACTAGTGTCACAGAAATGGTTCAAAACATATACAGTAAGATTAGTCAGTCTTCATGTACTTAAGTCGGCATTGTGCATTTTGTATTTAATTCCGATGCAATTTCTGTGTTTCATCGTCAATAAGAAGGTCAGACCGATACAGTAAACCTGATGTGCGGCATCGGAAACTATAACTAGTGTCACATGAATGGTTCACAACATAGACAGTCAGAAGAGTCAGTCTTCTTGTACTTGAGTCGGCATTGTGCCTTGTGTATTAAATTCCGATGCTATTTCTGTGTTTCATCGTTAATAAGAAGCTCCAAGGGATACAGTAAACCTGAAGCCAAGCATCGGAATCTATAACTAGTGTCACAGGAATGGTTCAAAGCATAGACTGTAAGAAGAGTCAGTCTTCTTGTACTTAAGTCGGCATTGTGTATTTTCTATTTAATTATGATCCAATTTCTGTGTTTCATCGTCAATAAGAAGGTCAGAGGAATACAGTAAACTGAAGTGAAGCATCGGAATCTATAACTAGTGTCACAGGAATGGTTCAAAACATAGGCAGTAAGAAGAGTCAGTCTTTTTGTACTTAAGTCGGCATTGTGTCTTTTGCATTTAATTCCATTGTAATTTCTGTGCTTCATCGTCAATAAGAAGGTCCAAATGATACAGTAAACCTGAAGTGATGCATCGGAATCTATATCTAGTCTCACAGGAGTGGTTCAAAACATAGACAGTATGAAGAGTCAGTCTTCTTGTACTTAAGTCGGTATTGTGCCTTTTGTATTTAATTCCGATGCAATTTCTGTGTTTCATCGTCAATAAGGTCAGAGGCATACAGTAAAAATGAAGTGAAGCATCGGAATCTATAGCTAGTGTCACAGGAATGGTTCAAAACATAGACAGTAAGAAGAGTCTGTCTTCTTGTACTTAAGTCGGCATTGTGCCTTTTGTATTTAATTCCGGTGCAATTTCAGTGTTTCATCGTCAATAAGAAGGTGAGGGATACAGTAAACCTGAAGTGAAGAATCGGAATCCACAGCTAGTGTCTCAGGAATGGTTCAAAACATAGACAGTGGGAACAGTCAGTCTCCTTGTACTTAAGTCGTCATTGTGCCTTTTGTATTTAATTCCGGTCCAATTTCTGTCTTTCATCGTCAATAAGAAACTCAGAGGGATACAGTAAACCTAAAGTGAAGCATCGGAATCTATATCTAGTGACACGGGAATGGTTCAAAACATAGACAGTAAGAAGAGTCAGTCTTCTTGTCCTTGTCGGCATTGTGCCTTTTTTAATTAATTCCGGTGCAATTTCTGTGTTTCATCGTCAATACCAAAGTCAGAAGGATACAGTAAACCTGAAGTGAAGCATCGGAATCTATAACTAGTGTCACAGGAATGATTCAAATCATAGACAGTAGGAAGAGTCAGTCTTCTTGTACTTAAGTCGGCATTGTGCCTTTTGTAATTAATTCCGATGCAATTTATGTGTTTCATCGTTAATAAGAATGTCCAAGGGATACAGTAAACATGAAGTGAAGCATCGGAATCTATAACTAGTGTCACAGGAATGGTTCAAACAATAGTCAGTGAGAAGAGTCAGTCTTCTTGTACTATAGTCGGCATTGTGCCTTTTGTATTTAATTCCGATGCAAATTCTGAATTTCATCGTCAATACGAAGGCCCAAGGGATACAGTAAACCTCAAGTGAAGCATCGGAATCTATAGCTAGTGTCACAGGAATGGTTCAAAACATAGACAGTAGGAAGAGTCAGTCTTCTTGTACTTAAGTAGCCATTGTGCCTTTTCTATTTAATTCCGATGCAATTTCTGTGTTTCATCGTCAATAAGAAGGTCCAAGGGATACACTAAACCTGGAGTGAAGCATCGGAATCTATAACTAGTGTCACAGGAATGGTTCAAAACATAGTCAGTAAGACTAGTCAGTCCTCTTGTACTTAAGTCGGCATTGTGCCTTTTGTATTTAATTCCGGTCCAATTTCTGTGTTTCATCGTCAACAAGAAAGTCAGAGGGATACAGTAAACCGAAACTGAAGCATCGGAATCTATAACTAGTGTCACAGGAATGGTTCAAAACATAGACAGTAAGAAGAGTCAGTCTTCTTGTCCTTAAGTCGGCATTGTGCCTTTTGTATTTAAATCCGGTGCAATTTCTGTGTTTCATCGTCAATACGAAAGTCAGAGGGATACAGTAAACCTGAAGTGAAGCATCGGAATCTATGACATGTGTCACAGGAATGGTTCAAAACATAGACAGTAGGAAGAGTCAGTCTTCTTGTACTTAAGTCGGCATTGTGCCTTTTGTATTTACTTCCGATGCAATTTATGTTTTTCATCGTTAATAAGATGGTCCAAGGGATACAGTAATCCTGAAGTGAAGCATCGGAATCTATAACTAGTGTCACAGGAATGGTTCAAAACATAGTCAGTGGGAAGAGTCAGTCTTCTTGTACTATAGTCGGCATTGTGCCTTTTGTATTTAATTCCGATGCAATTTCTGAGTTTCATCGTCAATAAGAAGGTCCAAGGGAGACAGTAAACCTGGAGTGAAGCATCGGAATCTATAACTAGTGTCACAGGAATGGTTCAAATCATAGACAGTAAGAAGAGTCAGTCTTCTTGTACTTAAGTCGGCATTGTGCCTTTTGTATTTAATTCCGATGCAGTTTCTGTGTTTCATCGACAATAAGAAGTTCAGAGGGATACAGTAAACCTGAAGTGAAGCATCGGAATCTATAACTAGTGTCACAGGAATGATTCAAAGCATAGTCAGTAAGGAGAGTCAGTCCTCATGTACTTAAGTCGGCATTGTGCCTTTTGTATTTAATTCCAATTCAATTTCGGTGTTTCATCGTCAATAAGAAGGTCCAAGGGATACAGTAAACCTGGAGTGAAGCATCGGAATCTATAACTAGTGTCACAGGAATGATTCAAAACATAGACAGTAAGGAGAGTCAGTCTTCTTGTACTTAAATCGGCATTGTGCCTTTTGTATTTAGTTCCGATGCAATTTATGTGTTTCATCGTCAATAAGAAGGTCCAAAGGGATACAGTAATCCTGAAGTGAAGCATCGGAATCTATAACTAGTGTCACAGGAATGGTTCAAAACATAGTCAGTGAGAAGAGTCAGTCTTCTTCTACTTTAGTTGGCATTGTGCCTTTTCTATTTAATTCCGATGCAATTTCTGAATTTCATCGTCAATACAAAAGGTCCAACGGATACAGTAAACCTGGAGGGAAGCATCGGTTTCTATAACTAGTGTCACAGGAATGGTTCAAAATATAGACAGTAAGAAGAGTCAGTCTTCTTGTACATAAGTCGGCATTGTGCCTATTGTATTTAATTCCGATGCTATTTCGGTGTTTCATCGTCAATAAGAAGGTCAGAGGGATACAGTAAACCTGAAGTGAAGCATCGGATTGTATAACTAGTGTCACAGGAATGGTTCAACACATAGTCAGTGAGAAGAGTCGGACTTCTTGTACTTAAGTCGGCATTGTGCCTTTTCTATTTAATTCCGATGCTGTTTCTGTGTTCCATCGTCAATAAGAGTGTCATAGGGATACAGTGAACATGAAGTGAAGCATCGGAATCTTTAACTAGTGTCACAGGAATGGTTCAAACATAGTCAGTAAGAAGAGTCTGTCTTCCTATACTTAAGTCGGCATTGTGCCTTTTCTATTTAATTCCGAGGCAATTTCCGTGTTTCATCGTCAATAAGAAGGTCAGAGGGATACAGTAAACCTGAAGTGAAGCATCGGAATCTATAACTAGTGTCACAGGAATGGTTCAAAACATAGTCAGTAAGAAGAGCCGTCTTCTTGTCCTTAAGTCGGCATTCTGCCTTTTGTATTTAATTCCGGTGCAATTTCTGTGTTTCATCGTCAATAAGAAGGTGCAAGGGATACAGTAAACCTGGAGTGTAAAATCGGAATCTATAACTAGTGTCACAGGAATGGTTCAAAACATAGACAGTAAGAAGAGTCAGCCTTCTTGTACTTAAGTCGGCATTGTGCCATTTGTATTTAATTCCGATGCAATTTCTGTGTTTCATCGTCAATAAGAAGGTCCAAGGGATACAGTAAACCTGAAGTGAATCATCGGAATCTATAACTAGTGTCACAGGAATGGTTCAAAACATAGTCAGTAAGAAGGATCAGTCTTCATGTACTTAAGTCGGCATTGTGCCTTTTGTATTTAATTCCGATGCAATCTCATTGTTTCATCGTTAATAAGAAGGTCCAAGGTAAACAGTAAACCTGAAGTGAAGCATCGGAATCTATAACTAGTGTCACGGAAATGGTTCAAAACATATACAGTAAGATTAGTCATTCTTCATGTACTTAAGTCGGCATTGTGCATTTTGTATTTAATTCCGATGCAATTTCTGTGTTTCATCGTCAATAAGAAGGTCAGACCGATACAGTAAACCTGATGTGCGGCATCGGAAACTATAACTAGAGTCACATGAATGGTTCACAACATAGACAGTCAGAAGACTCAGTCTTCTTGTACTTGAGTCGGCATTGTGCCTTGTGTATTAAATTCCGATGCTATTTCAGTGTTTCATCGTTAATAAGAAGCTCCAAGGGATACAGTAAACCTGAAGCCAAGCATCGGAATCTATAACTAGTGTCACAGGAATGGTTCAAAGCATAGACTGTAAGAAGAGTCAGTCTTCTTGTACTTAAGTCGGCATTGTGTATTTTCTATTTAATTATGATCCAATTTCTGTGTTTCATCGTCAATAAGAAGGTCAGAGGGATACAGTAAACTGAAGTGAAGCATCGGAATCTATAACTAGTGTCACAGGAATGGTTCAAAACATAGTCAGTAAGAAGCGTCAGTCTTTTTGTACTTAAGTCGGCATTGTGTCTTTTGTATTTAATTCCATTGTAATTTCTGTGCTTCATCGTCAATAAGAAGGTCCAAATGATACAGTAAACCTGAAGTGATGCATCGGAATCTATATCTAGTCTCACAGGAGTGGTTCAAAACATAGACAGTAAGAAGAGTCTGTCTTCTTGTACTTAAGTCGGCATTGTGCCTTTTGTATTTAATTCCGGTGCAATTTCAGTGTTTCATCGTCAATAAGAAGGTGAGGGATACAGTAAACCTGAAGTGAAGCATCGGAATCCTCAACTAGTGTCTCAGGAATGGTTCAAAACATAGACAGTAGGAAGAGTCAGTCTTCTTGTACTTAAGTCGGCATTGTGTCTTTTGTATTTAATTCCGATGCAATTTCTGTGTTTCATCGTCAATAAGAAGGTCAGAGGGGTACACTAAACCTGAAGTGAAGCATCGGAATCTATAACTAGTGTCACGGGAATGGTTCAAAGCATAGGTAGTAAGAGGATACAGTCTTCTTGTCCTTAAGTCGGCATTGTGCCTTTTCTATTTAATTCCGATGCAATTTCTGTGTTTCGTCATCAATAAGAAGGTCCAAAGGATACAGTAAACCTGAAGTGAAGCATCGGAATCTATAAATAGCGTCACAGGAATGGTTCAAACATAGACAGTAAGAAGAGTCAGTCTTCTTGTACTTAAGTCGGCATTGTGACTTTTGTATTTAATTCCGATGCAATTTCTGTGTTTCATCGTCAATAAGAAGATCCGAGGGATACAGTAAACCTGAAGTGAAGCATCGAAATCTATAACTAGTGTCACAGGAAAGGCTCAAGATATAGTCAGTATGAAGAGTCAGTCTTCTTGTACTCAAGTCGGCATTGTGCCTTTTGTATCCAATTCCGATGCAATATCTGTGTTTCATTGTCAATAAGAAGGACCAAGGGATACAGTAAACCTGAAGTGAAGCATCGGAATCCATAACTAGTGTCACAGGAATGGTTCAAAACATAGACAGTAAGAGGAGTCATCCTTCTTGTACTTAAGTCGGCATTGTGCCTTTTCTATTTAATTCCGATGCTGTTTCTGTGTTCCATCGTCAATAAGAGTGTCATAGGGATACAGTGAACATGAAGTGAAGCATCGGAATCTTTAACTAGTGTCACAGGAATGGTTCAAACATAGTCAGTAAGAAGAGTCTGTCTTCCTATACTTAAGTCGGCATTGTGCCTTTTCTATTTAATTCCGAGGCAATTTCCGTGTTTCATCGTCAATAAGAAGGTCAGAGGGATACAGTAAACCTGAAGTGAAGCATCGGAATCTATAACTAGTGTCACAGGAATGGTTCAAAACATAGTCAGTAAGAAGAGCCGTCTTCTTGTCCTTAAGTCGGCATTCTGCCTTTTGTATTTAATTCCGGTGCAATTTCTGTGTTTCATCGTCAATAAGAAGGTGCAAGGGATACAGTAAACCTGGAGTGTAAAATCGGAATCTATAACTAGTGTCACAGGAATGGTTCAAAACATAGACAGTAAGAAGAGTCAGCCTTCTTGTACTTAAGTCGGCATTGTGCCATTTGTATTTAATTCCGATGCAATTTCTGTGTTTCATCGTCAATAAGAAGGTCCAAGGGATACAGTAAACCTGAAGTGAATCATCGGAATCTATAACTAGTGTCACAGGAATGGTTCAAAACATAGTCAGTAAGAAGGATCAGTCTTCATGTACTTAAGTCGGCATTGTGCCTTTTGTATTTAATTCCGATGCAATCTCATTGTTTCATCGTTAATAAGAAGGTCCAAGGTAAACAGTAAACCTGAAGTGAAGCATCGGAATCTATAACTAGTGTCACGGAAATGGTTCAAAACATATACAGTAAGATTAGTCATTCTTCATGTACTTAAGTCGGCATTGTGCATTTTGTATTTAATTCCGATGCAATTTCTGTGTTTCATCGTCAATAAGAAGGTCAGACCGATACAGTAAACCTGATGTGCGGCATCGGAAACTATAACTAGAGTCACATGAATGGTTCACAACATAGACAGTCAGAAGACTCAGTCTTCTTGTACTTGAGTCGGCATTGTGCCTTGTGTATTAAATTCCGATGCTATTTCAGTGTTTCATCGTTAATAAGAAGCTCCAAGGGATACAGTAAACCTGAAGCCAAGCATCGGAATCTATAACTAGTGTCACAGGAATGGTTCAAAGCATAGACTGTAAGAAGAGTCAGTCTTCTTGTACTTAAGTCGGCATTGTGTATTTTCTATTTAATTATGATCCAATTTCTGTGTTTCATCGTCAATAAGAAGGTCAGAGGGATACAGTAAACTGAAGTGAAGCATCGGAATCTATAACTAGTGTCACAGGAATGGTTCAAAACATAGTCAGTAAGAAGCGTCAGTCTTTTTGTACTTAAGTCGGCATTGTGTCTTTTGTATTTAATTCCATTGTAATTTCTGTGCTTCATCGTCAATAAGAAGGTCCAAATGATACAGTAAACCTGAAGTGATGCATCGGAATCTATATCTAGTCTCACAGGAGTGGTTCAAAACATAGACAGTAAGAAGAGTCTGTCTTCTTGTACTTAAGTCGGCATTGTGCCTTTTGTATTTAATTCCGGTGCAATTTCAGTGTTTCATCGTCAATAAGAAGGTGAGGGATACAGTAAACCTGAAGTGAAGCATCGGAATCCTCAACTAGTGTCTCAGGAATGGTTCAAAACATAGACAGTAGGAAGAGTCAGTCTTCTTGTACTTAAGTCGGCATTGTGTCTTTTGTATTTAATTCCGATGCAATTTCTGTGTTTCATCGTCAATAAGAAGGTCAGAGGGGTACACTAAACCTGAAGTGAAGCATCGGAATCTATAACTAGTGTCACGGGAATGGTTCAAAGCATAGGCAGTAAGAGGATACAGTCTTCTTGTCCTTAAGTCGGCATTGTGCCTTTTCTATTTAATTCCGATGCAATTTCTGTGTTTCGTCATCAATAAGAAGGTCCAAAGGATACAGTAAACCTGAAGTGAAGCATCGGAATCTATAAATAGCGTCACAGGAATGGTTCAAACATAGACAGTAAGAAGAGTCAGTCTTCTTGTACTTAAGTCGGCATTGTGACTTTTGTATTTAATTCCGATGCAATTTCTGTGTTTCA
The DNA here is from genome assembly GCF_023864345.2 of Schistocerca serialis cubense. NCBI lineage: Eukaryota > Metazoa > Arthropoda > Insecta > Orthoptera > Acrididae > Schistocerca > Schistocerca serialis. The sequence goes on from NC_064645.1 coordinate 3,258,819, forward strand.
TCGTCAATAAGAAGATCCGAGGGATACAGTAAACCTGAAGTGAAGCATCGAAATCTATAACTAGTGTCACAGGAAAGGCTCAAGATATAGTCAGTATGAAGAGTCAGTCTTCTTGTACTCAAGTCGGCATTGTGCCTTTTGTATCCAATTCCGATGCAATATCTGTGTTTCATTGTCAATAAGAAGGACCAAGGGATACAGTAAACCTGAAGTGAAGCATCGGAATCCATAACTAGTGTCACAGGAATGGTTCAAAACATAGACAGTAAGAGGAGTCATCCTTCTTGTACTTAAGTCGGCATTGTGCCTTTTGTATTTAATTCCGATGCAATTTTTGTGTTTCATCGTCAACAAGAAGGTCCAAGGGATTCAGTAAACCTGAAGTGAAGCATCGGAATCTATAACTAGTGTCACCGGAATGGTTCAAAACATAGACAGTAAGAAGAGTCAGTCTTCTTGTACTTAAGTCGGCATTTAATTCCGATGCAATTTCTGTGTTTCATCGTCAATAAGAAGATCCAAGGGATACAGTAAACCTGAAGTGAAGCATCGGAATCTATAACTAGTGTCACAGGAATGGATCCAGATATAGTCAGTATGAAGAGTCAGTCTTCTTGTACTTAAGTCGGCATTGTGCCTTTTGTATCCAATTCCGATGCAATTTCTATGTTTCATTGTCAATACGAAGGTCCAAGGGATACAGTAAACCTGAAGTGAAGCATCGGAATCCATAACTAGTGTCACAGGAATGGTACATAACATAGACAGTCGGAAGAGGCAGTCTTCTTGTACATAAGTCGGCATTGTGCCTTTTCTATTTAATTCCGATGCAATTTCTGTGTTTCGTCATGAATCAGAAGGTCCAAGGGATACAGTAAACCTGAAATGAAGCATCGGAATCTATAACTAGTGACACAGGAATGGTTCCAAACATAGTCAGTTAGAAGAGTCAGTCTTCTTGTACTTGATTCGGCATTGTGCCTTTTCCGTTTAATTCCGATGCAATTTCTGTGTTTCGTCGCCAACAAGAAGGTGCAAAGGATACAGTAAACCTGAAATGAAGCATCGGAATCTGTAACTAATGTCACAGGAATGGTTCAAAACATAGACAGTAGGAATAGTCAGTCTTCTTGTACTGAAGTCTGCATTGTGCCTTTTGTATTTAATTCCGATGCAATTTCTGTGTTTCATCGTCAATAAGAACGTCCAAGGGATACAGTAAACCTGAAGTGAAGCATCGGAATCTATACTTAGTGTCACGGGAATGGTTCAAAACATAGTCAGTAGAAAGAGCCAGTCTTTTTGTACTTAAGTCGGCAATGTGCTTTTTGTATTATTTCCGATGCAATTTCTGTGTTTCATCATCAATAAGAAGATCCAAGGGATACAGTAAACCTGAAGTGAAGCATCGGAATCAATAACTAGTGTCACAGGTATGGTTCAAAATATAATCAGTAAGAAGAGTCAGTCTTCTTGTACTTAAGTCGGCTTATGCCTTTTGTATTTAATTCCGATGCAATTTCTGTGTTTCATCGTCAATAAGAAGGTCCAACGGATACAGTAAACCTGAAGTGAAGCATCGGAATCTATAACCAGTGTCACAGAAATGGTTCAAAACATAGTCAGCAAGGAGAGTCAGTCTTCATGTACTTAAGTCGGCATTGTGCCTTTTGTATTTAATTCCGATGCAATTTCGGTGTTTCATCGTCAATAAGAAGGTCCAAGCGATACAGTAAACCTGGAGTGAAGCATCGGAATCTATAACTAGTGTCACAGGAATGGTTCAAAGCATAGACAGTAAGAAGAGTCAGTCTTCTTCTACTTAAGTCGGCATTGTGCCTTTTGTATTTAATTCCGATGCAATTTTTGTGTTTCATCGTCAATAAGAAGGGCCAAGGGATTCAGTAAACCTGAAGTGAAGCATCGGAATCTAAAACTAGTGTCACAGGAATAGTTCCAAACATAGACAGTAGGAAGAGTCAGTCTTCTTGTACTTAAGTCGGCATTGTGCCTTTTGTATTTAATTCCGATGCAATTTATGTCTATCATCGTTAATAAGAACGTCCAAGGGATACAGTAAGCCTGAAGTAAAGCGTCGGAATCTGTAACTAGTGTCACAGGAATGGTACAAAACATAGACAGTAGGAAGATATAGTCTTCTTGTACTTAAGTCGGCATTGTGCCTCTTCTATTTAATTCCGACGCTATTTCTGTGTTTCGTCATCAATAAGAAGGTCCAAGTTATACAATAAACCTGAAGTGAAGCATCGGAATCTACAACTAGCGTCACTGGAATGGTTCAAAACGTAAACAGTAAGAAGAGTCAGTCTTCTTGTACTTAAGTCGGCATTGTGCCTTTTGTATTTAATTCTGATGCAATTTCTGTGTTTCATCGTCAATAAGAAGGTCCAAGGGATACAGTAAGCCTGAGTAAAGCGTCGGAATCTGTAACTAGTGTCACAGGAGTGGTACAAAACATAGACAGTAGGAAGATATAGTCTTCTTGTACTTAAGTCGGCATTGTGCCTCTTCTATTTAATTCCGACGCTATTTCTGTGTTTCGTCATCAATAAGAAGGTCCAAGTTATACAATAAACCTGAAGTGAAGCATCGGAATCTACAACTAGCGTCACTGGAATGGTTCAAAACGTAAACAGTAAGAAGAGTCAGTCTTCTTGTACTTAAGTCGGCATTGTGCCTTTTGTATTTAATTCTGATGCAATTTCTGTGTTTCATCGTCAATAAGAATATCCAAGGGATACAGTAAACCTGAAGTGAAGCATCGGAATCTATAACTAGTGTCACAGGAATGGTTCAAAACATAGACAGTAGGAGGAGTCAGTCATCTCGTACTTAAGTCGGCATTGTGCCTTTTGTATTTAATTCCCATGCTATTTATGTGTTTCATCGTCAATAAGAAGGTCCAAGGGATACAGTAAACCTGAAGTGAAGCATCGGAATCTAGAACTAGTGTCACAGGAATGGTTCAAAACATAGTCAGTGAGAAGAGTCGGTCTTCTTGTACTTAAGTCGGCATTTTGCCTTTTCTATTTAATTCCGATGCAATTTCTGAGTTTCATCGTCAATAAGAAGTACCAAGGGATACAGTGAACCTGGAGTGAAGCATCGGAATCTATAACTAGTGTTACAGGAATGGTTCAAAGCATAGACAGTAAGAAGAGTCAGTCTTCTTCTACTTAAGTCGGCATTGTGCCTTTTGTATTTAATTCCGATGCAATCTCTGTGTTTCATCGTCAGTAAGAAGGTGAGAGGGATACAGTAAACCTGAGGTGAAGCGTCGGAATCTATAACTAGAATTACAGGAATGGTTCATAACATAGTCAGTAAGGACAATCAGTCTTCTTGTACTTAAGTCAGCATTGTGCTTTTTCTATTTAATTGCGATGCAATTTCTGTGTTTCATCGCCAATAAGAAGGTCCAAGGGATACAGTAAACCTGAAGTGAAGCATCATAATCTGTAACTAGCGTCACAGGAATGGTTCAAAACATAGACAGTAAGAAGAGTCAGTCTTCTTGTACTTAAGTTGGCATTGTGCCTTTTCTATTAAATTCCGATGCAATTTCTGTGTTTCATCGTCAATATGAAGGTCAGAGGGATACAGATAACCGGAGGTGAAGCAACGGAATCTATAACTAGTGTCACAGGAATGGTTCAAAACATAGACAGTAGGAAGAGTCAGTCTTCTTGTACTTAAGTCGGCATTGTACCATTTCTATTTCATTTCGATGCAATTTCTGTGTCTCGTCGCCAATAAGAAGGTGCAAAGGATACAGTAAACCTGAAGTGAAGCATCGGAATCTGTAACTAATGTCACAGGAATGGTTCAAAGCATAGACAGTAGGAATAGTCAGTCTTCTTGAACTGAAGTCTGCATTGTGCCTTTTGTATTTAATTCCGATGCAATTTCTGTGTTTCATCGTCAATAAGAACGTCCAAGGGATACAGTATACCTGAAGTGAAGAATCGGAATCTATACTTAGTGTCACGGGAATGGTGCAAAACATAGTCAGTAGAAAGAGCCAGTCTTTTTGTACTTAAGTCGGCATTGTGCTTTTTGTATTATTTCCGGTGCAATTTCTGTGTTTCATCATCAATAAGAAGATCCAAGGGATACAGTAAACCTGAAGTGAAGCATCGGAATCAATAACTAGTGTCACAGGAATGGTTCAAAATATAATCAGTAAGAAGAGTCAGTCTTCTTGTACTTAAGTCGACATTATGCCTTTTGTATTTAATTCCGATGCAATTTCTGTGTTTCATCGTCAATAAGAAGGTCCAACGGATACAGTAAACCTGAAGTGAAGCATCGGATCTATAACTAGTGTCACAGGAATGGTTCAAACCATAGACAGTAAGAAGAGTCTGTCTTCTTGTACTTAAGTCGGCATTGTGCCTTTTCTATTTAATTCCGATCCAATTTCTGTGTTTCATCGTCAGTAAGAAGGTGAGAGGGATACAGTAAACCTGAGGTGAAGCGTCGGAATCTATAACTAGAATCACAGGAATGGTTCATAACATAGTCAGTAAGGACAATCAGTCTTCTTGTACTTAAGTCGGCATTGTCCATTTTCTATTTAATTGCGATGCAATTTCTGTGTTTCATCGCCAATTAGAAGGTCCAAGGGATACAGTAAACCTGAAGTGAAGCATCGGAATCTGTAACTAGCGTCACAGGAATCGTTCAAAACATAGACAGTAAGAAGAGTCAGTCTTCTTGTACTTAGGTCAGCATTGTGCCTTTTCTATATAATTCCGATGCAATTTCTGTGTTTCATCGTCAATAAGAAAGTCAAAGCGATACAGATAACCGGAGGTGAAGCATCGGAATCTATAACTAGTGTCTCAGGAATGGTTCAAAACATAGACTGTTGGAAGAGTCGGTCTTCTTGTACTTAAGTCGGCATTGTGCCTTCTCTATTTAATTCCGATGCAATATCGGTGTTTCATCGTTAATAAGAAGGTCAGAGTGATACAGTAAACCTGAAGTGAAGCATCGGAATCTACAACTAGTATCACTGGAATGGTTCAAATCATAGTCAGTAAGAAGAGTCAGTCTTCTTGTACTTACGTCGGCATTTAATTCCGATGCAATTTCTGTGTTTCATCGTCAATAAGAAGATCCAAGGGATACAGTAAACCTGAAGTGAAGCATCGGAATCTATAACTAGTGTCACAGGAATGGATCAAGATATAGTCAGTATGAAGAGACAGTCTTCTTGTACTTAAGTCGGCATTGTGCCTTTTGTATCCAATTCCGATGTTATTTCTGTGTTTCATTGTCAATAAGAAGGTCCAAGGGATACAGTAAACCTGAAGTGAAGCATCGGAATCCATAAGTAGTGTCACAGGAATGGTTCAAAACATAGACAGTAGGAAGAGGCAGTCTTCTTGTACATAAGTCGGCATTGTGCCTTTTCTATTTAATTCCGATGCAATTTCTGTGTTTCGTCATCAATCAGAGGGTCCAAGGGATACAGTAAACCTGAAGTGAAGCATCGGAATCTATAACTAGTGACACAGGAATGGTTCCAAACATAGTCAGTTAGAAGAGTCAGTCTTCTTGTACTTGATTCGGCATTGTGCCTTTTCTCTTTAATTCCGATAAAATTTCTGTGTTTCATCGTCAATAAGAAGGCCTAAGGTATACAGTAAACCTGAAGTGAAGCATCGGAATCTATAACTAGTGTCACAGGAATGGTTCAAACATTTTCAGTAAGATGAGTCAGTCTTCTTGTACTTAAGTCGGCATTGTGACTTTTCTATTTAATTCCGATGCAATTTCTGTGTTTCATCGTCAGTAAGAAGGTGAGAGGGACACAGTAAACCTGAGGTGAAGCGTCGGAATCTATACTTAGTGTCACGGGAATGGTTCAAAACATAGACAGTAGGAAGAGTCAGTCTTCTTGTACTTAAGTCGGCATTGTGCCTTTTCTATTTAATTCCGATGCAGTTTCTGTGTTTCGTCGCCAATAAGAAGGTGCAAAGGATACAGTAAACCGGATGTGATGCATCGGAATCTGTAACTAATGTCACAGGAATGGTTCAAAGTATAGACAGTAGGAATAGTCAGACTTCTTGAACTGAAGTCTGCATTGTGCCTTTGGTATTTAATTCCGATGCAATTTCTGTGTTTCATCGTCAATAAGAACGTCCAAGGGATACAGTAAACCTGAAGTGTGCATCGGAATCTATACTTAGTGTCACGGGAATGGTTCAAAACATAGTCAGTAGAAAGAGCCAGTCTTTTTGTACTTAAGTCGGCATTGTGCTTTTTGTATTATTTCCGATGCAATTTCTGTGTTTCATCATCAAGAAGAAGATCCAAGGGATACAGTAAACCTGAAGTGAAGCATCGGAATCAATAACTAGTGTCACAGGTATGGTTCAAAATATAATCAGTAAGAAGAGTCAGTCTTCTTGTACTTAAGTCGGCATTATGCTTTTTGTATTTAATTCCGATGCAATTTCTGAGTTTCATCGTCAATAAGAACGTCCAAGGAAAACAGTAAACCTGAAGTGAAGCATCGGAATCTATAACTAGTGTCACAGGAATGGTTCAAAACATAGTCAGTAAGAAGAGTCAGTTTTCTTGTACTTAAGTCAGCATTGTGCCTTTTGTATATAATTCCGATGCTATTTCTGTGTTTCATCTTTAATAAGAAGGTCAGAGGGACACAGTAGAGCTGAAGTGAAGCATCAGAATCTATAACTAGTGTCACAGGAATGGTTCCAAACATAGTCAGTTGGAAGAGCAGGCTTCTTGAACTTGATTCGGCATTGTGCCTTTTCTCTTTAAGTTCGATGCAATTTCTGTGTTTCATTGTCAATAAGAACGGCCAAGGGATTCAGTAAACCTGAAGTGGAGCATCGGAATCTATAACTAGTGTCACAGGAATGGTTCAAAACATTGTCAGCAAGGAGAGTCAGTCTTCATGTACTTAAGTCGGCATTGTGCCTTTTCTATTTAATTCCGATGCAATTTCGGTGTTTCATCGTCAATAAGAAGGTCCAAGCGATACAGTAAACCTGGAGTGAAGCATCGGAATCTATAACTAGTGTCACAGGAATGGTTCAAAGCATAGACAGTAAGAAGAATCAGTCTTCTTCTACTTAAGTCGGCATTGTGCCTTTTGTATTTAATTCCGATGCAATTTTTGTGTTTCATCGTCAATAAGAAGGGCCAAGGGATTCAGTAAACCTGAAGTGAAGCATCGGAATCTAAAACTAGTGTCACAGGAATGGTTCCAAACATAGACAGTAGGAAGAGTCAGTCTTCTTGTACTTAAGTCGGCATTGTGCCTTTTGTATTTAATTCCGATGCAATTTATGTTTATCATCGTTAATAAGAAGGTCCAAGGGATACAGTAAGCCTTAAGTAAAGCGTCGGAATCTGTAACTAGTGTCACAGGAATGGTACAAAACATAGACAGTAGGAAGAGATAGTCTTCTTGTACTTAAGTCGGCATTGTACCCCTTCTATTTAATTCCGACGCTATTTCTGTGTTTCGTCATCAATACGAAGGTCCAAGTTATACAATAAACCTGAAGTGAAGCATCGGAATCTACAACTAGCGTCACTGGAATGGTTCAAAACGTAAACAGTAAGAAGAGTCAGTCTTCTTGTACTTAAGTCGGCATTGTGCCTTTTGTATTTAATTCTGATGCAATTTCTGTGTTTCATCGTCAATAAGAAGGTCCAAGGGATACAGTAAGCCTGAGTAAAGCGTCGGAATCTGTAACTAGTGTCACAGGAGTGGTACAAAACATAGACAGTAGGAAGATATAGTCTTCTTGTACTTAAGTCGGCATTGTGCCTCTTCTATTTAATTCCGACGCTATTTCTGTGTTTCGTCATCAATAAGAAGGTCCAAGTTATACAATAAACCTGAAGTGAAGCATCGGAATCTACAACTAGCGTCACTGGAATGGTTCAAAACGTAAACAGTAAGAAGAGTCAGTCTTCTTGTACTTAAGTCGGCATTGTGCCTTTTGTATTTAATTCTGATGCAATTTCTGTGTTTCATCGTCAATAAGAATATCCAAGGGATTCAGCAAACCTGAAGTGAGGCATCGGAATCTATAACTAGTGTCACAGGAATGGTTCAAAACATAGTCAGTAAGAAGAGTCAGTCTTCTTGTACTTAAGTCGGCAATGTGCCTTTTGTATTTAATTCCGATGCAATTTCTGTGTTTCATCGCCAATAAGAAGGTCCAAGGGATACAGTAAACCTGAAGTGAAGCATCGGAATCTATAACTAGTGTCACAGGAATGGTTCAAAACATAGACAGTAGGAGGAGTCAGTCATCTCGTACTTAAGTCGGCATTGTGCCTTTTGTATTTAATTCCCATGCTATTTATGTGTTTCATCGTCAATAAGAAGGTCCAAGGGATACAGTAAACCTGAAGTGAAGCATCGGAATCTAGAACTAGTGTCACAGGAATGGTTCAAAACATAGTCAGTGAGAAGAGTCGGTCTTCTTGTACTTAAGTCGGCATTTTGCCTTTTCTATTTAATTCCGATGCAATTTCTGAGTTTCATCGTCAATAAGAAGTACCAAGGGATACAGTGAACCTGGAGTGAAGCATCGGAATCTATAACTAGTGTTACAGGAATGGTTCAAAGCATAGACAGTAAGAAGAGTCAGTCTTCTTCTACTTAAGTCGGCATTGTGCCTTTTGTATTTAATTCCGATGCAATCTCTGTGTTTCATCGTCAGTAAGAAGGTGAGAGGGATACAGTAAACCTGAGGTGAAGCGTCGGAATCTATAACTAGAATTACAGGAATGGTTCATAACATAGTCAGTAAGGACAATCAGTCTTCTTGTACTTAAGTCAGCATTGTGCTTTTTCTATTTAATTGCGATGCAATTTCTGTGTTTCATCGCCAATACGAAGGTCCAAGGGATACAGTAAACCTGAAGTGAAGCATCATAATCTGTAACTAGCGTCACAGGAATGGTTCAAAACATAGACAGTAAGAAGAGTCAGTCTTCTTGTACTTAAGTTGGCGTTGTGCCTTTTCTATTAAATTCCGATGCAATTTCTGTGTTTCATCGTCAATATGAAGGTCAGAGGGATACAGATAACCGGAGGTGAAGCAACGGAATCTATAACTAGTGTCATAGGAATGGTTCAAAACATAGACAGTAGGAAGAGTCAGTCTTCTTGTACTTAAGTCGGCATTGTACCATTTCTATTTCATTTCGCTGCAATTTCTGTGTCTCGTCGCCAATAAGAAGGTGCAAAGGATACAGTAAACCTGAAGTGAAGCATCGGAATCTGTAACTAATGTCACAGGAATGGTTCAAAGCATAGACAGTAGGAATAGTCAGTCTTCTTGAACTGAAGTCTGCATTGTGCCTTTTGTATTTAATTCCGATGCAATTTCTGTGTTTCATCGTCAATAAGAACGTCCAAGGGATACAGTATACCTGAAGTGAAGAATCGGAATCTATACTTAGTGTCACGGGAATGGTGCAAAACATAGTCAGTAGAAAGAGCCAGTCTTTTTGTACTTAAGTCGGCATTGTGCTTTTTGTATTATTTCCGGTGCAATTTCTGTGTTTCATCATCAATAAGAAGATCCAAGGGATACAGTAAACCTGAAGTGAAGCATCGGAATCAATAACTAGTGTCACAGGAATGGTTCAAAATATAATCAGTAAGAAGAGTCAGTCTTCTTGTACTTAAGTCGGCATTATGCCTTTTGTATTTAATTCCGATGCAATTTCTGTGTTTCATCGTCAATAAGAAGGTCCAACGGATACAGTAAACCTGAAGTGAAGCATCGGATCTATAACTAGTGTCACAGGAATGGTTCAAAGCATAGACAGTAAGAAGAGTCTGTCTTCTTGTACTTAAGTCGGCATTGTGCCTTTTCTATTTAATTCCGATCCAATTTCTGTGTTTCATCGTCAGTAAGAAGGTGAGAGGGATACAGTAAACCTGAGGTGAAGCGTCGGAATCTATAACTAGAATCACAGGAATGGTTCATAACATAGTCAGTAAGGACAATCAGTCTTCTTGTACTTAAGTCGGCATTGTCCATTTTCTATTTAATTGCGATGCAATTTCTGTGTTTCATCGCCAATAAGAAGGTCCAAGGGATACAGTAAACCTGAAGTGAAGCATCGGAATCTGTAACTAGCGTCACAGGAATCGTTCAAAACATAGACAGTAAGAAGAGTCATTCTTCTTGTACTTAAGTCAGCATTGTGCCTTTTCTATATAATTCCGATGCAATTTCTGTGTTTCATCGTCAATAAGAAAGTCAAAGCGATACAGATAACCGGAGGTGAAGCATCGGAATCTATAACTAGTGTCTCAGGAATGGTTCAAAACATAGACTGTTGGAAGAGTCGGTCTTCTTGTACTTAAGTCGGCATTGTGCCTTCTCTATTTAATTCCGATGCAATATCGGTGTTTCATCGTTAATAAGAAGGTCAGAGTGATACAGTAAACCTGAAGTGAAGCATCGGAATCTACAACTAGTATCACTGGAATGGTTCAAATCATAGTCAGTAAGAAGAGTCAGTCTTCTTGTACTTAAGTCGGCATTTAATTCCGATGCAATTTCTGTGTTTCATCGTCAATAAGAAGATCCAAGGGATACAGTAAACCTGAAGTGAAGCATCGGAATCTATAACTAGTGTCACAGGAATGGATCAAGATATAGTCAGTATGAAGAGACAGTCTTCTTGTACTTAAGTCGGCATTGTGCCTTTTGTATCCAATTCCGATGTTATTTCTGTGTTTCATTGTCAATAAGAAGGTCCAAGGGATACAGTAAACCTGAAGTGAAGCATCGGAATCCATAAGTAGTGTCACAGGAATGGTTCAAAACATAGACAGTAGGAAGAGGCAGTCTTCTTGTACATAAGTCGGCATTGTGCCTTTTCTATTTAATTCCGATGCAATTTCTGTGTTTCGTCATCAATCAGACGGTCCAAGGGATACAGTAAACCTGAAGTGAAGCATCGGAATCTATAACTAGTGACACAGGAATGGTTCCAAACATAGTCAGTTAGAAGAGTCAGTCTTCTTGTACTTGATTCGGCATTGTGCCTTTTCTCTTTAATTCCGATAAAATTTCTGTGTTTCATCGTCAATAAGAAGGCCTAAGGTATACAGTAAACCTGAAGTGAAGCATCGGAATCTATAACTAGTGTCACAGGAATGGTTCAAACATTTTCAGTAAGATGAGTCAGTCTTCTTGTACTTAAGTCGGCATTGTGACTTTTCTATTTAATTCCGATGCAATTTCTGTGTTTCATAATCAGTAAGAAGGTGAGAGGGACACAGTAAACCTGAGGTGAAGCGTCGGAATCTATACTTAGTGTCACGGGAATGGTTCAAAACATAGACAGTAGGAAGAGTCAGTCTTCTTGTACTTAAGTCGGCATTGTGCCTTTTCTATTTAATTCCGATGCAGTTTCTGTGTTTCGTCGCCAATAAGAAGGTGCAAAGGATACAGTAAACCGGATGTGATGCATCGGAATCTGTAACTAATGTCACAGGAATCGTTCAAAGTATAGACAGTAGGAATAGTCAGACTTCTTGAACTGAAGTCTGCATTGTGCCCTTGGTATTTAATTCCGATGCAATTTCTGTGTTTCATCGTCAATAAGAACGTCCAAGGGATACAGTAAACCTGAAGTGAAGCATCGGAATCTATACTTAGTGTCACGGGAATGGTTCAAAACATAGTCAGTAGAAAGAGCCAGTCTTTTTGTACTTAAGTCGGCATTGTGCTTTTTGTATTATTTCCGATGCAATTTCTGTGTTTCATCATCAATAAGAAGATCCAAGGGATACAGTAAACCTGAAGTGAAGCATCGGAATCAATAACTAGTGTCACAGGTATGGTTCAAAATATAATCAGTAAGAAGAGTCAGTCTTCTTGTACTTAAGTCGGCATTATGCTTTTTGTATTTAATTCCGATGCAATTTCTGAGTTTCATCGTCAATAAGAACGTCCAAGGAAAACAGTAAACCTGAAGTGAAGCATCGGAATCTATAACTATTGTCACAGGAATGGTTCAAAACATAGTCAGTAAGAAGAGTCAGTTTTCTTGTACTTAAGTCAGCATTGTGCCTTTTGTATATAATTCCGATGCTATTTCTGTGTTTCATCTTTAATAAGAAGGTCAGAGGGACACAGTAGAGCTGAAGTGAAGCATCGGAATCTATAACTAGTGTCACAGGAATGGTTCCAAACATAGTCAGTTGGAAGAGCAGGCTTCTTGAACTTGATTCGGCATTGTGCCTTTTCTCTTTAAGTTCGATGCAATTTCTGTGTTTCATTGTCAATAAGAAGGGCCAAGGGATTCAGTAAACCTGAAGTGGAGCATCGGAATCTATAACTAGTGTCACAGGAATGGTTCAAAACATTGTCAGCAAGGAGAGTCAGTCTTCATGTACTTAAGTCGGCATTGTGCCTTTTGTATTTAATTCCGATGCAATTTCGGTGTTTCATCGTCAATAAGAAGGTCCAAGCGATACAGTAAACCTGGAGTGAAGCATCGGAATCTATAACTAGTGTCACAGGAATGGTTCAAAGCATAGACAGTAAGAAGAATCAGTCTTCTTCTACTTAAGTCGGCATTGTGCCTTTTGTATTTAATTCCGATGCAATTTTTGTGTTTCATCGTCAATAAGAAGGGCCAAGGGATTCAGTAAACCTGAAGTGAAGCATCGGAATCTAAAACTAGTGTCACAGGAATGGTTCCAAACATAGACAGTAGGAAGAGTCAGTCTTCTTGTACTTAAGTCGGCATTGTGCCTTTTGTATTTAATTCCGATGCAATTTATGTTTATCATCGTTAATAAGAAGGTCCAAGGGATACAGTAAGCCTTAAGTAAAGCGTCGGAATCTGTAACTAGTGTCACAGGAATGGTACAAAACATAGACAGTAGGAAGAGATAGTCTTCTTGTACTTAAGTCGGCATTGTACCCCTTCTATTTAATTCCGACGCTATTTCTGTGTTTCGTCATCAATACGAAGGTCCAAGTTATACAATAAACCTGAAGTGAAGCATCGGAATCTACAACTAGCGTCACTGGAATGGTTCAAAACGTAAACAGTAAGAAGAGTCAGTCTTCTTGTACTTAAGTCGGCATTGTGCCTTTTGTATTTAATTCTGATGCAATTTCTGTGTTTCATCGTCAATAAGAAGGTCCAAGGGATACAGTAAACCTGAAGCGAAGCATCGGAATCTATAACCAGTGTCACAGGAATGGTTCAAAACATAGTCTGTAAGAAGAGTCAGTCTTCTTGTACTTAAGTCGGCAATGTGCCTTTTGTATTTAATTCCGATGCAATTTCTGTGTTTCATCGCCAATAAGAAGGTCCAAGGGATACAGTAAACCTGAAGCGAAGCATCGGAATCTATAACCAGTGTCACAGGAATGGTTCAAAACATAGACAGTAGGCGGAGTCAGTCATCTTGTACTTAAGTCGGCATTGTGCCTTTTGTATTTAATTCCGATGCAATTTATGTGTTTCATCGTCAATAAGAATGTCCAAGGGTTACAGTAAACCTGAAGTGAAGCATCGGAATCTATAACTAGTGTCACAGGAATGGTTCAAAACATAGTCAGTGAGAAGAGTCGGTCTTCTTGTACTTAAGTCGGCATTGTGCCTTTTCTATTTAATTCCGATGCAATTTCTGAGTTTCATCGTCAATAAGAGGCACCAAGGGATACAGTGAACCTGGAGTGAAGCATTAGAATCTATAACTAGTGTCACAGGAATGGTTCAAAACATAGACAGTAAGAAGAGTCAGTCTTCTTGTACTTAAGTCGGCATTGTGCCTTTTGCATTTAATTCCAATACTATTTCTGTGTTTCATCGTCACTAAGAAGGTCAGAGGGATACAGTAAACCTGAAGTGAAGCATCGGAATCTATAACTAGTGTCACAGGAATGGTTCAAAACATAGTCAGCAAGGAGAGTCAGTCTTCATGTACTTAAGTCGGCATTGTGCCTTTTGTATTTAATTCCGATGCAATTTCTGTGTTTCATCGTCAATAAGAAGATCCAAGGGATACAGTAAACCTGAAGTGAAGCATCGAAATCTATAACTAGTGTCACAGGAAAGGCTCAAGATATAGTCAGTATGAAGAGTCAGTCTTCTTGTACTTAAGTCGGCATTGTGCCTTTTGTATCCAATTCCGATGCAATTTCTGTGTTTCATTGTCAATAAGATGGTCCAAGGGATACAGTAAACCTGAAGTGAAGCATCGGAATCCATAACTAGTGTCACAGGAAAGGTTCAAAACATAGACAGTCAGAACCGTCAGTCATCTTGTACTTAAGTCGGCATTTTGCCTTTTGTATTTAATTCCGATGCAATTTATGTGTTTCATCGTCAATAAGAACGTCCAAGGGATACAGTAAACCTGAAGTGAAGCATCGGAATCTATAACTAGTGTCACAGGAATGGTTCAAACATAGTCAGTAAGATGAGTCAGTCTTCTAGTACTTATGTCGGCATTGTGACTTTTCTATTTAATTCCGATGCAATTTCTGTGTTTCATCGTGAATAAGAAGGTCAGAGGGATACAGATAACCGGAGGTGAAGCAACGGAATCTATAACTAGTGTCACAGGAATGGTTCAAAACATAGACAGTAGGAAGAGTCAGTCTTCTTGTACTTAATTCGGCATTGTGCTATTTCTATTTCATTTCGATGCAATTTCTGTGTCTCGTCGCCAAAAAGAAGGTGCAAAGGATACAGTAAACCTGAAGTGAAGCATCGGAATCTGTAACTAATGTCACAGGAATGGTTCAAAACATAGACAGTAGGAATAGTCAGTCTTCTTGAACTGAAGTGTGCATTGTGCCTTTTGTATTTAATTCCGATGCAATTTCTGTGTTTCATCGTCAATAAGAACGTCCAAGGGATACAGTAAACCTGAAGTGAAGCATCGGAATCTATAACTAGTATCACAGGAATGGTTCAAAACATAGTCAGCAAGGAGAGTCAGTCTTCATGTACTTAAGTCGGCATTGTGCCTTTTGTATTTAATTCCGATGCAATTTCGGTGTTTCATCGTCAATAAGAAGGTCCAAGCGATACAGTAAACCTGGAGTGAAGCATCGGAATCTATAACTAGTGTCACAGGAATGGTTCAAATCATAGACATTAAGAAGAGTCAGTCTTCTTCTACTTAAGTCGGCATTGTGCTTTTTGTATTTAATTCCGATGCAATTTTTGTGTTTCATCGTCAATAAGAAGTACCAAGGGATACAGTAAACCTGGAGTGAAGCATCGGAATCTATAACTAGTGTCACAGGAATAGTTCAAAACATAGACAGTAAGAAGAGTCAGTCTTCTTGTACTTAAGTCGGCATTGTACCTTTTGTATTTAATTCCGATGCAATTTATGTGTTTCAACGTCAATAAGAAGGTCCAAGGGATACAGTAAACCTGAAGTGAAGCATCGGAATCTATAACTAGTGTCACAGGAATGGTTCAAACCATAGTCAGTGAGGTGATTCAAAAATATTTCTGTTTGCTGATGACACCACCTTGGTAGTGAAGGATCTTGTGTGTAATATTGAAACATTATCAAATAATGTAGTTCATGAAGTAAGTTCGTGGCTTGTGGAAAATAATTTGATGCTAAATCACAGTAAGACTCAGTTTTTACAGTTTCTAACCCACAATTCAACAAGAACTGACATTTTAATCAGACAGAATGGGCATGTTATAAGCGAGACGGAACAGTTCAAGTTCCTAGGCGTACGGATAGATAGTAAGCTGTTGTGGAAAGCCCATGTTCAGGATCTTGTTCAGAAACTAAATGCCGCTTTATTTACCATTAGAACAGTATCTGAAATAAGTGACATTTCAACACGAAAAGTAGTATACTTCGCATATTTTCATACGCTTATGTCATACGGTATTATTTTTTGGGGTAATTCTTCTGATTCAAAAAGGGTATTTTTGGCTCAAAAACGGGCTGTTCGAGCTATGTATGGTGTAAGTTCGAAAACCTCTTGTCGACCCCTATTCAATAGTCTGGGAATTTTGACATTGCCCTCACAGTATGTATTTTCTTTAATGTCGTTTGTTGTTAGCAATATTAGCTTATTCCCAAGAGTTAGCAGCTTTCACTCAGTTAATACTAGGCAGAAATCAAATCTGCATGTGGAATGCACTTCCTTGACTCTTGTGCAGAAAGGAGTGCAGTATTCTGCTGCATCCATTTTCAATAAGCTACCACAAGAACTCAAAAATCTTAGCAGTAGCCCAAACACTTTTAAGTCTAAACTGAAGAGTTTCCTCATGGCTCACTCCTTCTATTCTGTCGAGGAGCTCCTGGAAGAGATAAAAAATTAAGCAAATTCCAGTGTTCATTCTTGATTTTCTTTATTTAAACTAACGACTTGTTTCATTTTATGTGTTTCTACAATCGTGTTATAATTTCATGTATTGACTCGTTCCATGACCATGGAGACTTCTCCTAAATGTGGTCCCACGGAACAATAAATAAATAAATAAATAAATAAATAAAGAGTCGGTCTTCTTGTACTTAAGTCGGCATTGTGCCTATTCTATTTCATTCCGATGCAATTTCTGAGTTTCATCGTCAATAAGAAGTACCAAGGGATACAGTAAACCTGGAGTGAAGCTTCGAAATCTATAACTAGTGTCACAGGAAAGGCCCAAGATATAGTCAGTATGAAGAGTCAGTCTTCTTGTACTTAAGTCGGCATTGTGCCTTTTGTATACAATTCCGATGCAATTTCTGTGTTTCATTGTCAATAAGAAGGTCCAAGGGATACAGTAAACCTGAAGTGAAGCATCGGAATCCATAACTAGTGTCACAGGAATGGTTCAAAACATAGACAGTAAGAAGAGTCAGTCTTCTTGTACTTAAGTCGCCATTTTGCCTTTTGTATTTATTTCCGATGCAATTTATGTGTTTCATCGTCAATAAGAACGTCCAAGGGATACAGTAAACCTGAAGTGAAGCATCGGAATCTATAACTAGTGTCACAGGAATGGTTCAAAACATAGTCAGTGAGAAGAGTCGGTCTTCTTGTACTTAAGTCGTCATTGTGCCTTTTCTATTTAATTCCGATGCAATTACTGAGTTTCATCGACACTAAGAAGTACCAAGGGATACAGTAAACCTGGAGTGAATCATCGGAATCTATAACTAGTGTCACAGGAATAGTTCAAAACATAGACAGTAAGAAGAGTCAGTCTTCTTGTACTTAAGTCGGCATTGTGCCTTTTGTATTTAATTCCAATACAATTTCTGTGTTTCATCATCACTAAGAAGGTCAGAGGGATACAGTAAACCTGAAGTGAAGCATCGGCATCTATAACTAGTGTCACAGGAATGGTTCAAAACATAGTCAGCAAGGAGAGTCTGTCTTCATGTACTTAAGTCGGCATTGTGCCTTTAGTATTTAATTCCGATGCAATTTTTGTGTTTCATCGTCTTTAAGAAGGTCCAAGCGATACAGTAAACCTGGAGTGAAGCATCGGAATCTATAACTAGTGTCACAGGAATGGTTCAAAGCATAGACAGTAAGAAGAGTCTGTCTTCTTGTACTTAAGTCGGCATTGTGCCTTTTCTATTTAATTCCGATCCAATTTCTGTGTTTCATCGTCAGTAAGAAGGTGAGAGGGATACAGTAAACCTGAGGTGAAGCGTCGGAATCTATTACAAGAATCACAGGAATGGTTCATAACATAGTCAGTAAGGACAATCAGTCTTCTTGTACTTAAGTCGGCATTGTGCATTTTCTATTTAATTGCGATGCAATTTCTGTGTTTCATCGCCAATAAGAAGGTCCAAGGGATACAGTAAACCTGAAGTGAAGTATCGGAATCTGTAACTAGCGTCACAGGAATGGTTCAAAACATAGACAGTAAGAAGAGTCAGTCTTCTTGTACTTAAGTCAGCATTGTGCCTTTTCTATTTAATTCTGATGCAATTTCTGTGTTTCATCGTCAATAAGAAGGTCAAAGGGATACAGATAACCGGAGGTGAAGCATCGGAATCTATAACTAGTGTCTCAGGAATGGTTCAAAACATAGACAGTAGGAAGAGTCAGTCTTCTTGTACTTAAGTCGGCATTGTGCCTTTTCTATTTAATTCCGATGCAATTTCTGTGTTTCGTCGCCAATAAGAAAGTCCAAGGGATACAGTAAACCTGAAGTGAAGCATCGGATTCTATACTTAGTGTCACGGGAATGGTTCAAACATAGTCAGTAGAAAGAGCCAGTCTTTTTGTACTTAAGTCGGCATTTTGCCTCTTCTATTTATTTCCGACGATATTTCTGTGTTTCGTCGTCAATAAGAAGGTCCAAGTTATACAATAAACCTGAAGTTAAGCATCGGAATCTACAACTAGCGTCACTGGAATGGTTCATAACATAAACGGTAAGAAGAGTCAGTCTTCTTGTACTTAAGTCGGCATTGTGCCTTTTGTATTTAATTCCGATGACATTTCTGTGTTTCATCGCCAATAGGAAGGTCCAAGGGATACAGTAAACCTGAAGTGAAGCATCGGAATCTATAACTAGTGTCACAGGAATGGTTCAAAACATAGACAGTAGGAGGAGTCAGTCATCTTGTACTTAAGTCGGCATTGTGCCTTTTGTATTTAATTCCGATGCAATTTATGTGTTTCATCGTCAATAACAATGTCCAAGGGATACAGTAAACCTGAAGTGAAGCATCGGAATCTATAACTAGTGTCACAGGAATGGTTCAAAACATAGTCAGTGAGAAGAGTCTGTCTTCTTGTACTTAAGTCGGCATTGTGCCTTTTCTATTTAATTCCGATGCAATTTCGGTGTTTCATCGTCAATAAGAAGGTCCAAGCGATACAGTAAACCTCGAGTGAAGCATCGGAATCTATAACTAATGTCACAGGAATGGTTCAAAGCATAGACAGTAAGAAGAGTCAGTCTTCTTCTACTTAAGTCGGCATTTTGCCTTTTGTATTTAATTCCGATGCAATTTTTGTGTTTCATCGACAATAAGAAGGTCCAAGGGATTCAGTAAACCTGAAGTGAAGCATCGGAATCTAAAACTAGTGTCACAGGAATGGCTCCAAACATAGACAGTAGGAAGAGCCAGTCTTCTTGTATTTAAGTCGGCATTGTGCCTTTTCTATTTAATTCCGATGCAGCTTCTTTGTTTCATCGTTAACAAGAGGGTCAGAGGGATACAGTAAACCAGAAGTGAAGCATCGGAAACCATAACTAGTGTCACAGGAATGGTTCAAAACATAGACAGAAATAAGATTCAGTCTTCTAGTCCTTAAGTCGGCATTGTGCCTTTTGTATTTAATTCCAATACAATTTCTGTGTTTCATCATCACTAAGAAGGTCAGAGGTATACAGTAAACCTGAAGTGAAGCATCGGAATCTATAACTAGTGTCACAAGAATGGTAAAAAACATAGTCAGCATGGAGAGTCAGTCTTCATGTACTTAAGTCGGCATTGTGCCTTTAGTATTTAATTCCGATGCAATTTCGGTGTTTCATCGTCAATAAGAAGGTCCAAGCGATACAGTAAACCTGGAGTGAAGCATCGGAATCTATAACTAGTGTCACAGGAATGGTTCAAAGCGTAGACAGTAAGAAGAGTCAGTCTTCTTCTACTTATGTCGGCATTGTGCCAAGTGTATTTAATTCCGATGCAATTTTTGTGTTTCATCGTCTTTAAGAAGGTCCAAGCGATACAGTAAACCTGGAGTGAAGCATCGGAGTCTATAACTAGTGTCTCAGGAATGGTTCAAAACATAGACAGTAGGAAGAGTCAGTCTTCTTGTACTGAAGTCGGCACTGTGCCTTTTGTATTTAATTCCGATGCAATTTTTGTGTTTCATCGTCAATAAGAAGGTCCAAGGGATTCAGTAAACCTGAAGTGAAGCATCGGAATCCATAACTAGTGTCACAGGAATGGTTCAAAACATAGACAGTAGGAAGAGGCAGTCTTCTTGTACATAAGTCGCCATTGTGCCTTTTCTATTTAATTCCAATGCAATTTCTGTGTTTCGTCATCAATAAGAAGGTCCAAGGGATACAGTAAACCTGAAGTGAAGCATCGGAATCTATAAATAGCGTCACAGGAATGGTTCAAACATAGACAGTAAGAAGAGTCAGTCTTCTTGTACTTAAGTCGGCATTGTGACTTTTGTATTTAATTCCGATGCAATTTCTGTGTTTCATCGTCAATAAGAAGATCCAAGGGATACAGTAAACCTGAAGTGAAGCTTCGAAATCTATAACTAGTGTCACAGGAAAGGCCCAAGATATAGTCAGTATGAAGAGTCAGTCTTCTTGTACTTAAGTCGGCATTGTGCCTTTTGTATACAATTCCGATGCAATTTCTGTGTTTCATTGTCAATAAGAAGGTCCAAGGGATACAGTAAACCTGAAGTGAAGCATCGGAATCCATAACTAGTGTCACAGGAATGGTTCAAAACATAGACAGTAAGAAGAGTCAGTCTTCTTGTACTTAAGTCGCCATTTTGCCTTTTGTATTTATTTCCGATGCAATTTATGTGTTTCATCGTCAATAAGAACGTCCAAGGGATACAGTAAACCTGAAGTGAAGCATCGGAATCTATAACTAGTGTCACAGGAATGGTTCAAAACATAGTCAGTGAGAAGAGTCGGTCTTCTTGTACTTAAGTCGTCATTGTGCCTTTTCTATTTAATTCCGATGCAATTACTGAGTTTCATCGACACTAAGAAGTACCAAGGGATACAGTAAACCTGGAGTGAATCATCGGAATCTATAACTAGTGTCACAGGAATAGTTCAAAACATAGACAGTAAGAAGAGTCAGTCTTCTTGTACTTAAGTCGGCATTGTGCCTTTTGTATTTAATTCCAATACAATTTCTGTGTTTCATCATCACTAAGAAGGTCAGAGGGATACAGTAAACCTGAAGTGAAGCATCGGCATCTATAACTAGTGTCACAGGAATGGTTCAAAACATAGTCAGCAAGGAGAGTCTGTCTTCATGTACTTAAGTCGGCATTGTGCCTTTAGTATTTAATTCCGATGCAATTTTTGTGTTTCATCGTCTTTAAGAAGGTCCAAGCGATACAGTAAACCTGGAGTGAAGCATCGGAATCTATAACTAGTGTCACAGGAATGGTTCAAAGCATAGACAGTAAGAAGAGTCTGTCTTCTTGTACTTAAGTCGGCATTGTGCCTTTTCTATTTAATTCCGATCCAATTTCTGTGTTTCATCGTCAGTAAGAAGGTGAGAGGGATACAGTAAACCTGAGGTGAAGCGTCGGAATCTATTACAAGAATCACAGGAATGGTTCATAACATAGTCAGTAAGGACAATCAGTCTTCTTGTACTTAAGTCGGCATTGTGCATTTTCTATTTAATTGCGATGCAATTTCTGTGTTTCATCGCCAATAAGAAGGTCCAAGGGATACAGTAAACCTGAAGTGAAGTATCGGAATCTGTAACTAGCGTCACAGGAATGGTTCAAAACATAGACAGTAAGAAGAGTCAGTCTTCTTGTACTTAAGTCAGCATTGTGCCTTTTCTATTTAATTCTGATGCAATTTCTGTGTTTCATCGTCAATAAGAAGGTCAAAGGGATACAGATAACCGGAGGTGAAGCATCGGAATCTATAACTAGTGTCTCAGGAATGGTTCAAAACATAGACAGTAGGAAGAGTCAGTCTTCTTGTACTTAAGTCGGCATTGTGCCTTTTCTATTTAATTCCGATGCAATTTCTGTGTTTCGTCGCCAATAAGAACGTCCAAGGGATACAGTAAACCTGAAGTGAAGCATCGGATTCTATACTTAGTGTCACGGGAATGGTTCAAACATAGTCAGTAGAAAGAGCCAGTCTTTTTGTACTTAAGTCGGCATTTTGCCTCTTCTATTTATTTCCGACGATATTTCTGTGTTTCGTCGTCAATAAGAAGGTCCAAGTTATACAATAAACCTGAAGTTAAGCATCGGAATCTACAACTAGCGTCACTGGAATGGTTCATAACATAAACGGTAAGAAGAGTCAGTCTTCTTGTACTTAAGTCGGCATTGTGCCTTTTGTATTTAATTCCGATGACATTTCTGTGTTTCATCGCCAATAGGAAGGTCCAAGGGATACAGTAAACCTGAAGTGAAGCATCGGAATCTATAACTAGTGTCACAGGAATGGTTCAAAACATAGACAGTAGGAGGAGTCAGTCATCTTGTACTTAAGTCGGCATTGTGCCTTTTGTATTTAATTCCGATGCAATTTATGTGTTTCATCGTCAATAACAATGTCCAAGGGATACAGTAAACCTGAAGTGAAGCATCGGAATCTATAACTAGTGTCACAGGAATGGTTCAAAACATAGTCAGTGAGAAGAGTCTGTCTTCTTGTACTTAAGTCGGCATTGTGCCTTTTCTATTTAATTCCGATGCAATTTCGGTGTTTCATCGTCAATAAGAAGGTCCAAGCGATACAGTAAACCTCGAGTGAAGCATCGGAATCTATAACTAATGTCACAGGAATGGTTCAAAGCATAGACAGTAAGAAGAGTCAGTCTTCTTCTACTTAAGTCGGCATTTTGCCTTTTGTATTTAATTCCGATGCAATTTTTGTGTTTCATCGACAATAAGAAGGTCCAAGGGATTCAGTAAACCTGAAGTGAAGCATCGGAATCTAAAACTAGTGTCACAGGAATGGCTCCAAACATAGACAGTAGGAAGAGCCAGTCTTCTTGTATTTAAGTCGGCATTGTGCCTTTTCTATTTAATTCCGATGCAGCTTCTTTGTTTCATCGTTAACAAGAGGGTCAGAGGGATACAGTAAACCAGAAGTGAAGCATCGGAAACCATAACTAGTGTCACAGGAATGGTTCAAAACATAGACAGAAATAAGATTCAGTCTTCTAGTCCTTAAGTCGGCATTGTGCCTATTGTATTTATTTCCGATGCAATTTCTGTGTTTCATCGTCAATAAGAAGGTCAGAGGGATACAGTAACCCTGAAGTGAAGCATCGGAATCTATAACTAGTGTCACAGGAACGGTTCAAAACATTGACAGTAAGAAGAGTCAGTCTTCATTTACTTAAGTCGGCATTGTGCCTTTTGTATTTAATTCCGATGCAGTTTCTTTGTTTCAACGTTAATAAGAGGGTCAGAGGGATACAGTAAACCTGAAGTGAAGCATCGGAAACCATAACTAGAGTCAAAGGAATGGTCCAAATCATAGACAGAAATAAGAGTCAGTCTTCTAGTACTTATGTCGGCATTGTGCATTTTGAATTTAATTCCGATGCAATATCTGTGTTTCATCGTCAATAAGAAGGTCAGACCGATACAGTAAACCTGAAGGGAGGCATCGGAATCTATAACTAGTGTCACAGGAATGGTTCAAAACATAGACAGTCAGAAGAGTCAGTCTTCTTGTACTTGAGTCGGCATTGTGCCTTTTGTATTAAATTCCGATGCTATTTCTGTGTTTCACCGTCAATAAGAAGGTTCAAGGGATACAGTAAACCTGAAGTCAAGCGTCGGAATCTATAACTAGTGTCACAGGAATGGTTCAAACATAGACAGTAAGAAGAATATGTCTTCTTGTACTTAAGTCGGCATTGTGCCTTTTTTATTTAATTCCGATCCAATTTCTGTGTTTCATCGTCAATAAGAAGGTCAGAGGGATACAGTAAACCTGAAGTGAGGCATCGGAATCTATAACTAGAGTCACAGGAATGGTTCAAATCATAGTCAGTAAGAAGAGTCAGTCTTTTTGTACATAAGTCGGCATTGTGCATTTTGTATTTAATTCCGATGTAATTTCTGTGATTCATCGTCAATAAGAGGGTCCAAATGATACAGTAAACCTGAAGTGAAGCATCGGAATCTATTTCTAGTGTCATAGGAGTGGTTCTAAACATAGTCAGTAAGAAGAGTCAGTATTCTTGTACTTAAGTCGGTATTGTGACTTATGTATTTAATTCCGATGCAATTTCTGTGTTTCATCGTCAATAAGGTCAGAGGGATACAGAAAAAATAAAGTGAAGCATCGGAATCTATAGCTAGTGTCACAGGAATGGTTAAAAACATAGACAGTAAGAAGGGTCAGTCTTCTTGCACTTAAGTCGGCATTGTGCCTTTTGTATTTAATTCCGATGCAATTTCTGTGTTTTATCGTCAATAAGAAGGTCAGAGGGATACAGTAACCCTGAAGTGAAGCATCTGAATGTATAACTTGTGTCACAGGAATGGTTCAAATCATAGTCAGTAAGAAGATACAGTCTTCTTGCCCTTAAGTCGGCATTGTGCCTGTTGTATTTAATTCCGATGCAATTTCTGTGTTTCGTCGTCAATACGGTCAGAGGGATACAGTAAAAATGAAGTGAAGCATCGGAATCTATAGCTAGTGTCAAAGGAATGGTTCAAAACATAGTCAGTAAGAAGAATCAGTCTTGATGTACTTGAGTCGGCATTGTGCCTTTTGTATTTAATTCCGATGCAGTTTCATTGTTTCATCGTTAATATTAAGGTCCAAGGGAAACAGTAAACCTTAAGTGGAGCATCGGAATATATAACTAGTGTCACAGGAGTGGTTCAAAACATAGTCAGTGAGAAGAGTCAGTCTTCTTGTACTTAATTCGGCATTGTGCCTTTTCGATTTAATTCCGATGCAATTTCTGTGTTTCATCGTCAATAAGAGGGTTAGAGGGATACAGTGAACATGAAGTGAAGCATCGGAATCTATAACTAGTGTCACTGGATTTGTTCAAAAAATAGTAAGTAAGAAGAGTCAGTCTTCTTGTCCTTAAGTCGGCATTGTGCCTTTTGTATTTAATTCCGATGCAATTTCTGTGTTTCATCGTTAATAAGAAGTTCCAAGGTATACAGTAAAAATGAAGTGAAGCATCGGAATCCATAAATAGTGTCACAGGAATGGTTCAAAACATAGTCAGTAACAAGAGTCAGTCTTCTTGTACCTAAGTCGGCATTGTGCCCTTTCTATTTAATTCCGTTGCAATTTCGGTGTTTCATCGTCATTAAGAAGGTCCAAGGGATACAGTATACCTGGTGTGAAGCATCGGAATCCTTAACTAGTGTCACAGCAATGGTTCAAAACATAGACAGTTAGAAGAGTCAGTCTTCTTGCACTTAAGTCGGCATTGTGCATTTTCTATTTAATTCCGATCCAATATCTGTGTTCATCGTCAATAAGAAGGTCAGAGGGATACAGTAAACCTGAAGTGAAGCATCGTAATATATAACTAGTGTCACAGGAATGGTTCAAAACATAGTCAGTAAGAAGCGTCAGTCTTTTTGTACTTAAGTCGGCATTGTGCCTTTTGTATTTAATTCCGATGTAATTTCTGGGTTTCATCGTCAATAAGAAGGTCCAAATTATACAGTAAACCTGAAGTGAAGCATCGGATCCTATATCTAGTGTCACAGGAGTGGTTCAAAACATAGACAGTAAGAAGAGTCAGTCTTCTTGTACTTAAGGCGGTATTGTGCCTTTTGTATATAATTCCGATGTAATTTCTGTGCTTCATCGTTAATAAGGTCAGACGGATACAGTAAAAATGAAGTGAAGAATCGGAATCTATAGCTAGTGTCACAGCAATGGTTCAAAACATAGACAGTAGGAAGAGTCAGTCTTCTTGTAATTAAGTCGGCATTGTGCCTTTTGTATTTAATTCCGATGCAATTCCTGTGTTTCATCGTCAATAAGAAGGTGCAAGGGATACAGTAAACCTGGAGTGAAGCATCGGAATCTATAACTAGAGTCACAGGAATGGTTCAAAACATAGACAGTAAGAAGAGTCAGCCTTCTTGTACTTAAGTCGGCATTGTGCCTTTTGTATTTAATTCCGATGCAATTTCTGTGTTTCATCGCCAATAAGAAGGTCCAAGGGATTCATTAAACCTAAAGTGAAGCATCGGAATATATAACTAGTGTCACAGGAATGATTCAATACATAGTCAGTAAGAAGAATCAGTCTTCATGTACTTAAGTCGGCATTGTGCCTTTTGTATTTAATTTCGATACAATTTCATTGTTTCATCGTTAATAAGAAGGTCCAAGGGAAACAGTAAACCTGAAATGAAGCATCGGAATCTATAACTAGAGTCATTGCAATGGTTCAAACATAGACAGTGGGAAGAGTCAGTCTTCTTGTACTTTTATCGGCATTGTCCTTTTGTATTTAATTCCGAGGCAATTTCTGTGTTTCATCGTCAATAAGAAGGTCCAAGGGATACAGTAAACCTGACGTGAAGCATCGGAATCCATAACTAGTGTCACAGGAATGGTTCACAACATAGACAGTCAGAAGAGTCAGTCTTCTTGTACTTGAGTCGGCATTGTGCCTTTTGTATTAAATTCCGATGCTATTTCTGTGTTTCATCGTCAATAAGAAGGTCCAAGGGATACAGTAAACCTGAAGTCAAGCATCGGAATCTATAACTAGTGTCACAGGAATGGTTCAAATCATAGTCAGTAAGAAGAGTCAGTCTTTTTGTACTTAAGTCGGCATTGTGCCTTTTGTATTTAATTCCGATGTAATTTCTGTGTTTCATCGTCAATAAGAGGGTCCAAATGATACAGTAAACCTGAAGTGAAGCATCGGAATCTATATCTAGTGTCATTGGAGTGGTTCTAAACATAGACAGTAAGAAGAGTCAGTATTCTTGTACTTAAGTCGGTATTGTGACTTATGTATTTAATTCCGATGCAATTTCTGTGTTTCATCGTCAATAAGAGGGTCAGACCGACACAGTAAACCTGAAGTGAGGCATCGGAATCTATAACTAGTGTCACAGGAATGGTTCACAACATAGACAGTCAGAAGAGTCAGTCTTCTTGTACTTGAGTCGGCATTGTGCCTTTTGTATTAAATTCCGATGCTATTTCTGTGTTTCATCGTCAATAAGAAGGTCCAAGGGATACAGTAAACCTGAAGTCAAGCATCGGAATCTATAACTAGTGTCACAGGAATGGTTCAAAGCATAGACAGTAAGAAGACTCAGTCTTCTTGTACTTAAGTCGGCATTGTGCCTTTTCTATTTAATTCCGATCCAATTTCTGTGTTTCATCGTCAATAAGAAGGTCAGAGGGATACAGTAAACCTGAAGTGAAGAATCGGAATCTATAACTAGTGTCACAGGAATGGTTCAAAACATAGTCGGTAAGAAGAGTCAGTCTTTTTGTACTTAAGTCGGCATTGTGCCTTTTGTATTTAATTCCGATGTAATTTCTTTGTTTCATCGTCAATAAGAAGGTCCAAGGGATACACTAAACCTGGAGTGAAGCATCGGAAGCTATAACTAGTGTCACAGGAATGGTTCAAAACATAGACAGTAGGACGAGTCAGTCTTCTTGTACTTAAGTCGGCATTGTGCCTTTTCTATTTAATTCCGATGCAATTTCAGTGCATTATCGTTAATAAGAAGGTCCAAGGGATACAGTAAACCTGGAGTGAAGAATCGGAATCCGTATATAGTGTCACAGGAGTGGTTCAAAACATAGACAGTAAGAAAAGTCAGACTTCTTGTACTTAAGTCGGTATTGTGCCTCTTGTATTTAATTCCGATGCAATTTCTGTGTTTCATCGTCAATAAGGTCAGTGGGATACAGTAAAAATGAAGTGAAGCATCGGAATCTATAGTTAGTGTCACAGGAATCGTTCAAAACATAGATAGTAGGAAGAGTCAGTCTTCTTGTACTTAAGTCGGCATTGTGCCTTTTGTATTTAATTCCGATGCAATTTCTGTGTTTCATCGTCAATAAGAAGGTCCAAGGGATACAGTAAACCTGAAGTCAAACATCGGAATCAATAACTAGTGACACAGGAATGGTTCAAAACATAGTCTGTAAGAAGAGTCAGTCATCTTGTACTTAAGTCGGCATTGTGCCTTTTGTATTTAATTCCGATGCAATTTCTGGGTTTCATCGTCAATAAGAAGGTCCAAGTGATAAACTAAACCTGGAGTGAAGCATCGGAAGCTATAACTAGTGTCAAGAAATAGTTCAAAACATAGACAGTAAGCCGAGTCAGTCTTCTTGTACTTAAGTCGGCATTGTGCCTTTTCTATTTAATTCCGATGCAATTTAAGTGTATTATCGTCAATAAGAAGGTCCAAGGGATACAGTAAACCTGGAGTAAAGCATCGTAATCTATAACTAGTGTCAATGGAATGGTTCAAAACATAGACAGTAAGAAGAGTCTGTCTTCTTGTACTTAAGTAGGCATTGTGCCTTTTGTATTTAATTCCGATCCAATTTCTGTGTTTTATCGTCAATAAGAAGGTCAGAGGGAAACAATAAACCTGAAGTCAAGCATCGGAATCAATAACTAGTGTCTCAGGAATGGTTCAAAACATAGACAGTAAGAAGAGTCAGTCTTCTTGTACGGAAGTCGGCAATGTGCCTTTTCTATTTAATTTCGATCCAATATCTGTGTTTCATCGTCAATAAGAAGGTCAGAGGGATACAGTAAACCTGAAGTCAAGCATCGGAATCTGTAACTAGTGTCACAGGAATGGTTCAAAACATAGACAGTAAGAAGAGTCAGTCTTCTTGTACTTAAGTCGGCATTGTGCCTTTTCTATTTAATTCCGATCCAATTTCTGTGTTTCATCGTCAATAAGAAGGTCAGAGGGATACAGTAAACCTGGAGTGAAGCATCGGAATCTATAACTAGTGTCACAGGAATGGTTCAAAACGTAGACAGTAAGAAGAGTCAGCCTTCTTGTACTTAAGTCGGCATTGTGCCTTTTGTATTTAATTCCGATGCAATTTCTATGTTTCATCGTCAATAAGAAGGTCCAAGGGATACAGTAAACCTGAAGTGAAGCATCGGAATCTATAACTAGTGTCACAGGAATGGTTCAATACATAGTCAGTAAGAAGAATCAGTCTTCATGAACATAAGTCGGCATTGTGCCTTTTGTATTTAATTCCGATGCAATTTCATTGTTTCATCGTTAATAAGAAGGTCCAAGGGATACAGTAAACCTGAAGTGAGGCATCGGAATCAATAACTAGTGTCAAAGGAATGTTTCAAACATAGACAGTAAGTAGAGTCAGTCTTCTTGTACGTAAGTCGGCATTGTGATTTTTGTATTTAATTCCGAGGCAATTTCTGTGTTTCATCGTCAATAAGAGGGTCCAAGGGATACAGTAAACCTGAAGTGAAGCATGGGAATCCATAACTAGTGTCACAGGAATGGTTGAAATCATAGACAGAAATAATAGTCAGTCTTCTTGTACTTAAGTCGGCATTGTGCCTTTTGTATTTAATTCCGATGCAATTTCAGTGTTTCATCGTCAATAAGAAGGTCAGAGGGACACAGTAACCCTGAAGTGAAGCATCGGAATCTATGACTAGTGTCACAGAAATGGTTCAAAACATAGACAGTAAGATGAGTCAGTCTTCATGTACTTAAGTCGGCATTGTGCATTTTGTATTTAATTCCGATGCAATTTCTGTGTTTCATCGTCAATAAGAATGTCAGACCGATACAGTAAACCTGAAGTGAGACATCGGAAACTATAACTAGTAGCACAGGAATGGTTCACAACATAGACAGTCAGAAGAGTCAGTCTTCTTGTACTTGAGTCGGCATTGTGCCTTTTGTATTACATTCCGATGCTATTTCTGTGTTTCATCGCCAATAAGAAGGCCCAAGGGATACAGTAAACCTGAAGTCAAGCATCGGAATCTGTAACTAGTGTCACAGGAATGGTTCAAAGCATAGACAGTAAGAAAAGTCAGTCTTCTTGTACTTAAGTCGGCATGGTGCCTTTTCAATTTAATTCCGATCCAATATCTGTGTTTCATCGTCAATAAGAAGGTCAGAGGGATACAGTAAACCTGAAGTGAAGCATCGGAATCCATAACCAGTGTCACAGGAATGGTGCAAATCATAGTCAGTAAGAAGAGTCAGTCTTTTTGTACTTAAGTCGGCATTGTGCCTTTTGTATTTAATTCCGATGTAATTTCTGTGTTTCATCGCAAATAAGAAGGTCCAAATGATACAGTAAACCTGACGTGAAGCATCGGAATCTATATCTAGTGTCACAGGAGTGGTTCAAAACATAGACAGTAAGAAGAGTCAGTATTCTTGTACTTAAGTCGGTATTGTGCCTTTTGTATTTAATTCCGTTGCAATTTCTGTGTTTCATCGTCAATAAGGTCAGAGGGATACAGTAAAAATGAAGTGAAGCATCAGAATCTATACCTAGTGTCACAGGAATGGTTCAAAACATAGACTGTAGGAAGAGTCAGTCTTCCTGTACTTAAGTCGGCATTGTGCCTTTTGTATTTAATTCCGATGCAATTTCTGTGTTTCATCGTCAATAAGAAGGTCCAAGGGATACAGTAAACCTGAAGTCAAGCATCGGAATCTATAACTAGTGACACAGGAATGGTTCAAAACATAGTCAGTAAGAAGAATCAGTCATCTTGTACTTAAGTCGGCATAGTGCCATTTCTATTTAATTCCGATGCAATTTCTGTGTTTCATCGTCAATAAGAAGTTCCAAGGGATACACTAAACCTGAAGCATCGGAAGCTATAACTAGTGTCACAGGAATGGTTCAAAACATAGACAGTAAGAAGAGTCAGTCTTCTCGTACTTAAGTCGGCATTTTGGCTTTTCTATTTAATTCCGATGCAATTTCAGTGTATTATCGTCAATAAGAAGGTACAAGGGATACAGTACACCTGAAGTGAAGCATCGGAATCTATAACTTGTGTCAATGGAATGGTTCAAATCATAGACAGTAAGAAGAGTCTGTCTTCTTGTACTTAAGTCGGCATTATGCCTTTGGTATTTAATTTCGGTGCAATTTCTGTGTTTCATCGTCAATAAGAAGGTCAGAGGGATACAGTAAACCTGAAGTGAAGCATCGGAATCTTCAACTAGAGTCTCAGGAATGGTTCAAAACATAGACAGTGGGAACAGTCAGTCTTCTTATACTTATGTCGGCATTGTGCCTTATGTATTTAATTCCGAAGCAATTTCTGTGTTTCATCGTCAATAAGAAGGTCAGAGGGATACAGTAAAACTGAAATGAAGCATCGGAATCTAAAATTAGTGTCACACGTATGGTTCAAATCATAGACAGTAGGAAGAGTCAGTCTTCTTGTACTTAATTCGGCATTATGCCTCTTGTATTTAATTCCGATGCAATTTCCGTGTTTCATCGTCAATAAGAATGTCAGAGGGATACAGTAAACCTGAAGTGAAGCATCGGAATCTATTACTAGTGTCACAGGAGTGGTTCAAAACATAGACAGTAAGAAAAGTCAGTCTTCTTGTACTAAAGTCGGCATTGTGCCTTTTCTATTTAATTCCGAGGCAATTTCCGTGTTTCATCGTCAATAAGAATGTCAGAGGGATACAGTAAACCTGAAGTGAAGCATCGGAATCTATAACTAGCGTCACAGGAATGGTTCAAAACATAGTCAGTAAGAAGAGTCGTCTTCTTGTCCTTAAGTCGGCTTTGTGCCTTTTGTATTTAATTCCGGAGCAATTTCTGTGTTTCATCGTCAATAAGAAGGTGCAAGGGATACAGTAAACCTGGAGTGAAGCATCGGAATCTATAACTAGTGTCACAGGAATGGTTCAAAACATAGACAGTAAGAAGAGTCAGCCTTCTTGTACTTAAGTCGGCATTGTGCCATTTGAATTTGATTCCAATGCAATTTCTGTGTTTCATCGGCAATAAGAAGGTCCAAGGGATACAGTAAACCTGAAGTGAAGCATCGGAATCTATAACTAGTGTCACAGGAATGGTTCAAAACATAGTCAGTAAGAAGAATCAGTCTTCATGTACTTAAGTCGGCATTGTGCCTTTTGTATTTAATTCCGATGCAATTTCATTGTTTCATCGTTAATAAGAAGGTCCAAGGGATACAGTAAACCTGAAGTGAAGCATCGGAATCTATAACTAGTGTCAATGGAATGGTTCAAACATAGACAGTAGGAAGAGTCAGTCTTCATGTACTTAAGTCGGCATTGTGCCTTTAGTATTTAATTCCGAGGCAATTTCTGTGTTTCATCGTCAATAAGAAGGTCCAAGGGATACAGTACACCTGAAGTGAAGCATCGGAATCTATAACTAGTGTCACAGGAATGGTTCAAAACATAGACAGAAAGAAGAGTCAGTCTTCTTGTACTTAAGTCGGCATTGTGCCCTTTGTATTTAATTCCGATGCAATTTCTGAGTTTCATCGTCAATAAGAAGGTCAGAGGGATACAGTAACCCTGAAGTGAAGCATCGGAATCTATAACTAGTGTCACAGAAATGGTTCAAAACATAGACAGTAAGATTTGTCAGTCTTCATGTACTTAAGTCGGCATTGTGCATTTTGTATTTAATTCCGATGTAATTTCTGTGTTTCATCGTCAATAAGAAGGTCAGACCGATACAATAAACCTGATGTGCGGCATCGGAAAGTATAACTAGTGTCACATGAATGGTTCACAACATAGACAGTCAGAAGGGTCCGTCTTCTTGTACTTGAGTCGGCATTGTGCCTTGTGTATTAAATTCCAATGCTATTTCTGTGTTTCATCGTCAATGAGAAGGTCCAAGGGATACAGTAAACCTGAAGCCAAGCATCGGAATCTATAACTAGTGTCACAGGAATGGTTCAAAGCATAGACTGTAAGAAGACTCAGTCTTCTTGCACTTAAGTCGGCATAGTGCCTTTTCTATTTAATTATGATCGAATTTCTGTGTTTCATCGTCAATAAGAAGGTCAGAGGGATACAGTAAACTGAAGTGAAGCATCGGAATCTATAAGTAGTGTCACAGGAATGGTTCAAAACATAGTCAGTAAGAAAAGTCAGTCTTTTTGTACTTAAGTTGGCATTGTGCTTTTGTATTTAATTCCCATGTAATTTCTGTGTTTCATCGTCAATAAGAAGGTCCAAATGATACAGTAAACCTGAAGTGAAGCATCGGAATCTATATCTAGTCTCACAGGAGTGGTTCAAAACATAGACAGTAAGAAGAGTCAGTCTTCTTGTACTTAAGTCGGTATTGTGCCTTTTGTACTTAATTCCGATGCAATTTCTGTGTTTCATCGTCAATAAGGTCAGAGGCATACAGTAAACCTGAAGTGAAGCATCGGAATCTTCAACTAGAGTCTCAGGAATGGTTCAAAACATAGACAGTGGGAACAGTCAGTCTTCTTATACTTATGTCGGCATTGTGCCTTATGTATTTAATTCCGAAGCAATTTCTGTGTTTCATCGTCAATAAGAAGGTCAGAGGGATACAGTAAAACTGAAATGAAGCATCGGAATCTAAAATTAGTGTCACACGTATGGTTCAAATCATAGACAGTAGGAAGAGTCAGTCTTCTTGTACTTAAGTCGGCATTATGCCTCTTGTATTTAATTCCGATGCAATTTCCGTGTTTCATCGTCAATAAGAATGTCAGAGGGATACAGTAAACCTGAAGTGAAGCATCGGAATCTATTACTAGTGTCACAGGAGTGGTTCAAAACATAGACAGTAAGAAAAGTCAGTCTTCTTGTACTAAAGTCGGCATTGTGCCTTTTCTATTTAATTCCGAGGCAATTTCCGTGTTTCATCGTCAATAAGAATGTCAGAGGGATACAGTAAACCTGAAGTGAAGCATCGGAATCTATAACTAGCGTCACAGGAATGGTTCAAAACATAGTCAGTAAGAAGAGTCGTCTTCTTGTCCTTAAGTCGGCTTTGTGCCTTTTGTATTTAATTCCGGTGCAATTTCTGTGTTTCATCGTCAATAAGAAGGTGCAAGGGATACAGTAAACCTCGAGTGAAGCATCGGAATCTATAACTAGTGTCACAGGAATGGTTCAAAACATAGACAGTAAGAAGAGTCAGCCTTCTTGTACTTAAGTCGGCATTGTGCCATTTGAATTTGATTCCAATGCAATTTCTGTGTTTCATCGGCAATAAGAAGGTCCAAGGGATACAGTAAACCTGAAGTGAAGCATCGGAATCTATAACTAGTGTCACAGGAATGGTTCAAAACATAGTCAGTAAGAAGAATCAGTCTTCATGTACTTAAGTCGGCATTGTGCCTTTTGTATTTAATTCCGATGCAATTTCATTGTTTCATCGTTAATAAGAAGGTCCAAGGGATACAGTAAACCTGAAGTGAAGCATCGGAATCTATAACTAGTGTCAATGGAATGGTTCAAACATAGACAGTAGGAAGAGTCAGTCTTCATGTACTTAAGTCGGCATTGTGCCTTTTGTATTTAATTCCGAGGCAATTTCTGTGTTTCATCGTCAATAAGAAGGTCCAAGGGATACAGTACACCTGAAGTGAAGCATCGGAATCTATAACTAGTGTCACAGGAATGGTTCAAAACATAGACAGTAAGATTTGTCAGTCTTTATGTACTTAAGTCGGCATTGTGCATTTTGTATTTAATTCCGATGTAATTTCTGTGTTTCATCGTCAATAAGAAGGTCAGACCGATACAATAAACCTGATGTGCGGCATCGGAAAGTATAACTAGTGTCACATGAATGGTTCACAACATAGACAGTCAGAAGGGTCCGTCTTCTTGTAGTTGAGTCGGCATTGTGCCTTGTGTATTAAATTCCAATGCTATTTCTGTGTTTCATCGTCAATAAGAAGGTCCAAGGGATACAGTAAACCTGAAGCCAAGCATCGGAATCTATAACTAGTGTCACAGGAATGGTTCAAAGCATAGACTGTAAGAAGACTCAGTCTTCTTGCACTTAAGTCGGCATAGTGCCTTTTGTATTTAATTATGATCGAATTTCTGTGTTTCATCGTCAATAAGAAGGTCAGAGGGATACAGTAAACTGAAGTGAAGCATCGGAATCTATTACTAGTGTCACAGGAGTGGTTCAAAACATAGACAGTAAGAAAAGTCAGTCTTCTTGTACTAAAGTCGGCATTGTGCCTTTTCTATTTAATTCCGAGGCAATTTCCGTGTTTCATCGTCAATAAGAATGTCAGAGGGATACAGTAAACCTGAAGTGAAGCATCGGAATCTATAACTAGCGTCACAGGAATGGTTCAAAACATAGTCAGTAAGAAGAGTCGTCTTCTTGTCCTTAAGTCGGCTTTGTGCCTTTTGTATTTAATTCCGGTGCAATTTCTGTGTTTCATCGTCAATAAGAAGGTGCAAGGGATACAGTAAACCTGGAGTGAAGCATCGGAATCTATAACTAGTGTCACAGGAATGGTTCAAAGCATAGACAGTAAGAATAGTCAGCCTTCTTGTACTTAAGTCGGCATTGTGCCATTTGAATTTGATTCCAATGCAATTTCTGTGTTTCATCGGCAATAAGAAGGTCCAAGGGATACAGTAAACCTGAAGTGAAGCATCGGAATCTATAACTAGTGTCACAGGAATGGTTCAAAACATAGTCAGTAAGAAGAATCAGTCTTCATGTACTTAAGTCGGCATTGTGCCTTTTGTATTTAATTCCGATGCAATTTCATTGTTTCATCGTTAATAAGAAGGTCCAAGGGATACAGTAAACCTGAAGTGAAGCATCGGAATCTATAACTAGTGTCAATGGAATGGTTCAAACATAGACAGTAGGAAGAGTCAGTCTTCATGTACTTAAGTCGGCATTGTGCCTTTTGTATTTAATTCCGAGGCAATTTCTGTGTTTCATCGTCAATAAGAAGGTCCAAGGGATACAGTACACCTGAAGTGAAGCATCGGAATCTATAACTAGTGTCACAGGAATGGTTCAAAACATAGACAGTAAGATTTGTCTGTCTTCATGTACTTAAGTCGGCATTGTGCATTTTGTATTTAATTCCGATGTAATTTCTGTGTTTCATCGTCAATAAGAAGGTCAGACCGATACAATAAACCTGATGTGCGGCATCGGAAAGTATAACTAGTGTCACATGAATGGTTCACAACATAGACAGTCAGAAGGGTCCGTCTTCTTGTAGTTGAGTCGGCATTGTGCCTTGTGTATTAAATTCCAATGCTATTTCTGTGTTTCATCGTCAATTAGAAGGTCCAAGGGATACAGTAAACCTGAAGCCAAGCATCGGAATCTATAACTAGTGTCACAGGAATGGTTCAAAGCATAGACTGTAAGAAGACTCAGTCTTCTTGCACTTAAGTCGGCATAGTGCCTTTTGTATTTAATTATGATCGAATTTCTGTGTTTCATCGTCAATAAGAAGGTCAGAGGGATACAGTAAACTGAAGTGAAGCATCGGAATCTATAACTAGTGTCACAGGAATGGTTCAAAACATAGTCAGTAAGAAAAGTCAGTCTTTTTGTACTTAAGTTGGCATTGTGCTTTTGTATTTAATTCCCATGTAATTTCTGTGTTTCATCGTCAATAAGAAGGTCCAAATGATACAGTAAACCTGAAGTGAAGCATCGGAATCTATATCTAGTCTCACAGGAGTGTTTCAAAACATAGACAGTAAGAAGAGTCAGTCTTCTTGTACTTAAGTCGGTATTGTGTCTTTTGTATTTAATTCCGATGCAATTTCTGTGTTTCATCGTCAATAAGGTCAGAGGCATACAGTTAACCTGAAGTGAAGCATCGGAATCTTCAACTAGAGTCTCAGGAATGGTTCAAAACATAGACAGTGGGAACAGTCAGTCTTCTTATACTTATGTCGGCATTGTGCCTTATGTATTTAATTCCGAAGCAATTTCTGTGTTTCATCGTCAATAAGAAGGTCAGAGGGATACAGTAAAACTGAAATGAAGCATCGGAATCTAAAATTAGTGTCACACGTATGGTTCAAATCATAGACAGTAGGAAGAGTCAGTCTTCTTGTACTTAATTCGGCATTATGCCTCTTGTATTTAATTCCGATGCAATTTCCGTGTTTCATCGTCAATAAGAATGTCAGAGGGATACAGTAAACCTGAAGTGAAGCATCGGAATCTATTACTAGTGTCACAGGAGTGGTTCAAAACATAGACAGTAAGAAAAGTCAGTCTTCTTGTACTAAAGTCGGCATTGTGCCTTTTCTATTTAATTCCGAGGCAATTTCCGTGTTTCATCGTCAATAAGAATGTCAGAGGGATACAGTAAACCTGAAGTGAAGCATCGGAATCTATAACTAGCGTCACAGGAATGGTTCAAAACATAGTCAGTAAGAAGAGTCGTCTTCTTGTCCTTAAGTCGGCTTTGTGCCTTTTGTATTTAATTCCGGTGCAATTTCTGTGTTTCATCGTCAATAAGAAGGTGCAAGTGATACAGTAAACCTGGAGTGAAGCATCGGAATCTATAACTAGTGTCACAGGAATGGTTCAAAACATAGACAGTAAGAAGAGTCAGCCTTCTTGTACTTAAGTCGGCATTGTGCCATTTGAATTTGATTCCAATGCAATTTCTGTGTTTCATCGGCAATAAGAAGGTCTAAGGGATACAGTAAACCTGAAGTGAAGCATCGGAATCTATAACTAGTGTCACAGGAATGGTTCAAAACATAGTCAGTAAGGAGAATCTGTCTTCATGTACTTAAGTCGGCATTGTGCCTTTTGTATTTAATTCCGATGCAATTTCATTGTTTCATCGTTAATAAGAAGGTCCAAGGGATACAGTAAACCTGAAGTGAAGCATCGGAATCTATAACTAGTGTCAATGGAATGGTTCAAACATAGACAGTAGGAAGAGTCAGTCTTCATGTACTTAAGTCGGCATTGTGCCTTTAGTATTTAATTCCGAGGCAATTTCTGTGTTTCATCGTCAATAAGAAGGTCCAAGGGATACAGTACACCTGAAGTGAAGCATCGGAATCTATAACTAGTGTCACAGGAATGGTTCAAAACATAGACAGAAAGAAGAGTCAGTCTTCTTGTACTTAAGTCGGCATTGTGCCCTTTGTATTTAATTCCGATGCAATTTCTGAGTTTCATCGTCAATAAGAAGGTCAGAGGGATACAGTAACCCTGAAGTGAAGCATCGGAATCTATAACTAGTGTCACAGAAATGGTTCAAAACATAGACAGTAAGATCTGTCAGACTTCATGTACTTAAGTCGGCATTGTGCATTTTGTATTTAATTCCGATGTAATTTCTGTGTTTCATCGTCAATAAGAAGGTCAGACCGATTCAATAAACCTGATGTGCGGCATCGGAAAGTATAACTAGTGTCACATGAATGGTTCACAACATAGACAGTCAGAAGGGTCCGTCTTCTTGTACTTGAGTCGGCATTGTGCCTTGTGTATTAAATTCCAATGCTATTTCTGTGTTTCATCGTCAATAAGAAGGTCCAAGGGATACAGTAAACCTGAAGCCAAGCATCGGAATCTATAACTAGTGTCACAGGAATGGTTCAAAGCATAGACTGTAAGAAGACTCAGTCTTCTTGCACTTAAGTCGGCATAGTGCCTTTTCTATTTAATTATGATCGAATTTCTGTGTTTCATCGTCAATAAGAAGGTCAGAGGGATACATTAAACTGAAGTGAAGCATCGGAATCTATAACTAGTGTCACAGGAATGGTTCAAAACATAGTCAGTAAGAAAAGTCAGTCTTTTTGTACTTAAGTTGGCATTGTGTTTTTGTATTTAATTCCCATGTAATTTCTGTGTTTCATCGTCAATAAGAAGGTCCAAATGATACAGTAAACCTGAAGTGAAGCATCGGAATCTATATCTAGTCTCACAGGAGTGGTTCAAAACATAGACAGTAAGAAGAGGCAGTCTTCTTGTACTTAAGTCGGTATTGTGCCTTTTGTATTTAATTCCGATGCAATTTCTGTGTTTCATCGTCAATAAGGTCAGAGGCATACAGTAAACCTGAAGTGAAGCATCGGAATTTTTAACTAGAGTCTCAGGAATGGTTCAAAACATAGACAGTGGGAACTGTCAGTCTTCTTATACTTATGTCGGCATTGTGCCTTATGTATTTAATTCCGAAGCAATTTCTGTGTTTCATCGTCAATAAGAAGGTCAGAGGGATACAGTAAAACTGAAATGAAGCATCGGAATCTAAAATTAGTGTCACACGTATGGTTCAAATCATAGACAGTAGGAAGAGTCAGTCTTCTTGTACTTAATTCGGCATTATGCCTCTTGTATTTAATTCCGATGCAATTTCCGTGTTTCATCGTCAATAAGAATGTCAGAGGGATACAGTAAACCTGAAGTGAAGCATCGGAATCTATTACTAGTGTCACAGGAGTGGTTCAAAACATAGACAGTAAGAAAAGTCAGTCTTCTTGTACTAAAGTCGGCATTGTGCCTTTTCTATTTAATTCCGAGGCAATTTCCGTGTTTCATCGTCAATAAGAATGTCAGAGGGATACAGTAAACCTGAAGTGAAGCATCTGAATCTATAACTAGCGTCACAGGAATGGTTCAAAACATAGTCAGTAAGAAGAGTCGTCTTCTTGTCCTTAAGTCGGCTTTGTGCCTTTTGTATTTAATTCCGGTGCAATTTCTGTGTTTCATCGTCAATAAGAAGGTGCAAGGGATACAGTAAACCTGGAGTGAAGCATCGGAATCTATAACTAGTGTCACAGGAATGGTTCAAAACATAGACAGTAAGAAGAGTCAGCCTTCTTGTACTTAAGTCGGCATTGTGCCATTTGAATTTGATTCCAATGCAATTTCTGTGTTTCATCGGCAATAAGAAGGTCCAAGGGATACAGTAAACCTGAAGTGAAGCATCGGAATCTATAACTAGTGTCACAGGAATGGTTCAAAACATAGTCAGTAAGAAGAATCTGTCTTCATGTACTTAAGTCGGCATTGTGCCTTTTGTATTTAATTCCGATGCAATTTCATTGTTTCATCGTTAATAAGAAGGTCCAAGGGATACAGTAAACCTGAAGTGAAGCATCGGAATCTATAACTAGTGTCAATGGAATGGTTCAAACATAGACAGTAGGAAGAGTCAGTCTTCATGTACTTAAGTCGGCATTGTGCCTTTTGTATTTATTTCCGAGGCAATTTCTGTGTTTCATCGTCAATAAGAAGGTCCAAGGGATACAGTACACCTGATGTGAAGCATCGGAATCTATAACTAGTGTCACAGGAATGGTTCAAAACATAGACAGTAAGATTTGTCAGTCTTCATGTACTTAAGTCGGCATTGTGCATTTTGTATTTAATTCCGATGTAATTTCTGTGTTTCATCGTCAATAAGAAGGTCAGACCGATACAATAAACCTGATGTGCGGCATCGGAAAGTATAACTAGTGTCACATGAATGGTTCACAACATAGACAGTCAGAAGGGTCCGTCTTCTTGTACTTGAGTCGGCATTGTGCCTTGTGTATTAAATTCCAATGCTATTTCTGTGTTTCATCGTCAACAAGAAGGTCCAAGGGATACAGTAAACCTGAAGCCAAGCATCGGAATCTATAACTAGTGTCACAGGAATGGTTCAAAGCATAGACTGTAAGAAGACTCAGTCTTCTTGCACTTAAGTCGGCATAGTGCCTTTTCTATTTAATTATGATCGAATTTCTGTGTTTCATCGTCAATAAGAAGGTCAGAGGGATACAGTAAACTGAAGTGAAGCATCGGAATCTATAACTAGTGTCACAGGAATGGTTCAAAACATAGTCAGTAAGAAAAGTCAGTCTTTTTGTACTTAAGTTGGCATTGTGCTTTTGTATTTAATTCCCATGTAATTTCTGTGTTTCATCGTCAATAAGAAGGTCCAAATGATACAGTAAACCTGAAGTGAAGCATCGGAATCTATATCTAGTCTCACAGGAGTGTTTCAAAACATAGACAGTAAGAAGAGTCAGTCTTCTTGTACTTAAGTCGGTATTGTGCCTTTTGTATTTAATTCCGATGCAATTTCTGTGTTTCATCGTCAATAAGGTCAGAGGCATACAGTAAACCTGAAGTGAAGCATCGGAATCTTCAACTAAAGTCTCAGGAATGGTTCAAAACATAGACAGTGGGAACAGTCAGTCTTCTTATACTTATGTCGGCATTGTGCCTTATGTATTTAATTCCGAAGCAATTTCTGTGTTTCATCGTCAGTAAGAAGGTCAGAGGGATACAGTAAAACTGAAATGAAGCATCGGAATCTAAAATTAGTGTCACACGTATGGTTCAAATCATAGACAGTAGGAAGAGTCAGTCTTCTTGTACTTAATTCGGCATTATGCCTCTTGTATTTAATTCCGATGCAATTTCCGTGTTTCATCGTCAATAAGAATGTCAGAGGGATACAGTAAACCTGAAGTGAAGCATCGGAATCTATTACTAGTGTCACAGGAGTGGTTCAAAACATAGACAGTAAGAAAAGTCAGTCTTCTTGTACTAAAGTCGGCATTGTGCCTTTTCTATTCAATTCCGAGGCAATTTCCGTGTTTCATCGTCAATAAGAATGTCAGAGGGATACAGTAAACCTGAAGTGAAGCATCGGAATCTATAACTAGCGTCACAGGAATGGTTCAAAACATAGTCAGTAAGAAGAGTCGTCTTCTTGTCCTTAAGTCGGCTTTGTGCCTTTTGTATTTAATTCCGGTGCAATTTCTGTGTTTCATCGTCAATAAGAAGGTGCAAGGGATACAGTAAACCTGGAGTGAAGCATCGGAATCTATAATTAGTGTCACAGGAATGGTTCAAAACATAGACAGTAAGAAGAGTCAGCCTTCTTGTACTTAAGTCGGCATTGTGCCATTTGAATTTGATTCCAATGCAATTTCTGTGTTTCATCGGCAATAAGAAGGTCCAAGGGATACAGTAAACCTGAAGTGAAGCATCGGAATCTATAACTAGTGTCACAGGAATGGTTCAAAACATAGTCAGTAAGAAGAATCAGTCTTCATGTACTTAAGTCGGCATTGTGCCTTTTGTATTTAATTCCGATGCAATTTCATTGTTTCATCGTTAATAAGAAGGTCCAAGGGATACAGGAAACCTGAAGTGAAGCATCGGAATCTATAACTAGTGTCAATGGAATGGTTCAAACATAGACAGTAGGAAGAGTCAGTCTTCATGTACTTAAGTCGGCATTGTGCCTTTTGTATTTAATTCCGAGGCAATTTCTGTGTTTCATCGTCAATAAGAAGGTCCAAGGGATACAGTACACCTGAACTGAAGCATCGGAATCTATAACTAGTGTCACAGGAATGGTTCAAAACATAGACAGTAAGATTTGTCAGTCTTCATGTACTTAAGTCGGCATTGTGCATTTTGTATTTAATTCCGATGTAATTTCTGTGTTTCATCGTCAATAAGAAGGTCAGACCGATACAATAAACCTGATGTGCGGCATCGGAAAGTATAACTAGTGTCACATGAATGGTTCACAACATAGACAGTCAGAAGGGTCCGTCTTCTTGTACTTGAGTCGGCATTGTGCCTTGTGTATTAAATTCCAATGCTATTTCTGTGTTTCATCGTCAATAAGAAGGTCCAAGGGATACAGTAAACCTGAAGCCAAGCATCGGAATCTATAACTAGTGTCACAGGAATGGTTCAAAGCATAGACTGTAAGAAGACTCAGTCTTCTTGCACTTAAGTCGGCATAGTGCCTTTTCTATTTAATTATGATCGAATTTCTGTGTTTCATCGTCAATAAGAAGGTCAGAGGGTTACAGTAAACTGAAGTGAAGCATCGGAATCTATAACTAGTGTCACAGGAATGGTTCAAAACATAGTCAGTAAGAAAAGTCAGTCTTTTTGTACTTAAGTTGGCATTGTGCTTTTGTATTTAATTCCCATGTAATTTCTGTGTTTCATCGTCAATAAGGTCAGAGGCATACAGTAAAAATGAAGTGAAGCATCGGAATCTATAGCTAGTGTCACAGGAATGGTTCAAAACATAGACAGTAAGAAGAGTCTGTCTTCTTGTACTTAAGTCGGCATTGTGCCTTTTGTATTTAATTCCGGTGCAATTTCAGTGTTTAATCGTCAATAAGAAGGTGAGGGATACAGTAAACCTGAAGTGATGCATCGGAATCTATAACTAGTGTCACAGGAATGATTCAAATCATAGACAGTAGGAAGAGTCAGTCTTCTTGTACTTAAGTCTGCATTGTGCCTTTTGTAATTAATTCCGATGCAATTTATGTGTTTCATCGTTAATAAGAATGTCCAAGGGATACAGTAAACATGAAGTGAAGCATCGGAATCTATAACTAGTGTCACAGGAATTGTTCAAACTATAGTCAGTGAGAAGAGTCAGTCTTCTTGTACTATAGTCGGCATTGTGCCTTTTGTATTTAATTCCGATGCAATTTCTGAATTTCATCGTCAATAAGAAGGCCCAAGGGATACAGTAAACCTCAAGTGAAGCATCGGCATCTATAGCTAGTGTCACAGGTATGGGTCAAACCATAGACAGTAGGAAGAGTCAGTCTTCTTGTACTTAAGTCGGCATTGTGCCTTTTGTATTTACTTCCGATGCAATTTCTGTGTTTCATCGTCAATAAGAAGGTCCAAGGGATACAGTAAACCTCAAGTCAAGCATCGGAATCTATAACTAGTGACACAGGAATTGTTCAAAACATAGTCAGTAAGAAGAGTCAGTCATCTTGTACTTACGTCGGCATAGTGCCTTTTCTATTTAATTCCGATGCAATTTCTGTGTTTCATCTTCAATAAGAAGGTCCAAGGGATACACTAAACCTGGAGTGAAGCATCGGAAGCTATAACTAGTGTCACAGGAATGGTTCAAAACGAAGACAGTAAGAAGAGTCAGTCTTCTTGTCCTTAAGTCGGCATTGTGCCTTTTTTATTCAATTCCAATGCAATATCTGTGTTTCATCGTCAATACGAAAGTCAGAGGGATACAATAAACCTGAAGTGAAGCCTCGGAATCTATAACTAGTGTCACAGAAATGGTTCAATTCATAGACAGTAGGAAGAGTCAGTCTTCTTGTACTTAAGTCGGCATTGTGCCTTTTGTAATTAATTCCGATGCAATTTATGTGTTTCATCGTTAATAAGAAGGTCCAAGGGATACAGTAAACCTGAAGTGAAGCATCGGAATCTATAACTAGTGTCACAGGAATGGTTCAAAACATAGACAGTGAGTAGAGTCAGTCTTCTTGTACTATAGTCGGCATTGTGCCTTTTGTATTTAATTCCGAAGCAATTTCAGTGTATTATCGTCAATAAGAAGGTCCAAGGGATACAGTAAACCTGGAGTGATGCATCGGAATCTATAACTAGTGTCAATGGAGTGGTTCAAAACATAGACAGTAAGAAGGGTCTGTCTTCTTGTCCTTAAGTCGGCATTGTGCCTTTTGTATTTAATTCCGGTGCAATTTCAGTGTTTCATCGTCAATAAGAAGGACACAGGGATACAGTAAACCTGAAGTGAAGCATCGGAATCTTCAGTTAGTGTCTCAGGAATGGTTCAAAGCATAGACAGTGGGAACAGTCATTCTTCTTGTACTTAAGTCGGCATTGTGCCTTATGTATTTAATTCCGACGCAATTTCTGTGTTTCATCGTCAATAAGAAGGTCAGAGGGATACAGTAA
The DNA here is from genome assembly GCF_023864345.2 of Schistocerca serialis cubense. NCBI lineage: Eukaryota > Metazoa > Arthropoda > Insecta > Orthoptera > Acrididae > Schistocerca > Schistocerca serialis. The sequence continues at coordinate 3,303,264 of NC_064645.1, forward strand.
ACCTGAAGTGAAGCATCGGAATCCAAAATTAGTGTCACAGGAATGGTTAAAAGCATAGACAGTAAGAAGAGTCAGTCTTCAAGTACTTAAGTCGGCATTGTGCCTTTTCTATTTAATTCCGATGCAATTTCTGTGTTTCATCGTCAATAAGAAGGTCCAAGGAATACACTAAACCTGGAGTGAAGCATCGGAATCTATAACTAGTGTCACAGGAATGGTTCAAAACATAGTCAGTAAGAAGAATCAGTCTTGATGTACTTAAGTCGGCATTGTGCCTTTTGTATTTAATTCCGATAAAATTTCATTGTTTCATCGTTAATATGAAGGTCCAAGGGAAACAGTAAGCCTGAAGTGGAGCATCGGAATCTATAACTAGTGTCAATGGAATGGTTCAAACATAGACAGTTGGAAGAGACAGTCTTCTTGTACTTAAGTCGGCATTGTGCCTTTTGTATTTAATTCCGAGGCAATTTCTGTGTTTCATCGTCAATAAGAAGGTCCAAGGGATACAGTAAACCTGAAGCGAAGCAATGGAATCCATAACTAGTGTCACAGGATGGTTCAAAACATAGACAGTAAGATGAGCCAGTCTTCATGTACTTAAGTCGGCATTGTGCATTTTGTATTTAATTCCGATGCAATTTCTGTATTTCATCGTCAATAAGGAGGTCAGACCGATACAGTAAACCTGAAGTGAGGCATCGGAATCTATAACTAGTGTCACTGGAATGGTTCACAACATAGACACTCAGAAGAGTCAGTCTTCTTCTACTTGAGTCGGCATTGTGCCTATTGTATTAAATTCCGATGCTATTTCTGCGTTTCATCGTCAATAAGATGGTCCAAGGGATACAGTAAACCTGAAGTGAAGCATCGGAATCTATAACTAGTGTCACAGGAGTGGTTCAAAACATAGTCAGTGAGAAGAGTCGGTCTTCTTGTACTTAAGTCGGCATTGTGCCTTTTCGATTTCATTCCGATGCAATTTCTGTGTTTTATCGCCAATAAGAGGGTTAGAGGGATACAGTGAACATGAAGTGAAGCATCGGAATCTATAACTAGTGTCACTGGAATGGTTCAAAAAATAGTAAGTAAGAAGAGTCAGTCTTCTTGTCCTTATGTCGGCATTGTGCCTTTTGTATTTAATTCCGATGCAATTTCTGTGTTTCATCGTTAATAAGAAGGTCCAAGGTATACAGTAAAAATGAAGTGAAACATCGGAATCCATAACTAGTGTCACAGGAATGGTTCAAAACATAGTCAGTAACAAGAGTCAGTCTTCTTGTACCTAAGTCGGCATTGTGCCTTTTCTATTTAATTCCGTTGCAATTTCGGTGTTTCATCGTCATTAAGAAGGTCCAAGGGATTCAGTATACCTGGTGTGAATAATCGGAATCTATAACTAGTGTCACAGGAATGGTTCAAAACATAGACAGTAAGAAGAGTCAGTCTTCTTGCACTTAAGTCGGCATTGTGCATTTTCTATTTATTTCCGATGCAATTTCTGGGTTTCATCGTCAATAAGAAGGTCCAAGGGATACACTAAACCTGGAGTGAAGCATCGGAAACTATAACTAGTGTCACAGGAATAGTTCAAAACATAGACAGTAAGACGAGTCAGTCTTCTTGTACTTAAGTCGGCATTGTGCCTTTTGTATTTAATTCCGATGCAATTTCAGTGTATTATCGTCAATAAGAAGGTCCAAGGGATACAGTAAACCTGGAGTGAAGCATCGTAATCTATAACTAGTGTCAATGGAATGGTTCAAAACATAGACAGTAAGAAGAGTCTGTCTTCTTGTACTAAAGTCGGCATTGTGCCTTTTTTATTTAATTCCGATCCAATTTCTGTGTTTCATCGTCAATAAGAAGGTCAGAGGGAAACAGTAAACCTGAAGTCAAGCATCGGAATCTATAACTAGTGTCACAGGAATGGTTCAAAACATAGACAGTAAGAAGAGTCAGTCTTCTTGTACTGAATTCGGCATGGTGCCTTTTCTATTTAATTTCGATCCAATTTCAGTGTTTCATCGTCAATAAGAAGGTCAGAGGGATACAGTAAACCTGAAGTCAAGCATCGGAATCTGTAACTAGTGTCACAGGAATGGTTCGAAACATAGACAGTAAGAAGAGTCAGTCTTCTTGTACTTAAGTCGGCATTGTGCCTTTTCTATTTAATTCCGATCCAATTTCTGTGTTTCATCGTCAATAAGAAGGTCAGAGGGATACAGTAAACCTGGGGTGAAGCAACGGAATCTATAACTAGTGTCCCAGGAATGGTTCAAATCGTAGACAGTAAGAAGAGTCAGCCTTCTTGTACTTAAGTCGGCATTGAGCCTTTTGTATTTAATTCCGATGCAATTTCTGTGCTTCATCGTCAATAAGAAGGTCCAAGGGATACAGTAAACCTGAAGTGAAGCATCGGAATCTATAACTAGTGTCACAGGAATGGTTCAATACATAGTCAGCAAGAAGAATCAGTCTTCATGAACATAAGTCGGCATTGTGCCTTTTGTATTTAATTCCGATGCAATTTCATTGTTTCGTCGTTAATAAGAAGGTCCAAGGGATACAGTAAACCTGAAGTGAGGCATTGGAATCTATAACTAGTGTCAAAGGAATGTTTCAAGCATAGACAGTAAGTAGGGTCAGTCTTCTTGTACGTAAGTCGGCATTTTGCTTTTTGTATTTAATTCCGAGGCAATTTCTGTGTTTCATCGTCAATAAGAGGGTCCAAGGGATACAGTAAACCGGAAGTGAAGCATCGGAATCCATAACTAGTGTCACAGGAATGGTTGAAAACATAGACAGCAAGAATAGTCAGTCTTCTTGTACTTAAGTCGGCATTGTGCCTTTTGTATTTAATTCCGATGCAATTTCTGTGTTTCATCGTCAATAAGAAGGTCAGATGGATACAGTAACCCTGAAGTGAAGCATCGGAATCTATGACTAGTGTCACTGAAATGGTTCAAAACATAGACAGTAAGATGAGTCAGTCTTCATGTACTTAAGTCGGCATTTTGCATTTTGTATTTAATTCCGATGCAATTTCTGTGTTTCATCGTCAATAAGAATGTCAGACCGATACAGTAAACCTGAGGTGAGGCATCGGAATCTGTAACTAGTGGCACAGGAAAGGTTCACAACATAGACAGTCAGAAGAGTCAGTCTTCTTGTACTTGAGTCGGCATTGTGCCTCTTGTATTACATTCCGATGCCATTTCTGTGTTTCATCGTCAATAAGAAGGTCCAAGGGATACAGTAAACCTGAAGTGAAGCATCGGAATCTGTAACTAGTGTCACAGGAATGGTTCAAAGCATAGACAGTAAGAAGAGTCAGTCTTCTTGTACTTAAGTCGGCATTGTGCCTTTTCAATTTAATTCCGATCCAATTTCTGTGTTTCATCGTCAATAAGAAGGTCAGAGGGATACAGTAAACCTGAAGTGAAGCATCGGAATCTATAACCAGTGTCACAGGAATGGTGCAAAACATAGTCAGTAAGAAGAGTCAGTCTTTTTGTACTTAAGTCGGCATTGTGCCTTTTGTATTTAATTCCGATGTAATTTCTGTGTTTCATCGCCAATAAGAAGGTCCAAATGATAGAGTAAACCTGACGTGAAGCATCGGAATCTATATCTAGTGTCAAAGGAGTGGTTCAAAACATAGACAGTAAGAAGAGTCAGTATTCTTGTATTTAAGTCGGTATTGTGCCTCTTGTATTTAATTCCGTTGCAATTTCTGTGTTTCATCGTCAATAAGGTCAGAGGGATACAGTAAAAATGAAGTGAAGCATCGGAATCTATAGCTAGTGTCACAGGAATCGTTCAAAACATAGACAGTAGGAAGAGTCAGTCTTCTTGTACTTAAGTCGGCATTGTGCCTTTTGTATTTAATTCCGATGCAATTTCTGTGTTTCATCGTCAATAAGAAGGTCCAAGGGATACAGTAAACCTGAAGTCAAGCATCGGAATCTATAATTAGTGACACAGGAATGGTTCAAAACATAGTCAGTAAGAAGAGTCAGTCTTCATGTACTTATGTCGGCATTGTGCCTTATGTATTTAATTCCGAAGCAATTTCTATGTTTCATCGTCAATAAGAAGGTCCAAGGGATACACTAAACCTGAAGCATCGGAAGCTATAACTAGTGTCACAGGAATGGTTCAAAACATAGACAGTAAGAGGAGTCAGTCTTCTTGTACTTAAGTCGGCATTGTGCCTTTTCTATTTAATTCCGATGCAATTTCAGTGTATTGTCGTCAATAATAAGGTCCAAGGGATACAGTAAACCTGAAGTGAAGCATCGGAATCTTCAACTAGTGTCTCAGGAGTGATTCAAAACATAGACAATAAGAAAAGTCAGTCTTCTTGTACTAAAGTCGGCATTGTGCCTTTTCTATTTAATTCCGAGGCAATTTCCGTGTTTCATCGTCAATAAGAAGGTCAGAGGGATACAGTAAACCTGAAGTGAAGCATCGGAATCTATAACTAGTGTCACAGGAATGGTTCAAAACATAGTCAGTAAGAGGAGTCGTCTTCTTGTCCTTAAGTCGGCATTGTGCCTTTTGTATTTAATTCCGGTGCAATGTCTGTGTTTCATCGTCAATAAGAAGGTGCAAGGGATACAGTAAACCTGAAGCCAAGCATCGGAATCTATAACTAGTGTCACAGGTATGGTTCAAAGCATAGACTGTAAGAAGAGTCAATCTTCTTGACTTAAGTCGGCATTGTGCCTTTTCTATTTAATTATGATCCAATTTCTGTGTTTCATCGTCAATAAGAAGGTCAGAGGGATACAGTAAACTGAAGTGAAGCATCGGAATCTATACCTAGTGTCACAGGAATGGTTCAAAACATAGTCAGTATGAAGAGTCAGTCTTTTTGTACTTAAGTCGGCATTGTGCCTTTTGTATTTAATTCCGATGTAATTTCTGTGTTTCATCGTCAATAAGAAGGTCCAAATGATACAGTAAGCCTGAAGTGAAGCATCGGAATCTATATCTAGTCTCACAGGAATGGTTCAAAACATAGACAGTAAGAAGAGTCTGTCTTCTTGTACTTAAGTCGGCATTGTGCCTTTTCTATTTAATTATGATCCAATTTCTGTGTTTCATCGTCAATAAGAAGGTCAGAGGGATACAGTAAACCTGGAGTGAAGCATCGGAATCTATAACTAGTGTCACAGGAATGGTTCAAAACATAGACAGTAAGAAGGGTCAGCCTTCTTGTACTTAAGTCGGCATTGTGCCATTTGTATTTAATTCCGATGCAATTTCTGTGTTTCATCGTCAATAAGAAGGTCCGAGGGATACAGTAAACCTGAAGTGAATCATCGGAATCTATAACTAGTGTCACAGGAATGGTTCAAAACATAGTCAGTAAGAAGAATCAGTCTTCATGTACTTAAGTCGGCATTGTGCCTTTTGTATTTAATTCCGATGCAATTTCATTGTTTCATCGTTAATAAGAAGGTCCAAGGTAAACAGTAAACCTGAAGTGAAGCATCGGAATCTATAACTAGTGTCACAGAAATGGTTCAAGACATAGACAGTAAGATTAGTCAGTCTTCATGTACTTAAGTCGGCATTGTGCATTTTGTATTTAATTCCGATGCAATTTCTGTGTTTCATCATCAATAAGAAGGTCAGACCGATACAGTAAACCTGATGTGCGGCATCGGAAACTATAACTAGTGTCACATGAATGGTTCACAACATAGACAGTCAGAAGAGTCAGTCTTCTTGTACTTGAGTCGGCATTATGCCTTGTGTATTAAATTCCGATGCTATTTCTTTGTTTCATGGTCAATAAGAAGCTCCAAGGGATACAGTAAACCTGAAGCCAAGCATCGGAATCTATAACTAGTGTCACAGGAATGGTTCAAAGCATAGACTGTAAGAAGAGTCAGTCTTCTTGTACTTAAGTCGGCATTGAGCCTTTTCTATTTAATTATGATCCAATTTCTGTGTTTCATCGTCAATAAGATGGTCAGAGGGATACAGTAAACTGAAGTGAAGCATCGGAATCTATAACTAGTGTCACAGGAATGGTTCAAAACATAGTCAGTAAGAAGAGTCAGTCTTTTTGTACTTAAGTCGGCATTGTGCCTTTTGTATTTAATTCCGATGTAATTTCTGTGTTTCATCGTCAATAAGAAGGTCCAAATGATACAGTAAACCTGAAGTGAAGCATCGGAATCTATATCTAGTCTCACAGGAGTGGTTCAAAACATAGACAGTAAGAAGAGTCAGTCTTCTTGTACTTAAGTCGGTATTCTGCCTTTTGTATTTAATTCCGATGCAATTTCTGTGTTTCATCGTCAATAAGGTCAGAGGCATACAGTAAAAATGAAGTTTAGCATCGGAATCTATAGCTAGTGTCACAGGAGTGGTTCAAAAAATAGACAGTAAGAAGAGTCTGTCTTCTTGTACTTAAGTCGGCATTGTGCCTTCTGTATTTAATTCCGGTGCAATTTCAGTGTTTCATCGTCAATAAGAAGGTGAGGGATACAGTAAACCTGAAGTGAAGCATCGGAATCTTCAACTAGGAATGGTTCAAAACATAGACAGTGGGAACAGTCAGTCTTCTTGTACTTAAGTCGTCATTGTGCCTTTTGTATTTATTTCCGGTCCAATTTCTGTCTTTCATCGTCAATAAGAAACTCAGAGGGATACAGTAAACCTAAAGTGAAGCATCGGAATCTATATCTAGTGTCACAGGAATGGTTCAAAACATAGACAGTAAGAAGAGTCAGTCTTCTTGTCCTTAAGTCGGCATTGTGCCTTTTTTATTTAATTCCGGTGCAATTTCTGTGTTTTATCGTCAATACGAAAGTCAGAGGGATACAGTAAACCTGAAGTGAAGCATCGGAATCTATAACTAGTGTCACAGGAATGATTCAAATCATAGACAGTAGGAAGAGTCAGTCTTCTTGCACTTAAGTCGGCATTGTGCCTTTTGTAATTAATTCCGATGCAATTTATGTGTTTCATCGTTAATAAGAATGTCCAAGGGATACAGTAAACCTGAAGTGAAGCATCGGAATCTATAACTAGTGTCACAGGAATGGTTCAAACTATAGTCAGTGAGAAGAGTCAGTCTTCTTGTACTATAGTCGGCATTGTGCCTTTTGTATTTAATTCCGATGCAAATTATGAATTTCATCGTCAATAAGAAGGCCCAAGGGATACAGTAAACCTCAAGTGAAGCATCGGAATCTATAGCTAGTGTCACAGGAATGGTTCAAAACATAGACAGTAGGAAGAGTCAGTCTTCTTGTACTTAAGTCGGCATTGTGCCTTTTGTATTTAATTCCGATGCAATTTCTGTGTTTCATCGTCAATAAGAAGGTCAGAGGGATACAGTAAACCTAAAGTGAAGCATCGGAATCTATAACTAGTGTCACAGGAATGGTTCAAACATAGTCAGTAAGAAGAGTCGTCTTCTTGTCCTTAAGTCGGCATTGTGCCATTTGTATTTAATTCCGGTGCAATTTCTGTGTTTCATCGTCAATAAGAAGGAGCAAGGGATACAGTAAACTTGGAGTGAAGCATCGGAATCTATAGCTAGTGTCACATGAATGGTTCACAACATAGACAGTCAGAAGAGTGAGTCTTCTTGTACTTGAGTCGGCATTGTGCCTTGTGTATTAAATTCCGAGGCTATTTCTGTGTTTCATCGTCAATAAGAAGCTCCAAGGGATACAGTAAACCTGAAGCCAAGCATCGGGATCTATAACTAGTGTCACAGGAATGGTTCAAAGCATAGACTGTAAGAAGAGTCAGTTTTCTTGTACTTAAGTCGGCATTGTGCCTTTTCTATTTAATTATGATTCAATTTCTGTGTTTCATCGTCAATAAGAAGGTCAGAGGGATACAGTAAACTGAAGTGAAGCATCGGAATCTATAACTAGTGTCACAGGAATGGTTCAAAACATAGACAGTAAGAAGAGTCAGTCTTTTTGTACTTAAGTCGGCATTGTGCCTTTTGTATTTAATTCCGATGTAATTTCTGTGTTTCATCGTCAATAAGAAGGTCCAAATAATACAGTAAACCTGAAGTGAAGCATCGGATTCTATATCTAGTCTCACAGGACCGGTTCAAAACATGGACAGTAAGAAGAGTCAGTCTTCTTGTACTTAAGTCGGTATTGTGCCTTTTGTATTTAATTCCGATGCAATTTCTGTGTTTCATCGTCAATAAGGTCAGAGGCATACAGTAAAAATGAAGTGAAGCATCGGAATCTATAGCTAGTGTCACAGGAATGGTTCAAAACATAGACAGTAGGAAGAGTCTGTCTTCTTGTACTTAAGTCGGCATTGTGCCTTTTGTATTTAATTCCGGTCCAATTTCTGTCTTTCATCGTCAATAAGAAACTCAGAGGGATACAGTAAACCTAAAGAGAAGCATCGGAATCTATATCTAGTGTCACAGGAATGGTTGAAAACATAGACAGTAATAAGAGTCAGTCTTCTTGTACTTAAGTCTGCATTGTGCCTTTTGTATTTACTTCCGATGCAATTTATGTTTTTCATCGTTAATAAGATGGTCCAAGGGATACAGTAATCCTGAAGTGAAGCGTCGGAATCTATAACTAGTGTCACAGGAATGGTTCAAAACATAGTCAGTGGGAAGAGTCAGTCTTCTTGTACTATAGTCGGCATTGTGCCTTTTGTATTTAATTCCGATGAAATTTCTGAGTTTCATCGTCAATAAGAAGGTCTTAGGGATACAGTAAACCTGGAGTGAAGCATCGGAATCTATAACTAGTGTCACAGGAATGGTTCAAATCATAGAGAGTAAGAAGAGTCAGTCTTCTTGTACTTAAGTCGGCAATGTGCCTTTTGTATTTAATTCCGATGCAATTTCTGTGTTTCATCGTCAATAAGAATTTCAGAGGGATACAGTAAACCTGAAGTGCAGCATCGGAATCTATAACTAGTGTCACAGGAATTATTCAAAGCATAGTCAGTAAGGAGAGTCAGTCCTCATGTACTTAAGTCGGCATTGTGCCTTTTGTATTTAATTCCAATTCAATTTCGGTCTTTCATCGTCAATAAGAAGGTCCAAGGGATACAGTAAACCTGGAGTGAAGCAACGGAATCTATAACTAGTGTCACAGGAATGATTCAAAACATAGACAGTAAGAAGAGTCAGTCTTCTTGTACTTAAGTCAGCATTGTGCCTTTTGTATTTAGTTCCGATGCAATTTATGTGTTTCATCGTCAATAAGAAGGTCCAAGGGATACAGTAATCCTGAAGTGAAGCATCGGAATCTATAACTAGTGTCACAGGAATGATTCAAAGCATAGTCAGTAAGGAGAGTCAGTCCTCATGTACTTAAGTCGGCATTGTGCCTTTTGTATTTAATTCCAATGCAATTGCGGTTTTTCATCTTCAATAAGAAGGTCCAAGGGATACAGTAATCCTGGAGTCAAGCATCGGAATCTATAACTAGTGTCAATGGAATGGTTCAAAGCATAGACAGTAAGAAGAGTCTGTCTTCTTGTACTTAAGTCGGCATTGTGCCTTTTGTATTTAATTCCGGTGCACTTTCTGTGTTTCATCGTCAATAAGAAGGTCAGAGGGATACAGTAAACCTGAAGTGAAGCATCGGAATCTTCAACTAGTGTCTCAGGAGTGGTTCAAAACATAGACAGTAAAAAAAGTCAGTCTTCTTGTACTAAAGTCGGCATTGTGCCTTTTCTATTTAATTCCGAGGCAATTTCCGTGTTTCATCGTCAATAAGAAGGTCAGAGGGATACAGTAAACCTGAAGTGAAGCATCGGAATCTATAACTAGTGTCACAGGAATGGTTCAAAACATAGTCAGTAAGAAGAGCCGTCTTCTTGTCCTTAAGTCGGCATTCTGCCTTTTGTATTTAATTCTGGTGCAATTTCTGTGTTTCATCGTCAATAAGAAGGTGCAAGGGATACAGTAAACCTGGAGTGTAAAATCGGAATCTATAACTAGTGTCACAGGAATGGTTCAAAACATAGACAGTAAGAAGAATCAGCCTTCTTGTACTTAAGTCGGCATTGTGCCATTTGTATTTAATTCCGATGCAATTTCTGTGTTTCATCGTCAATAAGAAGGTCCAAGGGATACAGTAAACCTGAAGTGAATCATCGGAATCTATAACTAGTGTCACAGGAATGGTTCAAAACATAGTCAGTAAGAAGAATCAGTCTTCATGTACTTAAGTCGGCATTGTGCCTTTTGTATTTAATTCCGATGCAATTTCATTGTTTCATCGTTAATAAGACGGTCCAAGGTAAACAGTAAACCTGAAGTGAAGCATCGGAATCTATAACTAGTGTCACAGAAATGGTTCAAAACATATACAGTAAGATTAGTCAGTCTTCATGTACTTAAGTCGGCATTGTGCATTTTGTATTTAATTCCGATGCAATTTCTGTGTTTCATCGTCAATAAGAAGGTCAGACCGATACAGTAAACCTGATGTGCGGCATCGGAAACTATAACTAGTGTCACATGAATGGTTCACAACATAGACAGTCAGAAGAGTCAGTCTTCTTGTACTTGAGTCGGCATTGTGCCTTGTGTATTAAATTCCGATGCTATTTCTGTGTTTCATCGTTAATAAGAAGCTCAAAGGGATACAGTAAACCTGAAGCCAAGCATCGGAATCTATAACTAGTGTCACAGGAATGGTTCAAAGCATAGACTGTAAGAAGAGTCAGTCTTCTTGTACTTAAGTCGGCATTGTGTATTTTCTATTTAATTATGATCCAATTTCTGTGTTTCATCGTCAATAAGAAGGTCAGAGGAATACAGTAAACTGAAGTGAAGCATCGGAATCTATAACTAGTGTCACAGGAATGGTTCAAAACATAGGCAGTAAGAAGAGTCAGTCTTTTTGTACTTAAGTCGGCATTGTGTCTTTTGCATTTAATTCCATTGTAATTTCTGTGCTTCATCGTCAATAAGAAGGTCCAAATGATACAGTAAACCTGAAGTGATGCATCGGAATCTATATCTAGTCTCACAGGAGTGGTTCAAAACATAGACAGTATGAAGAGTCAGTCTTCTTGTACTTAAGTCGGTATTGTGCCTTTTGTATTTAATTCCGATGCAATTTCTGTGTTTCATCGTCAATAAGGTCAGAGGCATACAGTAAAAATGAAGTGAAGCATCGGAATCTATAGCTAGTGTCACAGGAATGGTTCAAAACATAGACAGTAAGAAGAGTCTGTCTTCTTGTACTTAAGTCGGCATTGTGCCTTTTGTATTTAATTCCGGTGCAATTTCAGTGTTTCATCGTCAATAAGAAGGTGAGGGATACAGTAAACCTGAAGTGAAGAATCGGAATCCACAACTAGTGTCTCAGGAATGGTTCAAAACATAGACAGTGGGAACAGTCAGTCTTCTTGTACTTAAGTCGTCATTGTGCCTTTTGTATTTAATTCCGGTCCAATTTCTGTCTTTCATCGTCAATAAGAAACTCAGAGGGATACAGTAAACCTAAAGTGAAGCATCGGAATCTATATCTAGTGACACGGGAATGGTTCAAAACATAGACAGTAAGAAGAGTCAGTCTTCTTGTCCTTGTCGGCATTGTGCCTTTTTTATTTAATTCCGGTGCAATTTCTGTGTTTCATCGTCAATACCAAAGTCAGAAGGATACAGTAAACCTGAAGTGAAGCATCGGAATCTATAACTAGTGTCACAGGAATGATTCAAATCATAGACAGTAGGAAGAGTCAGTCTTCTTGTACTTAAGTCGGCATTGTGCCTTTTGTAATTAATTCCGATGCAATTTATGTGTTTCATCGTTAATAAGAATGTCCAAGGGATACAGTAAACATGAAGTGAAGCATCGGAATCTATAACTAGTGTCACAGGAATGGTTCAAACAATAGTCAGTGAGAAGAGTCAGTCTTCTTGTACTATAGTCGGCATTGTGCCTTTTGTATTTAATTCCGATGCAAATTCTGAATTTCATCGTCAATACGAAGGCCCAAGGGATACAGTAAACCTCAAGTGAAGCATCGGAATCTATAGCTAGTGTCACAGGAATGGTTCAAAACATAGACAGTAGGAAGAGTCAGTCTTCTTGTACTTAAGTAGCCATTGTGCCTTTTCTATTTAATTCCGATGCAATTTCTGTGTTTCATCGTCAATAAGAAGGTCCAAGGGATACACTAAACCTGGAGTGAAGCATCGGAATCTATAACTAGTGTCACAGGAATGGTTCAAAACATAGTCAGTAAGACTAGTCAGTCTTCTTGTACTTAAGTCGGCATTGTGCCTTTTGTATTTAATTCCGGTCCAATTTCTGTGTTTCATCGTCAACAAGAAAGTCAGAGGGATACAGTAAACCGAAACTGAAGCATCGGAATCTATAACTAGTGTCACAGGAATGGTTCAAACAATAGTCAGTGAGAAGAGTCAGTCTTCTTGTACTATAGTCGGCATTGTGCCTTTTGTATTTAATTCCGATGCAAATTCTGAATTTCATCGTCAATACGAAGGCCCAAGGGATACAGTAAACCTCAAGTGAAGCATCGGAATCTATAACTAGTGTCACAGGAATGGTTCAAAACATAGACAGTAAGAAGAGTCAGTCTTCTTGTCCTTAAGTCGGCATTGTGCCTTTTGTATTTAAATCCGGTGCAATTTCTGTGTTTCATCGTCAATACGAAAGTCAGAGGGATACAGTAAACCTGAAGTGAAGCATCGGAATCTATGACATGTGTCACAGGAATGGTTCAAAACATAGACAGTAGGAAGAGTCAGTCTTCTTGTACTTAAGTCGGCATTGTGCCTTTTGTATTTACTTCCGATGCAATTTATGTTTTTCATCGTTAATAAGATGGTCCAAGGGATACAGTAATCCTGAAGTGAAGCATCGGAATCTATAACTAGTGTCACAGGAATGGTTCAAAACATAGTCAGTGGGAAGAGTCAGTCTTCTTGTACTATAGTCGGCATTGTGCCTTTTGTATTTAATTCCGATGCAATTTCTGAGTTTCATCGTCAATAAGAAGGTCCAAGGGAGACAGTAAACCTGGAGTGAAGCATCGGAATCTATAACTAGTGTCACAGGAATGGTTCAAATCATAGACAGTAAGAAGAGTCAGTCTTCTTGTACTTAAGTCGGCATTGTGCCTTTTGTATTTAATTCCGATGCAGTTTCTGTGTTTCATCGACAATAAGAAGTTCAGAGGGATACAGTAAACCTGAAGTGAAGCATCGGAATCTATAACTAGTGTCACAGGAATGATTCAAAGCATAGTCAGTAAGGAGAGTCAGTCCTCATGTACTTAAGTCGGCATTGTGCCTTTTGTATTTAATTCCAATTCAATTTCGGTGTTTCATCGTCAATAAGAAGGTCCAAGGGATACAGTAAACCTGGAGTGAAGCATCGGAATCTATAACTAGTGTCACAGGAATGATTCAAAACATAGACAGTAAGGAGAGTCAGTCTTCTTGTACTTAAATCGGCATTGTGCCTTTTGTATTTAGTTCCGATGCAATTTATGTGTTTCATCGTCAATAAGAAGGTCCAAAGGGATACAGTAATCCTGAAGTGAAGCATCGGAATCTATAACTAGTGTCACAGGAATGGTTCAAAACATAGTCAGTGAGAAGAGTCAGTCTTCTTCTACTTTAGTTGGCATTGTGCCTTTTCTATTTAATTCCGATGCAATTTCTGAATTTCATCGTCAATACAAAAGGTCCAACGGATACAGTAAACCTGGAGGGAAGCATCGGTTTCTATAACTAGTGTCACAGGAATGGTTCAAAATATAGACAGTAAGAAGAGTCAGTCTTCTTGTACATAAGTCGGCATTGTGCCTTTTGTATTTAATTCCGATGCTATTTCGGTGTTTCATCGTCAATAAGAAGGTCAGAGGGATACAGTAAACCTGAAGTGAAGCATCGGATTGTATAACTAGTGTCACAGGAATGGTTCAACACATAGTCAGTGAGAAGAGTCGGACTTCTTGTACTTAAGTCGGCATTGTGCCTTTTCTATTTAATTCCGATGCTGTTTCTGTGTTCCATCGTCAATAAGAGTGTCATAGGGATACAGTGAACATGAAGTGAAGCATCGGAATCTTTAACTAGTGTCACAGGAATGGTTCAAACATAGTCAGTAAGAAGAGTCTGTCTTCCTATACTTAAGTCGGCATTGTGCCTTTTCTATTTAATTCCGAGGCAATTTCCGTGTTTCATCGTCAATAAGAAGGTCAGAGGGATACAGTAAACCTGAAGTGAAGCATCGGAATCTATAACTAGTGTCACAGGAATGGTTCAAAACATAGTCAGTAAGAAGAGCCGTCTTCTTGTCCTTAAGTCGGCATTCTGCCTTTTGTATTTAATTCCGGTGCAATTTCTGTGTTTCATCGTCAATAAGAAGGTGCAAGGGATACAGTAAACCTGGAGTGTAAAATCGGAATCTATAACTAGTGTCACAGGAATGGTTCAAAACATAGACAGTAAGAAGAGTCAGCCTTCTTGTACTTAAGTCGGCATTGTGCCATTTGTATTTAATTCCGATGCAATTTCTGTGTTTCATCGTCAATAAGAAGGTCCAAGGGATACAGTAAACCTGAAGTGAATCATCGGAATCTATAACTAGTGTCACAGGAATGGTTCAAAACATAGTCAGTAAGAAGGATCAGTCTTCATGTACTTAAGTCGGCATTGTGCCTATTGAATTTAATTCCGATGCAATCTCATTGTTTCATCGTTAATAAGAAGGTCCAAGGTAAACAGTAAACCTGAAGTGAAGCATCGGAATCTATAACTAGTGTCACGGAAATGGTTCAAAACATATACAGTAAGATTAGTCATTCTTCATGTACTTAAGTCGGCATTGTGCATTTTGTATTTAATTCCGATGCAATTTCTGTGTTTCATCGTCAATAAGAAGGTCAGACCGATACAGTAAACCTGATGTGCGGCATCGGAAACTATAACTAGAGTCACATGAATGGTTCACAACATAGACAGTCAGAAGACTCAGTCTTCTTGTACTTGAGTCGGCATTGTGCCTTGTGTATTAAATTCCGATGCTATTTCAGTGTTTCATCGTTAATAAGAAGCTCCAAGGGATACAGTAAACCTGAAGCCAAGCATCGGAATCTATAACTAGTGTCACAGGAATGGTTCAAAGCATAGACTGTAAGAAGAGTCAGTCTTCTTGTACTTAAGTCGGCATTGTGTATTTTCTATTTAATTATGATCCAATTTCTGTGTTTCATCGTCAATAAGAAGGTCCAAATGATACAGTAAACCTGAAGTGATGCATCGGAATCTATATCTAGTCTCACAGGAGTGGTTCAAAACATAGACAGTAAGAAGAGTCTGTCTTCTTGTCCTTAAGTCGGCATTGTGCCTTTTGTATTTAATTCCGGTGCAATTTCAGTGTTTCATCGTCAATAAGAAGGTGAGGGATACAGTAAACCTGAAGTGAAGCATCGGAATCCTCAACTAGTGTCTCAGGAATGGTTCAAAACATAGACAGTGGGAACAGTCAGTCTTCTTGTTCTTAAGTCGTCATTGTGCCTTTTGTATTTAATTCCGGTCCAATTTCTGTCTTTCATCGTCAATAAGAAACTCAGAGGGATACAGTAAACCTAAAGTGAAGCATCGGAATCTATATCTAGTGTCACAGGAATGGTTCAAAACATAGACAGTAAGAAGAGTCAGTCTTCTTGTCCTTGTCGGCATTGTGCCTTTTTTATTTAATTCCGGTGCAATTTCTGTAATTCATCGTCAATACCAAAGTCAGAAGGATACAGTAAACCTGAAGTGAAGCATCGGAATCTATAACTAGTGTCACAGGAATGATTCAAATCATAGACAGTAGGAAGAGTCAGTCTCCTTGTACTTAAGTCGGCATTGTGCCTTTTGTAATTAATTCCGATGCAATTTATGTGTTCCATCGTTAATAAGAAAGTCCAAGGGATACAGTAAACATGAAGTGAAGCATCGGAATCTATAACTAGTGTCACAGGAATGGTTCAAACTATAGTCAGTGAGAAGAGTCAGTCTTCTTGTACTATAGTCGGCATTGTGCCTTTTGTATTTAATTCCGATGCAAATTCTGAATTTCATCGTCAATACGAAGGCCCAAGGGATACAGTAAACCTCAAGTGAAGCATCGGAATCTATAGCTAGTGTCACAGGAATGGTTCAAAACATAGACAGTAGGAAGAGTCAGTCTTCTTGTACTTAAGTAGCCATTGTGCCTTTTCTATTTAATTCCGATGCAATTTCTGTGTTTCATCGTCAATAAGAAGGTCCAAGGGATACACTAAACCTGAAGTGAAGCATCGGAATCTCTAACTAGTGTCACAGGAATGGTTCAAAACCAAGTCTGTAGGAAGAGTCAGTCTTCTTGTACTTAAGTCGGAATTGTGCCTTTTGTACTTAATTCCGCTGCAATTTCTGTGTTTCATCGTCAATAAGAAGGTCAGAGGGAGACAGTAAAATTGAAGTGAATCATCGGAATCTAAAACTAGTGTCACAGGAATGGTTCAAAACATAGACACTAGGAATAGTCAGTCTTCTTGTACTTAAGTCGCCATTGTGCCTTTTCTATTTAATTCAGATGAAATTTCTGTGTTTCATCGCCAATAAGACGGTCCAAGGGATACAGTAAATTGAAGTGAAGCATCGGATTGTATAACTAGGGTCACAGGAATGGTTCAAAACATAGTCAGTAAGAAGAGTCTGTCTTCTTATCCTTAAGTCGGCATTGTGTCTTTTGTATTTAATTCCGATGCAATTTCTGTGTTTCATCGTCAATAAGAAGGTCAGAGGGGTACACTAAACCTGAAGTGAAGCATCGGAATCTATAACTAGTGTCACGGGAATGGTTCAAAGCATAGGCAGTAAGAGGATACAGTCTTCTTGTCCTTAAGTCGGCATTGTGCCTTTTCTATTTAATTCCGATGCAATTTCTGTGTTTCGTCATCAATAAGAAGGTCCAAAGGATACAGTAAACCTGAAGTGAAGCATCGGAATCTATAAATAGCGTCACAGGAATGGTTTAAACATAGACAGTAAGAAGAGTCAGTCTTCTTGTACTTAAGTCGGCATTGTGACTTTTGTATTTAATTCCGATGCAATTTCTGTGTTTCATCGTCAATAAGAAGATCCGAGGGATACAGTAAACCTGAAGTGAAGCATCGAAATCCATAACTAGTGTCACAGGAAAGGCTCAAGATATAGTCAGTATGAAGAGTCAGTCTTCTTGTACTTAAGTCGGCATTGTGCCTTTTGTATCCAATTCCGATGCAATATCTGTGTTTCATTGTCAATAAGAAGGACCAAGGGATACAGTAAACCTGAAGTGAAGCATCGGAATCCATAACTAGTGTCACAGGAATGGTTCAAAACATAGACAGTAAGAGGAGTCATCCTTCTTGTACTTAAGTCGGCATTGTGCCTTTTGTATTTAATTCCGATGCAATTTTTGTGTTTCATCGTCAACAAGAAGGTCCAAGGGATTCAGTAAACCTGAAGTGAAGCATCGGAATCTATAACTAGTGTCACCGGAATGGTTCAAAACATAGACAGTAAGAAGAGTCAGTCTTCTTGTACTTAAGTCGGCATTTAATTCCGATGCAATTTCTGTGTTTCATCGTCAATAAGAAGATCCAAGGGATACAGTAAACCTGAAGTGAAGCATCGGAATCTATAACTAGTGTCACAGGAATGGATCCAGATATAGTCAGTATGAAGAGTTAGTCTTCTTGTACTTAAGTCGGCATTGTGCCTTTTGTATCCAATTCCGATGCAATTTCTATGTTTCATTGTCAATACGAAGGTCCAAGGGATACAGTAAACCTGAAGTGAAGCATCGGAATCCATAACTAGTGTCACAGGAATGGTACATAACATAGACAGTCGGAAGAGGCAGTCTTCTTGTACATAAGTCGGCATTGTGCCTTTTCTATTTAATTCCGATGCAATTTCTGTGTTTCGTCATGAATCAGAAGGTCCAAGGGATACAGTAAACCTGAAATGAAGCATCGGAATCTATAACTAGTGACACAGGAATGGTTCCAAACATAGTCAGTTAGAAGAGTCAGTCTTCTTGTACTTGATTCGGCATTGTGCCTTTTCCGTTTAATTCCGATGCAATTTCTGTGTTTCGTCGCCAACAAGAAGGTGCAAAGGATACAGTAAACCTGAAATGAAGCATCGGAATCTGTAACTAATGTCACAGGAATGGTTCAAAACATAGACAGTAGGAATAGTCAGTCTTCTTGTACTGAAGTCTGCATTGTGCCTTTTGTATTTAATTCCGATGCAATTTCTGTGTTTCATCGTCAATAAGAACGTCCAAGGGATACAGTAAACCTGAAGTGAAGCATCGGAATCTATACTTAGTGTCACGGGAATGGTTCAAAACATAGTCAGTAGAAAGAGCCAGTCTTTTTGTACTTAAGTCGGCAATGTGCTTTTTGTATTATTTCCGATGCAATTTCTGTGTTTCATCATCAATAAGAAGATCCAAGGGATACAGTAAACCTGAAGTGAAGCATCGGAATCAATAACTAGTGTCACAGGTATGGTTCAAAATATAATCAGTAAGAAGAGTCAGTCTTCTTGTACTTAAGTCGGCTTATGCCTTTTGTATTTAATTCCGATGCAATTTCTGTGTTTCATCGTCAATAAGAAGGTCCAACGGATACAGTAAACCTGAAGTGAAGCATCGGAATCTATAACCAGTGTCACAGAAATGGTTCAAAACATAGTCAGCAAGGAGAGTCAGTCTTCATGTACTTAAGTCGGCATTGTGCCTTTTGTATTTAATTCCGATGCAATTTCGGTGTTTCATCGTCAATAAGAAGGTCCAAGCGATACAGTAAACCTGGAGTGAAGCATCGGAATCTATAACTAGTGTCACAGGAATGGTTCAAAGCATAGACAGTAAGAAGAGTCAGTCTTCTTCTACTTAAGTCGGCATTGTGCCTTTTGTATTTAATTCCGATGCAATTTTTGTGTTTCATCGTCAATAAGAAGGGCCAAGGGATTCAGTAAACCTGAAGTGAAGCATCGGAATCTAAAACTAGTGTCACAGGAATAGTTCCAAACATAGACAGTAGGAAGAGTCAGTCTTCTTGTACTTAAGTCGGCATTGTGCCTTTTGTATTTAATTCCGATGCAATTTATGTCTATCATCGTTAATAAGAACGTCCAAGGGATACAGTAAGCCTGAAGTAAAGCGTCGGAATCTGTAACTAGTGTCACAGGAATGGTACAAAACATAGACAGTAGGAAGATATAGTCTTCTTGTTCTTAAGTCGGCATTGTGCCTCTTCTATTTAATTCCGACGCTATTTCTGTGTTTCGTCATCAATAAGAAGGTCCAAGTTATACAATAAACCTGAAGTGAAGCATCGGAATCTACAACTAGCGTCACTGGAATGGTTCAAAACGTAAACAGTAAGAAGAGTCAGTCTTCTTGTACTTAAGTCGGCATTGTGCCTTTTGTATTTAATTCTGATGCAATTTCTGTGTTTCATCGTCAATAAGAAGGTCCAAGGGATACAGTAAGCCTGAGTAAAGCGTCGGAATCTGTAACTAGTGTCACAGGAGTGGTACAAAACATAGACAGTAGGAAGATATAGTCTTCTTGTACTTAAGTCGGCATTGTGCCTCTTCTATTTAATTCCGACGCTATTTCTGTGTTTCGTCATCAATAAGAAGGTCCAAGTTATACAATAAACCTGAAGTGAAGCATCGGAATCTACAACTAGCGTCACTGGAATGGTTCAAAACGTAAACAGTAAGAAGAGTCAGTCTTCTTGTACTTAAGTCGGCATTGTGCCTTTTGTATTTAATTCTGATGCAATTTCTGTGTTTCATCGTCAATAAGAATATCCAAGGGATTCAGCAAACCTGAAGTGAAGCATCGGAATCTATAACTAGTGTCACAGGAATGGTTCAAAACATAGTCAGTAAGAAGAGTCAGTCTTCTTGTACTTAAGTCGGCAATGTGCCTTTTGTATTTAATTCCGATGCAATTTCTGTGTTTCATCGCCAATAAGAAGGTCCAAGGGATACAGTAAACCTGAAGTGAAGCATCGGAATCTATAACTAGTGTCACAGGAATGGTTCAAAACATAGACAGTAGGAGGAGTCAGTCATCTCGTACTTAAGTCGGCATTGTGCCTTTTGTATTTAATTCCCATGCTATTTATGTGTTTCATCGTCAATAAGAATGTCCAAGGGATACAGTAAACCTGAAGTGAAGCATCGGAATCTAGAACTAGTGTCACAGGAATGGTTCAAAACATAGTCAGTGAGAAGAGTCGGTCTTCTTGTACTTAAGTCGGCATTTTGCCTTTTCTATTTAATTCCGATGCAATTTCTGAGTTTCATCGTCAATAAGAAGTACCAAGGGATACAGTGAACCTGGAGTGAAGCATCGGAATCTATAACTAGTGTTACAGGAATGGTTCAAAGCATAGACAGTAAGAAGAGTCAGTCTTCTTCTACTTAAGTCGGCATTGTGCCTTTTGTATTTAATTCCGATGCAATCTCTGTGTTTCATCGTCAGTAAGAAGGTGAGAGGGATACAGTAAACCTGAGGTGAAGCGTCGGAATCTATAACTAGAATTACAGGAATGGTTCATAACATAGTCAGTAAGGACAATCAGTCTTCTTGTACTTAAGTCAGCATTGTGCTTTTTCTATTTAATTGCGATGCAATTTCTGTGTTTCATCGCCAATAAGAAGGTCCAAGGGATACAGTAAACCTGAAGTGAAGCATCATAATCTGTAACTAGCGTCACAGGATTGGTTCAAAACATAGACAGTAAGAAGAGTCAGTCTTCTTGTACTTAAGTTGGCATTGTGCCTTTTCTATTAAATTCCGATGCAATTTCTGTGTTTCATCGTCAATATGAAGGTCAGAGGGATACAGATAACCGGAGGTGAAGCAACGGAATCTATAACTAGTGTCACAGGAATGGTTCAAAACATAGACAGTAGGAAGAGTCAGTCTTCTTGTACTTAAGTCGGCATTGTACCATTTCTATTTCATTTTGATGCAATTTCTGTGTCTCGTCGCCAATAAGAAGGTGCAAAGGATACAGTAAACCTGAAGTGAAGCATCGGAATCTGTAACTAATGTCACAGGAATGGTTCAAAGCATAGACAGTAGGAATGGTCAGTCTTCTTGAACTGAAGTCTGCATTGTGCCTTTTGTATTTAATTCCGATGCAATTTCTGTGTTTCATCGTCAATAAGAACGTCCAAGGGATACAGTATACCTGAAGTGAAGAATCGGAATCTATACTTAGTGTCACGGGAATGGTGCAAAACATAGTCAGTAGAAAGAGCCAGTCTTTTTGTACTTAAGTCGGCATTGTGCTTTTTGTATTATTTCCGGTGCAATTTCTGTGTTTCATCATCAATAAGAAGATCCAAGGGATACAGTAAACCTGAAGTGAAGCATCGGAATCAATAACTAGTGTCACAGGAATGGTTCAAAATATAATCAGTAAGAAGAGTCAGTCTTCTTGTACTTAAGTCGGCATTATGCCTTTTGTATTTAATTCCGATGCAATTTCTGTGTTTCATCGTCAATAAGAAGGTCCAACGGATACAGTAAACCTGAAGTGAAGCATCGGATCTATAACTAGTGTCACAGGAATGGTTCAAAGCATAGACAGTAAGAAGAGTCTGTCTTCTTGTACTTAAGTCGGCATTGTGCCTTTTCTATTTAATTCCGATCCAATTTCTGTGTTTCATCGTCAGTAAGAAGGTGAGAGGGATACAGTAAACCTGAGGTGAAGCGTCGGAATCTATAACTAGAATCACAGGAATGGTTCATAACATAGTCAGTAAGGACAATCAGTCTCCTTGTACTTAAGTCGGCATTGTCCATTTTCTATTTAATTGCGATGCAATTTCTGTGTTTCATCGCCAATAAGAAGGTCCAAGGGATACAGTAAACCTGAAGTGAAGCATCGGAATCTGTAACTAGCGTCACAGGAATCGTTCAAAACATAGACAGTAAGAAGAGTCAGTCTTCTTGTACTTAGGTCAGCATTGTGCCTTTTCTATATAATTCCGATGCAATTTCTGTGTTTCATCGTCAATAAGAAAGTCAAAGCGATACAGATAACCGGAGGTGAAGCATCGGAATCTATAACTAGTGTCTCAGGAATGGTTCAAAACATAGACTGTTGGAAGAGTCGGTCTTCTTGTACTTAAGTCGGCATTGTGCCTTCTCTATTTAATTCCGATGCAATATCGGTGTTTCATCGTTAATAAGAAGGTCAGAGTGATACAGTAAACCTTAAGTGAAGCATCGGAATCTACAACTAGTATCACTGGAATGGTTCAAATCATAGTCAGTAAGAAGAGTCAGTCTTCTTGTACTTAAGTCGGCATTTAATTCCGATGCAATTTCTGTGTTTCATCGTCAATAAGAAGATCCAAGGGATACGGTAAACCTGAAGTGAAGCATCGGAATCTATAACTAGTGTCACAGGAATGGATCAAGATATAGTCAGTATGAAGAGACAGTCTTCTTGTACTTAAGTCGGCATTGTGCCTTTTGTATCCAATTCCGATGTTATTTCTGTGTTTCATTGTCAATAAGAAGGTCCAAGGGATACAGTAAACCTGAAGTGAAGAATCGGAATCCATAAGTAGTGTCACAGGAATGGTTCAAAACATAGACAGTAGGAAGAGTCAGTCTTCTTATACTTAAGCCGGCATTTTGCCTTTTGTATTTAATTCCGATGCAATTTCAGTGTTTCATCGTCAATAAGAATTTAAAAGGGATACAGTAAACCTGGAGTGAAGCATCGGAATCTATAACTAGTGTCAATGGATTGGTTCAAAACATAGACAGTAAGAAGAGTCAGTCTTCATGTCCTTAAGTCGACATTGTGCCTTATCAATTTAATTCCGATGCAATTTCTGTGTTTCATCGTCAATAAGAGGGTCAAATGATACAGTAAACCTGAAGTGAAGCATCGGAATCTATAACTAGTGTCACAGGAATGGTTCAAATCATAGTCTGTAAGAAGAGTCAGTCTTCTTGTCCGTAGGTCGGCATTGTGCCTTTTGTATTTAATTCCGTTGCAATTTCTGTGTTTCATCGTCAATAAGAAGGTCCATGGGATACAGTAAATCTGGAGTGTAGCACCGGAATATATAACTAGTGTCACAGGGAATGGTTCAAAACATAGACAGTAAGAAGAGTCGGTCTTCATGTACTTTAGTCGGCATTGTGCCTTTTGTATTTAATTCCGATGCAATTTCTGTGTTTCATCGTGAATAAGAAGGTCCAAAAGATACAGTAAACCTGAAGTGAAGCATCGGAATCTATAACTAGTGTCACAAAAATGGTTCCAAACATAGTCAGTAAGAAGAGTCAGTCTTCTTGTACTTAAGTCGGAATTGTGCCTTTTCTACTTAATTCCGATGCAATTTCTGTGTTTCATCGTCAATAAGAAGGTCCAAGGGATACAATAAACCTGGAGTGAAGCATCGGAATCTATAACTAGTGTCAATGGAATGGTTCAAAACATAGACAGTAAGAAGAGTCAGTCTTCTTGTACTTAATTCGGCATTGTGGCTTTTGTATTTAATTCCGATGCAATTTCTGAGTTTCATCGTCAAAACAAGGTCAGAGGGATGCAGTAAACCTAAAGTGAAGCATCGGTATCAATAACTATTGTCACAGGAATGGTTCAAAACATAGGCAGTAAGAAGAGTCAGCCTTCTTGTCCTTAAGTCGGCATTGTGTCTTTTCTATTTCATTCCGATGCAATATCTGTGTTTCATCGTCAATAAGAAGGTCCAAGGGATACAGTAAACCTGAAGTGAAGTATCGCAATCTGTAACTAGTGTCACAGAAATGGTTCAAAACATAGACAGTAAAAAGAGGCAGCCTTCTTGGACTTAAGTCGGCATTGTGCCTTTTCTATTTCATTCCGATGCAATATCTGTGTTTCATCGTCAATAGGAAGGTCCAAGGGATACAGTAAACCTGAAGGGAAGCATCGGAATCTATAACTACTGTCACAGGAATGGTTCAAAAACATAGTCAGTAAGACGCGTCAGTCTTCTTGTACTTAAGTCGGTATTGTGCCTTTTGTATTTAATTCCGATGCAATTTCTGTGTTTCATCGGCAATAAGAAGGTCCAAGGGACACAGTAAACCTGAAGGGAAGCATCGCAATCTGTAACTAGTGTCACAGAAATGGTTCAAAACATAGACAGTAAGAAGGATCAGTCCACTTGTACTGAAGTCGGGATTGTGCCTTTTGTATTTAATTCCGATGCAATTTCTGTGTTTCATCGTCAATAAGAAGGTCCAAGGGATACAGTAAACCTGGAGAGAAGAATCGGAATGTGTAACTACTGTCACAGGAATGGTTCAAAGCATAGACTGTAAGAAGAGTCAGTCTTCTTGTACTTAAGTCGGTATTGTGCGTTTTGTATTTAATTCCGATGCAAGTTCTGTGTTTCATCGTCAATAAGAAGGTCCAAGGGAGACAGTAAACCTGAAGTGAAGCATCGCAATCTATAACTAGTGTCACAGAAATGGTTCAAAACATAGACAGTAAAAAGAGGCAGCATTCGTGTACTTAAGTCGGCATTGTGCCTTTTCTATTTAATTCCGATGCAATCTCTGTGTTTCATCGTCAATTACAAGGTCCAAGGTATACAGTAAACCTGAAGTGAAGCATCGGAATCTATAACTAGTGACACAGGAATGGTTCAAACATAGTCAGTAAGAACAGTCAGTCTTCTTGTACTTAAGTCGGCATTGTGCCATTTGTATTTAATTCCGATGCAATTTCTGTGTTTCATCGTCAATAAGAAGGTCCAAGCGAAACAGTAAACCTGGAGTGAAGCACCGGAATCTATAACTAGTGTCACAGGAATGGTTGAAAAAACATTGTCAGTAAGAAGCGTCAGTCTTCTTGTACTTAAGTCGGCATTGTTCCTTTTCTGTTTAATTCTGATGCAATTTCTGTGTTTCATCGTCAATAAGAAGGTCCAAGGGATACAGTAAGCCTGAAGTGAAGCATCGGAATCTATAACTAGTGTCACAGGAATGGTTCAAAACATAGACTGTAAGAAGAGTCAGTCTTCTTGTACTTAAGTCAGCATTGTGCCTTTTGTATTTAATTCCGATGCAATTTCTGTGTTTCATTGTCATTAAGAAGATCATAGGGATACAGTAAACCTGATGTGAAGCATCGGAATCTATAACTAGTGTCACAGGAATGGTTCAAAACATAGACAGTAAGAAGAGTCAGTCTTCTTGTACTTAAGTCGGTATTGTGCCTTTTGTATTTAATTCCGATGCAATTTCTGTGTTTCATCGTCAATAAGAAGATCCAAGGGAGACAGTAAACCTGAAGTGAAGCATCGCAATCTGTAACTAGTGTCACAGAAATGGTTCAAAACATAGACAGTAAAAAGAGGCAGCCTTCTTGTACTTAAGTCGGCATTGTGCCTTTTCTATTTCATTCCGATGCAATATCTGTGTTTCATCGTCAATAAGAAGGTCCAAGGGATACAGTAAACCTGAAGTGAAGCATCGGAATCTATAACTAGTGTCACAGGAATGGTTCAAAACATAGTCAGTAAGAAGCGTCAGTCTTCTTGTACTTAAGTCGGCATTGTTCCTTTTCTATTTAATTCTGATGCAATTTCTGTGTTTCATCGTCAATAAGATGGTCCAAGGGATACAGTAAGCCTGAAGTGAAGCTTCGGAATCTATAACTAGTGTCACAGGAATGATTCAAAACATAGACTGTAAGAAGAGTCAGTCTTCTTGTACTTAAGTCAGCATTGTGCCTTTTGTATTTAATTCCGATGCAATTTCTGTGTTTCATTCTCATTAAGAAGATCATAGGGATACAGTAAACCTGATGTGAAGCATCGGAATCTATAACTAGTGTCACAGGAATGGTTCAAAACATAGACAGTAAGAAGAGTCAGTCTTATTGTACTTAAGTCTGCATTGTGCCTTTTGTATTTAATTCCGATGCAATTTCTGTGTTTCATCGTCAATAAGAAGGTCAGGGGGTTACAGTAAACCTGATGTGAAGCATCGGAATCTATACTAGTGTCTCAGGAATGGTTCAAAACATAGACAGTAAGAAGGATCAGTCCACTTGTACTTAAGTCGGGATTGTGCCTTTTGTATTTAATTCCGATGCAGTTTCTGTGTTTCATCGTCAATAAGAAGATCATAGGGATACAGTAAACCTGAGATGAAGCATAGGAATCTATAACTAGTGTCACAGGAATGGTTCAAAACATAGACAGTAAGAAGAGTCAGTCTTCTTGTACTTAAGTCGGTATTGTGCCTTTTGTATTTAATTCCGATGCAAGTTCTGTGTTTCATCGTCAATAAGAAGGTCCAGGGGAGACAGTAAACCTGAAGTGAAGCATCGCAATCTATAACTAGTGTCACAGAAATGGTTCAAAACATAGACAGTAAAAAGAGGCAGCATTCGTGTACTTAAGTCGGCATTGTGCCTTTTCTATTTAATTCCCATGCAATCTCTGTGTTTCATCGTCAATTACAAGGTCCAAGGTATACAGTAAACCCGAAGTGAAGCATCGGAATCTATAACTAGTGACACAGGAATGGTTCAAACATAGTCAGTAAGAAGAGTCAGTCTTCTTGTACTTAAGTCGGCATTGTGCCTTTTGTATTTAATTCAGACGCAATTTCTGTGTTTCATCGTCAATAAGAAGGTCCAAGGGAAACAGTAAACCTGGAGTGAAGCACCGGAATCTATAACTAGTGTCACAGGAATGGTTGAAAAACATAGTCAGTAAGAAGCGTCAGTCTTCTTGTACTTAAGTCGGCATTGTTCCTTTTCTATTTAATTCTGATGCAATTTCTGTGTTTCATCGTCAATAAGAAGGTCCAAGGGATACAGTAAGCCTGAAGTGAAGCATCGGAATCTATAACTAGTGTCACAGGCATGGTTCAAAACATAGACTGTAAGAAGAGTCAGTCTTCTTGTACTTAAGTCAGCATTGTGCCTTTTGTATTTAATTCCGATGGAATTTCTGTGTTTCATTGTCATTAAGAAGATCATAGGGATACAGTAAACCCGATGTGAAGCATCGGAATCTATAACTAGTGTCACAGGAATGGTTCACAACATAGACAGTAAGAAGAGTCAGTCTTCTTGTACTTAAGTCGGTATTGTGCCTTTTGTATTTAATTCCGATGCAATTTCTGTGTTTCATCGTCAATAAGAAGGTCCAAGGGAGACAGTAAACCTGAAGTGAAGTATCGCAATCTGTAACTAGTGTCACAGAAATGGTTCAAAACATAGACAGTAAAAAGAGGCAGCCTTCTTGGACTTAAGTCGGCATTGTGCCTTTTCTATTTCATTCCGATGCAATATCTGTGTTTCATCGTCAATAAGAAGGTCCAAGGGATACAGTAAACCTGAAGTGAAGCATCGGAATCTATAACTAGTGTCACAGGAATGGTTCAAAAACATAGTCAGTAAGAAGCGTCAGTCTTCTTGTACTTAAGTCGGTATTGTGCCTTTTGTATTTAATTCCGATGCAATTTCTGTGTTTCATCGGCAATAAGAAGGTCCAAGGGACACAGTAAACCTGAAGGGAAGCATCGCAATCTGTAACTAGTGTCACAGAAATGGTTCAAAACATAGACAGTAAGAAGGATCAGTCCACCTGTACTGAAGTCGGGATTGTGCCTTTTGTATTTAATTCCGATGCAATTTCTGTGTTTCATCGTCAATAAGAAGGTCCAAGGGATACAGTAAACCTGGAGAGAAGAATCGGAATGTGTAACTACTGTCACAGGAATGGTTCAAAGCATAGACTGTAAGAAGAGTCAGTCTTCTTGTACTTAAGTTGGCATTGTGCCTTTTGTATTTAATTCCGATGCAATTTCTGTGTTTCATCGTCAATAAGAAGGTCGAAGGGATACAGCAAACCTGAAGTGAAGCATCGGAATCTATAACTAGTGTCACAGGAACGGTTCAAAACATAAATAGTAAAAAGAGGCAGCCTTCTTGTACTTAAGTCGGCATTGTGCCTTTTCTATTTAATTCCGGTGCAATCTCTGTGTTTCATCGTCAATTATAAGGTCCAAGGTATACAGTAAACCTGAGGTGAAGCATCGGAATCTATAACTAGTGACACAGGAATGGTTCATACATACTCAGTAAGAAGAGTCAGTCTTCTTCCGATGCAATTTCTGTGTTTCATCGTCAATATGAAGGTCAGAGGGATACAGATAACCGGAGGTGAAGCAACGGAATCTATAACTAGTGTCACAGGAATGGTTCAAAACATAGACAGTAGGAAGAGTCAGTCTTCTTGTACTTAAGTCGGCATTGTACCATTTCTATTTCATTTCGATGCAATTTCTGTGTCTCGTCGCCAATAAGAAGGTGCAAAGGATACAGTAAACCTGAAGTGAAGCATCGGAATCTGTAACTAATGTCACAGGAATGGTTCAAAGCATAGACAGTAGGAATAGTCAGTCTTCTTGAACTGAAGTCTGCATTGTGCCTTTTGTATTTAATTCCGATGCAATTTCTGTGTTTCATCGTCAATAAGAACGTCCAAGGGATACAGTATACCTGAAGTGAAGAATCGGAATCTATACTTAGTGTCACGGGAATGGTGCAAAACATAGTCAGTAGAAAGAGCCAGTCTTTTTGTACTTAAGTCGGCATTGTGCTTTTTGTATTATTTCCGGTGCAATTTCTGTGTTTCATCATCAATACGAAGATCCAAGGGATACAGTAAACCTGAAGTGAAGCATCGGAATCAATAACTAGTGTCACAGGAATGGTTCAAAATATAATCAGTAAGAAGAGTCAGTCTTCTTGTACTTAAGTCGGCATTATGCCTTTTGTATTTAATTCCGATGCAATTTCTGTGTTTCATCGTCAATAAGAAGGTCCAACGGATACAGTAAACCTGAAGTGAAGCATCGGATCTATAACTAGTGTCACAGGAATGGTTCAAAGCATAGACAGTAAGAAGAGTCTGTCTTCTTGTACTTAAGTCGGCATTGTGCCTTTTCTATTTAATTCCGATCCAATTTCTGTGTTTCATCGTCAGTAAGAAGGTGAGAGGGATACAGTAAACCTGAGGTGAAGCGTCGGAATCTATAACTAGAATCACAGGAATGGTTCATAACATAGTCAGTAAGGACAATCAGTCTTCTTGTACTTAAGTCGGCATTGTCCATTTTCTATTTAATTGCGATGCAATTTCTGTGTTTCATCGCCAATAAGAAGGTCCAAGGGATACAGTAAACCTGAAGTGAAGCATCGGAATCTGTAACTAGCGTCACAGGAATCGTTCAAAACATAGACAGTAAGAAGAGTCATTCTTCTTGTACTTAAGTCAGCATTGTGCCTTTTCTATATAATTCCGATGCAATTTCTGTGTTTCATCGCCAATAAGAAGGTCCAAGGGATACAGTAAACCTGAAGTGAAGCATCGGAATCTATAACTAGTGTCTCAGGAATGGTTCAAAACATAGACTGTTGGAAGAGTCGGTCTTCTTGTACTTAAGTCGGCATTGTGCCTTCTCTATTTAATTCCGATGCAATATCGGTGTTTCATCGTTAATAAGAAGGTCAGAGTGATACAGTAAACCTGAAGTGAAGCATCGGAATCTACAACTAGTATCACTGGAATGGTTCAAATCATAGTCAGTAAGAAGAGTCAGTCTTCTTGTACTTAAGTCGGCATTTAATTCCGATGCAATTTCTGTGTTTCATCGTCAATAAGAAGATCCAAGGGATACAGTAAACCTGAAGTGAAGCATCGGAATCCATAAGTAGTGTCACAGGAATGGTTCAAAACATAGACAGTAGGAAGAGGCAGTCTTCTTGTACATAAGTCGGCATTGTGCCTTTTCTATTTAATTCCGATGCAATTTCTGTGTTCCGTCATCAATCAGACGGTCCAAGGGATACAGTAAACCTGAAGTGAAGCATCGGAATCTATAACTAGTGACACAGGAATGGTTCCAAACATAGTCAGTTAGAAGAGTCAGTCTTCTTGTACTTGATTCGGCATTGTGCCTTTTCTCTTTAATTCCGATAAAATTTCTGTGTTTCATCGTCAATAAGAAGGCCTAAGGTATACAGTAAACCTGAAGTGAAGCATCGGAATCTATAACTAGTGTCACAGGAATGGTTCAAACATTTTCAGTAAGATGAGTCAGTCTTCTTGTACTTAAGTCGGCATTGTGACTTTTCTATTTAATTCCGATGCAATTTCTGTGTTTCATCGTCAGTAAGAAGGTGAGAGGGACACAGTAAACCTGAGGTGAAGCGTCGGAATCTATACTTAGTGTCACGGGAATGGTTCAAAACATAGACAGTGGGAAGAGTCAGTCTTCTTGTACTTAAGTCGGCATTGTGCCTTTTCTATTTAATTCCGATGCAGTTTCTGTGTTTCGTCGCCAATAAGAAGGTGCAAAGGATACAGTAAACCGGATGTGATGCATCGGAATCTGTAACTAATGTCACAGGAATGGTTCAAAGTATAGACAGTAGGAATAGTCAGACTTCTTGAACTGAAGTCTGCATTGTGCCTTTGGTATTTAATTCCGATGCAATTTCTGTGTTTCATCGTCAATAAGAACGTCCAAGGGATACAGTAAACCTGAAGTGAAGCATCGGAATCTATACTTAGTGTCACGGGAATGGTTCAAAACATAGTCAGTAGAAAGAGCCAGTCTTTTTGTACTTAAGTCGGCATTGTGCTTTTTGTATTATTTCCGATGCAATTTCTGTGTTTCATCATCAATAAGAAGATCCAAGGGATACAGTAAACCTGAAGTGAAGCATCGGAATCAATAACTAGTGTCACAGGTATGGTTCAAAATATAATCAGTAAGAAGAGTCAGTCTTCTTGTACTTAAGTCGGCATTATGCTTTTTGTATTTAATTCCGATGCAATTTCTGAGTTTCATCGTCAATAAGAACGTCCAAGGAAAACAGTAAACCTGAAGTGAAGCATCGGAATCTATAAGTAGTGTCACAGGAATGGTTCAAAACATAGTCAGTAAGAAGAGTCAGTTTTCTTGTACTTAAGTCAGCATTGTGCCTTTTGTATATAATTCCGATGCTATTTCTGTGTTTCATCTTTAATAAGAAGGTCAGAGGGACACAGTAGAGCTGAAGTGAAGCATCGGAATCTATAACTAGTGTCACAGGAATGGTTCCAAACATAGTCAGTTGGAAGAGCAGGCTTCTTGAACTTGATTCGGCATTGTGCCTTTTCTCTTTAAGTTCGATGCAATTTCTGTGTTTCATTGTCAATAAGAAGGGCCAAGGGATTCAGCAAACCTGAAGTGGAGCATCGGAATCTATAACTAGTGTCACAGGAATGGTTCAAAACATTGTCAGCAAGGAGAGTCAGTCTTCATGTACTTAAGTCGGCATTGTGCCTTTTCTATTTAATTCCGATGCAATTTCGGTGTTTCATCGTCAATAAGAAGGTCCAAGCGATACAGTAAACCTGGAGTGAAGCATCGGAATCTATAACTAGTGTCACAGGAATGGTTCAAAGCATAGACAGTAAGAAGAATCAGTCTTCTTCTACTTAAGTCGGCATTGTGCCTTTTGTATTTAATTCCGATGCAATTTTTGTGTTTCATCGTCAATAAGAAGGGCCAAGGGATTCAGTAAACCTGAAGTGAAGCATCGGAATCTAAAACTAGTGTCACAGGAATGGTTCCAAACATAGACAGTAGGAAGAGTCAGTCTTCTTGTACTTAAGTCGGCATTGTGCCTTTTGTATTTAATTCCGATGCAATTTATGTTTATCATCGTTAATAAGAAGGTCCAAGGGATACAGTAAGCCTTAAGTAAAGCGTCGGAATCTGTAACTAGTGTCACAGGAATGGTACAAAACATAGACAGTAGGAAGAGATAGTCTTCTTGTACTTAAGTCGGCATTGTACCCCTTCTATTTAATTCCGACGCTATTTCTGTGTTTCGTCATCAATACGAAGGTCCAAGTTATACAATAAACCTGAAGTGAAGCATCGGAATCTACAACTAGCGTCACTGGAATGGTTCAAAACGTAAACAGTAAGAAGAGTCAGTCTTCTTGTACTTAAGTCGGCATTGTGCCTTTTGTATTTAATTCTGATGCAATTTCTGTGTTTCATCGTCAATAAGAATATCCAAGGGATTCAGCAAACCTGAAGTGAAGCATCGGAATCTATAACTAGTGTCACAGGAATGGTTCAAAACATAGTCTGTAAGAAGAGTCAGTCTTCTTGTACTTAAGTCGGCAATGTGCCTTTTGTATTTAATTCCGATGCAATTTCTGTGTTTCATCGCCAATAAGAAGGTCCAAGGGATACAGTAAACCTGAAGCGAAGCATCGGAATCTATAACCAGTGTCACAGGAATGGTTCAAAACATAGACAGTAGGCGGAGTCAGTCATCTTGTACTTAAGTCGGCATTGTGCCTTTTGTATTTAATTCCGATGCAATTTATGTGTTTCATCGTCAATAAGAATGTCCAAGGGTTACAGTAAACCTGAAGTGAAGCATCGGAATCTATAACTAGTGTCACAGGAATGGTTCAAAACATAGTCAGTGAGAAGAGTCGGTCTTCTTGTACTTAAGTCGGCATTGTGCCTTTTCTATTTAATTCCGATGCAATTTCTGAGTTTCATCGTCAATAAGAGGCACCAAGGGATACAGTGAACCTGGAGTGAAGCATTGGAATCTATAACTAGTGTCACAGGAATGGTTCAAAACATAGACAGTAAGAAGAGTCAGTCTTCTTGTACTTAAGTCGGCATTGTGCCTTTTGCATTTAATTCCAATACTATTTCTGTGTTTCATCGTCACTAAGAAGGTCAGAGGGATACAGTAAACCTGAAGTGAAGCATCGGAATCTATAACTAGTGTCACAGGAATGGTTCAAAACATAGTCAGCAAGGAGAGTCAGTCTTCATGTACTTAAGTCGGCATTGTGCATTTTGTATTTAATTCCGATGCAATTTCTGTGTTTCATCGTCAATAAGAAGATCCAAGGGATACAGTAAACCTCAAGTGAAGCATCGAAATCTATAACTAGTGTCACAGGAAAGGCTCAAGATATAGTCAGTATGAAGAGTCAGTCTTCTTGTACTTAAGTCGGCATTGTGCCTTTTGTATCGAATTCCGATGCAATTTCTGTGTTTCATTGTCAATAAGAAGGTCCAAGGGATACAGTAAACCTGAAGTGAAGCATCGGAATCCATAACTAGTGTCACAGGAATGGTTCAAAACATAGACAGTAAGAACAGTCAGTCATCTTGTACTTAAGTCGGCATTTTGCCTTTTGTATTTAATTCCGATGCAATTTATGTGTTTCATCGTCAATAAGAACGTCCAAGGGATACAGTAAACCTGAAGTGAAGCATCGGAATCTATAACTAGTGTCACAGGAATGGTTCAAACATAGTCAGTAAGATGAGTCAGTCTTCTTGTACTTATGTCGGCATTGTGACTTTTCTATTTAATTCCGATGCAATTTCTGTGTTTCATCGTCAATAAGAAGGTCAGAGGGATACAGATAACCGGAGGTGAAGCAACGGAATCTATAACTAGTGTCACAGGAATGGTTCAAAACATAGACAGTAGGAAGAGTCAGTCTTCTTGTACTTAATTCGGCATTGTGCTATTTCTATTTCATTTCGATGCAATTTCTGTGTCTCGTCGCCAAAAAGAAGGTGCAAAGGATACAGTAAACCTGAAGTGAAGCATCGGAATCTGTAACTAATGTCACAGGAATGGTTCAAAACATAGACAGTAGGAATAGTCAGTCTTCTTGAACTGAAGTGTGCATTGTGCCTTTTGTATTTAATTCCGATGCAATTTCTGTGTTTCATCGTCAATAAGAACGTCCGAGGGATACAGTAAACCTGAAGTGAAGCATCGGAATCTATAACTAGTATCACAGGAATGGTTCAAAACATAGTCAGCAAGGAGAGTCAGTCTTCATGTACTTAAGTCGGCATTGTGCCTTTTGTATTTAATTCCGATGCAATTTCGGTGTTTCATCGTCAATAAGAAGGTCCAAGCGATACAGTAAACCTGCAGTGAAGCATCGGAATCTATAACTAGTGTCACAGGAATGGTTCAAATCATAGACATTAAGAAGAGTCAGTCTTCTTCTACTTAAGTCGGCATTGTGCTTTTTGTATTTAATTCCGATGCAATTTTTGTGTTTCATCGTCAATAAGAAGTACCAAGGGATACAGTAAACCTGGAGTGAAGCATCGGAATCTATAACTAGTGTCACAGGAATAGTTCAAAACATAGACAGTAAGAAGAGTCAGTCTTCTTGTACTTTAGTCGGCATTGTACCTTTTGTATTTAATTCCGATGCAATTTATGTGTTTCATCGTCAATAAGAAGGTCCAAGGGATACAGTAAACCTGAAGTGAAGCATCGGAATCTATAACTAGTGTCACAGGAATGGTTCAAACCATAGTCAGTGAGAAGAGTCGGTCTTCTTGTACTTAAGTCGGCATTGTGCCTATTCTATTTAATTCCGATGCAATTTCTGAGTTTCATCGTCAATAAGAAGTACCAAGGGATACAGTAAACCTGGAGTGAAGCATCGGAATCTATAACTAGTGTCACAGGAATAGTTCAAAACATAGACAGTAAGAAGAGTCAGTCTTCTTGTTCTTAAGTCGGCATTGTGCCTTTTGTATTTAATTCCAATACAATTTCTGTGTTTCATCATCACTAAGAAGGTCAGAGGTATACAGTAAACCTGAAGTGAAGCATCGGAATCTATAACTAGTGTCACAAGAATGGTTCAAAACATAGTCAGCATGGAGAGTCAGTCTTCATGTACTTAAGTCGGCATTGTGCCTTTAGTATTTAATTCCGATGCAATTTCGGTGTTTCATCGTCAATAAGAAGGTCCAAGCGATACAGTAAACCTGGAGTGAAGCATCGGAATCTATAACTAGTGTCACAGGAATGGTTCAAAGCGTAGACAGTAAGAAGAGTCAGTCTTCTTCTACTTATGTCGGCATTGTGCCAAGTGTATTTAATTCCGATGCAATTTTTGTGTTTCATCGTCTTTAAGAAGGTCCAAGCGATACAGTAAACCTGGAGTGAAGCATCGGAGTCTATAACTAGTGTCTCAGGAATGGTTCAAAACATAGACAGTAGGAAGAGTCAGTATTCTTGTACTTAAGTCGGCACTGTGCCTTTTGTATTTAATTCCGATGCAATTTTTGTGTTTCATCGTCAATAAGAAGGTCCAAGGGATTCAGTAAACCTGAAGTGAAGCATCGGAATCCATAACTAGTGTCACAGGAATGGTTCAAAACATAGACAGTAGGAAGAGGCAGTCTTCTTGTACATAAGTCGGCATTGTGCCTTTTCTATTTAAGTCCAATGCAATTTCTGTGTTTCGTCATCAATAAGAAGGTCCAAGGGATACAGTAAACCTGAAGTGAAGCATCGGAATCTATAAATAGCGTCACAGGAATGGTTCAAACATAGACAGTAAGAAGAGTCAGTCTTCTTGTACTTAAGTCGGCATTGTGACTTTTGTATTTAATTCCGATGCAATTTCTGTGTTTCATCGTCAATAAGAAGATCCAAGGGATACAGTAAACCTGAAGTGAAGCTTCGAAATCTATAACTAGTGTCACAGGAAAGGCCCAAGATATAGTCAGTATGAAGAGTCAGTCTTCTTGTACTTAAGTCGGCATTGTGCCTTTTGTATACAATTCCGATGCAATTTCTGTGTTTCATTGTCAATAAGAAGGTCCAAGGGATACAGTAAACCTGAAGTGAAGCATCGGAATCCATAACTAGTGTCAGAGGAATGGTTCAAAACATAGACAGTAAGAAGAGTCAGTCTTCTTGTACTTAAGTCGGCATTTTGCCTTTTGTATTTAATTCCGATGCAATTTATGTGTTTCATCGTCAATAAGAACGTCCAAGGGATACAGTAAACCTGAAGTGAAGCATCGGAATCTATAACTAGTGTCGCAGGAATGGTTCAAAACATAGTCAGTGAGAAGTGTCGGTCTTCTTGTACTTAAGTCGGCATTGTGCCTTTTCTATTTAATTCCGATGCAATTACTGAGTTTCATCGTCAATAAGAAGTACCAAGGGATACAGTAAACCTGGAGTGAAGCATCGGAATCTATAACTAGTGTCATAGGAATAGTTCAAAACATAGACAGTAAGAAGAGTCAGTCTTCTTGTACTTAAGTCGGCATTGTGCCTTTTGTATTTAATTCCAATACAATTTCTGTGTTTCATCATCACTAAGAAGGTCAGAGGGATACAGTAAACCTGAAGTCAAGCATCGGAATCTATAACTAGTGTCACAGGAATGGTTCAAAACATAGTCAGCAAGGAGAGTCAGTCTTCATGTACTTAAGTCGGCATTGTGCCTTTAGTATTTAATTCCGATGCAATTTCGGTGTTTCATCGTCAATAAGAAGGTCCAAGCGATACAGTAAACCTGGAGTGAAGCATCGGAATCTATAACTAGTGTCACAGGAATGGTTCAAAGCGTAGACAGTAAGAAGAGTCAGTCTTCTTCTACTTATGTCGGCATTGTGCCTTTTGTATTTAATTCCGATGCAATTTTTGTGTTTCATCGTCTTTAAGAAGGTCCAAGCGATACAGTAAACCTGGAGTGAAGCATCGGAGTCTATAACTAGTGTCTCAGGAATGGTTCAAAACATAGACAGTAGGAAGAGTCAGTCTTCTTGTACTTAAGTCGGCATTGTGCCTTTTGTATTTAATTCCGATGCAATTTTTGTGTTTCATCGTCAATAAGAAGGTCCAAGGGATTCAGTAAACCTGAAGTGAAGCATCGGAATCCATAACTAGTGTCACAGGAATGGTTCAAAACATAGACAGTAGGAAGATTCAGTCTTCTTGTACATAAGTCGGCATTGTGCCTTTTCTATTTAATTCCAATGCAATTTCTGTGTTTCGTCATCAATAAGAAGGTCCAAGGGATACAGTAAACCTGAAGTGAAGCATCGGAATCCATAACTAGTGTCACAGGAATGGTTCAAAACATAGACAGTAAGAAGAGTCAGTCTTCTTGTACTTAAGTCGCCATTTTGCCTTTTGTATTTATTTCCGATGCAATTTATGTGTTTCATCGTCAATAAGAACGTCCAAGGGATACAGTAAACCTGAAGTGAAGCATCGGAATCTATAACTAGTGTCATAGGAATGGTTCAAAACATAGTCAGTGAGAAGAGTCGGTCTTCTTGTACTTAAGTCGTCATTGTGCCTTTTCTATTTAATTCCGATGCAATTACTGAGTTTCATCGTCAATAAGAAGTACCAAGGGATACAGTAAACCTGGAGTGAATCATCGGAATCTATAACTAGTGTCACAGGAATAGTTCAAAACATAGACAGTAAGAAGAGTCAGTCTTCTTGTACTTAAGTCGGCATTGTGCCTTTTGTATTTAATTCCAATACAATTTCTGTGTTTCATCATCACTAAGAAGGTCAGAGGGATACAGTAAACCTGAAGTGAAGCATCGGCATCTATAACTAGTGTCACAGGAATGGTTCAAAACATAGTCAGCAAGGAGAGTCAGTCTTCATGTACTTAAGTCGGCATTGTGCCTTTAGTATTTAATTCCGATGCAATTTTTGTGTTTCATCGTCTTTAAGAAGGTCCAAGCGATACAGTAAACCTGGAGTGAAGCATCGGAATCTATAACTAGTGTCACAGGAATGGTTCAAAGCATAGACAGTAAGAAGAGTCTGTCTTCTTGTACTTAAGTCGGCATTGTGCCTTTTCTATTTAATTCCGATCCAATTTCTGTGTTTCATCGTCAGTAAGAAGGTGAGAGGGATACAGTAAACCTGAGGTGAAGCGTCGGAATCTATTACAAGAATCACAGGAATGGTTCATAACATAGTCAGTAAGGACAATCAGTCTTCTTGTACTTAAGTCGGCATTGTGCATTTTCTATTTAATTGCGATGCAATTTCTGTGTTTCATCGCCAATAAGAAGGTCCAAGGGATACAGTAAACCTGAAGTGAAGCATCGGAATCTGTAACTAGCGTCACAGGAATGGTTCAAAACATAGACAGTAAGAAGAGTCAGTCTTCTTGTACTTAAGTCAGCATTGTGCCTTTTCTATTTAATTCTGATGCAATTTCTGTGTTTCATCGTCAATAAGAAGGTCAAAGGGATACAGATAACCGGAGGTGAAGCATCGGAATCTATAACTAGTGTCTCAGGAATGGTTCAAAACATAGACAGTAGGAAGAGTCAGTCTTCTTGTACTTAAGTCGGCATTGTGCCTTTTCTATTTAATTCCGATGCAATTTCTGTGTTTCGTCGCCAATAAGAACGTCCAAGGGATACAGTAAACCTGAAGTGAAGCATCGGATTCTATACTTAGTGTCACGGGAATGGTTCAAACATAGTCAGTAGAAAGAGCCAGTCTTTTTGTACTTAAGTCGGCATTTTGCCTCTTCTATTTATTTCCGACGATATTTCTGTGTTTCGTCGTCAATAAGAAGGTCCAAGTTATACAATAAACCTGAAGTTAAGCATCGGAATCTACAACTAGCGTCACTGGAATGGTTCATAACATAAACGGTAAGAAGAGTCAGTCTTCTTGTACTTAAGTCGGCATTGTGCCTTTTGTATTTAATTCCGATGACATTTCTGTGTTTCATCGCCAATAGGAAGGTCCAAGGGATACAGTAAACCTCAAGTGAAGCATCGGAATCTATAACTAGTGTCACAGGAATGGTTCAAAACATAGACAGTAGGAGGAGTCAGTCATCTTGTACTTAAGTCGGCATTGTGCCTTTTGTATTTAATTCCGATGCAATTTATGTGTTTCATCGTCAATAACAATGTCCAAGGGATACAGTAAACCTGAAGTGAAGCATCGGAATCTATAAGTAGTGTCACATTAATGGTTCAAAACATAGTCAGTGAGAAGAGTCTGTCTTCTTGTACTTAAGTCGGCATTGTGCCTTTTCTATTTAATTCCGATGCAATTTCGGTGTTTCATCGTCAATAAGAAGATCCAAGCGATACAGTAAACCTCGAGTGAAGCATCGGAATCTATAACTAATGTCACAGGAATGGTTCAAAGCATAGACAGTAAGAAGAGTCAGTCTTCTTCTACTTAAGTCGGCATTTTGCCTTTTGTATTTAATTCCGATGCAATTTTTGTGTTTCATCGACAATAAGAAGGTCCAAGGGATTCAGTAAACCTGAAGTGAAGCATCGGAATCTAAAACTAGTGTCACAGGAATGGCTCCAAACATAGACAGTAGGAAGAGCCAGTCTTCTTGTATTTAAGTCGGCATTGTGCCTTTTCTATTTGATTCCGATGCAGCTTCTTTGTTTCATCGTTAACAAGAGGGTCAGAGGGATACAGTAAACCAGAAGTGAAGCATCGGAAACCATAACTAGTGTCACAGGAATGGTTCAAAACATAGACAGAAATAAGATTCAGTCTTCTAGTCCTTAAGTCGGCATTGTGCCTATTGTATTTATTTCCGATGCAATTTCTGTGTTTCATCGTCAATAAGAAGGTCAGAGGGATACAGTAACCCTGAAGTGAAGCATCGGAATCTATAACTAGTGTCACAGGAACGGTTCAAAACATTGACAGTTAGAAGAGTCAGTCTTCATTTACTTAAGTCGGCATTGTGCCTTTTGTATTTAATTCCGATGCAGTTTCTTTGTTTCAACGTTAATAAGAGGGTCAGAGGGATACAGTCAACCTGAAGTGAAGCATCGGAAACCATAACTAGAGTCAAAGGAATGGTCCAAATCATAGACAGAAATAAGAGTCAGTCTTCTAGTACTTATGTCGGCATTGTGCATTTTGAATTTAATTCCGATGCAATATCTGTGTTTCATCGTCAATAAGAAGGTCAGACCGATACAGTAAACCTGAAGGGAGGCATCGGAATCTATAACTAGTGTCACAGGAATGGTTCAAAACATAGACAGTCAGAAGAGTCAGTCTTCTTGTACTTGAGTCGGCATTGTGCCTTTTGTATTAAATTCCGATGCTATTTCTGTGTTTCACCGTCAATAAGAAGGTTCAAGGGATACAGTAAACCTGAAGTCAAGCGTCGGAATCTATAACTAGTGTCACAGGAATGGTTCAAACATAGACAGTAAGAAGAGTCTGTCTTCTTGTACTTAAGTCGGCATTGTGCCTTTTTTATTTAATTCCGATCCAATTTCTGTGTTTCATCGTCAATAAGAAGGTCAGAGGGATACAGTAAACCTGAAGTGAGGCATCGGAATGTATAACTAGTGTCACAGGAATGGTTCAAATCATAGTCAGTAAGAAGAGTCAGTCTTTTTGTACTTAAGTCGGCATTGTGCCTTTTGTTTTTAATTCCGATGTAATTTCTGTGTTTCATCGTCAATAAGAGGGTCCAAATGATACAGTAAACCTGAAGTGAAGCATCGGAATCTATATCTAGTGTCATAGGAGTGGTTCTAAACATAGTCAGTAAGAAGAGTCAGTATTCTTGTACTTAAGTCGGTATTGTGACTTATGTATTTAATTCCGATGCAATTTCTGTGTTTCATCGTCAATTAGGTCAGAGGGATACAGAAATAATGAAGTGAAGCATCGGAATCTATAGCTAGTGTCACAGGAATGGTTAAAAACATAGACAGTAAGAAGAGTCAGTCTTCTTGCACTTAAGTCGGCATTGTGCCTTTTGTATTTAATTCCGATGCAATTTCTGTGTTTTATCGTCAATAAGAAGGTCAGAGGGATACAGTAACCCTGAAGTGAAGCATCTGAATCTATAACTTGTGTCACAGGAATGGTTCAAATCAAAGGCAGTAAGAAGATACAGTTTTCTTGTCCTTAAGTCGGCATTGTGCCTTTTGTATTTAATTCCGATGTAATTTCTGTGATTCATCGTCAATAAGAGGGTCCAAGGGATACAGTAAACCTGAAGTGAAGCATCGAAATCCATAACTAGTGTCACAGGAATGGTTCAAAACATAGACAGTAAGATGAGACAGTCTTCATGTACTTAAGTCGGCATTGTGCATTTTGTATTTAATTCCGAAGCAATTTCTGTGTTTCATCGTCAATAAGAAGGTCAGACCGATACAGTAAACCTGAAGTGAGGCATCGGAATCTATATCTAGTGTCACAGGAATGGTTCAAAACATAGACAGTAAGAAGAGTCTGTCTTCTTGTACTTAAGTCGGCATTGTGCCTTTTTTATTTAATTCCGATCCAATTTCTGTGTTTCATCGTCAATAAGAAGATCAGAGGGATACAGTAAACCTGAAGTGAGGCATCGGAATCTATAACTAGTGTCACAGGAATGGTTCAAATCATAGTCAGTAAGAAGAGTCAGTCTTTTTGTACTTAAGTCGGCATTGTGCATTTTGTATTTAATTCCGATGTAATTTCTGTGATTCATCGTCAATAAGAGGGTCCAAATGATACAGTAAACCTGAAGTGAAGCATCGGAATCTATTTCTAGTGTCATAGGAGTGGTTCTAAACATAGTCAGTAAGAAGAGTCAGTATTCTTGTACTTAAGTCGGTATTGTGACTTATGTATTTAATTCCGATGCAATTTCTGTGTTTCATCGTCAGTAAGGTCAGAGGGATACAGAAAAAATAAAGTGAAGCATCGGAATCTATAGCTAGTGTCACAGGAATGGTTAAAAACATAGACAGTAAGAAGGGTCAGTCTTCTTGCACTGAAGTCGGCATTGTGCCTTTTGTATTTAATTCCGATGCAATTTCTGTGTTTTATCCTCAATAAGAAGGTCAGAGGGATACAGTAACCCTGAAGTGAAGCATCTGAATGTATAACTTGTGTCACAGGAATGGTTCAAATCATAGTCAGTAAGAAGATACAGTCTTCTTGCCCTTAAGTCGGCATTGTGCCTGTTGTATTTAATTCCGATGCAATTTCTGTGTTTCGTCGTCAATACGGTCAGAGGGATACAGTAAAAATGAAGTGAAGCATCGGAATCTATAGCTAGTGTCACAGGAATGGTTCAAAACATAGTCAGTAAGAAGAATCAGTCTTGATGTACTTGAGTCGGCATTGCGCCTTTTGTATTTAATTCCGATGCAGTTTCATTGTTTCATCGTTAATATTAAGGTCCAAGGGAAACAGTAAACCTTAAGTGGAGCATCGGAATCTATAACTAGTGTCACAGGAGTGGTTCAAAACATAGTCAGTGAGAAGAGTCAGTCTTCTTGTACTTAATTCGGCATTGTGCCTTTTCGATTTAATTCCGATGCAATTTCTGTGTTTCATCGTCAATAAGAGGGTTAGAGGGATACAGTGAACATGAAGTGAAGCATCGGAATCTATAACTAGTGTCACTGGATTTGTTCAAAAAATAGTAAGTAAGAAGAGTCAGTCTTCTTGTCCTTAAGTCGGCATTGTGCCTTTTGTATTTAATTGCGATGCAATTTCTGTGTTTCATCGTTAATAAGAAGTTCCAAGGTATACAGTAAAAATGAAGTGAAGCATCGGAATCCATAAATAGTGTCACAGGAATGGTTCAAAACATAGTCAGTAACAAGAGTCAGTCTTCTTGTACCTAAGTCGGCATTGTGCCCTTTCTATTTAATTCCGTTGCAATTTCGGTGTTTCATCGTCATTAAGAAGGTCCAAGGGATACAGTATACCTGGTGTGAAGCATCGGAATCCTTAACTAGTGTCACAGCAATGGTTCAAAACATAGACAGTAAGAAGAGTCAGTCTTCTTGCACTTAAGTCGGCATTGTGCATTTTCTATTTAATTCCGATCCAATATCTGTGTTCATCGTCAATAAGAAGGTCAGACGGATACAGTAAACCTGAAGTGAAGCATCGTAATATATAACTAGTGTCACAGGAATGGTTCAAAACATAGTCAGTAAGAAGCGTCAGTCTTTTTGTACTTAAGTCGGC
Organism: Schistocerca serialis cubense; assembly: GCF_023864345.2. Taxonomy (NCBI): domain Eukaryota; kingdom Metazoa; phylum Arthropoda; class Insecta; order Orthoptera; family Acrididae; genus Schistocerca; species Schistocerca serialis. Next base: position 3,346,209 of record NC_064645.1, read on the forward strand.
ATTGTGCCTTTTGTATTTAATTCCGATGTAATTTCTGGGTTTCATCGTCAATAAGAAGGTCCAAATTATACAGTAAACCTGAAGTGAAGCATCGGATCCTATATCTAGTGTCACAGGAGTGGTTCAAAACATAGACAGTAAGAAGAGTCAGTCTTCTTGTACTTAAGGCGGTATTGTGCCTTTTGTATATAATTCCGATGTAATTTCTGTGCTTCATCGTTAATAAGGTCAGACGGATACAGTAAAAATGAAGTGAAGAATCGGAATCTATAGCTAGTGTCACAGGAATGGTTCAAAACATAGACAGTAGGAAGAGTCAGTCTTCTTGTAATTAAGTCGGCATTGTGCCTTTTGTATTTAATTCCGATGCAATTCCTGTGTTTCATCGTCAATAAGAAGGTGCAAGGGATACAGTAAACCTGGAGTGAAGCATCGGAATCTATAACTAGAGTCACAGGTATGGTTCAAAACATAGACAGTAAGAAGAGTCAGCCTTCTTGTACTTAAGTCGGCATTGTGCCTTTTGTATTTAATTCCGATGCAATTTCTGTGTTTCATCGCCAATAAGAAGGTCCAAGGGATTCATTAAACCTAAAGTGAAGCATCGGAATATATAACTAGTGTCACAGGAATGATTCAATACATAGTCAGTAAGAAGAATCAGTCTTCATGTACTTAAGACGGCATTGTGCCTTTTGTATTTAATTTCGATACAATTTCATTGTTTCATCGTTAATAAGAAGGTCCAAGGGAAACAGTAAACCTGAAATGAAGCATCGGAATCTATAACTAGAGTCATTGCAATGGTTCAAACATAGACAGTGGGAAGAGTCAGTCTTCTTGTACTTTTATCGGCATTGTCCTTTTGTATTTAATTCCGAGGCAATTTCTGTGTTTCATCGTCAATAAGAAGGTCCAAGGGATACAGTAAACCTGACGTGAAGCATCGGAATCCATAACTAGTGTCACAGGAATGGTTCACAACATAGACAGTCAGAAGAGTCAGTCTTCTTGTACTTGAGTCGGCATTGTGCCTTTTGTATTAAATTCCGATGCTATTTCTGTGTTTCATCGTCAATAAGAAGGTCCAAGGGATACAGTAAACCTGAAGTCAAGCATCGGAATCTATAACTAGTGTCACAGGAATGGTTCAAATCATAGTCAGTAAGAAGAGTCAGTCTTTTTGTACTTAAGTCGGCATTGTGCCTTTTGTATTTAATTCCGATGTAATTTCTGTGTTTCATCGTCAATAAGAGGGTCCAAATGATACAGTAAACCTGAAGTGAAGCATCGGAATCTATATCTAGTGTCATTGGAGTGGTTCTAAACATAGACAGTAAGAAGAGTCAGTATTCTTGTACTTAAGTCGGTATTGTGACTTATGTATTTAATTCCGATACAATTTCTGTGTTTCATCGTCAATAAGAGGGTCAGACCGACACAGTAAACCTGAAGTGAGGCATCGGAATCTATAACTAGTGTCACAGGAATGGTTCACAACATAGACAGTCAGAAGAGTCAGTCTTCTTGTACTTGAGTCGGCATTGTGCCTTTTGTATTAAATTCCGATGCTATTTCTGTGTTTCATCGTCAATAAGAAGGTCCAAGGGATACAGTAAACCTGAAGTCAAGCATCGGAATCTTTAACTAGTGTCACAGGAATGGTTCAAAGCATAGACAGTAAGAAGACTCAGTCTTCTTGTACTTAAGTCGGCATTGTGCCTTTTCTATTTAATTCCGATCCAATTTCTGTGTTTCATCGTCAATAAGAAGGTCAGAGGGATACAGTAAACCTGAAGTGAAGAATCGGAATCTGTAACTAGTGTCACAGGAATGGTTCAAAACATAGTCGGTAAGAAGAGTCAGTCTTTTTGTACTTAAGTCGGCATTGTGCCTTTTGTATTTAATTCCGATGTAATTTCTTTGTTTCATCGTCAATAAGAAGGTCCAAGGGATACACTAAACCTGGAGTGAAGCATCGGAAGCTATAACTAGTGTCACAGGAATGGTTCAAAACATAGACAGTTGGACGAGTCAGTCTTCTTGTACTTAAGTCGGCATTGTGCCTTTTCTATTTAATTCCGATGCAATTTCAGTGCATTATCGTTAATAAGAAGGTCCAAGGGATACAGTAAACCTGGAGTGAAGAATCGGAATCCGTATATAGTGTCACAGGAGTGGTTCAAAACATAGACAGTAAGAAAAGTCAGACTTCTTGTACTTAAGTCGGTATTGTGCCTTTTGTATTTAATTCCGATGCAATTTCTGTGTTTCATCGTCAATAAGGTCAGTGGGATTCAGTAAAAATGAAGTGAAGCATCGGAATCTATAGTTAGTGTCACAGGAATCGTTCAAAACATAGATAGTAGGAAGAGTCAGTCTTCTTGTACTTAAGTCGGCATTGTGCCTTTTGTATTTAATTCCGATGCAATTTCTGTGTTTCATCGTCAATAAGAAGGTCCAAGGGATACAGTAAACCTGAAGTCAAACATCGGAATCAATAACTAGTGACACAGGAATGGTTCAAAACATAGTCTGTAAGAAGAGTCAGTCATCTTGTACTTAAGTCGGCATAGTGACTATTCTATTTAATTCCGATTCAATTTCTGGGTTTCATCGTCAATAAGAAGGTCCAAGTGATAAACTAAACCTGGAGTGAAGCATCGGAAGCTATAACTAGTGTCAAGAAATAGTTCAAAACATAGACAGTAAGCCGAGTCAGTCTTCTTGTACTTAAGTCGGCATTGTGCCTTTTCTATTTAATTCCGATGCAATTTAAGTGTATTATCGTCAATAAGAAGGTCCAAGGGATACAGTAAACCTGGAGTGAAGCATCGTAATCTATAACTAGTGTCAATGGAATGGTTCAAAACATAGACAGTAAGAAGAGTCTGTCTTCTTGTACTTAAGTAGGCATTGTGCCTTTTGTATTTAATTCAGATCCAATTTCTGTGTTTTATCGTCAATAAGAAGGTCAGAGGGAAACAATAAACCTGAAGTCAAGCATCGGAATCTATGACTAGTGTCTCAGGAATGGTTCAAAACATAGACAGTAAGAAGAGTCAGTCTTCTTGTACGGAAGTCGGCAATGTGCCTTTTCTATTTAATTTCGATCCAATATCTGTGTTTCATCGTCAATAAGAAGGTCAGAGGGATACAGTAAACCTGAAGTCAAGCATCGGAATCTGTAACTAGTGTCACAGGAATGGTTCAAAACATAGACAGTAAGAAGAGTCAGTCTTCTTGTACTTAAGTCGGCATTGTGCCTTTTCTATTTAATTCCGATCCAATTTCTGTGTTTCATCGTCAATAAGAAGGTCAGAGGGATACAGTAAACCTGGAGTGAAGCATCGGAATCTATAACTAGTGTCACAGGAATGGTTCAAAACGTAGACAGTAAGAAGAGTCAGCCTTCTTGTACTTAAGTCGGCATTGTGCCTTTTGTATTTAATTCCGATGCAATTTCTATGTTTCATCGTCAATAAGAAGGTCCAAGGGATACAGTAAACCTGAAGTGAAGCATCGGAATCTATAACTAGTGTCACAGGAATGGTTCAATACATAGTCAGTAAGAAGAATCAGTCTTCATGAACATAAGTCGGCATTGTGCCTTTTGTATTTAATTCCGATGCAATTTCATTGTTTCATCGTTAATAAGAAGGTCCAAGGGATACAGTAAACCTGAAGTGAGGCATCGGAATCAATAACTAGTGTCAAAGGAATGTTTCAAACATAGACAGTAAGTAGAGTCAGTCTTCTTGTACGTAAGTCGGCATTGTGATTTTTGTATTTAATTCCCAGGCAATTTCTGTGTTTCATCGTCAATAAGAGGGTCCAAGGGATACAGTAAACCTGAAGTGAAGCATGGGAATCCATAACTAGTGTCACAGGAATGGTTGAAATCATAGACAGAAATAATAGTCAGTCTTCTTGTACTTAAGTCGGCATTGTGCCTTTTGTATTTAATTCCGATGCAATTTCTGTGTTTCATCGTCAATAAGAAGGTCAGAGGGACACAGTAACCCTGAAGTGAAGCATCGGAATCTATGACTAGTGTCACAGAAATGGTTCAAAACATAGACAGTAAGATGAGTCAGTCTTCATGTACTTAAGTCGGCATTGTGCATTTTGTATTTAATTCCGATGCAATTTCTGTGTTTCATCGTCAATAAGAATGTCAGACCGATACAGTAAACCTGAAGTGAGACATCGGAAACTATAACTAGTAGCACAGGAATGGTTCACAACATAGACAGTCAGAAGAGTCAGTCTTCTTGTACTTGAGTCGGCATTGTGCCTTTTGTATTACATTCCGATGCTATTTCTGTGTTTCATCGCCAATAAGAAGGCCCAAGGGATACAGTAAACCTGAAGTCAAGCATCGGAATCTGTAACTAGTGTCACAGGAATGGTTCAAAGCATAGACAGTAAGAAAAGTCAGTCTTCTTGTACTTAAGTCGGCATGGTGCCTTTTCAATTTAATTCCGATCCAATTTCTGTGTTTCATCGTCAATAAGAAGGTCAGAGGGATACAGTAAACCTGAAGTGAAGCATCGGAATCCATAACCAGTGTCACAGGAATGGTGCAAATCATAGTCAGTAAGAAGAGTCAGTCTTTTTGTACTTAAGTCGGCATTGTGCCTTTTGTATTTAATTCCGATGTAATTTCTGTGTTTCATCGCCAATAAGAAGGTCCAAATGATACAGTAAACCTGACGTGAAGCATCGGAATCTATATCTAGTGTCACAGGAGTGGTTCAAAACATAGACAGTAAGAAGAGTCAGTATTCTTGTACTTAAGTCGGTATTGTGCCTTTTGTATTTAATTCCGTTGCAATTTCTGTGTTTCATCGTCAATAAGGTCAGAGGGATACAGTAAAAATGAAGTGAAGCATCAGAATCTATACCTAGTGTCACAGGAATGGTTCAAAACATAGACTGTAGGAAGAGTCAGTCTTCCTGTACTTAAGTCGGCATTGTGCCTTTTGTATTTAATTCCGATGCAATTTCTGTGTTTCATCGTCAATAAGAAGGTCCAAGGGATACAGTAAACCTGAAGTCAAGCATCGGAATCTAAAACTAGTGACACAGGAATGGTTCAAAACATAGTCAGTAAGAAGAATCAGTCATCTTGTACTTAAGTCGGCATAGTGCCATTTCTATTTAATTCCGATGCAATTTCTGTGTTTCATCGTCAATAAGAAGTTCCAAGGGATACACTAAACCTGAAGCATCGGAAGCTATAACTAGTGTCACAGGAATGGTTCAAAACATAGACAGTAAGAAGAGTCAGTCTTCTCGTACTTAAGTCGGCATTTTGGCTTTTCTATTTAATTCCGATGCAATTTCAGTGTATTATCGTCAATAAGAAGGTACAAGGGATACAGTACACCTGAAGTGAAGCATCGGAATCTATAACTTGTGTCAATGGAATGGTTCAAATCATAGACAGTAAGAAGAGTCTGTCTTCTTGTACTTAAGTCGGCATTATGCCTTTTGTATTTAATTTCGGTGCAATTTCTGTGTTTCATCGTCAATAAGAAGGTCAGAGGGATACAGTAAACCTGAAGTGAAGCATCGGAATCTTCAACTAGAGTCTCAGGAATGGTTCAAAACATAGACAGTGGGAACAGTCAGTCTTCTTATACTTATGTCGGCATTGTGCCTTATGTATTTAATTCCGAAGCAATATCTGTGTTTCATCGTCAATAAGAAGGTCAGAGGGATACAGTAAAACTGAAATGAAGCATCGGAATCTAAAATTAGTGTCACACGTATGGTTCAAATCATAGACAGTAGGAAGAGTCAGTCTTCTTGTACTTAATTCGGCAGTATGCCTCTTGTATTTAATTCCGATGCAATTTCCGTGTTTCATCGTCAATAAGAATGTCAGAGGGATACAGTAAACCTGAAGTGAAGCATCGGAATCTATTACTAGTGTCACAGGAGTGGTTCAAAACATAGACAGTAAGAAAAGTCAGTCTTCTTGTACTAAAGTCGGCATTGTGCCTTTTCTATTTAATTCCGAGGCAATTTCCGTGTTTCATCGTCAATAAGAATGTCAGAGGGATACAGTAAACCTGAAGTGAAGCATCGGAATCTATAACTAGCGTCACAGGAATGGTTCAAAACATAGTCAGTAAGAAGAGTCGTCTTCTTGTCCTTAAGTCGGCTTTGTGCCTTTTGTATATAATTCCGGAGCAATTTCTGTGTTTCATCGTCAATAAGAAGGTGCAAGGGATACAGTAAACCTGGAGTGAAGCATCGGAATCTATAACTAGTGTCACAGGAATGGTTCAAAACATAGACAGTAAGTAGAGTCAGCCTTCTTGTACTTAAGTCGGCATTGTGCCATTTGAATTTGATTCCAATGCAATTTCTGTGTTTCATCGGCAATAAGAAGGTCCAAGGGATACAGTAAACCTGAAGTGAAGCATCGGAATCTATAACTAGTGTCACAGGAATGGTTCAAAACATAGTCAGTAAGAAGAATCAGTCTTCATGTACTTAAGTCGGCATTGTGCCTTTTGTATTTAATTCCGATGCAATTTCATTGTTTCATCGTTAATAAGAAGGTCCAAGGGATACAGTAAACCTGAAGTGAAGCATCGGAACCTATAACTAGTGTCAATGGAATGGTTCAAACATAGACAGTAGGAAGAGTCAGTCTTCATGTACTTAAGTCGGCATTGTGCCTTTAGTATTTAATTCCGAGGCAATTTCTGTGTTTCATCGTCAATAAGAATGTCCAAGGGATACAGTACACCTGAAGTGAAGCATCGGAATCTATAACTAGTGTCACAGGAATGGTTCAAAACATAGACAGAAAGAAGAGTCAGTCTTCTTGTACTTAAGTCGGCATTGTGCCCTTTGTATTTAATTCCGATGCAATTTCTGAGTTTCATCGTCAATAAGAAGGTCAGAGGGATACAGTAACCCTGAAGTGAAGCATCGGAATCTATAACTAGTGTCACAGAAATGGTTCAAAACATAGACAGTAAGATTTGTCAGTCTTCATGTACTTAAGTCGGCATTGTGCATTTTGTATTTAATTCCGATGTAATTTCTGTGTTTCATCGTCAATAAGAAGGTCAGACCGATACAATAAACCTGATGTGCGGCATCGGAAAGTATAACTAGTGTCACATGAATGGTTCACAACATAGACAGTCAGAAGGGTCCGTCTTCTTGTACTTGAGTCGGCATTGTGCCTTGTGTATTAAATTCCAATGCTATTTCTGTGTTTCATTGTCAATAAGAAGGTCCAAGGGATAAGTAAACCTGAAGCCAAGCATCGGAATCTATAACTAGTGTCACAGGAATGGTTCAAAGCATAGACTGTTAGAAGACTCAGTCTTCTTGCACTTAAGTCGGCATAGTGCCCTTTCTATTTAATTATGATCGAATTTCTGTGTTTCATCGTCAATAAGAAGGTCAGAGGGATACAGTAAACTGAAGTGAAGCATCGGAATCTATAACTAGTGTCACAGGAATGGTTCAAAACATAGTCAGTAAGAAAAGTCAGTCTTTTTGTACTTAAGTTGGCATTGTGCTTTTGTATTTAATTCCCATGTAATTTCTGTGTTTCATCGTCAATAAGAAGGTCCAAATGATACAGTAAACCTGAAGTGAAGCATCGGAATCTATATCTAGTCTCACAGGAGTGGTTCAAAACATAGACAGTAAGAAGAGTCAGTCTTCTTGTACTTAAGTCGGTATTGTGCCTTTTGTATTTAATTCCGATGCAATTTCTGTGTTTCATCGTCAATAAGGTCAGAGGCATACAGTAAACCTGAAGTGAAGCATCGGAATCTTCAACTAGAGTCTCAGGAATGGTTCAAAACATAGACAGTGGGAACAGTCAGTCTTCTTATACTTATGTCGGCATTGTGCCTTATGTATTTAATTCCGAAGCAATTTCTGTGTTTCATCGTCAATAAGAAGGTCAGAGGGATACAGTAAAACTGAAATGAAGCATCGGAATCTAAAATTAGTGTCACACGTATGGTTCAAATCATAGACAGTAGGAAGAGTCAGTCTTCTTGTACTTAATTCGGTATTATGCCTCTTGTATTTAATTCCGATGCAATTTCCGTGTTTCATCGTCAATAAGAATGTCAGAGGGATACAGTAAACCTGAAGTGAAGCATCGGAATCTATTACTAGTGTCACAGGAGTGGTTCAAAACATAGACAGTAAGAAAAGTCAGTCTTCTTGTACTAAAGTCGGCATTGTGCCTTTTCTATTTAATTCCGAGGCAATTTCCGTGTTTCATCGTCAATAAGAATGTCAGAGGGATACAGTAAACCTGAAGTGAAGCATCGGAATCTATAACTAGCGTCACAGGAATGGTTCAAAACATAGTCAGTAAGAAGAGTCGTCTTATTGTCCTTAAGTCGGCTTTGTGCCTTTTGTATTTAATTCCGGTGCAATTTCTGTGTTTCATCGTCAATAAGAAGGTGCAAGGGATACAGTAAACCTGGAGTGAAGCATCGGAATCTATAACTAGTGTCACAGGAATGGTTCAAAACATAGACAGTAAGAAGAGTCAGCCTTCTTGTACTTAAGTCGGCATTGTGCCATTTGAATTTGATTCCAATGCAATTTCTGTGTTTCATCGGCAATAAGAAGGTCCAAGGGATACAGTAAACCTGAAGTGAAGCATCGGAATCTATAACTAGTGTCACAGGAATGGTTCAAAACATAGTCAGTAAGAAGAATCAGTCTTCGTGTACTTAAGTCGGCATTGTGCCTTTTGTATTTAATTCCGATGCAATTTCATTGTTTCATCGTTAATAAGAAGGTCCAAGGGATACAGTAAACCTGAAGTGAAGCATCGGAATCTATAACTAGTGTCAATGGAATGGTTCAAACATAGACAGTAGGAAGAGTCAGTCTTCATGTACTTAAGTCGGCATTGTGCCTTTTGTATTTAATTCCGAGGCAATTTCTGTGTTTCATCGTCAATAAGAAGGTCCAAGGGATACAGTACACCTGAAGTGAAGCATCGGAATCTATAACTAGTGTCACAGGAATGGTTCAAAACACAGACAGTAAGATTTGTCAGTCTTTATGTACTTAAGTCGGCATTGTGCATTTTGTATTTAATTCCGATGTAATTTCTGTGTTTCATCGTCAATAAGAAGGTCAGACCGATACAATAAACCTGATGTGCGGCATCGGAAAGTATAACTAGTGTCACATGAATGGTTCACAACATAGACAGTCAGAAGGGTCCGTCTTCTTGTAGTTGAGTCGGCATTGTGCCTTGTGTATTAAATTCCAATGCTATTTCTGTGTTTCATCGTCAATAAGAAGGTCCAAGGGATACAGTAAACCTGAAGCCAAGCATCGGAATCTATAACTAGTGTCACAGGAATGGTTCAAAGCATAGACTGTAAGAAGACTCAGTCTTCTTGCACTTAAGTCGGCATAGTGCCTTTTGTATTTAATTATGATCGAATTTCTGTGTTTCATCGTCAATAAGAAGGTCAGAGGGATACAGTAAACTGAAGTGAAGCATCGGAATCTATTACTAGTGTCACAGGAGTGGTTCAAAACATAGACAGTAAGAAAAGTCAGTCTTCTTGTACTAAAGTCGGCATTGTGCCTTTTCTATTTAATTCCGAGGCAATTTCCGTGTTTCATCGTCAATAAGAATGTCAGAGGGATACAGTAAACCTGAAGTGAAGCATCGGAATCTATAACTAGCGTCACAGGAATGGTTCAAAACATAGTCGGTAAGAAGAGTCGTCTTCTTGTCCTTAAGTCGGCTTTGTGCCTTTTGTATTTAATTCCGGTGCAATTTCTGTGTTTCATCGTCAATAAGAAGGTGCAAGGGATACAGTAAACCTGGAGTGAAGCATCGGAATCTATAACTAGTGTCACAGGAATGGTTCAAAGCATAGACAGTAAGAAGAGTCAGCCTTCTTGTACTTAAGTCGGCATTGTGCCATTTGAATTTGATTCCAATGCAATTTCTGTGTTTCATCGGCAATAAGAAGGTCCAAGGGATACAGTAAACCTGAAGTGAAGCATCGGAATCTATAACTAGTGTCACAGGAATGGTTCAAAACATAGTCAGTAAGAAGAATCAGTCTTCATGTACTTAAGTCGGCATTGTGCCTTTTGTATTTAATTCCGATGCAATTTCATTGTTTCATCGTTAATAAGAAGGTCCAAGGGATACAGTAAACCTGAAGTGAAGCATCGGAATCTATAACTAGTGTCAATGGAATGGTTCAAACATAGACAGTAGGAAGAGTCAGTCTTCATGTACTTAAGTCGGCATTGTGCCTTTTGTATTTAATTCCGAGGCAATTTCTGTGTTTCATCGTCAATAAGAAGGTCCAAGGGATACAGTACACCTGAAGTGAAGCATCGGAATCTATAACTAGTGTCACAGGAATGGTTCAAAACATAGACAGTAAGATTTGTCTGTCTTCATGTACTTAAGTCGGCATTGTGCATTTTGTATTTAATTCCGATGTAATTTCTGTGTTTCATTGTCAATAAGAAGGTCAGACCGATACAATAAACCTGATGTGCGGCATCGGAAAGTATAACTAGTGTCACATGAATGGTTCACAACATAGACAGTCAGAAGGGTCCGTCTTCTTGTAGTTGAGTCGGCATTGTGCCTTGTGTATTAAATTCCAATGCTATTTCTGTGTTTCATCGTCAATTAGAAGGTCCAAGGGATACAGTAAACCTGAAGCCAAGCATCGGAATCTATAACTAGTGTCACAGGAATGGTTCAAAGCATAGACTGTAAGAAGACTCAGTCTTCTTGCACTTAAGTCGGCATAGTGCCTTTTGTATTTAATTATGATCGAATTTCTGTGTTTCATCGTCAATAAGAAGGTCAGAGGGATACAGTAAACTGAAGTGAAGCATCGGAATCTATAACTAGTGTCACAGGAATGGTTCAAAACATAGTCAGTAAGAAAAGTCAGTCTTTTAGTACTTAAGTTGGCATTGTGCTTTTGTATTTAATTCCCATGTAATTTCCGTGTTTCATCGTCAATAAGAAGGTCCAAATGATACAGTAAACCTGAAGTGAAGCATCGGAATCTATATCTAGTCTCACAGGAGTGTTTCAAAACATAGACAGTAAGAAGAGTCAGTCTTCTTGTACTTAAGTCGGTATTGTGTCTTTTGTATTTAATTCCGATGCAATTTCTGTGTTTCATCGTCAATAAGGTCAGAGGCATACAGTTAACCTGAAGTGAAGCATCGGAATCTTCAACTAGAGTCTCAGGAATGGTTCAAAACATAGACAGTGGGAACAGTCAGTCTTCTTATACTTATGTCGGCATTGTGCCTTATGTATTTTTCCGAAGCAATTTCTGTGTTTCATCGTCAATAAGAAGGTCAGAGGGATACAGTAAAACTGAAATGAAGCATCGGAATCTAAAATTAGTGTCACACGTATGGTTCAAATCATAGACAGTAGGAAGAGTCAGTCTTCTTGTACTTAATTCGGCATTATGCCTCTTGTATTTAATTCCGATGCAATTTCCGTGTTTCATCGTCAATAAGAATGTCAGAGGGATACAGTAAACCTGAAGTGAAGCATCGGAATCTATTACTAGTGTCACAGGAGTGGTTCAAAACATAGACAGTAAGAAAAGTCAGTCTTCTTGTACTAAAGTCGGCATTGTGCCTTTTCTATTTAATTCCGAGGCAATTTCCGTGTTTCATCGTCAATAAGAATGTCAGAGGGATACAGTAAACCTGAAGTGAAGCATCGGAATCTATAACTAGCGTCACAGGAATGGTTCAAAACATAGTCAGTAAGAAGATTCGTCTTCTTGTCCTTAAGTCGGCTTTGTGCCTTTTGTATTTAATTCCGGTGCAATTTCTGTGTTTCATCGTCAATAAGAAGGTGCAAGGGATACAGTAAACCTGGAGTGAAGCATCGGAATCTATAACTAGTGTCACAGGAATGGTTCAAAACATAGACAGTAAGAAGAGTCAGCCTTCTTGTACTTAAGTCGGCATTGTGCCATTTGAATTTGATTCCAATGCAATTTCTGTGTTTCATCGGCAATAAGAAGGTCCAAGGGATACAGTAAACCTGAAGTGAAGCATCGGAATCTATAACTAGTGTCACAGGAATGGTTCAATACATAGTCAGTAAGGAGAATCTGTCTTCATGTACTTAAGTCGGCATTGTGCCTTTTGTATTTAATTCCGATGCAATTTCATTGTTTCATCGTTAATAAGAAGGTCCAAGGGATACAGTAAACCTGAAGTGAAGCATCGGAATCTATAACTAGTGTCAATGGAATGGTTCAAACATAGACAGTAGGAAGAGTCAGTCTTCATGTACTTAAGTCGGCATTGTGCCTTTAGTATTTAATTCCGAGGCAATTTCTGTGTTTCATCGTCAATAAGAAGGTCCAAGGGATACAGTACACCTGAAGTGAAGCATCGGAATCTATAACTAGTATCACAGGAATGGTTCAAAACATAGACAGAAAGAAGAGTCAGTCTTCTTGTACTTAAGTCGGCATTGTGCCCTTTGTATTTAATTCCGATGCAATTTCTGAGTTTCATCGTCAATAAGAAGGTCAGAGGGATACAGTAACCCTGAAGTGAAGCATCGGAATCTATAACTAGTGTCACAGAAATGGTTCAAAACATAGACAGTAAGATCTGTCAGTCTTCATGTACTTAAGTCGGCATTGTGCATTTTGTATTTAATTCCGATGTAATTTCTGTGTTTCATCGTCAATAAGAAGGTCAGACCGATACAATAAACCTGATGTGCGGCATCGGAAAGTATAACTAGTGTCACATGAATGGTTCACAACATAGACAGTCAGAAGGGTCCGTCTTCTTGTACTTGAGTCGGCATTGTGCCTTGTGTATTAAATTCCAATGCTATTTCTGTGTTTCATCGTCAATAAGAAGGTCCAAGGGATACAGTAAACCTGAAGCCAAGCATCGGAATCTATAACTAGTGTCACAGGAATGGTTCAAAGCATAGACTGTAAGAAGACTCAGTCTTCTTGCACTTAAGTCGGCATAGTGCCTTTTCTATTTAATTATGATCGAATTTCTGTGTTTCATCGTCAATAAGAAGGTCAGAGGGATACAGTAAACTGAAGTGAAGCATCGGAATCTATAACTAGTGTCACAGGAATGGTTCAAAACATAGTCAGTAAGAAAAGTCAGTCTTTTTGTACTTAAGTTGGCATTGTGTTTTTGTATTTAATTCCCATGTAATTTCTGTGTTTCATCGTCAATAAGAAGGTCCAAATGATACAGTAAACCTGAAGTGAAGCATCGGAATCTATATCTAGTCTCACAGGAGTGGTTCAAAACATAGACAGTAAGAAGAGGCAGTCTTCTTGTACTTAAGTCGGTATTGTGCCTTTTGTATTTAATTCCGATGCAATTTCTGTGTTTCATCGTCAATAAGGTCAGAGGCATACAGTAAACCTGAAGTGAAGCATCGGAATTTTCAACTAGAGTCTCAGGAATGGTTCAAAACATAGACAGTGGGAACTGTCAGTCTTCTTATTCTTATGTCGGCATTGTGCCTTATGTATTTAATTCCGAAGCAATTTCTGTGTTTCATCGTCAATAAGAAGGTCAGAGGGATACAGTAAAACTGAAATGAAGCATCGGAATCTAAAATTAGTGTCACACGTATGGTTCAAATCATAGACAGTAGGAAGAGTCAGTCTTCTTGTACTTAATTCGGCATTATGCCTCTTGTATTTAATTCCGATGCAATTTCCGTGTTTCATCGTCAATAAGAATGTCAGAGGGATACAGTAAACCTGAAGTGAAGCATCGGAATCAATTACTAGTGTCACAGGAGTGGTTCAAAACATAGACAGTAAGAAAAGTCAGTCTTCTTGTACTAAAGTCGGCATTGTGCCTTTTCTATTTAATTCCGAGGCAATTTCCGTGTTTCATCGTCAATAAGAATGTCAGAGGGATACAGTAAACCTGAAGTGAAGCATCTGAATCTATAACTAGTGTCACAGGAATGGTTCAAAACATAGTCAGTAAGAAGAGTCGTCTTCTTGTCTTTAAGTCGGCTTTGTGCCTTTTGTATTTAATTCCGGTGCAATTTCTGTGTTTCATCGTCAATAAGAAGGTGCAAGGGATACAGTAAACCTGGAGTGAAGCATCGGAATCTATAACTAGTGTCACAGGAATGGTTCAAAACATAGACAGTAAGAAGAGTCAGCCTTCTTGTACTTAAGTCGGCATTGTGCCATTTGAATTTGATTCCAATGCAATTTCTGTGTTTCATCGGCAATAAGAAGGTCCAAGGGATACAGTAAACCTGAAGTGAAGCATCGGAATCTATAACTAGTGTCACAGGAATGGTTCAAAACATAGTCAGTAAGAAGAATCAGTCTTCATGTACTTAAGTCGGCATTGTGCCTTTTGTATTTAATTCCGATGCAATTTCATTGTTTCATCGTTAATAAGAAGGTCCAAGGGATACAGTAAACCTGAAGTGAAGCATCGGAATCTATAACTAGTGTCAATGGAATGGTTCAAACATAGACAGTAGGAAGAGTCAGTCTTCATGTACTTAAGTCGGCATTGTGCATTTTGTATTTATTTCCGAGGCAATTTCTGTGTTTCATCGTCAATAAGAAGGTCCAAGGGATACAGTACACCTGATGTGAAGCATCGGAATCTATAACTAGTGTCACAGGAATGGTTCAAAACATAGACAGTAAGATTTGTCAGTCTTCATGTACTTAAGTCGGCATTGTGCATTTTGTATTTAATTCCGATGTAATTTCTGTGTTTCATCGTCAATAAGAAGGTCAGACCGATACAATAAACCTGATGTGCGGCATCGGAAAGTATAACTAGTGTCACATAAATGGTTCACAACATAGACAGTCAGAAGGGTCCGTCTTCTTGTACTTGAGTCGGCATTGTGCCTTGTGTATTAAATTCCAATGCTATTTCTGTGTTTCATCGTCTATAAGAAGGTCCAAGGGATACAGTAAACCTGAAGCCAAGCATCGGAATCTATAACTAGTGTCACAGGAATGGTTCAAAGCATAGACTGTAAGAAGACTCAGTCTTCTTGCACTTAAGTCGGCATAGTGCCTTTTCTATTTAATTATGATCGAATTTCTGTGTTTCATCGTCAATAAGAAGGTCAGAGGGATACAGTAAACTGAAGTGAAGCATCGGAATCTATAACTAGTGTCACAGGAATGGTTCAAAACATAGTCAGTAAGAAAAGTCAGTCTTTTTGTACTTAAGTTGGCATTGTGCTTTTGTATTTAATTCCCATGTAATTTCTGTGTTTCATCGTCAATAAGAAGGTCCAAATGATACAGTAAACCTGAAGTGAAGCATCGGAATCTATATCTAGTCTCACAGGAGTGTTTCAAAACATAGACAGTAAGAAGAGTCAGTCTTCTTGTACTTAAGTCGGTATTGTGCCTTTTGTATTTAATTCCGATGCAATTTCTGTGTTTCATCGTCAATAAGGTCAGAGGCATACAGTAAACCTGAAGTGAAGCATCGGAATCTTCAACTAAAGTCTCAGGAATGGTTCAAAACATAGACAGTGGGAACAGTCAGTCTTCTTATACTTATGTCGGCATTGTGCCTTATGTATTTAATTCCGAAGCAATTTCTGTGTTTCATCGTCAATAAGAAGGTCAGAGGGATACAGTAAAACTGAAATGAAGCATCGGAATCTAAAATTAGTGTCACACGTATGGTTCAAATCATAGACAGTAGGAAGAGTCAGTCTTCTTGTACTTAATTCGGCATTATGCCTCTTGTATTTAATTCCGATGCAATTTCCGTGTTTCATCGTCAATAAGAATGTCAGAGGGATACAGTAAACCTGAAGTGAAGCATCGGAATCTATTACTAGTGTCACAGGAGTGGTTCAAAACATAGACAGTAAGAAAAGTCAGTCTTCTTGTACTAAAGTCGGCATTGTGCCTTTTCTATTTAATTCCGAGGCAATTTCCGTGTTTCATCGTCAATAAGAATGTCAGAGGGATACAGTAAACCTGAAGTGAAGCATCGGAATCTATAACTAGCGTCACAGGAATGGTTCAAACATAGTCAGTAAGAAGAGTCGTCTTCTTGTCCTTAAGTCGGCTTTGTGCCTTTTGTATTTAATTCCGGTGCAATTTCTGTGTTTCATCGTCAATAAGAAGGTGCAAGGGATACAGTAAACCTGGAGTGAAGCATCGGAATCTATAATTAGTGTCACAGGAATGGTTCAAAACATAGACAGTAAGAAGAGTCAGCCTTCTTGTACTTAAGTCGGCATTGTGCCATTTGAATTTGATTCCAATGCAATTTCTGTGTTTCATCGGCAATAAGAAGGTCCAAGGGATACAGTAAACCTGAAGTGAAGAGTCGGAATCTATAACTAGTGTCACAGGAATGGTTCAAAACATAGTCAGTAAGAAGAATCAGTCTTCATGTACTTAAGTCGGCATTGTGCCCTTTGTATTTAATTCCAATGCAATTTCATTGTTTCATCGTTAATAAGAAGGTCCAAGGGATACAGTAAACCTGGAGTGAAGCATCGGAATCTATAATTAGTGTCACAGGAATGGTTCAAAACATAGACAGTAAGAAGAGTCAGCCTTCTTGTACTTAAGTCGGCATTGTGCCATTTGAATTTGATTCCAATGCAATTTCTGTGTTTCATCGGCAATAAGAAGGTCCAAGGGATACAGTAAACCTGAAGTGAAGAGTCGGAATCTATAACTAGTGTCACAGGAATGGTTCAAAACATAGTCAGTAAGAAGAATCAGTCTTCATGTACTTAAGTCGGCATTGTGCCCTTTGTATTTAATTCCAATGCAATTTCATTGTTTCATCGTTAATAAGAAGGTCCAAGGGATACAGTAAACCTGAAGTGAAGCATCGGAATCTATAACTAGTGTCAATGGAATGGTTCAAACATAGACAGTAGGAAGAGTCAGTCTTCATGTACTTAAGTCGGCATTGTGCCTTTTGTATTTAATTCCGAGGCAATTTCTGTGTTTCATCGTCAATAAGAAGGTCCAAGGGATACAGTACACCTGAAGTGAAGCATCGGAATCTATAACTAGTGTCACAGGAATGGTTCAAAACATAGACAGTAAGATTTGTCAGTCTTCATGTACTTAAGTCGGCATTGTGCATTTTGTATTTAATTCCGATGTAATTTCTGTGTTTCATCGTCAATAAGAAGGTCAGACCGATACAATAAACCTGATGTGCGGCATCGGAAAGTATAACTAGTGTCACATGAATGGTTCACAACATAGACAGTCAGAAGGGTCCGTCTTCTTGTACTTGAGTCGGCATTGTGCCTTGTGTATTAAATTCCAATGCTATTTCTGTGTTTCATCGTCAATAAGAAGGTCCAAGGGATACAGTAAACCTGAAGCCAAGCATCGGAATCTATAACTAGTGTCACAGGAATGGTTCAAAGCATAGACTGTAAGAAGACTCAGTCTTCTTGCACTTAAGTCGGCATAGTGCCTTTTCTATTTAATTATGATCGAATTTCTGTGTTTCATCGTCAATAAGAAGGTCAGAGGGTTACAGTAAACTGAAGTGAAGCATCGGAATCTATAACTAGTGTCACAGGAATGGTTCAAAACATAGTCAGTAAGAAAAGTCAGTCTTTTTGTACTTAAGTTGGCATTGTGCTTTTGTATTTAATTCCCATGTAATTTCTGTGTTTCATCGTCAATAAGGTCAGAGGCATACAGTAAAAATGAAGTGAAGCATCGGAATCTATAGCTAGTGTCACAGGAATGGTTCAAAACATAGACAGTAAGAAGAGTCTGTCTTCTTGTACTTAAGTCGGCATTGTGCCTTTTGTATTTAATTCCGGTGCAATTTCAGTGTTTCATCGTCAATAAGAAGGTGAGGGATACAGTAAACCTGAATTGATGCATCGGAATCTATAACTAGTGTCACAGGAATGATTCAAATCATAGACAGTAGGAAGAGTCAGTCTTTTTGTACTTAAGTCTGCATTGTGCCTTTTGTAATTAATTCCGATGCAATTTATGTGTTTCATCGTTAATAAGAATGTCCAAGGGATACAGTAAACATGAAGTGAAGCATCGGAATCTATAACTAGTGTCACAGGAATTGTTCAAACTATAGTCAGTGAGAAGAGTCAGTCTTCTTGTACTATAGTCGGCATTGTGCCTTTTGTATTTAATTCCGATGCAATTTCTGAATTTCATCGTCAATAAGAAGGCCCAAGGGATACAGTAAACCTCAAGTGAAGCATCGGAATCTATAGCTAGTGTCACAGGTATGGGTCAAACCATAGACAGTAGGAAGAGTCAGTCTTCTTGTACTTAAGTCGGCATTGTGCCTTTTGTATTTACTTCCGATGCAATTTCTGTGTTTCATCGTCAATAAGAAGGACCAAGGGATACAGTAAACCTCAAGTCAAGCATCGGAATCTATAACTAGTGACACAGGAATTGTTCAAAACATAGTCAGTAAGAAGAGTCAGTCATCTTGTACTTACGTCGGCATAGTGCCTTTTCTATTTAATTCGGATGCAATTTCTGTGTTTCATCTTCAATAAGAAGGTCCAAGGGATACACTAAACCTGGAGTGAAGCATCGGAAGCTATAACTAGTGTCACAGGAATGGTTCAAAACGAAGACAGTAAGAAGAGTCAGTCTTCTTGTCCTTAAGTCGGCATTGTGCCTTTTTTATTCAATTCCAATGCTATATCTGTGTTTCATCGTCAATACGAAAGTCAGAGGGATACAATAAACCTGAAGTGAAGCCTCGGAATCTATAACTAGTGTCACAGAAATGGTTCAATTCATAGACAGTAGGAAGAGTCAGTCTTCTTGTACTTAAGTCGGCATTGTGCCTTTTGTAATTAATTCCGATGCAATTTATGTGTTTCATCGTTAATAAGAAGGTCCAAGGGATACAGTAAACCTGAAGTGAAGCATCGGAATCTATAACTAGTGTCACAGGAATGGTTCAAAACATAGACAGTGAGTAGAGTCAGTCTTCTTGTACTATAGTCGGCATTGTGCCTTTTGTATTTAATTCCGAAGCAATTTCAGTGTATTATCGTCAATAAGAAGGTCCAAGGGATACAGTAAACCTGGAGTGATGCATCGGAATCTATAACTAGTGTCAATGGAATGGTTCAAAACATAGACAGTAAGAAGGGTCTGTCTTCTTGTCCTTAAGTCGGCATTGTGCCTTTTGTATTTAATTCCGGTGCAATTTCAGTGTTTCATCGTCATTAAGAAGGACACAGGGATACAGTAAACCTGAAGTGAAGCATCGGAATCTTCAGTTAGTGTCTCAGGAATGGTTCAAAGCATAGACAGTGGGAACAGTCATTCTTCTTGTACTTAAGTCGGCATTGTGCCTTATGTATTTAATTCCGACGCAATTTCTGTGTTTCATCGTCAATAAGAAGGTCAGAGGGATACAGTAAACCTGAAGTGAAGCATCGGAATCCAAAATTAGTGTCACAGGAATGGTTAAAAGCATAGACAGTAAGAAGAGTCAGTCTTCAAGTACTTAAGTCGGCATTGTGCCTTTTCTATTTAATTCCGATGCAATTTCTGTGTTTCATCGTCATTAAGAAGGTCCAAGGAATACACTAAACCTGGAGTGAAGCATCGGAATCTATAACTAGTGTCACAGGAATGGTTCAAAACATAGTCAGTAAGAAGAATCAGTCTTGATGTACTTAAGTCGGCATTGTGCCTTTTGTATTTAATTCCGATAAAATTTCATTGTTTCATCGTTAATATGAAGGTCCAAGGGAAACAGTAAGCCTGAAGTGGAGCATCGGAATCTATAACTAGTGTCAATGGAATGGTTCAAACATAGACAGTAGGAAGAGACAGTCTTCTTGTACTTAAGTCGGCATTGTGCCTTTTGTATTTAATTCCGAGGCAATTTCTGTGTTTCATCGTCAATAAGAAGGTCCAAGGGATACAGTAAACCTGAAGCGAAGCAATGGAATCCATAACTAGTGTCACAGGATGGTTCAAAACATAGACAGTAAGATGAGCCAGTCTTCATGTACTTAAGTCGGCATTGTGCATTTTGTATTTAATTCCGATGCAATTTCTGTATTTCATCGTCAATAAGGAGGTCAGGTAGATACAGTAAACCTGAAGTGAGGCATCGGAATCTATAACTAGTGTCACTGGAATGGTTCACAACATAGACACTCAGAAGAGTCAGTCTTCTTCTACTTGAGTCGGCATTGTGCCTATTGTATTAAATTCCGATGCTATTTCTGCGTTTCATCGTCAATAAGATGGTCCAAGGGATACAGTAAACCTGAAGTGAAGCATCGGAATCTATAACTAGTGTCACAGGAGTGGTTCAAAACATAGTCAGTGAGAAGAGTCGGTCTTCTTGTACTTAAGTCGGCATTGTGCCTTTTCGATTTCATTCCGATGCAATTTCTGTGTTTTATCGTCAATAAGAGGTTTAGAGGGATACAGTGAACATGAAGTGAAGCATCGGAATCTATAACTAGTGTCACTGGAATGGTTCAAAAAATAGTAAGTATGAAGAGTCAGTCTTCTTGTCCTTAAGTCGGCATTGTGCCTTTTGTATTTAATTCCGATGCAATTTCTGTGTTTCATCGTTAATAAGAAGGTCCAAGGTATACAGTAAAAATGAAGTGAAACATCGGAATCCATAACTAGTGTCACAGGAATGGTTCAAAACATAGTCAGTAACAAGAGTCAGTCTTCTTGTACCTAAGTCGGCATTGTGCCTTTTCTATTTAATTCCGTTGCAATTTCGGTGTTTCATCGTCATTAAGAAGGTCCATGGGATTCAGTATACCTGGTGTGAATAATCGGAATCTATAACTAGTGTCACAGGAATGGTTCAAAACATAGACAGTAAGAAGAGTCAGTCTTCTTGCACTTAAGTCGGCATTGTGCATTTTCTATTTATTTCCGATGCAATTTCTGGGTTTCATCGTCAATAAGAAGGTCCAAGGGATACACTAAACCTGGAGTGAAGCATCGGAAACTATAACTAGTGTCACAGGAATAGTTCAAAACATAGACAGTAAGACGAGTCAGTCTTCTTGTACTTAAGTCGGCATTGTGCCTTTTGTATTTAATTCCGATGCAATTTCAGTGTATTATCGTCAATAAGAAGGTCCAAGGGATACAGTAAACCTGGAGTGAAGCATCGTAATCTATAACTAGTGTCAATGGAATGGTTCAAAACATAGACAGTAAGAAGAGTCTGTCTTCTTGTACTAAAGTCGGCATTGTGCCTTTTTTATTTAATTCCGATCCAATTTCTGTGTTTCATCGTCAATAAGAAGGTCAGAGGGAAACAGTAAACCTGAAGTCAAGCATCGGAATCTATAACTAGTGTCACAGGAATGGTTCAAAACATAGACAGTAAGAAGAGTCAGTCTTCTTGTACTGAAGTCGGCATGGTGCCTTTTCTATTTAATTTCGATCCAATTTCAGTGTTTCATCGTCAATAAGAAGGTCAGAGGGATACAGTAAACCTGAAGTCAAGCATCGGAATCTGTAACTAGTGTCACAGGAATGGTTCGAAACATAGACAGTAAGAAGAGTCAGTCTTCTTGTACTTAAGTCGACATTGTGCCTTTTCTATTTAATTCCGATCCAATTTCTGTGTTTCATCGTCAATAAGAAGGTCAGAGGGATACAGTAAACCTGGGGTGAAGCAACGGAATCTATAACTAGTGTCCCAGGAATGGTTCAAATCGTAGACAGTAAGAAGAGTCAGCCTTCTTGTACTTAAGTCGGCATTGAGCCTTTTGTATTTAATTCCGATGCAATTTCTGTGCTTCATCGTCAATAAGAAGGTCCAAGGGATACAGTAAACCTGAAGTGAAGCATCGGAATCTATAACTAGTGTCACAGGAATGGTTCAATACATAGTCAGCAAGAAGAATCAGTCTTCATGAACATAAGTCGGCATTGTGCCTTTTGTATTTAATTCCGATGCAATTTCATTGTTTCGTCGTTAATAAGAAGGTCCAAGGGATACAGTAAACCTGAAGTGAGGCATTGGAATCTATAACTAGTGTCAAAGGAATGTTTCAAGCATAGACAGTAAGTAGGGTCAGTCTTCTTGTACGTAAGTCGGCATTTTGCTTTTTGTATTTAATTCCGAGGCAATTTCTGTGTTTCATCGTCAATAAGAGGGTCCAAGGGATACAGTAAACCGGAAGTGAAGCATCGGAATCCATAACTAGTGTCACAGGAATGGTTGAAAACATAGACAGAAAGAATAGTCAGTCTTCTTGTACTTAAGTCGGCATTGTGCCTTTTGTATTTAATTCCGATGCAATTTCTGTGTTTCATCGTCAATAAGAAGGTCAGATGGATACAGTAACCCTGAAGTGAAGCATCGGAATCTATGACTAGTGTCACAGAAATGGTTCAAAACATAGACAGTAAGATGAGTCAGTCTTCATGTACTTAAGTCGGCATTGTGCATTTTGTATTTAATTCCGATGCAATTTCTGTGTTTCATCGTCAATAAGAATGTCAGACCGATACAGTAAACCTGAAGTGAGGCATCGGAATCTGTAACTAGTGGCACAGGAATGGTTCACAACATAGACAGTCAGAAGAGTCAGTCTTCTTCTACTTGAGTCGGCATTGTGCCTCTTGTATTACATTCCGATGCCATTTCTGTGTTTCATCGTCAATAAGAAGGTCCAAGGGATACAGTAAACCTGAAGTGAAGCATCGGAATCTGTAACTAGTGTCACAGGAATGGTTCAAAGCATAGACAGTAAGAAGAGTCAGTCTTCTTGTACTTAAGTCGGCATTGTGCCTTTTCAATTTAATTCCGATCCAATTTCTGTGTTTCATCGTCAATAAGAAGGTCAGAGGGATACAGTAAACCTGAAGTGAAGCATCGGAATCTATAACCAGTGTCACAGGAATGGTGCAAAACATAGTCAGTAAGAAGAGTCAGTCTTTTTGTACTTAAGTCGGCATTGTGCTTTTGTATTTAATTCCGATGTAATTTCTGTGTTTCATCGCCAATAATAAGGTCCAAATGATAGAGTAAACCTGACGTGAAGCATCGGAATCTATATCTAGTGTCAAAGGAGTGGTTCAAAACATAGACAGTAAGAAGAGTCAGTATTCTTGTATTTAAGTCGGTATTGTGCCTCTTGTATTTAATTCCGTTGCAATTTCTGTGTTTCATCGTCAATAAGGTCAGAGGGATACAGTAAAAATGAAGTGAAGCATCGGAATCTATAGCTAGTGTCACAGGAATCGTTCAAAACATAGACAGTAGGAAGAGTCAGTCTTCTTGTACTTAAGTCGGCATTGTGCCTTTTGTATTTAATTCCGATGCAATTTCTGTGTTTCATCGTCAATAAGAAGGTCCAAGGGATACAGTAAACCTGAAGTCAAGCATCGGAATCTATAATTAGTGACACAGGAATGGTTCAAAACATAGTCAGTAAGAAGAGTCAGTCTTCATGTACTTATGTCGGCATTGTGCCTTATGTATTTAATTCCGAAGCAATTTCTATGTTTCATCGTCAATAAGAAGGTCCAAGGGATACACTAAACCTGAAGCATCGGAAGCTATAACTAGTGTCACAGGAATGGTTCAAAATATAGACAGTAAGAGGAGTCAGTCTTCTTGTACTTAAGTCGGCATTGTGCCTTTTCTATTTAATTGCGATGCAATTTCAGTGTATTGTCGTCAATAATAAGGCCCAAGGGATACAGTAAACCTGAAGTGAAGCATCGGAATCTTCAACTAGTGTCTCAGGAGTGATTCAAAACATAGACAATAAGAAAAGTCAGTCTTCTTGTACTAAAGTCGGCATTGTGCCTTTTCTATTTAATTCCGAGGCAATTTCCGTGTTTCATCGTCAATAAGAAGGTCCAAGGGATACAGTAAACCTGAAGTGAAGCATCGGAATCTATAACTAGTGTCACAGGAATGGTTCAAAACATAGTCAGTAAGAGGAGTCGTCTTCTTGTCCTTAAGTCGGCATTGTGCCTTTTGTATTTAATTCCGGTGCAATGTCTGTGTTTCATCGTCAATAAGAAGGTGCAAGGGATACAGTAAACCTGATGTGCGGCATCGGAAACTATAACTAGTGTCACATGAATGGTTCACAACATAAACAGTCAGAAGAGTCAGTCTTCTTGTACTTGAGTCGGCATTGTGCCTTGTGTATTAAATTCCGATTCTATTTCTGTGTTTCATCGTCAATAAGAAGTTCCAAGGGATACAGTAAACCTGAAGCCAAGCATCGGAATCTATAACTAGTGTCACAGGTATGGTTCAAAGCATAGACTGTAAGAAGAGTCAATCTTCTTGACTTAAGTCGGCATTGTGCCTTTTCTATTTAATTATGATCCAATTTCTGTGTTTCATCGTCAATAAGAAGGTCAGAGGGATACAGTAAACTGAAGTGAAGCATCGGAATCTATACCTAGTGTCACAGGAATGGTTCAAAACATAGTCAGTATGAAGAGTCAGTCTTTTTGTACTTAAGTCGGCATTGTGCCTTTTGTATTTAATTCCGATGTAATTTCTGTGTTTCATCGTCAATAAGAAGGTCCAAATGATACAGTAAGCCTGAAGTGAAGCATCGGAATCTATATCTAGTCTCACAGGAATGGTTCAAAACATAGTCAGTAAGAAGAATCAGTCTTCATGTACTTAAGTCGGCATTGTGCCTTTTTTATTTAATTCCGATGCAATTTCATTGTTTCATCGTTAATAAGAAGGTCCAAGGTAAACAGTAAACCTGAAGTGAAGCATCGGAATCTATAACTAGTGTCACAGAAATGGTTCAAGACATAGACAGTAAGATTAGTCAGTCTTCAT
The DNA here is from genome assembly GCF_023864345.2 of Schistocerca serialis cubense. Taxonomy (NCBI): domain Eukaryota; kingdom Metazoa; phylum Arthropoda; class Insecta; order Orthoptera; family Acrididae; genus Schistocerca; species Schistocerca serialis. The sequence goes on from NC_064645.1 coordinate 3,371,058, forward strand.
GTACTTAAGTCGGCATTGTGCATTTTGTATTTAATTCCGATGCAATTTCTGTGTTTCATCATCAATAAGAAGGTCAGACCGATACAGTAAACCTGATGTGCGGCATCGGAAACTATAACTAGTGTCACATGAATGGTTCACAACATAGACAGTCAGAAGAGTCAGTCTTCTTGTACTTGAGTCGGCATTATGCCTTGTGTATTAAATTCCGATGCTATTTCTGTGTTTCATCGTCAATAAGAAGCTCCAAGGGATACAGTAAACATGAAGCCAAGCATCGGAATCTATAACTAGTGTCACAGGAATGGTTCAAAGCATAGACTGTAAGAAGAGTCAGTCTTCTTGTACTTAAGTCGGCATTGAGCCTTTTCTATTTAATTATGATCCAATTTCTGTGTTTCATCGTCAATAAGATGGTCAGAGGGATACAGTAAACTGAAGTGAAGCATCGGAATCTGTAACTAGTGTCACAGGAATGGTTCAAAACATAGTCAGTAAGAAGAGTCAGTCTTTTTGTACTTAAGTCGGCATTGTGCCTTTTGTATTTAATTCCGATGTAATTTCTGTGTTTCATCGTCAATAAGAAGGTCCAAATGATACAGTAAACCTGAAGTGAAGCATCGGAATCTATATCTAGTCTCACAGGAGTGGTTCAAAACATAGACAGTAAGAAGAGTCAGTCTTCTTGTACTTAAGTCGGTATTCTGCCTTTTGTATTTAATTCCGATGCAATTTCTGTGTTTCATCGTCAATAAGGTCAGAGGCATACAGTAAAAATGAAGTTTAGCATCGGAATCTATAGCTAGTGTCACAGGAGTGGTTCAAAAAATAGACAGTAAGAAGAGTCTGTCTTCTTGTACTTAAGTCGGCATTGTGCCTTCTGTATTTAATTCCGGTGCAATTTCAGTGTTTCATCGTCAATAAGAAGGTGAGGGATACAGTAAACCTGAAGTGAAGCATCGGAATCTTCAACTAGGAATGGTTCAAAACATAGACAGTGGGAACAGTCAGTCTTCTTGTACTTAAGTCGTCATTGTGCCTTTTGTATTTATTTCCGGTCCAATTTCTGTCTTTCATCGTCAATAAGAAACTCAGAGGGATACAGTAAACCTAAAGTGAAGCATCGGAATCTATATCTAGTGTCACAGGAATGGTTCAAAACATAGACAGTAAGAAGAGTCACTCTTCTTGTCCTTAAGTCGGCATTGTGCCTTTTTTATTTAATTCCGGTGCAATTACTGTGTTTTATCGTCAACACGAAAGTCAGAGGGATACAGTAAACCTGAAGTGAAGCATCGGAATCTATAACTAGTGTCACAGGAATGATTCAAATCATAGACAGTAGGAAGAGTCAGTCTTCTTGCACTTAAGTCGGCATTGTGCCTTTTGTAATTAATTCCGATGCAATTTATGTGTTTCATCGTTAATAAGAATGTCCAAGGGATACAGTAAACCTGAAGTGAAGCATCGGAATCTATAACTAGTGTCACAGGAATGGTTCAAACTATAGTCAGTGAGAAGAGTCAGTCATCTTGTACTATAGTCGGCATTGTGCCTTTTGTATTTAATTCCGATGCAAATTCTGAATTTCATCGTCAATAAGAAGGCCCAAGGGATACAGTAAACCTCAAGTGAAGCATCGGAATCTATAGCTAGTGTCACAGGAATGGTTCAAAACATAGACAGTAGGAAGAGTCAGTCTTCTTGTACTTAAGTCGGCATTGTGCCTTTTGTATTTAATTCCGATGCAATTTGTGTGTTTCATCGTCAATAAGAAGGTCAGAGGGATACAGTAAACCTAAAGTGAAGCATCGGAATCTATAACTAGTGTCACAGGAATGGTTCAAACATAGTCAGTAAGAAGAGTCGTCTTCTTGTCCTTAAGTCGGCATTGTGCCATTTGTATTTAATTCCGGTGCAATTTCTGTGTTTCATCGTCAATAAGAAGGAGCAAGGGATACAGTAAACTTGGAGTGAAGCATCGGAATCTATATCTAGTGTCACATGAATGGTTCACAACATAGACAGTCAGAAGAGTGAGTCTTCTTGTACTTGAGTCGGCATTGTGCCTTGTGTATTAAATTCCGAGGCTATTTCTGTGTTTCATCGTCAATAAGAAGCTCCAAGGGATACAGTAAACCTGAGGCCAAGCATCGGGATCTATAACTAGTGTCACAGGAATGGTTCAAAGCATAGACTGTAAGAAGAGTCAGTCTTCTTGTACTTAAGTCGGCATTGTGCCTTTTCTATTTAATTATGATTCAATTTCTGTGTTTCATCGTCAATAAGAAGGTCAGAGGGATACAGTAAACTGAAGTGAAGCATCGGAATCTATAACTAGTGTCACAGGAATGGTTCAAAACATAGACAGTAAGAAGAGTCAGTCTTTTTGTACTTAAGTCGGCATTGTGCCTTTTGTATTTAATTCCGATGTAATTTCTGTGTTTCATCGTCAATAAGAAGGTCCAAATAGTACAGTAAACCTGAAGTGAAGCATCGGATTCTATATCTAGTCTCACAGGACCGGTTGAAAACATGGACAGTAAGAAGAGTCAGTCTTCTTGTACTTAAGTCGGTATTGTGCCTTTTGTATTTAATTCCGATGCAATTTCTGTGTTTCATCGTCAATAAGGTCAGAGGCATACAGTAAAAATGAAGTGAAGCATCGGAATCTATAGCTAGTGTCACAGGAATGGTTCAAAACATAGACAGTAGGAAGAGTCTGTCTTCTTGTACTTAAGTCGGCATTGTGCCTTTTGCATTTAATTCCGGTGCAATTTCAGTGTTTCATCGTCAATAAGAAGGTGAGGGATACAGTAAACCTGAAGTGAAGCATCGGAATCTTCAACTAGTGTCTCAGGAATGGTTCAAAACATAGACAGTGGGAACAGTCAGTCTTCTTGTACTTAAGTCGGCATTGTGCCTTTTGTATTTAATTCCGGTCCAATTTCTGTCTTTCATCGTCAATAAGAAACTCAGAGGGATACAGTAAACCTAAAGAGAAGCATCGGAATCTATATCTAGTGTCACAGGAATGGTTGAAAACATAGACAGTAATAAGAGTCAGTCTTCTTGTCCTTAAGTCGGCATTGTGCCTTTTTTATTTAATTCCCGTGCAATTTCTGTGTTTCATCGTCAATACGAAAGTCAGAGGGATACAGTAAACCTGAAGTGAAGCATCGGAATCTATAACAAGTGTCACAGGAATGGTTCAAAACATAGACAGTAGGAAGAGTCAGTCTTCTTGTACTTAAGTCTGCATTGTGCCTTTTGTATTTACTTCCGATGCAATTTATGTTTTTCATCGTTAATAAGATGGTCCAAGGGATACAGTAATCCTGAGGTGAAGCGTCGGAATCTATAACTAGTGTCACAGGAATGGTTCAAAACATAGTCAGTGGGAAGAGTCAGTCTTCTTGTACTATAGTCGGCATTGTGCCTTTTGTATTTAATTCCGATGAAATTTCTGAGTTTCATCGTCAATAAGAAGGTCCAAGGGATACAGTAAACCTGGAGTGAAGCATCGGAATCTATAACTAGTGTCACAGGAATGATTCAAAACATAGACAGCAAGAAGAGTCAGTCTTCTTGTACTTAAGTCAGCATTGTGCCTTTTGTATTTAGTTCCGATGCAATTTATGTGTTTCATCGTCAATAAGAAGGTCCAAGGGATACAGTAATCCTGAAGTGAAGCATCGGAATCTATAACTAGTGTCACAGGAATGATTCAAAGCATAGTCAGTAAGGAGAGTCAGTCCTCATGTACTTAAGTCGGCATTGTGCCTTTTGTATTTAATTCCAATGCAATTGCGGTTTTTCATCTTCAATAAGAAGGTCCAAGGGATACAGTAATCCTGGAGTCAAGCATCGGAATCTATAACTAGTGTCAATGGAATGGTTCAAAGCATAGACAGTAAGAAGAGTCTGTCTTCTTGTACTTAAGTCGGCATTGTGCCTTTTGTATTTAATTCCGGTGCAATTTCTGTGTTTCATCGTCAATAAGAAGGTCAGAGGGATACAGTAAACCTGAAGTGAAGCATCGGAATCTTCAACTAGTGTCTCAGGAGTGGTTCAAAACATAGACAGTAAAAAAAGTCAGTCTTCTTGTACTAAAGTCGGCATTGTGCCTTTTCTATTTAATTCCGAGGCAATTTCCGTGTTTCATCGTCAATAAGAAGGTCAGAGGGATACAGTAAACCTGAAGTGAAGCATCGGAATCTATAACTAGTGTCACAGGAATGGTTTAAAACATAGTCAGTAAGAAGAGCCGTCTTCTTGTCCTTAAGTCGGCATTCTGCCTTTTGTATTTAATTCTGGTGCAATTTCTGTGTTTCATCGTCAATAAGAAGGTGCAAGGGATACAGTAAACCTGGAGTGTAAAATCGGAATCTATAACTAGTGTCACAGGAATGGTTCAAAACATAGACAGTAAGAAGAATCAGCCTTCTTGTACTTAAGTCGGCATTGTGCCATTTGTATTTAATTCCGATGCAATTTCTGTGTTTCATCGTCAATAAGAAGGTCCAAGGGATACAGTAAACCTGAAGTGAATCATCGGAATCTATAACTAGTGTCACAGGAATGGTTCAAAACATAGTCAGTAAGAAGAATCAGTCTTCATGTACTTAAGTCGGCATTGTGCCTTTTGTATTTAATTCCGATGCAATTTCATTGTTTCATCGTTAATAAGACGGTCCAAGGTAAACAGTAAACCTGAAGTGAAGCATCGGAATCTATAACTAGTGTCACAGAATTGGTTCAAAACATATACAGTAAGATTAGTCAGTCTTCATGTACTTAAGTCGGCATTGTGCATTTTGTATTTAATTCCGATGAAATTTCTGTGTTTCATCGTCAATAAGAAGGTCAGACCGATACAGTAAACCTGATGTGCGGCATCGGAAACTATAACTAGTGTCACATGAATGGTTCACAACATAGACAGTCAGAAGAGTCAGTCTTCTTGTACTTGAGTCGGCATTGTGCCTTGTGTATTAAATTCCGATGCTATTTCTGTGTTTCATCGTTAATAAGAAGCTCCAAGGGATACAGTAAACCTGAAGCCAAGCATCGGAATCTATAACTAGTGTCACAGGAATGGTTCAAAGCATAGACTGTAAGAAGAGTCAGTCTTCTTGTACTTAAGTCGGCATTGTGTATTTTCTATTTAATTATGATCCAATTTCTGTGTTTCATCGTCAATAAGAAGGTCAGAGGAATACAGTAAACTGAAGTGAAGCATCGGAATCTATAACTAGTGTCACAGGAATGGTTCAAAACATAGGCAGTAAGAAGAGTCAGTCTTTTTGTACTTAAGTCGGCATTGTGTCTTTTGCATTTAATTCCATTGTAATTTCTGTGCTTCATCGTCAATAAGAAGGTCCAAATGATACAGTAAACCTGAAGTGAAGCATCGGAATCTATATCTAGTCTCACAGGAGTGGTTCAAAACATAGACAGTAAGAAGAGTCAGTCTTCTTGTACTTAAGTCGGTATTGTGCCTTTTGTATTTAATTCCGATGCAATTTCTGTGTTTCATCGTCAATAAGGTCAGAGGCATACAGTAAAAATGAAGTGAAGCATCGGAATCTATAGCTAGTGTCACAGGAATGGTTCAAAACATAGACAGTAAGAAGCGTCTGTCTTCTTGTACTTAAGTCGGCATTGTGCCTTTTGTATTTAATTCCGGTGCAATTTCAGTGTTTCATCGTCAATAAGAAGGTGAGGGATACAGTAAACCTGAAGTGAAGAATCGGAATCCACAACTAGTGTCTCAGGAATGGTTCAAAACATAGACAGTGGGAACAGTCAGTCTTCTTGTACTTAAGTCGTCATTGTGCCTTTTGTATTTAATTCCGGTCCAATTTCTGTCTTTCATCGTCAATAAGAAACTCAGAGGGATACAGTAAACCTAAAGTGAAGCATCGGAATCTATATCTAGTGACACGGGAATGGTTCAAAACATAGACAGTAAGAAGAGTCAGTCTTCTTGTCCTTGTCGGCATTGTGACTTTTTTATTTAATTCCGGTGCAATTTCTGTGTTTCATCGTCAATACCAAAGTCAGAAGGATACAGTAAACCTGAAGTGAAGCATCGGAATCTATAACTAGTGTCACAGGAATGATTCAAATCATAGACAGTAGGAAGAGTCAGTCTTCTTGTACTTAAGTCGGCATTGTGCCTTTTGTAATTAATTCCGATGCAATTTATGTGTTTCATCGTTAATAAGAATGTCCAAGGGATACAGTAAACATGAAGTGAAGCATCGGAATCTATAACTAGTGTCACAGGAATGGTTCAAACAATAGTCAGTGAGAAGAGTCAGTCTTCTTGTACTATAGTCGGCATTGTGCCTTTTGTATTTAATTCCGATGCAAATTCTGAATTTCATCGTCAATACGAAGGCCCAAGGGATACAGTAAACCTCAAGTGAAGCATCGGAATCTATAGCTAGTGTCACAGGAATGGTTCAAAACATAGACAGTAGGAAGAGTCAGTCTTCTTGTACTTAAGTAGCCATTGTGCCTTTTCTATTTAATTCCGATGCAATTTCTGTGTTTCATCGTCAATAAGAAGGTCCAAGGGATACACTAAACCTGGAGTGAAGCATCGGAATCTATAACTAGTGTCACAGGAATGGTTCAAAACATAGTCAGTAAGACTAGTCAGTCTTCTTGTACTTAAGTCGGCATTGTGCCTTTTGTATTTAATTCCGGTCCAATTTCTGTGTTTCATCGTCAACAAGAAAGTCAGAGGGATACAGTAAACCGAAACTGAAGCATCGGAATCTATAACTAGTGTCACAGGAATGGTTAAAAACATAGACAGTAAGAAGAGTCAGTCTTCTTGTCCTTAAGTCGGCATTGTGCCTTTTGTATTTAAATCCGGTGCAATTTCTGTGTTTCATCGTCAATACGAAAGTCAGAGGGATACAGTAAACCTGAAGTGAAGCATCGGAATCTATGACAAGTGTCACAGGAATGGTTCAAAACATAGACAGTAGGAAGAGTCAGTCTTCTTGTACTTAAGTCGGCATTGTGCCTTTTGTATTTACTTCCGATGCAATTTATGTTTTTCATCGTTAATAAGATGGTCCAAGGGATACAGTAATCCTGAAGTGAAGCATCGGAATCTATAACTAGTGTCACAGGAATGGTTCAAAACATAGTCAGTGGGAAGAGTCAGTCTTCTTGTACTATAGTCGGCATTGTGCCTTTTGTATTTAATTCCGATGCAATTTCTGAGTTTCATCGTCAATAAGAAGGTCCAAGGGAGACAGTAAACCTGGAGTGAAGCATCGGAATCTATAACTAGTGTCACAGGAATGGTTCAAATCATAGACAGTAAGAAGAGTCAGTCTTCTTGTACTTAAGTCGGCATTGTGCCTTTTGTATTTAATTCCGATGCAGTTTCTGTGTTTCATCGACAATAAGAAGTTCAGAGGGATACAGTAAACCTGAAGTGAAGCATCGGAATCTATAACTAGTGTCACAGGAATGATTCAAAGCATAGTCAGTAAGGAGAGTCAGTCCTCATGTACTTAAGTCGGCATTGTGCCTTTTGTATTTAATTCCAATTCAATTTCGGTGTTTCATCGTCAATAAGAAGGTCCAAGGGATACAGTAAACCTGGAGTGAAGCATCGGAATCTATAACTAGTGTCACAGGAATGATTCAAAACATAGACAGTAAGGAGAGTCTGTCTTCTTGTACTTAAATCGGCATTGTGCCTTTTGTATTTAGTTCCGATGCAATTTATGTGTTTCATCGTCAATAAGAAGGTCCAAAGGGATACAGTAATCCTGAAGTGAAGCATCGGAATCTATAACTAGTGTCACAGGAATGGTTCAAAACATAGTCAGTGAGAAGAGTCAGTCTTCTTCTACTTTAGTTGGCATTGTGCCTTTTCTATTTAATTCCGATGCAATTTCTGAATTTCATCGTCAATACAAAAGGTCCAACGGATACAGTAAACCTGGAGGGAAGCATCGGTTTCTATAACTAGTGTCACAGGAATGGTTCAAAATATAGACAGTAAGAAGAGTCAGTCTTCTTGTACATAAGTCGGCATTGTGCCTTTTGTATTTAATTCCGATGCTATTTCGGTGTTTCATCGTCAATAAGAAGGTCAGAGGGATACAGTAAACCTGAAGTGAAGCATCGGATTGTATAACTAGTGTCACAGGAATGGTTCAACACATAGTCAGTGAGAAGAGTCGGACTTCTTGTACTTAAGTCGGCATTGTGCCTTTTCTATTTAATTCCGATGCTGTTTCTGTGTTCCATCGTCAATAAGAGTGTCATAGGGATACAGTGAACATGAAGTGAAGCATCGGAATCTTTAACTAGTGTCACAGGAATGGTTCAAACATAGTCAGTAAGAAGAGTCTGTCTTCCTATACTTAAGTCGGCATTGTGCCTTTTCTATTTAATTCCGAGGCAATTTCCGTGTTTCATCGTCAATAAGAAGGTCAGAGGGATACGGTAAACCTGAAGTGAAGCATCGGAATCTATAACTAGTGTCACAGGAATGGTTCAAAACATAGTCAGTAAGAAGAGCCGTCTTCTTGTCCTTAAGTCGGCATTCTGCCTTTTGTATTTAATTCCGGTGCAATTTCTGTGTTTCATCGTCAATAAGAAGGTGCAAGGGATACAGTAAACCTGGAGTGTAAAATCGGAATCTATAACTAGTGTCACAGGAATGGTTCAAAACATAGACAGTCAGAAGAGTCAGTCTTCTTGTACTTGAGTCGGCATTGTGCCTTGTGTATTAAATTCCGATGCTATTTCAGTGTTTCATCGTTAATAAGAAGCTCCAAGGGATACAGTAAACCTGAAGCCAAGCATCGGAATCTATAACTAGTGTCACAGGAATGGTTCAAAGCATAGACTGTAAGAAGAGTCAGTCTTCTTGTACTTAAGTCGGCATTGTGTATTTTCTATTTAATTATGATCCAATTTCTGTGTTTCATCGTCAATAAGAAGGTCAGAGGGATACAGTAAACTGAAGTGAAGCATCGGAATCTATAACTAGTGTCACAGGAATGGTTGAAAACATAGTCAGTAAGAAGCGTCAGTCTTTTTGTACTTAAGTCGGCATTGTGTCTTTTGTATTTAATTCCATTGTAATTTCTGTGCTTCATCGTCAATAAGAAGGTCCAAATGATACAGTAAACCTGAAGTGATGCATCGGAATCTATATCTAGTCTCACAGGAGTGGTTCAAAACATAGACAGTAAGAAGAGTCTGTCTTCTTGTACTTAAGTCGGCATTGTGCCTTTTGTATTTAATTCCGGTGCAATTTCAGTGTTTCATCGTCAATAAGAAGGTGAGGGATACAGTAAACCTGAAGTGAAGCATCGGAATCCTCAACTAGTGTCTCAGGAATGGTTCAAAACATAGACAGTGGGAACAGTCAGTGTTCTTGTTCTTAAGTCGTCATTGTGCCTTTTGTATTTAATTCCGGTCCAATTTCTGTCTTTCATCGTCAATAAGAAACTCAGAGGGATACAGTAAACCTAAAGTGAAGCATCGGAATCTATATCTAGTGTCACAGGAATGGTTCAAAACATAGACAGTAAGAAGAGTCAGTCTTCTTGTCCTTGTCGGCATTGTGCCTTTTTTATTTAATTCCGGTGCAATTTCTGTGTTTCATCGTCAATACCAAAGTCAGAAGGATACAGTAAACCTGAAGTGAAGCATCGGAATCTATAACTAGTGTCACAGGAATGATTCAAATCATAGACAGTAGGAAGAGTCAGTCTTCTTGTACTTAAGTCGGCATTGTGCCTTTTGTAATTAATTCCGATGCAATTTATGTGTTCCATCGTTAATAAGAAAGTCCAAGGGATACAGTAAACATGAAGTGAAGCATCGGAATCTATAACTAGTGTCACAGGAATGGTTCAAACTATAGTCAGTGAGAAGAGTCAGTCTTCTTGTACTATAGTCGGCATTGTGCCTTTTGTATTTAATTCCGATGCAAATTCTGAATTTCATCGTCAATACGAAGGCCCAAGGGATACAGTAAACCTCAAGTGAAGCATCGGAATCTATAGCTAGTGTCACAGGAATGGTTCAAAACATAGACAGTAGGAAGAGTCAGTCTTCTTGTACTTAAGTAGCCATTGTGCCTTTTCTATTTAATTCCGATGCAATTTCTGTGTTTCATCGTCAATAAGAAGGTCCAAGGGATACACTAAACCTGAAGTGAAGCATCGGAATCTCTAACTAGTGTCACAGGAATGGTTCAAAACCAAGTCTGTAGGAAGAGTCAGTCTTCTTGTACTTAAGTCGGAATTGTGCCTTTTGTACTTAATTCCGCTGCAATTTCTGTGTTTCATCGTCAATAAGAAGGTCAGAGGGAGACAGTAAAATTGAAGTGAATCATCGGAATCTAAAACTAGTGTCACAGGAATGGTTCAAAACATAGACACTAGGAATAGTCAGTCTTCTTGTACTTAAGTCGCCATTGTGCCTTTTCAATTTAATTCAGATGAAATTTCTGTGTTTCATCGCCAATAAGACGGTCCAAGGGATACAGTAAATTGAAGTGAAGCATCGGATTGTATAACTAGGGTCACAGGAATGGTTCAAAACATAGTCAGTAAGAAGAGTCTGTCTTCTTATCCTTAAGTCGGCATTGTGTCTTTTGTATTTAATTCCGATGCAATTTCTGTGTTTCATCGTCAATAAGAAGGTCAGAGGGGTACACTAAACCTGAAGTGAAGCATCGGAATCTATAACTAGTGTCACGGGAATGGTTCAAAGCATAGGCAGTAAGAGGATACAGTCTTCTTGTCCTTAAGTCGGCATTGTGCCTTTTGTATTTAATTCCAATGCAATTTCAGTGAATCATCGTCAATAAGAAGGTGCAAGGGATACACTAAACCTGGAGTGAAGCATCGGAAGCTATAACTAGTGTCACAGGAATGGTTCAAAACAAAGACAGTAAGAAGAGTCAGTCTTCATGTACTTAAGTCGGCATTGTGCTTTTTTATTTAATTCCGATGCAATATCTGTGTTTCATCGTCAATACGAAAGTCAGAGGGATACAGTAAACCTGAAGTGAAGCATGGGAATCTATAACTAGTGTCACAGAAATGGTTCAAATCATAGACAGTAGGAAGAGTCAGTCTTCTTGTACTTAAGTCGGCGTTGTGCCTTTTGTTATTAATTCCGATGCAATTTATGTGTTTCATCGTTAATAAGAAGGTCCAAGGGATACAGTAAACCTGAAGTGAAGCATCGGAATCTATAACTAGTGTCACAGGAATGGTTCAAAACATAGTCAGTGAGAAGAGTCAGTCTTCTTGTACTATAGTCGGCATTGTGCCTTTTGTATTTAATTCAGATGCAAATTCTGAGTTTCATCGTCAATAAGAAGGTCCAAGGGATACAGTAAACCTGGAGTGAAGCATCGGAATCTATAGCTAGTGTCACAGGAATGGTTCAAAACAAAGACAGTAAGAAGAGTAAGTCTTCTTGTACTTAAGTCGGCATTGTGCCTTTTGTATTTAATTCCGATGCAATTTCTGTGTTTCATCGTCAATAAGAAGGTCAGAGGGATACAGTAAACCTGAAGTGAAGCATCGGATTGTATAACTAGTGTCACAGGAATGGTTCAAAACATAGACAGTAAGAAGAGTCAGCCTTCTTGTACTTAAGTCGGCATTGTGCCATTTGTATTTAATTCCGATGCAATTTCTGTGTTTCATCGTCAATAAGAAGGTCCAAGGGATACAGTAAACCTGAAGTGAATCATCGGAATCTATAACTAGTGTCACAGAAATGGTTCAAAACATATACAGTAAGATTAGTCAGTCTTCATGTACTTAAGTCGGCATTGTGCATTTTGTATTTAATTCCGATGCAATTTCTGTGTTTCATCGTCAATAAGAAGGTCAGACCGATACAGTAAACCTGATGTGCGGCATCGGAAACTATAACTAGTGTCACATGAATGGTTCACAACATAGACAGTCAGAAGAGTCAGTCTTCTTGTACTTGAGTCGGCATTGTGCCTTGTGTATTAAATTCCGATGCTATTTCAGTGTTTCATCGTTAATAAGAAGCTCCAAGGGATACAGTAAACCTGAAGCCAAGCATCGGAATCTATAACTAGTGTCACAGGAATGGTTCAAAGCATAGACTGTAAGAAGAGTCAGTCTTCTTGTACTTAAGTCGGAATTGTGTATTTTCTATTTAATTATGATCCAATTTCTGTGTTTCATCGTCAATAAGAAGGTCAGAGGGATACAGTAAACTGAAGTGAAGCATCGGAATCTATAACTAGTGTCACAGGAATGGTTCAAAACATAGTCAGTAAGAAGCGTCAGTCTTTTTGTACTTAAGTCGGCATTGTGTCTTTTGTTTTTAATTCCATTGTAATTTCTGTGCTTCATCGTCAATACGAAGGTCCAAATGATACAGTAAACCTGAAGTGATGCATCGGAATCTATATCTAGTCTCACAGGAGTGGTTCAAAACATAGACAGTAAGAAGAGTCTGTCTTCTTGTACTTAAGTCGGCATTGTGCCTTTTGTATTTAATTCCGGTGCAATTTCAGTGTTTCATCGTCAATAAGAAGGTGAGGGATACAGTAAACCTGAAGTGAAGCATCGGAATCCTCAACTAGTGTCTCAGGAATGGTTCAAAACATAGACAGTGGGAACAGTCAGTCTTCTTGTACTTAAGTCGTCATTGTGCCTTTTGTATTTAATTCCGGTCCAATTTCTGTCTTTCATCGTCAATAAGAAACTCAGAGGGATACAGTAAACCTAAAGTGAAGCATCGGAATCTATATCTACTGTCACAGGAATGGTTCAAAACATAGACAGTAAGAAGAGTCAGTCTTCTTGTCCTTGTCGGCATTGTGCCTTTTTTATGTAATTCCGGTGCAATTTCTGTGTTTCATCGTCAATACGAAAGTCAGAAGGATACAGTAAACCTGAAGTGAAGCATCGGAATCTATAACTAGTGTCACAGGAATGATTCAAATCATAGACAGTAGGAAGAGTCAGTCTTCTTGTACTTAAGTCGGCATTGTGCCTTTTGTAATTAATTCCGATGCAATTTATGCGTTTCATCGTTAATAAGAATGTCCAAGGGATACAGTAAACATGAAGTGAAGCATCGGAATCTATAACTAGTGTCACAGGAATGGTTCAAACTATAGTCAGTGAGAAGAGTCAGTCTTCTTGTACTATAGTCGGCATTGTGCCTTTTGTATTTAATTCCGATGCAAATTCTGAATTTCATCGTCAATACGAAGGCCCAAGGGATACAGTAAACCTCAAGTGAAGCATCGGAATCTATAGCTAGTGTCACAGGAATGGTTCAAAACATAGACAGTAGGAAGAGTCAGTCTTCTTGTACTTAAGTAGCCATTGTGCCTTTTCTATTTAATTCCGATGCAATTTCTGTGTTTCATCGTCAATAAGAAGGTCCAAGGGATACACTTAACCTGGAGTGAAGCATCGGAATCTATAACTAGTGTCACAGGAATGGTTCAAAACATAGTCAGTAAGACTAGTCAGTCTTCTTGTACTTAAGTCGGCATTTTGAGTTTTGTATTTAATTCCGGTGCAATTTCTGAGTTTCATCGTCAACAAGAAAGTCAGAGGGATACAGTAAACCGAAAGTGAAGCATCGGAATCTATAACTAGTGTCACAGGAATGGTTCAAATCATAGACAGTAAGAAGAGTCAGTCTTCTTGTCCTTAAGTCGGCATTGTGCCTTTTGTATTTAATTCCGGTGCAATTTCTGTGTTTCATCGTCAATACGAATGTCAGAGGGATACAGTAAACCTGAAGTGAAGCATCAGAATCTATGACAAGTGTCACAGGAATGGTTCAAAACATAGACAGTAGGAAGAGTCAGTCTTCTTGTACTTAAGTCGGCATTGTGCCTTTTGTATTTACTTCCGATGCAATTTATGTTTTTCATCGTTAATAAGATGGTCCAAGGGATACAGTAATCCTGAAGTGAAGCATCGGAATCTATAGCTAGTGTCACAGGAATGGTTCAAAACATAGTCAGTGGGAAGAGTCAGTCTTCTTGTACTATAGTCGGCATTGTGCCTTTTGTATTTAATTCCGATGCAATTTCTGAGTTTCATCGTCAATAAGAAGGTCCAAGGGATACAGTAAACCTGGAGTGAAGCATCGGAATCTATAACTAGTGTCACAGGAATGGTTCAAATCATAGACAGTAAGAAGAGTCAGTCTTCTTGTACTTAAGTCGGCATTGTGCCTTTTGTATTTAATTCCGATGCAATTTCTGTGTTTCATCGTCAATAAGAAGTTCAGAGGGATACAGTAAACCTGAAGTGAAGCATCGGAATCTATAACTAGTGTCAGAGGAATGATTCAAAGCATAGTCAGTAAGGAGAGTCAGTCCTCATGTACTTCAGTCGGCATTGTGCCTTTTGAATTTAATTCCAATTCAATTTCGGGGTTTCATCGTCAATAAGAAGGTCCAAGGGATACAGTAAACCTGGAGTGAAGCATCGGAATCTATAACTAGTGTCACAGGAATGATTCAAGCATAGACAGTAAGGAGAGTCAGTCTTCTTGTACTTAAGTCGGCATTGTGCCTTTTGTATTTAGTTCCGATGCAATTTATGTGTTTCATCGTCAATAAGAAGGTCCAAAGGGATATAGTAATCCTGAAGTGAAGCATCGGAATCTATAACTAGTGTCAATGGAATGGTTCAAAACATAGTCAGTGAGAAGAGTCAGTCTTCTTCTACTTTAGTTGGCATTGTGCCTTTTCTATTTAATTCCGATGCAATTTCTGAATTTCATCGTCAATACAAAAGGTCCAACGGATACACTAAACCTGGAGGGAAGCATCGGTATCTATCACTAGTGTCACAGGAATGGTTCAAAATATAGACAGTAAGAAGAGTCAGTCTTCTTGTACATAAGTCGGCATTGTGCCTTTTGTATTTAATTCCGATGCTATTTCGGTGTTTCATCGTCAATAAGAAGGTCAGAGGGATACAGTAAACCTGAAGTGAAGCATCGGATTGTATAACTAGTGTCACAGGAATGGTTCAAAACATAGTCAGTGAGAAGAGTCGGACTTCTTGTACTTAAGTCGGCATTGTGCCTTTTCTATTTAATTCCGATGCTGTTTCTGTGTTCCATCGTCAATAAGAGTGTCATAGGGATACAGTGAACATGAAGTGAAGCATCGGAATCTTTAACTAGTGTCACAGGAATGGTTCAAACATAGTCAGTAAGAAGAGTCTGTCTTCTTATACTTAAGTCGGCATTGTGCCTTTTGTATTTAATTTCGATGCAATTTCTGTGTTTCATCGTCAATAGGAAGATCCAAGGGATACAGTAAACCTGTAGTGAAGCATCAGAACCTATAACTAGTGTCACAGGAATGGTTCAAATCATAGACAGTAAGAAGAGTCAGTCTTCTTGCACTTAAGTCGGCATTGTGCCTTTTGTATTTAATTCCGATGCAATTTCTGTGTTTCATCGTCAATAAGAAGGTCAGAGGGATACAGTAACCCTGAAGTGAAGCATCGGAATCCATAACTAGTGTCACAGGAATGGTTCAAAGCATAGTCAGTAAGGAGAGTCAGTCCTCATGTACTTAAGTCGGCATTGTGCCTTTTGTATTTAATTCCAATGCAATTTCGGTGTTTCATCGTCAATAAGAAGGTCCAGGGGATACAGTAAACCTGGAGTGAAGCATAGGAATCTGTAACTAGTATCACAGGAATGATTCAAAACATAGACAGCAAGAAGAGTCAGTCTTCTTGTACTTAAGTCGGCATTGTGCCTTTTGTATTTAGTTCCGATGCAATTTATGTGTTTCATCGTCAATAAGAAGGTCGAAGGGATTCAGTAAACCTGAAGTGAAGCATCGGAATCTCTAACTAGTGTCACAGGAATGGTTCAAAACCAAGTCTGTAGGAAGAGTCAGTCTTCTTGTACTTAAGTCGGAATTGTGCCTTTTGTACTTAATTCCGCTGCAATTTCTGTGTTTCATCGTCAATAAGAAGGTCAGAGGGAGACAGTAAAGCTGAAGTGAATCATCGGAATCTAAAACTTGTGTCACAGGAATGGTTCAAAACATAGACACTAGGAATAGTCAGTCTTCTTGTACTTAAGTCGCCATTGTGCCTTTTCTATTTAATTCAGATGCAATTTCTGTGTTTCATCGCCAATAAGACGGTCCAAGGGATACAGTAAATTGAAGTGAAGCATCGGATTGTATAACTAGGGTCACAGGAATGGTTCAAAACATAGTCAGTAAGAAGAGTCTGTCTTCTTATCCTTAAGTCGGCATTGTGTCTTTTGTATTTAATTCCGATGCAATTTCTGTGTTTCATCGTCAATAAGAAGGTCAGAGGGGTACACTAAACCTGAAGTGAAGCATCGGAATCTATAACTAGTGTCACGGGAATGGTTCAAAGCATAGGCAGTAAGAGGATACAGTCTTCTTGTCCTTAAGTCGGCATTGTGCCTTTTGTATTTAATTCCAATGCAATTTCAGTGAATCATCGTCAATAAGAAGGTGCAAGGGATACACTAAACCTGGAGTGAAGCATCGGAAGCTATAACTAGTGTCACAGGAATGGTTCAAAACAAAGACAGTAAGAAGAGTCAGTCTTCATGTACTTAAGTCGGCATTGTGCTTTTTTATTTAATTCCGATGCAATATCTGTGTTTCATCGTCAATACGAAAGTCAGAGGGATACAGTAAACCTGAAGTGAAGCATGGGAATCTATAACTAGTGTCACAGAAATGGTTCAAATCATAGACAGTAGGAAGAGTCAGTCTTCTTGTACTTAAGTCGGCGTTGTGCCTTTTGGTATTAATTCCGATGCAATTTATGTGTTTCATCGTTAATAAGAAGGTCCAAGGGATACAGTAAACCTGAAGTGAAGCATCGGAATCTATAACTAGTGTCACAGGAATGGTTCAAAACATAGTCAGTGAATAGAGTCAGTCTTCTTGTACTATAGTCGGCATTGTGCCTTTTGTATTTAATTCAGATGCAATTTCTGAGTTTCATCGTCAATAAGAAGGTCCAAGGGATACAGTAAACCTGGAGTGAAGCATCGGAATCTATAGCTAGTGTCACAGGAATGGTTCAAAACAAAGACAGTAAGAAGTGACAGTCTTCTTGTACTTAAGTCGGCATTGTGTCTTTTCTATTTAATTCCGATGCAATTTCAGTGTATTATCGTCAATAAGAAGGTCCAAGGGATACAGTAAACCTGGAGTGATGCATCGGAATCTATAACTAGTGTCAATGGAATGGTTCAAAACATAGACAGTAAGAAGGGTTTATCTTCTTGTACTTAAGTCGGCATTGTGCCTTTTGTATTTAATTCCGGTGCAATTTCAGTGTTTCATCGTCAATAAGAAGGTCAGAGGG
Organism: Schistocerca serialis cubense; assembly: GCF_023864345.2. Lineage (NCBI taxonomy): Eukaryota > Metazoa > Arthropoda > Insecta > Orthoptera > Acrididae > Schistocerca > Schistocerca serialis. Next base: position 3,388,466 of record NC_064645.1, read on the forward strand.
ATACAGTAAACCTGAAGTGAAGCATCGGAATCTTCAACTAGTGTCTCAGGAATGGTTCAAAGCATAGACAGTGGGAACTGTCAGTATTCTTGTACTTAAGTCGGCATTGTGCCTTATGTATTTAATTCCGATGAAATTTCTGTGTTTCATCGTCAATAAGAAGGTCAGAGGGATACAGTAAACCTGAAGTGAAGCATCGGAATCCAAAATTAGTGTCACAGGAATGGTTCAAAACATAGACAGTAAGATTAGTCAGTCTTCTTGTACTTAAGTAGCCATTGTGCATTTTCTATTTAATTCCGATGCAATTTCTGTGTTTCATCGTCAATAAGAAGGTCCAAGGGATACACTAAACCTGGAGTGAAGCATCGGAATCTATAACTAGTGTCACAGGAATGGTTCAAAGCATAGTCAGTAAGACTAGTCAGTCTTCTTGTACTTAAGTCGGCATTGTGCCTTTTGTATTTAATTCCGGTGCAATTTCTGTGTTTCATCGTCAACAAGAAAGTCAGAGGGATACAGTAAACCGAAAGTGAAGCATCGGAATCTATAACTAGTGTCACAGGAATGGTTCAAAACATAGACAGTAAGAAGAGTCAGTCTTCTTGTCCTTAAGTCGGCATTGTGCCTTTAGTATTTAATTCCGGTGCAATTTCTGTGTTTCATCGTGAATACGAATGTCAGAGGGATACAGTAAACCTGAAGTGAAGGATCAGAATCTATAACAAGTGTCACAGGAATGGTTCAAAACATAGACAGTAGGAAGAGTCAGTCTTCTTGTACTTAAGTCGGCATTGTGCCTTTTGTATTTACTTCCGATGCAATTTATGTTTTTCATCGTTAATAAGATGGTCCAAGGGATACAGATATCCTGAAGTGAAGCATCGGAAACTATAACTAGTGTCACAGGAATGGTTCAAAACATAGTCAGTGGGAAGAGTCAGTCTTCTTGTACTATAGTCGGCATTGTGCCTTTTGTATTTAATTCCGATGCAATTTCTGAGTTTCATCGTCAGTAAGAAGGTCCAAGGGATACAGTAAACCTGGAGTGAAGCATCGGAATCTATAACTAGTGTCACAGGAATGGTTCAAATCATAGACAGTAAGAAGAGTCAGTCTTCTTGTACTTAAGTCGGCATTGTGCCTTTTGTATTTAATTCCGATGCAATTTCTGTGTTTCATCGTCAATAAGAAGTTCAGAGGGATACAGTAAACCTGAAGTGAAGCATCGGAATCTATAACTAGTGTCACAGGAATGATTCAAAGCATAGTCAGTAAGGAGAGTCAGTCCTCATGTACTTAAGTCGGCATTGTGCCTTTTGTATTTAATTCCAATTCAATTTCGGTGTTTCATCGTCAATAAGAAGGTCCAAGGGATACAGTAAACCTGGAGTGAAACATCGGAATCTATAACCAGTGTCACAGGAATGATTCAAAACATAGACAGTAAGGAGAGTCAGTCTTCTTGTACTTAAGTCGGCATTGTGCCTTTTGTATTTAGTTCCGATGCAATTTATGTGTTTCATCGTCAATAAGATGGTCCAAAGGGATACAGTAATCCTGAAGTGAAGCATCGGAATCCATAACTAGTGTCACAGGAATGGTTCAAAACATAGTCAGTGAGAAGAGTCAGTCTTCTTCTACTTTAGTCGGCATTGTGCCTTTTCTATTTAATTCCGATGCAATTTCTGAATTTCATCGTCAATAAAAAGGTCCAACGGATACAGTAAACCTGGAGGGAAGCATCGGTATCTATAACTAGTGTCACAGGAATGGTTCAAAATATAGACAGTAAGAAGAGTCAGTCTTCTTGTACATAAGTCGGCATTGTGCCTTTTGTATTTAATTCCGATGCTATTTCGGTGTTTCATCGTCAATAAGAAGGTCAGAGGGATACAGTAAACCTGAAGTGAAGCATCGGATTGTATAACTAGTGTCACAGGAATGGTTCAAAACATAGTCAGTGAGAAGAGTCAGACTTCTTGTACTTAAGTCGGCATTGTGCCTTTTCTATTTAATTCCGATGCTGTTTCTGTGTTCCATCGTCAATAAGAGTGTCATAGGGATACAGTGAACATGAAGTGAAGCATCGGAATCTTTAACTAGTGTCACAGGAATGGTTCAAACATAGTCAGTAAGAAGAGTCTGTCTTCTTATACTTAAGTCGGCATTGTGCCTTTTGTATTTAATTTCGATGCAATTTCTGTGTTTCATCGTCAATAGGAAGATCCAAGGGATACAGTAAACCTGTAGTGAAGCATCAGATCCTATAACTAGTGTCACAGGAATGGTTCAAATCATAGACAGTAAGAAGAGTCAGTCTTCTTGCACTTAAGTCGGCATTGTGCCTTTTGTATATAATTCCGATGCAATTTCTGTGTTTCATCGTCAATATCTAGGTCAGAGGGATACAGTAAACCTGAAGTGAAGCATCGGAATCCATAACTAGTGTCACAGGAATGGTTCAAAGCATAGTCAGTAAGGAGAGTCAGTCCTCATGTACTTAAGTCGGCATTGTGCCTTTTGTATTTAATTCCAATGCAATTTCGGTGTTTCATCGTCAATAAGAAGGTCCAAGGGATACAGTAAACCTGGAGTGAAGCATCGGAATCTATAACTAGTATCACAGGAATGATTCAAAACATAGACAGTAAGAAGAGTCAGTCTCCTTGTACTTAAGTCGGCATTGTGCCTTTTGTATTTAGTTCCGATGCAATTTATGTGTTTCATCGTCAATAAGAAGGTCGAAGGGATTCAGTAAACCTGAAGTGAAGCATCGGAATCTCTAACTAGTGTCACAGGAATGGTTCAAAACCAAGTCTGTAGGAAGAGTCAGTCTTCTTGTACTTAAGTCGGAATTGTGCCTTTTGTACTTAATTCCGCTGCACTTTCTGTGTTTCATCGTCAATAAGAAGGTCAGAGGGAGACAGTAAAGCTGAAGTGAATCATCGGAATCTAAAACTAGTGTCACAGGAATGGTTCAAAACATAGACACTAGGAATAGTCAGTCTTCTTGTACTTAAGTCGCCATTGTGCCTTTTCTGTTTAATTCAGATGCAATTTCTGTGTTTCATCGCCAATAAGACGGTCCAAGGGATACAGTAAACCTGAAGTGAAGCATCGGATTGTATAACTAGTGTCACAGGAATGGTTCAAAACATAGTCAGTAAGAAGAGTCTGTCTTCTTATTCTTAAGTCGGCATTGTGTCTTTTGTATTTAATTCCGATGCAATTTCTGTATTTCATCTTCAATAAGAAGGTGCAAGGGATACAGTAAACCTGGAGTGAAGCATCGGAATCTATAACTAGTGTCACAGGAATGGTTCAAAACATAGTCAGTAAGGAGAATCAGTCTTCTTGTACTTAAGTCGGCATTGTGCCTTTTGTATTTAATTCCGATGCAATTTCATTGTTTCATCGTCAATAAGAAGGTCCAAGGGAAACAGTAAACCTGAAGTGAAGCATCGAAATCTATAACTAGTGTCACAGGAATGGTTCAAACATAGACAGTAGGAAGAGTCAGTCATCTTGTCCTTATGTCGGCATTGTGCCTTTTGTATTTAATTCCCATGCAATTTCGGTGTTTCATCGTAAATAAGAAGGTCCAAGGGATACAGTAAACCTGAAGTGAAGCATCGGAATCTATAACTAGTGTCACAGGAATGGTTCAAAACATAGTCAGTAAGGAGAGTCAGTCTTCATGTACTTAAGTCAGCATTGTGCCTTTTGTATTTAATTCCGATGCAATTTCTGAGTTTCATCGTAAATAAGAAGGTCCAAGGGATACAGTAAACCTGAAGTGAAGCATCGGAATCTATAACTAGTGTCACAGGAATGGTTCAAAACCTAGTCTGTAGGAAGAGTCAGTCTTCTTGTACTTAAGTTGGCATTGTGCTTTAGTATTTAATTTCGCTGCAATTTCTGTGTTTCATCGTCAATAAGAATGTCAGAGGGATACAGTAAAGCTGAAGTGAAGCATCGGAATCTAAAACTAGTGTCACAGGAATGGTTCAAAACATAGGCAGTAGGAAGAGTCAGTCATCTTGTACTTAAGTCGGCATTGTGCCTTTTCTAATTAATTCCTATGCAATTTCTGTGTTTCATCGTCAATAAGACGGTCCAAGGGATACAGTAAACCTGAAGTGAAGCATCGGTTTGTATAACTAGTGTCACAGGAATGGTTCAAAACATAGTCAGTGAGAAGAGTCTGTCTTCTTGTCCTTAAGTCGGCATTGTGCCTTTTGTATTTAATTCCGATGCAATTTATGTGTTTCATCGTCAATAAGAAGGTAAAAGGGATACAGTAAACCGGAAGTGAAGCATCGGAATCTATAACTACTGTCACAGGAATGGTTCAAAACATAGGCAGTGAGAACAGTCAGTCTTCTTGTACTTAAGTCGGCATTGTGCCTTTTGTATTTAATTCCGATGCAATTTCCGTGTTTTGTCGTCACTAAGAAGGTCCAAGGGATTCAGTAAACCTGAAAAGAAGCATCGGAATCTCTAACTAGTGTCACAGGAATGGTTCAAAATCTAGTCTGTAGGAAGAGTCAGTCTTCTTGTACTTAAGTCGGCATTGTGCCTTTTGTATTTAATTCCGGTGCCATTTCTGTGTTTCAACGTCAATACGAAAGTCAGAGGGATACAGTAAACCTGAAGTGAAGCATCGGAATCTATAACTAGTGTCACAGGAATGGTTCAGAACATAGTCAGTGGGAAGAGTCAGTCTTCTTGTACTATAGTCGGCGTTGTGCCTTTTGTATTTAATTCCGATGCAATTTCTGAGTTTCATCGTCAATAAGAAGGTCCAAGGGATACAGTAAACCTGGAGTGAAGCATCGGAATCTATAACTAGTGTCACAGGAATGGTTCAAAACATAGACAGTAGGAAGAGTCAGTCTTCTTGTACTTAAGTCGGCATTGTGCCTTTTGTATTTACTTCCGATGCAATTTATGTTTTTCATCGTTAATAAGATGGTCCTGAATGGGAAGCATCGGAATCTATAACTAGTGTCACAGGAATGGTTCAGAACATAGTCAGTGGGAAGAGTCAGTCTTCTTGTACTATAGTTGGCATTGTGCCTTTTGTATTTAATTCCGATGCAATTTCTGAGTTTCATTGTCAATAAGAAGTTCCAAGGGATACAGTAAACCTGGAGTGAAGCATCGGAATCTATAACTAGTGTCACAGGAATGGTACAAAACATAGACAGTAGGAAGAGTCAGTCTTCTTGTACTTAAGTCGGCATTGTGCCTTTTGTATTTACTTCCGATGCAATTTATGTTTTTCATCGTTAATAAGATGGTCCAAGGGATACAGTAAACCTGGAGTGAAGCATCGGAATCTATAACTAGTGTCACAGGAATGGTTCAAATCATAGACAGTAAGAAGAGTCAGCCTTCTTGTACTTAAGTCTGCATTGTGCCTCTTGTATTTAATTCCGATGAAATTTCTGGGTTTCATCGTCAATAAGAAGGTCCAAGGGATACATTAAACCTGAAGTGAAGCATCGGAATCTATAACTAGTGTCACAGGAATGGTTCAAATCATAGACAGTAAGAAGAGTCTGTCTTCCTGTACTTAAGTCGCCATTGTGCCTTTTCTATTTAATTCCGATGCAATTTCTGTGTTTCATCGCCAATAAGACGGTCCAAGGGATACAGTAAACCTGAAGTGAATCAGCGGATTGTATAACTAGTGTCACAGGAATGGTTCAAAACATAGTCAGTGAGAAGAGTCAGACATCTTGTACTTAAGTCGTCATTGTGCCTTTTCTAATTAATTCCGATGCTGTTTCTGTGTTCCGTCGTCAATAAGAGTGTCAGAGGGATACAGTGAACCTGAAGTGAAGCATCGGATTCTTTAACTAGTGTCACAGGAATGGTTCAAACATAGTCAGTAAGAAGAGTCTGTCTTCTTATCCTTAAGTCGGCATTGTGCCTTTTGTATTTAGTTCCGATGCAATTTCTGTGTTTCATCGTCAATAAGAAGGTCCGAGGGATACAGTAAACCTGAAGTGAAGCAACGGAATCTATAACTAGTGTCACGGGAATGGTTCATAGCATAGGCAATAAGAAGACACAGTCTTCTTGTCCTTAAGTCGGCATTGTGCCTTTTGTATTTAATTCCAATGCAATTTCAGTGTATCATCGTCAATAGGAAGGTGCAAGGGATACAGTAAACCTGGAGTGAAGCATCGGAATCTATAACTAGTGTCACAGGAATGGTTCAAAGCATAGTCAGTAAGGAGAGTCAGTCTTCATGTACTTAAGTCGGCATTGTGCCTTTTGTATTTAATTCCGATGCAATTTCTGTATTTCATCGTAAATAAAATGGTGCAAGGGATACAGTAAACCTGAAGTGAAGCATCGGAATCTATAACTAGTGTCACAGGAATGGTTCAAAACCTAGTCTGTAGGAAGAGTCAGTCTTCTTGTACTTAAGTCGGCATTGTGCTTTTGTATTTAATTTCGCTGCAATTTCTGTGTTTCATCGTCAATAAGAATGTCAGAGGGATACAGTAAAGCTGAAGTGAAGCATCGGAATCTAAAACTAGTGTCACAGGAATGGTTCACAACATAGGCAGTAGGAAGAGTCAGTCATATTGTACTTAAGTCGGCATTGTGCCTTTTCTATTTAATTCCGATGCAATTTCTGTGTTTCATCGTCAATAAGACGGTCCAAGGGATACAGTAAACCTGAAGTGAAGCATCGGACTGTATAACTAGTGTCACAGGAATGGTTCAAAACATAGCCAGTGAGAAGAGTCAGTCTTCTTGTACTTAAGTCGGCATTGTGCCTTTTCTATTTAATTCCGATGCAATTTCTGTGTTTCATCGTCAATAAGAAGGTTCAAGAGATATAGTAAACCTGGAGTGAAGCATCGGACTCTATAACTAGTGTCACAGGGATGGTTCAAAACATAGACACTAGGAATAGTCAGTCTTCTTGTACTTAAGTCGCCATTGTGCCTTTTCTATTTAATTCCGATGCAATTTCTGTGTTTCATCGCCAATAAGTCGGTCCAAGGGATACAGTAAACCTGAAGTGAAGCATCGGATTGTATAACTAGTGTCACAGGAATGGTTCAAAACATTGTCAGTGAGAAGAGTCAGTCTTCTTGTACTTAAGTCGGCATTGTGCCTTTTCTAATTAATTCCGATGCTGTATCTGTGTTCCATCGTCAATAAGAGTGTCAGAGGGATACAGTGAACCTGAAGTGAAGCATCGGAATCTTCAACTAGTGTCACAGGAATGCTTCAAACATTGTCAGTATGAAGAGTCTGTCTTCTTATCCTTAAGTCGGCATTGTGCCTTATGTATTGAATTCCGATGCAATTTCTGTGTTTCATCGTCAATAAGAAGGTCAGAGGGATACAGTAAACCTGAAGTGAAGCATCGGAATTTATAACTAGTGTCACGGGAATGGTTCAAAGCATAGGCAGTAAGAAGATACAGTTTCCTGTCCTTTAGTCGGCATTGTGCCTTTTGTATTTAATTCCAATGCAATTTCAGTGTTTCATCGTCAATAAGAAGGTGCAAGGGATACAGTAAACCTGGAGTGAAGCATCGGAATGTATAACTAGTGTCACAGGAATGGTTCAAAACATAGTCAGTGAGAAGAGTCTGTCTTCTCGTCCTTAAGTCGGCATTGTGCCTTTTGTATTTAATTCCGATGCAATTTCTGTTTTTCATCGACAATAAGAAGATCCAAGGCATACAGTAAACCTGAAGTGAAGCATCAGAACCTATAACTAGTGTATAAGGAATGGTTCAAAACATAGACAGTAAGAAGAATCAGTCTTCCTGCACTTAAGTCGGCATTGTGCCTTTTGTATTTAATTCCGTTGCAATTTCTGTGTTTCATCGTCAATAAGAAGGTCAGAGGGATACACTAAACCTGGAGTGAAGCATCGGAATCTATAACTAGTGTCACAGGAATGGTTCAAAGCATAGACAGTAAGAAGAGTCAGCCTTCTTGTACTTAAGTCGGCATTGTGCCTTTTCTCTTCTATTCTGAAGCGAACCATCGGAATCTATAACTAGTGTCAAAGGAATGGTTCAAAACATAGTCAGTAAGAAGAATCAGTCTTCATGTACTTAAGACGGCATTGTGCCTTTTGTATTTAATTCCGATGCAATTTCATTGTTTCATCGTTAATAAGAAGGTCCAAGGGAAACAGTAAACCTGGAGTGAAGCATCGGAAGCTATAACTAGTGTCAATGCAATGGTTCAAACATAGACAGTAGGATGAGTCAGTCTTCTTGTACTTAAGTCGGCATTGTTCCTTTTTTATTTAATTCCGATGCAATTTCTGTGTTTCATCGTCAATAAGAAGGTCCAAGGGATACAGTAAACCTGAAGTGAAGCATCGGAATCCATAACTAGTGTCACAGGAATGGATCAAAACATAGACAGAAGGAAGAGTCAGTCTTCTTGTACTTAAGTCGGCATTGTGCCTTTTCTATTTAATTCCCATGCAATTTCTGTGTTTCATCGTCAATAAGAAGGTCCAACGGATAAAGTAAACCTGGAGTGAAGCATCGGATTGTATAACTTGTGTCACACGAATGGTTCAAAACATAGTCAGTAAGGAAAGTCAGTCTTCTTGTACTTAAGTTGGCATTGTGACTTTTGTATTTAATTCCGATGCAATTTCATTGTTTCATCGTTAATAAGAAGGTCCAAGAGAAACAATAAACCTGAAGTGAAGCATCGGAAGCTATAGCTAGTGTCAATGGAATGGTTCAAACATAGACAGTAAGAAGAGTCAGTCTTCTTGTACTTAAGTCCTCATTGTGACTTTTCTATTTAATTCCTATCCAATTTCTGTGTTTCATCGTCAATAAGAAGGTCAGAGGGATACAGTAAACCTGAAGTGAAGCATCGGAATCTATAACTAGTGTCACAGGAATGGATCAAAACATAGTCAGTAAGAAGAGTCAGTCTTTTAGTACTTAAGTCGTCATTGTGCCTTTTGTATTTAATTCCGATGTAATTTCTGTGTTTCTTCGTCAACAAGAAGGTCCAAATGATGCAGTAAACCTGAAGTGAAGCAACGGAATCTATATCTAGTGTCACAGGAGTGGTTCAAAACATAGACAGTAAGAAGAGTCAGTCTTCTTGTACTTAAGTTGGTATTGTGCCTTTTGTATTTAATTCCGATGCAATTTCTGTGTTTCACCGTCAATAAGTAGGTCCAAGGGATACAGTAAACCTGAAGTCAAGCATCGGAATCTATAACTAGTGTAACAGGAATGGCTCAAAACATAGACAGTAGGAAGAGTCAGTCATCTTGTAGTTAAGTCGGCATAGTGCCTTTTCTATTTAATTCCGATGCAATTTCTGTGTTTCATCGTCAATACGAAGGTCCAAGGGATACACTAAGCCTGGAGTGAAGCATCGCAAGCTGTAACTAGTGTCGCAGGAATGGTTTAAAACATAGACAGTAAGAAGAGTCAGTCTTCTTGTACTTTAGTCGTCATTGTGCCCTTTCTAATTAATTCCGATGCAATTTCTGTGTTTCATCGTCAATAAGAAGGTCCAAGGGATACAGTAAACCTGGAGTGAAGCATCGGAAACTATAACTAGTGTCAGTGGTATGGTTCAAAACATAGACAGTAAGAAGAGTCAGTCTACTTGTACTTATGTCGGCATTGTGCCTTTTGTATTGAATTCCGTTGCAATTTCTGTGTTTCATCGTCAATATGTAGGTCAGAGGGATACAGTCAACCTGAAGTGAAGCATCGGAATCTTTAACTATTGTCTCAGGAATGATTCAAAACATAGACAGTGGGCACAGTCAGTCTTCTTGTACTTAAGTCGGCATTGTGCCTTTTGTATTTAATTCCGATGCAATTTCTGTGTTTCATCGTCAATAAGAAGGTCAGAGGGATACAGTAAACCTGAAGTGAAGCATCGGAATCTATAACTAGTGTCTCAGGAATGGTTCAAAACATAGTCAGTAAGAAGAGTCAGTCTTCTTCTACTTAAGTCGGCATTGTGCCTTTTCTATTTAATTCCGATGCAATTTCTGTGTTTCATCGTCAATAAGAAGGTCCAAGGGATACACTAAACCTAGAGTGAAGCATCGGAATCTATAACTAGTGTCACAGGAATGGTTTAAAACATAGACATTAAGAAGAGTCAGCCTTCTTGTACTTAAACAGCATTGTGCGTTTTCTATTTAATTCCGAGGCAATTTCTGTGTGTCTTCGTCAATAAGAAGGTCAGAGGGATACAGTAAACGTGAAGTGAAGCATCGGAATCTATAACTAGTGTCACAGGAATGGTTCAAAACATAGTCAGTTAGAAGAGTCAGTCTTCTTGTCCTTAAGTCGGCATTGTGCCTCTTGTATTTAATTCCGGTGCAATTTCTGTGTTTCATCGTCAATAAGAAGGTCAGAGGGATACAGTAAACCTGAAGTGAAGCATCGGAATATATAACTAGTGTCACATAAATGGTTCAAAACATAGACAGTAGGAAGAGTCAGCCTTCTTGTACTTAATTCGGCACTGTGCCTTTTCTATTTAATTCCGATGCAATTTCTGTGTTTCATCGTCAATAAGAAGGTCAGAGGGATACAGTAAACCTGAAGTGAAGCATTGGAATCTATAACTAGTGTCACAGGAATGGTTCAAAACATAGACAGTAAGAAGAGTAAGTCTTCTTGTACTTGAGTCGGAATTGTGCCTTTTGTATTAAATTCCGATGCAATTTCTGTGTTTTATCGTCAATAAGAAGGTCAGAGGGATACAGTTAACCTGAAGTGAAGCATCGTAATCTATAACTAGTGTCACAGGAATGCTTCAAAACAAAGTCACTAAGAAGAGTCAGTCTTCTTGTCCTTAAGTCGGCATAGTGCCTTTTGTATTTAATTCCGATGCAATTTCTGTGTTTCATCGTCAATAAGAAATTCCAAGGGATACAGTAAACCTGGAGTGAAGCATCGAAATCTGTAACTAGTGTCACAGGAATGTTTCAAAACATAGACAGTAAGAAGATACAGTCTTCTTGTACTTAAGTCGGCATTGTGCCTTTTGTATTTAATTCCGATGCAATTTCTGTGTTTCATCGTCAATAAGAAGGTCCAAGGGATACAGTAAACCTGAAGTGAAGCATCGGAATATATAACTAGTGTCACAGGAATGGTTAAAACATAGACAGTAGGAAGAGTCAGTCTTCTTGTACTTAATTCGGCATTGCGCCTTTTCTATTTAATTCCGATGCAATTTCTGTGTTTCATCGTCAATAAGAAGGTCAGAGGGATACAGTAAACCTGAAGTGAAGCATTAGAATCTATATCTAGTGTCACAGGAATGGTTCAAAACATAGACAGTAAGAAGAGTCAGTCTTCTTGTACTTGAGTCGGCATTGTGCCTTTTGTATTTAATTCCGATGCAATTTCAGTGTTTCATCGTCAATAAGAATGTAAAAGGGATACAGTGAACCTGGAGTGAAGCATCGGAATCTATAACTAGTGTCAATGGAATGGTTCAAAACATTGACACTAGGAAGAGTCAGTCTTCTTGTACTTAATTCGGCATTGTGCCTTTTGTATTTAATTCCGATGCAATTTCTGTGTTTCATCGTCATTAAGAAGGTCCAAGGGATACAGTAAACCTGAAGTGAAGCATCGGAATATATAACTAGTGTCACAGAAATGGTTCAAACCATAGACAGTAGGAAGAGTCAGTCTTCTTGTACTTAATTCGACATTGTGCCTTTTCTATTTAATTCCGATGCAATTTCTGTGTTTCATCGTCAATAAGAAGGTCAGAGGGATACAGTAAACCTGAAGTGAAGCATTGCAATGTATAACTAGTATCACAGGAATGGTTCAAAACATAGACAGTAAGGAGAGTCAGTCTTCTTGTACTTGAGTCGGCATTGTGCCTTTTGTATTAAATTGCGATGATATTCTGTGTTTTATCGTCAATAAGAAGGTCCAAGGGATTCAGTAAACCTGAAGTCAAGCATCGGAATCTATAACTAGTGTCAATGGAATGGTTCAAAACATAGACAGTAGGAAGAGTCAGTCTTCTTGTACTTAAGTCGGCATTGTGCCTTTTCTATTTAATTCCGAGGCAATTTCTGTGTGTCTTCGCCAATAAGAAGGTCAGAGGGATACAGTAAACCTAAAGTGTAGCATCGGAATCTATAACTAGTGTCACAGGAATGGTTCAAAACATAGTCAGTAAGAAGAGTCAGTCTTCTTGGCCTTATGTCGGCATTGTGCCTTTTCTATTTAATTCCGGTGCAATTTCTGTGTTTCATCGTCAATAAGAAAGTCAGAGGGATAGAGTAAACCTGAAGTGAGCATCGGAATCTATAACTAGAGTCACAGGAATGGTTCAAAACATAGTCAGTAAGAAGAGTCAGTCTTCTTGTCCTTAAGTCGGCCTTGTGCCTTTTGTATTTAATTCCGATGCAATTTCTGTGTTTCATCGTCAATAAGATGGTCCAAGGGATACAGTAAACCTGGAGTGAAGCATCGGTATCTATAACTAGTGTCACAGGAATGTTCTAAAACATAGACAGTAAGAAGAGTCAGTCTTCTTGTACTTTAGTCGGCATTGTGCCTTTTCTATTTAATTCCGATGCAATTTCTGTGTTTCATCGTCAATAAGAAGGTCCAAGGGATACAGTAAACCTGGAGTGAAGCATCGGAAACTATAACTAGTGTCAGTGGTATGGTTCAAAACATTGACAGTAAGAAGAGTCAGTCTTCTTGTACTGAAGTCGGCATTGTGCCTTTTGTATTGAATTCCGGTGTAATTTCTGTGTTTCATCGTCAATATGTAGGTCAGAGGGATACAGTAAACCTGAAGTGAAGCATCGAAATCTTTAACTAGTGTCTCAGGAATGATTCAAAACATAGACAGTGGGCACAGTCAGTCTTCTTGTACTTAAGTCTTCATTGTGCCTTTTGTATTTAATTCCGATGCAATTTCTGTGTTTCATCGTCAATAAGAAGGTTAGAGGGATACAGTAAACCTGAAGTGAAGCATCGGAATCTATAACTAGTGTCTCAGGAATGGTTCAACACATAGTCTGTAAGAAGAGTCAGTCTTCTTCTACTTATGTCGGCATTGTGCCTTTTCTATTTAATTCCGATGCAATTACTGTGTTCATCGTCAATAAGAAAGTCCAAGGGATACACTAAACCTAGAGTGAAGCATCGGAATCTATAACTAGTGTCACAGGAATGGTTCAAAACATAGACATTAAGAAGAGTCAGTCTTCTTGTACTTAAACGTCATTGTGCCTTTTCTATTTAATTCCGACGCAATTTCTGTGTGTCTTCGCCAATAAGAAGGTCAGAGGGATACAGTAAACCTGAAGTGAAGCATCGGAATCCATAACTAGTGTCACAGGAATGGTTCAAAACATAGTCAGTAAGAAGAGTCACTCTTCTTGTCCTTAAGTCGGCATTGTGCCTCTTGTATTTAATTCCGGTGCAATTTCTGTGTTTCATCGTCAATAAGAAGGTCAGAGGGATACAGTAAACCTGAAGTGAAGCATCGGAATATATAACTAGTGTCACATAAATGGTTCAAAACATAGACAGTAGGAAGAGTCAGTCTTCTTGTACTTCAGTCGGCATTGTGCCTTTTGTATTTAATTCCGATGCAATTTCTGTGTTTCATCGTCAATAAGAAGGTCAGAGGCATACAGTAAACCTGAAGTGAAGCATCCGAATCTATAACTATTGTCACAGGAATGGTTCAAAACATAGTCAATAAGAAGAGTCAGTCTTCTTGTCCTTAAGTCAGCATTGTGCCTTTTGTATTTAATTCCGTTGCAACTTCTGTGTTTCATCGTCAATAAGAAAGTAGAGGGATACAATAAACCGAAGTGAAGCATCGGAATCTATAACTAGTGTCACATAAATGGTTCAAAACATAGACAGTAGGAAGAGTCAGTCTTCTTGTACTTAATTCGGCATTGTACCTTTGGTATTTAATTAAGATGCAATTTCTGTGTTTCATCGTCAATAAGAAAGTCCAAGGGATACAGTAAACCTAAAGTGTAGCATCCGAATCTATAACTAGTGTCACAGATATGGTTCAAATCATAGACAGTAGGAAGAGTCAGTCTTCTTGTACTTAATTCGGCATTGTGCCTTTTCTATTTAATTCCGATGCAATTTCTGTGTTTCATCGTCAATAAGAAGGTCAGAGGGATACAGTAAACCTGAAGTGAAGCATTGCAATGTATAACTAGTGCCACAGGAATGGTTCAAAACATAGACAGTAAGCAGAGTCAGTCTTCTTGTACTTGAGTCGGCATTGTGCCTTTTGTATTAAATTGCATTGCAATTCTGTGTTTTATCGTCAATAAGAAGGTCCAAGGGATTCAGTAAACCTGAAATCAAGCATCGGAATCTATAACTAGTGTCAATGGAATGGTTCAAAACATAGACAGTAGGAAGAGTCAGTCTTTTTGTACTTTAGTCGGCAATGTGCCTTTTCTATTTAATTCCGATGCAATTTCTGTGTTTCATCGTCAATAAGAAGGTCCAAGGGATACAGTAAACCTGGAGTGAAGCATCGGAAACTATAACTAGTGTCAGTGGTATGGTTCAAAACATTGACAGTAAGAAGAGTCAGTCTTCTTGTACTTCAGTCGGCATTGTGCTTTTTGTATTGAATTCCGGTGTAATTTCTGTGTTTCATCGTCAATATGTAGGTCAGAGGGATACAGTAAACCTGAAGTGTAGCATCGGAATCTTTAACTAGTGTCTCAGGAATTATTCAAAACATAGACAGTGGGCAGAGTCAGTCTTCTTGTACTTAAGTCTTCATTGTGCCTTTTGTATTTAATTCCTGTGCATTTTCTGTGTTTCATCGTCAATAAGAAAGTCAGAGGGATACAGTAAACATGAAGTGAGCATCGGAATCTATAACTAGTGTCACAGGAATGGTTCAAAACATAGTCAGTAAGAAGAGTCAGTCTTCTTGTCCTGAAGTGGGCCTTGTGCTTTTTGTATTTAATTCCGATGCAATTTCTGTGTTTCATCGTCAATAAGAAGGTCCAAGGGATACAGTAAACCTGGAGTGAAGCATCGGAATCTATAACTAGTGTCACAGGAATGTTTCAAAACATAGACATTAAGAAGATACAGTCTTCTTGTACTTAAGTCGGCATTGCGCCTTTTGTATTTAATTCCGATGCAATTTCTGTCTTTCATCGTCAATAAGAAGGTCCAAGGGATACAGTAAACCTGAAGTGAAGCATCGGAATATATAACTAGTGTCACAAAATTAGTTCAAAACATAGACAGTAGGAAGAGTCACTCTTCTTGTACTTAATTCGGCATTCTGCCGTTTGTATTTAATTCCGATGCTATTTCTGTGTTTCATCGTCAATAAGAAGGTCAGAGAGATACAGTAAACCTGAAGTGAAGCATCGGAATCTATAACTAGTGTCACAGGAATGTTTCAAAACATAGACAGTGAGAAGAGTCAGTCGGTATTGTGCCTTTTGTATTTAATTCCGATGGAATTTCTGTGTTTCATCGTGAATAAGGTCAGAGGGATACAGTAAACCTGAAGTGAAGCATCGGAATCTATAACTAGTGTCACAGGAATGCTTCAAAACATAGTCAGTAAGAAGAGTCAGTCTTCTTGTCCTTAAGTCAGCATTGTGCCTTTTGTATTTATTTCCGATGCAATTTCAGTGTTTCATCGTCAATAAGAAGGTCCAAGGGATACAGTAAACCTGAAGTGAAGCATCTGAATCAATAAGTAGTGTCACAGGAATGTTTCAAAACATAGAGAGTAAGAAGATACAGTCTTCTTGTACTTAATTCGGCATTGTGCCTGTTGTATTTAATTCCGATGCTATTTCTGTGTTTCATCGTCAATAATAAGGTCCAAGGGATACAGTAAACCTGAAGTGAAGCATCGCAATATATAACTAGTGTCACAGAAATGGTTCAAAACATAGACGGTAGGAAGAGTCAGTCTTCTTGTACTTAATTCGGCATTGTGCCTTTTGTATTTAATTCCGGTTTAACTTCTGTGTTTCATCGTCAATAAGAAAGTCAGAGGGATACAGTAAACCTGAAGTGAAGCATCGGAATCTATAACTAGTGTCACAGGAATGTTTCGAAACATAGACAGTAAGAAGAGTCAGTCATCTTGTACTTAAGTCGGCATTGTGCCTTTTGTATTTAATTCCGATGCAATTTCTGTGTTTCATCGTCAATAAGATGGTCCAAGGGATACAGTAAACCTAGAGTGAAGCATCGGAATCTATAACTAGTGTCACAGGAATGGTTCAAAACATAGATTTTAAGAAGAGTCAGTCTTCTTGTACTTAGGTCGGCATTGTGCCTTTTCTATTTAATTCCGAGGCAATTTCTGTGTGTCTTCGTCAATAAGAAGGTAAGAGGGATACAGTAAACCTGAAGTGAAGCATCGGAATCTATAACTAGTGTCACAGGAATGCTTCAAAACATAGTCAGTAAGAAGAGTCAGTCTTCTTGTCCTTAAGTCGGCATTGTGCCTTTTGTATTTAATTTCGATGCAATTTCTGTGTTTCATCGTCAATAAGAAAGTCCAAGGGATACAGTAAACCTGGAGTGAAGCATCGGAATATATAACTAGTGTCACAGGAATGGTTCAAAACATAGACAGTAGGAAGAGTCAGTCTCCTTGTACTTAATTCGGCATTGTGCCTTTTCTATTTAATTCCGATGCAATTAGTGTGTTTCATCGTCAATATCAAGTTCAGAGGGATACAGTAACCTGAAGTGAAGCATTGGAATCTATAACTAGTGTCGCAGGAATGGTTCAAACATAGACAGTAAGAAGAGTCAGTCTTCTTGTACTTGAGACGGCATTGTGCCTTTTGTATTTAATTCCGATGCAATTTCAGTGTTTCATCGTCAATAAGAAAGTAAAAGGGATACTGTAAACCTGGAGTGAAGCATCGGAATCTATAACTAGTGTCAATGGAATGGTTCAAATCATAGACAATAGGAAGAGTCAGTCTTCTTGTATTTAATTCGGAATTGTGCATTTAGTATTTAATTCCGATGCAATTTCTGTGTTTCATCGTCAATAAGAAGGTCCAAGGAATACAGTAAACCTGAAGTGAAGCATCGGAATATATAACTAGTGTCACTGAAATGGTTCAAACCATAGACAGGAGGAAGAGTCAGTCTTCTTGTACTTAATTCGGCATTCTGCCTTTTCTATTTAATTCCGATGCAATTTCTGTGGTTCATCGTCAATAAGAGGGTCAGAGGGATTCCGTAAACCTGAAGTGAAGCATCGGAATGTATAACTAGTGTCTCAGGAATGGTTCAAACATAGTCAGTATGAAGAGTCAGACTTCTTCTACTTAAGTCGGCATTGTGTCTTTTCTCTTTAATTCCGATGCAATTACTGTGTTCATCGTCAATAAGAAGGTCCAAGGGATACAGTAAACCTGAAGTGAAGCATCGGAATCTATAACTAGTGTCACAGGAATGTTTCGAAACATAGACAGTAAGAAGAGTCAGTCTTCTTGTACTTAAGTCGGCATTGTGCCTTTTCTATTTAATTCCGATGCAATTTCTGTGTTTCATCGTCAATAAGATGGTCCAAGGGATACAGTAAACCTAGAGTGAAGCATCGGAATCTATAACTAGTGTCACAGGAATGGTTCAAAACATAGATTTTAAGAAGAGTCAGTCTTCTTGTACTTAGGTCGGCATTGTGCCTTTTCTATTTAATTCCGAGGCAATTTCTGTGTGTCTTCGTCAATAAGAAGGTAAGAGGGATACAGTAAACCTGAAGTGAAGCATCGGAATCTATAACTAGTGTCACAGGAATGCTTCAAAACATAGTCAGTAAGAAGAGTCAGTCTTCTTGTCCTTAAGTCGGCATTGTGCCTTTTGTATTTAATTTCGATGCAATTTCTGTGTTTCATCGTCAATAAGAAAGTCCAAGGGATACAGTAAACCTGGAGTGAAGCATCGGAATATATAACTAGTGTCACAGGAATGGTTCAAAACATAGACAGTAGGAAGAGTCAGTCTCCTTGTACTTAATTCGGCATTGTGCCTTTTCTATTTAATTCCGATGCAATTTGTGTGTTTCATCGTCAATATCAAGTTCAGAGGGATACAGTAACCAGAAGTGAAGCATTGGAATCTATAACTAGTGTCGCAGGAATGGTTCAAACATAGACAGTAAGAAGAGTCAGTCTTCTTGTACTTGAGACGGCATTGTGCCTTTTGTATTTAATTCCGATGCAATTTCAGTGTTTCATCGTCAATAAGAATGTAAAAGGGATTCTGTAAACCTGGAGTGAAGCATCGGAATCTATAACTAGTGTCAATGGAATGGTTCAAATCATAGACAATAGGAAGAGTCAGTCTTCTTGTATTTAATTCGGAATTGTGCATTTTGTATTTAATTCCGATGCAATTTCTGTGTTTCATCGTCAATAAGAAGGTCCAAGGAATACAGTAAACCTGAAGTGAAGCATCGGAATATATAACTAGTGTCACTGAAATGGTTCAAACCATAGACAGGAGGAAGAGTCAGTCTTCTTGTACTTAATTCGGCATTCTGCCTTTTCTATTTAATTCCGATGCAATTTCTGTGTTTCATCGTCAATAAGAGGGTCAGAGGGATTCCGCAAAAACCTGAAGTGAAGCATCGGAATGTATAACTAGTGTCTCAGGAATGGTTCAAACATAGTCAGTATGAAGAGTCAGACTTCTTCTACTTAAGTCGGCATTGTGTCTTTTCTCTTTAATTCCGATGCAATTACTGTGTTCATCGTCAATAAGAAGGTCCAAGGGATACAGTAAACCTGAAGTGAAGCATCGGAATCTATAACTAGTGTCACAGGAATGTTTCGAAACATAGACAGTAAGAAGAGTCAGTCTTCTTGTACTTAAGTCGGCATTGTGCCTTTTCTATTTAATTCCGATGCAATTTCTGTGTTTCATCGTCAATAAGATGGTCCAAGGGATACAGTAAACCTAGAGTGAAGCATCGGAATCTATAACTAGTGTCACAGGAATGGTTCAAAACATAGATTTTAAGAAGAGTCAGTCTTCTTGTACTTAGGTCGGCATTGTGCCTTTTCTATTTAATTCCGAGGCAATTTCTGTGTGTCTTCGTCAATAAGAAGGTAAGAGGGATACAGTAAACCTGAAGTGAAGCATCGGAATCTATAACTAGTGTCACAGGAATGCTTCAAAACATAGTCAGTAAGAAGAGTCAGTCTTCTTGTCCTTAAGTCGGCATTGTGCCTTTTGTATTTAATTTCGATGCAATTTCTGTGTTTCATCGTCAATAAGAAAGTCCAAGGGATACAGTAAACCTGGAGTGAAGCATCGGAATATATAACTAGTGTCACAGGAATGGTTCAAAACATAGACAGTAGGAAGAGTCAGTCTCCTTGTACTTAATTCGGCATTGTGCCTTTTCTATTTAATTCCGATGCAATTTGTGTGTTTCATCGTCAATATCAAGTTCAGAGGGATACAGTAACCTGAAGTGAAGCATTGGAATCTATAACTAGTGTCGCAGGAATGGTTCAAACATAGACAGTAAGAAGAGTCAGTCTTCTTGTACTTGAGACGGCATTGTGCCTTTTGTATTTAATTCCGATGCAATTTCAGTGTTTCATCGTCAATAAGAATGTAAAAGGGATACTGTAAACCTGGAGTGAAGCATCGGAATCTATAACTAGTGTCAATGGAATGGTTCAAATCATAGACAATAGGAAGAGTCAGTCTTCTTGTATTTAATTCGGAATTGTGCATTTTGTATTTAATTCCGATGCAATTTCTGTGTTTCATCGTCAATAAGAAGGTCCAAGGAATACAGTAAACCTGAAGTGAAGCATCGGAATATATAACTAGTGTCACTGAAATGGTTCAAACCATAGACAGGAGGAAGAGTCAGTCTTCTTGTACTTAATTCGGCATTCTGCCTTTTCTATTTAATTCCGATGCAATTTCTGTGTTTCATCGTCAATAAGAGGGTCAGAGGGATTCCGCAAAAACCTGAAGTGAAGCATCGGAATGTATAACTAGTGTCTCAGGAATGGTTCAAACATAGTCAGTATGAAGAGTCAGACTTCTTCTACTTAAGTCGGCATTGTGTCTTTTCTCTTTAATTCCGATGCAATTACTGTGTTCATCGTCAATAAGAAGGTCCAAGGGATACACTAAACCTAGAGTGAAGCATCGGAATCTATAACTAGTGTCACAGGAATGGTTGAAAACATAGACATTAAGAAGAGTCAGTCTTCTTGTACTTAAGTCGGCATTGTGCCTTTTCTATTTAATTCCGAGGCAATTCCTGTGTGTCTTCGTCAATAAGAAGGTCAGAGGGATACAGTAAACCTGAAGTGAATCATCGGAATCTATAACTAGTGTCACAGGAATGGTTCAAAACATAGTCAGTAAGAAGAGTCAGTCTTCTTGTCTTTAAGTCGGCATTGTGCTTTTTGTATTTAATTCCGGTTTAACTTCTGTGTTTCATCGTCAATAAGAAAGTCAGAGGGATACAGTAAACCTGAAGTGAAGCATCGGAATCTATAACTAGTGTCACAGGAATGTTTCAAATCATAGACTGTAAGAAGAGTCAGTCTTCTTGTACTTAAGTCGGGATTGTGCCTTTTATATTTAATTCCAAGGCAATTTCTGTGTGTCTTCGTCAATAAGAAGGTCAGAGGGATACAGTAAACCTAAAGTGAAGCATCGGAATCTATAACTAGTGTCACAGGAATGGTTCAAATCATAGTCAGTAAGAAGAGTCAGTCTTCTTGTCCTTAAGCCGGCATTGTGCCTTTTGTATTTAATTCCGGTGCAATTTCTGTGTTTTATCGTCAATAAGAAAGTCAGAGGGATACAGTAAACCTGAAGTGAGCATCAGAATCTATAACTAGTGTCACAGGAATGGTACAAAACATAGTCAGTAAGAAGAGTCAGTCTTCTTGTCCATAAGTCGGTGTTGTGCCTTTTGTATTTAATTCCGGTGCAATTTCTGTGTTTCATCGTCAATAAGAAGGTCCAAGGGATACAGTAAACCTGGAGTGAAGCATCGGAATCTATAACTAGTGTCACAGGAATGTTTCAAAACATAGACTGTATGAAGATACAGTCTTCTTGTACTTAATTCGGCATTGTGCCTTTTGTATTTAATTCCGATGCAAATTCTGTGTTTCATCGTCAATAAGAAGGTCAGAGGCATTCAGTAAACCTGAAGTGAAGCATCGGAATCTATAACTAGTGTCACAGGAATTGTTCAAAACATAGACAGTAAGAAGAGTCAGTCGGTATTGTGCCTTTTGTATTTAATTCCGATGCAATTTCTGTGTTTCATCGTGAATAAGGTCAGAGGGATACAGTAAACCTGAAGTGAAGCATCGGAAACTATAACTAGTGTCACAGGAATGGTTCAAAACATAGTCAGTAAGAAGAGTCAGTCTTCTTGTCCTTATGTCGGCATTGTGCCTTTTGTATTTAATTCCGATGCAATTTCTGTGTTTCATCGTCAATAAGAAGGTCCAAGGGATACAGTAAACCTAGAGTGAAGCATCGGAATCCGTAACTAGTGTCACAGGATTGGTTCAAAACATAGACATTAAGAAGAGTCAGTCTTCTTGTACTTAAGTCGGCATTGTGCCTTTTCTATTTAATTCCGAGGCAATTTCTGTGTGTCTTCGTCAATAAGAAGGTCAGAGGGATACAGTAAACCTGAAGTGCAGCATCGGAATCTATAACTAGTGTCACAGGAATGCTTCAAAACATAGTCAGTAAGAAGAGTCAGTCTTCTTGTCCTTAAGTCGGCATTGTGCCTTTTGTATTTAATTTCGATGCAATTTCTGTGTTTCATCGTCAATAAGAAGGACAAGGGATAGAGTAAACCCGGAGTGAAGCATCGGAATATATAACTAGTGTCACAGGAATGGTTCAAAACATAGACAGTAGGAAGAGTCAGTCTTCTTGTACTTAATTCGGCATTGTGCCTTTTCTATTTAATTCCGATGCAATATGTGTGTTTCATCGTCAATAAGAAGTTCAGAGGGATACAGTAAACCTGAAGTGAAGGATTGGAATCTATAACTAGTGTCACAGAAATGGTTCAAACATAGACAGTAAGAAGAGTCAGTCTTCTTGTGCATGAGTCGGCATTGTGCCTTTTGTATTTAATTCCCATGCAATTTCAGTGTTTCATCGTCAATAAGAAAGTCAGAGGGATACAGTAAACCTGAAGTGAAGCATTGGAATCTATAACTAGTGTCACAGGAATGATTCTAAGCATAGACATTAAGAAGAGTCAGTCTTCTTGTACTTAAGTCGACATTGTGCCTTTTCTATTTAATTCCGAGGCAATTTCTGTGTGTCTTCGTCAATAAGAAGGACAGAGGGATACAGTAAACCTTAAGTGAATCATCGGAATCTATAACTAGTGTCACAGGAATGGTTCAAAACATAGTCAGTAAGAAGAGTCAGTCTTCTTGTCCTTAAGTCGGCATTGTGCCTTTTGTATTTAATTCCGGTGCAATTTCTGTGTTGCATCGTCAATAAGAAAGTCAGAGGGATACAGTAAACCTGAAGTCAGAATCGCAATCTATAACTAGTGTCACAGGAATGGTTCAAAACATAGTCAGTAAGAAGAGTCAGTCTTCTTGTACTTAAGTCGGCCTTGGGCCTTTTGTATTTAATTCCGATGCATTTTCTGTGTTTCATCGTCAATAAGAAGGTCCAAGGGATACAGTAAACCTGGAGTGAAGCATCGGAATCTATAACTAGTGTCACAGGAAGGTTTCAAATCATAGACAGTAAGAAGATACAGTCTTCTTGTACTGAAGTCGGCATTGTGCCTTTTTCAATTTAATTCCGATGCAATTTCTGTGTTTCATCGTCAATAAGAAGGTCCAAGGGATACAGTAAACCTGAAGTGAAGCATCGGAATATATAACTAGTGTCACAGAAATGGTTCAAAACATAGACAGTAGGAAGAGTCAGTCTTCTTGTACTTAATTCGTCATTGTGCCTTTTCTATTTAATTCCGATGCAATTACTGTGTTCATCGTCAATAAGAAGGTCCAAGGGATACACTAAACCTAGAGTGAAGCATCGGAATCTTTAACTAGTGCCACAGGAATGGTTCAAAACATAGACATTAAGAAGAGTCAGTCTTATTGTACTTAAGTCGGCATTGTGCCTTTTCTATTTAATTCCGATGCAATTTCTGTGTTTTATCGTCAATACGAAGGTCCAAGGGTTCAGTAAACCTGAAGTCAAGCATCGGAATCTATAACTAGTGTCAATGGAATGGTTCAAAACATAGACAGTAGGAAGAGTCAGTCTTCTTGTACTTAATTCGGCATTGTGCCTTTTGTATTTAATTCCGATGCTATTTCTGTGTTTCATCGTCAATAAGAAGGTCCAAGGGATACAGTTAACCTGAAGTGAAGCATCGGAATATATAACTAGTGTCACAGAAATGGTTCAAAACATAGACAGTAGGAAGAGTCAGTCTTCTTGTACATAATTCGGCATTGTGCCTTTTTTATTTTATTCCGATGCAATTTCTGTGTTTCATCGTCAATAAAAGGTCAGAGGGATACAGTAAACCTGAAGTGAAGCATCGGAATCTATAACTAGTGTCACAGGAATGGTTCAAAACATAGTCAGTAAGAAGAGTCAGTCTTCTTGTCCTTAAGTCAGCATTGTGCCTTTTGTATTTAATTCCGGTGCATCTTCTGTGTTTCATCGTCTTATAAGAAAGTCAGAGGGATACAGTAAACCTGAAGTGAAGCATCAGAATCTATAACTAGTGTCACAGGAATGTTTCAAAACATAGGCAGTAAGAAGAGTCAGTCTTCTTGTACTTGAGTCGGCATTGTGCCTTTGTATTAAATTCCGATGCAATTTCTGTGTTTCATCGTCAATAAGAAGGTCCAAGGATACAGTAAACCTGAAGTCAAGCATCGGAATCTATAAATAGTGGCACAGGAATGGTTCAAAACATAGACAGTAAGAAGAGTCAGTCTTCTTGTACTTAATTCGGCATTGTGCCTTTTCTATTTAATTCCGATGCAATTTCTGTGTTTCTTCGTCAAAAAGAAGTTCAGAGGGATAATGTAAACCTCAAATGAAGCATCGAAATCTATAACTAGTGTCACATGAATGGTTCAAAACATAGACAGTAGGAAGAGTCAGTTTTCTTGTACTTAAGTCAGCTTGTGCCTTTTGTATTTAATTCCGATGCAATTTCAATGTTTCATCGTCAATAAGAATGTCAGAGGGATACAGCAAACCTGAAGTGAAGCATCGGAATCTATAACTTGTGTCACAGGAATGGTTCAAAATATAGACACAAAGAAGAGTCAGTTTTCTTGTACTTAAGTCGGTATTGTGCCTTTTGTATTTAATTCCGATGCAAATTCAATGTTTCATCGTCAATAAGAAGGTCAGAGGCATACAGTAAACCTGAAGTGAAGCATCGGAATCTATAACTAGTGTCACAGGAATGGTTCAAAACATAGACAGTAGGAAGAGTCAGTGTTCTTGTACTTAAGCCGGCATTTTGACTTTTGTATTTAATTCCGATGCAATTTCAGTGTTTCATCGTCAATAAGAATGTAAAACTGATACAGTAAACCTGGAGTGAAGCATTGGAATCTATAACTAGTGTCAATGGAATGGTTCAAAACATAGACAGTAAGAAGAGTCAGTCTTCTTGTACTTAAGTCGGCATTGTGCCTTTTTTATTTAATTCCGATGCAATTTCTGTGTTTCATCGTCAATAAGAAGGTCAGAGGGATACAGTAAACCTGAAGTGAAGCATCGGAATCTATAACTAGTGTCTCAGGAATGGTTCAAAACATAGTCAGTAAGAAGATCAGTCTTCTTCTACTTAAGTAGGCATTGTGCATTTTCTCTTTAATTCCGATGCAATTACTGTGTTCATCGCCAATAAGAAGGTCCAAGGGATACACTAAACCGACAGTGAAGCATCGGAATCTGTAACTAGTGTCACAGGAATGGTTCAGAACATAGACATTAAGAAGAGTCAGTCTCCTTGTACTTAAGTCGGCATTGTGCATTTTCTATTTAATTCCGAGGCAATTTCTGTGTGTCTTCGTCAATAAGAAGGTCAGAGGGATACAGTAAACCTGTAGTGAAGCATCGGAATCTATAACTAGTGTCACAGGAATGGTTCAAAACATAGTCAGTAAGAAGAATCAGTCTTCTTGTCCTTAAGTCGGCATTGTGCCTTTTGTATTTAATTCCGGTGCAATTTCTGTGTTTCATCGTCAATACGAAAGTCAGAGGGATACAGTAAACCTGAAGTGAGAATCGGAATCTATAACTAGTGTCACAGGAATGGTTCAAACATAGTCAGTAAGAAGAGTCAGTCTTCTTTTACTTAAGTCGGCCTTGGGCCTTTTGTATTTAATTCCGATGCATTTTCTGTGTTTCATCGTCAATAAGAAGGTCCAAGGGATACAGTAAACCTGGAGTGAAGCATCGGAATCTATATCTAGTGTCACAGGAATGTTTCAAAACATAGACAGTAAGAAGATACAGTCTTCTTGGACTTAAGTCGTCATTGTGCCTTTTTGTATTTATTTCCATGCAATTTCTGTGTTTCATCGTCAATAAGAAGGTCCAAGGGATACAGTAAACCTGAAGTGAAGCATCGGAATATGTAACTAGTGTCACAGGAATGGTTCAAAACATAGACAGTAGGAAGAGTCACTCTTCTTGTACTTATTTCGGCATTGTGCCTTTTCTATTTAATTCCGATGCAATTTCTGTGTTTCATCGTCAATAAGAAGTTCAGAGGGATACAGTAAACCTGAAGTGAAGCATTGGAATCTATACCTAGTGTGAAAGGAATGGTTCAAAGCATAGACAGGAAGAAGAGTCAGTCTTCTTGTACTTGAGTCGGCATTGTCCCTTTTGTATTAAATTCCGATGCAATTTCTGTGTTTCATCGTAAATAAGAAGGTCCAAGGGATACAGTAAACCTGAAGTCAAGCATCGGAATTTGAAACTAGTGTCACAGGAATGGTCCAAAACATAGTCAGTAAGAAGTGTCAGTCTTTTTGTACTTAAGTCGGCATTATGCTTTTTGTATTTGATTCCGATGTAATTTCTGAGTTTCATCGTCAATAAGAAGTTCAAAATGATACAGTAAACCTGAAGTGAAGCATCGGAATCAATAACTAGTGTCACAGGAATGGTTCAAAACATAGACAGTAAGAAGAGTCAGTCTTCTTGTACTTAAGTCGGTATTGTGCCTTTTGTATTTCATTACGATGCAATTTCTGTGTTTCATCGTGAATAAGGTCAGAGGGATACAGTTAACCTGAAGTAAAGCATCGGAATCTATAACTAGTGTCACAGGAATGGTTCAAAACATAAACAGTAGGAAGAGTCACTGTTCTTGTACTTAAGCCGGCAATTTGACTTTTGTATTTTATTCCGATGCAATTTCATTGTTTCATCGTCAATAAGAATGTAAAACGGATACAGTAAACCTGGAGTGAAGCATCGGAATCTATAACTAGTGTCAATGGAATGGTTCAAAACATAGACAGTAAGAAGAGTCAGTCTTCTTGTACTTAAGTCGGCATTGTGCGTTTTTTATTTAATTCCGATGCAATTTCTGTGTTTCATCGTCTATAAGAAGGTCAGAGGGATACAGTAAACCTGAAGTGAAGCATCGGAATCTATAACTAGTGTCTCAGGAATGGTTCAAAACATAGTCAGTAAGAAGATCAGTCTTCTTCTACTTAAGTCGGCAATGTGCCTTTTCTCTTTAATTCCGATGCAATTACTGTGTTCATCGTCAATAAGAAGGTCCAAGGGATACACTAAACCGACAGTGAAGCATCGGAATCTATAACTAGTGTCATAGGAATGGTTCAGAACATAGACATTAAGAAGACTCAGTCTCCTTGTACTTAAGTCGGCATTGTGCCTTTTCTATTTAATTCCGAGGCAATTTCTGTGTGTCTTCGTCAATAAGAAGGTCAGAGGGATACAGTAAACCTGAAGTGAAGCATCGGAATCTATAACTAGTGTCACAGGAATGGTTCAAAACATAGTCAGTAAGAAGAATCAGTCTTCTTGTACTTAAGTCGGTATTGTGCCTTTTGTATTTAATTCCGGTGCAATTTCTGTGTTTCATCGTCAATACGAAAGTCAGTGGGATACAGTAAACCTGAAGTGAGAATCGGAATCTATAACTAGTGTCACAGGAATGGTTCAAAGCAAGACAGTAGGAAGAGTCAGTCTTCTTGTACTTAATACGGCATTGTGCCTTTTCTATTTAATTCCGATGCAATTTCTGTGTTTCATCGTCAATAAGAAGGTAAGAGGGATACAGTAAACCTGAAGTGAAGCATTGGAATCTATAACTGATGTCAAAGGAATGGTTCAAAGCATAGACAGGAAGAAGAGTCAGTCTTCTTGTACTTGAGTCGGCATTGTGCCTTTTGTACTAAATTCCGATGCAATTTCTGTGGTTCATCGTCAATAAGAAGGTCCAAGGGATTCAGTAAACCTGAAGTGAAGCATCGGAATCTGTAACTGGTGTCACAGGAATGGCTCAAAACATAGAGAGTAAGAAGAGTCAGTTTTCTTGTACTTAAGTCGGCATTGTGCCTTTTGTATTTAATTCCGATGGAAATGCTTTGTTTCATCGTCAATAAGAAGGTCAGAGGCATACAGTAAATGTGAAGTGAAGTATCGGAATCTCTAACTAGTGTCACAGGAATTGTTCAAAACATAGACAGTAAGAAGATACAGTCTTCTTGTACTTAAGTCGGTATTGTGCCTTTTGAAATTAATTCCGATGCAATTTCTGTGTTTCATCGTGAATAAGGTCAGAGGGATACAGTAAACCTGAAGTGAAGCATCGGAATCTATAACTAGTGTCACAGGAATGGATCAAACATAGACAGTAGGAAGAGTCAGCCTTCTTGTACTTAAGTCGGCATTTTGTCTTTTGTATTTAATTCCAATGCAATTTCAGTGTTTCATCGTCAATAAGAAGTTAAAAGGGATACAGTAAACCTGGAGTGAAGCATCGGAATCTATATCTAGTGTCAATGGAATGGTTCAAAACATAGACAGAAAGAAGAGTCAGTCTTCTTGTTCTTAAGTTGGCATTGTGCCTTTTGTATTTAATTCCGGTGCAATTTCTGTGTTTCATCGTCAATAGGAAGGTCAGAGGGATACAGTAAACCTGAAGTGAAGCATCGGAATCTATAACTAGTGTCACAGGAATGGTTCAAAGCATAGCCAGTAAGAAGAGTCAGTATTCCTGTACTTGAGTCGGCATTGTCCCTTTTGTATTAAATTCCGATGCAATTTCTGTGTTTCATCGTCAATAAGAAGGTCCAAGGGATACAGTATACCTGAACTCAAGCATCGGAATTTGTAACTAGTGTCACAGGAATGGTTCTAAACATAGACAGTAAGAGGAGTCAGTTTTCTTGTACTTAAGTCAGCATTGTGCCTTTTGAATTTATTTCCGATGCAATTTCTATGATTCATCGTCAATAAGAATGTCAGAGGGATACAGTAAACCTGAAGTGAAGCATCGGAATCTATAACTAGTGTTACAGGAATTGTTCAAAACATAGACAATAAGAAGAGTCAGTCGGTATTGTGCCTTTTGTATTTAATTCCGATGCAATTTCTGTGTTTCATCGTGAATAAGGTCAGAGGGATACAGTAAACCTGAAGTGAAGCATCGGAATCTATAACTAGTGGCACAGGAATGGTTCAAAAGATAGTCAGTAAGAAGAGTCAGTCTTTTTGTACTTAAGTCGGCATTACGCTTTTTGTATTTAATTCCGATGTAATTTCTGTGTTCCATCGTCAATAAGAAGTTCAAAATGATACAGTTAACCTGAAGTGAAGCATCGGAATCAATAACTAGTGTCACAGGAATGGTTCAAAACATAGTCAGTAAGAAGAGTAAGTCCTCTTGTCCTTAAGTCGGCATTGTGCCTTTTGTATTTAATTCCGATGCAATTTCAGTGTTTTATCGTCAATAAGAAGGTCCAAGGGATACAGAAAACCTGGCGTGAAGCATCGGAATCTATAACAAGTGTCAATGGAATGGTTCAAAACATAGACACTAAGAGGAGTCAGTCATCTTGTACTTAAGTCGGCATTCAGCCTTTTGTATTTAATTCCGATGCAATTTTTGTGTTTTATCGTCAATAAGAAGGTCAGAGGGATACAATAAACCTGGAGTGAAGCATCGGAATCAATAACTAGTGTCACAGGAATGGTTCAAAACATAGTCAGTAAGAAGAGTCAGTCTTCTTGTCCTTAAGTCGGCATTACCCCTTTTGTATTAAATTCCGATGCAATTTCTGTGTTTCATCGTCAATAAGAAGGTACAAGGGATACAGTAAACCTGAAGTCAAGCTTCGGAATCTGTAATTAGTGTCACAGGCATGGTTCAAAGCATAGACAGTAAGAAGAGTCAGTATTCTTATACTTAATTCGGCATTGTGCCTTTTCTATTTAATTCCGATGCAATTTCTGTGTTTCATCGTCAATGAGAAGGTCAGAGGGATACAGTAAACCTGATGTGAAGCATCGGAATCGATAACTAGTGTCACAGGAATGGTTCAAAACATAGTCAGTAAGAAGAGTCAGTCTTCTTGTCCTTAAGTCAGCATTGTGCCTTTTGTATTTAATTCCGGTGCAACTTCTGTGTTTCATCGTCAATACGAAAGTCAGAGGGATGCAGTAAACCTGAAGTGAAGCATCGGAATCTATAACTTGTGTCACAGGAATGGTTCAAAACATAGAGAGTAAGAAGAGTCAGTTTTCTTGTACTTAAGTCGGCACTGTGCCATTTGTATTTAATTCCGATGCAAATTCTGTGTTTCATCGTCAATAAGAAGGTCAGAGGCATACAGTAAACCTGAAGTGAAGCATCGGAATCTATAACTAGTGTCACAGGAATTGTTCAAAACATAGACAGTAAGAAGAGTCAGTCGGTATTGTGCCTTTTGTATTTAATTCCGATGCAAATTCTGTGTTTCATCGTGACTAAGGTCAGAGGGATACAGTAAACCTGAAGTTAAGCATTGGAATTCCAGTGTTTCGTCGTCAATAAGAAGTTAAAAGGGATACAGTAAACCTGGAGTGAAGCATCGGAATCCATAACTAGTGTCACAGGTATGGTTCAAAACATAGACAGTAAGAACAGTCAGTCTTCTTGTACTTGAGTCGGCATTGTGCCTTTTGTATTAAATTCCGATGCAATTTCTGTGTTTCATCGTCAATAAGACGGTCCAAGGGATTCAGTAAACCTGAAGTCAAGCATCGGAATCTATAACTAGTGTGACAGGAATGGTTCAAAGCATAGAGAGTAAGAAGAGTCAGTTTTCTTGTACTTAAGTCGGCATTGTGCCTTTTGTATTTCATTCCGATGCAAATGCTGTGTTTCATCGTCAATAAGAAGGTCAGAGGCATACAGTAAATGTGAAGTGAATCATCGGAATCTATAACTAGTGACACAGGAATTGCTCAAAGCATAGACAGTAAGAGGAGTCAGCCTTTTTGTACTTAAGTCGGTATTGTGCCTTTTGAAATTAATTCCGATGCAATTTCTGTGTTTCATCGTGAATAAAGTCAGAGGGATACAGTAAACCTGAGGTGAAGCATCGGAATCTATAACTAGTGTCACAGGAGTGGTTCAATCATAGACAGTAGGAAGAGTCATGCTTCATGTACTTAAGTCGGCATTTTGTCTTTTGTATTTAATTCCTATGCAATTTCAGTGTTTCATCGTCAATAAGAAGTTTAAAGGGATACAGTAAACCTTGAGTGAAGCATCGGAATCTATAACTAGTGTCAATGGAATGGTTCAAAACATAGACAGAAAGAAGAGTCAGTCTTCTTGTTCTTAAGTCGGCATTGTGCCTTTTGTATTTAATTCCGGTGCAATTTCTGTGTTTCATCGTCAATAGGAAGGTAAGAGGGATACAGTAAACCTGAAGTGAAGCATCGGAATCTATAACTAGTGTCACAGGAATGGTTCTAAACATAGTCAGTAAGAAGAGTCAGTCTTCTTCTCCTTAAGTCGGCATTGTGAATTTTGTGTTTAATTCCGATGCAATTTCAGTGTTTCATCGTCAATAAGAAGGTCTAAGGGATACAGCAAACCTGGCGTGAAGCATTGGAATCTATAACAAGTGTCAATGGAATGGTTCAAAACATAGACAGTAAGAACAGTCAGTCATCTTGTACTTAAGTCGGCATTCTGCCTTTTGTAATTAATTCCGATGCAATTTCTGTGTTTCATCGTCAATAAGAAGGTCAGAGGGATACAGTAACCCTGAAGTGAGGCATCGGAATCTATAACTAGTGTCACAGAAATGGTTCAAAGCATAGTCAGTAAGAAGAGTCAGTCTTCTTGTACTTCAGTCGGAATTGTGCCTTTTGTGTTTTATTCCGATGCAATTTCTGTGTTTCATCGTCAATAAGAAGGTCAGAGGGATACAGTAAACCTGAAGTGAAGCATCGGAATCGATAACTAGTGTCACATAATGGTTCAAAACATAGTCAGTAAGAAGAGTCAGTCTTCTTGTCCTTAAGTGAGCATTGTGCCTTTTGTATTTAATTCAGGTGCAACTTCTGTGTTTCATCGTCAATACGAAAGTCAGAGGGATACAGTAAACCTGAAGTGAAGCATCGGAATCTATAACTAGTGTCACAGGAATGTTTCAAAGCATAGACAGTAAGAAGAGTCAGTCTTCTTGTACTTGAGTCGGCATTGTCCCTTTTGTATTAAATTCCGATGCAATTTCTGTGTTTCATCGTCAATAAGAAGGTCCAAGGGATACAGTTAATCTGAAGTCAAGCATCGGAATTTATAACTAGTGTCACAGGAGTGGTTCAAAACATAGACAGTAAGAAGAGTCAGTCTTCTTGTACTTAATTCGGAATTGTGCCTTTTCTATTTAATTCCGATGCTATTTCTGTGTTCCATCGTCAATAAGAAGGTCAGAGGGATAATGTAAACCTCAAGTGAAGCGTCGGAATCTATAACTAGTGTCACATGAATGGTTCAAAACATAGACAGTAAGAAGAGTCAGTTTTCATGTACTTAAGTCGGCATTGTGCCTTTTGTATTTATTTCCGATGCAATTTCTATGTTTCATCGTCAATAAGAATGTCAGAGGGATACAGTAAACCTGAAGTGAAGCATCGGAATCTATAACTAGTGTCGCAGGAATTGTTCAAAACATAGACAGTAAGAAGAGTCAGTCTTTTTGTACTTAAGTCGGCATTATGCTTTTTGTATTTGATTCCGATGTAATTTCTGTGTTTCATCGTCAATAAGAAGTTCAAAATGATACAGTTAACCTGAAGTGAAACATCGGAATCAATAACTAGTGTCACAGGAATGGTTCAAAACATAGTCAGTAAGAAGAGTCAGTCTTCTTTTCCTTAAGTCGGCATTGTGCCTTTGGGTTTTAATTCCGATGCAATTTCAGTGTTTCATCGTCAATAAGAGGGTCCAAGGGATACAGAAAACCTGGCGTGAAGCATCGGAATCTATAACATGTGTCAATGGAATGGTTCAAAACATAGACACTAAGAAGAGTCAGTCATCTTGTACTTAAGTCGGCATTCTGCCTTTTGTATTTAATTCCGATGCAATTTCTATGTTTCATCGTGAATAAGGTCAGAGGGATACAGCAAACCTGAAGTGAAGCATCGGAATCTGTAATTAGTGTCACAGGAATGGTTCAAAACATAGACAGTAAGAAGAGTCAGTCTTCTTGTACTTAATTCGGCATTGTGCCTTTTCTATTTAATTCCGATGCAATTTCTGTGTTTCATCGTCAATAAGAAGTTCAGAGGGATAATGTAAACCTCAAGTGAAGCGTCGGAATCTATAACTAGTGTCACATGAATGGTTCAAAACATAGACAGTAAGAAGAGTCAGTTTTCTTGTACTTAAGTCAGCATTGTGCCTTTTGTATTTAATTCCGATGCAATATCTATGTTTCATCGTCAATAAGAATGTACGAGGGATACAGTAAACATGAAGTGAAGCATCGGAATCTATAACTTGTGTCACATGAATGGTTCAAACGATAGACAGTAAGAAGAGTCAGTTTTCTGGTACTTAAGACGGCATTGTGCCTTTTGTAATTAATTCCGATGCTAATTCTGTGTTTCATCGTCAATAAGAAGGTCAGAGGCATACAGTAAACCTGAAGTGAAGCATCGGAATCATTAACTATTGACACAGGAATTGTTCAAAACTTAGACAGTAAGAAGAGTCAGTCGGTATTGTGCCTTTTGTATTTAATTCCGATGCAATTTCTGTGTTTCATCGTGAATGAGGTCAGAGGGATACAGTAAACCTCAAGTGAAGCATCGGAATCTATAACTAGTGGCACAGGAATGGTTCAAAACATAGTCAGTAAGAAGAGTCGGTCTTTTTGTACTTAAGTCGGCATTATGCTTTCTGTATTTGATTCCGATGTAATTTCTGTGTTTCACCGTCAATAAGAAGTTCAAAATGATACAGTAAACCTGAAGTGAAGCATCGGAATCAATAACTAGTGTCACAGGAATGGTTCAAAACATAGACATTAAGAAGAGTCAGTCTTCTTGTACTCAAGTCGGTATTGTTCCTTTTGTATTTCATTCCGATGCAATTTCTGTGTTTCATCGTGAATAAGGTCAGAGGGATACAGTAAACCTGAAGTGAAGCATCGGAATCTATAACTAGTGTCACAGGAATGGTTCAAAACATAGACAGTAGGAAGAGTCAGTCTTCTTTTACTTAAGCCGGCATTTTGCCTTTTGTATTTAATTCCGATGCAATTTCAGTGTTTCATCGTCAATAAGAATTTAAAAGGGATACAGTAAACCTGGAGTGAAGCATCGGAATCTATAACTAGTGTCAATGGATTGGTTCAAAACATAGACAGTAAGAAGAGTCAGTCTTCATGTCCTTAAGTCGGCATTGTGCCTTTTTTATTTAATTCCGGAGCAATTTCTGTGTTTCATCGTCAATAAGAAGGTCAGAGGGATATAGTAAACCTGAAGTGAAGCATCGGAATCTATTACTAGTGTCACAGGAATGGTTCAAAACATAGTCAGTAAGAAGAGTCAGTCTTCTTGTCCTTAAGTCGGCATTGTGCCTTTTGTATTTAATTCCGATGCAAATTCTGTGTTTCATCGTCAATAAGAAGGTCAGAGGCATACAGTAAACCTGAAGTGAAGCATCGGAATCTATAACTAGTGTCACAGGAATTGTTCAAAACATAGTCAGTAAGAAAAGTCAGTCTTCTTGTACTTAAGTCGGCATTGTGCTTTTTGTATTTAATTCCGAGGCAATTTCTGTGTTTCATCGTCAATAAGAAGGTCAGAGCCATACAGTAAACCTGAAGTGAAGCATCGGAATCTATAACTAGTGTCACAGGAATTGTTCAAAACATAGACAGTAAGAAGAGTCAGTCGGAATTGTGCCTTTTGTATTTATTTCCGATGCAATTTCTGTGTTTTATCGTGAATAAGGTCAGAGGGATCCAGTAAACCTGAAGTGAAGGATCGGAATCTATAACTAGTGTCACAGGAATGGTTCAAAACATAGACAGTAAGAAGATACATTCTTCTTGTACTTAAGTCGGCATTGTGCCTTTTCTACTTAATTCCGATGCAATTTCTGTGTTTCATCGCCAATAAGAATGTCCAAAGGATACAGTAAACCTGAAGTGAAGCATCGGAATCTGTAACTAGTGTCACAGGAATGGTTCAAAGCATAGACAGTAAGAAGAGTCAGTCTTCTTGTACTTAAGTCGGTATTGTGCCTTTAGTATTTAATTCCGATGCAATTTCTGTGTTTCATCGTCAATAAGAAGGTCAGAGTGATATAGTAACCCTGAACTGAAGCATCGGAATCTATAACTAGTGTCACAGAAATGGTTCTAAACATAGTCAGTAAGAAGAGTCGGTCTTCATGTACTTAAGTCGGCATTGTGTCTTTTGTATTTAATTCCGGTGCAAGTTCTGTGTTTCATCGTCAATAAGAAGGTCAGAGGGATACAGTAAACCAGAAGTGAAGCATCGGAATCTATAACTAGTTGCACAGGATTGGTTCAAAACATAGTCAGTATGAAGAGTCAGTCTTCTTGTCCTTAAGTCGGCATTGTGCCTTTTGTATTACATTCCGATGTAATTTCTGTGTTTCATCGTCAATAAGAAGGTCCAAGGGATACAGTAAACCTGGAGAGAAGCATCGGAATCTATAACTAGTGTCACAGGATTGGTTCAAAACATAGACAGTACTTAAGTCGGCATTGTGCCATTTGTGTTTAATTCAGATGCAATTTCTGTGTTTCAACGTCAATAAGAATATCAGAGGGATACAGTAAACCAGAAGTGAAGCATCGGAATCTATAACTAGTGTCACAGGAATGGTTCAAATCATAGTCAATAAGAAGAGTCAGTCTCTTGTACATAAGTCGGCATTGTGCCTTTTGTATTTAATTCCGATGCAATTACTGTGTTTCATCGTCAATAAGAAGGTCCAAGGGATACAGTAAACCTAAAGTGAAGCATAGGAATCTGTAACTAGTGTTACAGGAATGGTTCAAAACATAGACAGTAAGGAGAGTCAGTCTTCTTGTACTTAAGTCGGCATTGTGCCTTTTCTATTTAATTCCGATGCAATTTTTGTGTCTCATCGTCAATAAGAAGGTCAGAGGGATACAGTAAACCTAAAGTGAAGCATCGGAATCCAAAACTAGTGTCACAGGAATGGTTCAAATCATAGACAGCAGGAAGAGTCAGTCTTCTTGTACTTAAGTTGGCATTGTGCCTGGTGTATTTAATTTCGTTGCAATTTCTGTGTTTCATCGTCAATAAGATGGTCCAACGGATACAGTAAACCTAAAGTGAAGCATAGGAATCTATAACTAGTGTCACAGGAATGGTTCAAAACATAGACAGTAAGAAGAGTCAGTCTTCTTGTACTTAAGTCGGCATTGTGCCTTTTGTATTTAATTCCGATGCAATTTCTGTGTTTCATCGTCAATAAGAGGGTCAAATGATACAGTAAACCTGAAGTGAAGCATCGGAATCTATAACTAGTGTCACAGGAATGGTTCAAATCATAGTCTGTAAGAAGAGTCAGTCTTCTTGTCCGTAGGTCGGCATTGTGCCTTTTGTATTTAATTCCGTTGCAATTTCTGTGTTTCATCGTCAATAAGAAGGTCCATGGGATACAGTAAATCTGGAGTGTAGCACCGGAATATATAACTAGTGTCACAGGGAATGGTTCAAAACATAGACAGTAAGAAGAGTCGGTCTTCATGTACTTTAGTCGGCATTGTGCCTTTTGTATTTAATTCCGATGCAATTTCTGTGTTTCATCGTGAATAAGAAGGTCCAAAAGATACAGTAAACCTGAAGTGAAGCATCGGAATCTATAACTAGTGTCACAAAAATGGTTCCAAACATAGTCAGTAAGAAGAGTCAGTCTTCTTGTACTTAAGTCGGAATTGTGCCTTTTCTACTTAATTCCGATGCAATTTCTGTGTTTCATCGTCAATAAGAAGGTCCAAGGGATACAATAAACCTGGAGTGAAGCATCGGAATCTATAACTAGTGTCAATGGAATGGTTCAAAACATAGACAGTAAGAAGAGTCAGTCTTCTTGTACTTAATTCGGCATTGTGGCTTTTGTATTTAATTCCGATGCAATTTCTGAGTTTCATCGTCAAAACAAGGTCAGAGGGATGCAGTAAACCTAAAGTGAAGCATCGGTATCAATAACTATTGTCACAGGAATGGTTCAAAACATAGGCAGTAAGAAGAGTCAGCCTTCTTGTCCTTAAGTCGGCATTGTGTCTTTTCTATTTCATTCCGATGCAATATCTGTGTTTCATCGTCAATAAGAAGGTCCAAGGGATACAGTAAACCTGAAGTGAAGTATCGCAATCTGTAACTAGTGTCACAGAAATGGTTCAAAACATAGACAGTAAAAAGAGGCAGCCTTCTTGGACTTAAGTCGGCATTGTGCCTTTTCTATTTCATTCCGATGCAATATCTGTGTTTCATCGTCAATAGGAAAGTCCAAGGGATACAGTAAACCTGAAGTGAAGCATCGGAATCTATAACTACTGTCACAGGAATGGTTCAAAAACATAATCAGTAAGAAGCGTCAGTCTTCTTGTACTTAAGTCGGTATTGTGCCTTTTGTATTTAATTCCGATGCAATTTCTGTGTTTCATCGGCAATAAGAAGGTCCAAGGGACACAGTAAACCTGAAGGGAAGCATCGCAATCTGTAACTAGTGTCACAGAAATGGTTCAAAACATAGACAGTAAGAAGGATCAGTCCACTTGTACTGAAGTCGGGATTGTGCCTTTTGTATTTAATTCCGATGCAATTTCTGTGTTTCATCGTCAATAAGAAGGTCCAAGGGATACAGTAAACCTGGAGAGAAGAATCGGAATGTGTAACTACTGTCACAGGAATGGTTCAAAGCATAGACTGTAAGAAGAGTCAGTCTTCTTGTACTTAAGTCGGTATTGTGCGTTTTGTATTTAATTCCGATGCAAGTTCTGTGTTTCATCGTCAATAAGAAGGTCCAAGGGAGACAGTAAACCTGAAGTGAAGCATCGCAATCTATAACTAGTGTCACAGAAATGGTTCAAAACATAGACAGTAAAAAGAGGCAGCATTCGTGTACTTAAGTCGGCATTGTGCCTTTTCTATTTAATTCCGATGCAATCTCTGTGTTTCATCGTCAATTACAAGGTCCAAGGTATACAGTAAACCTGAAGTGAAGCATCGGAATCTATAACTAGTGACACAGGAATGGTTCAAACATAGTCAGTAAGAACAGTCAGTCTTCTTGTACTTAAGTCGGCATTGTGCCATTTGTATTTAATTCCGATGCAATTTCTGTGTTTCATCGTCAATAAGAAGGTCCAAGCGAAACAGTAAACCTGGAGTGAAGCACCGGAATCTATAACTAGTGTCACAGGAATGGTTGAAAAAACATTGTCAGTAAGAAGCGTCAGTCTTCTTGTACTTAAGTCGGCATTGTTCCTTTTCTATTTAATTCTGATGCAATTTCTGTGTTTCATCGTCAATAAGAAGGTCCAAGGGATACAGTAAGCCTGAAGTGAAGCATCGGAATCTATAACTAGTGTCACAGGAATGGTTCAAAACATAGACTGTAAGAAGAGTCAGTCTTCTTGTACTTAAGTCAGCATTGTGCCTTTTGTATTTAATTCCGATGCAATTTCTGTGTTTCATTGTCATTAAGAAGATCATAGGGATACAGTAAACCTGATGTGAAGCATCGGAATCTATAACTAGTGTCACAGGAATGGTTCAAAACATAGACAGTAAGAAGAGTCAGTCTTCTTGTACTTAAGTCGGTATTGTGCCTTTTGTTTTTAATTCCGATGCAATTTCTGTGTTTCATCGTCAATAAGAAGATCCAAGGGAGACAGTAAACCTGAAGTGAAGCATCGCAATCTGTAACTAGTGTCACAGAAATGGTTCAAAACATAGACAGTAAAAAGAGGCAGCCTTCTTGTACTTAAGTCGGCATTGTGCCTTTTCTATTTCATTCCGATGCAATATCTGTGTTTCATCGTCAATAAGAAGGTCCAAGGGATACAGTAAACCTGAAGTGAAGCATCGGAATCTATAACTAGTGTCACAGGAATGGTTCAAAACATAGTCAGTAAGAAGCGTCAGTCTTCTTGTACTTAAGTCGGCATTGTTCCTTTTCTATTTAATTCTGATGCAATTTCTGTGTTTCATCGTCAATAAGAAGGTCCAAGGGATACAGTAAGCCTGAAGTGAAGCTTCGGAATCTATAACTAGTGTCACAGGAATGATTCAAAACATAGACTGTAAGAAGAGTCAGTCTTCTTGTACTTAAGTCAGCATTGTGCCTTTTGTATTTAATTCCGATGCAATTTCTGTGTTTCATTCTCATTAAGAAGATCGTAGGGATACAGTAAACCTGATGTGAAGCATCGGAATCTATAACTAGTGTCACAGGAATGGTTCAAAACATAGACAGTAAGAAGAGTCAGTCTTATTGTACTTAAGTCTGCATTGTGCCTTTTGTATTTAATTCCGATGCAATTTCTGTGTTTCATCGTCAATAAGAAGGTCAGAGGGTTACAGTAAACCTGATGTGAAGCATCGGAATCTATAACTAGTGTCTCAGGAATGGTTCAAAACATAGACAGTAAGAAGGATCAGTCCACTTGTACTTAAGTCGGGATTGTGCCTTTTGTATTTAATTCCGATGCAGTTTCTGTGTTTCATCGTCAATAAGAAGATCATAGGGATACAGAAAACCTGAAGTGAAGCATAGGAATCTATAACTAGTGTCACAGGAATGGTTCAAAACATAGACAGGAAGAAGAGTCAGTCTTCTTGTACTTAAGTCGGTATTGTGCCTTTTGTATTTAATTCCGATGCAAGTTCTGTGTTTCATCGTCAATAAGAAGGTCCAGGGGAGACAGTAAACCTGAAGTGAAGCATCGCAATCTATAACTAGTGTCACAGAAATGGTTCAAAACATAGACAGTAAAAAGAGGCAGCATTCGTGTACTTAAGTCGGCATTGTGCCTTTTCTATTTAATTCCCATGCAATCTCTGTGTTTCATCGTCAATTACAAGGTCCAAGGTATACAGTAAACCCGAAGTGAAGCATCGGAATCTATAACTAGTGACACAGGAATGGTTCAAACATAGTCAGTAAGAAGAGTCAGTCTTCTTGTACTTAAGTCGGCATTGTGCCTTTTGTATTTAATTCAGACGCAATTTCTGTGTTTCATCGTCAATAAGAAGGTCCAAGGGAAACAGTAAACCTGGAGTGAAGCACCGGAATCTATAACTAGTGTCACAGGAATGGTTGAAAAACATAGTCAGTAAGAAGCGTCAGTCTTCTTGTACTTAAGTCAGCATTGTGCCTTTTGTATTTAATTCCGATGGAATTTCTGTGTTTCATTGTCATTAAGAAGATCATAGGGATACAGTAAACCCGATGTGAAGCATCGGAATCTATAACTAGTGTCACAGGAATGGTTCACAACATAGACAGTAAGAAGAGTCAGTCTTCTTGTACTTAAGTCGGTATTGTGCCTTTTGTATTTAATTCCGATGCAATTTCTGTGTTTCATCGTCAATAAGAAGGTCCAAGGGAGACAGTAAACCTGAAGTGAAGTATCGCAATCTGTAACTAGTGTCACAGAAATGGTTCAAAACATAGACAGTAAAAAGAGGCAGCCTTCTTGGACTTAAGTCGGCATTGTGCCTTTTCTATTTCATTCCGATGCAATATCTGTGTTTCATCGTCAATAAGAAGGTCCAAGGGATACAGTAAACCTGAAGTGAAGCATCGGAATCTATAACTAGTGTCACAGGAATGGTTCAAAAACATAGTCAGTAAGAAGCGTCAGTCTTCTTGTACTTAAGTCGGTATTGTGCCTTTTGTATTTAATTCCGATGCAATTTCTGTGTTTCATCGGCAATAAGACGGTCCAAGGGACACAGTAAACCTGAAGGGAAGCATCGCAATCTGTAACTAGTGTCACAGAAATGGTTCAAAACATAGACAGTAAGAAGGATCAGTCCACCTGTACTGAAGTCGGGATTGTGCCTTTTGTATTTAATTCCGATGCAATTTCTGTGTTTCATCGTCAATAAGAAGGTCCAAGGGATACAGTAAACCTGGAGAGAAGAATCGGAATGTGTAACTACTGTCACAGGAATGGTTCAAAGCATAGACTGTAAGAAGAGTCAGTCTTCTTGTACTTAAGTTGGCATTGTGCCTTTTGTATTTAATTCCGATGCAATTTCTGTGTTTCATCGTCAATAAGAAGGTCGAAGGGATACAGTAAACCTGAAGTGAAGCATCGGAATCTATAACTAGTGTCACAGGAATAGTTCAAAAGCATAGTCAGTAGAAAGAGTCCGTCTTCATGTACTTAAATCGGCATTGTGCCTTTTGTATTTAATTCCGATGCAATTTCTGTGTTTCATCGTCAATAAGAAGGTCCAAGGGATACAGTAAACCTGAAGTGAAGCATCGGAATCTATAACTAGTGTCACAGGAATGGTTCAAAACATAGACAGTAGGAAGAGTCAGTCTTCTTGTACTTAAGTCGGCATTGTGCCTTTTGTATTTAATTCCGATGCAAATTCTGTGTTTCATCGTCAATAAGAAGGTCAGAGGGATACAGCAAACCTGAAGTGAAGCATCGCAATCTATAACCAGTGTCACAGGAATGGTTCAAAACATAGTCTGTAAGAAGAGTCAGTCTTATTGTACTTAAGTCTGCATTGTGTCTTTTGTGTTTAATTCCGATGCAATTTCTGTGTTTGATCATCAATACGAAGGTCAGAGGGTTACAGTAAACCTGAAGCGAAGCATCGGAATCTATAACTAGTGTCTCAGGAATGGTTCAAATCATAGACAGTAAGAAGGATAAGTCCTCTTGGACTTAAGTCGGGATTGTGCCTTTAGTATTTAATTCCGATGCTATTTCTGTGTTTCATCATCAATAAGAAGATCATAGGGATACAGTAAACCTGAAAAGAAGCATCGGAATCTATAACTAGTGTCACAGGAATGGATCAAAACATAGACAGTAAGAAGAGTCAGTCTTCTTGTACTTAAGTCGTTATTGTGCCTTTTGTATTTAATTCCGATGCAATTTCTGTGTTTCATTGTCATTAAGAGGATCATAGGGATACAGTAAACCTGATGTAAAGCATCGGAATCTATAACTAGTGTCACAGGAATGGTTCAAAAACATAGTCAGTAAGAAGCGTCAGTCTTCTTGTACTTATGTCGGCATTGTGCCTTTTCTATTTAATTCTGATGCAATTTCTTTGTTTCATCGTCAATAAGAAGGTCCAAGGGAAACA
Source organism: Schistocerca serialis cubense (assembly GCF_023864345.2). NCBI lineage: Eukaryota > Metazoa > Arthropoda > Insecta > Orthoptera > Acrididae > Schistocerca > Schistocerca serialis. The sequence goes on from NC_064645.1 coordinate 3,430,413, forward strand.
GTAAACCTGGAGTGAAGCACCGGAATCTATAACTAGTGTCACAGGAATGGTTCAAACATAGACTTTAAGAAGAGTCAGTCTTCTTGTATTTAAGTCAGCATTGTGCCTTTTGTATTTAATTCCGATGCAATTTCTGTGTTTCATTGTCAATAAGAAGATCATAGGGATACAGTAAATCTGATGTGAAGCATCTGAATCTATAACTAGTGTCACAGGAATGGTTCAAAACATAGACAGTAAGAAGAGTCAGTCTTTTTGTACATAAGTCTGCATTGTGCCATTTGTATTTAATTCCGATGGAAGTCCTGTGTTTCATCGTCAATAAGAAGGTCCAAGGGAGACAGTAAACCAGAAGTGAAGCATCGCAATCTATAACTAGTGTCACAAAAATGGTTCAAAACATAGACAGTAAAAAGAGGCAGCATTCGTGTACTTAAGTCGGCATTGTGCCTTTTCTATTTATTTCCGATGCAATCTCTGTGTTTCATCGTCAATTACAAGGTCCAAGGTATACTGTAAACCTTAAGTGAAGCATCGGAATCTATAACTAGTGACACAGGAATGGTTCAAACATAGTCAGTAAGAACAGTCAGTCTTCTTGTACTTAAGTCGGCATTTTGCCTTTTGTATTTAATTCCGATGCAATTTCTGTGTTTCATCGTCAATAAGAAGGTCCAAGGGAAACAGTAAACCTGGAGTGAAGCACCGGAATCTATAACTAGTGTCACAGGAATGGTTGAAAAACATAGTCAGTAAGAAGACTCAGTCTTCTTGTACTTAAGTCGGCATTGTTCCTTTTCTATTTAATTCTGATGCAATTTCTGTGTTTCATCGTCAATAAGAATGTCCAAGGGATACAGTAAGCCTGAAGTGAAGCATCGGAATCTATAACTAGTGTCACAGGAATGGTTCAAAAGATAGACTGTAAGAAGAGTCAGTCTTCTTGTACTTAAGTCAGTATTGTGCCTTTTGTATTTAATTACGATGCAATTTCTGTGTTTCATTGTCATTAAGAAGATCACAGGGATACAGTAAACCTGATGTGAAGCATCGGAATCTATAACTAGTGTCACAGGAATGGTTCAAAACATAGACAGTAAGAAGAGTCAGTCTTCTTGTACTTAAGTCGGTATTGTGACTTTTGTATTTAATTCCGATGCAATTTCTGTGTTTCATCGTCAATAAGAAGGTCCAAGGGAGACAGTAAACCTGAAGTGAAGCATCGCAATCTGTAACTAGTGTCACAGAAATGGTTCAAAACATAGACAGTAAAAAGAGGCAGCATTCTTGAACTTAAGTCGGCATTGTGCCTTTTCTATTTCATTCCGATGCAATATCTGTGTTTCATCGTCAATAAGAAGGTCCAAGGGATACAGTAAACCTGAAGTGAAGCATCGGAATCTATAACTAGTGTCACAGGAATGGTTCAAAAACATAGTCAGTAAGAAGCGTCAGTCTTCTTGTACTTAAGTCGGCGTTGTGCCTTTTCTATTTAATTCTGATGCAATTTCTGTGTTTCATCGTCAATAAGAAGGTCCAAGGGAAACAGTAAACCTGGAGTGAAGCACCGGAATCTATAACTAGTGTCACACTAATGGTTCAAAACATAGACTGTAAGAAGAGTCAGTCTTCTTGTACTTAAGTCAGCATTGTGCCTTTTGTATTTAATTCCGATGCAATTTCTGTGTTTCATTGTCAATAAGCAGATCATAGGGATACAGTAAATCTGATGTGAAGCATCGGAATCTATAACTAGTGTCACAGGAATGGTTCAAAACATAGACAGTAAGAAGAGTCAGTCTTATTGTACATAAGTCTGCATTGTGCCTTTTGTATTTAATTCCGATGCAATTTCTGTGTTTCATCGTCAATAAGAAGGTCAGAGTGTTACAGTAAACCTGAAGTGAAGCATCGGAATCTATAACTAGTGTCTCAGGAATGGTTCAAAACATAGACAGTAAGAAGGATCAGTCCTCTTGTACTTAAGTCGGGATTGTGCCTTTTGTATTTAATTCCGATGCAATTTCTGTGTTTCATCGTCAATAAGAAGATCATAGGGATACAGTAATCCTGAAGTGAAGCATCGGAATCTATAATTAGTGTCACAGGAATGGTTCAAAGCATAGACAGTAAGAAGAGTCAGTCTTCTTGTACTTAAGTCGGTATTGTGCCTTTTGTATTTAATTCCGATGCAAGTTCTGTGTTTCATCGTCAATAAGAAGTTCCAGGGGAGACAGTAAACCTGAAGTGAAGCATCGCAATCTATAACTAGTGTCACAGAAATGGTTCAAAACATAGCCAGTAAAAAGAGGCAGCATTCGTGTACTTAAGTCGGCATTGTGCCTTTTCTATTTAATTCCGATGCAATCTCTGTGTTTCATCGTCAATTACAAGGTCCAAGGTATACAGTAAACCTGAAGTGAAGCATCGGAATCTATAACTAGTGACACAGGAATGGTTCAAACATAGTAAGTAAGAAGAGTCAGTCTTCTTGTACTTAAGTCGGCATTGTGCCTTTTGTATTTAATTCCGATGCAATTTCTGTGTTTCATTGTCATTAAGAAGATCATAGGGATACAGTAAACCTGATGGGAAGCATCGGAATCTATAACTAGTGTCACAGGAATGGTTCAAAACATAGACAGTAAGAAGAGTCAGTCTTCTTGTACTTAAGTCGGTATTGTGCCTTTTGTATTTAATTACGATGCAATTTCTGTGTTTCATCGTCAATAAGAAGGTCCAAGGGAGACAGTAAACCTGAAGTGAAGTATCGCAATCTGTAACTAGTGTCACAGAAATGGTTCAAAACATAGACAGTAAAAAGAGGCAGCCTTCTTGTACTTAAGTCGGCATTGTGCCTTTTCTATTTCATTCCGATGCAATATCTGTGTTTCATCGTCAATAAGAAGGTCCAAGGGATACAGTAAACCTGAAGTGAAGCATGGGAATCTATAACTAGTGTCACAGGAATGGTTCAAAAACATAGTCAGTAAGAAGCGTCAGTCTTCTTGTACTTAAATCGGTATTGTGCCTTTTGTATTTAATTCCGATGCAATTTCTGTGTTTCATCGTCAATAAGAAGGTCCAAGGGACACAGTAAACCTGAAGTGAAGCATCGCAATCTGTAACTAGTGTCACAGAAATGGTTCAAAACATAGACAGTAAGAACAGGCAGCCTTGTTGTACTTAAGTCGGCATTGTGCCTTTTCTATTTAATTCCGATGCAATCTCTGTGTTTCATCGTCAATTATAAGGTCCAAGGTATACAGTAAACCTGAAGTGAAGCATCGGAATCTATAACTAGTGACACAGGAATGGTTCAAACATACTCAGTAAGAAGAGTCAGGCTTCTTGTACTTAAGTCGGCATTGTGCCTTTTGTATTTAATTCCGATGCAATTTCTGTGTTTCATCGACAATAAGAAGGTTTAAGGGATATAGTAAACCTGAAGTGAAGCATCGGAATCTATAACTAGTGTCACAGGAATAGTTCAAAATATAGACAGTAAGAAGAGTTAGTCTTCTTGTACTTAAGTCGGCATTGTGCCTTTTGTATTTAATTCCGATGCAATTTCTGTGTTTCATCGTCAATACGAAGGCCAGAGGGATACACTAAACCTGAAGTGAAGCATCGGAATCTATAGCTAGTGTCACAGGAATGGTTCAAAACATTGTCAGTAAGAAGAGTTAGCCTTCTTGTCCTTAAGTCGGCATTGTGCTTTTTGTATTTAATTCCGATGCAATTTCTGTGTTTCATCGTCAATAAAAAGGTCCAAGGGATACAGTAAACCTGGAGTGAAGAATCGGAATGTGTAACTAGTGTCACAGGAATGGTTCAAAGCATAGACTGTAAGAGGAGTCAGTCTTCTTGTACTTAAGTCGGCATTGTGCCTTTTGTATTTAATTCCGATGCAATTTCTGTGTTTCATCGTCACGAAGAAGATCCAAGGGATACAGTAAACCTAAAGTGAAGCATCGGAATCTATAATTAGTGTCACAGGAATGGTTGAAAGTATAGTCAGTAGAAAGAGTCGGTCTTCATGTACATAAATCGGCATTGTGCCTTTTGTATTTAATTCCGATGCAATTTCTGTGTTTCATCGTCAATAAGAAGGTCCACGGGATACAGTAAACCTGAAGTGAAGCATCGGAATCTATAACTAGTGTAACAGGAATGGTTCAAAACATAGACAGTAGGAAGAGTCAGTCTTCTTGTACTTAAGTCGGCATTGTGCCTTTTGTATTTAATTCCGATGCAAATGCTGTGTTTCATCGTCAATAAGAAGGTCAGAGGGATACAGCAAACCTGAAGTGAAGCATCGCAATCTATAACTACTGTCACAGGAATGTTTCAAACATAGTCTGTAAGAAGAGTCTGTCTTCTTGTACTTAAGTCTGCATTGTGCGTTTTATATTTAACTCCGATTCAATTTCTGTGTTTCATCATCAATAAGAAGGTCAGAGGGTTACAGTAAACCTGAAGTGAAGCATCGGAATCTATAACTAGTGTCTCAGGAATGGTTCAAAACATAGACGTTAAGAAGGATCTGTCCTCTTGTACTTAAGTCGGCTTTGTGCCTTTTGTATTTAATTCCGATGCAATTTCTGTGTTTCATCGTCAATAAGAAGATCAGAGGGATACAGTAAACCTGAAGTGAAGCATCGGAATCTATAACTAGTGTCACAGGAATGGTTCAATATAAAGGCAGTAAGAAAAGTCAGTCGTCTTGTACTTAAGTCGGCATTGTGTCTTTACTATTTAATTCCGATGCAATTTCTGTGTTTCATCGTCAATAAGAAGGTCAGAGGGATACTGTAAACCAGAAGTAAAGCATCCGAATCCATAACTAGTGTCACAGGAATGGTTCAAAACATAGTCAGTAAAAAGAGTCAGTCTTCTTGTCCTTAAGTCGGCATTGTGCCTTTTGTATTTAATTCCGAAGCAATTCTGTGTTTCATCGTCAATAAGAAGGTCAGAGGGGTACAGTAAACCTGAAGTGAAGCATCAGAATCTATAACCAGTGTCACAGGAATGGTTCAAAACATAGTCAGTAAGAAGAGTCAGTCTATTTGTACTTAAGTCAGCATTGTGCCTTTTGTGTTTAATTCCGATGCAATTTCTGTGTTTCGTCGTCAATAAGAAGGTCCAAGGTATACAGTAAAAATGAAGTGAAGCATCGGAATCTATAACTAGTGTCACAGGAATGATTCAAAACATAGACAGTAAGAAGAGTCAGTCTTCTTGTACTTAAGTCGGCATTGTGCCTTTTGTATTTAATTCCGATGCAATTTCTGTGATTCATCGTCAATAAGAAGATCAGAGAGGTACAGTAAACCTGAAGTGAAGCATCGGAATCTATAACTAGTGTCACTGGAATGTTTCAAAACATAGACAGTAAGAAGAGTCAGTCTTCTTGTACTTAAGTCGGTATTGTGCCTTTTGTATTTAATTCCGATGCAATTTCTGTGTTTCATCCTCAATAAGAAGGTCCAAGGGAGACAGTAAACCTGAAGTGGAGCATCGGAATCTATAACTAGTGTCACAGAAATGGTTCAAAACATAGAGAGTAAGAAGAGTCAGTCTTCTTGTACTTAAGTCGTCATTGTGCCTTTTCTATTTAATTCCGATGCAATTTCTGTATGTCATCGTCAATTAGAAAGTCCAAGGTATACAGTAAACCTGAAGTGAAGCATCGGAATCTATAAATAGTGACACAGGAATGGTTCAAAACATAGTCAGTAAGAAACGTCAGTCTTCGTGTACTTAAGTCGGCATTTTGCCCTTTGTATTTAATTCCGATGCAATTTCTGTGTTTCATCGTCAATAAGAAGGTCCAAGGGATACAGTAACCCTGAAGTGAAGCATCGGAATCTATGACTAGTGTCACCGGAATGGTTCAAAACATAGTCAGTAAGAAGAGTCAGTCTTCTTGTACTTAAGTCGGCATTGTGCCTTTTGTATTTAATTCCGATGCAATTTCTGTGTTTCATCGTCACGAAGAAGATCCAAGGGATACAGTAAACCTAAAGTGAAGCATCGGAATCTGTAACTAGTGTCACAGAAATGGTTGAAAGTATAGTCAGTAGAAAGAGTCGGTCTTCATGTACATAAATCGGCATTGTGCCTTTTGTATTTAATTCCGATGCAATTTCTGTGTTTCATCGTCAATAAGAAGGTCCACGGGATACAGTAAACCTGAAGTGAAGCATCGGAATCTATAACTAGTGTAACAGGAATGGTTCAAAACATAGACAGTAGGAAGAGTCACTCTTCTTGTACTTAAGTCGGCATTGTGCCTTTTGTATTTAATTCCGATGCAAATGCTGTGTTTCGTCGTCAATAAGAAGGTCAGAGGGATACAGCAAACCTGAAGTGAAGCATCGCAATCTATAACTACTGTCACAGGAATGTTTCAAACATAGTCTGTAAGAAGAGTCTGTCTTCTTGTACTTAAGTCTGCATTGTGCGTTTTATATTTAACTCCGATGCAATTTCTGTGTTTCATCATCAATAAGAAGGTCAGAGGGTTACAGTAAACCTGAAGTGAAGCATCGGAATCTATAACTAGTGTCTCAGGAATGGTTCAAAACATAGACGTTAAGAAGGATCTGTCCTCTTGTACTTAAGTCGGCTTTGTGCCTTTTGTATTTAATTCCGATGCAATTTCTGTGTTTCATTGTCATTAAGAAGATCATAGGGATACAGTAAACCTGATGGGAAGCATCGGAATCTATAACTAGTGTCACAGGAATGGTTCAAAACATAGACAGTAAGAAGAGTCAGTCTTCTTGTACTTAAGTCGGTATTGTGCCTTTTGTATTTAATTACGATGCAATTTCTGTGTTTCATCGTCAATAAGAAGGTCCAAGGGAGACAGTAAACCTGAAGTGAAGTATCGCAATCTGTAACTAGTGTCACAGAAATGGTTCAAAACATAGACAGTAAAAAGAGGCAGCCTTCTTGTACTTAAGTCGGCATTGTGCCTTTTCTATTTCATTCCGATGCAATATCTGTGTTTCATCGTCAATAAGAAGGTCCAAGGGATACAGTAAACCTGAAGTGAAGCATGGGAATCTATAACTAGTGTCACAGGAATGGTTCAAAAACATAGTCAGTAAGAAGCGTCAGTCTTCTTGTACTTAAATCGGTATTGTGCCTTTTGTATTTAATTCCGATGCAATTTCTGTGTTTCATCGTCAATAAGAAGGTCCAAGGGACACAGTAAACCTGAAGTGAAGCATCGCAATCTGTAACTAGTGTCACAGAAATGGTTCAAAACATAGACAGTAAGAACAGGCAGCCTTGTTGTACTTAAGTCGGCATTGTGCCTTTTCTATTTAATTCCGATGCAATCTCTGTGTTTCATCGTCAATTATAAGGTCCAAGGTATACAGTAAACCTGAAGTGAAGCATCGGAATCTATAACTAGTGACACAGGAATGGTTCAAACATACTCAGTAAGAAGAGTCAGGCTTCTTGTACTTAAGTCGGCATTGTGCCTTTTGTATTTAATTCCGATGCAATTTCTGTGTTTCATCGACAATAAGAAGGTTTAAGGGATATAGTAAACCTGAAGTGAAGCATCGGAATCTATAACTAGTGTCACAGGAATAGTTCAAAATATAGACAGTAAGAAGAGTTAGTCTTCTTGTACTTAAGTCGGCATTGTGCCTTTTGTATTTAATTCCGATGCAATTTCTGTGTTTCATCGTCAATACGAAGGCCAGAGGGATACACTAAACCTGAAGTGAAGCATCGGAATCTATAGCTAGTGTCACAGGAATGGTTCAAAACATTGTCAGTAAGAAGAGTTAGCCTTCTTGTCCTTAAGTCGGCATTGTGCTTTTTGTATTTAATTCCGATGCAATTTCTGTGTTTCATCGTCAATAAAAAGGTCCAAGGGATACAGTAAACCTGGAGTGAAGAATCGGAATGTGTAACTAGTGTCACAGGAATGGTTCAAAGCATAGACTGTAAGAGGAGTCAGTCTTCTTGTACTTAAGTCGGCATTGTGCCTTTTGTATTTAATTCCGATGCAATTTCTGTGTTTCATCGTCACGAAGAAGATCTAAGGGATACAGTAAACCTAAAGTGAAGCATCGGAATCTATAACTAGTGTCACAGGAATGGTTGAAAGTATAGTCAGTAGAAAGAGTCGGTCTTCATGTACATAAATCGGCATTGTGCCTTTTGTATTTAATTCCGATGCAATTTCTGTGTTTCATCGTCAATAAGATGGTCCACGGGATACAGTAAACCTGAAGTGAAGCATCGGAATCTATAACTAGTGTAACAGGAATGGTTCAAAACATAGACAGTAGGAAGAGTCAGTCTTCTTGTACTTAAGTCGGCATTGTGCCTTTTGTATTTAATTCCGATGCAAATGCTGTGTTTCATCGTCAATAAGAAGGTCAGAGGGATACAGCAAACCTGAAGTGAAGCATCGCAATCTATAACTACTGTCACAGGAATGTTTCAAACATAGTCTGTAAGAAGAGTCTGTCTTCTTGTACTTAAGTCTGCATTGTGCGTTTTATATTTAACTCCGATTCAATTTCTGTGTTTCATCATCAATAAGAAGGTCAGAGGGTTACAGTAAACCTGAAGTGAAGCATCGGAATCTATAACTAGTGTCTCAGGAATGGTTCAAAACATAGACGTTAAGAAGGATCTGTCCTCTTGTACTTAAGTCGGCTTTGTGCCTTTTGTATTTAATTCCGATGCAATTTCTGTGTTTCATCGTCAATAAGAAGATCAGAGGGATACAGTAAACCTGAAGTGAAGCATCGGAATCTATAACTAGTGTCACAGGAATGGTTCAATATAAAGGCAGTAAGAAAAGTCAGTCGTCTTGTACTTAAGTCGGCATTGTGTCTTTACTATTTAATTCCGATGCAATTTCTGTGTTTCATCGTCAATAAGAAGGTCAGAGGGATACTGTAAACCAGAAGTAAAGCATCCGAATCCATAACTAGTGTCACAGGAATGGTTCAAAACATAGTCAGTAAAAAGAGTCAGTCTTCTTGTCCTTAAGTCGGCATTGTGCCTTTTGTATTTAATTCCGAAGCAATTCTGTGTTTCATCGTCAATAAGAAGGTCAGAGGGGTACAGTAAACCTGAAGTGAAGCATCAGAATCTATAACCAGTGTCACAGGAATGGTTCAAAACATAGTCAGTAAGAAGAGTCAGTCTATTTGTACTTAAGTCAGCATTGTGCCTTTTGTGTTTAATTCCGATGCAATTTCTGTGTTTCGTCGTCAATAAGAAGGTCCAAGGTATACAGTAAAAATGAAGTGAAGCATCGGAATCTATAACTAGTGTCACAGGAATGATTCAAAACATAGACAGTAAGAAGAGTCAGTCTTCTTGTACTTAAGTCGGCATTGTGCCTTTTGTATTTAATTCCGATGCAATTTCTGTGACTCATCGTCAATAAGAAGATCAGAGAGGTACAGTAAACCTGAAGTGAAGCATCGGAATCTATAACTAGTGTCACTGGAATGTTTCAAAACATAGACAGTAAGAAGAGTCAGTCTTCTTGTACTTAAGTCGGTATTGTGCCTTTTGTATTTAATTCCGATGCAATTTCTGTGTTTCATCCTCAATAAGAAGGTCCAAGGGAGACAGTAAACCTGAAGTGGAGCATCGGAATCTATAACTAGTGTCACAGAAATGGTTCAAAACATAGAGAGTAAGAAGAGTCAGTCTTCTTGTACTTAAGTCGTCATTGTGCCTTTTCTATTTAATTCCGATGCAATTTCTGTATGTCATCGTCAATTAGAAAGTCCAAGGTATACAGTAAACCTGAAGTGAAGCATCGGAATCTATAAATAGTGACACAGGAATGGTTCAAAACATAGTCAGTAAGAAACGTCAGTCTTCGTGTACTTAAGTCGGCATTTTGCCCTTTGTATTTAATTCCGATGCAATTTCTGTGTTTCATCGTCAATAAGAAGGTCCAAGGGATACAGTAACCCTGAAGTGAAGCATCGGAATCTATGACTAGTGTCACCGGAATGGTTCAAAACATAGTCAGTAAGAAGAGTCAGTCTTCTTGTACTTAAGTCGGCATTGTGCCTTTTCTATTTAATTCCGATGCAATTTCTGTGTTTCATCGTCAATAAGAAGGACCAAGGGATACAGTAAACCTGGAGTGAAAATCGGAATGTGTAACTACTGTCACAGGAATGGTTCAAAGCATAGACAGTAAGAAGAGTCAGTCTTCTTGTACTTAAGTCGGCATTGTGCCTTTTGTATTTAATTCCGATGCAATTTCTGTGTTTCATCGTCAATAAGAAGGTCCAAGGGACACAGTAAACCTGAAGTGAAGCATCGCAATCTGTAACTAGTGTCACAGAAATGGTTCAAAACATAGACAGTAAGAACAGGCAGCCTTGTTGTACTTAAGTCGGCATTGTGCCTTTTCTATTTAATTCCGATGCAATCTCTGTGTTTCATCGTCAATTATAAGGTCCAAGGTATACAGTAAACCTGAAGTGAAGCATCGGAATCTATAACTAGTGACACAGGAATGGTTCAAACATACTCAGTAAGAAGAGTCAGGCTTCTTGTACTTAAGTCGGCATTGTGCCTTTTGTATTTAATTCCGATGCAATTTCTGTGTTTCATCGACAATAAGAAGGTTTAAGGGATACAGTAAACCTGAAGTGAAGCATCGGAATCTATAACTAGTGTCACAGGAATAGTTCAAAATATAGACAGTAAGAAGAGTTAGTCTTCTTGTACTTAAGTCGGCATTGTGCCTTTTGTATTTAATTCCGGTGCAATTTCTGTGTTTCATCGTCAATACGAAGGTCAGAGGGATACACTAAACCTGAAGTGAAGCATCGGAATCTATAGCTAGTGTCACAGGAATGGTTCAAAACATTGTCAGTAAGAAGAGTTAGCCTTCTTGTCCTTAAGTCGGCATTGTGCTTTTTGTATTTAATTCCGATGCAATTTCTGTGTTTCATCGTCAATAAAAAGGTCCAAGGGATACAGTAAACCTGGAGTGAAGAATCGGAATGTGTAACTAGTGTCACAGGAATGGTTCAAAGCATAGACTGTAAGAGGAGTCAGTCTTCTTGTACTTAAGTCGGCATTGTGCCTTTTGTATTTAATTCCGATGCAATTTCTGTGTTTCATCGTCACGAAGAAGATCCAAGGGAAACAGTAAACCTAAAGTGAAGCATCGGAATCTATAACTAGTGTCACAGAAATGGTTGAAAGTATAGTCAGTAGAAAGAGTCGGTCTTCATGTACATAAATCGGCATTGTGCCTTTTGTATTTAATTCCGATGCAATTTCTGTGTTTCATCGTCAATAAGAAGGTCCACGGGATACAGTAAACCTGAAGTGAAGCATCGGAATCTATAACTAGTGTAACAGGAATGGTTCAAAACATAGACAGTAGGAAGAGTCAGTCTTCTTGTACTTAAGTCGGCATTGTGCCTTTTGTATTTAATTCCGATGCAAATGCTGTGTTTCATCGTCAATAAGAAGGTCAGAGGGATACAGCAAACCTGAAGTGAAGCATCGCAATCTATAACTACTGTCACAGGAATGTTTCAAACATAGTCTGTAAGAAGAGTCTGTCTTCTTGTACTTAAGTCTGCATTGTGCGTTTTATATTTAACTCCGATGCAATTTCTGTGTTTCATCATCAATAAGAAGGTCAGAGGGTTACAGTAAACCTGAAGTGAAGCATCGGAATCTATAACTAGTGTCTCAGGAATGGTTCAAAACATAGACGTTAAGAAGGATCTGTCCTCTTGTACTTAAGTCGGCTTTGTGCCTTTTGTATTTAATTCCGATGCAATTTCTGTGTTTCATCGTCAATAAGAAGATCAGAGGGATACAGTAAACCTGAAGTGAAGCATCGGAATCTATAACTAGTGTCACAGGAATGGTTCAATATAAAGGCAGTAAGAAAAGTCAGTCGTCTTGTACTTAAGTCGGCATTGTGTCTTTACTATTTAATTCCGATGCAATTTCTGTGTTTCATCGTCAATAAGAAGGTCAGAGGGATACTGTAAACCAGAAGTAAAGCATCCGAATCCATAACTAGTGTCACAGGAATGGTTCAAAACATAGTCAGTAAAAAGAGTCAGTCTTCTTGTCCTTAAGTCGGCATTGTGCCTTTTGTATTTAATTCCGAAGCAATTCTGTGTTTCATCGTCAATAAGAAGGTCAGAGGGGTACAGTAAACCTGAAGTGAAGCATCAGAATCTATAACCAGTGTCACAGGAATGGTTCAAAACATAGTCAGTAAGAAGAGTCAGTCTATTTGTACTTAAGTCGGCATTGTGCCTTTTGTGTTTAATTCCGATGCAATTTCTGTGTTTCGTCGTCAATAAGAAGGTCCAAGGTATACAGTAAAAATGAAGTGAAGCATCGGAATCTATAACTAGTGTCACAGGAATGATTCAAAACATAGACAGTAAGAAGAGTCAGTCTTCTTGTACTTAAGTCGGCATTGTGCCTTTTGTATTTAATTCCGATGCAATTTCTGTGATTCATCGTCAATAAGAAGATCAGAGAGATACAGTAAACCTGAAGTGAAGCATCGGAATCTATAACTAGTGTCACTGGAATGTTTCAAAACATAGACAGTATGAAGAGTCAGTCTTCTTGTACTTAAGTCGGTATTGTGCCTTTTGTATTTAATTCCGATGCAATTTCTGTGATTCATCCTCAATAAGAAGATCCAAGGGAGACAGTAAACCTGAAGTGGAGCATCGGAATCTATAACTAGTGTCACAGAAATGGTTCAAAACATAGAGAGTAAGAAGAGTCAGTCTTCTTGTACTTAAGTCGTCATTGTGCCTTTTCTATTTAATTCCGATGCAATTTCTGTATGTCATCGTCAATTAGAAAGTCCAAGGTATACAGTAAACCTGAAGTGAAGCATCGGAATCTATAAATAGTGACACAGGAATGGTTCAAAACATAGTCAGTAAGAAACGTCAGTCTTCGTGTACTTAAGTCGGCATTTTGCCCTTTGTATTTAATTCCGATGCAATTTCTGTGTTTCATCGTCAATAAGAAGGTCCAAGGGATACAGTAACCCTGAAGTGAAGCATCGGAATCTATGACTAGTGTCACCGGAATGGTTCAAAACATAGTCAGTAAGAAGAGTCAGTCTTCTTGTACTTAAGTCGGCATTGTGCCTTTTGTATTTAATTCCGATGCAATTTCTGTGTTTCATCGTCAATAAGAAGGACCAAGGGATACAGTAAACCTGGAGTGAAAATCGGAATGTGTAACTACTGTCACAGGAATGGTTCAAAGCATAGACAGTAAGAAGAGTCAGTCTTCTTGTACTTAAGTCGGCATTGTGCCTTTTGTATTTAATTCCGATGCAATTTCTGTGTTTCATCGTCAATAAGCAGGTCCAAGGGATACAGTAAACCTGAAGTGAAGCATCGGAATCTATAACTAGTGTCACAGGAATGGTTCAAAACATAAATAGTAAAAAGAGGCAGCCTTCTTGTACTTAAGTCGGCATTGTGCCTTTTCTATTTAATTCCGGTGCAATCTCTGTGTTTCATCGTCAATTATAAGGTCCAAGGTATACAGTAAACCTGAGGTGAAGCATCGGAATCTATAACTAGTGACACAGGAATGGTTCATACATACTCAGTAAGAAGAGTCAGTCTTCTTGTACTTAAGTCGGCATTGTGCATTTTGTATTTAATTCCGATGCAATTTCTGTGTTTCATCGTCAATATGAAGGTTTAAGGGATGCAGTAAACCTGAAGTGAAGCATCGGAATCTATAACTAGTGTCACGAGAATGGTTCAAAACATAGTCAGTAAGAAGATTCACTCTTCCTGTACTTAAGTCGGCATTGTGCCTTTTGTATTTATTTCCGATGCAATTTCTGTGTTTCATCGTCAATAAGAAGGTCAGAGGGATACAGTAAACCTGAAGTGTAGCATCGAAATCTATAACTAGTGTCACAGGAATGGTTCAAAACATAGACAGTAGGAAGACTCAGTCTTCTTGTACTTAAGTCGATATTGTGCCGTTTGTATTTAATTCGGATGCAATTTCTGTGTTTCATCGTCTATAGGAAGGTCAGAGGGATACAGTAAACCTGAAGTGAAGCATCGGAAACTATAACTAGTGTCACAGGAATGGTTCAAACATAAACAGTAAGAAGAGTCAGTCTTCTTGTACTTAAGTCGGCATTGTGCCCTTTCTATTTCATTCCGATGCAATATCTGTGTTTCATCGTCAATATGAAGGTCCAAGGGAAACAGTAAACCTGGAGTGAAGCATCGGAATCTATAACTAGTGTCACAGGAATGGTTCAAAACATAGACTGTAAGAAGAGTCAGTCTTCTTGTACTTAAGTCAGCATTGTGCCTTTTGTATTTAATTCCGATGCAATCTCTGTGTTTCATCGTTAATTATAAGGTCCAAGGTATACAGAAAACCTGAAGTGAAGCATCGGAATCTATAACAAGTGACACAGGAATGGTTCAAACATACTCAGTAAGAAGAGTCAGTCTTCTTGTACTTAAGTCGGCATTGTGCCTTTTATATTTAATTCCGATGCAATTTCTGTGTTTCATCGTCAATAAGAAGGTTTAAGGGATACAGTAAACCTGAAGTGAAGCATCGGAATCTATAACTAGGGTCACGAGAATGGTTCAAATCATAGTCATTAAGAAGAGTCAGTATTCCTGTACTTAAGTCGGCATTGTGCCTTTTGTATTTAATTCCGATGCAATTTCTGTGTTTCATCGTCAATAAGAAGGTAAGAGGGATACAGTAAACCTGAAGTGTAGCATCGAAATCTATAACTAGTGTCACAGGAATGGTTCAAAACATAGACAGTAGGAAGAGTCAGTCTTCTTGTACTTAAGTCGATATTGTGCCTTTTGTATTTAATTCGGATGCAATTTCTGTGTTTCATCGTCTATAGGAAGGTCAGAGGGATACAGTAAACCTGAAGTGAAGCATCGGAATCTATAACTAGTGTCACAGGAATGGTTCAAACATAAACAGTAAGAGGAGTCAGTCTTCTTGTACTTAAGTCGGCATTGTGCCTTTTCTATTTCATTCCGATGCATTATCTGTGTTTCATCGTCAAGAAGGTCCAAGGGATACAGTAAACCGGAAGTGAAGCATCGGAATCTATAACTAGTGTCACAGGAATGGTTCAAAAACATAGTCAGTAAGAAGCGTCAGTCTTCTTGTACTTAAGTCGGCATTGTGCCTTTTCTATTTAATTCTGATGCAATTTCTGTGTTTCATCGTCAATAAGAAGGTCCAAGGGAAACAGTAAACCTGGAGTGAAGCACCGGAATCTATAACTAGTGTCACAGGAATTGTTCAAAACATTGACAGTAGGAAGAGTCAGTCCTCTTGTACTTAAGTCGGCATTGTGCCTATTCTATTTAATTCCGATGTAATTTCTGTGTTTCATCGTTAATAAGAAGGTCCAAGGGATACAGTAAACCTGGAGTGAAACATCGGAATCTATAACTAGTGTCACAGGAATGGTTCAAAGCATAGACAGTAATAAGAGTCAGACTTCTTGTACTTAAGTCGGCATTGTGCCTTTTGTATTTAATTCCGATGCAATTTCTGTGTTTCATCGCCAATACGAAGGTCAGAGGGATACAGTAAACCTGAAGTGAAGCATCGGAATCTATAGCTAGTGTCACAGGAATGGTTCAAAACATTGCCAGTAAGAAGAGTTAGCCTTCTCGTCCTTAGGTCGGCATTGTGCTTTTTGTATTTAATTCCGATGCAATTTCTGTGTTTCATCGTCAATAAAAAGGTCCAAGGCATACAGTAAACCTGGAGTGAAGAATCGGAATGTGTAACTAGTGTCACAGGAATGGTTCAAAGCATAGACTGTAAGAGGAGTCAGTCTTCTTGTACTTAAGTCGGCATTGTGCCTTTTGTATTTAATTCCGATGCAATTTCTGTGTTTCATCGTCACGAAGAAGGTCCAAGGGATACAGTAAACCTAAAGTGAAGAATCGGAATCTATAACTAGTGTCACAGGAATGGTTCAAAACATAGTCAGTAGAAAGAGTCGGTCTTCATGTACTTAAATCGGCATTGTGCCTTTTGTATTTAATTCCGATGCAATTTCTGTGTTTCATCGTCAATAAGAAGGTCCAAGGGATACAGTGAACCTGAAGTGAAGCATCGGAATCTATAACTAGTGTAACAGGAATGGTTCAAAACATAGACAGTAGGAAGAGTCTGTCTTCTTGTACTTAAGTCAGCATTGTGCCTTTTGTATTTAATTCCGAAGCAAATGCTGTGTTTCATCGTCAATAAGAAGGTCAGAGGGATACAGCAAACCTGAAGTGAAGCATCGCAATCTATAACTACTGTCACAGGAATATTTCAAAACATAGTCTGTAAGAAGAGTCAGTCTTCTTGTACTTAAGTCTGCATTGTGCCTTTTATATTTAACTCCGATGCAATTTCTGTGTTTCATCATCAATAAGAAGGTCAGAGGGTTACAGTAAACCTGAAGCGAAGCATCGGAATCTATAACTAGTGTCTCAGGAATGGTTCAAAACATAGATGGTAAGAAGGATCAGTCCTCTTGTACTTAAAACGGCTTTGTGCCTTTTGTATTTAATTCCGATGCAATTTCTGTGTTTCATCGTCACTAAGAAGATCAGAGGGATACAGTAAACCTGAAGTGAAGCATCGGAATCTATAACTAGTGTCACAGGAATGCTTCAATACATAGACAGTAAAAAAAGTCAGTCGTCTTGTACTTAAAGTCGGCATTGTGTCTTTACTATTTAATTCCGATGCAATTTCTGTGTTTCATCGTCAATAAGAAGGTCAGAGGGTTACAGTAAACCAGAAGTAAAGCATCCGAATCCATAACTAGTGTCACAGGAATGGTTCAAAACATAGTCAGTAAAAAAAGTCAGCTTCTTGTCCTTAAGTCGGCATTGTGCCTTTTGTATTTAATTCCGATGCAATTTCTGTGTTTCATCGTCAATAAGAAGGTCAGAGGGGTACAGTAAACCTGAAGTGAAGCATCAGAATCTATAACCAGTGTCACAGGAATGGTTCAAAACATAGTCAGTAAGAAGAGTCAGTCTATTTGTACTTAAGTCGGCATTGTGCCTTTTGTGTTTAATTCCGATGCAATTTCTGTGTTTCATCGTCAATAAGAAGGTCCAAGGGATACAGTAAGCCTGAAGTGAAGCATCGGAATCTTTAACTAGTGTAACAGGAATGGTTCAAAGCATAGACAGTAAGTAGAGTCAGTCTTCTTGTACTTAAGCCGGCATTGTGCCTTTTGTATTTAATTCCGATGCAATTTCTGTGTATCATCGTCAATTAGAAAGTCCAAGGTATACAGTAAACCTGAAGTGAAGCATCGGAATCTATAACTAGTGACACAGGAATGGTTCAAAACATAGTCAGTAAGAAGAGTCAGTCTTCTAGTCCTTAAGTCGGCATTGAGCCTTTTGTATTTCATTCCGATGCAATTTCTGTTTTTCATCGTCAATAAGAAGGTCCAAGGGATACAGTAAACGTGGAGTGTAGCATCGGAAACTATAACTAGTGTCACAGGAATTGTTAAAAGAAAAACATAGGCAGTAAGAAGAGTCAGTCTTCGTGTACTTACATCGGCATTTTGCCCTTTGTATTTAATTCCGATGCAATTTCTGTGTTTCATCGTCAATAAGAAGGTCCAAGGGATACAGTAACCCTGAAGTGAAGCATCGGAATCTATGACTAGTGTCACAGGAATGGTTCAAAGCATAGACAGTAAGAAGAGTCAGTCTTCTTGTACTTAAGTCGGCATTGTGCCTTTTGTATTTAATTCCGATGCAATTTCTGTGTTTCATCGTCAATAAGCAGGTCCAAGGGATACAGTAAACCTGAAGTGAAGCATCGGAATCTATAACTAGTGTCACAGGAATGGTTCAAAACATAGTCAGTAGAAAGAGTCGGTCTTCATGTACTTAAATCGGCATTGTGCCTTTTGTATTTAATTCCGATGCAATTTCTGTGTTTCATCGGCAATAAGAAGGTCCAACGGATACAGTAAACCTGAAGTGAAGCATCGGAATCTATAACTAGTGTCACAGGAATGGTTCAAAACATAGACAGTAGGAAGAGTAAGTCTTCTTATACTTAAATTGGCATTGTGCCTTTTGTATTTAATTCCGATACAAATTCTGTGCTTCATCGTCAATAAGAAGGGCAGAGGGATACAGCAAACCTGAAGTGAAGCATCGCAATCTATAACTAGTGTCACAGGAATGGTTCAAAACATAGTCAGTAAGAAGAGTCAGTTATCTTGTACTTAAGTCTGCATTGTGCCTTTTGTATTTAATTCCGATGCAATTTCTGTGTTTCATCATCAATAAGAAGGTCAGAGGGATACAGTAAACCTGAAGTGAAGCATCGGAATCTATAACTAGTGTCTCAGGAATGGTTCAAAAAAGAGACAGTAAGAAGGATCAGTCCACTTGTACTTAAGTCGGCATTGTGCCTTTTGTATTTAATTCCGATGCAATTTCTGTGTTTCATCGTCAATAGGAAGATCAGAGGGATACAGTAAACCTGAAGTGAAGCATCGGAATCTGTAACTAGTGTCACAGGAATGGTTCAAAAGATAGACAGTAAGAAAAGTCAATCGTCTTGTACTTAAGTCGGCATTGTGCCTTTACTATTTTATTCCAATGCAATTTCTGTGTTTAATCGTCAATAAGAAGGTCAGAGGGATACAGTAAACCTAAAGTGAAGCATCGGATTCTATAACTAGTGTCACAGGAATGGTTCAAATCATAGTCAGTAAGAAGAGTCAGTCTTTTTGTACTTAAGTCGGCATTGTGCCTCTTGTGTTTAATTCCGATGCAATTTCTGTGTTTCATCGTCAATAAGAAGATCCGAGGGATACAGTAAACCTGAAGTGAAGCATCGGAATCTATAACTAGTGTCACAGAAATGGTTCAAAACATAGACAGTAAGAAGGGTCAGTCTTCTTGTACTTAAGTCGGCATTGTGCCTTTTCTATTTAATTCCGATGCAATTTCTTTGTTTCATCGTCAATTAGAAAGTCCAAGGTATACAGTAAACCAGAAGTGAAGCATCGGAATCTATAACTAGTGACACAGGAATGGTTCAAAACATAGTCAGTAAGAAGAGTCATTCTTCTTGTACTTAAGTCGGCATTGTGAATTTTGTATTTAATTCCGATGCAATTTCTGTGTTTCATCGTCAATAAGAAGGTCAGAGGGATACAGCAAACCTGAAGTGAAGCATCGGAATCTATAACTAGTGACACAGGAATGATTCAAACATAGTCAGAAAGAAGAGTCAGTCTTCTTGTACTTAAGTCGGCATTGTGCCTTTTGTATTTAATTCCGATGCAATTTCTGTGTTTCATCGTCAATAAGAAGGTCCAAGGGATACAGTAAACCTGGAGTGAGCACCGGAATCTATAACTAGTGTCACAGGAATGGTTGAAAAACATTGTCAGTAAGAAGCGTCAGTCTTCTTGTACTTATGTCGGGATTGTGCCTTTTCTATTTAATTCTGATGCAATTTCTGTGTTTCATCGTCAATAAGAAGGTCCAAGGGAAACAGTAAACCTGGAGTGAAGCACCGGAATCTATAAGAGGTGTCACAGGAATGGTTCAAAACATAGACAGTAGGAAGAGTCAGCCTTCTTATACTTAAGTCGGCATTGTGCCTTTTGTATTTAATTCCGATGCAATTTCTGTGTTTAATCGTCAATAAGAAGATCAGAGGGATACAGTGAACCTGAAGTAAAGCATCGGAATCTATAACTAGTATCACAGGAATAGTTCAAATCATAGAGAGTATGAAAAGTCAGTCGTCTTGTACATAAGTCGGCATTGTGCCTTTTCTATTTAATTCCGATGCAATTTCTGAGTTTCATCGTCAATAAGAAGGTCACAGGGATACAGTGAACCAGAAGTGAAGCATCCGAATCCATAACTAGTGTAACAGGAATGGTTCAAACATAGTCAGTAAATAGAGTCAGTCTTCTTGCACTTAAGTCAGCATTGTGCCTTTTGTATTTAATCGCGATGCAATTTCTGTGTTTCATCGTCAATAAGAAGATCATAGGGATACAGTAAACCTGATGTGAAGCATCGGAATCTATAACTAGTGCCACAGGAATGGCTCAAAACATAGACAGTCAGAAGAGTCAGTCTTCTTGTACTTAAGTCGGTATTGTGCCTTTTCTATTTAGTTCCGATGCAATTTCTGTGTTTCATCGTCAATAAGAAGGTCCAAGGGATACAGTAAACCTGAAGTGATGCACCGCAATCTATAACTAGTGTCACAGAAATGGTTCAAAACATAGACAGTAAAAAGAGGCAGCCTTCTTGTACTTAAGTCGGCATTGTGCCTTTTCTATTTAATTCCGATGCAATCTCTGTGTTTCATCGTCAATTATAAGGTCTAAGGCATACAGTAAACCTGAAGTGAAGCATCGGAATCTATAACTAGTGACACAGGAATGGTTCAAACATAGTCAGTAAGAAGAGTCAGTATTCTTGTACTTAAGTCGGCATTGTGCCTTTTGTATTTAATTCCGATGCAATTTCTGTGTTGCATCGTCAATAAGAAGGTCAGAGGGACACAGTAAACCTGAAGTGAAGCATCGGAATCTATAACTAGTGTCACAGGAATGGTTCAAAAACATAGTCAGTAAGAAGCGTCAGTCTTCTTGTACTTAAGTCGACATTGTGCCTTTTGTATTTAATTCCGATGCAATTTCTGTGTTTCATCGTCAATAAGAAGGTCCAAGGGATACAGTAAACCTGAAGTGTAGCATCGAAATCTATAACTAGTGTCACAGGAATGGTTCAAAACATAGACAGTAGGAAGAGTCAGTCTTCTTGTACTTAAGTCGATATTGTGCCTTTTGTATTTAATTCGGATGCAATTACTGTGTTTCATCGTCTATAGGAAGGTCAGAGGGATACAGTAAACCTGAAGTGAAGAATCGGAATCTATAACTAGTGTCACAGGAATGGTTCAAACATAAACAGTAAGAAGTGTCAGTCTTCTTGTACTTAAGTCGGCATTGTGCCTTTTCTATTTCATTCCGATGCAATATCTGTGTTTCATCGTCAATAAGAAGGTCCAAGGGATACAGTAAATCTGAAGTGAAGCATCGGAATCTATAACTAGCATCACAGGAATGGTTCAAAAACATAGTCAGTAAGAAGCGTCAGCCTTCTTGTACTTAAGTCGGCATTGTGCCTTTTCTATTTAATTCTGATGCAATTTCTGTGTTTCATCGTCAATAAGAAGGTCCAAGGGAAACAGTAAACCTGGAGTGAAGCACCGGAATCTATAACTAGTGTGATAGGAATGGTTCAAAACATTGACTGTAGGAAGAGTCAGTCCTCTTGTACTTAAGTCGGCATTGTGCCTTTTGTATTTAATTCCGATGATATTTCTGTGTTTCATCGTCAATAAGAAGGTCCAAGGGATACAGTAAACCTGGAGTGAAGCATCGGAATCTATAACTAGTGTAACAGGAATGGTTCAAAACATAGACAGTAAGAAGAGTTAGTCTTCTTGTACTTAAGTCGGCATTGTGGTTGTTCCATTTAATTCCGATGCAATTTCTGTGTTTCATCGTCAATAAGAAGGTAAGAGGGATAATGTAAACCTGAAGTGAAGCATCGGAATCTATAACTAGTGTCACAGGAATGTTTCAAAGCATAGACAGTAAGAAGAGTCAGTCTTCTTGTACTTAAGTCTGCATTGTGCCATTTGTATTTAATTCCGATGCAATTTCTGTGTTTCAACATCAATAAGAAGGTCAGAGGGATACAGTAAACCTGAAATGAAGCATCGGAATCTATAACTAGTGTCACAGGAATGGTTGAAAACATAGACAGTATGAAGGATCAGTCCTCTTGTACTTAAGTCGGCATTGTGGCTTTTGTATTTAATTCCGATGCAATTTCTGTGTTTAATCGTCAATAAGAAGATCAGAGGGATACAGTAAACCTGAAGTAAAGCATCGGAATCTATAACTAGTATCACAGGAATAGTTCAAATCATAGACAGTAAGAAAAGTCAGTCGTCTTGTACATAAGTCGGCTTTGTGTCTTTTCTATTTAATTCCGATGCAATTTCTGTGTTTCATCGTCAATAAGAAGGTCAGAGGGATACAGTGAACCAGAAGTGAAGCATCCGAATCTATAACTAGTGTCACAGGAATGGTTCAAACATAGTCAGTAAAAAGAGTCAGTCTTCTTGTACTTAAGTCAGCATTGGGCCTTTTGTATTTAATCCCGATGCAATTTCTGTGTTTCATCGTCAATAAGAAGGTCATAGGGATACAGTAAAACTGATGTGAAGCATCGGAATCTATAACTAGTGCCACAGGAATGGTTCAAAACATAGACAGTCAGAAGAGTCAGTCTTCTTGTACTTAAGTCGGTATTGTGCCTTTTGTATTTAATTCCGATGCAATTTCTGTGTTTCATCGTCATTAAGAAGGTCCAAGGGAGCCAGTAAACCTGAAGTGATTCATCGCAGTCTATAACTAGTGTCACAGAAATGGTTCAAAACACAGACAGTAAAAAGAGGCAGCCTTCTTGTACTTAAGTCGGCATTGTGCCTTTTCTATTTAATTCCGATGCAATCTCTGTGTTTCATCGTCAATTATAAGGTCCAAGGTATACAGTAAACCTGAAGTGAAGCATCGGAATCTATAACTATAGACACAGGAATGGTTCAAACATAGTCAGTAAGAAGAGTCAGTCTTCTTGTTCTTAAGTCGGCATTGTGCCTTTTGTATTTAATTCCGATGCAATTTCTGTGTATCATCGTCAATAAGAAGGTTTAAGGGATACAGTAAACCTGAAGTGAAGCATCGGAATCTATAACTAGTGTCACGAGAATGGTTCAAAACATAGTCAGTAAGAAGAGTCAGCCTTCTTGTACTTAAGTCGGCATTGTGCCTTTTGTATTTAATTCCGATGCAATTTCTGTGTTTCATCGTCAATAAGAAGGTCAGAGGGATACAGTAAACCTGAAGTGTAGCATCGAAATCTATAACTAGTGTCACAGGAATGGTTCAAAACATAGACAGTAGGAAGAGTCAGTCTTCTTGTACTTAAGTCGATATTGTGCCTTTTGTATTTAATTCGGATGCAATTTCTGTGTTTCATCGTCTATAGGAAGGTCAGAGGGATACAGTAAACCTGAAGTGAAGCATCGGAATCTATAACTAGTATCACAGGAATAGTTCAAATCATAGACAGTAAGAAAAGTCAGTCGTCTTGTACATAAGTCGGCATTGTGCCTTTTCTATTTAATTCCGATGCAATTTCTGTGTTTCATCGTCAATAAGAAGGTCAGAGGGATACAGTGAACCAGAAGTGAAGCATCCGAATCTATAACTAGTGTCACAGGAATGGTTCAAAACATTGACTGTAGGAAGAGTTAGTCCTCTTGTACTTAAGTCGGCATTGTGCCTTTTGTATTTAATTCCGATGATATTTCTGTGTTTCTTCGTCAATAAGAAGGTCCAAGGGATACAGTAAACCTGGAGTGAAGCATCGGAATCTATAACTAGTGTCACAGGAATGGTTCAAAACATAGACAGTAAGAAGAGTTAGTCTTCTTGTACTTAAGTCGGCATTGTGCCTGTTCCATTTAATTCCGATGCAATTTCTGTGTTTCATAGTCAATAAGAAGGTAAGAGGGATAATGTAAACCTGAAGTGAAGCATCGGAATCTATAACTAGTGTCACAGGAATGGTTCAAAGCATAGACAGTAAGAAGAGTCAGTCTTCTTGTACTTAAGTCTGCATTGTGCCATTTGTATTTAATTCCGATGCAATTTCTGTGTTTCAACATCAATAAGAAGGTCAGAGGGATACAGTAAACCTGAAGTGAAGCATCGGAATCTATAACTAGTGTCACAGGAATGGTTGAAATCATAGACAGTATGAAGGATCAGTCCTCTTGTACTTAAGTCGGCATTGTGGCTTTTGTATTTAATTCCGATGCAATTTCTGTGTTTCATCGTCAATAAGAAGATCAGAGGGATACAGTAAACCTGAAGTAAAGCATCGGAATCTATAACTAGTATCACAGGAATAGTTCAAATCATAGACAGTAAGAAAAGTCAGTCGTCTTGTACATAAGTCGGCATTGTGCCTTTTCTATTTAATTCCGATGCAATTTCTGTGTTTCATCGTCAATAAGAACGTCAGAGGGATACAGTGAACCAGAAGTGAAGCATCCGAATCTATAACTAGTGTCACAGGAATGGTTCAAACATAGTCAGTAAAAAGAGTCAGTCTTCTTGTACTTAAGTCGGTATTGTGCCTTTTGTATTTAATTCCGATGCAATTTCTGTGTTTCATCGTCAATAAGAAGGTCCAAGGGAGACAGTAAACCTGAAGTGATGCATCGTAGTCTATAACTAGTGTCGCAGAAATGGTTCAAAACATAGACAGTAAAAAGAGGCAGCCTTCTTGTACTTAAGTCGGCATTGTGCCTTTTCTACTTAATTCCGATGCAATCTCTGTGTTTCATCGTCAATTATAAGGTCCAAGGTATACAGTAAACCTGAAGTGAAGCATCGGAATCTATAACTAGTGACACAGGAATGGTTCAAACATAGTCAGTAAGAAGAGTCAGTCTTCTTGTACTTAAGTCGGCATTGTGCCTTTTGTATTTAATTCCGATGCAATTTCTGTGTATCATCGTCAATAAGAAGGTTTAAGGGATACAGTAAACCTGAAGTGAAGCATCGGAATCTATAACTAGTGTCACGAGAATGGTTCAAAACATAGTCAGTAAGAAGAGTCAGTCTTCTTGTACTTAAGTCGGCATTGTGCCTTTTGTATTTAATTCCGATGCAATTTCTGTGTTTCATCGTCAATAAGAAGGTCAGAGGGATACAGTAAACCTGAAGTGTAGCATCGAAATCTATAACTAGTGTCACAGGAATGGTTCAAAACATAGACAGTAGGAAGAGTCAGTCTTCTTGTACTTAAGTCGATATTGTGCCTTTTGTATTTAATTCGGATGCAATTTCTGTGTTTCATCGTCTATAGGAAGGTCAGAGGGATACAGTAAACCTGAAGTGAAGCATCGGAAACTATTACTAGTGTCACAGGAATGGTTCAAACATAAACAGTAAGAAGAGTCAGTCTTCTTGTACTTAAGTCGGCATTGTGCCTTTTCTATTTCATTCCGATGCAATATCTGTGTTTCATCGTCAATAACAAGGTCCAAGGGATACAGTAAACCTGAAGTGAAGCATCGGAATCTATAACTAGTGTCACAGGAATGGTTCAAAATCATAGTCAGTAAGAAGCGTCAGTCTTCTTGTACTTAAGTCGTCATTGTGGCTTTTCTATTTAATTCTGATGCAATTTCTGTGTTTCATCGTCAATAAGAAGGTCCAAGGGAAACAGTAAACCTGGAGTGAAGCACCGGAATCTATAACTAGTGTGACAGGAATGGTTCAAAACATTGTTTGTAGGAAGAGTCAGTCCTCTTGTACTTAAGTCGGCATTGTGCCTTTTGTATTTAATTCCGATGATATTTCTGTCTTTCATCGTCAATAAGATGGTCCAAGGGATACAGTAAACCAGGAGTGAAGCATCGGAATCTATAACTAGTGTCACAGGAATGGTTCAAAACATAGACAGTAAGAAGAGTTAGTCTTCTTGTACTTAAGTCGGCATTGTGCCTGTTCCATTTAATTCTGATGCAATTTCTGTGTTTCATCGTCAATAAGAAGGTAAGAGGGATAATGTAAACCTGAAGTGAAGCATCGGAATCTATTACTAGTGTCACAGGAATGGTTCAAAGCATAGACAGTAAGAAGAGTCAGTCTTCTTGTACTTAAGTCGGCATTGTGCCTTTTGTATTTAATTTCGATGCAATTTCTGTGTTTCATCGTCAATACGAAGGTCAGAGGGATACAGTAAACCTGAAGTGGAGCATCGGAATCTATTACTAGTGTCACAGGAATGGTTCAAAACATAGTCAGTCAGAAGAGTCAGTCTATTTGTACTTAAGTCGGCCTTGTGCCTTTTGTGTTTAATTCCGATGCAATTTCTGTGTTTCATCGTCAATAAGAAGGTCCAAGGGATACAGTAAGCCTGAAGTGAAGCATCGGAATCTATTACTAGTGTCACAGGAATGGTTCAAATCATAGACAGTAAGAAGAGTCAGTCTTCTTGTACTTAAGTCGGCATTGTGCATTTTTTATTTAATTCCGATGCAATTTCTGTGTTTCATCGTCAATAAGAAGATCAGAGGAATACAGTAAACCTGAAGTGAAGCATCAGAATCTATTACTAGTGTCACAGGAATGGTTCAAAACATAGACGGTAAGAAGAGTCAGTCTTCTTGTACTTAAGTCGGTATTGTGCCTTTTGTATTTAATTCCGATGCAATTTCTGTGTTTCATCGTCAATAAGAAGGTCCAAGGGAGACAGTAAACCTGAAGTGGAGCATCGGAATCTATAACTAGTGTCACAGAAATGGTTCAAAACATAGAGAGTAAGAAGAGTCAGTCTTCTTGTACTTAAGTCGTCATTGTGCCTTTTCTATTTAATTCCGATGCAATTTCTGTGTTTCATCGTCAAGTACAAAGCCCAAGGTATACAGTAAACCAGAAGTGAAGCAACGGAATCTATAACTAGTGTCACTGGAATGGTTCAAAATATAGTCAGTAAGAAGAGTCAGTCTTCATGTAATTAAGTCGGTATTGTTCCTTTTATATTTAATTCCGATGCAATTACTGTGTTTCATCGTCAATAAGAACGTCCAAGGGATACAGTAAACCTGGAGTGAAGAATCGGAATGTGTAACTACTGTCACAGGAATGGTTCAAAGCATAGACAGTAAGAAGAGTCAGTCTTCTTTTACTTAAGTCGGCATTGTGCCTTTTGTATTTAATTCCGATGCAATTTCTGTGTTTCATCGTCGATAAGAAGGTCCAAGGAATACAGTGAACCTGAAGTGAAGCATCGGAATCTATAACTAGTGTCACAGGAATGGTTCAAAACATAGTCAGTGGAAAGAGTCGGTCCTCATGTACTTAAATCGGCATTGCGCCTTTTGTATTTAATTCCGATGCAATTTCTGTGTTTCATCGTCAATAAGAAGGTCCAAGGGATACAGTAAACCTGAAGTGAAGCATCGGAATCTATAACTAGTGTCACAGGAATGGTTCAAAACATAGACAGTAGGAAGAGTAAGTCTTCTTGTACTTAAGTCGGCATTGTGCCTTTTGTATTTAATTCCGATGCAAATTCTGTGTTTCATCGACAATAAGGTCAGAGGGTTACAGCAAACCTGAAGTGAAGCATCGCAATCTATAACTAGTGTCACAGGAAAGGTTCAAAACATAGTCAGTAAGAAGAGTCAGTCATCTTGTACTTAAGTCTGCATTGTGCCTGTTGTATTTAATTCCAATGCAATTTCTGTGTTTCATCATCAATAAGAAGGTCAGAGGGATACAGTTAACCTGAAGTGAAGCATCGGAATCTATAACTAGTGTCTCAGGAATGGTTCAAAACAGAGACAGTAAGAAGGATCAGTCCTTTTGTACTTAGTCGGCATTATGCCTTTTGTATTTAATTCCGATGCAATTTCTGTGTTTCATCGTCAATAAGAAGGTCAGAGGGATAATGTAAACCTGAAGTGAAGCATCGGAATCTATAACTAGTGTCACAGGAACGGTTCAAAAGATAGACAGTAAGAAAAGTCAGTCGATTTGTACTTAAGTCGGCATTGTACCCTTTACTATTTTATTCCGATGCAATTTCTGTGTTTCATCGTCAATAAGATGATCAGATGGATACAGTAAACCTGAAGTGAAGCATCGGAATCTATAACTAGTGTCACAGGAATGGTTCAAAACATAGACAGTAAGAAGAGTCAGTCTTCTCGTACTTAGTTCGGTATTGTGCCTTTTGTATTTAATTCCGATTCAATTTCTGTGTTTCATCGTCAATAAGAAGGTCCAAGGGATACAGTAAACCTGAAGTGAAGCATCGGAATCTATAACTAGTGTCACAGAAATGGTTCAAAACATAGACAGTAAGAAGAGTCAGTCTTCTTGTACTTAAGTCGGCATTGTGCCTTTTCTATTTAATTCCGATGCAATTTCTGTGTTTCATCGTCAATTAGAAAGTCGAAGGTATACAGTAAACATGAAGTGAAGCATCGGAATCTATAACTAGTGTCACAGGAATGGTTCAAAACATAGACACTAGGAAGAGTCAGTCCTCTTGTACTTAAGTCGGCATTGTGCCTTTTCTATTTAATTCCGATGCAATTTCTGTGTTTCATCGTCAATAAGAAGGTCCAAGGGATACAGTAAACCTGGAGTGAAGCATCGGAATCTATAACTAGTGTCACAGGAATGGTACATAACATAGACAGTAGGAAGAGTCAGTCTTCTTGTACTTAAGTCGGTTTTGTGCCTGTTCTATTTAATTCCGATGCAATTTCTGTGTTTCATCGTCAATAAGAAGGTCAGAGGGAAAATGTAAACCTGAAGTGAAGCATCGGAATCTATAACTAGTGTCACAAGAATGGTTCAAACATAGTCAGTCAGAAGAGTCAGTCTTCTTGTCCTTAAGTCGGCATTGTGCCTTTTGTATTTAATTCCGATGCAATTTCTGTTTTTCATCGTCAATAAGAAGCTCCAAGGGATACAGTAAACCTGGAGTGAAGCATCGGAATCTATAACTAGTGTCAATGGAATGGTTCAAAACATAGAAAGTAAGAAGAGTCAGTCTTCTTGTACTTATGTCGGCATTGTGCCTTTTGTATCTAATTCCGATGCAATTTCTGTGTTTCATCGTCAATAAGAATGTCAGAGGGATACAGTAAACCTGAAGTGAAGCATCGGAATCTATAGCTAGTGTCACAGGAATGGTTCAAAACATTGTCAGTAAGAAGAGTTAGTCTTCTTGTCCTTATGGCGGCATTGTGCCTTTTGTATTTAATTCCGATGCAATTTCTGTGTTTCATCGTCAATAAGAAGGTCAGAGGGATACAGTAAACCTGAAGTGAAGCATCGGAATCTATAACTAGTGTCTCAGGAATGGTTCAAAACAGAGACAGTTAGAAGGATCAGTCCTCTTGTACTTAGTCGGCATTGTGCCTTTTGTATTTAATTCCGATGCAATTTCTGTGTTTCATCGTCAATAAGAAGATCAGAGGGATACAGTAAATCTGAAGTGAAGCATCGGAATCTATAACTAGTGTCACAGGAATGGTTCAAAAGATAGACAGTAAGTAAAGTCAGTCGTCTTGTACTTAAGTCGGCATTGTGCCTTTACTATTTTATTCTGATGCAATTTCTGTGTTTCATCGTCAATAAGAAGATCAGAGGGATATAGTAAACCTGAAGTGAAGCATCGGAATCTATAACTAGTGTCACAGGAATGGTTCAAAACATAGACAGTAAGAAGAGTCAGTCTTCTTGTACTTAGGTCGGTATTCTGCCTGTTCCATTTAATTCCGATGCAATTTCTGTGTTTCATCGTCAATAAGAAGGTAAGAGGGATAATGTAAACCTGAAGTGAAGCATCGGAATCTATAACTAGTGTCACAGGAATGGTTCAAAGCATAGACAGTAAGAAGAGTCAGTCTTCTTGTACTTAAGTCTGCATTGTGCCATTTGTATTTAATTCCGATACAATTTCTGTGTTTCAACATCAATAAGAAGGTCAGAGGGATACAGTAAACCTGAAGTGAAGCATCGGAATCTATAACTAGTGTCACAGGAATGGTTGAAATCATAGACAGTATGAAGGATCAGTCCTCTTGTACTTAAGTCGGCATTGTGGCTTTTGTATTTAATTCCGATGCAATTTCTGTGTTTAATCGTCAATAAGAAGATCAGAGGGATACAGTAAACCTGAAGTAAAGCATAGGAATCTATAACTAGTATCACAGGAATAGTTCAAATCATAGACATTAAGAAAAGTCAGTCGTCTTGTACATAAGTCGGCATTGTGCCTTTTCTATTTAATTCCGATGCAATTTCTGTGTTTCATCGTCAATAAGAAGGTCAGAGGGATACAGTGAACCAGAAGTGAAGCATCCGAATCTATAACTAGTGTCACAGGAATGGTTCAAACATAGTCAGTAAAAAGAGTCAGTCTTCTTGTACTTAAGTCAGCATTGTGCCTTTTGTATTTAATCCCGATGCAATTTCTGTGTTTCATCGTCAATAAGAAGGTCATAGGGATACAGTAAACCTGATGTGAAGCATCGGAATCTATAACTAGTGCCACAGGAATGGTTCAAAACATAGACAGTCAGAAGAGTCAGTCTTCTTGTACTTAAGTCGGTATTGTGCCTTTTGTATTTAATTCCGATGCAATTTCTGTGTTTCATCGTCAATAAGAAGGTCCAAGGGAGCCAGTAAACCTGATGTGATGCATCGTAGTATATAACTAGTGTCGCAGAAATGGTTCAAAACATAGACAGTAAAAAGAGGCAGCCTTCTTGTACTTAAGTCGGCATTGTGCCTTTTCTATTTAATTCCGATGCAATCTCTGTGTTTCATCGTCAATTATAAGGTCCAAGGTATACAGTAAACCTGAAGTGAAGCATCGGAATCTATAACTAGTGACACAGGAATGGTTCAAACATAGTCAGTAAGAAGAGTCAGTCTTCTTGTACTTAAGTCGGCATTGTGCCTTTTGTATTTAATTCCGATGCAATTTCTGTGTATCATCGTCAATAAGAAGGTTTAAGGGATACAGTAAACCTGAAGTGAAGCATCGGAATCTATAACTAGTGTCACGAGAATGGTTCAAAACATAGTCAGTAAGAAGAGTCAGTCTTCTTGTACTTAAGTCGGCATTGTGCCTTTTGTATTTAATTCCGATGCAATTTCTGTGTTTCATCGTCAATAAGAAGGTCAGAGGGATACAGTAAACCTGAAGTGTAGCA
The DNA here is from genome assembly GCF_023864345.2 of Schistocerca serialis cubense. Taxonomy (NCBI): domain Eukaryota; kingdom Metazoa; phylum Arthropoda; class Insecta; order Orthoptera; family Acrididae; genus Schistocerca; species Schistocerca serialis. The sequence continues at coordinate 3,461,367 of NC_064645.1, forward strand.
TCGAAATCTATAACTAGTGTCACAGGAATGGTTCAAAACATAGACAATAGGAAGAGTCAGTCTTCTTGTACTTAAGTCGATATTGTGCCTTTTGTATTTAATTCGGATGCAATTTCTGTGTTTCATCGTCTATAGGAAGGTCAGAGGGATACAGTAAACCTGAAGTGAAGCATCGGAAACTATAACTAGTGTCACAGGAATGGTTCAAACATAAACAGTAAGAAGAGTCAGTCTTCTTGTACTTAAGTCGGCATTGTGCCTTTTCTATTTCATTCCGATGCAATATCTGTGTTTCATCGTCAATAACAAGGTCCAAGGGATACAGTAAACCTGAAGTGAAGCATCGGAATCTATAACTAGTGTCACAGGAATGGTTCAAAACATAGACAGTAGGAAGAGTCAGTCTTCTTGTACTTAAGTCGATATTGTGCCTTTTGTATTTAATTCAGATGCAATTTCTGTGTTTCATCGTCTATAGGAAGGTAGAGGGATACAGTAAACCTGAAGTGAAGCATCGGAATCTATAACTAGTGTCACAGGAATGGTTCAAACATAAACAGTAAGAAGAGTCAGTCTTCTTGTACTTAAGTCGGCATTGGGCCTTTTCTATTTCATTCCGATGCAATATGTGTGTTTCATCGTCAATAAGAAGGTCCAAGGGATACAGTAAATCTGAAGTGAAGCATCGGAATCTATAACTAGCTTCACAGGAATGGTTCAAAAACATAGTCAGTAAGAAGCGTCAGTCTTCTTGTACTTAAGTCGGCATTGTGGCTTTTCTATTTAATTCTGATGCAATTTCTGTGTTTCATCGTCAATAAGAAGGTCCAAGGGAAACAGTAAACCTGGAGTGAAGCACCGGAATCTATAACTAGAGTGACAGGAATGGTTCAAAACATTGTTTGTAGGAAGAGTCAGTCCTCTTGTACTTAAGTCGGCATAGTGCCTTTTGTATTTAATTCCGATTATATTTCTGTGTTTCATCGTCAATAAGATGGTCCAAGGGATACAGTAAACCTGGATTGAAGCATCGGAATCTATAACTAGTGTCACAGGAATGGTTCAAAACATAGACAGTAAGAAGAGTTAGTCTTCTTGTACTTAAGTCGGCATTGTGCCTGTTCCATTTAATTCCGATGTAATTTCTGTGTTTCATCGTCAATAAGAAGGTAAGAGGGATAATGTAAACTTGAAGTGAAGCATCGGAATCTATTACTAGTGTCACAGGAATGGTTCAAAGCATAGACAGTAAGGAGAGTCAGTCTTCTTGTACTTAAGTCGGCATTGTGCCTTTTGTATTTAATTTCGATGCAATTTCTGTGTTTCATCGTCAATACGAAGGTCAGAGGGATACAGTAAACCTGAAGTGGAGCATCGGAATCTATAGCTAGTGTCACAGGAATGGTTCAAAGCATAGTCAGTCAGAAGAGTCAGTCTATTTGTACTTAAGTCGGCCTTGTGCCTTTTGTGTTTAATTCCGATGCAATTTCTGTGTTTCATCGTCAATAAGAAGGTCCAAGGGATACAGTAAGCCTGAAGTGAAGCATCGGAATCTATAACTAGTGTCACAGGAATGGTTCAAAACATAGACAGTAAGAAGAGTCAGTCTTCTTGTACTTCAGTCGGCATTGTGCCTTTTTTATTTAATTCCGATGCAATATCTGTGTTTCATCGTCAATAAGAAGATCGGAGGAATACAGTAAACCTGAAGTGAAGCATCAGAATCTATTACTAGTGTCACAGGAATGGTTCAAAACATATACGGTAAGAAGAGTCAGTCTTCTTGTACTTAAGTCGGTATTGTGCCTTTTGTATTTAATTCCGATGCAATTTCTGTGTTTCATCGTCAATAAGAAGGTCCAAGGGAGACAGTAAACCTGAAGTGGAGCATCGGAATCTATAACTAGTGTCACAGAAATGGTTCAAAACATAGAGAGTAAGAGGAGTCAGTCTTCTTGTACTTAAGTCGTCATTGTGCCTTTTCTATTTAATTCCGATGCAATTTCTGTCTTTCATCGTCAAGTACAAAGTCCAAGGTATACAGTAAACCTGAAGTGAAGCAACGGAATCTATAACTAGTGTCACAGGAATGGTTCAAAACATAGACAGTAAGAAGAGTCAGTCTTCTTTTACTTAAGTCGGCATTGTGCCTTTTGTATTTAATTCCGATGCAATTTCTGTGTTTCATCGTCGATAAGAAGGTCCAAGGAATACAGCAAACCTGAAGTGAAGCATCGGAATCTATAACTAGTATCACAGGAATGGTTCAAAACATAGTCAGTGGAAAGAGTCGGTCCTCATGTACTTAAATCGGCATTGTGCCTTTTGTATTTAATTCCGATGCAATTTCTGGGTTTCATCGTCAATAAGAAGGTCCAAGGGATACAGTAAACCTGAAGTGAAGCATGGGAATCTATAACTAGTGTCACAGGAATGGTTCAAAACATAGACAGTGGGAAGAGTAAGTCTTCTTGTACTTAAGTCGGCATTGTGCCTTTTGTATTTAATTCCGATGCAAATTCTGTGTTTCATCGTCAATAAGGTCAGAGGGTTACAGCAAACCTGAAGTGAAGCATCGCAATCTATAACTAGTGTCACAGGAAAGGTTCAAAACATAGTCAGTAAGAAGAGTCAGTCATCTTGTACTTAAGTCTGCATTGTGCCTTTTGTATTTAATTCCAATTCAATTTCTGTGCTTCATCATCAATAAGAAGGTCAGAGGGATACAGTAAACCTGAAGTGAAGCATCGGAATCTATAACTAGTGTCTCTGGAATGGTTCAAAACAGAGACAGTAAGAAGGATCAGTCCTCTTGTACTTAGTCGGCATTGTGCCTTTTGTATTTAATTCCGATGCAATTTCTGTGTTTCATCGTCAATAAGAAGATCAGAGGCATACAGTAAACCTGAAGTGAAGCATCGGAATCTATAACTAGTGTCACAGGAATGGTTCAAAAGATAGACAGTAAGAAAAGTCAGTCGTCTTGTACTTAAGTCGGCATTGTGCCATTACTATTTTATTCCGATGCAATTTCTGTGTTTCATCGTCAATAAGAAGATCAGATGGATACAGTAAACCTGAAGTGAAGCATCGGAATCTATAACTAGTGTCACAGGAATGGTTCAAACATAGACAGTAAGAAGAGTCAGTCTTCTTGTACTTAGGTCGGTATTGTGCCTTTTGTATTTAATTCCGATTCAATTTCTGTGTTTCATCGTCAATAAGAAGGTAAGAGGGATAATGTAAACCTGAAGTGAAGCATCGGAATCTATAACTAGTGTCACAGAAATGGTTCAAAACATAGACAGTAAGAAGAGTCAGTCTGCTTGTACTTAAGTCGGCATTGTGCATTTTATATTTAATTCCGATGCAATTTCTGTGTTTCATCGTCAATTAGAAAGTCGAAGGTATACAGTAAACCTGAAGTGAAGCATCGGAATCTATAACTAGTGTCACAGGAATGGTTCAAAACATAGACACTAGGAAGAGTCAGTCCTCTTGTACTTAAGTCGGCATTGTGCCTTTTCTATTTAATTCCGATGCAATTTCTGTGTTTCATCGTCAATAAGAAGGTCCAAGGGATACAGTAAACCTGGAGTGAAGCATCGGAATCTATAACTAGTGTCACAGGAATGGTACATAACATAGACAGTAGGAAGAGTCAGTCTTCTTGTACTTAAGTCGGTTTTGTGCCTGTTCTATTTAATTCCGATGCAATTTCTGTTTTTCATCGTCAATAAGAAGCTCCAAGGGATACAGTAAACCTGGAGTGAAGCATCGGAATCTATAACTAGTGTCAATGGAATGGTTCAAAACATAGTAAGTAAGAAGAGTCGGTCTTCTTGTACTTATGTCGGCATTGTGCCTTTTGTATCTAATTCCGATGCAATTTCTGTGTTTCATCGTCAATAAGAAGGTCAGAGGGATTCAGCAAACCTGAAGTGAAGCATCGGAATCTATAGCTAGTGTCACAGGAATGGTTCAAACATTGTCAGGAGGAAGAGTTAGTCTTCTTGTCCTTATGGCGGCATTGTGCCTTTTGTATTTAATTCCGATGCAATATCTGTGTTTCATCGTCAATAAGAAGGTCAGAGGGTTACAGTAAACCTGAAGTGAAGCATCGGAATCTGTAACTAGTGTCACAGAAATGGTTCAAAACATAGACAGTAGGAAGAGTAAGTCTTCTTGTACTTAAGTCGGCATTGTGCCTTTTGTATTTAATTCCGTTTCAAATTCTGTGTTTAATCGTCAATAAGAATGTCAGAGGGATACAGCAAACCTGAAGTGAAGCATCGCAATCTATAACTAGTGTCACAGGAAAGGTTCAAAACATAGTCAGTAAGAAGAGTCAGTCATCTTGTACTTAAGTCTGCATTGTGCCTTTTGTATTTAATTCCAATTCAATTTCTGTGCTTCATCATCAATAAGAAGGTCAGAGGGATACAGTAAACCTGAAGTGAAGCATCGGAATCTATAACTAGTGTCTCTGGAATGGTTCAAAACAGAGACAGTAAGAAGGATCAGTCCTCTTGTACTTAGTCGGCATTGTGCCTTTTGTATTTAATTCCGATGCAATTTCTGTGTTTCATCGTCAATAAGAAGATCAGAGGCATACAGTAAACCTGAAGTGAAGCATCGGAATCTATAACTAGTGTCACAGGAATGGTTCAAAACATAGACAGTAAGAAGAGTCAGTCTTCTTGTACTTAGGTCGGTATTGTGCCTTTTGTATTTAATTCCGATGCAATTTCTGTGTTTCATCGTCAATAAGAAGGTCCAAGGGAGACAGTAAACCTGAAGTGAAGCATCGGAATCTATAACTAGTGTCACAGAAATGGTTCAAAACATAGACAGTAAGAAGAGTCAGTCTTCTTGTACTTAAGTCGGCATTGTGCCTTTTCTATTTAATTCCGATGCAATTTCTATGTTTCATCGTCAATTAGAAAGTCGAAGGTATACAGTAAACCTGAAGTGAAGCATCGGAATCTATAACTAGTGTCACAGGAATGGTTCAAAACATAGACACTAGGAAGAGTCAGTCCTCTTGTACTTAAGTCGGCATTGTGCCTTTTCAAATTAATACCGATGCAATTTCTGTGTTTCATCGTCAATAAGAAGGTCCAAGGGATACAGTAAACCTGGAGTGAAGCATCGGAATCTATAACTAGTGTCACAGGAATGTTTCATAACATAGACAGTAGGAAGAGTCAGTCTTCTTGTACTTAAGTCCGTTTTGTGCCTGTTCTATTTAATTCAGATGCAATTTCTGTGTTTCATCGTCAATAAGAAGGTCAGAGGGATAATGTAAACCTGAAGTGAAGCATCGGAATCTATAACTAGTGTCACAGGAATGGTTCAAAACATAGTCAGTAAGAAGAGTCAGTCTTCTTGTCCTTAAGTCGGCATTGTGCCTTTTGTATTTAATTCCGATGCAATTTCTGTTTTTCATCGTCAATAAGAAGCTCCAAGGGATACAGTAAACCTGGAGTGAAGCATCGGAATCTATAACTAGTGTCAATGGAATGGTTCAAAACATACACAGTAAGAAGAGTCAGTCTTCTTGTACTTATGTCGGCATTGTGCCTTTTGTATCTAATTCCGATGCAATTTCTGTGTTTCATCGTCAATAAGAATGTCAGAGGGATACAGTAAACCTGAAGTGAAGCATCGGAATCTATAGCTAGTGTCACAGGAATGGTTCAAACATTGTCAGTAAGAAGAGTTAGTCTTCTTGTCCTTTAGGCGCCATTGTGCCTTTTGTATTTAATTCCGATGCAATTTCTGTGTTTCATCGTCAATAAGAAGGTCCAAGAGATACAGTAAACCTGGAGTGAAGAATCGGAATGTGTAACTAGTGTAACAGGAATGGTTCAAAACATAGACAGTAGGAAGAGTCAGTCTTCTTGTACTTAAGTCGGCATTGTGCCTTTTGTGTTTAATTCCGATGCAATTTCTGTGTTTCATCGTCAAGAAGAAGGTCCAAGGGATACAGTAAACCTGAAGTGAAGCATCGGAATCTATAACTAGTGTCACAAGAATGGTTCAAAACATAGTCAGTAGGAAGAGTCGGTCTTCATGTACTTAATTCGGCATTGTGTCTTTTGTATTTAATTCCGATGCAATTTCTGTGTTTCATCGTCAATAAGAAGGTCCAAGGGATACAGTAAACCTGAAGTGAAGCATCGGAATCTACAACTAGTGTCACAGGAAAGGTTCAAATCATAGACAGTAGGAAGAGTCAGTCATCTTGTACTTAAGTCGTCATTGTGCCTTTTGTATTTAATTCCGATGCAAATTCTGTGTTTCATCGTCAATAAGAAGGTCAGAAGGATACAGCAAACCTGAAGTGAAGCATCGCAATCTATAACTAGTGTCACAGGAATGGTTCAAAACATAGTCAGTAAGAAGAGTCAGTCTTCTTGTACTTATGTCTGCATTGTGCCTTTTGTATTTACTTCCGATGGAATTTCTGTGTTTCATCATCAATAAGAAGGTCAGAGGGATACAGTAAACCTGAAGTGTAGCATCGGAATCTATATCTAGTGTCTCAGGAATGGTTCAAAACATAGACAGTAAGAAGGATCAGTCCTCTTGTACTTAGGGTGGCATTGTGCCTTTTGTATTTAATTCCGATGCAATTTCTGTGTTTCATCGTCAATAAGAAGATCAGAGGGATACAGTAAGCCTGAAGTGAAGCATCGGAATCTATAACTAGTGTCACAGGAATGGTTCAAAACATAGACAGTAAGAAGAGTCAGTCTTCTTGTACTTAAGTCGGTATTGTGACTTTTGTATTTAATTCCGATGCAATTTCTGTGTTTCATCGTCAATAAGAAGGTCCAAGGGAGACAGTAAACCTGAAGTGAAGCATCGGAATCTATAACTAGTGTCACAGAAATGGTTCAAATCATAGACAGTGAGAAGAGTCAGTCTTCTTGTACTTAAGTCGGCATTGTGCCTTTTCTATTTAATTCCGATGCAATTTCTGTGTTTCATCGTCTATTAGATAGTCCAAGGTATACTTTAAACCTGAAGTGAAGCATCGGAATCTATAAATTGTGACACAGGAATGGTTCAAACATAGTCAGTAAGAACAGTCAGTCTTCTTGTACTTAAGTCGGCATTGTGCCTTTTGTATTTAATTCCGATGCAATTTCTGTGTTTCATCGTCAATAAGAAGGTTTAAGGGATACAGTAAACCTGAAGTGATGCATCGGAATCTATAACTAGTGTCACGAGAATGGTTCAAAACATAGTCAGTAAGAAGAGTCAGTCTTCTTGTACTTAAGTCGGCATTGTGCGTTTTGTATTTAATTCCGATGCAATTTCTGTGTTTCATCGTCAATAAGAAGGTCAGAGGGATACAGTAAACCTGAAGTGAAGCATCGGAATCTATAACTAGTGTCACAGGAATGGTTCAAATCATAGACAGTAGGAAGAGTCAGTCTTCTTGTACTTAAGTCGTCATTGTGCCTTTTGTATTTAATTCCGATGCAAATTCTGTGTTTCATCGTCAATAAGAAGGTCAGAGGGATACAGCAAACCTGAAGTGAAGCATCGGAATCTATAACTAGTGTCAATGGAATGGTTCAAAACATACACAGTAAGAAGAGTCAGTCTTCTTGTACTTATGTCGGCATTGTGCCTTTTGTATCTAATTCCGATGCAATTTCTGTGTTTCATCGTCAATAAGAATGTCAGAGGGATACAGTAAACCTGAAGTGAAGCATCGGAATCTATAGCTAGTGTCACAGGAATGGTTCAAAACATTGTCAGTAAGAAGAGTTAGTCTTCTTGTCCTTTAGGCGCCATTGTGCCTTTTGTATATAATTCCGATGCAATTTCTGTGTTTCATCGTCAATAAGAAGGTCCAAGAGATACAGTAAACCTGGAGTGAAGAATCGGAATGTGTAACTAGTGTAACAGGAATGGTTCAAAACACAGACAGTAGGAAGAGTCAGTCTTCTTGTACTTAAGTCGGCATTGTGCCTTTTGTGTTTAATTCCGATGCAATTTCTGTGTTTCATCGTCAAGAAGAAGGTCCAAGGGATACAGTAAACCTGAAGTGAAGCATCGGAATCTATAACTAGTGTCACAAGAATGGTTCAAAACATAGTCAGTAGGAAGAGTCGGTCTTCATGTACTTAAATCGGCATTGTGCCTTTTGTATTTAATTCCGATGCAATTTCTGTGTTTCATCGTCAATAAGAAGGTCCAAGGGATACAGTAAACCTGAAGTGAAGCATCGGAATCTACAACTAGTGTCACAGGAAAGGTTCAAATCATAGACAGTAGGAAGAGTCAGTCATCTTGTACTTAAGTCGTCATTGTGCCTTTTGTATTTAATTCCGATGCAAATTCTGTGTTTCATCGTCAATAAGAAGGTCAGAAGGATACAGCAAACCTGAAGTGAAGCATCGCAATCTATAACTAGTGTCACAGGAATGGTTCAAAACATAGTCAGTTAGAAGAGTCAGTCTTCTTGTACTTATGTCTGCATTGTGCCTTTTGTATTTACTTCCGATGGAATTTCTGTGTTTCATCATCAATAAGAAGGTCAGAGGGATACAGTAAACCTCAAGTGTAGCATCGGAATCTATATCTAGTGTCTCAGGAATGGTTCAAAACATAGACAGTAAGAAGGATCAGTCCTCTTGTACTTAGGGTGGCATTGTGCCTTTTGTATTTAATTCCGATGCAATTTCTGTGTTTCATCGTCAATAAGAAGATCAGAGGGATACAGTAAGCCTGAAGTGAAGCATCGGAATCTATAACTAGTGTCACAGGAATGGTTCAAAACATAGACAGTAAGAAGAGTCAGTCTTCTTGTACTTAAGTCGGTATTGTGACTTTTGTATTTAATTCCGATGCAATTTCTGTGTTTCATCGTCAATAAGAAGGTCCAAGGGAGACAGTAAACCTGAAGTGAAGCATCGGAATCTATAACTAGTGTCACAGAAATGGTTCAAATCATAGACAGTGAGAAGAGTCAGTCTTCTTGTACTTAAGTCGGCATTGTGCCTTTTCTATTTAATTCCGATGCAATTTCTGTGTTTCATCGTCTATTAGAGAGTCCAAGGTATACTTTAAACCTGAAGTGAAGCATCGGAATCTATAAATAGTGACACAGGAATGGTTCAAACATAGTCAGTAAGAAGAGTCAGTCTTCTTGTACTTAAGTCGGCATTGTGCCTTTTGTATTTAATTCCGATGCAATTTCTGTGTTTCATCGTCAATAAGAAGGTTCAAGGGTTACAGTAAACCTGAAGTGATGCATCGGAATCTATAACTAGTGTCACGAGAATGGTTCAAAACATAGTCAGTAAGAAGAGTCAGTCTTCTTGTACTTAAGTCGGCATTGTGCGTTTTGTATTTAATTCCGATGCAATTTCTGTGTTTCATCGTCAATAAGAAGGTCAGAGGGATACAGTAAACCTGAAGTGAAGCATCGGAATCTATAACTAGTGTCACAGGAATGGTTTAAATCATAGACAGTAGGAAGAGTCAGTCTTCTTGTACTTAAGTCGTCATTGTGCCTTTTGTATTTAATTCCGATGCAAATTCTGTGTTTCATCGTCAATAAGAAGGTCAGAGGGATTGAGCAAACCTGAAGTGAAGCATCGGAATCTATAACTAGTGTCACAGGAATGGTTCAAAACATAGACAGTAAGAAGAGTTAGTCTTCTTGTACTTAAGTCGGCATTGTGCCTGTTCCATTTAATTCCGATGCAATTTCTGTGTTTCATCGTCAATAAGAAGGTCCAAGGGAGACAGTAAACCTGAAGTGAAGCATCGGAATCTATAACTAGTGTCATAGAAATGGTTCAAATCATAGACAGTGAGAAGAGTCAGTCTTCTTGCACTTAAGTCGGCATTGTGCCTTTTCTATTTTTTTCCGATGCAATTTCTGTGTTTCATCGTCTATTAGATAGTCCAAGGTATACTATAAAACCAGAAGTGAAGCATCGGAATCTATAACTAGTGACACAGGAATGGTTCAAAACATAGTCAGTAAGAAGAGTCAGTCTTCTTGTACTTAAGTCGGCATTGTGCCTTTTGTATTTAATTCCGATGCAATTTCTGTGTTTCATCGTCAATAAGAAGGTTTAAGGGATACAGTAAACCTGAAGTGATGCATCGGAATCTATAACTAGTGTCACGAGAATGGTTCAAAACATAGTCAGTAAGAAGAGTCAGTCTTCTTGTACTTAAGTCGGCATTGTGCGTTTTGTATTTAATACCGATGCAATTTCTGTGATTCATCGTCTATAGGAAGGTCAGAGGGATACTGTAAACCTGAAGTGATGCAACGGAATCTATAACTAGTGTCACGAGAATGGTTCAAATCATAGTCAGTAAGAAGAGTCAGTCTTCTTGTACTTAAGTCGGCATTGTGCCTTTTGTATTTAATTCCGATGCAATTTCTGTGTTTCATCGTCAATAAGAAGGTCAGAGGGACACAGTAAACCTGAAGTGAAGCATTGGAATCTATAACTAGTGCCACAGGAATGGTTCAAAACATTGACAGTATGAAGATTCAGTCTTCTTGTACTTAAGTCGGCATTGTGCCTTTTGTATTTAATTCCGATGCAATATCTGAGTTTCATCGTCAATAAGAAGGTCCAAGGGATACAGTAAACCTGAAGTGAAGCATCGGAATCTATAACTAGTGTCACAGGAATGGTTCAAATCATAGTCAGTAAGAAGCGTCAGTCTTCTTGTACTTAAGTCGGCATTGTTCCTTTTCTATTTAACTTTGATGCAATTTCTGTGTTTCATCGTCAATAAGAAGGTCCAAGGGAAACAGTAAACCTGGAGTGAAGCACCGGAATTTATAACTAGTGTCATAGGAATGGTTCAAAACATAGACAGTAGGAAAAGTCCGTCCTCTTGTACTTAAGTCGGCATTGTGCCTTTTCTATTTAATTCCGATGCAATATCTGTGTTTCATCGTCAATAAGAAGGTCCAAGGGATACAGTAAACCTGGAGTGAAGCATCGGAATCTATAACTAGTGTCACAGGAATGGTTCAAAACATAGACAGTAAGAAGAGTCAGTCTTCTTGTACTTAAGTCGGCATTGTGCCTGTTCTATTTAATTCCGATGCAATTTCTGTATTTCATCGTCAATAAGAAGGTCAGAGGGATACAGTAAACCTGGAATGAAGCATCGGAATCTGTAGCTAGTGTTACAGGAATGGTTCAGAACATTGTCAGTAAGAAGAGTCAGTCTTCTTGTCCATAAGTCGGCATTGTGCCTTTTGCATTTAATTCCGATGCAATTTCTGTGTTTCATCGTCAAGAAGAAGGTCAGAGGGATACAGTAAACCTGAAGTGAAGCATCGGAATCTATAGCTAGTGTCACAGGAATGGTTCAGAACATTGGCAGTAAGATGAGTCAGTCTTCTTGTCCATAAGTCGGCATTGTGCCTTTGGTATTTAATTCCGATGCAAATTCTGTGTTTCATCGTCAATAAGAAGGTCCAAGGGATACAGTAAACCTGAAGTGAAGCATCGGAATCAGTAACTAGTGACACAGGAATGGTTCAAACATAGTCAGTAAGAAGAGTCAGTCTTCTTTACTTAAGTCGGCATTGTGCATTTTGTATTTAATTCCGATGCAATTTCTGTGTTTCATCGTCAATAAGAAGGTCCAAGGGAAACAGTAAACCTGGAGTGAAGCATCGGAATCTATAACTAGTGTCACAGGAATGGTTGAAAAACATAGTCAGTAAGAAGCGTCAGTCTTCTTGTACTTAAGTCGGCATTGTGCCATTTCTATTTAATTCCGATGCAATTTCTGTGTTTCATCGTCAATAAGAAGGTCCAAGGGATACAGTAAACCTGGTGTGAAGCATCGGAATCTATAGCTAGTGTTACAGGAATGGTTCAGAACATTGTCAGTAAGAAGAATCAGTCTTCTTGTCCATAAGTCGGCATTGTGCCTTTGGTATTTAATTCGGATGGATTTCTGTGTTTCATCATCAATAAGAAGGTCAGAGGGATACAGTAAACCTGAAGTGAAGCATCGGAATCTATAACTAGTGTCTCAGGAATGGTTCAAAACATAGACAGTAAGAAGGATCAGTCCTCTTGTACTTAGGGTGGCATTGTGCCTTTTGTATTTAATTCCGATGCAATTTCTGTGTTTCATCGTCAATAAGAAGATCAGAGGGATACAGTAAACCTGAAGTGAAGCATCGGAATAGATAACAAGTGTCACAGCAATGGTTCAAAACATAGAGAGTAAGAAAAGTCAGTCGTGTTGTACTTTTGTCGGCATTGTGCCTTTTCTATTTAATTCCGATGCAATTCCTGTGTTTCATCTTCAATATGAAGGTCAGAGGGATACAGTAAACCAAAATTGAAGCATCCGAATCCATAAGTAGTGTCACTGGAATGGTTCAAATCATAGTCAGTAAAAAGAGTCAGTCTTCTTGGCCTTAAGTCGGCATTGTGCCTTTTGTATTTAATTCCGATGCAATTTCTGTGTTTCATCGTCAATAAGAAGATCAGAGGGATACAGTAATCCTGAAGTGAAGCATCGGAATCTATAACTAGTGTCACAGGAATGGTTCCAAACATAGTCAGTAAGAAGAGTCAGTCTTCTTGAACTTAAGTCGGCATTGTGCGTTTTGTATTTAATTCCGATGCAATTTCTGTGTTTCATCGTCAATAAGAAGGTCAGAGGGATACAGTAAACCTGAAGTGAAGCATCGGTATCTATAACTAGTGTCACAGGAATGGTTCAAATCATAGACAGTAGGAAGAGTCAGTCTTCTTGTACTTAAGTCGTCATTGTGCCTTTTGTATTTAATTCCGATGCAAATTCTGTGTTTCATCGTCAATAAGAAGGTCAGAGGAATACAGCAAACCTGAAGTGAAGCATCGCAATCTATAAGTAGTGTCACAGGAATGGTTTAAAACATAGTCAGTAAGAAGAGTCAGTCTTCTTGTACTTAAGTCTGCATTGTGCCTTTTGTATTTACTTCCGATGGATTTCTGTGTTTCATCATCAATAAGAAGGTCAGAGGGATACAGTAAACCTGAAGTGAAGCATCGGAATCTATAACTAGTGTCTCAGGATTGGTTCAAAACATAGACTGTAAGAAGGATCAGTCCTCTCGTACTTAGGGTGGCATTGTGCCTTTTGTATTTAATTCCGATGCAATTTCTGTGTTTCATCGTCAATAAGAAGATCAGAGGGATACAGTAAACCTGAAGTGAAGCATCGGAATCTATAACAAGTGTCACAGCAATGGTTCAAAACATAGAGAGTAAGAAAAGTCAGTCGTGTTGTACTTTAGTCGGCATTGTGCCTTTTCTATTTAATTCCGATGCAATTCCTGTGTTTCATCTTCAATAAGAAGGTCAGAGGGATACAGTAAACCAAAATTGAAGCATCCGAATCCATAAGTAGTGTCACAGGAATGGTTCAAAACATAGTCAGTAAAAAGAGTCAGTCTTCTTGTCCTTAAGTCGGCATTGTGCCTTTTGTATTTAATTCCGATGCAATTTCTGTGTTTCATCGTCAATAAGAAGATCAGAGGGATACAGTAATCCTGAAGTGAAGCATCGGAATCTATAACTAGTGTCACAGGAATGGTTCAAAACATAGACAGTAAAAATAGTCAGTCTTCTTGTACTTAAGTCGGTATTGTGACTTTTGTATTTAATTCTGATGCAATTTCTGTGTTTCATCGTCAATAAGAAGGTCCAAGGGAGACAGTAAACCTGAAGTGAAGCATCGGAATCTATAACTAGTGTCATAGAAATGGTTCAAATCATAGACAGTGAGAAGAGTCAGTCTTCTTGTACTTAAGTCGGCATTGTGCCTTTTCTATTTTATTCCGATGCAATTTCTGTGTTTCATCGTGTATTAGATAGTCCAAGGTATACTGTAAACCTGAAGTGAAGCATCGGAATCTATAACTAGTGACACAGGAATGGTTCAAAACATAGTCAGTAAGAAGAGTCAGTCTTCTTGTACTTAAGTCGGCATTGTGCCTTTTGTATTTACTTCCGATGCAATTTCTGTGTTTCATTGTCAATAAGAAGGATTAAGGGATACAGTAAACCTGAAGTGATGCATCGGAATCTATAACTAGTGTCACGAGAATGGTTCAAAGCATAGTCAGTAAGAAGAGTCAGTCTTCTTGTACTTAAGTCGGCATTGTGCGTTTTGTATTTAATTCCGATGCAATTTCTGTGTTTCATCGTCAATAAGAAGGTCAGAGGGATACAGTAAACCTGAAGTGAAGCATTGGAATCTATAACTAGTGTCACAGGAATGGTTCAAAACATAGACAGTATGAAGAGTCAGTCTTCTTGTACTTAAGTCGGCATTGTGCCTTTTGTATTTAATTCCGATGCAATTTCTGTGTTTCATCGTCTATAGGAAGGTCAGAGGGATACAGTAAACCTGAAGTGATGCATCGGAATCTATAACTAGTGTCACGAGAATGGTTCAAAACATAGTCAGTAAGAAGAGTCAGTCTTCTTGTACTTAAGTCGGCATTGTGCCTTTTGTATTTAATTCCGATGCAATTTATGTGTTTCATCGTCAATAAGAAGGTCAGAGGGACACAGTAAACCTGAAGTGAAGCATTGGAATCTATAACTAGTGCCACAGGAATGGTTCAAAACATAGACAGTATGAAGAGTCAGTCTTCTTGTACTTAAGTCGGCATTGTGCCTTTTCTATTTCATTCCGATGCAATATCTGTGTTTCATCGTCAATAATAAGGTCCAAGGGATACAGTAAACCTGAAGTGAAGCATGCAATCTATAACTAGTGTCATAGGAATGGTTCAAATCATAGTCAGTAAGAAGCGTCAGTCTTCTTGTACTTAAGTCGGCATTGTGCCTTTTCTATTTAACTTTGATGCAATTTCTGTGTTTCATCGTCAATAAGAAGGTTCAAGGGAAAGAGTAAACCTGGAGTGAAGCACCGGAATTTATAACTAGTGTCATAGGAACGGTTCAAAACATAGACAGTAGGAACAGTCCGTCCTCTTGTACTTAAGTCGGCATTGTGCCTTTTCTATTTAATTCCGATGCAATATCTGTGTTTCATCGTCAATAAGAAGGTCCAAGGGATACAGTAAACCTGGAGTGAAGCATCGGAATCTATAACTAGTGTCACCGGAATGGTTCAAAACATAGACAGTAAGAAGAGTCAGTCTTCATGTACTTAAGTCGGCATTGTGCCTGTTCTATTTAATTCCGGTGCAATTTCTGTGTTTCATCGTCAATAAGAAGGTCAGAGGGATACAGTAAACCTGGAGTGAAGCATCGGAATCTATAGCTAGTGTCACAGGAATGGTTCAGAACATTGTCAGTAAGAAGAGTCAGTCTTCTTGTCCATAAGTCGGCATTGTGCCTTTGGTATTTAATTCCGATGCAAATTCTGTGTTTCATCGTCAATAAGAAGGTCCAAGGGAAACAGTAAACCTGGAGTGAAGCACCGGAATCTATAACTAGTGTCACAGGAATGGTTGAAAAACATAGTCAGTAAGAAGCGTCAGTCTTCTTGTACTTAAGTCGGCATTGTGCCATTTCTATTTAATTCCGATGCAATTTCTGTGTGTCATCGTCAATAAGAAGGTCCAAGGGATACAGTAAACCTGGTGTGAAGCATCGGAATCTATAGCTAGTGTTACAGGAATGGTTCAGAACATTGTCAGTAAGAAGAATCAGTCTTCTTGTCCATAAGTCGGCATTGTGCCTTTGGTATTTAATTCGGATGCAAATTCTGTGTTTCATCGTCAATAAGAAGGTCCAAGGGATACAGTAAACCTGGAGTGAAGCATTGGAATCAGTAACTAGTGACACAGGAATGGTTCAAACATAGTCAGTAAGAAGAGTCAGTCTTCTTGTACTTAAGTCGGCATTGTGCCTTTTGTATTTAATTCCGATGCAATTTCTGTGTTACATCGTCAATAAGAAGGTACAAGGTATACAGTAAACCTGAAGTGAAGCATCGAAATCTATAACTAGTGTCACAAGAATGGTTCAAAACATAGTCAGTAAGAAGAGTCAGTCTTCTTGTACTTAAGTCGGCATTGTGCCTTTTGTATTTAATTCCGATGCAATTTCTGTGTTTCATCGGCAATAAGGTCAGAGGGATACAGTAAATCTGAAGTGAAGCATCGGAATCTATAACTAGTGTCACAGGAATGGTTCAAAACATAGACAGTAGGAAGAGTCAGTCTTCTTGTACTTAAGTCGGCATTGTGCCTTTTGTATTTAATTCCGATGCAATTTCTGTGTTTCATCGGCAATAAGGTCAGAGGGATACAGTAAACCTGAAGTGAAGCATCGGAATCTATAACTAGTGTAACGGGAATGGTTCAAAACATAGTCAGTAAGAATAGTCAGTCTTCTTGTACTTAAGTCGGCATTGTGCGTTTTGTATTTAATTCCGATGCAATTTCTGTGTTTCATCGTCAATAAGAAGGTCAGAGGGATACAGTAAACCTGAAGTGAAGCATTGGAATCTATAACTAGTGTCACAGGAATGGTTCAAAACATAGACAGTATGAAGAGTCAGTCTTCTTGTACTTAAGTCGGCATTGTGCCTTTTGTATTTAATTCCGATGCAATTTCTGTGTTTCATCGTCTATAGGAAGGTCAGAGGGATACAGTAAACCTGAAGTGATGCATCGGAATCTATAACTAGTGTCACGAGAATGGTTCAAAACATAGTCAGTAAGAAGAGTCAGTCTTCTTGTACTTAAGTCGGCATTGTGCCTTTTGTATTTAATTCCGATGCAATTTCTGTGTTTCATCGTCAATAAGAAGGTCAGAGGGACACAGTAAACCTGAAGTGAAGCATTGGAATCTATAACTAGTGCCACAGGAATGGTTCAAAACATAGACAGTATGAAGAGTCAGTCTTCTTGTACTTAAGTCGGCATTGTGCCTTTTCTATTTCATTCCGATGCAATATCTGAGTTTCATCGTCAATAAGAAGGTCCATGGGATACAGTAAACCTGAAGTGAAGCATCGGAATCTATAGCTAGTGTCACCGGAATGGTTCAAATCATAGTGAGTAAGAAGCGTCAGTCTTCTTGTACTTAAGTCGGCATTGTGCCTTTTCTATTTAACTTTGATGCAATTTCTGTGTTTCATCGTCAATAAGAAGGTCCAAGGGAAACAGTAAACCTGGAGTGAAGCACCGGAATTTATAACTAGTGTCATAGGAATGGTTCAAAACATAGACAGTAGGAACAGTCCGTCCTCTTGTACTTAAGTCGGCATTGTGCCTTTTCTATTTAATTCCGATGCAATATCTGTGTTTCATCGTCAATAAGAAGGTTCAAGGGATACAGTAAACCTGGAGTGAAGCATCGGCATCTATAACTAGTGTCACAGGAATGGTTCAAAAGATAGACAGTAAGAAGAGTCAGTCTTCTTGTACTTAAGTCGGCATTGTGCCTGTTCTATTTAATTCCGATGCAATTTCTCTGTTTCATCGTCAATAAGAAGGTCAGAGGGATACAGTAAACCTGGAGTGAAGCATCGGAATCTATAGCTAGTGTTACAGGAATGGTTCAGAACATTGTCAGTAAGAAGAGTCAGTCTTCTTGTACTTAAGTCGGCATTGTGCCTTTTCTATTTAATTCCGATGCAATTTCTGTGTTTCATCGTCAAAAAGAAGGTCCAAGGGATACAGCAGACCTGGAGTGAAGCATCGGAATCTATAACTAGTGTCAATGGAATGGTTCAATTCATAGACAGTATGAAGAGTCAATCTTCTTGTACTTAAGTCGGCATTGTGCCTTTTGTATTTAATTTCGATGCAATTTCTGAGTTTCATCGTCAATAAGAAGGTCAGAGGGATACAGTAAACCTGAAGTGATGCATCGGAATCTATAACTAGTGTCACAGGAATGGTTCAAACATAGTCAGTAAGAAGAGTCAGTCTTCTTGTACTTAAGTCGGCATTGTGCATTTTGTATTTAATTCCGATGCAATTTCTGTGTTTCATCGTTAATAAGAAGGTCCAAGGGAAACAGTAAACCTGGAGTGAAGCATCGGAATCTATAGCTAGTGTTACAGGAATGGTTCAGAACATTGTCAGTAAGAAGAATCAGTCTTCTTGTCCATAAGTCGGCATTGTGCCTTTGGTATTTAATTCGGATGCAAATTCTATGTTTCATCGTCAATAAGAAGGTCCAAGGGATACAGTAAACCTGGAGTGAAGCATCGGAATCAGTAACTAGTGACACAGGAATGGTTCAAACATAGTCAGTGAGAAGAGTCAGTCTTCTTGTACTTAAGTCGGCATTGTGCCTTTTGTATTTAATTCCGATGCAATTTCTGTGTTACATCGTCAATAAGAAGGTACAAGGTATACAGTAAACCTGAAGTGAAGCATCGGAATCTATAACTAGTGTCACAAGAATGGTTCAAAACATAGTCAGTAAGAAGAGTCAGTCTTCTTGTACTTAAGTCGGCATTGTGCCTTTTGTATTTAGTTCCGATGCAATTTCTGTGTTTCATCGGCAATAAGGTCAGAGGGATACAGTAAACCTGAAGTGAAGCATCGGAATCTATAACTAGTGTCACAGGAATGGTTCCAAACATAGACAGTAGGAAGAGTCAGTCTTCTTGTACTTAAGTCGGCATTATGCCATTTGTATTTAATTCCGATGCCGTTTCTGTGTTTCATGGTCAATAAGAAGGTCAGAGGGATACAGTAAACCTTAGGTGAAGCATCGGAAAACAAAACTAGTGTCACAGGAATGGTTCAAAACATAGACAGTAGGAAGAGTCAGTCTTCTTGTACTTAAGTCGACATTGTGCCTTTTCTATTTAATTCCGATGCAATTTCTGTGTTTCATCGTCTATAAGAAGGTCCAAGGGTTACAGTAAATGTGGAGTCAAGCATCGGAATCTATAACTAGTGTCACAGGAATGGTTCAAAACATAGACAGTGAGAAGAGTCAGTTTTCTTGTACTTAAGTCGACATTGTGCCTTTTGTATTTAATTCCGATGCAATTTCTGTGTTTCATCGTCAATAAGAATGTCCAAGTAAACCTGAAGTAAAGCATCGGAATCTATAACTAGTGTGACAGCAATGGTTCAAACTATAATCACAAAGAAGGGACAGTCTTCTTGTACTTAAGTCGGCATTGTGCCTTTTCTATTTAATTCCGATGCAATTTCTGTGTTTCATCGGCAATAAGGTCAGAGGGATACAGTAAACCTGAAGTGAAGCATCGGAATCTATAACAAGTGTCACAGGAATGGTTCAAAGCATAGTCAGTAAGAAGAGTCAGTCTTCTTGTACCTAAGTCGGCATTGTGCCATTTGTATTTAATTCCGATGCAATTTCTGTGTTTCATTGTCAATACGAAGATCAGAGGGATACAGTACACCTGAGGTGAAGCATCGGAATTCAAAACTAGTGTCACAGGTATGGTTCAAAACATAGACAGTAAGAAAAGTCAGTCTTCTTGTACTTAAGTCGACATTAAGCCTTTTCTATTTAATTCCGATGCAATTTCTGTATTTCATCGTCAATAAGAATGTTCAAGGTATACAGTAAACCTGAAGTGAAGCATCGGAATCTATAACTAATGTCACAGGAATGGTTCAAAGCATAGTCAGTAAGAAGAGTCAGTCTTCTTGTACCTAAGTCGGCATTGTGCCTTTTGTATTTAATTCCGATGCAATTTCTGTGTTTCATCATCAATAAGAAGGTCCAAGGGATACAGTAAACCTGGAGTGAGGCATCGGAATCTATAACTAGTGTCACAGGAATGGTTCAAACATAGTCAGTAAGAAGAGTCAGTCTTCTTGTACTTAAGTCAGAATTGTGGCTTTTCAATTTAATTCCGATGCAATTTCTGTGTTTCATCGTCAATAAAAAGGTCCAAGGGTTACAGTAAACCTGGAGTGAAGCATCGGAATCTATAACTAGTGTCACAGGAATGGTTCAAAGCATAGACAGTAAGAAAAGTCAGTCTTCTTGTACTTAAGTCGACATTAAGCCTTTTCTATTTAATTCCGATGCAATTTCTGTGTTTCATCGCCAATAAGAAAGTTCCAGGTATACAGAAAACCTGAAGTGAAGCATCGGAATCTATAACTAGTGTAACAGGAATGGTTCAAATCATAGTCAGTAAGAAGAGTTAGTCTTCTTGTACTTAAGTAGGCATTGTGCCTTTTGTATTAAATTCCGATGCAATTTCTGTGTATCATCGTCAATTAGAAGGTCCAAAGGATACAGTCAACCTGGAGTGAAGCATCGGAATCTATAACTAGTGTCACGGGGATGGTTCGAAACATAGACAGTAAGAAGAGTCCGTATTCTTGTACTTAAGTCGGCATTGTGCCTTTTGTATTTAATTCCCATGCAATTTCTTTGTTTCATCGTCAATAAGAATGTCCAAGGTATACAGTAAACCTAAAGTAAAGCATCGGAATCTATAACTAGTGTCACAGCAATGGTTCAAACTATAATCACTAAGATGAGTCAGTCTTCTTGTACTTAAGTCGGCATTGTGCCTTTACTATTTAATTCCAAAGCAATTTCTGTGTTTCATCGTCAATAAGAATGTCCAAGGTAAACAGTTAACCTGGAGTGAAGCTTCGGAATCTATAACTAGTGCCACAGCAATGGTTCAAAACAAAGACAGTAAGAAGAGTCAGTCATCTTTTACTTGAGTCGGCATTGTGAGATTTCTATTTAACTCCGATGCAATTTCGGTGTTCCATCGTCAATAAGAAGGTCTACGGGAAACAGTACACCTGAAGTGAAGCATCGGAATCCATAATTAGTGTCACAGGAATGGTTCAAATCATAGTCAGTAAGAAGAGCCAGTCTTCTTGTCCTTAAGTCGGAATTGCGCCTTTTGTATTTAATTACGATGCAATATCTGTGTTTCATCGGCAATAAAGTCAGAGGGATACAGTAAACGAGAAGTGAAGCATCGGAATCTATAACTAGTGTCACCGGAATGGTTCAAAACATAGACAGAAGGAACAGTCAGTCTTCTTGTACTTACGTCGGCATTGTGCCTTTTGTATTTAATTCCGATGCAATTTCTGTGTTTCATTGTCAATAAGAAGGTCAGTGGGATACAGTAAACCTGAAGTGAAGCATCGGATTCTATAACTAGTGTCACAGGAAGGGTTCAAAACATAGACAGTGGGAAGAGTCCGTCTTCTTGTACTTAAGTCGGCATTGTGCCTTTTGTATTTAATTCCGATGCAATTTCTGTGTTTCATCGTCAATAAGAAGGTCCAAGGGATACAGTAAACCTGGAGTGAAGCATCGGAATCTATAACTAGTGTCACAGGAATGGTTCAAAACATAGACAGTAAGAAGAGTCAGTCTTCTTGCACTTAAGTCGGCATTGTGCCTTTTCTATTTAATTCCGATGCAATTTCTGTGTTTCATCGTCAAATAGAAGGTCAGAGGGATACAGTAAACCTGAAGTGAAGCATCGGAATCTATAACAAGTGTCACTGGAATGGTTCAAAATATAGACAGTAAGAAGAGTCAGTCTTCTTGTAGTTAAGTCGGCATTGTGCCTTGTGTATTTAATTCCGATGCAATTCCTGTGATTCATCGTCAATAAGAAGGTCCAAGGGATACAGTAAACCTGAAGTGAAGCTTCGGACTCTATAACTAGTGTCACAGAATTGGTTCAAAGCATAGACAGTAGGAAGAGTCAGTCCTCTTGTACTTAAGTCGGCATTGTGCCTTTTGAATTTAATTCCGATGCAATTTCTGTGTTTCATCGTCAATAAGAAGGTCCAAGGGAAACAGTAAACCTGGAGTGAAGCATCGGAATCTATAACTAGTGTCACAGGAATGGTTCAAAACATAGACAGTAAGAAGAGTCAGTCTTCTTGCACTCAAGTCGGCATTGAGCCTTTTCTATTTAATTCCGATGCAATTTCTGTGTTTCATCGTCAAATAGAAGGTCAGAGGGATACAGTAAACCTGAAGTGAAGCATCGGAATCTATAACTAGTGTCACTGGAATGGTTCAAAATATAGACAGTAAGAAGAGTCAGTCTTCTTGTAGTTAAGTCGGCATTGTGCCTTGTGTTTTTAATTCCGATGCAATTCCTGTTATTCATCGTCAATAAGAAGGTCCAAGGGATACAGTAAACCTGAAGTGAAGCATCGAAATCTATAACTAGTGTCACAGGAATGGTTCAAAACATAGTGAGTAAGAAGAGTCGGTCTTCTTGTACTTAAGTCGGCATTGTGCCTTTTCTACTTAATTCCGATGCAATGTCTGTGTTTCATCGTCAATAACAAGGTCCAAGGGATACAGTGAACCTAGAGTGAAGCATCGGAATCCATAACTAGTGGCAATGAAATGGGTCAAAACATAGTCAGTAAGAAGAGTCAGTCTTCTTGTACTTAAGTCGGCATTATGCCTTTTGTATTTAATTCCGATGCAATTTCTTTGTTTCATCGCCAATAAGAAGGTGAGAGGGATACAGTAAACCTGAAGTGAAGCATCGGAACCTATTGCTAGTGTCACAGGAATGGTTCAAAACATAGTCAGTAAGAAGAGTCAGTCTTCTTGTCCTTTAGTCGGCATTGTGCCTTTTGTATTTAATTCCGATGCAATTTCTGTGTTACATCTGCAATAAAGTCAGAGGGATACAGTAAACCTGAAGTGAAGCATCGGAATCTATAACTAGTGTCACAGGAATGGTTCCAAACATAGACAGTAAGAAGAGTCAGTCTTCTTGTCCTTAAGTCGACATTGTGCCTTTTTTATTTAATTCCGATGCAATTTATGTGTTTCATCGTCAATAAGATGGTCAGAGGGATAAAGTAAACCTGAAGTGAAGCATCGGAATCCACAACTAGTGTCACAGGAATGGTTCAAAACATAGACAGTAGTAAGAGTCAGTCTTCTTGTACTTAAGTCGGCATTGTTCCCTTTGTATTTAATTGCGATGCAATTTCTGTGTTTCATCGTCAATAAGAAGGTCAGAGGGATACAGTAAACCTGAAGTGAAGCATCGGAATCTATAACTAGTGTCACAGGAATGGTTCACAACAATGACAGTAGTAAGAGTCAGTCTTCTTGTACTTAAGTCGGCATTGTTCCCTTTGTATTTAATTCCGATGCAATTTCTGTGTTTCATCGTCAATAAGAAGGTCAGAGGGATACAGTAAACCTGAAGTGAAGCATCGGAATCTATAACTAGTGTCACAGTAATGGTTCAAAACATAGTCAGTAAAAGAGTCAGTCTTCTTGTCCTTAAGTCGGCATTGTGCCTTTTGTATTTAATTCCGATGCAATTTCTGTGTTTCATCGTCAATAAGAAGGTCCAAGGGATATAGTAAACATGGAGTGAAGCATCGGAATCTATAACTAGTGTCACTGGAATGGATCATAACATAGACAGTAAGAAGAGTCAGTCTTCTTAAGTCGGCATTGTGCCTTTTGTATTTAATTCCGATGCAATTTCTGTGTTTTATCGTCAATAAGAATGTCCAAGGGATACAGTAAAAATGAAGTGAAGCATCGGAATCTATAACTAGTGTCACAGGAATGGTTCAAACATAGTCAGTAAGAAGAGTCAGTCTTCTTGTACTTAAGTCGGCTTTGTGCCTTTTCTATTTAATTCCGATGCAATTTCTGTGTTTCATCGTCAATAAGAAGGTCCAAGGGATACAGTAAACCTGGAGTGAAGCATCGGAATCTATAACTAGTGTCACAGGAATGGTTCAATCATAGACAGTAAGAAGAGTCAGTCTTCTTGTACTTAAGTCGGCATTGTGCCTTTTGTATTTAATTCCGATGCAATTTCTGAGTTTCATCGTCAATAAGAAGGTCAGAGGGATACATTAATCCTGAAGAGAGGCATCGGAATCTATAACTAGTGTCACAGGAATTTTTCAAAACATAGTCAGTAAGAATAGTCAGTCTTCTTGTTCTTAAGTCGACATTGTGCCTTTTCTACTTAATTCCGATGCAATTTCTGTGTTTCATCGTCAATAAGAAGGTCCAAGGGATACAGTAAACCTGGAGTGAAGCATCGGAATCTATAACTAGTGTCAATGGAATGTTTCAATACATAGACAGTAAGAAGGGTCAGTCTTCTTGTACTTAAGTCGGCATTGTGCCTTTTGCATTTAATTCCGATGCAATTTCTGAGTTTCATCGTCAATAAGCAGGTCAGAGGGATACAGTAAACCTGAAGTGATGCATCGGAATCTATAACTAGTGTCACAGTAATGGTTCAAATCATAGTCAGTAAAAGAGTCAGTTTTCTTGTCCTTAAGTCGGCATTGTGCCTTTTGTATTTAATTCCGATGCAATTTCTGTGTTTCATCGTCAATAAGAAGGTCCAAGGGATATAGTAAACCTGGAGTGAAGCATCGGAATCTATAACTAGTGTCACAGGAATGGATCATAACATAGACAGTAAGAAGAGTCAGTCTTCTTAAGTCGGCATTGTGCCTTTTGTATTTAATTCCGATGCAATTTCTGTGTTTTATCGTCAATAAGAATGTCGAAGGGATACAGTAAAAATGAAGTGAAGCATCGGAATCTATAACTAGTGTCACAGGAATGGTTCTAATCATCGTCAGTAAGAAGAGTCGGTCTTCATGTATTTAAGTCTGCATTGTGCATTTTGTATATAATTCCGATACAATTTCTGTGTTTCATCGTCTATAAGAAGGTCCAAGGGATACAGTAAACCTGAAGTGAAGCATCGGAATCTAAAACTAGTGCCACAGGAATGGCTGAAAACATGGACAGTAAGAAGAGTCAGTCTTCTTGTACTTTAGTCGGCATTGTGCCTTTTCTATTTAATTCCGATGCAATCTCTGTGTTTCATCGTCGAAAAGAAGGTCACAGGGATACAGTAAACACAAGTGCACCATCGGAATCTATAACAAGTGTCACACGAATGGTTCAAACCATAGTCAGTAAGAAGAGTCAGTCTTCTTGCACTTAAGTCGGCATTGTGCCTTTCGTATTTAATTCCGATGCAATTTCTGTGTTTCACCGTCAATACGAAGGACAGTGGGATACAGTAAACCTGAAGTGAAGCATCGGAATCTATAACTAGTGTCACAGGAATGGTTCAAACATAGACAGTAAGAAGAGTCAGTTTTCTTGTACTTAAGTCGGCATTGTGCCTTTTCTATTTATTTCCGATGCAATATCCGTGTTTCATCGTCAATAAGAAGGTCCAAGGGATACAGTAAACCTGAAGTGAAGCATCGGAATCTACAACTGGTGCCACAGGAATGTTTCAAAACATAGACAGTAAGAAGAGTCAGGCTTCTTGTACTTAAGTCGGCATTGTGCCTTTTCTATTTAATTCCGATGCGGTTTCTGAGTTTCATCGTCAATAAGAAGGTCAGAGGCATACATTAAACCTGAAGAGAAGCATCGGAATCTATAACTAGTGTCACAGGAATGGTTCAAAACATAGTCAGTAAGAAGAGTCAGTCTTCTTGTTCTTAAGCCGGCATTGTGCCTTTTCTACTTAATTCCGATGCAATTTCTGTGTTTCATCGTCAATAAGAAGGTCCAAGGGATACAGTAAACCTGGAGTGAAGCATCGGAATCTATAACTAGTGTCAATGGAATGTTTCAATACATAGACAGTAAGAAGAGTCAGTCTTCTTGTACTTAAGTCGGCATTGTGCCTTTTGTATTTAATTCCGATGCAATTTCTGAGTTTCATCGTCAATAAGAAGGTCAGAGGGATACAGTAAACCTGAAGTGAAGCATCGGAATCTATAACTAGTGTCACAGTAATGGTTCAAAACATAGTCAGTAAAAGAGTCAGTCCTCTTGTCCTTAAATCGGCATTGTGCCTTTTGTATTTAATTCCGATGCAATTTCTGTGTTTCATCGTCAATAAGAAGGTCCAAGGGATATAGTAAACCTGGAGTGAAGCATCGGAATCTATAACTAGTGTCACAGGAATGGATCATAACATAGACAGTAAGAAGAGTCAGTCTTCTTAAGTCGGCATTGTGCCTTTTGTATTTAATTCCGATGCAATTTCTGTTTTTTATCGTCAATAAGAATGTCCAAGGGATACAGTAAAAATGAAGTGAAGCATCGGAATCTATAACTAGTGTCAGAGGAATG
The DNA here is from genome assembly GCF_023864345.2 of Schistocerca serialis cubense. Lineage (NCBI taxonomy): Eukaryota > Metazoa > Arthropoda > Insecta > Orthoptera > Acrididae > Schistocerca > Schistocerca serialis. Next base: position 3,487,472 of record NC_064645.1, read on the forward strand.
GTTCAAATCATCGTCAGTAAGAAGAGTCGGTCTTCATGTACTTAAGTCTGCATTGTGCCTTTTGTATATAATATCCGATACAATTTCTGTGTTTCATCGTCTATAAGAAGGTCCAAGGGATACAGTAAACCTGAAGTGAAGCATCGGAATCTAAAACTAGTGCCACAGGAATGGCTCAAAACATGGACAGTAAGAAGAGTCAGTCTTCTTGTACTTTAGTCGGCATTGTGCCTTTTCTATTTAATTCCGATGCAATCTCTGTGTTTCATCGTCGAAAAGAAGGTCACAGGGATACAGTAAACACAAGTGCAGCATCGGAATCTATAACTAGTGTCACAGGAATGGTTCAAAACATAGTCAGTAAGATGAGTCAGTCTTCTTGCACTTAAGTCGGCATTGTGCCTATCGTATTTAATTCCGATGCAATTTCTGTGTTTCATCGTCAATAAGAAGGTCCAAGGGATACAGTAAACCTGAAGTGCAGCATCGAACTCTATAACTAGTGTCACAGAAAGGGTTCAAAACATAGACAGTAGGAAGAGTCAGTCTTCTTGTACTTAAGTCGGCATTGTGCCTTTTGTTTTTAATTCAGATGCAATTTCTGCATTTCATCGTCAATACGAAGGTCCAAGGGAGACAGTAAACCTGAAGTGAAGCATCGCAATCTGTAACTAGTGTCACAGGACTGGTTCAAAACATAGTCAGTAAGAAGAGACAGTCTTCTTGTCCTTAAGTCGCCATTGTGCCTTTTGTATTTAATTCAGATGCAATTTCTGTGTTTCATCGGCGATAAGGTCAGAGGGTTACAGTAAACCTGAAGTGAAGCATCGGAATCTATAACTAGTGTCACAGGAATGGTTAAAACATAGTCAGTAAGAACAGTCAGTCTTCTTGTCCCTAAGTCGGCATTGTGCCTTTTGTATTTAATTCCTATGCAATTTCTGTGTTTCATATGAAGGTCCAAGGCATACAGTAAACCTGAAGTGAAGCATCGGAATCTATAACTAGTGTCACAGCAATGGTTCAAACATTGACAGTAAGAAGAGTCAGTCTTCCTGTACTTAAGTCGGCATTGTACCTTTTCTATTTAATTCCGATGCAATTTCTGTGTTTCATCGTCAATAAGAAGGTCCAAATGATACAGTAAACATGGAGTGAAGCATCGGAATCTATAACTAGTGTCACAGGAATGGTTTAAAACATAGACAGTAAGAAGAGTCAGCCTTCTTTTACTGAAGTTGACATTGTGCCTTTTCTATTTAATTCCGATGCAATTTCTGTGTTTCATCGTCAATAAGAATGTCCAAGGTATACAGTAAACCTGAAGTAAAGCGTCGGAATCTATAATTAGTGTCACAGCAATGGTTCAAACTATAATCACTAAGAAGAGTCAGTCTTCTTGTACTTAAGTCGGCATTGTGCATTTTCTATTTAATTCCGATGCAATTTCTGTGTTTCATCGTCAATAAGAAGGTCCAAGGGATACAGTAAACCTGGAGTGAAGCATCGGAATCTATAACTAGTGTCACAGGAATGCTTCAAAACATAGACAGTAAGAAGAGTCAGTCTTCTTGTACTTATGTCGGCATTGTGCCTTTTCTATTTAATTCCGATGCAATTTCTGTGTTTATCGTCAATAAGAAGGTCAGAGGGATACAGTAAACCTGAAGTGAAGCATCGGAATCTATAACTAGTGTCACAGGAATGGTTCAAAACATAGTCAGTAAGAAGAGTCAGTCTTCTTGTACTTAAGTCGGCATTGTGCCTTTTCTATTTAATTCCGATGCAATTTCTGTGTTTCATCGTCAAAAAGAAGGTCCAAGGGATACAGCAGACCTGGAGTGAAGCATCGGAATCTATAACTAGTGTCAATGGAATGGTTCAATTCATAGACAGTATGAAGAGTCAATCTTCTTGTACTTAAGTCGGCATTGTGCCTTTTGTATTTAATTTCGATGCAATTTCTGAGTTTCATCGTCAATAAGAAGGTCAGAGGGATACAGTAAACCTGAAGTGATGCATCGGAATCTATAACTAGTGTCACAGGAATGGTTCAAACATAGTCAGTAAGAAGAGTCAGTCTTCTTGTCCTTAAGTCGGCATTGTGCCTTTTCTATTTAATTCCGATGCAATTACTGTGTTTCATCGTGAATAAGAAGGTCCAAGGGATACAGTAAACCTGGAGTGAAGCAACGGAATCTATTACTAGTGTCAATGGAATGTTTCAATACATAGACAGTAAGTAGAGTCAGTCTTCTTGTACTTAAGTCGGCATTGTGCCTTTTGTAATTAATTCCGATGCAATTTCTGAGTTTCATCGTCAATAAGAAGGTCAGAGGGATACAGTAAACCTGAAGTGAAGCATCGGAATCTATAACTAGTGTCACAGTAATGGTTCAAAACATAGTCAGTAAAAGAGTCAGTCTTCTTGTCCTTAAATCGGCATTGTGCCTTTTGTATTTAATTCCGATGCAATTTCTGTGTTTCATCGTCAATAAGAAGGTCCAAGGGATATAGTAAACCTGGAGTGAAGCATCGGAATCTATAACTAGTGTCACAGGAATGGATCATAACATAGACAGTAAGATGAGTCAGTCTTCTTAAGTCGGCATTGTGCCTTTTGTATTTAATTCCGATGCAATTTCTGTTTTTTATCGTCAATAAGAATGTCCAAGGGATACAGTAAAAATGAAGTGAAGCATCGGAATCTATAACTAGTGTCAGAGGAATGGTTCAAATCATCGTCAGTAAGAAGAGTCGGTCTTCATGTACTTAAGTCTGCATTGTGCCTTTTGTATATAATATCCGATACAATTTCTGTGTTTCATCGTCTATAAGAAGGTCCAAGGGATACAGTAAACCTGAAGTGAAACATCGGAATCTAAAACTAGTGCCACAGGAATGGCTCAAAACATGGACAGTAAGAAGAGTCAGTCTTCTTGTACTTTAGTCGGCATTGTGCCTTTTCTATTTAATTCCGATGCAATCTCTGTGTTTCATCGTCGAAAAGAAGGTCACAGGGATACAGTAAACACAAGTGCAGCATCGGAATCTAAAACTAGTGTCACAGGAATGGTTCAAAACATAGTCAGTAAGAAGAGTCAGTCTTCTTGCCCTTAAGTCGGCATTGTGCCTATCGTATTTAATTCCGATGCAATTTCTGTGTTTCACCGTCAATACGAAGGACAGTGGAATACAGTAAACCTGAAGTGAAGCATCGGAATCTATAACTAGTGTCACAGGAATGGTTCAAACATAGGCAGTAAGAAGAGTCAGTTTTCTTGTACTTAAGTCGGCATTGTGCCTTTTGTATTTAATTCCGATGCAATATCTGTGTTTCATCGTCAATAAGAAGGTCCAAGGGATACAGTAAACCTGAAGTGAAGCATCGGAATCTACAACTGGTGCCACAGGAATGTTTCAAAACATAGACAGTAAGAAGAGTCAGGCTTCTTGTACTTAAGTCGGCATTGTGCCTTTTCTATTTAATTCCGATGCAATCTCTGTGTTTCATCGTCAGTAAGCAGGTCACAGGGATACAGTAAACCTGAAGTGAAGCATCGGAATCTATAACTAGTGTCACAGGAATGGTTCAAAAGATAGTCAGTATGAACAGTCAGTCTTCTTGGTTTTAAGTCGGCATAGTGCCTTTTGTATTTAATTCCGATGCAATTTCTGTGTTTCATCGTCAATAAGAATGTCCAACGTATACAGTAAACCTGAAGTAAAGCGTCGGAATCTATAATTAGTGTCACAGAAATGGTTCAAACTATAATCACTAAGAAGAGTCAGTCTTCTTGTACTTAAGTCGGCATTGTGCCTTTTCTATTTAATTCCGATGCAATTTCTGTGTTTCATCGTCAATAAGAAGGTCCAAGGGATACAGTAAACCTGGAGTGAAGCATCGGAATCTATAACTAGTGTCACAGGAATGGTTCAAAACATAGACAGTAAGAAGAGTCAGTCTTCTTGTACTTATGTCGGCATTGTGCCTTTTCTATTTAATTCCGATGCAATTTCTGTGTTTATCGTCAATAAGAAGGTCAGAGGGATACAGTAAACCTGAAGTGAAGCATCGGAATCTATAACTAGTGTCACAGGAATGGTTCAAAACATAGTCAGTAAGAAGAGTCAGTCTTCTTGTACTTAAGTCGGCATTGTGCCTTTTCTATTTAATTCCGATGCAATTTCTGTGTTTCATCGTCAATAAGAAGGTCCAAGGGATACAGTAGACCTGGAGTGAAGCATCGGAATCTATAACTAGTGTCAATGGAATGGTTCAATTCATAGACAGTATGAAGAGTCAATCTTCTTGTACTTAAGTCGGCATTGTGCCTTTTGTATTTAATTTCGGTGCAATTTCTGAGTTTCATCGTCAATAAGAAGGTCAGAGGGATACAGTAAACCTGAAGTGATGCATCGGAATCTATAACTAGTGTCACAGGAATGGTTCAAAACATAGTCAGTAAGAAGAGTCAGTCTTCTTGTCCTTAAGTCGGCATTGTGCCTTTTCTATTTAATTCCGATGCAATTACTGTGTTTCATCGTGAATAAGAAGGTCCAAGGGATACAGTAAACCTGGAGTGAAGCAACGGAATCTATAACTAGTGTCAATGGAATGTTTCAATACATAGACAGTAAGTAGAGTCAGTCTTCTTGTACTTAAGTCGGCATTGTGCCTTTTGTATTTAATTCCGATGCAATTTCTGAGTTTCATCGTCAATAAGAAGGTCAGAGGGATACAGTATACCTGAAGTGAAGCATCGGAATTGTGGTGTCACCGCCAGACACCACACTTGCTAGGTGGTAGCTTAAATCGGCCGCGGTCCATTTAGTACATGTCGGACCCGCGTGTCGCCACTGTGTAATCGCAGACCTAGCGCCACCACCAAGGCAGGTCTCGTGATACGAGAGAGCACTCGCCCCAGTTGTACGAGAACCTAGCTACCGACCAGACGTACGAAGCCTTTTCTCTCTCATTAGCCGAGAGACAGAATAGCCATCAGCTAAGTTAATGGCTACGAACTAGCAAGGCGCCATTAGCCATACAGTGATTGTACTTAAAGTCTCCTGTGTATCGTCAAGATCGATGTACCACAATGATATTAAAGATAAGTATTAATCCTGCTCCGTACTTTTCTTCCTAACATTAATTACGTATCCTGTTCCAGTACTTCACGCCCGTCTCCGTTAGTCTAGCGTGCATTTTCAGCCATCTCAACTTCACGGTTTCGGCCCAGATACCGACACAACATTGGCGACGAGATAAAAGAGTTCTTTCTGATTGCTTACATTTAATTGTGTCATGGCTTCGCCACATTCTCCAGATGTACTGTCCGAATTTTATCGCTTGCAGAATCAGCAGACGCAGGCGTTACTGGATGCCCTTGGACAGCTCGTCCAGGGTCAACGTACCATTCAAACCGATGCGGCCGCCGCCGCTTCTTCGCTACCATTGCCACTAAACGCTGTTGCACCTCCCTTTCGACCATACGTGGCAGCCGATGAGACCTGGCACGAGTGGTCTCGCCAGTTCAACTTTCATCTAGCAGCCTACAGAATTCAAGGTAAAGAGCAGCAGCCGTTTTTGCTTTCTTGTGTCGGTGTGTCCACATACCGTGTGATAGTGAAATTGTTTCCCCGACGCGACGTTGCAACTCTGTCCTACGAGGAAATTTTGTCTGCATTAGATGCCTATTTCAAAGAAACAGTTAATGTGGTTGCAAAACGGTATACGTTCTTTCGTACAAAACGTACGGCCGGTCAAACTAATAGGGAGTGGGGAGCAACATTGCAAGGACTTACTAGGGACTGTGCCTTTGAATGTGACTGTGGTCTTTCTTATTCAGATACAATGGTGCGTGATGCAATTGCACAGAACGTTTCTGATGTTCGCATACGGGAGCAAATTTTGAAGCTAGTTAATCCCTCCCTTCAACAAGTGATAGACATATTGGATAGACAGGACACACTTGACTGTGCTCAGGAATCTTTTGAAACTTCGCCAGCCGTGTGTAACATTAACCGGCCCGCTGGACGCGCTGCGCGGCCCGGTAACCGGGCCTCGCGCACGTCCGCACAGCTGCCGCCGCGCGCTAAGCCAAATGTGCCGCGCCAGCCCACACATGTAGTGAAATCGTGCCCGCGGTGTGCTACTAGACATTCGCGTGAACATTGCCCGTCACGCCAAGCTATTTGCTTTTTCTGTAATAGGAAAGGACATGTTCAAAGTGTTTGCCAGAAAAAGCTCAGATCAGACAATCACAATCATTCCAGGCCCTTTGCTTCGCGCCGGAATCGAACCAAGGACACTCAGGCTCGTGGACCTTCGCCTATGGACATTCATGTCGTTAATTCCGCTTCGTCCAGTGACACTTTCTCTAACAGTGACTGTGATCGTCCCACAAAAACTGTGCGTCGACGTCGCCGGAAATCACGTCACTTAGCAAGTGATTCTGTACCAGTGTCTGTTCCAGTTGCACAAAACAGTCGCTTTTGTCGTCAGCAGGACAATAAACTTTTTGTGGACTTGGACTTTGAAGGCAAAGTGATACCATTCCAGCTCGATACCGGAGCTGCAGTTTCATTGCTCAATCAAGACACGTACAAACAACTGGGCAAACCTCCGTTGCGTTCCGCAAATGTTAAGCTAACTACATATTCCGGGTTTTGGGGGCCTCTGGTGAGGTGCGTCGGCATCTCAATCAGCTGCGCCTCTGTCATCGCTCGGGTTCTGCCGCTCCCCGTCTGCTTTCAGCGACGGTGCCGTCCGGTCAGCGCCCTGGGGACCCATCTACTGGCTCGCCTCATCCCCAGGTGTTACCGACGATGCCTTCCATTTTGCCCCATGGCGACGCGCCGCCGACGCCGCAGCAGCAGCAGCCGCCGCCGCCGCCGCTTGTTCTCCCGCCGGCGCCGCCCGCATTCGACGCTTCGTTGCAGCAGCCAAGCGCCTCCCAGGGTCACGCGCCGCCGATCGCTTCCCGTGACCAGCTGTCCTCCGCCATGGAACTCCCGCCCGCTCCGGACCACATGACGTCATCGCGCGTCGGCTACCCCGACGCAATGGAGGTTGACCCTTCGGTCCCTCCTGTCTCTTTACGGGCGCATACCCCGCATGTTGACGTGCACCCTGGACTAGTTTTTCAGGCGTTTCCTAGCTCCCCTCGGACCGTATGGCCGGGTGCGGGTGGCACAGCCTCGCCTGTTGTTCGGCTCCCCACCTCATCGCATACGTCAACATGTGGTCCTCCCCACGGCGGGCGGAAGCCTTATCACACGACGGTTCGCCGATTTGCGGGGGAGGAATGTGGTGTCACCGCCAGACACCACACTTGCTAGGTGGTAGCTTAAATCGGCCGCGGTCCATTTAGTACATGTGGGACCCGCGTGTCGCCACTGTGTAATCGCAGACCTAGCGCTACCACCAAGGCAGGTCTCGTGATACGAGAGAGCACTCGCCCCAGTTGTACGAGAACCTAGCTACCGACCAGATGTACGAAGCCTTTTCTCTCTCATTAGCCGAGAGACAGAATAGCCATCAGCTAAGTTAATGGCTACGAACTAGCAAGGCGCCATTAGCCATACAGTGATTGTACTTAAAGTCTCCTGTGTATCGTCAAGATCGATGTACCACAATGATATTAAAGATAAGTATTATTCCTGCTCCGTACTTTTCTTCCTAACATTAATTACGTATCCTGTTCCAGTACTTCACGCCCGTCTGCGTTAGTCTAGCGTGCATTTTCAGCCATCTCAACTTCACGGTGTCGGCCCAGATATCGACACAACAGGAATCTATAACTAGTGTCACAGGAATGGTTCAAAACATAGACAGTAAGAAGAGTCAGTCTTCTTGTACTTAAGTCGGCATTGTGCATTTTCTATTTAATTCCAATGCAATTTCTGTGTTTCATCGTCAATAAGAACTTCCAAGGTATACAGTAAACCTCAAGTGTAGCATCGGAATCTATAAGTAGTGTCACAGGAATGGTTCAAAACATAGGCAGTAAGAAGAGTCAGTCTTCTTGTACTTAAGTCGGCATTGTGCATTTTCTAATTAATTCCAATGCAATTTCTGTGTTTCATCGTCAATCAGAAGGTCCAAGGGATACAGTAAACCTGGAGTCAAGTATCGGAATCTATAACTAGTGTCACAGGAATGGTTCAAATCATAGACAGTAAGAAGAGTCAGTCTACTTGTACTTAAGTCGACATTGTGCCTTTTCTATTTCATTCCGATGCAATGTCTGTGTTTCATCGTCAATAAAAAGTTCCGAGGGATACTGTAAACCTGAAGTGAAGCATCGGAATCTATAACTAGTGTCACAGGAATGGTTCAAAACATAGTCAGTAAGAAGAGACAGTCTTCTTGTACTTAAGTCGGCATTGTGCCTTTTGTATTTAATTTCGATGGCATTTCTGAGTTTCATCGTTAATAAGAAGGTCAGAGGGATACAGTAAACCTGAAGTGATGCATCGGAATCTATAACTAGTGTCACTGGAATTGTTCAAAACATAGTCAGTTAGAAGAGTCAGTCTTCTTGTCCTTAAGTCGGCATTGTGCCTTTTGTATTTAATTCCGATGCAATTTCTGAGTTTCATCGTCAATAAGAAGGTTAGAGGGATATAGTAAACCTGAAGTGAAGCATCGCAATGTATAACTAGTGTCACAGGAATGGTTCAAAACATAGTCAGTAAAAGAGTCGGTCTTCTTGTCCTTAAGTCGGCATTGTGCCTTTTGTATTTAATTCCGATGCAATTTCTGTGTTTCATCGTCAATAAGAAGGTCCAAGGGATATAGTAAACCTGGAGTGAAGCATCGGAATCTATAACTAGTGTCACAGGAATGGTTCATAACATAGACAGTAAGAAGTGTCAGTCTTCCTAAGTCGGCATTGTGCCTTTTGTATCTAATTCCGATGCAATTTCTGTGTTTCATCGTCAATAAGAATGTCCAAGGGATACAGTAAAAATGAAGTGAAGCATCGGAATCTATAACTAGTGTCACAGGAATGGTTCAAATCATTGTCAGTAAGAACAGTCGGTCTTCATGTACTTAAGTCGGCATTGTGCCTTTTGTATATAATTCCGATGCAATTTCTGTGTTTCAGCGTCTATAAGAAGGTCCAAGGGATACAGTAAACCTGAAGTGAAGCATCGGAATCTAAAACTAGTGCCACAGGAATGGCTCAAAACATAGACGGTAAGAAGAGTCAGTCTTCTTGTACTTTAGTCGGCATTGTGCCTTTTCTATTTAATTCCGATGCAGTCTCTGTGTTTCATCGTCAAATAGAAGGTCACAGGGATACAGTAAACCTGAAGTGAAGCATCGGAATCTATAACTAGTGTCACAGGAATGGTTCAAACATAGTCAGTAAGAAGAGTCAGTCTTCTTGCACTTAAGTCGGCATTGTGCCTTTCGTATTTAATTCCGATGCAATTTCTGTGTTTCACCGTCAATAAGAAGGACAGTGGGATACAGTAAACCTGAAGTGAAGCATCGGAATCTATAACTAGTGTCACAGGAATGGTTCAAAACATAGACAGTAGGAAGAGTCAGTCTTCTTGTACTTAAGTCGGCATTGTGCCTTTTGTATTTAATTCCGATGCAATTTCTGTGTTTCATTGTCAATAAGAAGGTCAGCGGGATACAGTAAACCTGAAGTGAAGCATCGGAATCCAAAACTAGTGACACAGGAATGGTTCAAAACATAGACAGTGGGAAGAGTCAGTCTTCTTGTACTTAAGTCGGCATTGTGCCTTTTGCATTTAATTCCGATGCAATTTCTGTGTTTCATCGTCAATAAAAAGGTCCAAGGTATCCAGTAAACCTGAAGTGAAGCATCGGAATGTATAACTAGTGTCACAGGAATGGTTCAAACATACTCAGTAAGAAGAGTCAGTCTTCTTGTACTTAAGTCGGCATTGTACCTTTTCTATTTAATTCCGATGCAATTTCTGTGTTTCATCGTCAATAAGAAGGTCCAAGGGATACAGTAAACCTGGAGTGAAGCATCGGAATCTATAACTAGTGTCACAGCAATGGTTCAAAACATAGACAGTAAGAAGAGTCAGTCTTCTTTTACTGAAGTTGACATTGTGCCTTTTCTATTTAATTCCGATGCAATTTCTGTGTTTCATCGTCAATAAGAATGTCCAAGGTATACAGTAAACCTGAAGTAAAGCGTCGGAATCTATAATTAGTGTCACAGCAATGGTTCAAACTATAATCACTAAGAAGAGTCAGTCTTCTTGTACTTAAGTCGGCATTGTGCCTTTTCTATTTAATTCCGACGCAATTTCTGTGTTTCATCGTCAATACGAAGGTCCAAGGGATACAGTAAACCTGGAGTGAAGCATCGGAATCTATAACTAGTGTCACAGGAATGGTTCAATACATAGACAGTAAGAAGAGTCAGTCTTCTTGTACTTAAGTCGGCATTGTGCCTTTTCTATTTAATCCCGATGCAATTTCTGTGTTTCATCGTCAATAAGAAGGCCAGAGGGATACAGTAAACCTGAAGTGAAGCATCGGAATCTATAACTAGTGTCACAGGAATGGTTCAAAACATAGTCAGTAAGAAGAGTCAGTCTTCTTGTACTTAAGTCAGCATTGTGCCTTTTCTATTTAATTGCGATGCAATTTCTGTGTTTCATCGTCAATAAGAAGGTCCAAGGGATACAGTAGACCTGGAGTGAAGCATCGGAATCTGTAACTAGTGTCAATGGAATGGTTCAATTCATAGACAGTAAGAAGAGTCAATCTTCTTGTACTTAAGTCGGCATTGTGCCTTTTGTATTTAATTTCGATGCAATTTCTGAGTTTCATCGTCAATAAGAAGGTCAGAGGGATACAGTAAACCTGAAGTGATGCATCGGAATCTATAACTAGTGTCACAGGAATGGTTCAAAACATAGTCAATAAGAAGAGTCAGTCTTCTTGTCCTTAAGTCGGCATTGTGCCTTTTCTATTTAATTCCGATGCAGTTACTGTGTTTCATCGTGAATAAGAAGGTCCAAGGGATACAGTAAACCTGGAGTGAAGCAACGGAATCTATAACTAGTGTCAATGGAATGTTTCAATACATAGACAGAAAGAAGAGTCAGTCTTCTTGTACTTAAGTCGGCATTGTGCCTTTTGTATTTAATTCCGATGCAATTTCTGAGTTTCATCGTCAATAAGAAGGTCAGAGGGATACAGTAAACCTGAAGTGAAGCATCGGAATCTATAACTAGTGTCACAGGAATGGTTCAAAACATAGTCAGTAAAAGAGTCAGTCTTCTTGTCGTTAAGTCGGCATTGTGCCTTTTGTATTTAATTCGGATGCAATTTCTGTGTTTCATCGTCAATAAGAAGGGCCATGGGATATAGTAAACCTGGAGTGAAGCATCGGAATCTATAACTAGTGTCACAGGAATGGTTCATAACATAGACAGTGAGAAGAGTCAGTCTTCTAAAGTCGGCATTGTGCCTCTTGTATTTAATTCCGATGCAATTTCTGTGTTTCATCAGCAATAAGTATGTCCAAGGGATACAGTAAAAATGAAGTGAAGCATCGGAATCTATAACTAGTGTCACAGGAATGGTTCAAAACATTGTCAGTAAGAAGAGTCGGTCATCATGTACTTAAGTCGGCATTGTGCCTTTTGTATATAATTCCGATGCAATTTCTGTGTTTCATCGTCTATAAGAAGGTGCAAGGGATACACTAAACCTGAAGTGAAGCATCTGAATCTAAAACTAGTGCCACAGGAATGGCTCAACACATAGACGGTAAGAAGAGTCAGTCTTCTTGTACTTTAGTCGGCATTGTGCCTTTTCTATTTAATTCCGATGCAATCTCTGTGTTTCATCGTCAAAAAGAAGGTCACAGGGATACAGTAAACCTGAAGTGAAGCATCGGAATCTATAACTAGTGTCACAGGAATGGTTCAAAACATAGACAGTAGGAAGAGTCGGTCTTCTTGTACTTAAGTCGGCATTGTGCCTTTGGAATTTAATTCCCATGCAATTTCTGTGTTTCATTGTCAATAAGAAGGTCAGAGGGATACAGTAAACCTGAAGAGAAGCATCGGAATCCAAAACTAGTGTCACAGGAATGGTCCAAAACATAGACAGTAGGAAGAGTCAGTCTTCTTGTACTTAAGTCGGCATTGTGAATTTTGCATTTAATTCCGATGCAATTTCTGTGTTTCATCGTCAATAAGAAATTCCAAGGTATACAGTAAACCTCAAGTGTAGCATCGGAATCTATTACTAGTGTCACAGGAATGGTTCAAAACATAGGCAGTAAGAAGAGTCAGTCTTCTTGTACTTTAGTCGGCATTGTGCATTTTCTATTTAATTCCATTGCAATTTCTGTGTTTCATCGTCAATAAGAAGGTCCAAGGGATACAGTAAACCTGGAGTGAAATATCGGAATCTATAACTAGTGTCACAGGAATGGTTCAAACATAGACAGTAAGAAGAGTCAGTCTTCTTGTACTTAAGTCGACATTGTGCCTTTTCTATTTAATTCCGATGCAATGTCTATGTTTCATCGTCAATAAAAAGTTCCGAAGGATACTGTAAACCTGAAGTGAAGCATCGGAATCTATAACTAGTGTCACAGGAATGGTTCAAAACATGGGCAGTAAGAAGAGTCAGCCTTCTTGTACTTAAGTCGGCATTGTGCCTTTTCTACTTAATTAAGATGCAATTTCTGTATTTCATCGTCAGTAACAAGGTCCAAGGGATACAGTGAACCTGGAGTGAAGCATCGGAATACATAACTAGTGTCAATGGAATGGGTCAAAACATAGACAGTAAGAAGAGTCAGTCTTCTTGTACTTAAGTCGGCATTATGCCTTTTGTATTTATTTCCGATGCAATTTCTGTGTTTCATCGTCAATAAGAAAGTCAGAGGGATACAGTAAACCTGAAGTGAAGCATCGGAATCTATTGCTAGTGTCACAGGAATGGTTCAAAACTGAGTCAGTAAGAAGAGTCAGTCTTCTTGTCCTTAAGTCGGCATTGTGCCTTCTGTATTTAATTCCGATGAAATTTCTGTGTTTCATCGTCAATAAGAAGGACAGAGGGATACAGTAAACCTGAAGTGAAGCATCGGAATCCACAACTAGTGTCACAGGAATGGTTAAAAACATAGACAGTTGGAAGAATCAGCCTTCTTGTACTTAAGTTGGCATTGTGCCTTTTGTATTTAATTCCGATGCATTTTCTGTGTTTCATCGTCAATAAGAAGGTCCAAGGTATACAGTAAACCTGAAGTAAGGCATCGGAATCTATAACTAGTGTCACAGGAATGGTTTAAACATAGTCAGTAAGAAGAGTCAGTCTTCTTGTACTTAAGTCGTCATTGTGCCTTTCGTATTTAATTCCGATGCAATTTCTGTGTTTCACCGTCAATAAGAAGCTCAGAGGGATACAGTAAACCTGAAGTGAAGCATCGGAATCTATAACTAGTGTCACAGGAATGGTTCAAGACATAGTCAGTAAGAAGTGTCAGTCTTCTTGTACTTATGTCGGCATTGTGACTTTTGTATTTAATTCCGATGCAATTTCTGTGTTTCATCGTCAATTAGAAGGTCAGAGTGATACAGTAAACCTGAAGTGAAGTATCGGAATCCATAACTAGTGTCACAGGTGAAACAGGTCCAAGATTCAAAACATAGACAGTACGAAGAGTCAGTCTTCTTGTAATTATGTCGGCATTGTGCCTTTTGTACTTATTTCCGATGCAATTTCTGTGTTTCATTGTCAATTAGAAGGTCAGAGTGATACAGTAAACCTGAAGTGAAGTATCGGAATCCATAACTAGTGTCGCAGGAATGGTTCAAAAAATAGACAGTAGGAAGAGTCAGTCTTCTTGTACTTAAGTCGGCATTGGGCCTTTTGTTTTTAATTCCGGTGCAATTTCTGTGTTTCATCGTCAATAAGAAGGTCCAAGGGAAACAGTAAACCTGAAGTGAAGCATCGCAATCTATAACCAGTGTCACAGGAATGGTTCAAAACATAGTCAGTATAAACAGTCAGTCTTCTTGTCATTAAGTCGGCATTGTGCCTTTTGTATTTAATTCCGATGCAATTTCTGTGTTTCATCGTCAATAAGAAGGTCCAAGGGATACAGTAGACCTGAAGTGCAGCATCGGACTCTATAACTAGTGTCACAGAAATCGTTCAAAACATAGACAGTAGGAAGAGTCAGTCTTCTTGTACTTAAGTCGGCATTGGGCCTTTTGTTTTTAATTCCCATGCAATTTCTGTGTTTCATTGTCAATAAGAAGGTCAGAGGGATACAGTAAAACTGAAGTGAAGCATCGGAATCCAAAACTAGTGTCACAGGAATGGTTCAAAACATAGACAGTAGGAAGAGTCAGTCTTCTTGTACTTAAGTCGGCATTGTGCCTTTTGTATTTAATTCCGATGCAATTTCTGTGTTTCATCGTCAATAAGAAGGTCAGATGGATACAGTAAACCTGAAGTGAAGCATCGGAATCTATAACTAGTGTCACAGGAATGGTTCAAAACATAGTCAGTAAAAGAGTCAGTCTTCTTGTCGTTAAGTCGGCATTGTGCCTTTTGTATTTAATTCGGATGCAATTTCTGTGTTTCATCGTCAATAAGAAGGGCCATGGGATATAGTAAACCTGGAGTGAAGCATCAGAATCTATAACTAGTGTCAAAGGAATGGTTCATAACATAGACAGTAAGAAGAGTCAGTCTTCTAAAGTCGGCATTGTGCCTCTTGTATTTAATTCCGATGCAATTTCTGTGTTTCATCAGCAATAAGTATGTCCAAGGGATACAGTAAAAATGAAGTGAAGCATCGGAATCTATAACTAGTGTCACAGGAATGGTTCAAATCATTGTCAGTAAGAAGAGTCGGTCTTCATGTACTTAAGTCGGCATTGTGCCTTTTGTATATAATTCCGATGCAATTTCTGTGTTTCATCGTCTATAAGAAGGTCCAAGGGATACACTAAACCTGAAGTGAAGCATCTGAATCTAAAACTAGTGCCACAGGAATGGCTCAACACATAGACAGTAAGAAGAGTCAGTCTTCTTGTACTTTAGTCGGCATTGTGCCTTTTCTATTTAATTTCGATGCAATCTCTGTGTTTCATCGTCAAAAAGAAGGTCACAGGGATACAGTAAACCTGAAGTGAAGCATCGGAATCTATAACTAGTGTCACAGGAATGGTTCAAAACATAGACAGTAGGAAGAGTCGGTCTTCTTGTACTTAAGTCGGCATTGTGCCTTTTGAATTTAATTTCCATGCAATTTCTGTGTTTCATTGTCAATAAGAAGGTCAGAGGGATACAGTAAACCTGAAGTGAAGCATCGGAATCCAAAACTAGTGTCACAGGAATGGTCCAAAACATAGACAGTAGGAAGAGTCAGTCTTCTTGTACTGAAGTCGGCATTGTGCCTTTTGCATTTAATTCCGATGCAATTTCTGTGTTTCATCGTCAATAAGAACTTCCAAGGTATACAGTAAACCTCAAGTGTAGCATCGGAATCTATAACTAGTGTCACAGGAATGGTTCAAAACATAGGCAGTAAGAAGAGTCAGTCTTCTTGTACCTAAGTCGGCATTGTGCATTTTCTATTTAATTCCAATGCAATTTCTGTGTTTCATCGTCAATAAGAAGGTCCAAGGGATACAGTAAACCTGGAGTGAAGTATCGGAATCTATAACTAGTGTCACAGGAATGGTTCAAACATAGACAGAAAGAAGAGTCAGTCTTCTTGTACTTAAGTCGACATTGTGCCTTTTCTATTTAATTCCGATGCAATGTCTATGTTTCATCGTCAATAAAAAGTTCCGAAGGATACTGTAAACCTGAAGTGAAGCATCGGAATCTATAACTAGTGTCACAGGAATGGTTCAAAACATGGTCAGTAAGAAGAGTCAGCCTTCTTGTACTTAAGTCGGCATTGTGCCTTTTCTACATAATTAAGATGCAATTTCTGTATTTCATCGTCAGTAACAAGGTCCAAGGGATACAGTGAACCTGGAGTGAAGCATCCGAATACATAACTAGTGTCAATGGAATGTTTCAATACATAGACAGTAAGAAGAGTCAGTCTTCTTGTACTTAAGTCGGCATTGTGCCTTTTGTATTTAATTCCGATGCAATTTCTGAGTTTCATCGTCAATAAGAAGGTCAGAGGGATACAGTAAACCTGAAGTGAAGCATCGGAATCTATAACTAGTGTCACAGGAATGGTTCAAAACATAGTCAGTAAAAGAGTCAGTCTTCTTGTCATTAAGTCGGCATTGTGCCTTTTGTATTTAATTCGGATGCAATTTCTGTGTTTCATCGTCAATAAGAAGGGCCATGGGATATAGTAAACCTGGAGTGAAGCATCGGAATCTATAACTAGTGTCACAGGAATGGTTCATAACATAGACAGTAAGAAGAGTCAGTCTTCTAGAGTCGGCATTGTGCCTCTTGTATTTAATTCCGATGCAATTTCTGTGTTTCATCAGCAATAAGTATGTCCAAGTGATACAGTAAAAATGAAGTGAAGCATCGGAATCTATAACTAGTGTCACAGGAATGGTTCAAATCATTGTCAGTAAGAAGAGTCGGTCTTCATGTACTTAAGTCGGCATTGTGCCTTTTGTATATAATTCCGATGCAATTTCTGTGTTTCATCGTCTATAAGAAGGTCCAAGGGATACACTAAACCTGAAGTGAAGCATCTGAATCTAAAACTAGTGCCACAGGAATGGCTCAACACATAGACAGTAAGAAGAGTCAGTCTTCTTGTACTTTAGTCGGCATTGTGCCTTTTCTATTTAATTCCGATGCAATCTCTGTGTTTCATCGTCAAAAAGAAGGTCACAGGGATACAGTAAACCTGAAGTGAAGCATCGGAATCTATAACTAGTGTCACAGGAATGGTTCAAAACATAGACAGTAGGAAGAGTCGGTCTTCTTGTACTTAAGTCGGCATTGTGCCTTTTGAATTTAATTCCCATGCAATTTCTGTGTTTCATTGTCAATAAGAAGGTCAGAGGGATACAGTAAACCTGAAGTGAAGCATCGGAATCCAAAACTAGTGTCACAGGAATGGTCCAAAACATAGACAGTAGGAAGAGTCAGTCTTCTTGTACTTAAGTCGGCATTGTGCCTTTTGCATTTAATTCCGATGCAATTTCTGTGTTTCATCGTCAATAAGAACTTCCAAGGTATACAGTAAACCTCAAGTGTAGCATCGGAATCTATAACTAGTGTCACAGGAATGGTTCAAAACATAGGCAGTAAGAAGAGTCAGTCTTCTTGTACTTAAGTCGGCATTGTGCATTTTCTATTTAATTCCAATGCAATTTCTGTGTTTCATCGTCAATAAGAAGGTCCAAGGGATACAGTAAACCTGGAGTGAAGTATCGGAATCTATAACTAGTGTCACAGGAATGGTTCAAACATAGACAGTAAGAAGAGTCAGTCTTCTTGTACTTAAGTCGACTTTGTGCCTTTTCTATTTAATTCCGATGCAATGTCTATGTTTCATCGTCAATAAAAAGTTCCGAAGGATACTGTAAACCTGAAGTGAAGCATCGGAATCTATAACTAGTGTCACAGGAATGTTTCAAAACATGGTCAGTAAGAAGAGTCAGCCTTCTTGTACTTAAGTCGGCATTGTGCCTTTTCTACTTAATTAAGATACAATTTCTGTATTTCATCGTCGGTAACAAGGTCCAAGGGATATAGTGAACCTGGAGTGAAGCATCGGAATACATAACTAGTGTCAATGGAATGGGTCAAAACATAGACAGTAAGAAGAGTCAGTCTTCTTGTACTTAAGTCGGCATTATGCCTTTTGTATTTAATTCCGATGCAATTTCTGTGTTTCATCGTCAATAAGAAAGTCAGAGGGATACAGTAAACCTGAAGTGAAGCATCGGAATCTATTGCTAGTGTCACAGGAATGGTTCAAAACTGAGTCAGTAAGAAGAGTCAGTCTTCTTGTCCTTAAGTCGGCATTGTGCCTTCTGTATTTAATTCCGATGAAATTTCTGTGTTTCATCGTCAATAAGAAGGACAGAGGGATACAGTAAACCTGAAGTGAAGCATCGGAATCCACAACTAGTGTCACAGGAATGGTTAAAAACATATACAGTTGGAAGAATCAGCCTTCTTGTACTTAAGTTGGCATTGTGCCTTTTGTATTTAATTCCGATGCATTTTCTGTGTTTCATCGTCAATAAGAAGGTCCAAGGTATACAGTAAACCTGAAGTAAGGCATCGGAATCTATAACTAGTGTCACAGGAATGGTTTAAACATAGTCAGTAAGAAGAGTCAGTCTTCTTGTACTTAAGTCGTCATTGTGCCTTTCGTATTTAATTCCGATGCAATTTCTGTGTTTCACCGTCAATAAGAAGGTAAGAGGGATACCGTAAACCTGAAGTGAAGCATTGGAATCTATAACTAGGTTCACAGGAATGGTTCAAACATAGACAGTAAGAAGAGTCAGTCTTCGGGTACTTAAGTCGGCATTGTCCCTTTTGTATTTAATTCCGATGCAATTTCTGTGTTTCATCGTCTATAAGAAGGTCAGAGGGATACAGTAAACCTGAAGTGAAGCATCGGAATCTATAACTAGTGTCACAGGAATGGTTCAAGACATAGTCAGTAAGAAGAGTCAGTCTTCTTGTACTTATGTCGGCATTGTGCCTTTTGTATTTAATTCCGATGCAATTTCTGTGTTTCATCGTCAATAAGAAGGTCCAAGGGATACAGTAAACCTTGAATGAAGCATCGGAATCATTAACTAGTGTCACAGGAATGGTTCAAAACATAGACAGTAAGAAGAGTCAGTCTTCTTGTATTTAAGTCGGCATTGTGGCTTTTGTATTTAATTGCGATGCAATTTCTGTGTTTCATCGTCAATAAGAAGGTCAGAGGGATACAGTAAACCTGAAGCGAAGAATCGGAATCTATAACTAGAATCACAGGAATGGTTCAAAACATAGTCAGTAAGAAGAGTCAGTCTTCTTGTCCATAAGTCGGCATTGTGCCTTTTGAATTTAATTCCGAAGCAATTTCTGTGTTTCACCGTCAATAAGAAGGTAAGAGGGATACAGTAAACCTGAAGTGAAGTATCGGAATCCATAACTAGTGTCGCAGGAATGGTTCAAAAAATAGACAGTAGGAAGAGTCAGTCTTCTTGTACTTAAGTCGGCATTGGGCCTTTTGTTTTTAATTCCGATGCAATTTCTGTGTTTCATCGTCAATAAGAAGGTCCAAGGGATACAGTAGACCTGAAGTGCAGCATCGGACTCTATAACTAGTGTCACAGAAATCGTTCAAAACATAGACAGTAGGAAGAGTCAGTCTTCTTGTACTTAAGTCGGCATTGGGCCTTTTGTTTTTAATTCCCATGCAATTTCTGTGTTCCATTGTCAATAAGAAGGTCAGAGGGATACAGTAAAACTGAAGTGAAGCATCGGAATCCAAAACTAGTGTCACAGGAATGGTTCAAAACATAGACAGTAGGAAGAGTCAGTCTTCTTGTACTTAAGTCGGCATTGTGCCTTTTGTATTTAATTCCGATGCAATTTCTGTGTTTCATCGTCAATAAGAAGGTCCAAGGGATACAGTAAACCTGAAGTGAAGCATCGGAATCTATAACTAGTGTAACAGGTATGGTTCAAAACATAGCCAGTATGAACAGTCAGTCTTCTTGTCCTTAAGTCGGCATTGTGCCTTTTGTATTTAATTCCGATGCAATTTCTGTGTTTCATTGTCAATAAGAGGGTCCAAGGTATACAGTAAACCTGAAGTGAAGCATCGGAATCTATAACTAGTGTCACAGGAATGGTTCAAAACATAGTCAGTAAATGAGTCAGCCTTCTTGTCCTTAAGTCGGCATTGTGCCTTTTGTATTTAATTCCGATGCAATTTCTGTGTTTCATCGTCAATAAGAAGGTCAGAGGGATACAGTAAACCTGAAGTGAAGCATCGGAATCTATAACTAGTGTCACAGGAATGGTTCAAAACATAGTCAGTAAAAGAGTCAGTCTTCTTGTCCTTAAGTCGGCATTGAGCCTATTGTATTTAATTCGGATGCAATTTCTGTGTTTCATCGTCAATAAGAAGGGCCATGGGATATAGGAAACCTGGAGTGAAGCATCGGAATCTATAACTAGTGTCACAGGAATGGTTCATAACATAGACAGTAAGAAGAGTCAGTCTTCTTAAGTCGGCATTGTGCCTCTTGTATTTAATTCCGATGCAATTTCTGTGTTTCATCAGCAATAAGAATGTCCAAGGGATACAGTAAAAATGAAGTGAAGCATCGGAATCTATAACTAGTGTCACAGGAATGGTTCAAATCATTGTCAGTAAGAAGAGTCGGTCTTCATGTACTTAAGTCGGCATTGTGCCTTTTGTATATAATTCCGATGCAATTTCTGTGTTGCATCGTCTATAACAAGGTCCAAGGGATACACTAAACCTGAAGTGAAGCATCTGAATCTAAAACTAGTGCCACAGGAATGGCTCAACACATAGACAGTAAGAAGAGTCAGTCTTCTTGTACTTTAGTCGGCATTGTGCCTTTTCTATTTAATTCTGATGCAATCTCTGTGTTTCATCGTCAAAAAGAAGGTCACAGGGATAAAGTAAACCTGAAGTGAAGCATCGGAATCTATAACTAGTGTCACAGGAATGGTTCAAACATAGACAGTAAGAAGAGTCAGTTTTCTTGTACTTAAGTCGGCATTGTGCCTTTTGTATTTAATTCCGATGCAATTTCTGTGTTTCATCGTCAATAAGAAGGTCCAAGGGATACAGTAAACCTGAAGTGAAGCATCGGAATCTACAACTAGTGCCACAGGAATGGTTCAAAACATAGTCAGTAAGAAGAGTCAGTCTTCTTACAATTAAGTCGCCATTGTGCCCTTTGTATTTAATTCAGTCGCAATTTCTGTGTTTCATCGGCAATAAGGTCAGAGGGATACAGTACACCTGAAGTGAAGCATCGGAATCTATAACTAGTGTCACAGGAATGGTTCAAAACGTAGACAGTAGGAAGAGTCGGTCTTCTTGTACTTAAGTCGGCATTGTGCCTTTTGAATTTAATTCCCATGCAATTTCTGTGTTTCATTGTCAATACAGATGTGAAAATTACTGAACTATCAGCTTAATAAGTCACAGCTGCAAAATACTAACACGAATTCATTACAGACGAATGGAAAAACTAGTAGAAGCCAACCTCGGGGAAGATCAGTTTGGATTCCGTAGAAACACTGGAACACGTGAGGCAATACTGACCTTACGACTTATCTTAGAAGAAAGATTAAGGAAAGGCAAACCTACGTTTCTAGCATTTGTAGACTTAGAGAAAGCTTTTGACAATGTTGACTGGAATACTCTCTTTCAAATTCTAAAGGTGGCAGGGGTAAAATACAGGGAGCGAAAGGCTATTTACAATTTGTACAGAAACCAGATGGCAGTTATAAGAGTCGAGGGACATGAAAGGGAAGCAGTGGTTGGGAAGGGAGTAAGACAGGGTTGTAGCCTCTCCCCGATGTAGTTCAATCTGTATATTGAGCAAGCAGTAAAGGAAACAAAAGAAAAATTTGGAGTAGGTATTAAAATTCATGGAGAAGAAATAAATACTTTGAGGTTCGCCGATGACATTGTAATTCTGTCAGAGACAGCAAAGGACTTGGAAGAGCAGTTGAATTGAATGGACAGGGTCTTGAAAGGAGGATATAAGATGAAAATCAACAAAAGCAAAACAAGGATAATGGAATGTAGTCTAATTAAATCGGGTGATGCTGAGGGAATTAGATTAGGAAATGAGGCACTTAAAGTAGTAAAGGAGTTTTGCTATTTGGGGAGCAAAATAACTGATGATGGTCGAAGTAGAGAGGATATAAAATGTAGGCTGGCAATGGCAAGGAAAGCGTTTCTGAAGAAGAGAAATTTGTTAACATCGAGTATAGATTTAAGTGTCAGGAAGTTATTTCTGAAAGTATTTGTATGGAGTGTAGCCATGTATGGAAGTGAAACATGGACGGTAAATAGTTTGGACAAGAAGAGAATAGAAGCTTTCGAAATGTGGTGCTACAGAAGAATGCTGAAGATTAGATGGGTAGATCACATAACTAATGAGGAAGTATTGAATAGGATTGGGGAGAAGAGAAGTTTGTGGCGCAACTTAACCAGAAGAAGGGATCGGTTGGTAGGACATGTTCTGAGGCATCAAGGGATCACCAATTTAGTATTGGAGGGCAGCGTGGAGGGTACAAATCGTAGAGGGAGACCAAGAGATGAATACACTAAGCAGATTCAGAAGGATGTAGGTTGCAGTAGGTACTGGGAGATGAAAAAGCTTGCACAGGATAGAGTAGCATGGAGAGCTGCATCAAACCAGTCTCAGGACTGAAGACCACAACAACAACAACAACAACAACATTGTCAATTAGAAGGTCAGAGGGATACAGTAAACCTGAAGTGAAGCATCGGAATCCAAAACTAGTGTCACGGGAATGTTTCAAAACATAGACAGTAGGAAGAGTCAGACTTCTTGTACTTAAGTCGGCATTGTGCTTTTTGCATTTAATTCCGATGCAATTTCTGTGTTTCATCGTCAATAAGAACTTCCAAGGTATACAGTAAACCTCAAGTGTAGCATTGGAATCTATAACTAGTGTCACAGAAATGGTTCAAAACATAGGCAGTAAGAAGAGTCAGTCTTCTTGTACTTAAGTCGGCATTGTGCATTTTCTATTTAATTCCAATGCGATTTCTGTGTTTCATCGTCAATAAGAAGGTCCAAGGGATACAGTAAACCTGGAGTGAAGTATCGGAATCTATAACTAGTGTCACAGGAATGGTTCAAAACATAGGCAGTAAGAAGAGTCAGTCTTCTTGTACTTAAGTCGACATTGTGCCTTTTCTATTTAATTCCGATGCAATGTCTGTGTTTCATCGTCAATAAAAAGTTCCGAGGGATACTGTAAACCTGAAGTGAAGCATCGGAATCTATAACTAGTGTCACAGGAATGGTTCAAAACATGGTCAGTAAGAAGAGTCAGCCTTCTTGTACTTAAGTCGGCATTGTGCCTTTTCTACTTAATTAAGATGCAATTTCTGTGTTTCATCGTCAGTATCAAGGTCCAAGGGATACAGTGAACCTGGATTGAAGCATCGGAATACATAACTAGTGTCAATGGAATTGGTCAAAACATAGACAGTAAGAAGAGTCAGTCTTCTTGTACTTAAGTCGGCATTATGCCTTTTGTATTTAATTCCGATGCCATTTCTGTGTTTCATCGTCAATAAGAAAGTCAGAGGGATACAGTAAACCTGAAGTGAAGCATCGGAATCTATTGCTAGTGTCACAGGAATGGTTCAAAACTGAGACAGTAAGAAGAGTCAGTCTTCATGTCCTTAAGTCGGCATTGTGCCTTCTGTATTTAATTCCGATGAAATGTCTGTGTTTCATCGTCAATAAGAAGGTCATAGGGATACAGTAAACCTGAAGTGAAGCAACGGAATCCACAACTAGTGTCACAGGAATGGTTCAAAACATAGACAGTAGGAAGAATCAGCCTTCTTGTACTTAAGTTGGCATTGCGCCTTTTGTATTTAATTCCGATGCATTTTCTGTGTTTCATCGTCAATAAGAAGGTCCAAGGTATACAGTAAACCTGAAGTAAGGCATCGGAATCTATAACTAGTGTCACAGGAATGGTTCAAACATAGTCAGTAAGAAGAGTCAGTCTTCTTGTACTTAAGTCGTCATTGTGCCTTTCGTATTTAATTCCGATGCAATTTCTGTGTTTCACCGTCAATAAGAATGTCAGAGGGATACAGTAAACCTGAAGTGAAGCATCGGAATCTATAACTAGGTTCACAGGAATGGTTCAAACATAGACAGTAAGAAGAGCCAGTCTTCGGGTACTTCAGTCGGCATTGTCCTTTTTGTATTTAATTCCGATGCAATTTCTGTGTTTCATCGTCAATAAGAAGGTCAGAGGGATACAGTAAACCTGAAGTGAAGCATCGGAATCTATAACTAGTGTCACAGGTGATACAGGTCCAAGATTCAAAACATAGACAGTACGAAGAGTCAGTCTTCTTGTACTTATGTCGGCATTGTGCCTTTTGTACTTATTTCCGATGCAATTCCTGTGTTTCATTGTCAATTAGAAGGTCAGAGTGATACATAAAACCTGAGGTGAAGCATCGGAATCCAAAACTAGTGTCGCAGGAATGGTTCAAAAAATAGACTGTAGGAAGAGTCAGTCTTCTTGTACTGAAGTCGGCATTGGGCCTTTTGTTTTTAATTCCGATGCAATTTCTGTGTTTCATCGTCAATAAGAAGGTCCAAGGGAAACAGTAAACCTGAAGTGAAGCATCGCAATCTATAACCAGTGTCACAGGAATGGTTCAAAACATAGTCAGTATGAACAGTCAGTCTTCTTGTCATTAAGTCGGCATTGTGCCTTTTGTATTTAATTCCGATGCAATTTCTGTGTTTCATCGTCAATAAGAAGGTCCAAGGGATACAGTAAACCTGAAGTGCAGCATCGGACTCTATAACTAGTGTCACAGAAATCGTTCAAAACATAGACAGTAGGAAGAGTCAGTCTTCTTGTACTTAAGTCGGCATTGGGCCTTTTGTTTTTAATTCCGATGCAATTTCTGTGTGTCGTCGTCAATAAGAAGGTCCAAGGGAAACAGTAAACCTGAAGTGAAGCATCGCAATCTATAACCAGTGTCACAGGAATGGTTCAAACATAGTCAGTAAGAAGAGACAGTCTTCTTGTCCTTAAGCGCCATTGTGCCTTTTGTATTTAATTCCGATGCAATTTCGGAGTTTCATCGGTAATAAGGTCAGAGGGATACAGTAAACCTGAAGTGAAGCATCGGAATCTATAACTAGTGTCACAGGAATGGTTCAAAACATAGACAATGCGAAGAGTCAGTCTTCTTATACTTAAGTCGGCATTGTGTCTTTTGTATTTAATTCCCATGCAATTTCTGTGTTTCATTATCAATAAGAAGGTCAGAGGGATACAGAAAACCTGAAGTGAAGCATCGAAATCCAAAACTAGTGTCACAGGAATGGTTCAAAACATAGACAGTAGGAAGAATCAGTCTTCTTGTACTTAAGTCGGCATTGTGCCTTTTGTATTTAATTACGATGCAATTTCTGTGTTTCATCGTCAATAAGAAGGTCCAAGGGATACAGTAAACCTGAAGTGAAGCATCGGAATCTATAACTAGTGTCACAGGTATGGTTCAAAACATAGCCAGTATGAACAGTCAGTCTTCTTGTCCTTAAGTCGGCATTGTGCCTTTTGTATTTAATTCCGATGCAATTTCTGTGTTTCATCGTCAATAAGAAGGTCCAAGGTATACAGTAAACCTGAAGTGAAGCATCGGAATCTATAACTAGTGTCACAGGAATGGTTCAAAACATAGTCAGAAAAAGAGTCAGTCTTCTTGTCCTTAAGTCGGCATTGTGCCTTTTGTATTTAATTCCGATGCAATTTCTGAGTTTCATCGTCAATAAGAAGGTCAGAGGGATACAGTAAACCTGAAGTGAAGCATCGGAATCTATAACTAGTGTCACAGGAATGGTTCAAAACATAGTCAGTAAAAGAGTCAGTCTTCTTGTCCTTAAGTCGGCATTGTGCCTATTGTATTTAATTCGGATGCAATTTCTGTGTTTCATCGTCAATAAGAAGGGCCATGGGATATAGGAAACCTGGAGTGAAGCATCGGAATCTATAACTAGTGTCACAGGAATGGTTCATAACATAGACAGTAAGAAGAGTCAGTCTTCTTAAGTCGTCATTGTGCCTCTTGTATTTAATTCCGATGCAATTTCTGTGTTTCATCAGCAATAAGAATGTCCAAGGGATACAGTAAAAATGAAGTGAAGCATCGGAATCTATAACTAGTGTCACAGGAATGGTTCAAATCATTGTCAGTAAGAAGAGTCGGTCTTCATGTACTTAAGTCGGCATTGTGCCTTTTGTATATAATTCCGATGCAATTTCTGTGTTGCATCGTCTATAACAAGGTCCAAGGGATACACTAAACATGAAGTGAAGCATCTGAATCTAAAACTAGTGCCACAGGAATGGCTCAACACATAGACAGTAAGAAGAGTCGGTCTTCTTGTACTTTAGTCGGCATTGTGCCTTTTCTATTTAATTCCGATGCAATCTCTGTGTTTCATCGTCAAAAAGAAGGTCACAGGGATACAGTAAACCTGAAGTGAAGCATCGGAATCTATAACTAGTGTCACAGGAATGGTTCAAAACATAGACAATGCGAAGAGTCAGTCTTCTTATACTTAAGTCGGCATTGTGTCTTTTGTATTTAATTCCCATGCAATTTCTGTGTTTCATTGTCAATAAGAAGGTCAGAGGGATACAGAAAACCTGAAGTGGAGCATCGAAATCCAAAACTAGTGTCACAGGAATGGTTCAAAACATAGACAGTAGGAAGAATGAGTCTTCTTGTACTTAAGTCGGCATTGTGCCTTTTGTATTTAATTCCGATGCAATTTCTGTGTTTCATCGTCAATAAGAAGGTCCAAGGGATACAGTAAACCTGAAGTGAAGCATCGGAATCTATAACTAGTGTCACAGGTATGGTTCAAAACATAGCCAGTATGAACAGTCAGTCTTCTTGTCCTTAAGTCGGCATTGTGCCTTTTGTATTTAATTCCGATGCAATTTCTGTGTTTCATCGTCAATAAGAAGGTCCAAGGTATACAGTAAACCTGAAGTGAAGCATCGGAATCTATAACTAGTGTCACAGGAATGGTTCAAGACATAATCAGAAAAAGAGTCAGTCTTCTTGTCCTTAAGTCGGCATTGTGCCTTTTGTATTTAATTCCGATGCAATTTCTGAGTTTCATCGTCAATAAGAAGGTCAGAGGGATACAGTAAACCTGAAGTGAAGCATCGGAATCTATAACTAGTGTCACAGGAATGGTTCAAAACATAGTCAGTAAAAGAGTCAGTCTTCTTGTCCTTAAGTCGGCATTGTGCCTATTGTATTTAATTCGGATGCAATTTCTGTGTTTCATCGTCAATAAGAAGGGCCATGGGATATAGGAAACCTGGAGTGAAGCATCGGAATCTATAACTAGTGTCACAGGAATGGTTCATAACATAGACAGTAAGAAGAGTCAGTCTTCTTAAGTCGTCATTGTGCCTCTTGTATTTAATTCCGATGCAATTTCTGTGTTTCATCAGCAATAAGAATGTCCAAGGGATACAGTAAAAATGAAGTGAAGCATCGGAATCTATAACTAGTGTCACAGGAATGGTTCAAATCATTGTCAGTAAGAAGAGTCGGTCTTGATGTACTTAAGTCGGCATTGTGCCTTTTGTATATAATTCCGATGCAATTTCTGTGTTGCATCGTCTATAACAAGGTCCAAGGGATACACTAAACCTGAAGTGAAGCATCTGAATCTAAAACTAGTGCCACAGGAATGGCTCAACACATAGACAGTAAGAAGAGTCGGTCTTCTTGTACTTTAGTCGGCATTGTGCCTTTTCTATTTAATTCCGATGCAATCTCTGTGTTTCATCGTCAAAAAGAAGGTCACAGGGATACAGTAAACCTGAAGTGAAGCATCGGAATCTATAACTAGTGTCACAGGAATGGTTCAAACATAGACAGTAAGAAGAGTCAGTTTTCTTGTACTTAAGTCGGCATTGTGCCTTTTGTATTTAATTCCGATGCAATTTCTGTGTTTCATCGTCAATAAGAAGGTCCAAGGGATACAGTAAACCTGAAGTGAAGCATCGGAATCTACAACTAGTGCCACAGGAATGGTTCAAAACATAGTCAGTAAGAAGAGTCAGTCTTCTTACAATTAAGTCGCCATTGTGCCCTTTGTATTTAATTCAGTCGCAATTTCTGTGTTTCATCGGCAATAAGGTCAGAGGGATACAGTAAACCTGAAGTGAAGCATCGGAATCTATAACTAGTGTCACAGGAATGGTTCAAAACATAGACAGTAGGAAGAGTCGGTCTTCTTGTACTTAAGTCGGCATTGTGCCTTTTGAATTTAATTCCCATGCAATTTCTGTGTTTCATTGTCAATACAGATGTGAAAATTACCGAACTATCAGCTTAATAAGTCACAGCTGCAAAATACTAATACGAATTCATTACAGACGAATGGAAAAACTAGTAGAAGCCAACCTCGGGGAAGATCAGTTTGGATTCCGTAGAAACACTGGAACACGTGAGGCAATACTGACCTTACGACTTATCTTAGAAGAAAGATTAAGGAAAGGCAAACCTACGTTTCTAGCATTTGTAGACTTAGAGAAAGCTTTTGACAATGTTGACTGGAATACTCTCTTTCAAATTCTAAAGGTGGCAGGGGTAAAATACAGGGAGCGAAAGGCTATTTACAATTTGTACAGAAACCAGATGGCAGTTATAAGAGTCGAGGGACATGAAAGGGAAGCAGTGGTTGGGAAGGGAGTAAGACAGGGTTGTAGCCTCTCCCCGATGTAGTTCAATCTGTATATTGAGCAAGCAGTAAAGGAAACAAAAGAAAAATTTGGAGTAGGTATTAAAATTCATGGAGAAGAAATAAAAACTTTGAGGTTCGCCGATGACATTGTAATTCTGTCAGAGACAGCAAAGGACTTGGAAGAGCAGTTGAATGGAATGGACAGGGTCTTGAAAGGAGGATATAAGATGAAATTCAACAAAAGCAAAACAAGGATAATGGAATGTAGTCTAATTAAATCGGGTGATGCTGAGGGAATTAGATTAGGAAATGAGGCACTTAAAGTAGTAAAGGAGTTTTGCTATTTGGGGAGCAAAATAACTGATGATGGTCGAAGTAGACAGGATATAAAATGTAGGCTGGCAATGGCAAGGAAAGCGTTTCTGAAGAAGAGAAATTTGTTAACATCGAGTATAGATTTAAGTGTCAGGAAGTTATTTCTGAAAATATTTGTATGGAGTGTAGCCATGTATGGAAGTGAAACATGGACGGTAAATAGTTTGGACAAGAAGAGACTAGAAGCTTTCGAAATGTGGTGCTACAGAAGAATGCTGAAGATTAGATGGGTAGATCACATAACTAATGAGGAAGTATTGAATAGGATTGGGGAGAAGAGAAGTTTGTGGCGCAACTTAACCAGAAGAAGGGATCGGTTGGTAGGACATGTTCTGAGGCATCAAGGGATCACCAATTTAGTATTGGAGGGCAGCGTGGAGGGTACAAATCGTAGAGGGAGACCAAGAGATGAATACACTAAGCAGATTCAGAAGGATGTAGGTTGCAGTAGGTACTGGGAGATGAAAAAGCTTGCACAGGATAGAGTAGCATGGAGAGCTGCATCAAACCAGTCTCAGGACTGAAGACCACAACAACAACAACAACAACAACATTGTCAATAAGAAGGTCAGAGGGATACAGTAAACCTGAAGTGAAGCATCGCAATCCAAAACTAGTGTCACAGGAATGTTTCAAAACATAGACAGTAGGAAGAGTCAGACTTCTTGTACTTAAGTCGGCATTGTGCTTTTTGCATTTAATTCCGATGCAATTTCTGTGTTTCATCGTCAATAAGAACTTCCAAGGTATACAGTAAACCTCAAGTGTAGCATTGGAATCTATAACTAGTGTCACAGAAATGGTTCAATACATAGGCAGTAGGAAGAGTCAGTCTTCTTGTACTTAAGTCGGCATTGTGCATTTTCTATTTAATTCCAATGCGATTTCTGTGTTTCATCGTCAATAAGAAGGTCCAAGGGATACAGTTAACCTGGAGTGAAGTATCGGAATCTATAACTAGTGTCACAGGAATGGTTCAAAACATAGGCAGTAAGAAGAGTCAGTCTTCTTGTACTTAAGTCGACATTGTGCCTTTTCTATTTAATTCCGATGCAATGTCTGTGTTTCATCGTCAATAAAAAGTTCCGAGGGATACTGTAAACCTGAAGTGAAGCATCGGAATCTATAACTAGTGTCACAGGAATGGTTCAAAACATGGTCAGTAAGAAGAGTCAGCCTTCTTGTACTTAAGTCGGCATTGTGCCTTTTCTACTTAATTAAGATGCAATTTCTGTGTTTCATCGTCAGTATCAAGGTCCAAGGGATACAGTGAACCTGGAGTGAAGCATCGGAATACATAACTAGTGTCAATGGAATGGGTCAAAACATAGACAGTAAGAAGAGTCAGTCTTCTTGTACTTAAGTCGGCATTATGCCTTTTGTATTTAATTCCGATGCCATTTCTGTGTTTCATCGTCAATAAGAAAGTCAGAGGGATACAGTAAACCTGAAGTGAAGCATCGGAATCTATTGCTAGTGTCACAGGAATGGTTCAAAACTGAGTCAGTAAGAAGAGTCAGTCTTCTTGTCCTTAAGTCGGCATTGTGCCTTCTGTATTTAATTCCGATGAAATGTCTGTGTTTCATCGTCAATAAGAAGGTCAGAGGGATACAGTAAACCTGAAGTGAAGCAACAGAATCCACAACTAGTGTCACAGGAATGGTTCAAAACATAGACAGTAGGAAGAATCAGCCTTCTTGTACTTAAGTTGGCATTGCGCCTTTTGTATTTAATTCCGATGCATTTTCTGTGTTTCATCGTCAATAAGAAGGTCCAAGGTATACAGTAAACCTGAAGTAAGGCATCGGAATCTATAACTAGTGTCACAGGAAGGGTTCAAACATAGTCAGTAAGAAGAGTCAGTCTTCGTGTACTTAAGTCGTCATTGTGCCTTTCGTATTTAATTCCGAGGCAATTTCTGTGTTTCACCGTCAATAAGAATGTCAGAGGGATACAGTAAACCTGAAGTGAAGCATCGGAATCTATAACTAGGTTCACAGGAATGGTTCAAACATAGACAGTAAGAAGAGCCAGTCTTCGGGTACTTAAGTCGGCATTGTCCCTTTTGTATTTAATTCCGATGCAATTTCTGTGTTTCATCGTCAATAAGAAGGTCAGAGGGATACAGTAAACCTGAAGTGAAGCATCGGAATCTATAACTAGTGTCACAGGAATGGTTCAAGACATAGTCAGTAAGAAGAGTCAGTCTTCTTGTACTTATGTCGGCATTGTGCCTTTTGTATTTAATTCCGATGCCATTTCTGTGTTTCATCGTCAATAAGAAGGTCCAAGGGATACAGTAAACCTTGATGAAGCATCGGAATCATTAACTAGTGTCACAGGAATGGTTCAAATCATAGACAGTAAGAAGAGTCAGTCTTCTTGTATTTAAGTCGGCATTGTGGCTTTTGTATTTAATTGCGATGCAATTTCTGTGTTTCATCGTCAATAAGAAGGTCAGAGGGATACAGTAAACCTGAAGTGAAGAATCGGAATCTATAACTAGAGTCACAGGAATGGTTCAAAACATAGTCAGTAAGAAGAGTCAGTCTTCTTGTCCTTAAGTCGGCATTGTGCCTTTTGAATTTAATTCCTAAGCAATTTCTGTGTTTCATCGGCAATAAGGTCAGAGGGATACAGTAAACCTGAAGTGAAGCATCGGAATCTATAACTAGTGTCACAGGTGATACAGGTCCAAGATTCAAAACATAGACAGTACGAAGAGTCAGTCTTCTTGTACTTATGTCGGCATTGTGCCTTTTGTACTTATTTCCGATGCAATTTCTGTGTTTCATTGTCAATTAGAAGGTCAGAGTGATACAGTAAACCTGAAGTGAAGCATCGGAATCCAAAACTAGTGTCGCAGGAATGGTTCAAAAATAGACAGTAGGAAGAGTCAGTCTTCTTGTACTTAAGTCGGCATTGGGCCTTTTGTTTTTAATTCCGATGCAATTTCTGTGTTTCATCGTCAATAAGAAGGTCTAAGGGAAACAGTAAACCTGAAGTGAAGCATCGCAATCTATAACCAGTGTCACAGGAATGGTTCAAAACATAGTCAGCATGAACAGTCAGTCTTCTTGTCATTAAGTCGGCATTGTGCCTTTTGTATTTAATTCCGATGCAATTTCTGTGTTTCATCGTCAATAAGAAGGTCCAAGGGATACAGTAAACCTGAAGTGCAGCATCGGACTCTATAACTAGTGTCACAGAAATCGTTCAAAACATAGACAGTAGGAAGAGTCAGTCTTCTTGTACTTAAGTCGGCATTGGGCCTTTTGTTTTTAATTGCGATGCAATTTCTGTGTTTCGTCGTCAATAAGAAGGTCCAAGGGAAACAGTAAACCTGAAGTGAAGCATCGCAATCTATAACCAGTGTCACAGGATTGGTTCAAACATAGTCTGTAAGAAGAGACAGTCTTCTTGTCCTTAAGCGCCATTGTGCCTTTTGTATTTAATTCCGATGCAATTTCGGAGTTTCATCGGTAATAAGGTCAGAGGGATACAGTAAACCTGAAGTGAAGCATCGGAATCTATAACTAGTGTCACAGGAATGGTTCAAAACATAGACAATGCGAAGAGTCAGTCTTCTTATACTTAAGTCGGCATTGTGCCTTTTGTATTTAATTCCCATGCAATTTCTGTGTTTCATTGTCAATAAGAAGGTCAGAGGGATACAGAAAACCTGAAGTGAAGCATCGAAATCCAAAACTAGTGTCACAGGAATGGTTCAAAACATAGACAGTAGGAAGAATCAGTCTTCTTGTACTTAAGTCGGCATTGTGCCTTTTGTATTTAATTCCGATGCAATTTCTGTGTTTCATCGTCAATAAGAAGGTCCAAGGGATACAGTAAACCTGAAGTGAAGCATCGGAATCTATAACTAGTGTCACAGGTATGGTTCAAAACATAGGCAGTATGAACAGTCAGTCTTCTTGTCCTTAAGTTGGCATTGTGCCTTTTGTATTAATTCCGATGCAATTTCTGTGTTTAATCGTCAATAAGAAGGTCCAAGGTATACAGTAAACCTGAAGTGAAGCATCGGAATCTATAACTAGTGTCACAGGAATGGTTCAAAACATAGTCAGTAAAAGAGTCAGTCTTCTTGTCCTTAAGTCGGCATTGTGCCTTTTGTATTTAATTCCGATGCAATTTCTGAGTTTCATCGTCAATAAGAAGGTCAGAGGGATACAGTAAACCTGAAGTGAAGCATCGGAATCTATAACTAGTGTCACAGGAATGGTTCAAAACATAGTCAGTAAAAGAGTCAGTCTTCTTGTCCTTAAGTCGGCATTGTGCCTTTTGTATTTAATTCGGATGCAATTTCTGTGTTTCATCGTCAATAAGAAGGGCATGGGATATAGTAAACCTGGAGTGAAGCATCGGAATCTATAACTAGTGTCACAGGAATGGTTCATAACATAGACAGTAAGAAGAATCAGTCTTCTTAAGTCGGCATTGTGCCTCTTGTATTTAATTCCGATGCAATTTCTGTGTTTCATCAGCAATAAGAATGTCCAAGGGATACAGTAAAAATGAAGTGAAGCATCGGAATCTATAACTAGTGTCACAGGAATGGTTCAAATCATTGTCAGTAAGAAGAGTCGGTCTTCATGTACTTAAGTCGGCATTGTGCCTTTTGTATATAATTCCGATGCAATTTCTGTGTTGCATCGTCTATAAGAAGGTCCAAGGGATACACTAAACCTGAAGTGAAGCATCTGAATCTAAAACTAGTGCCACAGGAATGGCTCAACACATAGACAGTAAGAAGAGTCAGTCTTCTTGTACTTTAGTCGGCATTGTGCCTTTTCTATTTAATTCCGATGCAATCTCTGTGGTTCATCGTCAAAAAGAAGGTCACAGGGATACAGTAAACCTGAAGTGAAGCATCGGAATCTATAACTAGTGTCACAGGAATGGTTCAAACATAGACAGTAAGAAGAGTCAGTTTTCTTGTACTTTAGTCGGCATTGTGCCTTTTGTATTTAATTCCGATGTAATTTCTGTGTTTCATCGTCAATAAGAAGGTCCAAGGGATACAGTAAACCTGAAGTGAAGCATCGGAATCTATAACTAGTGTCACAGGAATGGTTCAAAACATAGACAGTAGGAAGAGTCGGTCTTATTGTACTTAAGTCGGCATTGTGCCTTTTGAATTTATTCCCATGCAATTTCTGTGTTTCATTGTCAATAAGAAGTTCAGAGGGATACAGTAAACCTGAAGTGAAGCATCGGAATCCAAAACTAGTGTCACAGGAATGTTTCAAAACATAGACAGTAGGAAGAGTCAGTCTTCTTGTACTTAAGTCGGCATTGTGCGTTTTGCATTTAATTCCGATGCAATTTCTGTGTTTCATCGTCAATAAAAACTTCCAAGGTATACAGTAAACCTCAAGTGTAGCATCGGAATCTATAACTAGTGTCACAGGAATGGTTCAAAACTTAGGCAGTAAGAAGAGTCAGTCATCTTGTTCTTAAGTCGGCATTGTGCATTTTCTATTTAATTCCAATGCGATTTCTGTGTTTCATCGTCAATAAGAAGGTCCAAGGGATACAGTAAACCTGGAGTGAAGTATCGGAATCTATAACTAGTGTCACAGGAATGGTTCAAAACATAGACAGTAAGAAGAGTCAGTCTTCTTGTACTTAAGTCGACATTGTGCCTTTTCTATTTAATTCCGATGCAATGTCTGTGTTTCATCGTCAATAAAAAGTTCCGAGGGATACTGTAAACCTGAAGTGAAGCATCGGAATCTATAACTAGTGTCACAGGAATGGTTCAAAACATGGTCAGTAAGAAGAGTCAGCCTTCTTGTACTTAAGCCGGCATTGTGCCTTTTCTACTTAATTAAGATGCAATTTCTGTGTTTCATCGTCAGTAACAAGGTCCAAGGGATACAGTGAACCTGGAGTGAAGCATCGGAATACATAACTAGTGTCAATGGAATGCGTCAAAACATCGACAGTAAGAAGAGTCAGTCGTCTTGTACTTAAGTCGGCATTATGCCTTTTGTATTTAATTCCGATGCAATTTCTGTGTTTCATCGTCAATAAGAAAGTCAGAGGGATACAGTAAACCTGAAGTGAAGCATCGGAATCTATTGCTAGTGTCACAGGAATGGTTCAAAACTGAGTCTGTAAGAAGAGTCAGTCCTCTTGTCCTTAAGTCGGCATTGTGCCTTCTGTATTTAATTCCGATGAAATTTCTGTGTTTCATCGTCAATAAGTAGGTCAGAGGGATACAGTAAACCTGAAGTGAAGCATCGGAATCCACAACTAGTGTCACAGGAATGGTTCAAAACATAGACAGTAGGAAGAATCAGCCTTCTTGTACTTAAGTTGGCATTGTGCCTTTTGTATTTAATTCCGATGCATTTTCTGTGTTTCATCGTCAATCAGAAGGTCCAAGGTATACTGTAAACCTGAAGTAAGGCATCGGAATCTATAACTAGTGTCACAGGAATGGTTCAAACATAGTCAGTAAGAAGAGTCAGTCTTCTTGTATTTAAGTCGTCATTGTGCCTTTCGTATTTAATTCCGATTAAATATCTGTGTTTCACCGTCAATAAAAAGGTCAGAGGGATACAGTAAACCTGAAGTGAAGCATCGGAATCTATAACTAGGTTCACATGAATGGTTCAAACATAGACAGTAAGAAGAGCCAGTCTTCGGGTACTTAAGTCGGCATTGTCCCTTTTGTATTTAATTCCGATGCAATTTCTGTGTTTCATCGTCAATAAGAAGGTCAGAGGGAAACAGTAAACCTGAAGTGAAGCATCGCAGTCTATAACCAGTGTCACAGGAATGGTTCAAAACATAGTCAGTATGAACAGTCAGTCTTCTTGTCATTAAGTCGCATTGTGCCTTTTGTATTTAATTCCGATGCAATTTCTGTGTTTCATCGTCAATAAGAAGGTCCAAGGGATACAGTAAACTTGAAGTGCAGCATAGGACTCTATAACTAGTGTCACAGAAATCGTTCAAAACATAGACAGTAGGAAGAGTCAGTCTTCTTGTACTTAAGTCGGCATTGGGCCTTTTGTTTTTAATTCCGATGCAATTTCTGTGTTTCATCGTCAATAAGAAGGTCCAAGGGAAACAGTAAACCTGAAGTGAAGCATCGCAATCTATAACCAGTGTCACAGGAATGGTTCAAACATAGTCAGTAAGAAGAGACAGTCTTCTAGTCCTTAAGCGCCATTGTGCCTTTTGTATTTAATTCCGATGCAATTTCGGAGTTTCATCGGCAATAAGGTCAGAGGGATACAGTAAACCTGAAGTGAAGCATCGGAATCTATAACTAGTGTCACAGGAATGGTTCAAAACATAGACAATGGGAAGAGTCAGTCTTCTTATACTTAAGTCGGCATTGTGCCGTTTGTATTTAATTCCCATGCAATTTCTGTGTTTCATTGTCAATAAGAAGGTCAGAGGGATACAGTAAACCTGAAGTGAAGCATCGGAATCCAAAACTAGTGTCACAGGAATGGTTCAAAACATAGACAGTAGGAAGAGTCAGTCTTCTTGTACTTAAGTCGGCATTGTGCCTTTTGTATTTAATTCCGATGCAATTTCTGTGTTTCATCGTCAATAAGAGGGTCCAAGGGATACAGTAAACCTGAAGTGAAGCATCGGAATCTATAACTAGTGTCACAGGTATGGTTCAAAACATAGTCAGTATGAACAGTCAGTCTTCTTGTCCTTAAGTCGGCATTGTGCCTTTTGTATTTAATTCCGATGCAATTTCTGTGTTTCATCGTCAATAAGAAGGTCCAAGGTACACAGTAAACCTGAAGTAAAGCATCAGAATCCATAACTAGTTTCAATGGAATGGGTCAAAATATAGACAGTAGCAAGAATCAGCCTTCTTGTACTTAAGTCGGCATTGTGCCTTTTGTATTTAATTCCGATGCATTTTCTGTGTTTAATCGCCAATAAGAAGGTCCAAGGGATACAGTAAACCTGAAGTAAAGCATCGGAATCTATAACTAGTGTCACAGGAATGGTTCAAACATAGTCAATAAGAAGAGTCAGTCTTTTTGTACCTTAAGTCGGCATTGTGCCTTTCGCATTTAATTCCGATGCAATTTCTGTGTTTCACCGTCAATAAGAAGGTCAGAGGGATACAGTAAACCTGAAGTGAAGCATCGGAATCTATAACTAGTGTCACAGGAATGGTTCAAACATAGACAGTAAGAAGAGTCTGTCTTCTTGTACTTAAGTCGGCATTGTGCCTTTTCTATTTAATTCCGATGCAATTTCTGTGTTTCATCGTCAATAAGAATTTCCAAGGGATACTGTAAAAATGAAGTATAGCATCGGAGTCTACAATTAGTGTCACAAGAATTGTTCAAATCATTGTCAGTAAGAAGAGTCGGTCTTCATGAACTTAAGTCGGCATTGTGCCTTTTGTATATAATTCCGATGCAGTTCCTGTGTTTTATCGTCTATAAGAAGGTCCAAGGGATACAGTAAACCTGAAGTGAAGCATCTGAATTTACAACTAGTGCCACAGGAGTGGTTCAAAACATAGACAGTATGAAGAGTCCGTCTTCTTGTACTTAAGTCGGCATTGTGCCTTTTCTATTTAATTCCGATGCAATCTCTGTGTTTCATCGTCAATAAGAAGGTCACAGGGAAACAGTAAACCTGAAGTGAAGCATTGAAATCTATAACTAGTGTCACAGGGATGGTTCAAAACATAGTCAGTAAGAAGAGTCAGTCTTCTTGCACTTAAGTCGGCATTCTGCCTTTCGTATTTAATTCCGATGCAATTTCTGTGTTTCACCTTCAATAAGAAGGACAGTGGGATACAGTGAACCTGAAGGGAAGCATCGGAATCTATAACTAGTGTCACAGGTATGGTTCAAACATAGACAGTAAGAAGAGTCAGTTTTCTTGTACTTAAGTCGGCATTGTGCCTTTTGTATTTAATTCCGATGCAATTTCTGTGTTTCATCGTCAATAAGAAGGTCTAAGGGATACAGTAAACCTGCAGTGAAGCATCGGAATCTACAACTAGTGCCACAGGAATGGTTCAAAACATAGACAGTAATAAGAGTCAGTCTTCTTGTCCTTAAGTCGGCATTGTGCCTTATGTATTTAATTCAGATGCAATTTCTGTGTTTCATCGTCAATAAGAACGTCCTAGGGATACAGTAAAACTGAAGTGCAGCATCGGACTCTATAACTAGTGTCACAGAAATGGTTCAAAACGTAGACAGTAGGAAGAGTCAGTCTTCTTGTACTTAAGTCGGCATTGTGCCTTTTGTTTTTAATTCCGATGCAATTTCTGTGTTTCATTCGCAATAAGATGGTCCAAGGGAAACAGTAAACCTGAAGTGAAGCATCGCAATCTATAAGTAGTGTCACAGGAATGGTTCAAAACATAGTCAGTAAGAAGAGACAGTTTTCTTGCCTTTAAGTCGCCATTGTGCCTTTTGTATTTTATTCCGAAGCAATTTCTGTGTTTCATCGGCAATAAGGTCAGAGGGATACAGTAAACCTGAAGTGAAGCATCGGAATCTATTGCTAGTGTCACAGGAATGGTTCAAAACTGAGTCAGTAAGAAGAGTCAGTCTTCTTGTCCTTAAGTCAGCATTGTGCCTTTTGTATTTAATTCCGATGCAATTTCTGTGTTTCACCGTCAATAAGAAGGTCAGAGGGATACAGTAAACCTGAAGTGAAGCATCGGAATCCATAACTAGTGTCACAGGAATGGTTCAAAACATAGACAGTAGGAAGAATCAGCCTTCTTGTACTTATGTCGGCATTGTGCCTTTTGTATTTAATTCCGATGCATTTTCTGTATTTCATCGTCAATGAGAAGGTCCAAGGTATACAGTAAACCTAAAGTGAAGCATCGGAATCCACAATTAGTGTCACAGAATTGGTTCAACACATAGACAGTAGGAAGAGTCAGTCTTCTTGTACTTAAGTCGGCATTGTGCCTTTTGTATTTAATTCCGATGCAATTTCTGTGTTTCATCGTTAATAAGAAGGTCCAAGGAAAACAGTAAACCTGAAGTGAAGCATCGGAATCTATAACTAGTGTCACAGGAATGGTTCAAATCATAGACAGTAAGAAGAGTCAGTCTTCTTGTACTTAAGTCAGCATTGTAGCTTTTGTATTTAATTACGATGCAATTTCTGTGTTTCATCGTCAATAAGATGGTCAGAGGGATACAGTTAACCTGAAGTGAAGCATCGGAATCTATAACTAGAGTCACAGGAATGGTTCAAAACATAGTCAGTAAGAAGAGTCAGTCTTCTTGTCCTTGAGTCGGCATTGTGCCTTTTGTATTTAATTACGATGCAATTTCTGTGTTTCATCGTCAATAAGATGGTCAGAGTGATACAGTAAACCTGAATTGAAGCATCGGAGTCTATAACTAGTGTCACAGGAATAGTTCAAAACATAGACAGTAAGAAAAGTCAGTCTTCTTGTACTTAAGTTGACATTGTGTCTTTTCTATTTAATTCCGATGCAATTTCTGTGTTTCATCGTCAATAAGAAGGTCCAAGGGATACAGTAAACCAGGAGTGAAGCATCGGAATCTATAACTAGTGTCAATGGAATGGTTCAATGCATAGACAGTAAGAAGAGTCAGTCTTCTTGTACTTAAGTCGGTATGTGCATTTTGTAATTAATTGCGATGCAATTTCTGAGTTTCATCGTCAATAAGAAAGTCAGAGGGATACAGTAAACCTGAGGTGAAGCATCGAAATCTATAACTAGTGTCACAGGAATGGTTCAAAACATAGTCAGTAAAAGAGTCAGTCTTCTTGTCCTTAAGTCAGCATTGTAACTTTTGTATATAATTCCGATGCAATTTCTGCGTTTCATCGTCTATAAGAAGGTCCAAGGGAT
Organism: Schistocerca serialis cubense; assembly: GCF_023864345.2. Taxonomy (NCBI): domain Eukaryota; kingdom Metazoa; phylum Arthropoda; class Insecta; order Orthoptera; family Acrididae; genus Schistocerca; species Schistocerca serialis. The sequence goes on from NC_064645.1 coordinate 3,527,205, forward strand.
ACAGTAAACCTGAAGTGAAGCATCGGAATCTATAACTAGTGTCACTGGAATGGTTCAAAATATAGACAGTAAGAAGAGTAAGTCTTCTTGTAGTTAAGTCGGCATTGTGCCTTGTGTATTTAATTCCGATGCAATTCCTGTGATTCATCGTCAATAAGTAGGTCCAAGGGATACAGTAAACCTAAAGTGAAGCATCGGACTCTGTTACTAGTGTCACAGAATTGGTTCAAAACATAGACAGTAGGAAGAGTCAGTCTTCTTGTACTTACGTCGGCACTGTGCCTTTTCTATTTAATTCCGATGCGATCTCTGTGTTTCATCGTCAATAAGAAGGTCACAGGGATACAGTAAACCTGAAGAGAAGCATCGGAATCTACAACTAGTGCCACAGGAATGGTTCAAAAGATAGACAGTTAGAAGAGTCAGTCTTCTTGTACTTAAGTCGGCATTGTGCCTTTTCTATTTAATTCCGATGCAATCTCTGTGTTTCATCGTCAATAAGAAGGGCACAGGGATACAGTAAACCTGAAGTGAAGTATCGGAATCTATAACTAGTGTCACAGGAATGGTTCAAACCATAGTCAGTATGAACAGTCAGTCTTCTTGTCCTTAAGTCGCCATTGTGCCTTTTGTATTTAATTCCGATGCTATTTCTGTGTTTCATCGGCAATAAGGTCAGAGGGATACAGTAAACCTGAAGTGAAACATCGGAATCCAAAACTAGTGTCGCAGGAATGGTTCAAAACATAGGCAGTAGGAAGAGTCAGTCTTCTTGTACTTAAATTGACATTGTGTCTTTTCTATTTAATTCCGATGCAATTTCTGTGTTTCATCGTCAATAAGAATGTCCAAGGTATAAAGTAAACCTGAAGTAAAGCGTCGGAATCTATAACTAGTCTCACAGCAATGGTTCAAACTATAATCACTAAGAAGAGTCAGTCTTCTTGTACTTAAGTTGGCATTGTGCTTTTTCTATTTAATTCCGATGCAATTTCTGTGTTTCATCGTCAAAAAGAAGGTCCAAGGGATACAGTAAACCTGGAGTGAATCATCGGAATCTATAACTAGTGTCACAGGAACGGTTCTAAACATAGGCAGTAAGAAGAGTCAGTCTTCTTGTACATAAGACGGCATTGTGCCTTTTCTATTTAATTCCGATGCAATTTCTGTGTTTCATCGTCAATAAGATGGTCCAAGGGATACAGTAAACCAGGAGTGAAGCATCGGAATCTATAACTAGTGTCAATGGAATGGTTCAATGCATAGACAGTAAGAAGAGTCAGTCTTCTTGTACTTAAGTCGGCATTGTGCATTTTGTATTTAATTGCGATGCAATTTCTGAGTATCATCGTCAATAAGAAAGTCAGAGGGATACAGTAAACCTGAGGTGAAGCATCGGAATCTATAACTAGTGTCACAGGAATGGTTCAAAGCATAGTCACTAAAAGAGTCAGTCTTCTTGTCCTTAAGTCAGCATTGTGCCATTTGTATATAATTCCGATGCAATTTCTGTGTTTCATCGTCTATAAGAAGGTCCAAGGGATACAGTAAACCTGAAGTGAAGCATCGGAATCTACAACTAGTGCCACAGGAATGGTTCAAAACATAGACAGTAAGAAGAGTCAGTCTTCTTGTATTTAAGTCGGCATTGTGCCTTTTCTATTTAATTCCGATGCAATCTCTGTGTTTCATCGTCAATAAGAAGGTCACAGGGATACAGTAAACCTGAAGTGTAGCATCGGAATCTATAACTAGTGTCACAGGAATTGTTCAAAACATAGTCAGTAAGAAGAGTCAGTCTTTTTGCCCTTAAGTCGGCATTGTGCCTTTTGTATTTAAATACGATGCAATTTCTGTGTTTCATCTTCAATAAGAAGGTCCAAGAGATACAGTAAACCTGGAGTGTAGCATCGGGATCCATAACTAGTGTCACTGGAATGGTTCAAAACATAGACAGTAAGAAGAGTCAGTCTTCGTGTACTAAAGTTGGCAATTTGCCTTTTGTATTTAATTCCGATGCAATTTCTGTGTTTCATCGTCAATAAAAAGGTCCAAGGGATACAGTAAACCTGAAGTGAATCCTCGGAATTTAAGTGTCACAGGAATGGCTCAAATCATAATCAGTAAGAAGAGTCAGTCGTCTTGTACTTAAGTCGGCATTGTGCCTTTTGTATTTACATCCGATGCTATATCTGTGTTTCATCGTCAATAAGAAGGACCAAGGGATACAGTTAACCTGGAGAGAAGCATCGGAATCTATAACTAGTGTCACAGGGATGGTTCAAAACATAGACAGCAAGAAGAGTCAGTCTTCTTGTACTTAAGTCGGCATTGTGCCTTTTGTATTTATTCCGATGCAATTTCTGTGTTTCATCGTCAATAAGAAGGTCCAAGGGATACACTAATCCTGAAGTTAAGCATCGGAATCTAAAACTAGTGTCACAGGAATGGTTCAAAGCATAGACAGTAGGAAGAGTCAGTCTACTTGTACTTAAGTCGACATTGTTCCTATTGTATTTAATTCCGATGCAATTTCGGTGTTTCATCGTCAATAAGTAGGTCCAAGGGACACAGTAAACCTGGAGTGAAGCATCGGAATCTATAACTACTGTCACAGGGATGGTTCAAATCATAGACAGTAAGAAGAGTCAGTCTTCTTGTACTTAAGTCGGCATTGTGCCTTTTGTATTTAATTCCGATGCAAATTCTGTGTTTCATCGTTAATAAGAAGGTCCAAGGGATATAGTAAACCTGGAGTGAAGCATCGGAGTCTATAACTAGTGTCACAGGAATGGTTCAAAACGTAGACAGGAAAAAGAGTCAGTCTTCTTGTACTTTATTCGGCATTGCGCTTTTTGTATTTAATTCCGATGCAATTTCTGTGTTTCAACGTCAATAAGAAGGTCAGAGGGATACAGTAAACCTGAAGTGAAGCATCGGAATCTATAACTAGTGTCACAGGAATGGTTCAAAACATAGTCAGTAAGAAGAGTCAGTCTTCGTGTACTAAAGTTGGCAATTTTCCTTTTGTATTTAATTCCGATGCAATTTCTGTGTTTCATCTTCAATAAGAAGGTCCAAGAGAAACAGTAAACCTGGAGTGAAGCATTGGAATCTATAACTAGTTTCACAGGGACGGTTCGAATCATAGTCAGGATGAAGAGTCAGGCTTCTTGTACTTAAGTCATCATTAAGCATTTTCTATTTAATTCTGATGTAATTTCTGTGTTTCATCGTCAATAAGAAGGTCCAAGGGATACAGTAAACCTGGAGTGAAGCATCGGAATCTATAACTAGTGTCACAGGAATGGTTCAAACCATAGACAGTAAGAAGAGTCAATCTTCTTGTACTTAAGTCGGCCTTGTGCCTTTTGTATTACATTCCGATGCAATTTCTGTGTTTCATCGTCAATAAGAAGATCAGAGGGATACAGTAAAACTGAAGTGAAGCATCGGTATCTACAACTAGTGTCACAGGAATGGTTCAAAGCATTGACAGTAGGAAGAGTCAGTCTTCTTGTACTTAAGTCGGCATTGTGCCTTTTGTATTTTATTCCGATGCAATTTCTGAGATTCAATGTCAATAAGAAGGTCCAAGGGATACAGTAAACCTGAAGTGAAGCATCGGAATCTATAACTAGTATCACAGGAACGGTTCAAGTCACAGTCAGTAAGAAGAGTCAGTCTTCTTGTACTTAAGTCGGCAATGTTACTTTTGTATTTAATTCCGATGCAATTTCTGTGTTTCATCGTCAATAAGAAGGTACAAGGGATACAGTAAACCTGGAGTGAAGCATCGGTATCTATAACTAGTGTCACAGGAATGGTTTTAAACGTAGACAGTAGGAAGTGGCAGTCTTCTTGTACTTAAGTCGGCATTGTTCATTTTGTATTTAATTCCGATGTAATTTCTGTGTTTCATGGTCAATAAGAAGGTCCAAGGGATACAGTAGACCTGAATTGAAGCATCGGAATCTATAACTAGTGTCATAGGAATGGTTCAAAACATAGAACGTAAGAAGAGTCAGTCTTCTTGTACTTAAGTCGGCATTGTGCCTCTTGTATTTAATTCCGATGCAATTTCTGTGTTTCATCGTCAATAAGAAGTTCAGAGGGATACAGTAAACCTGAAGTGAAGCATCGGATTCTATAACTACAGTCACAGGAATGGTTCAAAACATAGACAGTAAGAAGAGTCAGTCTTCTTGTACTTAAGTCGGCATTGTGCCTTTTCTATTTAAATCCGATGCAATGTCTGTGTTTCATCGTCAGTAAGAAGGTTTAAGGGATATAGTAAACCTGAAGTGAAGCATCGGACTCTATAACTAGTGTCACAGGAATGGTTCAAAACATAGTCAATAAGGAGCGTCAGTCTTCTTGTACTTAAGTCGGCATTGTGCCTTTACTATTTAATTCTGATGCAATTTCTGTGTTTCATCGTCAATAAGAAGGTCCAAGGGATACAGTACACTTGGAGTGAAGCTTCGGAATCTATAACTTGTGTCACAGGAATGGTTCAAATCATAGACTGAAAGAAGAGTCAGTCTTCTTGTACTTTAGGTGGCATTGTGCCTTTTCTATTTAATTCCGATGCAATTTCTGTGTTTCATCGTCAATAAGAAGATCAGAGGGATAGAGTAAACCTATGTGAAGCATCGGAATCTATAACTAGTGTCACAGGAATGGTTCAAAACATTTTCAGTAAGAAGAGTCAGACTTCTGGTACTTAAGTCGGCATTGTGAGTTTTGTATTTAATTCCGATACAATTTCTGTGCTTCATCGTCAATAAGAAGGTCCAAGGGATACAGTAAACCTGGAGTGAAGCATCGGAATCTATAACTAGTGTCACAGGGACGGTTCAAAACATAGACAGTAAGATGAGTCAGAATTTTTGTACCTAAGTCGGCATTGTGCTTTTTGTATTTAATTCCGTTGCAATTTCTGTGTTTCATCGTCACTAAGAAGGTCAGAGGGATACAGTAAACCTGAAATGAACCATCGGATACCATAACTAGTGTCACAGGAATGGTTCAAATCATAGACAGTAGGAAAAGTCAATCTACATGTACATAAGTCGGCACTGAGCCTTTTGTATTTAATTCCGATGCAATTTCTGTGTTTCATCGTATATAAAATGGTCAGAGGGATACAGTAAACCTGATGTGAAGCATCGGAATCTATAACTAGTGTCACAGGAATGGTTCAAAACAAAGCCAGTAAGAAGAGTCAGTCTTCTTGTACTTAAGTCTGCATTGTGCCTTTTGTATTTAATTCCGATGCAATTTCTATGTTTCATCGTCAATATGAAGGTCCAAGGGATACAGTAGACCTGTATTGAAGCATCGGAATCTATAACTAGTGTCACAGGAATGGTTCAAAACATAGACAGTAAGAAGAGTCAGTCTTCTTGTACTTAAGTCGGCATTGTGCCTTTTGTATTTATTTCCGATGCAATTTCAGTGTTTCATCGTCAATAAGAAGGTCAGAGGGATACAGTAAACCTGATGTAAAGCATCGGAGTCTATAACTAGTGTCACAGGAATGGTTCAAAACATAGTCAGTAAGAAGAGTCAGACTTCTGGTACTTAAGTCGGCATTGTGAGTTTTGTATTTAATTCCGATTCAATTTCTGTGTTTCATCGTCAATAAGGAGGTCCAAGGGATACAGTAAACCTGGAGTGAAGCATCGGAATCTATAACTAGTGTCACAGGTATGGTTCAAAACATAGTCAGTAAGAAGAGTCAGTCTTCTTGTACTTAAGTCGGTATTGTGCCTTTTGTATTTAATTCCGATGCAATTTCTGTGTTTCAACGTTAATAAGAAGCTCCAAGGGATACAGTAAACCTGAAGTGAATCATCGAAATTTATGTGTCACAGGAATGGCTCAAATCATAGTGAGTAAGAAAAGTCAGTCTTCTTGTACTTAAGTCGGCATTGTGCCTTTTGTATTTAAATCCGATGCAATTTCTGTGTTTCATCGTCAATAAGAAGGACCAAGGGATACATTTAACCTGGAGTGAAGCATCGGAATCTATGACTAGTGTCACAGGGACGGTTCAAATCATAGTCAGGAAGAAGAGTCAATCTTCTTCTACTTAAGTCATCATTGTGCATTTTCTATTTAATTCTGATGCAATTTCTGTGTTTCATTGTCAATAAGAAGGTCCAAGGGATACAGTAAACCCGGAGTGAAGCATCGGAATCTATAACTAGTGTCACAGGGACGGTTCAAATCATAGACAGTAAAATGAGTCAGTATTCTTGTACTGAAGTCGGCATTGTGCTTTTTGTATTTAATTCCGATGCAATTTCTGTGTTTCATCGTCACTAAGAAGATCAGAGGGATACAGTAAACCTGAAATGAACCATCGGAGCATATAACTAGTGTCACAGGAATGGTTCAAAATATAGACAGTAGGAAAAGTCAATCTACGTGTACTTAAGTCGGCATTGTGCCTTTTGTATTTAATTCCGATGCAATTTCTGTGTTTCATCGTCAATAAGAAGGTCCAAGGGATACAGTAGACCTGAATTGAAGCATCGGAGTCTATAACTAGTGTCACAGGAATGGTTCAAAACATAGACAGTAAGAAGAGTCAGTCTTCTTGTACTTAAGTCGGCATTGTGCCTTTTGTATTTAATTCCGATGCAATTTCTGTGTTTCATCGTCAATAAGAAGGTCAGAGGGATACAGTAAACCTTAAGTGAAGCAGCGGAATCTATAACTAGAGTCACAGGTACGGTTCAAAACATAGACAGTCAGTAGAGTCAGTCATCTTGTACTTAAGTCGGCATTGTGCCTTTTGTATTTAATTCCGATGCAATTTCTGTGTTTCATCGTCAGTAAGAAGGTTTAAGGGATACAGTAAACCTGAAGTGAAGCATCGGATTCTATAGCTAGTGTCACAAGAATAGTTCAAAACATAGTCAGTAAGAAGAGTCAGTCTTCTTGTACTTAAGTTGGCATTGTGCCTTTTGTATTTAATTCCGATGCCATTTCTGTGCTTCATCGTCAATAAGAAGGTCCAAGGGATACAGTAATCCTGAAGTTAAGCATCGGAATCTATGATTAGTGTCACAGGAATGGTTCAGAGCATAGTCAGTAAGAAGAGTCAGTCTTCTTGTACTTAGGGCGTCATTGTGCCTTTTGTATTAAATTCCGATGCAATTTCTGTGTTTCATCGTCAATACGAAGGTCAGAGGGATACAGTAAACATGATGTGAAGCATCGGAATCTATAACTAGTGTCACAGGAATGGTTCAAAACATAGTCAGTATGAAGAGTCAGACTTCTGGTACTTAAGTCGGCATTTTAAGTTTTGTATTTAATTTCGATACTATTTCTGTGTTTCATCGCCAATAAGAAGGTCCAAGGGATACAGTAAACCTTTAGTGAGGCATCGGAATCTATAACTAGTGTCACAGGGATGGTTCAAAGCATAGTCAGTAAGAAGAGTCAGTCTTCTTGTAGTTAAGTCGGCATTGTGCCTTTTGTATTTAATTCCGATGCAATTTCTGTGTTTCATCGTCAATACGACGGTCAGAGGGATAAAGTAAACCTGAAGTGAAGCATCGGAATCTATAACTAGTGTCACAGGAATTGTTCAAAACATAGACAGTTGGAAGAGTCAGTCTTCTTGTACTTCAGTTATCATTGTGCCTTTTCTATTTAATTATGATGCAATTTCTGTGTTTCATCGTCAATAAGAAGGTCAGATGGATACAGTAATCCTGAAGTGAAGCATCGGAATCTATGACTAGTGTCACAGGAATGGTTTTAAACATAGTCAGTAAGAAGAGTCAGTCTTCTTGTACTTAAGTTATCATTGTGCCTTTTCTATTTAATTATGATGCAATTTCTCTGTTTCATCGTCAATAAGAAGGTCCAAGGAATACAGTAAACCTGGAGTGAAGCATCGTAATCTATAACTAGTGTCACATTAATGGTTCAAAACATAGACAGTAAGAAGAGTCAGACTTCTTTTACTTCATTCGGCATTGTACCTTTTCAATTTAATTCCGATCCAATTTTATGTTTTTCATCGTCAATAAGAAGGTCCAAGGGATACAGTAAACCTGGAGTGAAGCATCGGAATGTATAACTAGTGTCACAGGGATGGTTCAAAACATAGACAGTAAGAAGAGTCAGTCTTCTTGTACTTAAGTCGGCATTGTGCCTTTTAATTTAATTCCGATACAATTTCAGTGTTTCATCGTCAATAAGAAGGTCAGAGGGATACAGAAATCCTGAAGTTAAGCATCGGAATCTATGACTAGTGTCACAGGAATGGTTCAAATCATAGTCAGTAAGGAGAGTCAGTCTTCTTGTACTTAAGTCGGTATTGTCCTTTTTGTATTTAATTCCGATGCAATTTCTGTGTTTCATCGTTAATAAGAAGGTCCAAGGGATACAGTAAACCTGTAGTGAAGCAGCGGAATCTATAACTAGTGTCACAGGGATGGTTCAAAACATAGACAGTAAGAAGAGTCAGTCTTCTTGTACTTAAGTCGGCATTGTGCCTTTTGTATTTAATTCCGATACAATTTCAGTGTTTCATCGTCAATAAGAAGGTCAGAGGGATACAGTAATCATGAAGTTAAGCATCGGAATCTATAACTAGAGTCACAGGAATGGTTCAAATCATAGTCAGTAAGAAGAGTCAGTCTTCTTGTAGTTAAGTCGCCATTGTGCCTTTTGTATTTAATTCCGATGCAATTTCTGTGTTTCATCGTCAATACGACGGTCAGAGGGATAAAGTAAACCTGAAGTGAAGCATCGGAATCTATAACTAGTGTCACAGGAATTGTTCAAAACATAGACAGTTGGAAGAGTCAGTCTTCTTGTACTTCAGTTATCATTGTGCCTTTTCTATTTAATTATGATGCAATTTCTGTGTTTCATCGTCAATAAGAAGGTCAGAGGGATACAGTAATCATGAAGTTAAGCATCGGAATCTATAACTAGAGTCACAGGAATGGTTCAAATCATAGTCAGTAAGAAGAGTCAGTCTTCTTGTAGTTAAGTCGCCATTGTGCCTTTTGTATTTAATTCCGATGCAATTTCTGTGTTTCATCGTCAATACGACGGTCAGAGGGATAAAGTAAACCTGAAGTGAAGCATCGGAATCTATAACTAGTGTCACAGGAATGGTTCAAATCATAGTCAGTAAGAAGAGTCAGTCTTCTTGTAGTTAAGTCGCCATTGTGCCTTTTGTATTTAATTCCGATGCAATTTCTGTGTTTCATCGTCAATACGACGGTCAGAGGGATAAAGTAATCCTGAAGTGAAGCATCGGAATCTATGACTAGTGTCACAGGAATGGTTCAAAACATAGTCAGTAAGAAGAGTCAGACTTCTTGTACTTAAGTTATCATAGTGCCTTTTCTATTTAATTATGATGCAATTTCTCTGTTTCATCGTCAATAAGAAGGTCCAAGGGATAAAGTAATCCTGATGTTAAGCATCGGAATCTAAAACTAGTGTCACAGGAATGGTTCAAAGCATAGATAGTAGGAAGAGTCAGTCTACATGTACTTAAGTAGACATTGTTCCTATTGTATTTAATTCCGATGCAATTTCTGTGTTTCATTGTCAATAAGTAGGTCCATGGGACACAGCAAACCTGGAGTGAAGCATCGGAATCTATAACTACTTTCACAGGGATGGTTCAAAACATTGTCAGTAAGAAGAGTCAGTCTTCTTATACTTATGACGGCATTGTGCCATTTGTATTTAATTCCGATGCAATTTCTGTGTTTCGTCTTCAATAAGAAGGTCCAAGAGATACAGTAAACATGGAGTGAAGCATCGGAATCTATAACTAGTGTCACAGGGACGGTTCAAATCATAGTCAGGAAGAAGAGTCAGGCTTCTTCTACTTAAGTAATCATTGTGCATTTTCTATTTAATTCTGATGCAATTTCTGTGTTTCATTGTCAATAAGAAGGTCCAAGGGATACAGTAAACCTGGAGTGAAGCATCGGAATCTATAACTAGTGTCACAGGGACGGTTCAAATCATAGACAGTAAAATGATTCAGTATTCTTGTACTGAAGTCGGCATTGTGCTTTTTGTATTTAATTCCGATGCAATTTCTGTGTTTCATCGTCACTAAGAAGGTCTGAGGGATACAGTAAACCTGAAATGAACCATCGGAGTCTATAACTAGTGTCACAGGAATGGTTCAAAATATAGACAGTAGGAAAAGTCAATCTACATGTACTTAAGTCGGCATTGTGCCTTTTGTATTTAATTCCGATGCAATTTCTGTGTTTCATCGTCAATAAGAAGGTCAGAGGGATACAGTAAACCTTAAGTGAAGCAGCGGAATCTATAACTATAGTCACAGGAACGGTTCAAAACATAGACAGTCAGTAGAGTCAGTCTTCTTGTACTTAAGTCGGCATTGTGCCTTTTGTATTTAATTCCGATGCAATTTCTGTGTTTCATCGTCAGTAAGAAGGTTTAAGGGATACAGTAAACCTGAAGTGAAGCATCGGATTCTATAACTAGTGTCACAAGAATAGTTCAAAACATAGTCAGTAAGAAGAGTCAGTCTTCTTGTACTTAAGTTGGCATTGTGCCTTTTGTATTTAATTCCGATGCAATTTCTGTGTTTCATCGTCAATAAGAAGGTCCAAGGGATACAGTAATGCTGAAGTTAAGCATCGTAATCTATGACTAGTGTCACAGGAATGGTTCAGAGCATAGTCAGTAAGAAGAGTCAGGCTTCTTGTACTTAGGTCGTCATTGTGCCTTTTGTATTAAATTCCGATGCAATTTCTGTGTTTCATCGTCAATACGAAGGTCAGAGGGATACAGTAAACATGATGTGAAGCATCGGAATCTATAACTAGTGTCACAGGAATGGTTCAAAACATAGTCAGTATGAAGAGTCAGACTTCTGGTACTTAAGTCGGCATTGTAAGTTTTGTATTTAATTTCGATACTATTTCTGTGTTTCATCGCCAATAAGAAGGTCCAAGGGATACAGTAAACCTTTAGTGAGGCATCGGAATCTATAACTAGTGTCACAGGGATGGTTCAAATCATAGACAGTAAGAAGAGTCCGTCTTCTTGTACTTAAGTCGGCATTGTGCCTTTTGTATTTAATTGCGATGCAATTTCTGTGTTTCATCGTTAATAAGAAGGTCCAAAGGATACAGTAAACATGTAGTGAAGCATCGGAATCTATAACTAGCGTCACAGGGACGGTCCAAAACATAGACAGTAAGATTAGTCATTATTCTTGTATTTATGTCGGCATTGTGCTTTTTGTATTTAATTCCGATGCAATTTCTGTGTTTCATCGTCACTAAGAAGGTCAGAGGGATACAGTAATCCTGAAGTTAAGCATCGGAATCAATAACTAGAGTCACAGGAATGGTTCAAAGCATAGTCAGTAAGAAGAGTCAGTCATCTTGTAGTTAAGTCGACATTGTGCTTTTGTATTTAATTCTGATGCAATTTCTTTGTTTCATCGTCAATAAGAAAGTCCAACGGATACAGTAAACCTGAAGTGAAGCATCGGAATCTATAACTAGTGTCACAGGAATGGTTCAAAACATAGACAGTAGGAAGAGTCAGTCTTGTAGTACTTAAGTCGGCATTGTGCCATTTCTATTTAATTCCGATGCAATTTCTGTGTTTCTTCGTCAATACGACGGTCAGAGGGATAAAGTAAACCTGAAGTGAAGCATCGGAATCTATAACTAGTGTCACAGGAATGCTTAAAACATAGACAGTTGGAAGAGTCAGTCTTCTTGTACTTAAGTCGGTATTGTCCCTTTTGTATTTAATTCCGATGCAATTTCTGTGTTTCATCGTTAATAAGAAGGTCCAAAGGATACAGTAAACATGCAGTGAAGCATCGGAATCTATAACTAGCGTCACAGGGACGGTTCAAAACATAGACAGTAAGATTAGTCATTATTCTTGTATTTATGTCGGCATTGTGCTTTTTGTATTTAATTCCGATGCAATTTCTGTGTTTCATCGTCACTAAGAAGGTCAGAGGGATACAGTAATCCTGAAGTTAAGCATCGGAATCAATAACTAGAGTCACAGGAATGGTTCAAAGCATAGTCAGTAAGAAGAGTCAGTCATCTTGTAGTTAAGTCGACATTGTGCTTTTGTATTTAATTCTGATGCAATTTCTTTGTTTCATCGTCAATAAGAAAGTCCAACGGATACAGTAAACCTGTAGTGGAGCAGCGGAATCTATAACTAGCGTCACAGGGACGGTTCAAAACATAGATAGTAAGATGAGTCAGTTTTCTTGTATTTAAGTCGGCATTGTGCTTTTTGTATTTAATTCCGATGCAATATCTGTGTTCCATCGTCACTAAGAAGGTCAGAGGGATACAGTAATCATGAAGTTAAGCATCGGAATCTATAACTAGAGTCACAGGAATGGTTCAAAGCTTAGTCAGTAAGAAGAGTCAGTCCTCTTGTAGTTAAGTCGGCATTGTGCCTTTTGTATTTCATTCCGATGCAATTTCTGTGTTTCATCCTCAATACGACGGTCAGAGCGATAAAGTAAACCAGAAGTGAAGCATCGGAATCTATAACTAGTGTCACAGGAATTGTTCAAAACATAGACAGTTGGAAGAGTCAGTCTTCTTGTACTTCAGTTATCATTGTGCCTTTTCTATTTAATTATGATGCAATTTCTGTGTTTCATCGTCAATAAGAAGGTCAGAGGGATACAGTAATCCTGAAGTGAAGCATCGGAATCTATGACTAGTGTCACAGGAATGGTTCAAAACATAGTCAGTAAAAAGAGTCAGTCTTCTTGTACTTAAGTTATCATTGTGCCTTTTCTATTTAATTATGATGCAATTTCTCTGTTTCATCGTCAATAAGAAGGTCCAAGGAATACAGTAAACCTGGAGTGAAGCATCGTAATCTATAACTAGTGTCACATTAATGGTTCAAAACATAGACAGTAAGAAGAGTCAGACTTCTTTTACTTCATTCGGCATTGTACCTTTTCAATTTAATTCCGATGCAATTTTATGTTTTTCATCGTCAAAAAGAAGGTCCATGGGATACAGTAAACCTGGAGTGAAGCATCGGAGTCCATAACTAGTGTCACAGGAATGGTTCAAAACATAGACAGTAAGAAGAGTCAATCTTCTTGTACTCAATTCGGCATTGTGCCATTTGTATTTAATTCCGATGCAGTTTCTGTGTTTCATCGTCAATAAGAAGGTCCAAGGGATACAGTAAACCTGGAGTGAAGCATCGGAATCAATAACTAGTGTCACAGGGATGGTTCAAAACATAGACAGTAAGATGAGTCAGTATTCTTGTACTTAAGTCGGCATTGTGCCTTTTCTATTTAATTCCGACGCAATTTCTGTGTTTTAACGTCAATAAGATGGTCCAAGGCATACAGTAAACCTGGAGTGAAGCATCGGAATCTATAACTAGTGTCACAGGGATGGTTCAAAACATAGACAGTAAGAAGAGTCAGTCTTCTTGTACTTAAGTCGGCATTGTGCCTTTTGTATTTAAGGCCGATGCAATTTCTGTGTTTCATCGTCAATAAAAAGGTCAGAGGGATACAGTAATCCTCAAGTTAAGCATCGGAATCTATGACTAGTGTCAAGGAATGGTTCAAATCATAGTCAGTAAGAAGAGTCAGTCTCCTTGTACTTAAGTCGGTATTGTCCATTTTGTATTTAATTCCGATGCAATTTCTGTGTTTCATCGTTAATAAGAAGGTCCAAGGGATACAGTAAACCTGTAGTGAAGCAGCAGAATCTATAACTAGCGTCACAGGGACGGTTCTAAACATAGATAGTAAGATGAGTCAGTTTTCTTGTACTTAAGTCGGCATTGTGCTTTTTGTATTTAATTCCGATGCAATTTCTGTGTTTCATCGTCACTAAGAAGGTCAGAGAGATACAGTAATCATGAAGTTAAGCATCGGAATCTATAACTAGAGTCACAGGAATGGTTCAAAGCATAGTCAGTAAGAGGAGTCAGTCTTCTTGTAGTTAAGTCGGCATTGTGCCTTTTGTATTTAATTCCGATGCAATTTCTGTGTTTCATCGTCAATAAGAAGGTCCAAGGGATATAGTAAACCAGAAATGAACCATCGGAATCTATAACAAGTGTCATAGGAATGGTTCAAACATAGACAGTAGGAAAAGTCAGTCTACATGTACTTAAGTCGGCATTGTGCCTTTTGTATTTAATTCCGATGCAATTTCTGTGTTTCATCGTCAATAAGAAGGTTCAAGGGATACAGTAAACCTGGAGTGAAGCATCGGAGTCCATAACTAGTGTCACAGGAATGGTTCAAAACATAGACAGTAAGAACAGTCAATCTTCTTGTACTCAATTCGGCGTTGTGCCATTTGTATTTAATTCCGATGCAATTTCTGTGTTTCATCGTCAATAAGAGGGTCAGAGGGATACAGTAAACCTGAAGTGAAGCATCGGAATCTATAACTAGTGTCACAGGGATGGTTCAAAACATAGACAGTAAAATGAGTCAGTATTCTTGTACTTAAGTCGGCATTGTGCCTTTTCTATTTAATTCCGACGCAATTTCTGTGTTTCAACGTCAATAAGAACGTCCATGGGATACAGTAATCCTGAAGTGAAGCATCGGAATCTATGACTAGTGTCACAGGAATGGTTCAAAACATAGTCAGTAAGAAGAGTCAGTCTTCTTGTACTTAAGTTATCATTGTGCCGTTTCTATTTAATTATGATGCAATTTCTGTGTTTCATCGTCAATAAGAAGGTCCAAGGAATACAGTAAACCTGGAGTGAAGCATCGTAATCTATAACTAGTGTCACATTAATGGTTCAAAACATAGACAGTAAGAAGAGTCAGACTTCTTTTACTTCATTCGGCATTGTACCTTTTCAATTTAATTCCGATGCAATTTTATGTTTTTCATCGTCAATAAGAAGGTCCAAGGGATACAGTAAACCTGGAGTGAAGCATCGCAATCTATAACTAGTGTCACAGGGATGGTTCAAAACATAGACAGTAAGAAGAGTCAGTCTTCTTGTACTTAAGTCGGCATTGTGCCTTTTGTAATTAATTCCGATTCAATTTCAGTGTTTCATCGTCAATAAGAAGCTCAGAGGGATACAGAAATCCTGAAGTTAAGCATCGGAGTCTATGACTAGTGTCACAGGAGTGGTTCAAATCATAGTCAGTAAGGAGAGTCAGTCTTCTTGTACTTAAGTCGGTATTGTCCCTTTTGTATTTAATTCCGATGCAATTTCTGTGTTTCATCGTTAATAAGAAGGTCCAAGGGATACAGTAAACCTGTAGTGAAGCAGCGGAATCTATAACTAGCGTCACAGGGACGGTTCAAAACATAGACAGTAAGATGAGTCAGTTTTCTTGTATTTAAGTCGGCATTGTGCTTTTTGTATTTAATTCCGATGCAATATCTGTGTTTCATCGTCACTAAGAAGGTCAGAGGGATACAGTAATCATGAAGTTAAGCTTCGGAATCTATAACTAGAGTCACAGGAATGGTTCAAAGCATAGTCAGTAAGAAGAGTCAGTCTTCTTGTAGTTAAGTCGGCATTGTGCCTTTTATATTTAATTCCGATGCAATTTCTGTGTTTCATCGTCAATACGACGGTCAGAGGGATAAAGTAAACCTGGAGTGAAGCATCGGAATCTATAACTAGTGTCACAGGAATTGTTCAAAACATAGACAGTTGGAAGAGTCAGTCTTCTTGTACTTCAGTTATCATTGTGCCTTTTCTATTTAATTATGATGCAATTTCTGTGTTTCATCGTCAATAAGAAGGTCAGAGGGATACAGTAATCCTGAAGTGAAGCATCGGAATCTATGACTAGTGTCACAGGAATGGTTCAAAACATAGTCAGTAAGAAGAGTCAGTCTTCTTGTACTTAAGTTATCATTGTGCCTTTTCTATTTAATTATGATACAATTTCTCTGTTTCATCGTCAATAAGAAGGTCCAAGGAATACAGTAAACCTGGAGTGAAGCATCGTAATCTATAACTAGTGTCACATTAATGGTTCAAAACATAGACAGTAAGAAGAGTCAGACATCTTTTACTTCTTTCGGCATTGTACCCTTTCAATTTAATTCCGATGCAATTTTATGTTTTTCATCGTCAATAAGAAGGTCCATGGGATACAGTAAACCTGGAGTGAAGCATCGGAGTCCATAACTAGTGTCACAGGAATGCTTGAAAACATAGTAAGAAGAGTCAATCTTCTTGTACTCAATTCGGCATTGTGCCATTTGTATTTAATTCTGATGCAATTTCTGTGTTTCATCGTCAATAAGAGGGTCAGAGGGATACAGTTAACCTGGAGTGAAGCATCGGAATCTATAACTAGTGTCACAGGAAAGGTTCAAAACATAGTCAGTAAGAAGAGACAGTCTTCTTGTACTTAAGTCGGCATTGTGCTTTTTGTATTTAATTCCGATGCAGTTTCTGTGTTTCATCGTCAATAAGAAGGTCCAAGGGATACAGTAAACCTGGAGTGAAGCATCGGAATCAATAACTAGTGTCACAGGGATGGTTCAAAACATAGACAGTAAGATGAGTCAGTATTCTTGTACTTAAGTCGGCATTGTGCCCTTTCTATTTAATTCCGAAGCAATTTCTGTGTTTTAACGTCAAAATGATGGTCCAAGGCATACAGTAAACCTGGAGCGAAGCATCGGAATCTATAACTAGTGTCACAGGGATGGTTCAAAACATAGACAGTAAGAAGAGTCAGTCTTCTTGTACTTAAGTCGACATTGTGCCTTTTGTATTTAAGGCCGATGCAATTTCTGTGTTTCATCGTCAATAAAAAGGTCAGAGGGATACAGTAATCCTCAAGTTAAGCATCGGAATCTATGACTAGTGTCACAGGAATGGTTCAAATCATAGTCAGTAAGAAGAGTCAGTCTCCTTGTACTTAAGTCGGTATTGTCCCTTTTGTATTTAATTCCGATGCAATTTCTGTGTTTCATCGTTAATAAGAAGGTCCAAGGGATACAGTAAACCTGTAGTGAAGCAACAGAATCTATAACTAGCGTCACAGGGACGGTTCAAATCATAGATAGTAAGATGAGTCAGTTTTCTTGTACTTAAGTCGGCATTGTGCTTTTTGTATTTAATTCCGATGCAATTTCTGTGATTCATCGTCACTAAGATGGTCAGAGAGATACAGTAATCATGAAGTTAAGCATCGGAATCTATAACTAGAGTCACAGGAATGGTTCAAAGGATAGTCAGTAAGAAGAGTCAGTCCTCTTGTAGTTAAGTCGGCATTGTGCCTTTTGTATTTAATTCCGATGCAATTTCTGTGTTTCATCGTCAATACGACGGTCAGAGGGATAAAGTAAACCTGAAGTGAAGCATCGGAATCTATAACTAGTGTCACAGGAATTGTTCAAAACATAGACAGTTGGAAGAGTCAGTCTTCTTGTACTTCAGTTATCATTGTGCCTTTTCTATTTAATTATGATGCAATTTCTGTGTTTCATCGTCAATAAGAAGGTCAGAGGGATACAGTAATCCTGAAGTGAAGCATCGGAATCTATGACTAGTGTCACAGGAATGGTTCAAAACATAGTCAGTAAGAAGAGTCAGTCTTCTTGTACTTAAGTTATCATTGTGCCGTTTCTATTTAATTATGATGCAATTTCTCTGTTTCATCGTCAATAAGAAGGTCCAAGGAATACAGTAAACCTGGAGTGAAGCATCGTAATCTATAACTAGTGTCACATTAATGCTTCAAAACATAGACAGTAAGAAGAGTCAGACTTCTATTACTTCATTCGGCATTGTACCTTTTCAATTTAATTCCGATGCAATTTCTGTTTTTCATCGTCAATAAGAAGGTCCAAGGGATACAGTAAACCTGGAGTGAAGCATCGGAGTCCATAACTAGTGTCACAGGAAAGGTTCAAAACATAGACTGTAAGAAGGGTCAATCTTCTTGTACTCAATTCGGCATTCTGCCATTTGTATTTAATTCCGATGCAATTTCTGTGTTTCATCGTCAATAAGAGGGTCAGAGGGATACAGTAAACCTGAAGTGAAGCATCGGAATCTATAACTAGTGTCACAGGAAAGGTTCAAAACATAGTCAGAAAGAAGAGTCAGTCTTCTTGTACTTAAGTCGGCATTGTGCTTTTTGTATTTAATTCCGATGCAATTTCTGTATTTCATCGTCAATAAGAAGGTCCAAGGGATACAGTAAACCTGGAGTGAAGCATCGGAATCAATAACTAGTGTCACAGGGATGGTTCAAAACATAGACAGTAAGATGAGTCAGTATTCTTGTACTTAAGTCGGCATTGTGCCTTTTCTATTTAATTCCGACGCAATTTCTGTGTTTCAACGTCAATAAGAAGGTCCAAGATATACAGTAAACCTGAGGTGAAGCATCGGAAACTATAACTAGCGTCACAGGAATGGTTCAAAAAATAATCAGTAAGAGGAGTCAGTTTTCTTGTACTTAAGTCATCATTGTGCATTTTCTATTTAATTCTGATGCAATTTCTGTGTTTCATCGTCAATAAGATGGACCAAGGCATACACTAAACCTGGAGTGAAGCATCGGAATTTATAACTAGTGTCACAGGGATGGTTCAAAACATAGACAGTAAGAAGAGTCAGTCTTCTTGTACTTAAGTCGGCATTGTGCCTTTTGTATTTAAGGCCGATGCAATTTCTGTGTTACATCGTCAGTAAAAAGGTCAGAGGGAAACAGTAATCCTGAAGTTAAGCATCGGAATCTATGACTAGTGTCACAGGAATGGTTAAAAACATGGTCAGTAAGAAGAGTCAGTCTTCTTGTACTTAAGTCGGTATTTTGCCTTTTGTATTTAATTCCGATGCAATTTCTGTGTTTCATAGTCAATACGAAGGTAAGAGGAATACAGTAAACCTGAAGTGAAGCATCGGAATCTATGACTAGTGTCACAGGAATGGTTCAAAACATAGACAGTAGGAAGGGTCAGTCTTCTTGTACTTTAGCCGGCATTGAGCCTATTGTATTTATTTCCGATGCAATTTCTGTGTTTCATCGTCAATAAGAAGGTCCTAGGGATACAGTGAACCTGGAGTGAAGCATCGGAATCCATAACTAGTGTCACAGGGATGGTTCCTAACATAGACAGTAAGAAGAGTCAGTCTTCTTGTACTTAAGTCGGCATTGTGCCTTTTGTATTTAATTCCGATGAAATTTCTGTGTTTCATCGTCAATAAGAAGGTCCAAGGGATACAGTAAACCTGAAGTGAAGCAACGGAATTTATAACTAGTGTCACAGGAATGGTTCAAAACATAGTCTGTAAGAAGAGTCAGACTTATGGTACTTAAGTCGGCACTGTGAGTTTTGTATTTAATTCCGATACAATTTCTGTGTTTCATCGTCAATAAGAAGGTCCAAGGGATACAGTAAACCTGAAGAGAAGCAACGGAATTTATAACTAGTGTCACAGTAATGGTTCAAAACATAGACAGTAGGAAGAGTCAGTCTTCTTGTACTTAAGTCGGCATTGTGCCTTTTGTATTTAATTCCGATAAAATTTCTGTGTTTCATCGTCAATAAGAAGGTCAGAGGGATACAGAAATCCGGAAGTTAAGCATCGCAATCTATGACTAGTGTCACAGGAATGGTTCAAATCATAGTCAGTAAGAAGAGTCAGTCTACTTGTACTTAAATCGGTATTGTCCCTTTTGTATTTAATTCCGATGCAATTTCTGTGTTTCATCGTTAATAAGAAGGTCCAAGGGATACAGTAAACCTGTAGTGAAGCAGCGGAATCTATAACTAGCGTCACAGGGACGGTTCAAAACATAGATAGTAAGATGAGTCAGTTTTCTTGTACTTAAGTCGGCATTGTGCTTTTTGTATTTAATTCCGATGCAATTTCTGTGTTTCATCGTCACTAAGAAGGTCAGAGAGGTACAGTAATCATGAAGTTAAGCATCGGAATCTATAACTAGAGTCACAGGAATGGTTCAAAGCATAGTCAGTAAGAAGAGTCAGTCTTCTTGTACTTAAGTCGGCATTGTGCCTTTTGTATTTAAGGCCGATGCAATTTCTGTGTTTCATCGTCAATAAAAAGGTCAGAGGGATACAGTAATCCGGAAGTTAAGCATCGGAATCTATGACTAGTGTCACAGGAATGGTTAAAAACATAGTCAGTAAGATGAGTCAGCCTTCTTGTACTTAAGTCGGTATTGTGCCTTTTGTATTTAATTCCGATGCAATTTCTGTGTTTCATAGTCAATACGAAGGAAAGAGGGATACAGTAAACCTGAAGTGAAGCATCGGAATCTATGACTAGTGTCACAGAAATGGTTCAAAACATAGACAGTAGGAAGAGTCAGTCTTCTTGTACTTTAGTCGGCATTGAGCCTATTGTATTTAATTCCGATGCAATTTCTGTGTTTCATCGTCAATAAGAAGGTTCAAGGGATACAGTAAAACTGGAGGTAAGCATCGTAATCTATAACTAGTGTCACAGGAACGGTTCAAAACATAGACAGTAAGATGAGTCAGTATTCTTGTACTTAAGTCGGCATTGTGCCTTTTCTATTTAATTCCGACGCAATTTCTGTGTTTCATCGTCACTAAGAAGGTCAGAGAGGTACAGTAATCATGAAGTTAAGCATCGGAATCTATAACTAGAGTCACAGGAATGGTTCAAAGCATAGTCAGTAAGAAGAGTCAGTCTTCTTGTACTTAAGTCGGCATTGTGCCTTTTGTATTTAAGGCCGATGCAATTTCTGTGTTTCATCGTCAATAAAAAGGTCAGAGGGATACAGTAATCCGGAAGTTAAGCATCGGAATCTATGACTAGTGTCACAGGAATGGTTAAAAACATAGTCAGTAAGATGAGTCAGCCTTCTTGTACTTAAGTCGGTATTGTGCCTTTTGTATTTAATTCCGATGCAATTTCTGTGTTTCATAGTCAATACGAAGGAAAGAGGGATACAGTAAACCTGAAGTGAAGCATCGGAATCTATGACTAGTGTCACAGAAATGGTTCAAAACATAGACAGTAGGAAGAGTCAGTCTTCTTGTACTTTAGTCGGCATTGAGCCTATTGTATTTAATTCCGATGCAATTTCTGTGTTTCACCGTCCATAAGAAGGACCGAGGGATACAGTAAACGTCAAGTGAAGCATCGCATTAACAAACTAGTGTCACAGGAATGGTTCAAAATATAGAGAGAAGGAAGAGTCAGTCTTTTTGTACTTAAGACGGCATTGTGCTTTTTCTATTTAATTCCGATGCGATATCTGTGTCTCATCGTCAATAGGAATATCCAAGGGATACAGTAAACCAGAAGTGAGGCATCGGAATCTATAACTAGTATCACATTAATGGTTCAAAACATAGACAGTAAGCAGGGTCAGTATTCTTGTACTTAAGTCGGCTTTGTGCCTTTTATATTTAATTCCGATGCAATTTCTGTGTTTCATCGTCAATAAGAAGGGCAGAAGGATACAGTAAACCTGAAGTGAAGCATCGGAATCTATAACTAGTGTCACAGGAATGGTTCAAATCATAGACAGTAGGAAGAATCAGTCTTCTTGTACTTAAGCCGGCATTGGGCCTTTTCTATTTAATTCCGATGCAATTTCTGGGTTTCATCGTCAGTAAGAAGGTCCAAGGGATACAGTGAAACTGAAGTGAAGCATCGGAATCTATAACTAGTGTCACAGGAATGGTTCAAAGCATAGTCAGTAAGAAGAGCCAGTCTTCTTGTACTTAAGTCGGCATTGTGCCTTTTCTTTATAATTCCGATGCAATTTTTGTGTTTCATTGTCAATAAGAAGGTCCAAGGGATACAGTGAAACTGAATTGAAGCATCGGAATCTATAACTAGTGTCACAGGAATGGTTCAAAGCATAGTCAGTAAGAAGAGCCAGTCTTCTTGTACTTAAGTCGGCATTGTGCCTTTTGTATTTAATTCCGATGCAATTTCTGTGTTTCATCGTCAATATGAAGGTCCAAGGGATACAGTAAACCTGGAGTGAATCTTCGGAATCTATAACTAGTGTCACAGGAATGGTTCAAACATAGACAGTAAGATGAGTCAGTCTTCTTGTGCTTAAGTCGGCATTGTGCCTTTGTATTTAATTCCGATGCTCTTTCTGTGTTTCATCGCCAATAAGAAGGTCCAAGGGATACAGTAAACCTGATGAGAAGCATCAGAATCTATAACTAGTGTCACAGGAATGGTTCAAAACATAGTCAGTAAGAAGAGTCAGTCTTCTTGTACCTAAGTCGGCATTGTGACTTTTATATTTAATTTCGATGCAATTTCTGTGTTTCATCGTCACTAAGAAGATCAGTGGGATACAGTTATCCTGAAGTTAAGCATCGGAATCTATAACTAGCGTCGCAGGAATGGTTCAAAACATAGTCAGTAAGAAGAGTCAGTCTTCTTGTAGTTAAGTCGGCATTGTGCCTTTTGTATTTAATTCCGATGCAATTTCTGTGTTTCATCGTCAATAAGAAGGTCAGAGGGATACAGTAAACCTGAAGTGGAGCATCGGAATCTATAACTAGTGTCACAGGAATGGTTCGAAACGTAGACAGGTGGAAGAGTCAGTCTTCTTGTACTTACGTCGGCATTGTGCATTTTGTATTTAATTCCGATGCAATTTCTGTGTTTCATCGTCAATAAGAATGTCCAAGGGATACAGTAAACCTGAAATGAACCATCTGAATCTATAACTAGTGTCACAGGAATGGTTCATATCATAGACATTAGGAAAAGTCAGTCTACATGTACTTATGTCTCCTTTGTGCGTTTTGTATTTAATTCCGATGCAATTTCTGTGATTCATCATCAATAAGAAGCTCAGACGGATACAGTAAACCTGAAGTGAAGCATCGGAATCTATGACTAGTGTCACAGGAATGGTTCAAACATAGTCAGTAGGAAGAGACAGTCTTCTTGTACTTAAGTCGGCATTGTGCCTTTTGTATTTAATTCCGATGCAATTTTTGTGTTTCATCGTAAATAAGAAGGTCCAAGGGATACAGTAAACCTGGAGTGAAGCATCTGAATCTGTAACTAGTGTCACAGGAATGGTTCAAAGCATAGACAGTAATAAGAGTCAGTCTTATTGTTCTGAAGTCGGCATTGTGCATTATTTATTTAATTCCGATGCAATTTCTGTGTTTCATCGTCAATAAGAAGGTCTAAAGGATTGAGTAAACCTTGAGTGAAGCATCGTAATCTATATCTAGTGTCACAGGAATGGTTCAAAACGTAGTCAGTAAGAAGAGTCTGTCTTTTGTACTTAAGACGGCATTGTGCCTTTTGTATTTAATTCCGATGCAATTTCTGTGTTTCATCGTCAATAAGAAGGTCCAAGGGATACAGTAAACGTGAAGTGAAGCATCGAAATCTATAACCAGTGAAACAGGAATGGTTCAAAACATAGACAGAAGAAGAGTCGGTCTTATTGTAGTTAAGTCGGCATTGTGCCTTTTGTATTTAATTCCGATGCAATTTTTGTGTTTCATCGTCAATATGAAGGTCCAAGGGATACAGTAAACCTGGAGTGAAGCATCGGAATCTATAACTAGTGTCACAGGAATGGTTCAAACATAGACAGTAAGATGAGTCAGTCTTGTTGTGCTTAAGTCGGCATTGTGCCTTTTGTATTTAATTCCGATGCTCTTTCTGTGTTTAATCGCCAATAAGAAGGTCCAAGGGATACAGTAAACCTGAAGAGAAGCATCAGAATCTATAACTAGTGTCACAGGAATGGTTCAAAACATAGTCAGTAAGAAGAGTCAGTCTTCTTGTACCTAAATCGGCATTGTGCATTTTGTATTTAATTTCGATGCAATTTCTGTGTTTCATCGCCACTAAGAAGGTCAGAGGGATACAGTTATCCTGAAGTTCAGCATCGGAATCTATAACTAGTGTCGCAGGAATGGTTCAAAACATAGTCAGTAAGAAGAGTCAGTCTTCTTGTAGTTAAGTCTGCGTAGTGCCTTTTGTATTTAATTCCGATGCAATTTCTGTGTTTCATCGTCAATAAGAAGGTCAGAGGGATACAGTAAACCTGAAGTGAAGCATCGGAATCTATAACTAGTGTCACAGGAATGGTTCAAAGCATAGACAGTAAGAAGAGTCTGTCTTCTTGTACTTAAGTCGGCATTGTGCCTTTTCTATTTAATTCCGATCCAATTTCTGTGTTTCATCGTCAGTAAGAAGGTGGGAGGGATACAGTAAACCTGAAATGAACCATCGGAATCTATAACTAGTGTCACAGGAATGGTTCATATCATAGACATTAGGAAAAGTCAGTCTACATGTACTTATGTCTCCTTTGTGCCTTTTGTATATAATTCCGATGCAATTTCTGTGATTCATCGTCAATAAGAAGGTCCAAGGGATACAGTAAACCTGAAGTGAAGCATCGGAATCCATAACTAGTGTCACAGGAATGGTTCAAAACATAGACAGTAAGAAGAGACAGTCTTCTTGTACCTAAGTCGGCATTGTGCCTTTTGTATTTAATTCCAATGCAATTTTTGTGTTTCATCGTCTTTAAGAAGGTCCAAGCGATACAGTAAACCTGGAGTGAAGTATCGGAATCTATAACTAGTGTCACAGGAATGGTTCAAAGCATAGACAGTAAGAAGAGTCTGTCTTCTTGTACTTAAGTCGGCATTGTGCCTTTTCTATTTAATTCCGATCCAATTTCTGTGTTTCATCGTCAGTAAGAAGGTGAGAGGGATACAGTAAACCTGAGGTGAAGCGTCGGTATCTATAACTAGAATCACAGGAATGGTTCATAACATAGTCAGTAAGGACAATCAGTCTTCTTGTACTTAAGTCGGCATTGTGCATTTTCTATTTAATTGCGATGCAATTTCTGTGTTTCATCGCCAATAAGAAGGTCCAAGGGATACAGTAAACCTGAAATGAAGCATCGGAATCTATAACTAGTGTCACAGGAATGGTTCAAAACATAGACTGAAGGAAGATTCAGTCTACATGTACTTAAGTCGGTATTGTGCCTTTTGTATTTATTTCCGATGCAATTTCTGTGTTTCATCGTCAATAAGAAGATTAGAGGGATACACTAAACCTGAAGTGAAGCATCGGAATCTATAACTAGTGTCACAGGAATGGTTCAAAACATATCCAGTAAGAAGAGTCAGTCTTGTTGTACTTAGGTCGCCATTGTGCCTTTTGTATTTATTTTCGATGCAAAATCTGTGTTTCATCGTCAATAAGAAGGTCCAAGGGATACAGCAAACCTGAAGTGAAGCATCGGAATCTAAAACTAGTGTCACAGGAATGGTTCAAAACATAGACACTAAGAAGAGTCAGTCTGCTTGTACTTAAGACGGCATTGTGCCTTTTCCATTCAATTCCGATGCAATTTCTGTGTTTCATCGTCAATAAGAAGGTCAGAGGGATACAGTGAACCTGAGGTGAAGCATCGGAATCTATAACTAGTGTCACAGGAATGGATCAAAACATAGTCAGTAAGAAGAGTCAGTCTGCTTGTACTTAAGTTGCCATTGTGCCTTTTGAATTTAATTGCGATGCAATACCTGTGTTTCATCGTTAATAAGAAGGTCGTAGGGATACAATAAACCTGAAGTGAAGCATCGGAATCTACAACTAGTGTCACAGGAATGGTTCAAATCATAGTCAGTAAGAAGAGTCAGTCTTCTTGTACTTAAGTCGGCATTGTGCCTTTTGTATTTAATTCCGATGCAATTCCTGTGTTTCATCGTCAATAAGAAGGTCAGAGGGATTCAGTAAGCCTGAAGTGACGCATCGCAATCTATAACTAGTGTCACAGGAATGGTTCAAAACATATCCAGTGAGAAGAGTCAGTCTTGTTGTACTTAAGTCGGCATTGTGACTTTTGTATTTATTTTCGATGCAATTTCTGTGTTTCATCGTCAATAAGAAGGTCCAAGGGATACAGTAAACCTGAAGTGAAGCATCGGAATCGTTAACTAGTGTCACAGGAATGGTTCAAAGCATAGACATTAAGAAGAGTCAGTCTGCTTGTACTTAAGACGGCATTGTGCCTTTTGTATTTAATACCGATGCAATTTCTGTGTTTCATCGTCAATAATGAGGTCAGAGGGATACAGTGAACCTGAGGTGAAGCATCGGAATCTATAACTAGTGTCACAGGAATGGTTCAAAACATAGACAGTAGGAAGAGTCAGTCTTCTTGTACTTAAGTCGGCATTGTGCCTTTTCTATTTAATTCCGATGCAATTTCTCTGTTTCATCGTCAATAAGAAGGTCCAAGGGATACAGTAAACCTGGAGTGAAGCATCGGACACTATAAGTAGTGTCACAGGAACGGTTCAAAACATAGACAGTAAGAAGAGTCAGCCTTCTTGTACTTAAGTCGGCATTGTTTCTTTTGTATTTAATTCCGATGCAATATCTGTGTTCATCGTCAATAACAAGGTCCAAGGGATACAGTAAACCTGAAGTGAAGCATCGGAATCTGTAACTAGTGTCACAGGTATGGATCAAGATGTAGTCAGTAAGAAGAGTCAGTCTTGTTGTACTTAAGTCGGCATTGTGCCTTTTGTATCTAATTCCGATGCAATTTCTGTGTTTCATCGTCAATGAGAAGGTCCATGGGATACAGTAAACCAGAAGTGAAGCATCGGAATCCATAACTAGTGTCACAGGAATGGTTCAAAACAAAGTCAGTAAGAAGAGTCAGTCTTCTTGTACGTAAGTCGGCATTGTGCCTTTTGTATTTAATTCCGATGAAATTTCTGTGTTTCATCATGAATACGACGGTCCAAGGGCTACGTTAAACCAGAAGTGAAGCATCGCAATCTACAACTAGTGTCACAGGAATGGTTCAAAACATAGTCAGTAAGAAGAGTCATTCTTCTTGTACTTAAGTTGGCATTGTGCCTTTTGTATTTAAATCAGATGCACTATCTGTGTTTCATCGTCATTGAGAATGTCCAAGGGATACAGTAAACCTGAAATGAAGCATCGGAATCTATAACTAGTGTCACAGGAATGGTTCAAAACATAGACAGTAGGAAGATTCAGTCTACATGTACTTAAGTCGGTATTGTGCCTGTTGTATTTATTTCCGATGCAATTTCTGTGTTTCATCGTCAATAAGAAGGTCAGAGGGATACAGTTAACTTGAAGTGAAGCATCGGAATCTATAACTAGTGTCACACGAATGGTTCAAAACATAGTCAGTAAGAAGAGTCAGTCTTCTTGTACTTAAGTCGGCATTGTGCCTTTTGTATTTAATTTCGGTGAAATTTCTGTGTTTCGTCGTCAATAAGAAGGTCGAAGATATACAGTAAACCTGAAGTGGAGCATCGGAAACTATAACTAGTGTCACTGGAATGGTTCAAACATAGACAGTAAGAAGAGTCAGTCTTCTTGTACTTAAGACCACATTGTGCCTTTTCTATTTAATTCCGATGCAATTTCAGTGTTTCATCGTCAATAAGAAGGTCAGAGGGATACAGTGGACCTGAGGTGAAGCATCCGAATCTATAACTAGTGTCACAGCAATGGTTCGAAACATAGACAGTAAGAACAGTCAGTCTTCTTGTACTTAAGTCGGCATTGTGCATTTTCTATTTAATTAGGATGCAATTTCTGTGTTTCGTCGCCAATAAGAAGGTCCAAAGGATACAGTAACCCTGAAGTGAAGCATCGGAATCAGTAACCAATGTCACAGGAATGGTTCAAACATAGACAGCAGTAAAGAGTCAGTCTTCTTATACTTAAGTCGGCATTGTGCCTTTTGTATTTAGTTCCGATGCAATTTCTGTGTTTCATCGTCAATAAGAAGGTCCTAGGGATACAGTAAACCTGAAGTGAAGCCTCGGTATCTACAACTAGTGTCACAGGAATGGTTCAAAACATACTCAGTAAGAAGAGCCAGTCATCTTGTACTTAAGTAGGCATTGTGCCTTTTGTATTCAATTCCGATGCAATTTCTGTGTTTCGTCGTCAATAAGATGGTCCAAGGTATACAGTAAACCTGAAGTGAAGCATCCGTATCTGTAACTAGTGTCACAGGAATGGATCAATACATAGTCAGTAAGAAGAGTCAGTGTTCTTGTACTTAAGTCGGCATTGTGCCTTTTGTATTTAATTCCGATGCAATTTCTGTGTTTCATCGTCAATAAGAAGGCCCAT
This sequence comes from Schistocerca serialis cubense, assembly GCF_023864345.2. Lineage (NCBI taxonomy): Eukaryota > Metazoa > Arthropoda > Insecta > Orthoptera > Acrididae > Schistocerca > Schistocerca serialis. The sequence continues at coordinate 3,555,378 of NC_064645.1, forward strand.
GGGATACAGTAAACCTGAAGTGAAGCATCGGAATCCATAACTAGTGTCACAGGAATGGTTCAAAACATAGACAGTAAGAAGAGACAGTTCTTGTACCTAAGTCGGCATTGTGCCTTTTCTATTTAATTCCGATGCAATTTCGGTGTTTCATCGTCAATAAGAAGGTCCAAGGGATACAGTAAACCAGATGAGAAGCATCAGAATCTATAACTAGTGTCACAGGAATGGTTCAAAACGTAGTCAGTAAGAAGAGTCAGTCTTCTTGTACCTAAGTCGGCATTGTGACTTTTATATTTAATTTCGATGCAATTTCTGTGTTTCATCGTCACTAAGAAGATCAGTGGGATACAGTTATCCTGAAGTTAAGCATCGGAATCTATAACTAGCGTCGCAGGAATGGTTCAAAACATAGTCAGTAAGAAGAGTCAGTCTTCTTGTAGTTAAGTCGGCATTGTGCCTTTTGTATTTAATTCCGATGCAATTTCTGTGTTTCATCGTCAATAAGAAGGTCAGAGGGATACAGTAAACCTGAAGTGGAGCATCGGAATCTATAACTAGTGTCACTGGAATGGTTCGAAACGTAGACAGGTGGAAGAGTCAGTCTTCTTGTACTTAAGTCGGCATTGTGCATTTTGTATTTAATTCCGATGCAATTTCTGTGTTTCATCGTCAATAAGAAGGTCAGAGGGATACAGTAAACCTGAAGTGAAGCCTCGGTATCTACAACTAGTGTCACAGGAATGGTTCAAAACATACTCAGTAAGAAGAGCCAGTCATCTTGTACTTAAGTAGGCATTGTGCCTTTTGTATTTAATTCCGATGCAATTTCTGTGTTTCATCGTCAATAAGAAGGTCAGAGGGATACAGTAAACCTGAAGTGGAGCATCGGAATCTATAACTAGTGTCACTGGAATGGTTCGAAACGTAGACAGGTGGAAGAGTCAGTCTTCTTGTACTTAAGTCGGCATTGTGCATTTTGTATTTAATTCCGATGCAATTTCTGTGTTTCATCGTCAATAAGAATGTCCAAGGGATACAGTAAACCTCAAATGAACCATCTGAATCTATAACTAGTGTCACAGGAATGGTTCATATCATAGACATTAGGAAAAGTCAGTCTACATGTACTTATGTCTCCTTTGTGCCTTTTGCATTTAATTCCGATGCAATTTCTGTGATTCATCATCAATAAGAAGCTCAGACGGATACAGTAAACCTGAAGTGAAGCATCTGAATCTATGACTAGTGTCACAGGAATGGTTCAAACATAGTCAGTAGGAAGAGACAGTCTTCTTGTACTTAAGTCGGCATTGTGCCTTTTGTATTTAATTCCGATGCAATTTCTGTGTTTCATCGTAAATAAGAAGGTCCAAGGGATACAGTAAACCTGGAGTGAAGCATCTGAATCTGTAACTAGTGTCACAGGAATGGTTCAAAGCATAGACAGTAATAATAGTCAGTCTTATTGTTCTGAAGTCGGCATTGTGCATTATTTATTTAATTCCGATGCAGTTTCTGTGTTTCATCGTCAATAAGAAGGTCTAAAGGATTGAGTAAACCTTGAGTGAAGCATCGTAATCTATATCTAGTGTCACAGGAATGGTTCAAAACGTAGTCAGTAAGAAGAGTCTGTCTTTTGTACTTAAGACGGCATTGTGCCTTTTGTATTTAATTCCGATGCAATTTCTGTGTTTCATCGTCAATAAGAAGGTCCAAGGGATACAGTAAACCTGGAGTGAAGCATCGGAATCTATAACTAGTGTCACAGGAATAGTTCAAACATAGACAGTAAGATGAGTCAGTCTTCTTGTGCTTAAGTCGGCATTGTGCCTTTTGTATTTAATTCCGATGCTCTTTCTGTGTTTCATCGCCAATAAGAAGGTCCAAGGGATACAGTAAACCTGAAGAGAAGCATCAGAATCTATAACTAGTGTCACAGGAATGGTTCAAAACATAGTCAGTAAGAAGAGTCAGTCTTCTTGTACCTAAATCGGCATTGTGAATTTTGTATTTAATTTCGATGCAATTTCTGTGTTTCATCGCCACTAAGAAGGTCAGTGGGATACAGTTATCCTGAAGTTAAGCATCGGAATCTATAACTAGTGTCGCAGGAATGGTTCAAAACATAGTCAGTAAGAAGAGTCAGTCTTCTTGTAGTTAAGTCTGCGTAGTGCCTTTTGTATTTAATTCCGATGCAATTTCTGTGTTTCATCGTCAATAAGAAGGTCAGAGGGATACAGTAAACCTGAAGTGAGGCATCGGAATCTATAACTAGTGTCACAGGAATGGTTCGAAACGTAGACATTTGGAAGAGTCAGTCTTCTTGTACTTAAGTCGCCATTGTGCCTTTTGTATTTAATTCCGATGCAATTTCTGTGTTTCATCGTCAATAAGAATGTCCAAGGGATACAGTAAACCTGAAATGAACCATCGGAATCTATAACTAGTGTCACAGGAATGGTTCATATCATAGACATTAGGAAAAGTCAGTCTACATGTACTTATGTCTCCTTTGTGCCTTTTGTATATAATTCCGATGCAATTTCTGTGATTCATCGTCAATAAGAAGCTCTGAGGGATACAGTAAACCTGAAGTGAAGCATCGGAATCTATAACTAGTGTCACAGGAATGATTCAAAACATAGTCAGTAAAAAGAGTCCGTCTTCTTGTACTTAAGTCGGTATTGTGCCTTCACCTGAGGTGAAGCATCGGAATCTATAACTAGTGTCACAGCAATGGTTCGCAGCATAGACAGTAAGAACAGTCAGTCTTCTTGTACTTAAGTCGGCATTGTGCATTTTCTATTTAATTGGATGCAATTTCTGTGTTTCGTCGCCAATAACAAGGTCGAAAGGATACAGTACCTCTGAAGTGAAGCATCGCAATCTATAACTAATGTCACAGGAATGGTTCAAACATAGACAGCAGTAAAGAGTCAGTCTTCTTATACTTAAGTCGGCATTGTGCCTTTTGTATTTAGTTCCGATGCAATATCTGTGTTTCATCGTCAATAAGAAGGTCCTAGGGATACAGTACACCTGAAGTGAAGCCTCGGAATCTACAACTAGTGTCCCAGCAATGGTTCGAAACATAGACAGTAAGAACAGTCAGTCTTCTTGTACTTAAGTCGACATTGTGCATTTTCTATTTAATTAGGATGCAATTTCTGTGTTTCGTCGCCAATAAGAAGGTCCAAAGGATACAGTAACCCTGAAGTGTAGCATCGGAATCTATAACTAATGTCACAGGAATGGTTCAAACATAGACAGCAGTAAAGAGTCAGTCTTCTTATACTTAAGTCGGCATTGTGCCTTTTGTATTTAGTTCCGATGCAATTTCTGTGTTTCATCGTCAATAAGAAGGTCCAAGGGATACAGTAAACCTGAAGTGAAGCATCGGAATCCACAACTAGTGTCACAGGAATGGTTCAAAACATAGACAGTAAGAAGAGACAGTCTTCTTGTACCTAAGTCGGCATTGTGCCTTTTGTATTTAATTCCGATGCAATTTTTGTGTTTCATCGTCTTTAAGAAGGTCCAAGCGATACAGTAAACCTGGAGTGAAGTATCGGAATCTATAACTAGTGTCACAGGAATGGTTCAAAGCATAGACAGTAAGAAGACTCTGTCTTCTTGTACTTAAGTCCGCATTGTGCCTTTTCTATTTAATTCCGATCCAATTTCTGTGTTTCATCGTCAGTAAGAAGGTGAGAGGGATACAGTAAACCTGAGGTGAAGCGTCGGAATCTATAACTAGAATCACAGGAATGGTTCATAACATAGTCAGTGAGGACAATCAGTCTTCTTTTACTTAAGTCGGCATTGTGCATTTTCTATTTAATTGCGATGCAATTTCTGTGTTTCATCGCCAATAAGAAGGTCCAAGGGATACAGTAAACCTGAAATGAAGCATCGGAATCTATAACTAGTGTCACAGGAATGGTTCAAAACATAGACAGAAGGAAGATTCAGTCTACATGTACTTAAGTCGGTATTGTGCCTTTTGTATTTATTTCCGATGCAATTTCTGAGTTTCATCGTCAATAAGAAGATCAGAGGGATACACTAAACCTGAAGTGAAGCATCGGAATCTATAACTAGTGTCACAGGAATGGTTCAAAACATATCCAGTAAGAAGAGTCAGTCTTGTTGTACTTAGGTCGGCATTGTGCCTTTTGTATTTATTTTCGATGCAATTTCTGTGTTTCATCGTCAATAAGAAGGTCCAAGGGATACAGCAAACCTGAAGTGAAGCATCGGAATCTTTAACTAGTGTCACAGGAATGGTTCAAAACATAGACACTAAGAAGAGTCAGTCTGCTTGTACTTAAGACGGCATTGTGCCTTTTCTATTCAATTCCGATGCAATTTCTGTGTTTCATTGTCAATAAGAAGGTAAGAGGGATACAGTGAACCTGAGGTGAAGCATCGGAATCTATAACTAGTGTCACAGGAATGGATCAAAACATAGTCAGTAAGAAGAGTCAGTCTGCTTGTACTTAAGTTGGCATTGTGCCTTTTGAATTTAATTGCGATGCAATACCTGTGTTTCATCGTTAATAAGAAGGTCGTAGGGATACAATAAACCTGAAGTGAAGCATCGAAATCTACAACTAGTGTCACAGGAATGGTTCAAATCATAGTCAGTAAGAAGAGTCAGTCTTCTTGTACTTAAGTCGGCATTGTGCCTTTTGTATTTAATTCCGATGCAATTCCTGTGTTTCATCGTCAATAAGAAGGTCAGAGGGATTCAGTAAGCCTGAAGTGACGCATCGCAATCTATAACTAGTGTCACAGGAATGGTTCAAAACATATCCAGTGAGAGGAGTCAGTCTTGTTGTACTTAAGTCGGCATTGTGACTTTTGTATTTATTTTCGATGCAATTTCTGTGTTTCATCGTCAATAAGAAGGTCCAAGCGATACAGTAAACCTGAAGTGAAGCATCGGAATCGTTAACTAGTGTCACAGGAATGGTTCAAAACATAGACATTAAGAAGAGTCAGTCTGCTTGTACTTAAGACGGCATTGTGCCTTTTGTATTTAATACCGATGCAATTTCTGTGTTTCATCGTCAATAATGAGGTCAGAGGGATACAGTGAACCTGAGGTGAAGCATCGGAATCTATAACTAGTGTCACAGGAATGGTTCAAAACATAGACAGTAGGAAGAGTCAGTCTTCTTGTACTTAAGTCGGCATTGTGCCTTTTCTATTTAATTCCGATGCAATTTCTCTGTTTCATCGTCAATAAGAAGGTCCAAGGGATACAGTAAACCTGGAGTGAAGCATCGGACACTATAAGTAGTGTCACAGGAACGGTTCAAAACATAGACAGTAAGAAGAGTCAGCCTTCTTGTACTTAAGTCGGCATTGTTTCTTTTGTATTTAATTCCGATGCAATATCTGTGTTCATCGTCAATAACAAGGTCCAAGGGATACAGTAAACCTGAAGTGAAGCATCGGAATCTGTAACTAGTGTCACAGGTATGGATCAAGATGTAGTCAGTAAGAAGAGTCAGTCTTGTTGTACTTAAGTCGGCATTGTGCCTTTTGTATCTAATTCCGATGCAATTTCTGTGTTTCATCGTCAATGAGAAGGTCCATGGGATACAGTAAACCAAAAGTGAAGCATCGGAATCCATAACTAGTGTCACAGGAATGGTTCAAAACAAAGTCAGTAAGAAGAGTCAGTCTTCTTGTACGTAAGTCGGCATTGTGCCTTTTGTATTTAATTCCGATGTAATTTCTGTGTTTCATCATCAATACGACGGTCCAAGGGATACGTTAAACCAGAAGTGAAGCATCGCAATCTATAACTAGTGTCACAGGAATGGTTCAAAACATAGTCAGTAAGAAGAGTCATTCTTCTTGTACTTAAGTTGCCATTGTGCCTTTTGTATTTAAATCCGATGCACTATCTGTGTTTCATCGTCATTGAGAAGGTCCAAGGGATACAGTAAACCTGAAATGAAGCATCGGAATCTATAACTAGTGTCACAGGATTGGTTCAAAACATAGACAGTAGGAAGATTCAGTCCACATGTACTTAAGTCGGTATTGTGCCTGTTGTATTTATTTCCGATGCAATTTCTGTGTTTCATCGTCAATAAGAAGGTCAGAGGGATACAGCTAACTTGAAGTGAAGCATCGGAATCTATAACTAGTGTCACACGAATGGTTCAAAACATAGTCAGTAAGAAGAGTCAGTCTTCTTGTACTTAAGTCGGCATTGTGCCTTTTGTATTTAATTTCGGTGAAATTTCTGTGTTTCATCGTCAATAAGAAGGTCGAAGAGATACAGTAAACCTGAAGTGGAGCATCGGAGACTATAACTAGTGTCACTGGAATGGTTCAAACATAGACAGTAAGAAGAGTCAGTCTTCTTGTACTTAAGACCACATTGTGCCTTTTCTATTTAATTCCGATGCAATTTCAGTGTTTCATCGTCAATAAGAAGGTCAGATGGATTCAGTGGACCTGAGGTGAAGCATCGGAATCTATAACTAGTGTCACAGCAATGGTTCGAAACATAGACAGTAAGAACAGTCAGTCTTCTTGTACTTAAGTCGGCATTGTGCATTTTCTATTTAATTAGGATGCAATTTCTGTGTTTCGTCGCCAATAAGAAGGTCCAAAGGATACAGTAACCCTGAAGTGAAGCATCGGAATCAGTAACTAATGTCACAGGAATGGTTCAAACATAGACAGCAGTAAAGAGTCAGTCTTCTTATACTTAAGTCGGCATTGTGCCTTTTGTATTTAGTTCCGATGCAATTTCTGTGTTTCATCGTCAATAAGAAGGTCCTAGGGATACAGTAAACCTGAAGTGAAGCCTCGGTATCTACAACTAGTGTCACAGGAATGGTTCAAAACATACTCAGTAAGAAGAGCCAGTCATCTTGTACTTAAGTAGGCATTGTGCCTTTTGTATTCAATTCCGATGCAATTTCTGTGTTTCATCGTCAATAAGAAGGTCCAACGGATACAGTAAACCTGAAGTGAAGCATCGGAATCTTTAACTAGCGTCACAGGAATGGTTCAAAACATAGACACTAAGAAGAGTCAGTCTGCTTGTACTTAAGACGGCATTGTGCCTTTTCTATTTAATTCCGATGCAATATCTGTGTTTCATCGTTAATAAGAAGGTCAGAGGGATACAATAAACCTGAAGTGAAGCATCGGAATCTGCAACTAGTGTCAAAGGAATGGTTCAAATCATAGTCAGTAAGAAGAGTCAGTCTTCTTGTACTTAAGTCGGCATTGTGCCCTTTGTATTTAATTCCGATGCAATTCCTGAGTTTCATCGTCAATAAGAAGGTCCAAGGGATACAGTAATCCCGAAGTGAAGCATCGGAATCTATAACTAGTGTCACAGGAATGGATCAAGATATAGTCAGTAAGAAGAGGCAGTCTTCTTGTACTTAAGTCGACATTGTGCCTTTTGTATTTAATTCCGATGCAATTTCTGTGTTTCATCGTCAATAAGAAGGTCCAAGGGATACAGTAAACCTGAAGTGAAGCATCGGAATCCAAAACTAGTGTCACAGGAATGGTTCAAATCATAGTCAGTAAGAAGGGTAAGTCTTCTTAAGTCGGCATTGTGCCATTTGTATTTAATTCCGATGCAATTTCTGTGTTTCATCGTCAATAAGAAGGTCAGAGGGATACAGTAAGCCTGAAGTGAAGCATCGCAATCTATAACTAGTGTCACAGGAATGGTTCAAAACATATCCAGTGAGAAGAGTCAGTCTTGTTGTACTTAAGTCGGCATTGTGCCTTTTGTATTTATTTTCGATGCAATTTCTGTGTTTCATCGTCAATAAGAAGGTCCAAGGGATACAGTAAACCTGAAGCGAAGCATCGGAATCTATAACTAGTGTCACAGGAATGGTTCAAACATAGTCAGTAAGAAGAATCAGTCATCTAGTACTTTAGTCGGTATTGGGCCTTTTCTATTTAATTCCGATGCAATTTCTGTGTTTCATCGTCAAAAAGAAGGTCAGAGTGATTCAGTAAAAATGACGTGAAGCATCGGAATCCATAACTAGTGTCACAGGAATGGTCCAAAACATAGACAGTAAGAAGAGTCAGCCTTCTTGTACTTCAGTCGGCATTGTGCCTTTTCTATTTAATTCCGATGCAATTTCTGTGCTTCACCGTCAATAAGAGGGTCAGACGGTTACAGTGAACATGAAGAGATGCAACGGAATCTATAACTAGTGTCACCGGAATGGTTCAAAACATAGTCAGTAAGAAGAGTCAGTCTACTTGTCCTTAAGTCGGCATTGTGCCTTTTGTATTTAATTCCGATGCAATTTCTGTGTTTCATCGTCAATAAGAAGGTCCAAGGGATACAGTAAACCTGAAGTGATGCATCGGAATCTATAACTAGTGTCACAGGAACGGTTCAAAGCAGTCAGTAAGATGAGTCAGTCATCTTGTACTTAAGTCGGCATTGTGCCTTTTGTATTTAATTCCGATGCAATTTCTGTGTTTCATCGTCAATAAGAAGGTCCAAGGGATACAGTAAACCTGAGGTGAAGCATCGGAATCTGTAACTAGCGTCACAGGAATGGTTCAAAGCATAGACACTAAGATGAGTCAGTCTGCTTGTACTGAAGTCGGCATTGTGCCTTTTCTATTTAATTCCGATGCAATTTCTGTGCTTCATCGTCAATAAGAAGGTTAGAGGGATACAGTGAACCTGAGGTGAAGCATCGGAATCTATATCTAGTGTCATAGAAATGGTTCAAAACATAGACAGTAAGAAGAGTCTGTCTTCTTGTACATAAGTAGGCATTGTGCCTTTTCTATTTAATTCCGATGCAATTTCTGTGTTTCGTCGCCAATAAGAAGGTCCTAAGGATACAGTAAACCTGAAGTGAAGCATCGGAATCTGAACCAGTGTCACAGGAATGGTTCAAAGCATAGTCAGTAAGAAGACTCAGTCTTCTTGTACCTAAGTAGGCATTGTACCTTTTGTATTTAATTCCGATGCAATTTCTGTGTTTCATCGTCAATAAGAAGGTCCAAGGGATACAGTAAACCTGAAGTGAAGCATCGGAATCAATAACTAGTGTCACAGGAATGGATCAAGATTTGGTCAGTAAGAAGAGTCAGTCTTCTTGTACCTAAGTCGGCATTGTGCATTTTCTATTTAATTCAGATGCAATTTCTGTGTTTCATCGTCAAAAAGAAGGTCAGAGGGATACAGTAAACCTGAAGTGAAGCATCGGAATTTATGACTAGCGTCACAGGAACGGTTCAAAGCAGTCAGTAAGAAGAGTCAGTCTTCTTGTACTTAAGTCGGCATTGTGCGTATTCTATTTAATTCAGATGCAATTTCTGTGTTTCATCGCCAAAAAGAAGGTCAGAGGGATACAGTAAACCTGAAGTGAAGCATCGGAATCTATAACTAGTGTCACAGGAATGGTTCAAAGAATAGACAGTAGGAAGAGTCTGTCTTCTTGTACTTAAGTGGGCATTGTGACTTTTGTATTTAATTCCGATGCACTATCTGTGTTTCATTAAGAAGGTCGAAGCTATACAGTAAACCTGAAATGAAGCATCGGAATCTATAACTAGTGTCACAGGAATGGTTCAAATCATAGACAGTAGGAGGATTCAGTCTACATGTACTAAAGTCGGTATTGTGCCTTTTGTATTTTTTTCCGATGCAATTTCTGTGTTTCATCGTCAATAAGAAGGTCAGAGGGATACAGTTAACATGAAGTGAAGCATCGGAATCTTCAACTAGTGTCAAAGGGTTGGTTCAAAACATAATCAGTAAGAAGAGTCAGTCTTCTTGTACTTAAGTCGACAATGTGCCTTCTGTATTTAATTTCGATGCAATTTCTGTGTTTCATCGTCAATAATAATGTCCAAGAGATACAGTAAACATGAAGTGGAGCATCGGAATCTATAACTAGTGTCACAGGAATGGTTCAAACATAGACAGTAAGAAGAGTCAGTCTTCTTGTACTTAAGTCGGCATTGTGCCTATTCTATTTAATTCCGATGCAATTTCTGTGTTTCATCGTCAATAAGAGGGTCAGAGGGATACAGTAAACCTGAAGTGAAGCATCGGAATCTATAACTAGTGTCTCAGGAATGGTTCAAATCATAGACCGTAGGAAGAGTCAGTCTTCTTGTACTTAAGTCCGCATTGGGCTTTTTCTATTTAATTCCGATGCAATTTCTGTGTTTCGTCGCCAATAAGAAGACCCAAAGGATACAGTAACCCTGAAGTGAAGCATCGGAATCCATAACTAATGTCACAGGAATGGTTCAAATCATAGACAGTGGGAAGAGTCAGTCCTCTTATACTTAAGTAGGTATTGTACCTTTTGTATTTAATTCCGATGCAATTTCTGTGTTTCATCGTCAATAAGAAGGTCCAAGGGATACAGTAAACCTGAAGTGACGCATCGGATTCTATAACTAGTGTCACAGGAATGGATCAAGATATAGTCAGTAAGAAGAGTCAGTCTTCTTGTACTTAAGTCGGCATTGTGCCTTTTCTATTTAATTCCGATGCAATTTCTGTGTTTCATCGTCAATAAGAAGGTCCACGGGATACAGTAAACCTGAAATGAAGCATTGGAATTTATAACTAGTGTCACAGGAATGGTTCAAAGCATAGTCTGTAAGAAGTGTCAGTCTTCTTGTACTTAAGTAGGCATTGTACCTTTTGTATTTAATTCCGATGCAATTTCTATGTTTCATCGTCAATAAGAAGGTCCAAGGGATACAGTAAACCTCAAGTGAAGCATCGGAAACAATAACTAGTGTCACAGGAATGGATCAAGATATGGTCAGTAAGAAGAGTCAGTCTTCTTGTACCTAAGTCGGCATTGTGCGTTTTCTATTTAATTCAGATGCAATTTCTGTGTTTCATCGTCAAAAAGAAGGTCAGAGGGATACAGTAAACCTGAAGTGAAGCATCGGAATTTATGACTAGCGTCACAGGAATGGTTCAAAGCTGTCAGTAAGAAGAGTCAGTCTTCTTGTACTTAAGTCGGCATTGTGTCTTTTGTATTTAATTCCGATGCAATTTCTGTGTTTCATCGTCAATAAGAAGGTCCACGGGATACAGTAAACCTGAAGTGAAGCATCGGAATCAATAACTAGTGTCACAGGAAAGGATCAAGATATGGTCAGTAAGAAGAGTCAGTCTTCTTGTACCTAAGTCGGCATTGTGCGTTTTCTATTTAATTCAGATGCAATTTCTGTGTTTCATCGTCAAAAAGAAGGTCAGAGGGATACAGTAAACCTGAAATGAAGCATCGGAATCTATAACTAGTGTCACAGGAATGGTTCAAAGCATAGACAGTAGGAAGAGTCAGTCTTCTTGTACTTAAGTTGGCATTGTGACTTTTGTATTTAATTCTGATGAACTATCTGTGTTTCATCGTCATTAAGAAGGTCGAAGCTATACAGTAAACCTGAAATGAAGCATCGGAATCTATAACTAGTGTCACAGGAATGGTTCAAAACATGGACAGTAGGAAGATTCAGTCCACATGTACTAATGTTGGTATTGTGCCTTTTGTATTTATTTCCGATGCAATTTCTGTGTTTCATCGTCAATAAGAAGGTCAGAGGGATACAGTTAACCTGAAGTGAAGCATCGGAATCTTCAACTAGTGTCACAGGGTTGGTTCAAAACATAGTCAGTAAGAAGAGTCAGTCTTCTTGTACTTAAGTCGGCAATGTGCCTTTTGTATTTAATTTCGATGCAATTTCTGCGTTTCATCGTCAATAAGAATGTCCAAGAGATACAGTAAACCTGAAGTGGAGCATCGGAATCTATAACTAGTGTCACAGGAATGGTTCATACATAGATAGTAAGAAGAGTCAGTCTTCTTGTACTTAAGTCGGCATTTTGCCTATTCTATTTAATTCCGATGCAGTTTCTGTGTTTCATCGTCAATAAGAGGGTCAGAGGGATACAGTAAACCTGAAGTGAAGCATCGGAATCTATAACTAGTGTCACAGGAATCGTTCAAATCATAGACCGTAGGAAGAGTCAGTCTTCTTGTACTTAAGTCCTCGTTGGGCTTTTTCTATTTAATTCCGATGCAATTTCTGTGTTTCGTCGCCAATAAGAAGACCCAAAGGATACAGTAACCCTGAAGTGAAGCATCGGAATCCATAACTAATGTCACAGGAATGGTTCAAATCATAGACAGTAGGAAGAGTCAGTCTTCTTATACTTAAGTCGGCATTGTGCCTTTTGTATTTAGTTCCGATGCAATTTCTGTGGTTCATCGTCAATTAGAAGGTCTTAGGGATACAGTAAACCTGAAGTGAAGCATCGGAATCTACAACTAGTGTCACAGGAATGGTTCAAAGCATAGTCTGTAAGAAGTGTCAGTCTTCTTGTACTTAAGTAGGCATTGTACCTTTTGTATTTAATTCCGATGCAATTTCTATGTTTCATCGTCAATAAGAAGGTCCAAGGGATACAGTAAACCTGAAGTGAAGCATCGGAATCAATAACTAGTGTCACAGGAATGGATCAAGATATGGTCAGTAAGAAGAGTCAGTCTTCTTGTACCTAAGTCGGCATTGTGCGTTTTCTATTTAATTCAGATGCAATTTCTGTGTTTCATCGTCAAAAAGAAGGTCAGAGGGATACAGTAAACCTGAAGTGAAGCATCGGAATTTATGACTAGCGTCACAGGAATGGTTCAAAGCAGTCAGTAAGAAGAGTCAGTCTTCTTGTACTTAAGTCGGAATTGTGTCTTTTGTATTTAATTCCGATGCAATTTCTGTGTTTCATCGTCAATAAGAAGGTCCATGGGATACAGTAAACCTGAGGTGAAGCATCGGAATCAATAACTAATGTCACAGGAATGGATCAAGTTATGGTCCGTAGGAAGGGTCAGTCTTCTTGTACCTAAGTCGGCATTGTGCGTTTTCTATTTAATTCCGATGCAATTTCTATGTTTCATCGTCAATAAGAAGGTCCAAGGGATACAGTAAACCTGAAGTGAAGCATCGGAATCAATAACTAGTGTCACAGGAATGGATCAAAATATGGTCAGTAAGAAGAGTCAGTCTTCTGATACTTAAGTCGGCATTGTGCCTTTTGTATTTAGTTCCGATGCAATTTCTGTGGTTTATCGTCAATAAGAAGGTCCTAGGGATACAGTAAACCTGAAGTGAAGCATCGGAATCTACAACTAGTGTCACAGGAATGGTTCAAAGCATAGTCAGTAAGAAGTGTCAGTCTTCTTGTACTTAAGTAGGCATTGTACCTTTTGTATTTAATTCCGATGCAATTTCTGTGTTTCATCGTCAATAAGAAGGTCCAAGGGATACAGTAAACCTGAAGTGAAGCATCGGAATCAATAACTAGTGTCACAGGAATGGATCAAGATATGGTCAGTAAGAAGAGTCAGTCTTTCTGTACCTACGTCGGCATTGTGCGTTTTCTATTTAATTCCGATGCAATTTCTGTGTTTCATCGTCAAAAAGAAGGTCATAGGGATACAGTAAACCTGAAGTGAAGCATCGGAATCCATAACTAGTGTCTCAGGTATGGTTCAAAACATAGTCAGTAAGAAGAGTCAGTGTTCTTGTACTTAAGTCGGCATTGTGCCTTTTGTATTTAATTCCGATGCAATTTCTGTGTTTCATCGTCAAAAAGAAGGTCAGAGGGATACAGTAAACCTGAAGTGAAGCATCGGAATCTATAACTAGTGTCACAGGAATGGTTCAAAGCATAGACAGTAGGAAGAGTCAGTCTTCTTGTACTTAAGTTAACATTGTGACTTTTGTATTTAATTCCGATGCACTATCTGTGTTTCATCGTCATTAAGAAGGTCGAAGCTATACAGTAAACCTGAAATGAAGCATCGGAATCTATAACTAGTGTCACAGGAATGGTTCAAAACATGGACAGTAGGAAGATTCAGTCTACATGTACTAAAGTCGGTATTGTGCCTTTTGTATTTATTTCCGATGCAATATCTGTGTTTCATCGTCAATAAGAAGGTCAGAGGGATACAGTTAACCTGAAGTGAAGCATCGGAATCTTTAACTAGTGTCACAGGGTTGGTTCAAAACATACTCAGTAAGAAGAGTCAGTCTTCTTGTACTTAAGTCGGCAATGTGCCTTTTGTATTTAATTTCGATGCAATTTCTGCGTTTCATCGTCAATAAGAATGTCCAAGAGATGCAGTAAACCTGAAGTGGAGCATCGGAATCTATAACTAGTGTCACAGGAATGGTTCAAACATAGATAGTAAGAAAAGTCAGTCTTCTTGTACTTAAGTCGGCATTTTGCCTATTCTATTTAATTCCGATGCAATTTCTGTGTTTCATCGTCAATAAGTGGGTCAGAGGGATACAGTAAACCTGAAGTGAAGCATCGGAATCCACAACTAGTGTCACAGGAATGGTTCAAATCATAGACAGTAGGAAGAGTCAGTCTTCTTGTACTTAAGTTGGCATTGTGACTTTTGTACTTAATTCCGATGCACTGTCTGTGTTTCATCGTCATTAAGAAGGTCCAAGGGATACAGTAAACCTGAAATGAAGCATCGGAATCTATAACTAGTGTCACTGGAATGGTTCAAAACATAGACAGTAAGAAGAGTCAGGCTTCTTGTACTTAAGTCGGCATTGTGCCTTTTCTATTTAATTCCGATGCAATTTCTGTGTTTCACCGTCAATAAGAGTGTCAGAGGGATACAGTGGACATGAAGTGAAGCATCGGAATCTATAACTAGTGTCACCGGAATGGTTCAAAACATAGTCAGTATGAAGAGTCAGTCTTTATGTCCTTAAGTCGGCATTGTGCCTTTTGTATTTAATTCTGATGCATTTTCTGTGTTTCATCGTCAATAAGAAGGTCAGAGGGATACAGTAAACCTGAAGTGAAGCATCGGAATCAATAACTAGTGTCACAGGAATGGTTCTAAGCAGTCAGTAAGAAGAGTCAGTCTTCTTGTACTTAAGTCGGCATTGTGCCTTTTGTATTTCATTCCGATGCAATTTCTGTGTTTCATCGTCAATAAGAAGGTCCAAGGGATACAGTAAACCTGAAGTGAAGCATCGTAATCTGTAACTATCGTCACAGGAATGGTTCAAATCATAGACACTAAGAAGAGTCAGTCTTCTTGTACTTAAGTCGGCATTGTGCGTTTTCAATTTAATTCCGATGCAATTTCTGTGATTCATCGTCAATAAGAAGGTCAGAGGGATACAGTGAACCTGAGGTGACGCACCGGAATCTATAACTAGTGTCATAGGAATGGTTCAAAACATAGAGAGTAGGAAGAGTCAGTCTTCTTGTACTTATGTAGTAATTGTGCCTTTTCTATTTATTTCCGATGCAATTTCTGTGTTTCGTCGAGAATACGAAGTTCCAAAGGATACAGTAACCCTGAATTGAAGCATCGGAATCCATAACTAATGTCACAGTAATGGTTCTAAACATAGACAGTGGGAAGAGTCAGTCTTCTTATACTTAAGTCGGCATTGTGCCTTTTGTATTTAGTTCCGATGAAATTTCTGTGTTTCATCGTCAATAAGAAGGTCCTAGGGATACAGTGAACCTGAAAAGAAGCATCGGAATCTACAACTAGTGTCACAGGAATGGTTCAAAGCATAGTCAGTAAGAAGAGTCAGTCTTCTTGTACTTCAGTAGGCATTGTACCTTTTGTATTTAATGCCGATGCAATCTCTGTGTTTCATCGTCAATAAGAAGGTCCAAGGGATACAGTAAACCTGAAGTGAAGCATCGGAATCTATAACTAGTGTCAAAGGGATGGATCAAGATATAGTCAGTAAGAAGAGTCTGTCTTCTTGTACTTAAGTCGGCATTGTGCCTTTTCTATTTAATTCCGATGCAATTTCTGTGTTTCATCGTCAAAAAGAAGGTCAGAGGGATACAGTAAACCTGAAGTGAAGCATCGGAATCTATAACTAGTGTCACAGGAATGGTTCAAAACATAGTCAGTAAGAAGAGTCAGTCTTCTTGTACTTAAGTCGGCATTGTGCCTTTTGTATTTAATTTCGATGCAATTTCTGTGTTTCATCGTCAATAAGAAGGTCCAAGAGATACAGTAAACCTGAAGTGGAGTATCGGAATCTATAACTAGTGTCACAGGAAAGGTTCAAAGCATAGATAGTAAGAAGGGTCAGTCTTCTTGTACTTAAGCCGGCATTGTGCCTTTTCTATTTACTTCCGATGCAATTTCTGTGTTTCATCGTCAATAAGAGGGTTAGACGGATACAGTGAGCATGAAGTGAAGCATCGGAATCTATAACTAGTGTCACTGGAATGGTTCAAAGCATAGTAAGTAAGAAGAGTTAGTCATCTTGTCCTTAAGTCGGCATTGTGCCTTTTGTATTTAATTCCGATGCAATTTCTGTGTTTCATCGTTAATAAGAAGGTCCAAGGGATACAGTAAAAATGAAGTGAAGCATCGGAATCCATAACTAGTGTCACAGCAATGGTTCAAAACATAGTCAGTAACAAGAGTCAGTCTTCATGTGCCTAAGTCGGCATTGTGCCTTTTCTATTTAATTCCGTTGCAATTTCGGTGTTTCATCGTCATTAAGAAGGTCCAAGGGAAAAAGTATACCTGGTGTGAAGCATCGGAATCTATAACTAGTGTCACAGGAATGGTTCAAAACATAGACAGTAAGAAGAGTCAGTCTTCTTGCACTTAAGTCGGCATTGTGCTTTTTGCGTTTAATTCCGATGCATTTTCTGTGTTTCATCGTCAATAAGAAGGTCAGAGGGATACAGTAAACCTGAAGTGATGCATCGGAGTCTATAACTAGTGACACAGGAATGGTTCAAAACATAGGCAGTAAGAAGATTCAGTCTTCTTGTCCTTAAGTCGGCATTGTGCCTTTTGTATTTAATTCCGATGCAATTTCTGTGATTCATCGTCACTAAGAAGGTCCAAGGGATACAGTAAACTTGAAATGAAGCATCGAAATCTACAACTAGTGTCACAGGAGTGGTTAAAAACATAGTCAGTAAGAAGAGTCAGTCTTCATATACTTAAGTCGGCATTGTGCCTTCTGTATTTAATTCCGATGCAATTTCATTGATTAGTCGTCAATAAGAAGGTCCAAGGGAAACAGTAAACATGAAGTGAAGCATTGGAGTCTATAACTAGTGTCAATGGAATGGTTCAAACATAGACAGTAGGAAGAGTCAGTCTTCTTGTACTTAAGTCGGCATTGTGCCTTTTGTATTTAATTCCGAGGCAATATCGGTGTTTAATCGTCAATAAGAAGGTCCAAGGGATACAGTAAACCTGAAGTGAAGCATCGGAATCCATAACTAGTGTCACACGAATGGTTCAAAACATAGGCAGTAAGAAGATTCAGTCTTCTTGTACTTACGTCGGCATTGTGCCTTTTGTATTTAGTTTCGATGCAATTTCTGTGTTTCATCGTCAATAAGAAGGTCCAAGGTATACAGTAAACCTGGAGAGAGGCATCGGAAACTATAACTAGTGTCACACGAATGGTTCAAAACATAGACAGTAAGAAGAGTCAGCTTTCTTGCACTTAAGTCGGCATTGTGCCTTTTGTATTTAATTCCGATGCAGTTTCTGTGTTTTGATAGTCAATAAGAAGGTCGGAGGGATACAGTAAACCTGAAGTGAAGCATCGGAATCTATAACTAGTGTCACAGGAATGGTTCAAAACAGTCAGAAAGAAGAGTCAGTCTTCTTGTACTTAAGTCGGCATTGTGCCTTTTGTATTTAATTCCGATGCAGTTTCTGTGTTTCATCGTCAATAAGAAGGTCCAAGGGATAAAGTAAACCTGAAGTGTAGCATCGGAATCTGTAACTAGCGTCACAGGAATGGTTCAAATCATAGACACCAAGAAGAGTCAGTCTGCTTGTACTTAAGACGGCATTGTGCCTTTTCTATATAATTCCGATGCAATTTCTGTGTTTCATCGTCAATAAGAAGGTCAGAGGGATTCAGTGAACCTGAGGTGAAGCATCGGAATCTATAACTAGTGTCACAGGAATGGTTCAAAACGTAGACAGTAAGAAGAGTCAGTCTTCTTGTACTTAAGTCGGCATTGTGCCTTTTCTAAGTAATTCCGATGCAATTTCTGTGTTTCGTCGCCAATAAGAAGGTCCAAAGGATACAGTAAACCTGAAGTGAAGCATTGGAATCCATAAATAATGTCACAGGAATGGTTCAAAACATAGACAGTAGGAAGAGTCAGTCATCTTATACATAAGTCGGCATTGCCCTTTGTATTTAGTTCCGATGCAATTTCTGTGTTTCATCGTCAATAAGAAGGTCCTAGGGATGCAGTAAACCTGAAGTGAAGCATGGAAATATATAACTAGTGTCACAGGAATGGTTCAAAATATAGTCAGTAAGAAGAGTCAGTCTTCTTGTACTTAAGTAGGCATTGTCCTTTTTGTATTTAATTCCGATGCAATTGCTGTGTTTCATCGTCAATAGGAAGGTCCAAGGGATACAGTAAACCTGAAGTGAAGCATCGGAATCTATAACTAGTGTCACAGGAATGGATCAAGATATAGTCAGTAAGAAGAGTCAGTCTTCCTGTACTTAAGTCGGCATTGTGCCTTTTCTATTTAATTCCGATGCAATTTCTGTGTTTCATCGTCAAAAAGAAGGTCAGAGGGATACAGTAAACCTGAAGTGAAGCATCGGAATCTATAACTAGTTACACAGGAATGGTTCAAAACATAGACAATAGGAAGAGTCAGTCTTCTTGTACTTAAGTTTGCATTGTGCCTTTTGTACTTAAATCCGATGCACTATCTGCGTTTCATCGTCATTAAGAGGGTCCAAGGGATACAGTAAACCTGATATGAAGCATCGAAATCTATAACTAGTGTCACGGGAATGGTTCTTAACTTACACAGTAGGAAGATTCAGTCTACATGTACTTCAGTCCGTATTGTGCCTTTTGTATTTATTTTCGATGCAATTTATGTGTTTCATCGTCAATAAGAAGGTCCTAGGGATGCAGTAAACCTGAAGTGAAGCATGGAAATATATAACTAGTGTCACACGAATGGTTCAAAGCATAGTCGGTAAGAAGAGTCAGTCTTCTTGTTCTTAAGTCGGCATTGTGCCTTTTGTATTTAATTCCGATGCAACTTCTGTGTTTCATCGTCAGTAAGAAGGTCCAAGAGATACAGTAAACCTGAAGTGGAGCATCGGAATCTATAACTAGTGTCACAGGAAGGGTTCAAAACATAGATAGTAAGAAGAGTCAGTCTTCTTGTACTTAAGCCGGCATTGTGCCTTTTCTATTTAATTCCGATGCAATTTCTGTGTTTCATCGTCAATAAGAGGGTTAGAAGGATACAGTGAACATGAAGTGAAGCATCGGAATCTATAACTAGTGTCACTGGAATGGTTCAAAGCATAGTAAGTAAGAAGAGTTAGTCATCTTGTCCTTAAGTCGGCATTGTGCCTTTTGTATTTAATTCCGATGCAATTTCTGTGTTTCATCGTTAATAAGAAGGTCCAAGGTATACAGTAAAAATGAAGTGAAGCATCGGAATCCATAACTAGTGTCACAGCAATGGTTCAAAACATAGTCAGTAACAAGAGTCAGTCTTCATGTACCTAAGTCGGCATTGTGCCTTTTCTATTTAATTCCGTTGCAATTTCGGTGTTTCATCGTCATTAAGAAGGTCCAAGGGATAAAGTATACCTGGTGTGAAGCATCGGAATCTATAACTAGTGTCACAGGAATGGTTCAAAACATAGACAGTAAGAAGAGTCAGTCTTCTTGCACTTAAGTCGGCATTGTGCTTTTTGCATTTAATTCCGATGCATTTTCTGTGTTTCATCGTCAATAAGAAGGTCAGAGGGATACAGTAAACCTGCAGTGATGCATCGGAGTCTATAACTAGTGACACAGGAATGGTTCAAAACATAGGCAGTAAGAAGATTCAGTCTTCTTGTCCTTAAGTCGGCATTGTGCCTTTTGTATTTAATTCCGATGCAATTTCTGTGTTTCATCGTCAATAAGAAGGTCCAAGGGATAAAGTAAACCTGAAGTGTAGCATCGGAATCTGTAACTAGCGTCACAGGAATGGTTCAAATCATAGACACCAAGAAGAGTCAGTCTGCTTGTACTTAAGACGGCATTGTGCCTTTTCTATATAATTCCGATGCAATTTCTGTGTTTCATCGTCAATAAGAAGGTCAGAGGGATTCAGTGAACCTGAGGTGAAGCATCGGAATCTATTACTAGTGTCACAGGAATGGTTCAAAACATAGACAGTAAGAAGATACAGTCTTCTTGTACTTAAGTCGGCATTGTGCCTTTTCTAAGTAATTCCGATGAAATTTCTGTGTTTCGTCGCCAATAAGAAGGTCCAAAGGATACAGTAAACCTGAAGTGAAGCATTGGAATCCATAAATAATGTCACAGGAATGGTTCAAAACATAGACAGTAGGAAGAGTCAGTCATCTTATACATAAGTCGGCATTGCCTTTTGTATTTAGTTCCGATGCAATTTCTGTGCTTCATCGTCAATAAGAAGGTCCTAGGGATGCAGTAAACCTGAAGTGAAGCATGGAAATATATAACTAGTGTCACAGGAATGTTTCAAAACACAGTCAGTAAGAAGAGTCAGTCTTCTTGTACTTAAGTAGGCATTGTCCCTTTTGTATTTAATTCCGATGCAATTGCTGTGTTTCATCGTCAATAAGAAGGTCCAAGGGATACAGTAAACCTGAAGTGAAGCATCGGAATCTATAACTAGTGTCACAGGAATGGATCAAGATATAGTCAGTAAGAAGAGTCAGTCTTCCTGTACTTAAGTCGGCATTGTGCCTTTTCTATTTTATTCCGATGCAATTTCTGTGTTTCATCGTCAAAAAGAAGGTCAGAGGGATACAGTAAACCTGAAGTGAAGCATCGGAATCTATAACTAGTTACACAGGAATGGTTCAAAACATAGACAATAGGAAGAGTCAGTCTTCTTGTACTTAAGTTGGCATTGTGCCTTTTGTACTTAATTCCGATGCACTATCTGTGTTTCATCGTCATTAAGAAGGTCCAAGGGATACAGTAAACCTGATATGAAGCATCGGAATCTATAACTAGTGTCACGGGAATGGTTCTTCACTTAGACAGTAGGGGGATTTAGTCTACATGTACTTCAGTCCGTATTGTGCCTTTTGTATTTATTTCCGATGCAATTTATGTGTTTCATCATCAATAAGAAGGTCAGAGGGATACAGTAAACCTGAAGTGAAGCATCGGAATCTATAACTAGTGTCACAGGAATGGTTCAAAGCATAGTCGGTAAGAAGAGTCAGTCTTCTTGTACTTAAGTCGGCATTGTGCCTTTTGTATTTAATTCCGATGCAACTTCTTTGTTTCATCGTCAATAAGAAGGTCCAAGAGATACAGTAAACCTGAAGTGGAGCATCGGAATCTATAACTAGTGTCACCGGAATGGTTCAAAACATAGGCAGTAAGGAGAGTCAGTCTTCTTGTACTTAAGTCGGCATTGTGCCCTTTTCAATTTAATTCCGATGCAATTACTGTGTTTAATCGACAATAAGAAGGTCAGAGGGATACAGTAAACCTGAAGAGAAGCATCGGAATCTCCAAATAGTGTCACAGGAATGGTTCAACACATAGTCAGTAAGAAGAGTCACTCTTCTTGTACTTAAGTCGGCATTGTGCCTTTTGTATTTAATTCCGATGCAATTTCTGTGTTTCATCGTCAATAAGAAGGTCCAAGGGATACAGTAAACCTGAAGTGAAGCATCGGAATCTGTAACTAGCGTCACAGGAATGGTTCAAAACATAGACACTAAGAAGAGTCAGTCTGCTTGTACTTAAGACGGCATTGTGCCTCTTCTATTTAATTCCGATGCAATTTCTGTGTTTCATCGTCAATAAGAAGGTCAGAGGGATACAGTGAAACTGAGGTGAAGCATCGGAACCTATAACTAGTGTCACAGGAATGGTTCAAAACATAGACAGTTGGAAGAGTCGGTCTTCTTGTACTTAAGTCGGCATTGTGCCTTTTCTATTTAATTCCGATGCAATTTCTGTGTTTCATTGTTAATAAGAAGGTCAGAGGGATACAGTAAACCTGAAGTGAAGCATCGGAATCCATAACAAGTGTCACAGGAATGGTTCATAACATAGACAGTAGGAAGAGGCAGTCTTCTTGAACATAAGTCGGCATTGTGCCTTTTGTATTTAATTTCGATGCAATTTCTGTGTTTCATCGTCAATAAGAAGGTCCAAGAGATACAGTAAACCTGAAGTGGAGCATCGGAATCTATAACTAGTGTCACAGGAAAGGTTCAAAACATAGATAGTAAGAAGAGTCAGTCTTCTTGCACTTAAGTTGGCATTGTGCTTTTTGCATTTAATTCCGATGCATTTTCTGTGTTTCATCGTCAATAAGAACGTCAGAGGGATACAGTAAACCTGAAGTGATGCATCGGAGTCTATAACTAGTGACACAGGAATGGTTCAAAACATAGGCAGTAAGAAGATTCAGTCTTCTTGTCCTTAAGTCGGCATTGTGCCTTTTGTATTTAATTCCGATGCAATTTCTGTGATTCATCGTCACTAAGAAGGTCCAAGGGATACAGTAAACCTGAAGTGAAGCATCGAAATCTACAACTAGTGTCACAGGAGTGGTTAAAAACATAGTCAGTAAGAAGAGTCAGTCTTCATATACTTAAGTCGGCATTGTGCCTTTTGTATTTAATTCCGATGCAATTTCATTGATTAGTCGTCAATAAGAAGGTCCAAGGGAAACAGTAAACATGAAGTGAAGCATTGGAGTCTATAACTAGTGTCAATGGAATGGTTCAAACATAGACAGTAGGAAGAGTCAGTCTTCTTGTACTTAAGTCGGCATTGTGCCTTTTGTATTTAATTCCGAGGCAATATCGGTGTTTAATCGTCAATAAGAAGGTCCAAGGGATACAGTAAACCTGAAGTGAAGCATCGGAATCCATAACTAGTGTCATACGAATGGTTCAAAACATAGGCAGTAAGAAGATTCAGTCTTCTTGTACTTACGTCGGCATTGTGCCTTTTGTATTTAGTTTCGATGCAATTTCTGTGTTTCATCGTCAATAAGAAGGTCCAAGGTATACAGTAAACCTGGAGAGAGGCATCGGAAACTATAACTAGTGTCACACGAATGGTTCAAAACATAGACAGTAAGAAGAGTCAGCTTTCTTGCACTTAAGTCGGCATTGTGCCTTTTGTATTTAATTCCGATGCAGTTTCTGTGTTTCATAGTCAATAAGAAGGTCGGAGGGATACAGTAAACCTGAAGTGAAGCATCGGAATCTATAACTAGTGTCACAGGAATGGTTCAAAACAGTCAGAAAGAAGAGTCAGTCTTCTTGTACTTAAGTCGGCATTGTGCCTTTTGTATTTAATTCCGATGCAGTTTCTGTGTTTCATCGTCAATAAGAAGGTCCAAGGGATAAAGTAAACCTGAAGTGTAGCATCGGAATCTGTAACTAGCGTCACAGGAATGGTTCAAATCATAGACACCAAGAAGAGTCAGTCTGCTTGTACTTAAGACGGCATTGTGCCTTTTCTATATAATTCCGATGCAATTTCTGTGTTTCATCGTCAATAAGAAGGTCAGAGGGATTCAGTGAACCTGAGGTGAAGCATCGGAATCTATAACTAGTGTCACAGGAATGGTTCAAAACGTAGACAGTAAGAAGAGTCAGTCTTCTTGTACTTAAGTCGGCATTGTGCCTTTTCTAAGTAATTCCGATGCAATTTCTGTGTTTCGTCGCCAATAAGAAGGTCCAAAGGATACAGTAAACCTGAAGTGAAGCATTGGAATCCATAAATAATGTCACAGGAATGGTTCAAAACATAGACAGTAGGAAGAGTCAGTCATCTTATACATAAGTCGGCATTGCCCTTTGTATTTAGTTCCGATGCAATTTCTGTGTTTCATCGTCAATAAGAAGGTCCTAGGGATGCAGTAAACCTGAAGTGAAGCATGGAAATATATAACTAGTGTCACAGGAATGGTTCAAAATATAGTCAGTAAGAAGAGTCAGTCTTCTTGTACTTAAGTTTGCATTGTGCCTTTTGTACTTAAATCCGATGCACTATCTGCGTTTCATCGTCATTAAGAGGGTCCAAGGGATACAGTAAACCTGATATGAAGCATCGAAATCTATAACTAGTGTCACGGGAATGGTTCTTAACTTAGACAGTAGGAAGATTCAGTCTACATGTACTTCAGTCCGTATTGTGCCTTTTGTATTTATTTTCGATGCAATTTATGTGTTTCATCGTCAATAAGAAGGTCCTAGGGATGCAGTAAACCTGAAGTGAAGCATGGAAATATATAACTAGTGTCACACGAATGGTTCAAAGCATAGTCGGTAAGAAGAGTCAGTCTTCTTGTTCTTAAGTCGGCATTGTGCCTTTTGTATTTAATTCCGATGCAACTTCTGTGTTTCATCGTCAGTAAGAAGGTCCAAGAGATACAGTAAACCTGAAGTGGAGCATCGGAATCTATAACTAGTGTCACAGGAAGGGTTCAAAACATAGATAGTAAGAAGAGTCAGTCTTCTTGTACTTAAGCCGGCATTGTGCCTTTTCTATTTAATTCCGATGCAATTTCTGTGTTTCATCGTCAATAAGAGGGTTAGAAGGATACAGTGAACATGAAGTGAAGCATCGGAATCTATAACTAGTGTCACTGGAATGGTTCAAAGCATAGTAAGTAAGAAGAGTTAGTCATCTTGTCCTTAAGTCGGCATTGTGCCTTTTGTATTTAATTCCGATGCAATTTCTGTGTTTCATCGTTAATAAGAAGGTCCAAGGTATACAGTAAAAATGAAGTGAAGCATCGGAATCCATAACTAGTGTCACAGCAATGGTTCAAAACATAGTCAGTAACAAGAGTCAGTCTTCATGTACCTAAGTCGGCATTGTGCCTTTTCTATTTAATTCCGTTGCAATTTCGGTGTTTCATCGTCATTAAGAAAGTCCAAGGGATAAAGTATACCTGGTGTGAAGCATCGGAATCTATAACTAGTGTCACAGGAATGGTTCAAAACATAGACAGTAAGAAGAGTCAGTCTTCTTGCACTTAAGTCGGCATTGTGCTTTTTGCATTTAATTCCGATGCATTTTCTGTGTTTCATCGTCAATAAGAAGGTCAGAGGGATACAGTAAACCTGAAGTGATGCATCGGAGTCTATAACTAGTGACACAGGAATGGTTCAAAACATAGGCAGTAAGAAGATTCAGTCTTCTTGTCCTTAAGTCGGCATTGTGCCTTTTGTATTTAATTCCGATGCAATTTCTGTGTTTCATCGTCAATAAGAAGGTCCAAGGTACAGAGTAAACCTGGAGTGAAGCTTCGGAATCTATAACTAGTGTCACAGGAATGGTTCAAATCATAGACAGTAAGAAGAGTCAGGCGTCTTGTACTTAAGTCGGCATTGTTTCTTTTCTATTTAATTCCGGTGCAATTTCTGTGATTCATCGTCACTAAGAAGGTCCAAGGGATACAGTAAACCTGAAGTGAAGCATCGGAATCTACAACTAGTGTCACAGGAGTGGTTAAAAACATAGTCAGTAAGAAGAGTCAGTCTTCATATACTTAAGTCGGCATTGTGCCTTTTGTATTTAATTCCGATGCAATTTCATTGATAAGTCGTCAATATGAAGGTCCAAGGGAAACAGTAAACATGAAGTGAAGCATTGGAGTCTATAACTAGTGTCAATGGAATGGTTCAAACATAGACAGTAGGAAGAGTCAGTCTTCTTGTACTTAAGTCGGCATTGTGCCTTTTGTATTTAATTCCGAGGCAATATCGGTGTTTAATCGTCAATAAGAAGGTCCAAGGGATACAGTAAACCTGAAGTGAAGCATCGGAATCCATAACTAGTGTCACACGAATGGTTCAAAACATAGGCAGTAAGAAGAGTCAGCTTTCTTGCACTTAAGTCGGCATTGTGCCTTTTGTATTTAATTTTGATGCAGTTTCTGTGTTTCATAGTCAATAAGAAGGTCGGAGGGATACTGTAAACCTGAAGTGAAGCATCGGAATCTATAACTAGTGTCACAGGAATGGTTCAAAACAGTCAGAAAGAAGAGACAGTCTTCTTGTACTTAAGTCGGCATTGTGCCTTTTGTATTTAATTCCGATGCAATTTCTGTGTTTCATCGTCAATAAGAAGGTCCAAGGGATAAGGTAAACCTGAAGTGTAGCATCGGAATCTGTAACTAGCGTCACAGGAATGGTTCAAATCATAGACACCAAGAAGAGTCAGTCTGCTTGTACTTAAGACGGCATTGTGCCTTTTCTATATAATTCCGATGCAATTTCTGTGTTTCATCGACAATAAGAAGGTCAGAGGGATTCAGTGAACCTGAGGTGAAGCATCGGATTCTATAACTAGTGTCACAGGAATGGTTCAAAACGTAGACAGTAAGAAGAGTCTGTCTTCTTGTACTTAAGTCGGCATTGTGCCTTTTCTAAGTAATTCCGATGCAATTTCTGTGTTTCGTCGCCAATAAGAAGGTCCAAAGGATACAGTAAACCTGAAGTGAAGCATTGGAATCCATAAATAATGTCACAGGAATGGTTCAAAACATAGACAGTAGGAAGAGTCAGTCATCTTATACATAAGTCGGCATTGCCTTTTGTATTTAGTTCCGATGCAATTTCTGTGTTTCATCGTCAATAAGAAGGTCCTAGGGATGCAGTAAACCTGAAGTGAAGCATGGAAATATATAACAAGTGTCACAGGAATGGTTCAAAATATAGTCAGTAAGAAGAGTCAGTCTTCTTGTACTTAAGTAGGCATTGTCCCTTTTGTATTTAATTCCGACGCAATTGCTGCGTTTCATCGTCAATAAGAAGGTCCAAGGGATACAGTAAACCTGAAGTGAAGCATCGGAATCTATAACTAGTGTCACAGGAATGGATCAAGATATAGTCAGTAAGAAGAGTCAGTCTTCCTGTACTTAAGTCGGCATTGTGCCTTTTCTATTTAATTCCGATGCAATTTCTGTGTTTCATCGTCAAAAAGAAGGTCAGAGGGATACAGTGAACATGAAGTGAAGCATCGGAATCTATAACTAGTGTCACTGGAATGGTTCAAAGCATAGTAAGTAAGAAGAGTTAGTCATCTTGTCCTTAAGTCGGCATTGTGCCTTTTGTATTTAATTCCGATGCAATTTCTGTGTTTCATCGTTAATAAGAAGGTCCAAGGTATACAGTAAAAATGAAGTGAAGCATCGGAATCCATAACTAGTGTCACAGCAATAGTTCAAAACATAGTCAGTAACAAGAGTCAGTCTTCATGTACCTAAGTCGGCATTGTGCCTTTTCTATTTAATTCCGTTGCAATTTCGGTGTTTCATCGTCATTAAGAAGGTCCAAGGGATAAAGTATACCCGGTGTGAAGCATCGGAATCTATAACTAGTGTCACAGGAATGGTTCAAAACATAGACGGTAAGAAGAGTCAGTCTTCTTGTCCTTACGTCGGCATTGTGCCTTTTGTATTTAATTCCGAGGCAATATCGGTGTTTAATCGTCAATAAGAAGGTCCTAGGGATACAGTAAACCTGAAGTGAAGCATCGGAATCCATAACTAGTGTCACACGAATGGTTCAAAACATAGGCAGTAAGAAGATTCAGTCTTCTTGTCCTTACGTCGGCATTGTGCCTTTTGTATTTAGTTTCGATGCAATTACTGTTTCATCGTCAATAAGAAGGTCCAAGGTATACAGTAAACCTGGAGAGAGGCATCGGAAACTATAACTAGTGTCACACGAATGGTTCAAAACATAGACAGTAAGAAGAGTCAGCTTTCTTGCACTTAAGTCGGCATTGTGCCTTTTGTATTTAATTCCGATGCAGCTTCTGTGTTTCATAGTCAATAAGAAGGTCGGAGGGATACAGTAAACCTGAAGTGAAGCATCGGAATCTATAACTAGTGTCACAGGAATGGTTCAAAACAGTCAGAAAAAAGAGTCAGTCTTCTTGTATTTAAATTGGCATTGTGCCTTTTGCATTTAATTCCGATGCAATTTCTGTGTTTCATCGTCAATAAGAAGTTCCAAGGGATAAAGTAAACCTGAAGTGTAGCATCGGAATCTGTAACTAGCGTCACAGGAATGGTTCAAATCATAGACACCAAGAAGAGTCAGTCTGCTTGTACTTAAGACGGCATTGTGCCTTTTCTATATAATTCCGATGCAATTTCTGTGTTTCATCGATAATAAGAAGGTCAGAGGGATTCAGTGAACCTGAGGTGAAGCATCGGAATCTATAACTAGTGTCACAGGAAAGGTTCAAAACATAGACAGTAAGAAGAGTCAGTCTTCTTGTACTTAAGTCGGCATTGTGCCTTTTCTAAGTATTCCGATGCAATTTCTGTGTTTCGTCGCCAATAAGAAGGTCCAAAGGATACTGTAAACCTGAAGTGAAGCATTGGAATCCATAAATAATGTCACAGGAATGGTTCAAAACATAGACAGTAGGAAGAGTCAGTCATCTTATACATAAGTCGGCATTGCCTTTTGTATTTAGTTCCGATGCAATTTCTGTGTTTCATCGTCAATAAGAAGGTCCTAGGGATGCAGTAAACCTGAAGTGAAGCATGGAAATATATAACTAGTGTCACAGGAATGGTTCAAAATATAGTCAGTAAGAAGAGTCAGTCTTCTTGTACTTAAGTAGGCATTGTCCCTTTTGTATTTAATTCCGATGCAATTGCTGTGTTTCATCGTCAATAAGAAGGTCCAAGGGATACAGTAAACCTGAAGTGAAGCATCGGAATCTATAACTAGTGTCACAGGAACGGATCAAGATATAGTCAGTAAGAAGAGTCAGTCTTCCTGTACTTAAGTCGGCATTGTGCCTTTTCTATTTAATTCCGATGCAATTTCTGTGTTTCATCGTCAAAAAGAAGGTCAGAGGTATACAGTAAACCTGAAGTGAAGCATCGGAATCTATAACTAGTTACACAGGAATGGTTCAAAATATAGACAATAGGAAGAGTCAGTCTTCTTGTACTTAAGTTGGCATTGTGCCTTTTGTACTTAAATCCGATGCACTATCTGTGTTTCATCGTCATTAAGAAGGTCCAAGGGATACAGTAAACCTGATATGAAGCATCGAAATCTATAACTAGTGTCACGGGAATGGTTCTTAACTTAGACAGTAGGAAGATTCAGTCTACATGTACTTCAGTCCGTATTGTGCCTTTTGTATTTATTTCCGATGCAATTTATGTGTTTCATCGTCAATAAGAAGGTCAGAGGGATACAGTAAACCTGAAGTGAAGCATCGGAATCTATAACTAGTGTCACAGGAATGGTTCAAAGCATAGTCGGTAAGAAGAGTCAGTCTTCTTGTACTTAAGTCGGCATTGTGCCTTTTGTATTTAATTCCGATGCAACTTCTGTGTTTCATCGTCAATAAGAAGGTCCAAGAGATACAGTAAAACTGAAGTGGAGCATCGGAATCTATAACTAGTGTCACCGGAATGGTTCAAAACATAGACAGTAAGAAGAGTCAGTCTTCTGTACTTAAGTCGGCATTGTGCCCTTTTCAATTTAATTCCGATGAAATTACTGTGTTTAATCGACAATAAGAAGGTCAGAGGGATACAGTAAACCTGAAGAGAAGCATCGGAATCTCCAAATAGTGTCACAGGAATGGTTCAACACATAGTCAGTAAGAAGAGTCAGTCTTCTTGTACTTTAGTCGGCATTGTGCCTTTTGTATTTGATTCCGATGCAATTTCTGTGTTTCATCGTCAATAAGAAGGTCCAAGGGATACAGTAAACCTGAAGTGAAGCATCGGAATCTGTAACTAGCGTCACAGGAATGGTTCAAAAGATAGACACTAAGAAGAGTCAGTCTGCTTGTACTTAAGACGGCATTGTGCCTTTTCTGTTTAATTCCGATGCAATTTCTGTGTTTCATCGTCAATAAGAAGGTCAGAGGGATACAGTGAACCTGAGGTGAAGCATCGGAACCTATAACTAGTGACACAGGAATGGTTCAAAACATAGACAGTTGGAAGAGTCGGTCTTCTTGTACTTAAGTCGGCATTGTGCCTTTTCTATTTAATTCCGATGCATTAACGGTGTTTCATTGTTAATAAGAAGGTCAGAGGGATACAGTAAACCTGAAGTGAAGCATCGGAATCTATAACTAGTGTTACAGGAGTGGATCAAGATATAGTCAGTATGAAGAGTCAGTCTTCTTGTACATAAGTCGCCATTGTGCCTTTTGTATTTAATTTCGATGCAATTTCTGTGTTTCATCGTCAATAAGAAGGTCCAAGAGATACAGTAAACCTGAAGTGGAGCATCGGAATCTATAACTAGTGTCACAGGAAAGGTTCAAAACATAGATAGTAAGAAGAGTCAGTCTTCTTGTACTTAAGCCGGCATTGTGCCTTTTCTATTTAATTCCGATGCAATTTCTGTGTTTCATCGTCAATAAGAGGGTTAGAGGGATACAGTGAACATGAAGTGAAGCATCGGAATCTATAACTAGTGTCACTGGAATGGTTCAAAGCATAGTAAGTAAGAAGAGTTAGACATCTTGTCCTTAAGTCGGCATTGTGCCTTTTGTATTTAATTCCGATGCAATTTCTGTGTTTCAGCGTTAATAAGAAGGTCCAAGGGATACAGTAAACCTGAAATGATGCATCGGAATCTACAACTAGTGTCACAGGAGTGGTTAAAAACATAGTCAGTAAAAAGAGTCAGTCTTCATATACTTAAGTCGGCATTGTGCCTTTTGTATTTAATTCCGATGCAATTTCATTGATTAGTCGTCAATAAGAAGGTCCATGGGATACAGTAAACATGAAGTGAAGCACTGGAGTCTATAACTAGTGTCAATGGAATGGTTCAAACATAGACAGTAGGAAGAGTCAGTCTTCTTGTACTTAAGTCGGCATTGTGCCTTTTGTATTTAATTCCGAGGCAATATCGGTGTTTAATCGTCAATAAGAAGGTCCAAGGGATACAGTAAACCTGAAGTGATGCATCGGAGTCCATAACTAGTGTCACACGAATGGTTCAAAACATAGGCAGTGAGAAGATTCATCTTCTTGTCCTTACGTCGGCATTGTGCCTTTTGTATTTAGTTTCGATGCAATTTCTGTGTTTCATCGTCAATAAGAAGGTCCAAGGTATACAGTAAACATGGAGAGAGGCATCGGAAACTATAACTAGTGTCACACGAATGGTTCAAAACATAGACAGTAAGAAGAGTCAGCTTTCTTGCACTTAAGTCGGCATTGTGCCTTTTGTATTTAATTCCGATGCAGTTTCTGTGTTTCATAGTCAATAAGAAGGTCGGAGGGATTCAGTGAACCTGAGGTGAAGCATCGGAATCTATAACTAGTGTCACAGGAATGGTTCAAAACATAGACAGTAAGAAGAGTCAGTCTTCTTGTACTTAAGTCGGCATTGTGCCTTTTCTAAGTAATTCCGATGCAATTTCTGTGTTTCGTCGCCAATAAGAAGGTCCAAAGGATACAGTAAACCTGAAGTGAAGCATTGGAATCCATAAATAATATCACAGGAATGGTTCAAAACATAGACAGTAGGAAGAGTCAGTCATCTTATACATAAGTCAGCATTGTGCCTTTTGTATTTAATCCCGATGCAATTTCTGTATTTCATCGTCAATAAGAAGGTCATAGGGATACAGTAAACCAGATGTGAAGCATCGGAATCTATAACTAGTGCCACAGGAATGGTTCAAAACATAGACAGTCAGAAGAGTCAGTCTTCCTGTACTTAAGTCGGTATTGTGCCTTTTGTATTTAATTCCGATGCAATTTCTGTGTTTCATCGTCAATAAGAAGGTCCAAGGGAGACAGTAAACCTGAAGTGATGCATCGTAGTCTATAACTAGTGTCGCAGAAATGGTTCAAAACATAGACAGTAAAAAGAGGCAGCCTTCTTGTACTTAAGTCGGCATTGTGCCTTTTCTACTTAATTCCGATGCAATCTCTGTGTTTCATCGTCAATTATAAGGTCCAAGGTATACAGTAAACCTGAAGTGAAGCATCGGAATCTATAACTAGTGACACAGGAATGGTTCAAACATAGTCAGTAAGAAGAGTCAGTCTTCTTGTACTTAAGTCGGCATTGTGCCTTTTGTATTTAATTCCGATGCAATTTCTGTGTATCATCGTCAATAAGAAGGTTTAAGGGATACAGTAAACCTGAAGTGAAGCATCGGAATCTATAACTAGTGTCACGAGAATGGTTCAAAACATAGTCAGTAAGAAGAGTCAGTCTTCTTGTACTTAAGTCGGCATTGTGCCTTTTGTATTTAATTCCGATGCAATTTCTGTGTTTCATCGTCAATAAGAAGGTCAGAGGGATACAGTAAACCTGAAGTGTAGCATCGAAATCTATAACTAGTGTCACAGGAATGGTTCAAATCATAGACAGTAGGAAGAGTCAGTCTTCTTGTACTTAAGTCGATATTGTGCCTTTTGTATTTAATTCGGATGCAATTTCTGTGTTTCATCGTCTATAGGAAGGTCAGAGGGATACAGTAAACCTGAAGTGAAGCATCGGAAACTATTACTAGTGTCACAGGAATTATTCAAACATAAACAGTAAGAAGAGTCAGTCTTCTTGTACTTAAGTCGGCATTGTGCCTTTTCTATTTCATTCCGATGCAATATCTGTGTTTCATCGTCAATAACAAGGTCCAAGGGATACAGTAAACCTGAAGTGAAGCATCGGAATCTATAACTAGTGTCACAGGAATGGTTCAAAATCATAGTCAGTAAGAAGCGTCAGTCTTCTTGTACTTAAGTCGGCATTGTGGCTTTTCTATTTAATTCTGATGCAATTTCTGTGTTTCATCGTCAATAAGAAGGTCCAAGGGAAACAGTAAACCTGGAGTGAAGCACCGGAATCTATAACTAGTGTGACAGGAATGGTTCAAAACATTGTTTGTAGGAAGAGTCAGTCCTCTTGTACTTAAGTCGGCATTGTGCCTTTTGTATTTAATTCCGATGATATTTCTGTCTTTCATCGTCAATAAGATGGTCCAAGGGATACAGTAAACCAGGAGTGAAGCATCGGAATCTATAACTAGTGTCACAGGAATGGTTCAAAACATAGACAGTAAGAAGAGTTAGTCTTCTTGTACTTAAGTCGGCATTGTGCCTGTTCCATTTAATTCTGATGCAATTTCTGTGTTTCATCGTCAATAAGAAGGTAAGAGGGATAATGTAAACCTGAAGTGAAGCATCGGAATCTATTACTAGTGTCACAGGAATGGTTCAAAGCATAGACAGTAAGAAGAGTCAGTCTTCTTGTACTTAAGTCGGCATTGTGCCTTTTGTATTTAATTTCGATGCAATTTCTGTGTTTCATCGTCAATACGAAGGTCAGAGGGATACAGTAAACCTGAAGTGGAGCATCGGAATCTATTACTAGTGTCACAGGAATGGTTCAAAACATAGTCAGTCAGAAGAGTCAGTCTATTTGTACTTAAGTCGGCCTTGTGCCTTTTGTGTTTAATTCCGATGCAATTTCTGTGTTTCATCGTCAATTAGAAGGTCCAAGGGATACAGTAAGCCTGAAGTGAAGCATCGGAATCTATTACTAGTGTCACAGGAATGGTTCAAATCATAGACAGTAAGAAGAGTCAGTCTTCTTGTACTTAAGTCGGCATTGTGCATTTTTTATTTAATTCCGATGCAATTTCTGTGTTTCATCGTCAATAAGAAGATCAGAGGAATACAGTAAACCTGAAGTGAAGCATCAGAATCTATTACTAGTGTCACAGGAATGGTTCAAAACATAGACGGTAAGAAGAGTCAGTCTTCTTGTACTTAAGTCGGTATTGTGCCTTTTGTATTTAATTCCGATGCAATTTCTGTGTTTCATCGTCAATAAGTAGGTCCAAGGGAGACAGTAAACCTGAAGTGGAGCATCGGAATCTATAACTAGTGTCACAGAAATGGTTCAAAACATAGAGAGTAAGAAGGGTCAGTCTTCTTGTACTTAAGTCGTCATTGTGCCTTTTCTATTTAATTCCGATGCAATTTCTGTGTTTCATCGTCAAGTACAAAGCCCAAGGTATACAGTAAACCAGAAGTGAAGCAACGGAATCTATAACTAGTGTCACTGGAATGGTTCAAAATATAGTCAGTAAGAAGAGTCAGTCTTCATGTAATTAAGTCGGTATTGTTCCTTTTATATTTAATTCCGATGCAATTACTGTGTTTCATCGTCAATAAGAACGTCCAAGGGATACAGTAAACCTGGAGTGAAGAATCGGAATGTGTAACTACTGTCACAGGAATGGTTCAAAGCATAGACAGTAAGAAGAGTCAGTCTTCTTTTACTTAAGTCGGCATTGTGCCTTTTGTATTTAATTCCGATGCAATTTCTGTGTTTCATCTTCGATAAGAAGGTCCAAGGAATACAGTGAACCTGAAGTGAAGCATCGGAATCTATAACTAGTGTCACAGGAATGGTTCAAAACATAGTCAGTGGAAAGAGTCGGTCCTCATGTACTTAAATCGGCATTGCGCCTTTTGTATTTAATTCCGATGCAATTTCTGTGTTTCATCGTCAATAAGAAGGTCCAAGGGATACAGTAAACCTGAAGTGAAGCATCGGAATCTATAACTAGTGTCACAGGAATGGTTCAAAACATAGACAGTAGGAAGAGTAAGTCTTCTTGTACTTAAGTCTCCATTGTGCCTTTTGTATTTAATTCCGATGCAAATTCTGTGTTTCATCGACAATAAGGTCAGAGGGTTACAGCAAACCTGAAGTGAAGCATCGCAATCTATAACTAGTGTCACAGGAAAGGTTCAAAACATAGTCAGTAAGAAGAGTCAGTCATCTTGTACTTAAGTCTGCATTGTGCCTGTTGTATTTAATTCCAATGCAATTTCTGTGTTTCATCATCAATAAGAAGGTCAGAGGGATACAGTAAACCTGAAGTGAAGCATCGGAATCTATAACTAGTGTCTCAGGAATGGTTCAAAACAGAGACAGTAAGAAGGATCAGTCCTTTTGTACTTAGTCGGCATTATGCCTTTTGTATTTAATTCCGATGCAATTTCTGTGTTTCATCGTCAATAAGAAGGTCAGAGGGATAATGTAAACCTGAAGTGAAGCATCGGAATCTATAACTAGTGTCACAGGAATGGTTCAAAAGATAGACAGTAAGAAAAGTCAGTCGATTTGTACTTAAGTCGGCATTGTACCCTTTACTATTTTATTCCGATGCAATTTCTGTGTTTCATCGTCAATAAGAAGATCAGATGGATACAGTAAACCTGAAGTGAAGCATCGGAATCTATAACTAGTGTCACAGGAATGGTTCAAAACATAGACAGTAAGAAGAGTCAGTCTTCTTGTACTTAGTTCGGTATTGTGCCCTTTGTATTTAATTCCGATTCAATTTCTGTGTTTCATCGTCAATAAGAAGGTCCAAGGGAGACAGTAAACCTGAAGTGAAGCATCGGAATCTATAACTAGTGTCACAGAAATGGTTCAAAACATAGACAGTAAGAAGAGTCAGTCTTCTCGTACTTAAGTCGGCATTGTGCCTTTTCTATTTAATTCCGATGCAATTTCTGTGTTTCATCGTCAATTAGAAAGTCGAAGGTATACAGTAAACATGAAGTGAAGCATCGGAATCTATAACTAGTGTCACAGGAATGGTTCAAAACATAGACACTAGGAAGAGTCAGTCCTCTTGTACTTAAGTCGGCATTGTGCCTTTTCTATTTAATTCCGATGCAATTTCTGTGTTTCATCGTCAATAAGAAGGTCCAAGGGATACAGTAAACCTAGAGTGAAGCATCGGAATCTATAACTAGTGTCACAGGAATGGTACATAACATAGACAGTAGGAAGAGTCAGTCTTCTTGTACTTAAGTCGGTTTTGTGCCTGTTCTATTTAATTCCGATGCAATCTCTGTGTTTCATCGTCAATAAGAAGGTCAGAGGGATAATGTAAACCTGAAGTGAAGCATCGGAATCTATAACTAGTGTCACAAGAATGGTTCAAAACATAGTCAGTCAGAAGAGTCAGTCTTCTTGTCCTTAAGTCGGCATTGTGCCTTTTGTATTTAATTCCGATGCAATTTCTGTTTTTCATCGTCAATAAGAAGCTCCAAGGGATACAGTAAACCAGGAGTGAAGCATCGGAATCTATAACTAGTGTCAGTGGAATGGTTCAAAACATAGAAAGTAAGAAGAGTCAGTCTTCTTGTACTTATGTCGGCATTGTGCCTTTTGTATCTAATTCCGATGCAATTTCTGTGTTTCATCGTCAATAAGAATGTCAGAGGGATACAGTAAACCTGAAGTGAAGCATCGGAATCTATAGCTAGTGTCACAGGAATGGTTCAAAACATTGTCAGTAAGAAGAGTTAGTCTTCTTGTCCTTATGGCGGCATTGTGCCTTTTGTATTTAATTCCGATGCAATTTCTGTGTTTCATCGTCAATACGAAGGTCAGAGGGATACAGTAAACCTGAAGTGAAGCATCGGAATCTATAACTAGTGTCACAGGAATGGTTCAAAACATAGACAGTAGGAAGAGTAAGTCTTCTTGTACTTAAGTCGGCATTGTGCCTTTTGTATTTAATTCCGTTGCAAATTCTGTGTTTCATCGTCAATAAGAAGGTCAGAGGGATACAGCAAACCTGAAGTGAAGCATCGCAACCTATAACTAGTGTCACAGGAAAAGTTCAAAACATAGTCAGAAAGAAGAGTCAGTCATCTTGTACTTAAGTCTGCATTGTGCCTTTTGTATTTAATTCCAATGCAATTTCTGTGTTTCATCGTCAATAAGAAGGTCAGAGGGATACAGTAAACCTGAAGTGAAGCATCGGAATCTATAACTAGTGTCTCAGGAATGGTTCAAAACAGAGACAGTTAGAAGGATCAGTCCTCTTGTACTTAGTCGGCATTGTGCCTTTTGTATTTAATTCCGATGCAATTTCTGTGTTTCATCGTCAATAAGAAGATCAGAGGGATACAGTAAATCTGAAGTGAAGCATCGGAATCTATAACTAGTGTCACAGGAATGGTTCAAAAGATAGACAGTAAGTAAAGTCAGTCGTCTTGTACTTAAGTCGGCATTGTACCTTTACTATTTTATTCTGATGCAATTTCTGTGTTTCATCGTCAATAAGAAGATCAGAGGGATACAGTAAACCTGAAGTGAAGCATCGGAATCTATAACTAGTGTCACAGGAATAGTTCAAAACATAGACAGTAAGAAGAGTCAGTCTTCTTGTACTTAGGTCGGTATTCTGCCTGTTCCATTTAATTCCGATGCAATTTCTGTGTTTCATCGTCAATAAGAAGGTAAGAGGGATAATGTAAACCTGAAGTGAAGCATCGGAATCTATAACTAGTGTCACAGGAATGGTTCAAAGCATAGACAGTAAGAAGAGTCAGTCTTCTTGTACTTAAGTCTGCATTGTGCCATTTGTATTTAATTCCGATACAATTGCTGTGTTTCAACATCAATAAGAAGGTCAGAGGGATACAGTAAACCTGAAGTGAAGCATCAGAATCTATAACTAGTGTCACAGGAATGGTTGAAATCATAGACAGTATGAAGGATCAGTCCTCTTGTACTTAAGTCGGCATTGTGGCTTTTGTATTTAATTCCGATGCAATTTCTGTGTTTAATCGTCAATAAGAAGATCAGAGGGATACAGTAACCCTGAAGTAAAGCATAGGAATCTATAACTAGTATCACAGGAATAGTTCAAATCATAGACATTAAGAAAAGTCAGTCGTCTTGTACATAAGTCGGCATTGTGCCTTTTCTATTTAATTCCGATGCAATTTCTGTGTTTCATCGTCAATAAGAAGGTCAGAGGGATACAGTGAACCAGAAGTGAAGCATCCGAATCTATAACTAGTGTCACAGGAATGGTTCAAACATAGTCAGTAAAAAGAGTCAGTCTTCTTGTACTTAAGTCAGCATTGTGCCTTTTGTATTTAATCCCGATGCAATTTCTGTGTTTCATCGTCAATAAGAAGGTCATAGGGATACAGTAAACCTGATGTGAAGCTTCGGAATCTATAACTAGTGCCACAGGAATGGTTCAAAACATAGACAGTCAGAAGAGTCAGTCTTCTTGTACTTAAGTCGGTATTGTGCCTTTTGTATTTAATTCCGATGCAATTTCTGTGTTTCATCGTCAATAAGAAGGTCCAAGGGAGCCAGTAAACCTGAAGTGATGCATCGTAGTCTATAACTAGTGTCGCAGAAATGGTTCAAAACATAGACAGTAAAAAGAGGCAGCCTTCTTGTACTTAAGTCGGCATTGTGTCTTTTCTATTTAATTCCGATGCAATCTCTGTGTTTCATCGTCAATTATAAGGTCCAAGGTATACAGTAAACCTGAAGTGAAGCATCGGAATCTATAACTAGTGACACAGGAATGGTTCAAACATAGTCAGTAAGAAGAGTCAGTCTTCTTGTACTTAAGTCGGCATTGTGCCTTTTGTATTTAATTCCGATGCAATTTCTGTGTATCATCGTCAATAAGAAGGTTTAAGGGATACAGTAAACCTGAAGTGAAGCATCGGAATCTATAACTAGTGTCACGAGAATGGTTCAAAACATAGTCAGTAAGAAGAGTCAGTCTTCTTGTACTTAAGTCGGCATTGTGCCTTTTGTATTTAATTCCGATGCAATTTCTGTGTTTCATCGTCAATAAGAAGGTCAGAGGGATACAGTAAACCTGAAGTGTAGCATCGAAATCTATAACTAGTGTCACAGGAATGGTTCAAAACATAGACAATAGGAAGAGTCAGTCTTCTTGTACTTAAGTCGATATTGTGCCTTTTGTATTTAATTCGGATGCAATTTCTGTGTTTCATCGTCTATAGGAAGGTCAGAGGGATACAGTAAACCTGAAGTGAAGCATCGGAAACTATAACTAGTGTCACAGGAATGGTTCAAAACATAGACAGTAGGAAGAGTCAGTCTTCTTGTACTTAAGTCGATATTGTGCCTTTTGTATTTAATTCGGATGCAATTTCTGTGTTTCATCGTCTATAGGAAGGTAGAGGGATACAGTAAACCTGAAGTGAAGCATCGGAATCTATAACTAGTGTCACAGGAATGGTTCAAACATAAACAGTAAGAAGAGTCAGTCTTCTTGTACTTAAGTCGGCATTGGGCCTTTTCTATTTCATTCCGATGCAATATGTGTGTTTCATCGTCAATAAGAAGGTCCAAGGGATACAGTAAATCTGAAGTGAAGCATCGGAATCTATAACTAGCTTCACAGGAATGGTTCAAAAACATAGTCAGTAAGAAGCGTCAGTCTTCTTGTACTTAAGTCGGCATTGTGGCTTTTCTATTTAATTCTGATGCAATTTCTGTGTTTCATCGTCAATAAGAAGGTCCAAGGGAAACAGTAAACCTGGAGTGAAGCACCGGAATCTATAACTAGAGTGACAGGAATGGTTCAAAACATTGTTTGTAGGAAGAGTCAGTCCTCTTGTACTTAAGTCGGCATAGTGCCTTTTGTATTTAATTCCGATTATATTTCTGTGTTTCATCGTCAATAAGATGGTCCAAGGGATACAGTAAACCTGGATTGAAGCATCGGAATCTATAACTAGTGTCACAGGAATGGTTCAAAACATAGACAGTAAGAAGAGTTAGTCTTCTTGTACTGAAGTCGGCATTGTGCCTGTTCCATTTAATTCCGATGCAATTTCTGTGTTTCATCGTCAATAAGAAGGTAAGAGGGATAATGTAAACTTGAAGTGAAGCATCGGAATCTATTACTAGTGTCACAGGAATGGTTCAAAGCATAGACAGTAAGAAGAGTCAGTCTTCTTGTACTTAAGTCGGCATTGTGCCTTTTGTATTTAATTTCGATGCAATTTCTGTGTTTCATCGTCAATACGAAGGTCAGAGGGATACAGTAAACCTGAAGTGGAGCATCGGAATCTATAGCTAGTGTCACAGGAATGGTTCAAAGCATAGTCAGTCAGAAGAGTCAGTCTATTTGTACTTAAGTCGGCCTTGTGCCTTTTGTGTTTAATTCCGATGCAATTTCTGTGTTTCATCGTCAATAAGAAGGTCCAAGGGATACAGTAAGCCTGAAGTGAAGCATCGGAATCTATAACTAGTGTCACAGGAATGGTTCAAAACATAGACAGTAAGAAGAGTCAGTCTTCTTGTACTTAAGTCGGCATTGTGCCTTTTTTATTTAATTCCGATGCAATATCTGTGTTTCATCGTCAATAAGAAGATCAGAGGAATACAGTAAACCTGAAGTGAAGCATCAGAATCTATTACTAGTGTCACAGGAATGGTTCAAAACATAGACGGTAAGAAGAGTCAGTCTTCTTGTACTTAAGTCGGTATTGTGCCTTTTGTATTTAATTCCGATGCAATTTCTGTGTTTCATCGTCAATAAGAAGGTCCAAGGGAGACAGTAAACCTGAAGTGGAGCATCGGAATCTATAACTAGTGTCACAGAAATGGTTCAAAACATAGAGAGTAAGAAGAGTCAGTCTTCTTGTACTTAAGTCGTCATTGTGCCTTTTCTATTTAATTCCGATGCAATTTCTGTCTTTCATCGTCAAGTACAATGTCCAAGGTATACAGTAAACCTGAAGTGAAGCAACGGAATCTATAACTAGTGTCACTGGAATGGTTCAAAATATAGTCAGTAAGAAGAATCAGTCTTCTTGTAATTAAGTCGGTATTGTGCCTTTTGTATTTAATTCCGATGCAATTACTGTGTTTCATCGTCAATAACAACGTCCAAGGGATACAGTAAACCTGGAGTGAAGAATCGGAATGTGTAACTACTGTCACAGGAATGGTTCAAAGCATAGACAGTAAGAAGAGTCAGTCTTCTTTTACTTAAGTCGGCATTGTGCCTTTTGTATTTAATTCCGATGCAATTTCTGTGTTTCATCGTCGATAAGAAGGTCCAAGGAATACAGCAAACCTGAAGTGAAGCATCGGAATCTATAACTAGTATCACAGGAATGGTTCAAAACATAGTCAGTGGAAAGAGTCGGTCCTCATGTACTTAAATCGGCATTGTGCCTTTTGTATTTAATTCCGATGCAATTTCTGGGTTTCATCGTCAATAAGAAGGTCCAAGGGATACAGTAAACCTGAAGTGAAGCATCGGAATCTATAACTAGTGTCACAGGAATGGTTCAAAACATAGACAGTAGGAAGAGTAAGTCTTCTTGTACTTAAGTCGGCATTGTGCCTTTTGTATTTAATTCCGATGCAAATTCTGTGTTTCATCGTCAATAAGGTCAGAGGGTTACAGCAAACCTGAAGTGAAGCATCGCAATCTATAACTAGTGTCACAGGAAAGGTTCAAAACATAGTCAGTAAGAAGAGTCAGTCATCTTGTACTTAAGTCTGCATTGTGCCTTTTGTATTTAATTCCAATTCAATTTCTGTGCTTCATCATCAATAAGAAGGTCAGAGGGATACAGTAAACCTGAAGTGAAGCATCGGAATCTATAACTAGTGTCTCAGGCATGGTTCAAAACAGAGACAGTAAGAAGGATCAGTCCTCTTGTACTTAGTCGGCATTGTGCCTTTTGTATTTAATTCCGATGCAATTTCTGTGTTTCATCGTCAATAAGAAGATCAGAGGCATACAGTAAACCTGAAGTGAAGCATCGGAATCTATAACTAGTGTCACAGGAATGGTTCAAAAGATAGACAGTAAGAAAAGTCAGTCGTCTTGTACTTAAGTCGGCATTGTGCCATTACTATTTTATTCCGATGCAATTTCTGTGTTTCATCGTCAATAAGAAGATCAGATGGATACAGTAAACCTGAAGTGAAGCATCGGAATCTATAACTAGTGTCACAGGAATGGTTCAAACATAGACAGTAAGAAGAGTCAGTCTTCTTGTACTTAGGTCGGTATTGTGCCTTTTGTATTTAATTCCGATTCAATTTCTGTGTTTCATCGTCAATAAGAAGGTAAGAGGGATAATGAAAGTAAACCTGAAGTGAAGCATCGGAATCTATAACTAGTGTCACAGAAATGGTTCAAAACATAGACAGTAAGAAGAGTCAGTCTGCTTGTACTTAAGTCGGCATTGTGCATTTTCTATTTAATTCCGATGCAATTTCTGTGTTTCATCGTCAATTAGAAAGTCGAAGGTATACAGTAAACCTGAAGTGAAGCATCGGAATCTATAACTAGTGTCACAGGAATGGTTCAAAACA
Source organism: Schistocerca serialis cubense (assembly GCF_023864345.2). Classification (NCBI taxonomy): domain Eukaryota; kingdom Metazoa; phylum Arthropoda; class Insecta; order Orthoptera; family Acrididae; genus Schistocerca; species Schistocerca serialis. Next base: position 3,597,624 of record NC_064645.1, read on the forward strand.
TAGACACTAGGAAGAGTCAGTCCTCTTGTACTTAAGTCGGCATTGTGCCTTTTCTATTTAATTCCGATGCAATTTCTGTGTTTCATCGTCAATAAGAAGGTCCAAGGGATACAGTAAACCTGGAGTGAAGCATCGGAATCTATAACTAGTGTCAATGGAATGGTTCAAAACATAGTAAGTAAGAAGAGTCAGTCTTCTTGTACTTATGTCGGCATTGTGCCTTTTGTATCTAATTCCGATGCAATTTCTGTGTTTCATCGTCAATTAGAAGGTCAGAGGGATTCAGCAAACCTGAAGTGAAGCATCGGAATCTATAGCTAGTGTCACAGGAATGGTTCAAACATTGTCAGGAGGAAGAGTTAGTCTTCTTGTCCTTATGGCGGCATTGTGCCTTTTGTATTTAATTCCGATGCAATATCTGTGTTTCATCGTCAATAAGAAGGTCAGAGGGTTACAGTAAACCTGAAGTGAAGCATCGGAATCTGTAACTAGTGTCACAGGAATGGTTCAAAACATAGACAGTAGGAAGAGTAAGTCTTCTTGTACTTAAGTCGGCATTGTGCCTTTTGTATTTAATTCCGTTTCAAATTCTGTGTTTAATCGTCAATAAGAATGTCAGAGGGATACAGCAAACCTGAAGTGAAGCATCGCAATCTATAACTAGTGTCACAGGAAAGGTTCAAAACATAGTCAGTAAGAAGAGTCAGTCATCTTGTACTTAAGTCTGTATTGTGCCTTTTGTATGTAATTCCAATGCAATTTCTGTGTTTCATCATCAATAAGAAGGTCAGAGGGATACAGTAAACCTGAAGTGAAGCATCGGAATCTATAACTAGTGTCTCAGGAATGGTTCAAAACAGAGACAGTAAGAAGGATCAGTCCTCTTGTACTTAGTCGGCATTGTGCCATTTGTATTTAATTCCGATGCAATTTCTGTGTTTCATCGTCAATAAAAAGATCAGAGGGATACAGTAAATCTGAAGTGAAGCATCGGAATCTATAACTAGTGTCACAGGAATGGTTCAAAAGATAGACAGTAAGAAAAGTCAGTCGTCTTGTACTTAAGTCGGCATTGTGCCTTTACTATTTTATTCTGATGCAATTTCTGTGTTTCATCGTCAATAAGAAGATCAGAGGGATACAGTAAACCTGAAGTGAAGCATCGGAATCTATAACTAGTGTCACAGGAATGGTTCAAAACATAGACAGTAAGAAGAGTCAGTCTTCTTGTACTTAGGTCGGTATTGTGCCTTTTGTATTTAATTCCGATGCAATTTCTGTGTTTCATCGTCAATAAGAAGGTCCAAGGGAGACAGTAAACCTGAAGTGAAGCATCGGAATCTATAACTAGTGTCACAGAAATGGTCAAAACATAGACAGTAAGAAGAGTCAGTCTTCTTGTACTTAAGTCGGCATTGTGCCTTTTCTATTTAATTCCGATGCAATTTCTATGTTTCATCGTCAATTAGAAAGTCGAAGGTATACAGTAAACCTGAAGTGAAGCATCGGAATCTATAACTAGTGTCACGGGAATGGTTCAAAACATAGACACTAGGAAGAGTCAGTCCTCTTGTACTTAAGTCGGCATTGTGCCTTTTCAAATTAATACCGATGCAATTTCTGTGTTTCATCGTCAATAAGAAGGTCCAAGGGATACAGTAAACCTGGAGTGAAGCATCGGAATCTATAACTAGTGTCACAGGAATGTTTCATAACATAGACAGTTGGAAGAGTCAGTCTTCTTGTACTTAAGTCCGTTTTGTGCCTGTTCTATTTAATTCAGATGCAATTTCTGTGTTTCATCGTCAATAAGAAGGTCAGAGGGATAATGTAAACCTGAAGTGAAGCATCGGAATCTGTAACTAGTGTCACAGGAATGGTTCAAAACATAGTCAGTAAGAAGAGTCAGTCTTCTTGTCCTTAAGTCGGCATTGTGCCTTTTGTATTTAATTCCGATGCAATTTCTGTTTTTCATCGTCAATAAGAAGCTCCAAGGGATACAGTAAACCTGGAGTGAAGCATCGGAATCTATAACTAGTGTCAATGGAATGGTTCAAAACATACACAGTAAGAAGAGTCAGTCTTCTTGTACTTATGTCGGCATTGTGCCTTTTGTATCTAATTCCGATGCAATTTCTGTGTTTCATCGTCAATAAGAATGTCAGAGGGATACAGTAAACCTGAAGTGAAGCATCGGAATCTATAGCTAGTGTCACAGGAATGGTTCAAAACATTGTCAGTAAGAAGAGTTAGTCTTCTTGTCCTTTAGGCGCCATTGTGCCTTTTGTATTTAATTCCGATGCAATTTCTGTGTTTCATCGTCAATAAGAAGGTCCAAGAGATACAGTAAACCTGGAGTGAAGAATCGGAATGTGTAACTAGTGTAACAGGAATGGTTCAAAACATAGACAGTAGGATGAGTCAGTCTTCTAGTACTTAAGTCGGCATTGTGCCTTTTGTGTTTAATTCCGATGCAATTTCTGTGTTTCATCGTCAAGAAGAAGGTCCAAGGGATACAGTAAACCTGAAGTGAAGCATCGGAATCTATAACTAGTGTCACAAGAATGGTTCAAAACATAGTCAGTAGGAAGACTCGGTCTTCATGTACTTAAATCGGCATTGTGCCTTTTGTATTTAATTCCGATGCAATTTCTGTGTTTCATCGTCAATAAGAAGGTCCAAGGGATACAGTAAACCTGAAGTGAAGCATCGGAATCTACAACTAGTGTCACAGGAAAGGTTCAAATCATAGACAGTAGGAAGAGTCAGTCATCTTGTACTTAAGTCGTCATTGTGCCTTTTGTATTTAATTCCGATGCATTTTCTGTGTTTCATCGTCAATAAGAAGATCAGAGGGATACAGTAAGCCTGAAGTGAAGCATCGGAATCTATAACTAGTGTCACAGGAATGGTTCAAAACATAGACAGTAAGAAGAGTCAGTCTTCTTGTACTTAAGTCGGTATTGTGACTTTTGTATTTAATTCCGATGCAATTTCTGTGTTTCATCGTCAATAAGAAGGTCCAAGGGAGACAGTAAACCTGAAGTGAAGTATCGGAATCTATAACTAGTGTCACAGAAATGGTTCAAATCATAGACAGTGAGAAGAGTCAGTCTTCTTGTACTTAAGTCGGCATTGTGCCTTTTCTATTTAATTCCGATGCAATTTCTGTGTTTCATCGTCTATTAGATAGTCCAAGGTATACTTTAAACCTGAAGTGAAGCATCGGAATCTATAAATAGTGACACAGGAATGGTTCAAACATAGTCAGTAAGAAGAGTCAGTCTTCTTGTACTTAAGTCGGCATTGTGCCTTTTGTATTTAATTCCGATGCAATTTCTGTGTTTCATCGTCAATAAGAAGGTTTAAGGGATACAGTAAACCTGAAGTGATGCATCGGAATCTATAACTAGTGTCACGAGAATGGTTCAAAACATAGTCAGTAAGAAGAGTCAGTCTTCTTGTACTTAAGTCGGCATTGTGCGTTTTGTATTTAATTCCGATGCAATTTCTGTGTTTCATCGTCTATTAGATAGTCCAAGGTATACTATAAAACCTGAAGTGAAGCATCGGAATCTATAACTAGTGACACAGGAATGGTTCAAAACATAGTCAGTAAGAAGAGTCAGTCTTCTTGTACTTAAGTCGGCATTGTGCCTTTTGTATTTAATTCCGATGCAATTTCTGTGTTTCATCGTCAATAAGAAGGTTTAAGGGATACAGTAAACCTGAAGTGATGCATCGGAATCTATAACTAGTGTCACGAGAATGGTTCAAAACATAGTCAGTAAGAAGAGTCAGTCTTCTTGTACTTAAGTCGGCATTGTGCGTTTTGTAATTAATTCCGATGCAATTTCTGTGATTCATCGTCTATAGGAAGGTCAGAGGGATACAGTAAACCTGAAGTGATGCATCGGAATCTATAACTAGTGTCACAGAAATGGTTCAAAACATAGACAGTAAGAAGAGTCAGTCTTCTTGTACTTAAGTCGGCATTGTGCCTTTTCTATTTAATTCCGATGCAATTTCTATGTTTCATCGTCAATTAGAAAGTCGAAGGTATACAGTAAACCTGAAGTGAAGCATCGGAATCTATAACTAGTGTCACAGGAATGGTTCAAAACATAGTCAGTAAGAAGAGTCAGTCTTCTTGTCCTTAAGTCGGCATTGTGCCTTTTGTATTTAATTCCGATACAATTTCTGTTTTTCATCGTCAATAAGAAGCTCCAAGGGATACAGTAAACCTGGAGTGAAGCATCGGAATCTATAACTAGTGTCAATGGAATGGTTCAAAACATACACAGTAAGAAGAGTCAGTCTTCTTGTACTTATGTCGGCATTGTGCCTTTTGTATCTAATTCCGATGCAATTTCTGTGTTTCATCGTCAATAAGAATGTCAGAGGGATACAGTAAACCTGAAGTGAAGCATCGGAATCTATAGCTAGTGTCACAGGAATGGTTCAAAACATTGTCAGTAAGAAGAGTTAGTCTTCTTGTCCTTTAGGCGCCATTGTGCCTTTTGTATTTAATTCCGATGCAATTTCTGTGTTTCATCGTCAATAAGAAGGTCCAAGAGATACAGTAAACCTGGAGTGAAGAATCGGAATGTGTAACTAGTGTAACAGGAATGGTTCAAAACATTGACAGTAGGAAGAGTCAGTCTTCTTGTACTTAAGTCGGCATTGTGCCTTTTGTGTTTAATTCCGATGCAATTTCTGTGTTTCATCGTCAAGAAGAAGGTCCAAGGGATACAGTAAACCTGAAGTGAAGCATCGGAATCTATAACTAGTGTCACAAGAATGGTTCAAAACATAGTCAGTAGGAAGAGTCGGTCTTCATGTACTTAAATCGGCATTGTGCCTTTTGTATTTAATTCCGATGAAATTTCTGTGTTTCATCGTCAATAAGAAGGTCCAAGGGATACAGTAAACCTGAAGTGAAGCATCGGAATCTACAACTAGTGTCACAGGAAAGGTTCAAATCATAGACAGTAGGAAGAGTCAGTCATCTTGTACTTAAGTCGTCATTGTGCCTTTTGTATTTAATTCCGATGCAAATTCTGTGTTTCATCGTCAATAAGAAGGTCAGAAGGATACAGCAAACCTGAAGTGAAGCATCGCAATCTATAACTAGTGTCACAGGAATGGTTCAAAACATAGTCAGTAAGAAGAGTCAGTCTTCTTGTACTTATGTCTGCATTGTGCCTTTTGTATTTACTTCCGATGGAATTTCTGTGTTTCATCATCAATAAGAAGGTCAGAGGGATACAGTGAACCTGAAGTGTAGCATCGGAATCTATATCTAGTGTCTCAGGAATGGTTCAAAACATAGACAGTAAGAAGGATCAGTCCTCTTGTACTTAGGGTGGCATTGTGCCTTTTGTATTTAATTCCGATGCAATTTCTGTGTTTCATCGTCAATAAGAAGATCAGAGGGATACAGTAAGCCTGAAGTGAAGCATCGGAATCTATAACTAGTGTCACAGGAATGGTTCAAAACGTAGACAGTAAGAAGAGTCAGTCTTCTTGTACTTCAGTCGGTATTGTGACTTTTGTATTTAATTCCGATGCAATTTCTGTGTTTCATCGTCAATAAGAAGGTCCAAGGGAGACAGTAAACCTGAAGTGAAGCATCGGAATCTATAACTAGTGTCACAGAAATGGTTCAAATCATAGACAGTGAGAAGAGTCAGTCATCTTGTACTTAAGTCGGCATTGTGCCTTTTCTATTTAATTCCGATGCAATTTCTGTGTTTCATCGTCTATTAGATAGTCCAAGGTATACTTTAAACCTGAAGTGAAGCATCGGAATCTATAAATAGTGACACAGGAATGGTTCAAACATAGTCAGTAAGAAGAGTCAGTCTTCTTGTACTTAAGTCGGCATTGTGCCTTTTGTATTTAATTCCGATGCAATTTCTGTGTTTCATCGTCAATAAGAAGGTTTAAGGGATACAGTAAACCTGAAGTGATGCATCGGAATCTATAACTAGTGTCACGAGAATGGTTCAAAACATAGTCAGTAAGAAGAGTCAGTCTTCTTGTACTTAAGTCGGCATTGTGCGTTTTGTATTTAATTCCGATGCAATTTCTGTGTTTCATCGTCAATAAGAAGGTCAGAGGGATACAGTAAACCTGAAGTGAAGCATCGGAATCTATAACTAGTGTCACAGGAATGGTTCAAATCATAGACAGTAGGAAGAGTCAGTCTTCTTGTACTTAAGTCGTCATTGTGCCTTTTGTATTTAATTCCGATGCAAATTCTGTGTTTCATCGTCAATAAGAAGGTCAGAGGGATACAGCAAACCTGAGTGAAGCATCGGAATCTATAACTAGTGTCACAGGAATGGTTCAAAACATAGACAGTAAGAAGAGTTAGTCTTCTTGTACTTAAGTCGGCATTGTGCCTGTTCCATTTAATTCCGATGCAATTTCTGTGTTTCATCGTCAATAAGAAGGTCCAAGGGAGACAGTAAACCTGAAGTGAAGCATCGGAATCTATAACTAGTGTCATAGAAATGGTTCAAATCATAGACAGTGAGAAGAGTCAGTCTTCTTGCACTTAAGTCGGCATTGTGCCTTTTATATTTTTTTCCGATGCAATTTCTGTGTTTCATCGTCTATTAGATAGTCCAAGGTATACTATAAAACCTGAAGTGAAGCATCGGAATCTATAACTAGTGACACAGGAATGGTTCAAAACATAGTCAGTAAGAAGAGTCAGTCTTCTTGTACTTAAGTCGGCATTGTGCCTTTTGTATTTAATTCCGATGCAATTTCTGTGTTTCATCGTCAATAAGAAGGTTTAAGGGATACAGTAAACCTGAAGTGATGCATCGGAATCTATAACTAGTGTCACGAGAATGGTTCAAAACATAGTCAGTAAGAAAAGTCAGTCTTCTTGTACTTAAGTCGGCATTGTGCGTTTTGTAATTAATTCCGATGCAATTTCTGTGATTCATCGTCTATAGGAAGGTCAGAGGGATACAGTAAACCTGAAGTGATGCATCGGAATCTATAACTAGTGTCACAGAAATGGTTCAAAACATAGACAGTAAGAAGAGTCAGTCTTCTTGTACTTAAGTCGGCATTGTGCCTTTTCTATTTAATTCCGATGCAATTTCTATGTTTCATCGTCAATTAGAAAGTCGAAGGTATACAGTAAACCTGAAGTGAAGCATCGGAATCTATAACTAGTGTCACAGGAATGGTTCAAAACATAGTCAGTAAGAAGAGTCAGTCTTCTTGTCCTTAAGTCGGCATTGTGCCTTTTGTATTTAATTCCGATGCAATTTCTGTTTTTCATCGTCAATAAGAAGCTCCAAGGGATACAGTAAACCTGGAGTGAAGCATCGGAATCTATAACTAGTGTCAATGGAATGGTTCAAAACATACACAGTAAGAAGAGTCAGTCTTCTTGTACTTATGTCGGCATTGTGCGTTTTGTATCTAATTTCGATGCAATTTCTGTGTTTCATCGTCAATAAGAATGTCAGAGGGATACAGTAAACCTGAAGTGAAGCATCGGAATCTATAGCTAGTGTCACAGGAATGGTTCAAAACATTGTCAGTAAGAAGAGTTAGTCTTCTTGTCCTTTAGGCGCCATTGTCCCTTTTGTATTTAATTCCGATGCAATTTCTGTGTTTCATCGTCAATAAGAAGGTCCAAGAGATACAGTAAACTTGGAGTGAAGAATCGGAATGTGTAACTAGTGTAACAGGAATGGTTCAAAACATAGACAGTAGGAAGAGTCAGTCTTCTTGTACTTAAGTCGGCATTGTGCCTTTTGTGTTTAATTCCGATGCAATTTCTGTGTTTCATCGTCAAGAAGAAGGTCCAAGGGATACAGTAAACCTGAAGTGAAGCATCGGAATCTATAACTAGTGTCACAAGAATGGTTCAAAACATAGTCAGTAGGAAGAGTCGGTCTTCATGTACTTAAATCGGCATTGTGCCTTTTGTATTTAATTCCGATGCAATTTCTGTGTTTCATCGTCAATAAGAAGGTCCAAGGGATACAGTAAACCTGTAGTGAAGCATCGGAATCTACAACTAGTGTCACAGGAAAGGTTCAAATCATAGACAGTAGGAAGAGTCAGTCATCTTGTACTTAAGTCGTCATTGTGCCTTTTGTATTTAATTCCGATGCAAATTCTGTGTTTCATCGTCAATAAGAAGGTCAGAAGGATACAGCAAACCTGAAGTGAAGCATCGCAATCTATAACTAGTGTCACAGGAATGGTTCAAAACATAGTCAGTAAGAAGAGTCAGTCTTCTTGTACTTATGTCTGCATTGTGCCTTTTGTATTTACTTCCGATGGAATTTCTGTGTTTCATCATCAATAAGAAGGTCAGAGGGATACAGTAAACCTGAAGTGTAGCATCGGAATCTATATCTAGTGTCTCAGGAATGGTTCAAAACATAGACAGTAAGAAGGATCAGTCCTCTTGTACTTAGGGTGGCATTGTGCCTTTTGTATTTAATTCCGATGCAATTTCTGTGTTTCATCGTCAATAAGAAGATCAGAGGGATACAGTAAGCCTGAAGTGAAGCATCGGAATCTATAACTAGTGTCACAGGAATGGTTCAAAACATAGACAGTAAGAAGAGTCAGTCTTCTTGTACTTAAGTCGGTATTGTGACTTTTGTATTTAATTCCGATGCAATTTCTGTGTTTCATCGTCAATAAGAAGGTCCAAGGGAGACAGTAACCCTGAAGTGAAGCATCGGAATCTATAACTAGTGTCACAGAAATGGTTCAAATCATAGACAGTGAGAAGAGTCAGTCTTCTTGTACTTAAGTCCGCATTGTGCCTTTTCTATTTAATTCCGATGCAATTTCTGTGTTTCATCGTCTATTAGAGAGTCCAAGGTATACTTTAAACCTGAAGTGAAGCATCGGAATCTATAAATAGTGACACAGGAATGGTTCAAACATAGTCAGTAAGAAGAGTCAGTCTCCTTGTACTTAAGTCGGCATTGTGCCTTTTGTATTTAATTCCGATGCAATTTCTGTGTTTCATCGTCAATAAGAAGGTTTAAGGGATACAGTAAACCTGAAGTGATGCATCGGAATCTATAACTAGTGTCACGAGAATGGTTCAAAACATAGTCAGTAAGAAGAGTCAGTCTTCTTGTACTTAAGTCGGCATTGTGCGTTTTGTATTTAATTCCGATGCAATTTCTGTGTTTTATCGTCAATAAGAAGGTCAGAGGGATACAGTAAACCTGAAGTGAAGCATCGGAATCTTTAACTAGTGTCACAGGAATTGTTTAAATCATAGACAGTAGGAAGAGTCAGTCTTCTTGTACTTAAGTCGTCATTGTGCCTTTTGTATTTAATTCCGATGCAAATTCTGTGTTTCATCGTCAATAAGAAGGTCAGAGGGATTGAGCAAACCTGAAGTGAAGCATCGGAATCTATAACTAGTGTCACAGGAATGGTTCAAAACATTGACAGTAAGAAGAGTTAGTCTTCTTGTACTTAAGTCGGCATTGTGCCTGTTCCATTTAATTCCGATGCAATTTCTGTGTTTCATCGTCAATAAGAAGGTCCAAGGGAGACAGTAAACCTGAAGTGAAGCATCGGAATCTATAACTAGTGTCATAGAAATGGTTCAAATCATAGACAGTGAGAAGAGTCAGTCTTCTTGCACTTAAGTCGGCATTGTGCCTTTTCTATTTTTTTCCGATGCAATTTCTGTGTTTCATCGTCTATTAGATAGTCCAAGGTATACTATAAAACCTGAAGTGAAGCATCGGAATCTATAACTAGTGACACAGGAATGGTTCAAAACATAGTCAGTAAGAAGAGTCAGTCTTCTTGTACTTAAGTCGGCATTGTGCCTTTTGTATTTAATTCCGATGCAATATCTGTGTTTCATCGTCAATAAGAAGGTTTAAGGGATACAGTAAACCTGAAGTGATGCATCGGAATCTATAACTAGTGTCACGAGAATGGTTCAAAACATAGTCAGTAAGAAGAGTCAGTCTTCTTGTACTTAAGTCGGCATTGTGCGTTTTGTATTTAATACCGATGCAATTTCTGTGATTCATCGTCTATAGGAAGGTCAGAGGGATACTGTAAACCTGAAGTGATGCAACGGAATCTATAACTAGTGTCACGAGAATGGTTCAAATCATAGTCAGTAAGAAGAGTCAGTCTTCTTGTACTTAAGTCGGCATTGTGCCTTTTGTATTTAATTCCGATGCAATTTCTGTGTTTCATCGTCAATAAGAAGGTCAGAGGGACACAGTAAACCTGAAGTGAAGCATTGGAATCTATAACTAGTGCCACAGGAATGGTTCAAAACATTGACAGTATGAAGATTCAGTCTTCTTGTACTTAAGTCGGCATTGTGCCTTTTGTATTTAATTCCGATGCAATATCTGAGTTTCATCGTCAATAAGAAGGTCCAAGGGATACAGTAAACCTGAAGTGAAGCATCGGAATCTATAACTAGTGTCACAGGAATGGTTCAAATCATAGTCAGTAAGAAGCGTCAGTCTTCTTGTACTTAAGTCGGCATTGTGCCTTTTCTATTTAACTTTGATGCAATTTCTGTGTTTCATCGTCAATAAGAAGGTCCAAGGGAAACAGTAAACCTGGAGTGAAGCACCGGAATTTATAACTAGTGTCATAGGAATGGTTCAAAACATAGACAGTAGGAACAGTCCGTCCTCTTGTACTTAAGTCGGCATTGTGCCTTTTCTATTTAATTCCGATGCAATATCTGTGTTTCATCGTCAATAAGAAGGTCCAAGGGATACAGTAAACCTGGAGTGAAGCATCGGAATCTATAACTAGTGTCACAGGAATGGTTCAAAACATAGACAGTAAGAAGAGTCAGTCTTCTTGTACTTAAGTCGGCATTGTGCCTGTTCTATTTAATTCCGATGCAATTTCTGTATTTCATCGTCAATAAGAAGGTCAGAGGGATACAGTAAACCTGGAATGAAGCATCGGAATCTGTAGCTAGTGTTACAGGAATGGTTCAGAACATTGTCAGTAAGAAGAGTCAGTCTTCTTGTCCATAAGTCGGCATTGTGCCTTTTGCATTTAATTCCGATGCAATTTCTGTGTTTCATCGTCAAGAAGAAGGTCAGAGGGATACAGTAAACCTGAAGTGAAGCATCGGAATCTATAGCTAGTGTCACAGGAATGGTTCAGAACATTGGCAGTAAGAAGAGTCAGTCTTCTTGTCCATAAGTCGGCATTGTGCCTTTGGTATTTAATTCCGATGCAAATTCTGTGTTTCTTCGTCAATAAGAAGGTCCAAGGGATACAGTAAACCTGAAGTGAAGCATCGGAATCAGTAACTAGTGACACAGGAATGGTTCAAACATAGTCAGTAAGAAGAGTCAGTCTTCTTTACTTAAGTCGGCATTGTGCATTTTGTATTTAATTCCGATGCAATTTCTGTGTTTCATCGTCAATAAGAAGGTCCAAGGGAAACAGTAAACCTGGAGTGAAGCATCGGAATCTATAACTAGTGTTACAGGAATGGTTCAGAACATTGTCAGTAAGAAGAATCAGTCTTCTTGTCCATAAGTCGGCATTGTGCCTTTGGTATTTAATTCGGATGGATGTCTGTGTTTCATCATCAATAAGAAGGTCAGAGGGATACAGTAAACCTGAAGTGAAGCATCGGAATCTATAACTAGTGTCTCAGGAATGGTTCAAAACATAGACAGTAAGAAGGATCAGTCCTCTTGTACTTAGGGTGGCATTGTGCCTTTTGTATTTAATTCCGATGCAATTTCTGTGTTTCATCGTCAATAAGAAGATCAGAGGGATACAGTAAACCTGAAGTGAAGCATCGGAATCTATAACAAGTGTCACAGCAATGGTTCAAAACATAGAGAGTAAGAAAAGTCAGTCGTGTTGTACTTTAGTCGGCATTGTGCCTTTTCCATTTAATTCTGATGCAATTCCTGTGTTTCATCTTCAATATGAAGGTCAGAGGGATACAGTAAACCAAAATTGAAGCATCCGAATCCATAAGTAGTGTCACTGGAATGGTTCAAATCATAGTCAGTAAAAAGAGTCAGTCTTCTTGGCCTTAAGTCGGCATTGTGCCTTTTGTATTTAATTCCGATGCAATTTCTGTGTTTCATCGTCAATAAGAAGATCAGAGGGATACAGTTATCCTGAAGTGAAGCATCGGAATCTATAACTAGTGTCACAGGAATGGTTCCAAACATAGTCAGTAAGAAGAGTCAGTCTTCTTGAACTTAAGTCGGCATTGTGCGTTTTGTATTTAATTCCGATGCAATTTCTGTGTTTCATCGTCAATAAGAAGGTCAGAGGGATACAGTAAACCTGAAGTGAAGCATCGGTATCTATAACTAGTGTCACAGGAATGGTTCAAATCATAGACAGTAGGAAGAGTCAGTCTTCTTGTACTTAAGTCGTCATTGTGCCTTTTGTATTTAATTCCGATGCAAATTCTGTGTTTCATCGTCAATAAGAAGGTCAGAGGAATACAGCAAACCTGAAGTGAAGCATCGCAATCTATAAGTAGTGTCACAGGAATGGTTCAAAACATAGTCAGTAAGAAGAGTCAGTCTTCTTGTACTTAAGTCTGCATTGTGCCTTTTGTATTTACTTCCGATGGATTTCTGTGTTTCATCATCAATAAGAAGGTCAGAGGGATACAGTAAACCTGAAGTGAAGCATCGGAATCTATAACTAGTGTCTCAGGAATGGTTCAAAACATAGACTGTAAGAAGGATCAGTCCTCTCGTACTTAGGGTGGCATTGTGCCTTTTGTATTTAATTCCGATGCAATTTCTGTGTTTCATCGTCAATAAGAAGATCAGAGGGATACAGTAAACCTGAAGTGAAGCATCGGAATCTATAACAAGTGTCACAGCAATGGTTCAAAACATAGAGAGTAAGAAAAGTCAGTCGTGTTGTACTTTTGTCGGCATTGTGCCTTTTCTATTTAATTCCGATGCAATTCCTGTGTTTCATCTTCAATAAGAAGGTCAGAGGGATACAGTAAACCAAAATTGAAGCATCCGAATCCATAAGTAGTGTCACAGGAATGGTTCAAAACATAGTCAGTAAAAAGAGTCAGTCTTCTTGTCCTTAAGTCGGCATTGTGCCTTTTGTATTTAATTCCGATGCAATTTCTGTGTTTCATCGTCAATAAGAAGATCAGAGGGATACAGTAATCCTGAAGTGAAGCATCGGAATCTATAACTAGTGTCACAGGAATGGTTCAAAACATAGACAGTAAAAATAGTCAGTCTTCTTGTACTTAAGTCGGTATTGTGACTTTTGTATTTTATTCTGATGCAATTTCTGTGTTTCATCGTCAATAAGAAGGTCCAAGGGAGACAGTAAACCTGAAGTGAAGCATCGGAATCTATAACTAGTGTCATAGAAATGGTTCAAATCATAGACAGTGAGAAGAGTCAGTCTTCTTGTACTTAAGTCGGCATTGTGCCTTTTCTATTTTATTCCGATGCAATTTCTGTGTTTCATCGTGTATTAGATAGTCCAAGGTATACTGTAAACCTGAAGTGAAGCATCGGAATCTATAACTAGTGACACAGGAATGGTTCAAAACATAGTCAGTAAGAAGAGTCAGTCTTCTTGTACTTAAGTCGGCATTGTGCCTTTTGTATTTACTTCCGATGCAATTTCTGTGTTTCATTGTCAATAAGAAGGTTTAAGGGATACAGTAAACCTGAAGTGATGCATCGGAATCTATAACTAGTGTCACGAGAATGGTTCAAAGCATAGTCAGTAAGAAGAGTCAGTCTTCTTGTACTTAAGTCGGCATTGTGCGTTTTGTATTTAATTCCGATGCAATTTCTGTGTTTCATCGTCAATAAGAAGGTCAGAGGGATACAGTAAACCTGAAGTGAAGCATTGGAATCTATAACTAGTGTCACAGGAATGGTTCAAAACATAGACAGTAAGAAGAGTCAGTCTTCATGTACTTAAGTCGGCATTGTGCCTGTTCTATTTAATTCCGGTGCAATTTCTGTGTTTCATCGTCAATAAGAAGGTCAGAGGGACACAGTAAACCTGAAGTGAAGCATTGGAATCTATAACTAGTGCCACAGGAATGGTTCAAAACATAGACAGTATGAAGAGTCAGTCTTCTTGTACTTAAGTCGGCATTGTGCCTTTTCTATTTCATTCCGATGCAATATCTGAGTTTCATCGTCAATAAGAAGGTCCAAGGGATACAGTAAACCTGAAGTGAAGCATGCAATCTATAACTACTGTCACAGGAATGGTTCAAATCATAGTCAGTAAGAAGCGTCAGTCTTCTTGTACTTAAGTCGGCATTGTGCCTTTTCTATTTAACTTTGATGCAATTTCTGTGTTTCATCGTCAATAAGAAGGTCCAAGGGAAAGAGTAAACCTGGAGTGAAGCACCGGAATTTATAACTAGTGTCATAGGAACGGTTCAAAACATAGACAGTAGGAACAGTCCGTCCTCTTGTACTTAAGTCGGCATTGTGCCTTTTCTATTTAATTCCGATGCAATATCTGTGTTTCATCGTCAATAACAAGGTCCAAGGGATACAGTAAACCTGGAGTGAAGCATCGGAATCTATAACTAGTGTCACCGGAATGGTTCAAAACATAGACAGTAAGAAGAGTCAGTCTTCATGTACTTAAGTCGGCATTGTGCCTGTTCTATTTAATTCCGGTGCAATTTCTGTGTTTCATCGTCAATAAGAAGGTCAGAGGGATACAGTAAACCTGGAGTGAAGCATCGGAATCTATAGCTAGTGTCACAGGAATGGTTCAGAACATTGTCAGTAAGAAGAGTCAGTCTTCTTGTCCATAAGTCGGCATTGTGCCTTTGGTATTTAATTCCGATGCAAATTCTGTGTTTCATCGTCAATAAGAAGGTCCAAGGGAAACAGTAAACCTGGAGTGAAGCACCGGAATCTATAACTAGTGTCACAGGAATGGTTGAAAAACATAGTCAGTAAGAAGCGTCAGTCTTCTTGTACTTAAGTCGGCATTGTGCCTTTTCTATTTAACTTTAATTTAATTTCTGTGTCTCATCGTCAATAAGAAGGTCCAAGGGATACAGTAAACCTGGAGTGAAGCATCGGAATCAGTAACTAGGGACACAGGAATGGTTCAAACATAGTCAGTAAAAGAGTCAGTCTTCATGTACTTAAGTCGGCATTGTGCCTTTTGTATTTAATTCCGATGCGATTTCTGTGTTTCATCGTCAATAATAAGGTCCAAGGGAAACAGTAAACCTGGAGTGAAGCACCGGAATCTATAACTAGTGTCACAGGAATGGTTGAAAAACATAGTCAGTAAGAAGCGTCAGTCTTCTTGTACTTAAGTCGGCATTGTGCCATTTCTATTTAATTCCAATGCAATTTCTGTGTTTCATCGTCAATAAGAAGGTCCAAGGGATACAGTAAACCTGGTGTGAAGCATCGGAATCTATAGCTAGTGTTACAGGAATGGTTCAGAACATTGTCAGTAAGAAGAATCAGTCTTCTTGTCCATAAGTCGGCATTGTGCCTTTGGTATTTAATTCGGATGCAAATTCTGTGTTTCATCGTCAATAAGAAGGTCCAAGGGATACAGTAAACCTGGAGTGAAGCATTGGAATCAGTAACTAGTGACACAGGAATGGTTCAAACATAGTCAGTAAGAAGAGTCAGTCTTCTTGTACTTAAGTCGGCATTGTGCCTTTTGTATTTAATTCCGATGCAATTTCTGTGTTACATCGTCAATAAGAAGGTACAAGGTATACAGTAAACCTGAAGTGAAGCATCGAAATCTATAACTAGTGTCACAAGAATGGTTCAAAACATAGTCAGTAAGAAGAGTCAGTCTTCTTGTACTTAAGTCGGCATTGTGCCTTTTGTATTTAATTCCGATGCAATTTCTGTGTTTCATCGGCAATAAGGTCAGAGGGATACAGTAAATCTGAAGTGAAGCATCGGAATCTATAACTAGTGTCACAGGAATGGTTCAAAACATAGACAGTAGGAAGAGTCAGTCTTCTTGTACTTAAGTCGGCATTGTGCCTTTTGTATTTAATTCCGATGCAATTTCTGTGTTTCATCGGCAATAAGGTCAGAGGGATACAGTAAACCTGAAGTGAAGCATCGGAATCTATAACTAGTGTAACGGGAATGGTTCAAAACATAGTCAGTAAGAATAGTCAGTCTTCTTGTACTTAAGTCGGCATTGTGCGTTTTGTATTTAATTCCGATGCAATTTCTGTGTTTCATCGTCAATAAGAAGGTCAGAGGGATACAGTAAACCTGAAGTGAAGCATTGGAATCTATAACTAGTGTCACAGGAATGGTTCAAAACATAGACAGTATGAAGAGTCAGTCTTCTTGTACTTAAGTCGGCATTGTGCCTTTTGTATTTAATTCCGATGCAATTTCTGTGTTTCATCGTCTATAGGAAGGTCAGAGGGATACAGTAAACCTGAAGTGATGCATCGGAATCTATAACTAGTGTCACGAGAATGGTTCAAAACATAGTCAGTAAGAAGAGTCAGTCTTCTTGTACTTAAGTCGGCATTGTGCCTTTTGTATTTAATTCCGATGCAATTTCTGTGTTTCATCGTCAATAAGAAGGTCAGAGGGACACAGTAAACCTGAAGTGAAGCATTGGAATCTATAACTAGTGCCACAGGAATGGTTCAAAACATAGACAGTATGAAGAGTCAGTCTTCTTGTACTTAAGTCGGCATTGTGCCTTTTCTATTTCATTCCGATGCAATATCTGAGTTTCATCGTCAATAAGAAGGTCCATGGGATACAGTAAACCTGAAGTGAAGCATCGGAATCTATAGCTAGTGTCACCGGAATGGTTCAAACCATAGTGAGTAAGAAGCGTCAGTCTTCTTGTACTTAAGTCGGCATTGTGCCTTTTCTATTTAACTTTGATGCAATTTCTGTGTTTCATCGTCAATAAGAAGGTCCAAGGGAAACAGTAAACCTGGAGTGAAGCACCGGAATTTATAACTAGTGTCATAGGAGTGGTTCAAAACATAGACAGTAGGAACAGTCCGTCCTCTTGTACTTAAGTCGGCATTGTGCCTTTTCTATTTAATTCCGATGCAATATCTGTGTTTCATCGTCAATAAGAAGGTCCAAGGGATACAGTAAACCTGGAGTGAAGCATCGGCATCTATAACTAGTGTCACAGGAATGGTTCAAAAGATAGACAGTAAGAAGAGTCAGTCTTCTTGTACTTAAGTCGGCATTGTGCCTGTTCTATTTAATTCCGATGCAATTTCTGTGTTTCATCGTCAATAAGAAGGTCAGAAGGATACAGTAAACCTGGAGTGAAGCATCGGAATCTATAGCTAGTGTTACAGGAATGGTTCAGAACATTGTCAGTAAGAAGAGTCAGTCTTCTTGTACTTAAGTCGGCATTGTGCCTTTTGTATTTAATTCCGATGCAATTTCTGTGTTTCATCGTCAAGAAGAAGGTCAGAGGGATACAGTAAACCTGAAGGAAGCATCGGAATCTATAGCTAGTGTCACAGGAATGGTTCAGAACATTGTCAGTAAGAAGAGTCAGTCTTCTTGACCACAAGTCGGCATTGTGCCTTTGGTATTTAATTCCGATGCAAATTCTGTGTTTCATCGTCAATAAGAAGGTCCAAGGGGCACAGTAAACCTGGAGTGAAGCATCGGAATCAGTAACTAGTGACACAGGAATGGTTCAAACATAGTCAGTAAGAAGAGTCAGTCTTCTTGTACTTAAGTCGGCATTGTGCATTTTGTATTTAATTCCGATGCAATTTCTGTGTTTCATCGTTAATAAGAAGGTCCAAGGGAAACAGTAAACCTGGAGTGAAGCACCGGAATCTATAACTAGTGTCACAGGAATGGTTGAAAAACATAGTCAGTAAGAAGCGTCAGTCTTCTTGTACTTAAGTCGGCATTGTGCCATTTCTATTTAATTCCGATGCAATTTCTGTGTTTCATCGTCAATAAGAAGGTCCAAGGGATACAGTAAACCTGGTGTGAAGCATCGGAATCTATAGCTAGTGTTACAGGAATGGTTCAGAACATTGTCAGTAAGAAGAATCAGTCTTCTTGTCCATAAGTCGGCATTGTGCCTTTGGTATTTAATTCGGATGCAAATTCTATGTTTCATCGTCAATAAGAAGGTCCAAGGGATACAGTAAACCTGGAGTGAAGCATCGGAATCAGTAACTAGTGACACAGGAATGGTTCAAACATAGTCAGTGAGAAGAGTCAGTCTTCTTGTACTTAAGTCGGCATTGTGCCTTTTGTATTTAATTCCGATGCAATTTCTGTGTTACATCGTCAATAAGAAGGTACAAGGTATACAGTAAACCTGAAGTGAAGCATCGGAATCTATAACTAGTGTCACAAGAATGGTTCAAAACATAGTCAGTAAGAAGAGTCAGTCTTCTTGTACTTAAGTCGGCATTGTGCCTTTTGTATTTAGTTCCGATGCAATTTCTGTGTTTCATCGGCAATAAGGTCAGAGGGATACAGTAAACCTGAAGTGAAGCATCGGAATCTATAACTAGTGTCACAGGAATGGTTCAAAACATAGACAGTAGGAAGAGTCAGTCTTCTTGTACTTAAGTCGGCATTATGCCATTTGTATTTAATTCCGATGCCGTTTCTGTGTTTCATGGTCAATAAGAAGGTCAGAGGGATACAGTAAACCTTAGGTGAAGCATCGGAAAACAAAACTAGTGTCACAGGAATGGTTCAAAACATAGACAGTAGGAAGAGTCAGTCTTCTTGTACTTAAGTCGACATTGTGCCTTTTCTATTTAATTCCGATGCAATTTCTGTATTTCATCGTCAATAAGAATGTTCAAGGTATACAGTAAACCTGAAGTGAAGCATCGGAATCTATAACTAATGTCACAGGAATGGTTCAAAGCATAGTCAGTAAGAAGAGTCAGTCTTCTTGTACCTAAGTCGGCATTGTGCCTTTTGTATTTAATTCCGATGCAATTTCTGTGTTTCATCATCAATAAGAAGGTCCAAGGGATACAGTAAACCTGGAGTGAGGCATCGGAATCTAT
Source organism: Schistocerca serialis cubense (assembly GCF_023864345.2). Lineage (NCBI taxonomy): Eukaryota > Metazoa > Arthropoda > Insecta > Orthoptera > Acrididae > Schistocerca > Schistocerca serialis. The sequence continues at coordinate 3,616,666 of NC_064645.1, forward strand.
AACTAGTGTCACAGGAATGGTTCAAAACATAGTCAGTAAGAAGAGTCAGTCTTCTTGTACTTAAGTCAGAATTGTGGCTTTTCAATTTAATTCCGATGCAATTTCTGTGTTTCATCGTCAATAAGAAGGTCCAAGGGTTACAGTAAACCTGGAGTGAAGCATCGGAATCTATAACTAGTGTCACAGGAATGGTTCAAAGCATAGACAGTAAGAAAAGTCAGTCTTCTTGTACTTAAGTCGACATTAAGCCTTTTCTATTTAATTCCGATGCAATTTCTGTGTTTCATCGCCAATAAGAAAGTTCCAGGTATACAGAAAACCTGAAGTGAAGCATCGGAATCTATAACTAGTGTAACAGGAATGGTTCAAAACATAGACAGTGAGAAGAGTCAGTTTTCTTGTACTTAAGTCGACATTGTGCCTTTTGTATTTAATTCCGATGCAATTTCTGTGTTTCATCGTCAATAAGAATGTCCAAGTAAACCTGAAGTAAAGCATCGGAATCTATAACTAGTGTGACAGCAATGGTTCAAACTATAATCACAAAGAAGGGACAGTCTTCTTGTACTTAAGTCGGCATTGTGCCTTTTCTATTTAATTCCGATGCAATTTCTGTGTTTCATCGGCAATAAGGTCAGAGGGATACAGTAAACCTGAAGTGAAGCATCGGAATCTATAACAAGTGTCACAGGAATGGTTCAAAGCATAGTCAGTAAGAAGAGTCAGTCTTCTTGTACCTAAGTTGGCATTGTGCCATTTGTATTTAATTCCGATGCAATTTCTGTGTTTCATTGTCAATACGAAGATCAGAGGGATACAGTACACCTGAGGTGAAGCATCGGAATTCAAAACTAGTGTCACAGGTATGGTTCAAAACATAGACAGTAAGAAAAGTCAGTCTTCTTGTACTTAAGTCGACATTAAGCCTTTTCTATTTAATTCCGATGCAATTTCTGTATTTCATCGTCAATAAGAATGTTCAAGGTATACAGTAAACCTGAATTGAAGCATCGGAATCTATAACTAATGTCACAGGAATGGTTCAAAGCATAGTCAGTAAGAAGAGTCAGTCTTCTTGTACCTAAGTCGGCATTGTGCCTTTTGTATTTAATTCCGATGCAATTTCTGTGTTTCATCATCAATAAGAAGGTCCAAGGGATACAGTAAACCTGGAGTGAGGCATCGGAATCTATAACTAGTGTCACAGGAATGGTTCAAAACATAGTCAGTAAGAAGAGTCAGTCTTCTTGTACTTAAGTCAGAATTGTGGCTTTTCAATTTAATTCCGATGCAATTTCTGTGTTTCATCGTCAATAAGAAGGTCCAAGGGTTACAGTAAACCTGGAGTGAAGCATCGGAATCTATAACTAGTGTCACAGGAATGGTTCAAAGCATAGACAGTAAGAAAAGTCAGTCTTCTTGTACTTAAGTCGACATTAAGCCTTTTCTATTTAATTCCGATGCAATTTCTGTGTTTCATCGCCAATAAGAAAGTTCCAGGTATACAGAAAACCTGAAGTGAAGCATCGGAATCTATAACTAGTGTAACAGGAATGGTTCAAATCATAGTCAGTAAGAAGAGTTAGTCTTCTTGTACTTAAGTAGGCACTGTGCCTTTTGTATTTAATTCCGATGCAATTTCTGTGTATCATCGTCAATTAGAAGGTCCAAGGGATACAGTCAACCTGGAGTGAAGCATCGGAATCTATAACTAGTGTCACGGGGATGGTTCGAAACATAGACAGTAAGAAGAGTCCGTATTCTTGTACTTAAGTCGGCATTGTGCCTTTTGTATTTAATTCCCATGCAATTTCTTTGTTTCATCGTCAATAAGAATGTCCAAGGTATACAGTAAACCTAAAGTAAAGCATCGGAATCTATAACTAGTGTCACAGCAATGGTTCAAACTATAATCACTAAGATGAGTCAGTCTTCTTGTACTTAAGACGGCATTGTGCCTTTACTATTTAATTCCAAAGCAATTTCTGTGTTTCATCGTCAATAAGAAGGTCCAAGGTAAACAGTTAACCTGGAGTGAAGCTTCGGAATCTATAACTAGTGCCACAGCAATGGTTCAAAACAAAGACAGTAAGAAGAGTCAGTCATCTTTTACTTGAGTCGGCATTGTGAGATTTCTATTTAACTCCGATGCAATTTCGGTGTTTCATCGTCAATAAGAAGGTCTACGGGAAACAGTACACCTGAAGTGAAGCATCGGAATCTATAATTAGTGTCACAGGAATGGTTCAAATCATAGTCAGTAAGAAGAGCCAGTCTTCTTGTCCTTAAGTCGGAATTGCGCCTTTTGTATTTAATTACGATGCAATTTCTGTGTTTCATCGGCAATAAAGTCAGAGGGATACAGTAAACGAGAAGTGAAGCATCGGAATCTATAACTAGTGTCACCGGAATGGTTCAAAACATAGACAGAAGGAACAGTCAGTCTTCTTGTACTTACGTCGGCATTGTGCCTTTTGTATTTAATTCCGATGCAATTTCTGTGTTTCATTGTCAATAAGAAGGTCAGTGGGATACAGTAAACCTGAAGTGAAGCATCGGATTCTATAACTAGTGTCACAGGAAGGGTTCAAAACATAGACAGTGGGAAGAGTCCGTCTTCTTGTACTTAAGTCGGCATTGTGCCTTTTGTATTTAATTCCGATGCAATTTCTGTGTTTCATCGTCAATAAGAAGGTCCAAGGGATACAGTAAACCTGGAGTGAAGCATCGGAATCTATAACTAGTGTCACAGGAATGGTTCAAAACATAGACAGTAAGAAGAGTCAGTCTTCTTGCACTTAAGTCGGCATTGTGCCTTTTCTATTTAATTCCGATGCAATTTCTGTGTTTCATCGTCAAATAGAAGGTCAGAGGGATACAGTAAACCTGAAGTGAAGCATCGGAATCTATAACAAGTGTCACTGGAATGGTTCAAAATATAGACAGTAAGAAGAGTCAGTCTTCTTGTAGTTAAGTCGGCATTGTGCCTTGTGTATTTAATTCCGATGCAATTCCTGTGATTCATCGTCAATAAGAAGGTCCAAGGGATACAGTAAACCTGAAGTGAAGCTTCGGACTCTATAACTAGTGTCACTGAATTGGTTCAAAGCATAGACAGTAGGAAGAGTCAGTCCTCTTGTACTTAAGTCGGCATTGTGCCTTTTGAATTTAATTCCGATGCAATTTCTGTGTTTCATCGTCAATAAGAAGGTCCAAGGGAAACAGTAAACCTGGAGTGAAGCATCGGAATCTATAACTAGTGTCACAGGAATGGTTCATAACATAGACAGTAAGAAGAGTCAGTCTTCTTGCACTCAAGTCGGCATTGAGCCTTTTCTATTTAATTCCGATGCAATTTCTGTGTTTCATCGTCAAATAGAAGGTCAGAGGGATACAGTAAACCTGAAGTGAAGCATCGGAATCTATAACTAGTGTCACTGGAATGGTTCAAAATATAGACAGTAAGAAGAGTCAGTCTTCTTGTTGTTAAGTCGGCATTGTGCCTTGTGTTTTTAATTCCGATGCAATTCCTGTTATTCATCGTCAATAAGAAGGTCCAAGGGATACAGTAAACCTGAAGTGAAGCATCGAAATCTATAACTAGTGTCACAGGAATGGTTCAAAACATAGTGAGTAAGAAGAGTCGGTCTTCTTGTACTTAAGTCGGCATTGTGCCTTTTCTACTTAATTCCGATGCAATTTCTGTGTTTCATCGTCAATAACAAGGTCCAAGGGATAGAGTGAACCTAGAGTGAAGCATCGGAATCCATAACTAGTGGCAATGAAATGGGTCAAAACATAGTCAGTAAGAAGAGTCAGTCTTCTTGTACTTAAGTCGGCATTATGCCTTTTGTATTTAATTCCGATGCAATTTCTTTGTTTCATCGCCAATAAGACGGTGAGAGGGATACAGTAAACCTGAAGTGAAGCATCGGAACCTATTGCTAGTGTCACAGGAATGGTTCAAAACATAGTCAGTAAGAAGAGTCAGTCTTCTTGTCCTTAAGTCGGCATTGTGCCTTTTGTATTTAATTCCGATGCAATTTCTGTGTTACATCTGCAATAAAGTCAGAGGGATACAGTAAACCTGAAGTGAAGCATCGGAATCTATAACTAGTGTCACAGGAATGGTTCCAAACATAGACAGTAAGAAGAGTCAGTCTTCTTGTCCTTAAGTCGACATTGTGCCTTTTTTATTTAATTCCGATGCAATTTATGTGTTTCATCGTCAATAAGATGGTCAGAGGGATAAAGTAAACCTGAAGTGAAGCATCGGAATCCACAACTAGTGTCACAGGAATGGTTCAAAACATAGACAGTAGTAAGAGTCAGTCTTCTTGTACTTAAGTCGGCATTGTTCCCTTTGTATTTAATTCCGATGCAATTTCTGTGTTTCTTCGTAAATAAGAAGGTCAGAGGGATACAGTAAACCTGAAGTGAAGCATCGGAATCTATAACTAGAGTCACAGGAATGGTTCAAAACATAGTCAGTAAGAAGAGTCAGTCTTCTTGTCCTTAACTCGGCATTGTGCCTTTTGTATTTATTTCTGACGCAATTTCTGTGTTTCATGGGCAAAAAAGTCAGAGGGATACAGTAAACCTGAAGTGAAGCATCGGAATCTATAACTAGTGTCACAGGAATGGTTCACAACAATGACAGTAGTAAGAGTCAGTCTTCTTGTACTTAAGTCGGCATTGTTCCCTTTGTATTTAATTCCGATGCAATTTCTGTGTTTCATCGTCAATAAGAAGGTCCAAGGGAAACAGTAAATCTGAAGTGAAGCATCGGAATCTATAACTAGTGTCACAGGAATCGTTCAAATCATAGACAGTAAGAAGAGTAAGTTTTCTTGTACTTCAGTCGGCATTGTGGCTTTTTGTATTTAATTACGATGCAATTTATGTGTTTCATCGTCAATAAGAAGGTCAGAGGGATACAGTAAACCTGAAGTGAAGCATCGGAATCTATAACTAGAGTCACAGGAATGGTTCAAAACATAGTCAGTAAGAAGAGTCAGTCTTCTTGTCCTTAACTCGGCATTGTGCCTTTTGTATTTATTTCTGATGCAATTTCTGTGTTTCATGGGCAATAAAGTCAGAGGGATACAGTAAACCTGAAGTGAAGCATCGGAATCTATAACTAGTGTCACAGGAATGGTTCACAACATAGACAGTAGGAAGAGTCAATCTTCTTGTACTTAAGTCGGCATTGTGCCTTTTGTATTTAATTCCGATGCAATTTCTGTGTTTGATCGTCAATAAGAAGGTCAGAGGGATACAGTAAACCTGAAGTGAAGCATCGGAATCCAAAACTAGTGTCACAGGAATGGTTCAAAACATAGACAGTGGGAAGAGTCAGTCTTCTTGTACTTAAGTCGGCATTGTGCCTTTTGTATTTAATTCCGATGCAATTTCTGTGTTTCATCGTCAATAAGAAGGTCCAAGGGATACAGTAAACCTGGAGTGAAGCATCGGAATCTATAACTAGTGTCACAGGAATGGTTCAAAACATAGACAGTAAGAAGGGTCAGTCTTCTTGTACTCAAGTCGGCATTGTGCCTTTTCTATTTAATTCCGATGCATTTTCTGTGTTTCATCGTCAATAAGAAGGTCCAATCGATACAGTAGACCTGGAGTGAAGCATCGGAATCTATAACTAGTGTCAATGGAATGGTTCAATTCATAGACAGTAAGAGGAGTCAGTCTTCTTGTACTTAAGTCGGCATTGTGCCTTTTGTATTTAATTCCGATGCAATTTCTGAGTTTCATCGTCAACAAGAAGGTCAGAGGGATACATTAAACCTGAAGAGAAGCATCGGAATCTATAACTAGTGGCACAGGAGTGGTTCAAAACATAGTCAGTAAGAAGAGTCACTCTTCTTGTTCTTAAGTCGGCATTGTGCCTTTTCTACTTAATTCCGATGCAATTTCTGTGTTTCATGGTCAATAAGAAGGTCCAAGGGATACAGTAAACCTGGAGTGAAGCATCGGAATCTATAACTAGTGTCAATGGAATGTTTCAATACATAGACAGTAAGAAGAGTCAGTCTTCTTGTACTTAAGTCGGTATTGTGCCTTTTGTATTTAATTCCGATGCAATTTCTGAGTTTCATCGTCAATAAGAAGATCAGAGGGATACAGTAAACCTGAAGTGAAGCATCGGAATCTATAACTAGTGTCACAGTAATGGTTCAAAACATAGTCAGTAAAAGAGTCAGTTTCTTGTCCTTAAGTCGGCATTGTGCCTTTTGTATTTAATTCCGATGCAATTTCTGTGTTTCATCGTCAATAAGAAGGTCCAAGGGATATAGTAAACCTGGAGTGAAGCATCGGAATCTATAACTAGTGTCACAGGAATGGATCATAACATAGACAGTAAGAAGAGTCAGTCTTCTTAAGTCGGCATTGTGCCTTTTGTATTTAATTCCGATGTAATTTCTGTGTTTTATCGTCAATAAGAATGTCCAAGGGATACAGTAAAAATGAAGTGAAGCATCGGAATCTATAACTAGTGTCACAGGAATGGTTCAAACATAGTCAGTAAGAAGAGTCAGTCTTCTTGTACTTAAGTCGGCTTTGTGCCTTTTCTATTTAATTCCGATGCAATTTCTGTGTTTCATCGTCAATAAGAAGGTCCAAGGGATACAGTAAACCTGGAGTGAAGCATCGGAATCTATAACTAGTGTCACAGGAATGGTTCAATCATAGACAGTAAGAAGAGTCAGTCTTCTTGTACTTAAGTCGGCATTGTGCCTTTTGTATTTAATTCCGATGCAATTTCTGAGTTTCATCGTCAATAAGAAGGTCAGAGGGATACATTAAACCTGAAGAGAGGCATCGGAATCTATAACTAGTGTCACAGGAATTTTTCAAAACATAGTCAGTAAGAAGAGTCAGTCTTCTTGATCTTAAGTCGACATTGTGCCTTTTCTACTTAATTCCGATGCAATTTCTGTGTTTCATCGTCAATAAGAAGGTCCAAGGGATACAGTAAACCTGGAGTGAAGCATCGGAATCTATAACTAGTGTCAATGGAATGTTTCAATACATAGACAGTAAGAAGGGTCAGTCTTCTTGTACTTAAGTCGGCATTGTGCCTTTTGCATTTAATTCCGATGCAATTTCTGAGTTTCATCGTCAATAAGAAGGTCAGAGGGATACAGTAAACCTGAAGTGATGCATCGGAATCTATAACTAGTGTCACAGTAATGGTTCAAAACATAGTCAGTAAAAGAGTCAGTCTTCTTGTCCTTAAGTCGGCATTGTGCCTTTTGTATTTAATTCCGATGCAATTTCTGTGTTTCATCGTCAATAAGAAGGTCCAAGGGATATAGTAAACCTGGAGTGAAGCATCGGAATCTATTACTAGTGTCACAGGAATGGATCATAACATAGACAGTAAGAAGAGTCAGTCTTCTTAAGTCGGCATTGTGCCTTTTGTATTTAATTCCGATGCAATTTCTGTGTTTTATCGTCAATAAGAATGTCCAAGGGATACAGTAAAAATGAAGTGAAGCATCGGAATCTATAACTAGTGTCACAGGAATGGTTCTAATCATCGTCAGTAAGAAGAGTCGGTCTTCATGTATTTAAGTCTGCATTGTGCATTTTGTATATAATTCCGATACAATTTCTGTGTTTCATCGTCTATAAGAAGGTCCAAGGGATACAGTAAACCTGAAGTGAAGCATCGGAATCTAAAACTAGTGCCACAGGAATGGCTGAAAACATGGACAGTAAGAAGAGTCAGTCTTCTTGTACTTTAGTCGGCATTGTGCCTTTTCTATTTAATTCCGATGCAATCTCTGTGTTTCATCGTCGAAAAGAAGGTCACAGGGATACAGTAAACACAAGTGCACCATCGGAATCTATAACAAGTGTCACACGAATGGTTCAAACCATAGTCAGTAAGAAGAGTCAGTCTTCTTGCACTTAAGTCGGCATTGTGCCTTTCGTATTTAATTCCGATGCAATTTCTGTGTTTCACCGTCAATACGAAGGACAGTGGGATACAGTAAACCTGAAGTGAAGCATCGGAATCTATAACTAGTGTCACAGGAATGGTTCAAACATAGACAGTAAGAAGAGTCAGTTTTCTTGTACTTAAGTCGGCATTGTGCCTTTTCTATTTATTTCCGATGCAATATCTGTGTTTCATCGTCAATAAGAAGGTCCAAGGGATACAGTAAACCTGAAGTGAAGCATCGGAATCTACAACTGGTGCCACAGGAATGTTTCAAAACATAGACAGTAAGAAGAGTCAGTCTTCTTGTACTTAAGTCGGCATTGTTCCCTTTGTATTTAATTCCGATGCAATTTCTGTGTTTCTTCGTAAATAAGAAGGTCAGAGGGATACAGTAAACCTGAAGTGAAGCATCGGAATCTATAACTAGTGTCACAGGAATGGTTCAAAACATAGTCAGTAAGAAGAGTCAGTCTTCTTGTCCTTAACTCGGCATTGTGCCTTTTGTATTTATTTCTGACGCAATTTCTGTGTTTCATGGGCAAAAAAGTCAGAGGGATACAGTAAACCTGAAGTGAAGCATCGGAATCTATAACTAGTGTCACAGGAATGGTTCACAACAATGACAGTAGTAAGAGTCAGTCTTCTTGTACTTAAGTCGGCATTGTTCCCTTTGTATTTAATTCCGATGCAATTTCTGTGTTTCATCGTCAATAAGAAGGTCCAAGGGAAACAGTAAATCTGAAGTGAAGCATCGGAATCTATAACTAGTGTCACAGGAATCGTTCAAATCATAGACAGTAAGAAGAGTAAGTTTTCTTGTACTTCAGTCGGCATTGTGGCTTTTTGTATTTAATTACGATGCAATTTATGTGTTTCATCGTCAATAAGAAGGTCAGAGGGATACAGTAAACCTGAAGTGAAGCATCGGAATCTATAACTAGAGTCACAGGAATGGTTCAAAACATAGTCAGTAAGAAGAGTCAGTCTTCTTGTCCTTAACTCGGCATTGTGCCTTTTGTATTTATTTCTGATGCAATTTCTGTGTTTCATGGGCAATAAAGTCAGAGGGATACAGTAAACCTGAAGTGAAGCATCGGAATCTATAACTAGTGTCACAGGAATGGTTCACAACATAGACAGTAGGAAGAGTCAATCTTCTTGTACTTAAGTCGGCATTGTGCCTTTTGTATTTAATTCCGATGCAATTTCTGTGTTTGATCGTCAATAAGAAGGTCAGAGGGATACAGTAAACCTGAAGTGAAGCATCGGAATCCAAAACTAGTGTCACAGGAATGGTTCAAAACATAGACAGTGGGAAGAGTCAGTCTTCTTGTACTTAAGTCGGCATTGTGCCTTTTGTATTTAATTCCGATGCAATTTCTGTGTTTCATCGTCAATAAGAAGGTCCAAGGGATACAGTAAACCTGGAGTGAAGCATCGGAATCTATAACTAGTGTCACAGGAATGGTTCAAAACATAGACAGTAAGAAGAGTCAGTCTTCTTGTACTCAAGTCGGCATTGTGCCTTTTCTATTTAATTCCGATGCATTTTCTGTGTTTCATCGTCAATAAGAAGGTCCAATCGATACAGTAGACCTGGAGTGAAGCATCGGAATCTATAACTAGTGTCAATGGAATGGTTCAATTCATAGACAGTAAGAGGAGTCAGTCTTCTTGTACTTAAGTCGGCATTGTGCCTTTTGTATTTAATTCCGATGCAATTTCTGAGTTTCATCGTCAACAAGAAGGTCAGAGGGATACATTAAACCTGAAGAGAAGCATCGGAATCTATAACTAGTGGCACAGGAGTGGTTCAAAACATAGTCAGTAAGAAGAGTCACTCTTCTTGTTCTTAAGTCGGCATTGTGCCTTTTCTACTTAATTCCGATGCAATTTCTGTGTTTCATGGTCAATAAGAAGGTCCAAGGGATACAGTAAACCTGGAGTGAAGCATCGGAATCTATAACTAGTGTCAATGGAATGTTTCAATACATAGACAGTAAGAAGAGTCAGTCTTCTTGTACTTAAGTCGGTATTGTGCCTTTTGTATTTAATTCCGATGCAATTTCTGAGTTTCATCGTCAATAAGAAGATCAGAGGGATACAGTAAACCTGAAGTGAAGCATCGGAATCTATAACTAGTGTCACAGTAATGGTTCAAAACATAGTCAGTAAAAGAGTCAGTTTCTTGTCCTTAAGTCGGCATTGTGCCTTTTGTATTTAATTCCGATGCAATTTCTGTGTTTCATCGTCAATAAGAAGGTCCAAGGGATATAGTAAACCTGGAGTGAAGCATCGGAATCTATAACTAGTGTCACAGGAATGGATCATAACATAGACAGTAAGAAGAGTCAGTCTTCTTAAGTCGGCATTGTGCCTTTTGTATTTAATTCCGATGTAATTTCTGTGTTTTATCGTCAATAAGAATGTCCAAGGGATACAGTAAAAATGAAGTGAAGCATCGGAATCTATAACTAGTGTCACAGGAATGGTTCAAACATAGTCAGTAAGAAGAGTCAGTCTTCTTGTACTTAAGTCGGCTTTGTGCCTTTTCTATTTAATTCCGATGCAATTTCTGTGTTTCATCGTCAATAAGAAGGTCCAAGGGATACAGTAAACCTGGAGTGAAGCATCGGAATCTATAACTAGTGTCACAGGAATGGTTCAATCATAGACAGTAAGAAGAGTCAGTCTTCTTGTACTTAAGTCGGCATTGTGCCTTTTGTATTTAATTCCGATGCAATTTCTGAGTTTCATCGTCAATAAGAAGGTCAGAGGGATACATTAAACCTGAAGAGAGGCATCGGAATCTATAACTAGTGTCACAGGAATTTTTCAAAACATAGTCAGTAAGAAGAGTCAGTCTTCTTGTTCTTAAGTCGACATTGTGCCTTTTCTACTTAATTCCGATGCAATTTCTGTGTTTCATCGTCAATAAGAAGGTCCAAGGGATACAGTAAACCTGGAGTGAAGCATCGGAATCTATAACTAGTGTCAATGGAATGTTTCAATACATAGACAGTAAGAAGGGTCAGTCTTCTTGTACTTAAGTCGGCATTGTGCCTTTTGCATTTAATTCCGATGCAATTTCTGAGTTTCATCGTCAATAAGAAGGTCAGAGGGATACAGTAAACCTGAAGTGATGCATCGGAATCTATAACTAGTGTCACAGTAATGGTTCAAAACATAGTCAGTAAAAGAGTCAGTCTTCTTGTCCTTAAGTCGGCATTGTGCCTTTTGTATTTAATTCCGATGCAATTTCTGTGTTTCATCGTCAATAAGAAGGTCCAAGGGATATAGTAAACCTGGAGTGAAGCATCGGAATCTATTACTAGTGTCACAGGAATGGATCATAACATAGACAGTAAGAAGAGTCAGTCTTCTTAAGTCGGCATTGTGCCTTTTGTATTTAATTCCGATGCAATTTCTGTGTTTTATCGTCAATAAGAATGTCCAAGGGATACAGTAAAAATGAAGTGAAGCATCGGAATCTATAACTAGTGTCACAGGAATGGTTCTAATCATCGTCAGTAAGAAGAGTCGGTCTTCATGTATTTAAGTCTGCATTGTGCATTTTGTATATAATTCCGATACAATTTCTGTGTTTCATCGTCTATAAGAAGGTCCAAGGGATACAGTAAACCTGAAGTGAAGCATCGGAATCTAAAACTAGTGCCACAGGAATGGCTGAAAACATGGACAGTAAGAAGAGTCAGTCTTCTTGTACTTTAGTCGGCATTGTGCCTTTTCTATTTAATTCCGATGCAATCTCTGTGTTTCATCGTCGAAAAGAAGGTCACAGGGATACAGTAAACACAAGTGCACCATCGGAATCTATAACAAGTGTCACACGAATGGTTCAAACCATAGTCAGTAAGAAGAGTCAGTCTTCTTGCACTTAAGTCGGCATTGTGCCTTTCGTATTTAATTCCGATGCAATTTCTGTGTTTCACCGTCAATACGAAGGACAGTGGGATACAGTAAACCTGAAGTGAAGCATCGGAATCTATAACTAGTGTCACAGGAATGGTTCAAACATAGACAGTAAGAAGAGTCAGTTTTCTTGTACTTAAGTCGGCATTGTGCCTTTTCTATTTATTTCCGATGCAATATCTGTGTTTCATCGTCAATATGAAGGTCCAAGGGATACAGTAAACCTGAAGTGAAGCATCGGAATCTACAACTGGTGCCACAGGAATGTTTCAAAACATAGACAGTAAGAAGAGTCAGGCTTCTTGTACTTAAGTCGGCATTGTGCCTTTTCTATTTAATTCCGATGCGGTTTCTGAGTTTCATCGTCAATAAGAAGGTCAGAGGCATACATTAAACCTGAAGAGAAGCATCGGAATCTATAACTAGTGTCACAGGAATGGTTCAAAACATAGTCAGTAAGAAGAGTCAGTCTTCTTGTTCTTAAGCCGGCATTGTGCCTTTTCTACTTAATTCCGATGCAATTTCTGTGTTTCATCGTCAATAAGAAGGTCCAAGGGATACAGTAAACCTGGAGTGAAGCATCGGAATCTATAACTAGTGTCAATGGAATGTATCAATACATAGACAGTAAGAAGAGTCAGTCTTCTTGTACTTAAGTCGGCATTGTGCCTTTTGTATTTAATTCCGATGCAATTTCTGAGTTTCATCGTCAATAAGAAGGTCAGAGGGATACAGTAAACCTGAAGTGAAGCATCGGAATCTATAACTAGTGTCACAGTAATGGTTCAAAACATAGTCAGTAAAAGAGTCAGTCCTCTTGTCCTTAAATCGGCATTGTGCCTTTTGTATTTAATTCCGATGCAATTTCTGTGTTTCATCGTCAATAAGAAGGTCCAAGGGATATAGTAAACCATGAGTGAAGCATCGGAATCTATAACTAGTGTCACAGGAATGGATCATAACATAGACAGTAAGAAGAGTCAGTCTTCTTAAGTCGGCATTGTGCCTTTTGTATTTAATTCCGATGCAATTTCTGTTTTTTATCGTCAATAAGAATGTCCAAGGGATACAGTAAAAATGAAGTGAAGCATCGGAATCTATAACTAGTGTCAGAGGAATGGTTCAAATCATCGTCAGTAAGAAGAGTCGGTCTTCATGTACTTAAGTCTGCATTGTGCCTTTTGTATATAATATCCGATACAATTTCTGTGTTTCATCGTCTATAAGAAGGTCCAAGGGATACAGTAAACCTGAAGTGAAGCATCGGAATCTAAAACTAGTGCCACAGGAATGGCTCAAAACATGGACAGTAAGAAGAGTCAGTCTTCTTGTACTTTAGTCGGCATTGTGCCTTTTCTATTTAATTCCGATGCAATCTCTGTGTTTCATCGTCGAAAAGAAGGTCACAGGGATACAGTAAACACAAGTGCAGCATCGGAATCTATAACTAGTGTCACAGGAATGGTTCAAAACATAGTCAGTAAGAAGAGTCAGTCTTCTTGCACTTAAGTCGGCATTGTGCCTATCGTATTTAATTCCGATGCAATTTCTGTGTTTCACCGTCAATACGAAGGACAGTGGAATACAGTAAACCTGAAGTGAAGCATCGGAATCTATAACTAGTGTCACAGGAATGGTTCAAACATAGACAGTAAGAAGAGTCAGTTTTCTTGTACTTAAGTCGGCATTGTGCCTTTTCAATTTAATTCCGATGCAATCTCTGTATTTCATCGTCAGTAAGCAGGTCACAGGGATACAGTAAACCTGAAGTGAAGCATCGGAATCTATAACTAGTGTCACAGGAATGGTTCAAAAGATAGTCAGTATGAACATTCAGTCTTCTTGGTTTTAAGTCGGCATAGTGCCTTTTGTTTTTAATTCCGATGCAATTTCTGTGTTTCATCGTCAATAAGAAGGTCCAAGGGATACAGTAAACCTGAAGTGCAGCATCGAACTCTATAACTAGTGTCACAGAAAGGGTTCAAAACATAGACAGTAGGAAGAGTCAGTCTTCTTGTACTTAAGTCGCCATTGTGCCTTTTGTATTTAATTCAGATGCAATTTCTGTGTTTCATCGGCAATAAGGTCAGAGGGATACAGTAAACCTGAAGTGAAGCATCGGAATCTATAACTAGTGTCACAGGAATGGTTAAAACATAGTCAGTAAGAACAGTCAGTCTTCTTGTCCCTAAGTCGGCATTGTGCCTTTTGTATTTAATTCCTATGCAATTTCTGTGTTTCATATGAAGGTCCAAGGCATACAGTAAACCTGAAGTGAAGCATCGGAATCTATAACTAGTGTCACAGCAATGGTTCAAACATTGACAGTAAGAAGAGTCAGTCTTCCTGTACTTAAGTCGGCATTGTACCTTTTCTATTTAATTCCGATGCAATTTCTGTGTTTCATCGTCAATAAGAAGGTCCAAGGGATACAGTAAACATGGAGTGAAGCATCGGAATCTATAACTAGTGTCACAGGAATGGTTTAAAACATAGACAGTAAGAAGAGTCAGCCTTCTTTTACTGAAGTTGACATTGTGCCTTTTCTATTTAATTCCGATGCAATTTCTGTGTTTCATCGTCAATAAGAATGTCCAAGGTATACAGTAAACCTGAAGTAAAGCGTCGGAATCTATAATTAGTGTCACAGCAATGGTTCAAACTATAATCACTAAGAAGAGTCAGTCTTCTTGTACTTATGTCGGCATTGTGCCTTTTCTATTTAATTCCGATGCAATTTCTGTGTTTCATCGTCAATAAGAAGGTCCAAGGGATACAGTAAACCTGGAGTGAAGCATCGGAATCTATAACTAGTGTCACAGGAATGGTTCAAAACATAGACAGTAAGAAGAGTCAGTCTTCTTGTACTTATGTCGGCATTGTGCCTTTTCTATTTAATTCCGATGCAATTTCTGTGTTTATCGTCAATAAGAAGGTCAGAGGGATACAGTAAACCTGAAGTGAAGCATCGGAATCTATAACTAGTGTCACAGGAATGGTTCAAAACATAGTCAGTAAGAAGAGTCAGTCTTCTTGTACTTAAGTCGGCATTGTGCCTTTTCTATTTAATTCCGATGCAATTTCTGTGTTTCATCGTCAATAAGAAGGTCCAAGGGATACAGTAGACCTGGAGTGAAGCATCGGAATCTATAACTAGTGTCAATGGAATGGTTCAATTCATAGACAGTATGAAGAGTCAATCTTCTTGTACTTAAGTCGGCATTGTGCCTTTTGTATTTAATTTCGATGCAATTTCTGAGTTTCATCGTCAATAAGAAGGTCAGAGGGATACAGTAAACCTGAAGTGATGCATCGGAATCTATAACTAGTGTCACAGGAATGGTTCAAAACATAGTCAGTAAGAAGAGTCAGTCTTCTTGTCCTTAAGTCGGCATTGTGCCTTTTCTATTTAATTCCGATGCAATTACTGTGTTTCATCGTGAATAAGAAGGTCCAAGGGATACAGTAAACCTGGAGTGAAGCAACGGAATCTATAACTAGTGTCAATGGAATGTTTCAATACATAGACAGTAAGTAGAGTCAGTCTTCTTGTACTTAAGTCGGCATTGTGCCTTTTGTAATTAATTCCGATGCAATTTCTGAGTTTCATCGTCAATAAGAAGGTCAGAGGGATACAGTAAACCTGAAGTGAAGCATCGGAATCTATAACTAGTGTCACAGTAATGGTTCAAAACATAGTCAGTAAAAGAGTCAGTCTTCTTGTCCTTAAATCGGCATTGTGCCTTTTGTATTTAATTCCGATGCAATTTCTGTGTTTCATCGTCAATAAGAAGGTCCAAGGGATATAGTAAACCTGGAGTGAAGCATCGGAATCTATAACTAGTGTCACAGGAATGGATCATAACATAGACAGTAAGAAGAGTCAGTCTTCTTAAGTCGGCATTGTGCCTTTTGTATTTAATTCCGATGCAATTTCTGTTTTTTATCGTCAATAAGAATGTCCAAGGGATACAGTAAAAATGAAGTGAAGCATCGGAATCTATAACTAGTGTCAGAGGAATGGTTCAAATCATCGTCAGTAAGAAGAGTCGGTCTTCATGTACTTAAGTCTGCATTGTGCCTTTTGTATATAATATCCGATACAATTTCTGTGTTTCATCGTCTATAAGAAGGTCCAAGGGATACAGTAAACCTGAAGTGAAACATCGGAATCTAAAACTAGTGCCACAGGAATGGCTCAAAACATGGACAGTAAGAAGAGTCAGTCTTCTTGTACTTTAGTCGGCATTGTGCCTTTTCTATTTAATTCCGATGCAATCTCTGTGTTTCATCGTCGAAAAGAAGGTCACAGGGATACAGTAAACACAAGTGCAGCATCGGAATCTATAACTAGTGTCACAGGAATGGTTCAAAACATAGTCAGTAAGAAGAGTCAGTCTTCTTGCACTTAAGTCGGCATTGTGCCTATCGTATTTAATTCCGATGCAATTTCTGTGTTTCACCGTCAATACGAAGGACAGTGGAATACAGTAAACCTGAAGTGAAGCATCGGAATCTATAACTAGTGTCACAGGAATGGTTCAAACATAGGCAGTAAGAAGAGTCAGTTTTCTTGTACTTAAGTCGGCATTGTGCCTTTTGTATTTAATTCCGATGCAATATCTGTGTTTCATCGTCAATAAGAAGGTCCAAGGGATACAGTAAACCTGAAGTGAACATCGGAATCTACAACTGGTGCCACAGGAATGTTTCAAAACATAGACAGTAAGAAGAGTCAGGCTTCTTGTACTTAAGTCGGCATTGTGCCTTTTCTATTTAATTCCGATGCAATCTCTGTGTTTCATCGTCAGTAAGCAGGTCACAGGGATACAGTAAACCTGAAGTGAAGCATCGGAATCTATAACTAGTGTCACAGGAATGGTTCAAAAGATAGTCAGTATGAACAGTCAGTCTTCTTGGTTTTAAGTCGGCATAGTGCCTTTTGTATTTAATTCCGATGCAATTTCTGTGTTTCATCGTCAATAAGAAGGTCCAAGGGATACAGTAAACCTGAAGTGCAGCATCGAACTCTATAACTAGTGTCACAGAAAGGGTTCAAAACATAGACAGTAGGAAGAGTCAGTCTTCTTGTACTTAAGTCGGCATTGTGCCTTTTGTTTTTAATTCAGATGCAATTTCTGTATTTCATCGTCAATACGAAGGTCCAAGGGAAACAGTAAACGTGAAGTGAAGCATCGCAATCTGTAACTAGTGTCACAGGACTGGTTCAAAACATAGTCAGTAAGAAGAGACAGTCTTCTTGTCCTTAAGTCGCCATTGTGCCTTTTGTATTTAATTCAGATGCAATTTCTGTGTTTCATTGGCAATAAGGTCAGAGGGATACAGTAAACCTGAAGTGAAGCATCGGAATCTATAACTAGTGTCACAGGAATGGTTAAAACATAGTCAGTAAGAACAGTCAGTCTTCTTGTCCCTAAGTCGGCATTGTGCCTTTTGTATTTAATTCCTATGCAATTTCTGTGTTTCATATGAAGGTCCAAGGCATACAGTAAACCTGAAGTGAAGCATCGGAATCTATAACTAGTGTCACAGCAATGGTTCAAACATTGACAGTAAGAAGAGTCAGTCTTCCTGTACTTATGTCGGCATTGTGCCTTTTCTATTTAATTCCGATGCAATTTCTGTGTTTATCGTCAATAAGAAGGTCAGAGGGATACAGTAAACCTGAAGTGAAGCATCGGAATCTATAACTAGTGTCACAGGAATGGTTCAAAACATAGTCAGTAAGAAGAGTCAGTCTTCTTGTACTTAAGTCGGCATTGTGCCTTTTCTATTTAATTCCGATGCAATTTCTGTGTTTCATCGTCAATAAGAAGGTCCAAGGGATACAGTAGACCTGGAGTGAAGCATCGGAATCTATAACTAGTGTCAATGGAATGGTTCAATTCATAGACAGTATGAAGAGTAAATCTTCTTGTACTTAAGTCGGCATTGTGCCTTTTGTATTTAATTTCGATGCAATTTCTGAATTTCATCGTCAATAAGAAGGTCAGAGGGATACAGTAAACCTGAAGTGATGCATCGGAATCTATAACTAGTGTCACAGGAATGGTTCAAAACATAGTCAGTAAGAAGAGTCAGTCTTCTTGTCCTTAAGTCGGCATTGTGCCTTTTCTATTTAATTCCGATGCAATTACTGTGTTTCATCGTGAATAAGAAGGTCCAAGGGATACAGTAAACCTGGAGTGAAGCAACGGAATCTATAACTAGTGTCAATGGAATGTTTCAATACATAGACAGTAAGTAGAGTCAGTCTTCTTGTACTTAAGTCGGCATTGTGCCTTTTGTATTTAATTCCGATGCAATTTCTGAGTTTCATCGTCAATAAGAAGGTCAGAGGGATACAGTATACCTGAAGTGAAGCATCGGAATTGTGGTGTCACCGCCAGACACCACACTTGCTAGGTGGTAGCTTAAATCGGCCGCGGTCCATTTAGTACATGTCGGACCCGCGTGTCGCCACTGTGTAATCGCAGACCTAGCGCCACCACCAAGGCAGGTCTCGTGATACGAGAGAGCACTCGCCCCAGTTGTACGAGAACCTAGCTACCGACCAGACGTACGAAGCCTTTTCTCTCTCATTAGCCTAGAGACAGAATAGCCATCAGCTAAGTTAATGGCTACGAACTAGCAAGGCGCCATTAGCCATACAGTGATTGTACTTAAAGTCTCCTGTGTATCGTCAAGATCGATGTACCACAATGATATTAAAGATAAGTATTAATCCTGCTCCGTACTTTTCTTCCTAACATTAATTACGTATCCTGTTCCAGTACTTCACGCCCGTCTCCGTTAGTCTAGCGTGCATTTTCAGCCATCTCAACTTCACGGTTTCGGCCCAGATACCGACACAACATTGGCGACGAGATAAAAGAGTTCTTTCTGATTGCATACATTTAATTGTGTCATGGCTTCGCCACATTCTCCAGATGTACTGTCCGAATTTTATCGCTTGCAGAATCAGCAGACGCAGGCGTTACTGGATGCCCTTGGACAGCTCGTCCAGGGTCAACGTACCATTCAAACCGATGCGGCCGCCGCCGCTTCTTCGCTACCATTGCCACTAAACGCTGTTGCACCTCCCTTTCGACCATACGTGGCAGCCGATGAGACCTGGCACGAGTGGTCTCGCCAGTTCAACTTTCATCTAGCAGCCTACAGAATTCAAGGTAAAGAGCAGCAGCCGTTTTTGCTTTCTTGTGTCGGTGTGTCCACATACCGTGTGATAGTGAAATTGTTTCCCCGACGCGACGTAGCAACTCTGTCCTACGAGGAAATTTTGTCTGCATTAGATGCCTATTTCAAAGAAACAGTTAATGTGGTTGCAAAACGGTATACGTTCTTTCGTACAAAACGTACGGCCGGTCAAACTAATAGGGAGTGGGTAGCAACATTGCAAGGACTTACTAGGGACTGTGCCTTTGAATGTGACTGTGGTCTTTCTTATTCAGATACAATGGTGCGTGATGCAATTGCACAGAACGTTTCTGATGTTCGCATACGGGAGCAAATTTTGAAGCTAGTTAATCCCTCCCTTCAACAAGTGATAGACATATTGGATAGACAGGACACACTTGACTGTGCTCAGGAATCTTTTGAAACTTCGCCAGCCGTGTGTAACATTAACCGGCCCGCTGGACGCGCTGCGCGGCCCGGTAACCGGGCCTCGCGCACGTCCGCACAGCTGCCGCCGCGCGCTAAGCCAAATGTGCCGCGCCAGCCCACACATGTAGTGAAATCGTGCCCGCGGTGTGCTACTAGACATTCGCGTGAACATTGCCCGTCACGCCAAGCTATTTGCTTTTTCTGTAATAGGAAAGGACATGTTCAAAGTGTTTGCCAGAAAAAGCTCAGATCAGACAATCACAATCATTCCAGGCCCTTTGCTTCGCGCCGGAATCGAACCAAGGACACTCAGGCTCGTGGACCTTCGCCTATGGACATTCATGTCGTTAATTCCGCTTCGTCCAGTGACACTTTCTCTAACAGTGACTGTGATCGTCCCACAAAAACTGTGCGTCGACGTCGCCGGAAATCACGTCACTTAGCAAGTGATTCTGTACCAGTGTCTGTTCCAGTTGCACAAAACAGTCGCTTTTGTCGTCAGCAGGACAATAAACTTTTTGTGGACTTGGACTTTGAAGGCAAAGTGATACCATTCCAGCTCGATACCGGAGCTGCAGTTTCATTGCTCAATCAAGACACGTACAAACAACTGGGCAAACCTCCGTTGCGTTCCGCAAATGTTAAGCTAACTACATATTCCGGGTTTTGGGGGCCTCTGGTGAGGTGCGTCGGCATCTCAATCAGCTGCGCCTCTGTCATCGCTCGGGTTCTGCCGCTCCCCGTCTGCTTTCAGCGACGGTGCCGTCCGGTCAGCGCCCTGGGGACCCATCTACTGGCTCGCCTCATCCCCAGGTGTTACCGACGATGCCTTCCATTTTGCCCCATGGCGACGCGCCGCCGACGCCGCAGCAGCAGCAGCCGCCGCCGCCGCCGCTTGTTCTCCCGCCGGCGCCGCCCGCATTCGACGCTTCGTTGCAGCAGCCAAGCGCCTCCCAGGGTCACGCGCCGCCGATCGCTTCCCGTGACCAGCTGTCCTCCGCCATGGAACTCCCGCCCGCTCCGGACCACATGACGTCATCGCGCGTCGGCTACCCCGACGCAATGGAGGTTGACCCTTCGGTCCCTCCTGTCTCTTTACGGGCGCATACCCCGCATGTTGACGTGCACCCTGGACTAGTTTTTCAGGCGTTTCCTAGCTCCCCTCGGACCGTATGGCCGGGTGCGGGTGGCACAGCCTCGCCTGTTGTTCGGCTCCCCACCTCATCGCATACGTCAACATGTGGTCCTCCCCACGGCGGGCGGAAGCCTTATCACACGACGGTTCGCCGATTTGCGGGGGAGGAATGTGGTGTCACCGCCAGACACCACACTTGCTAGGTGGTAGCTTAAATCGGCCGCGGTCCATTTAGTACATGTCGGACCCGCGTGTCGCCACTGTGTAATCGCAGACCTAGCGCTACCACCAAGGCAGGTCTCGTGATACGAGAGAGCACTCGCCCCAGTTGTACGAGAACCTAGCTACCGACCAGATGTACGAAGCCTTTTCTCTCTCATTAGCCGAGAGACAGAATAGCCATCAGCTAAGTTAATGGCTACGAACTAGCAAGGCGCCATTAGCCATACAGTGATTGTACTTAAAGTCTCCTGTGTATCGTCAAGATCGATGTACCACAATGATATTAAAGATAAGTATTATTCCTGCTCCGTACTTTTCTTCCTAACATTAATTACGTATCCTGTTCCAGTACTTCACGCCCGTCTGCGTTAGTCTAGCGTGCATTTTCAGCCATCTCAACTTCACGGTGTCGGCCCAGATATCGACACAACAGGAATCTATAACTAGTGTCACAGGAATGGTTCAAAACATAGACAGTAAGAAGAGTCAGTCTTCTTGTACTTAAGTCGGCATTGTGCATTTTCTATTTAATTCCAATGCAATTTCTGTGTTTCATCGTCAATAAGAACTTCCAAGGTATACAGTAAACCTCAAGTGTAGCATCGGAATCTATAAGTAGTGTCACAGGAATGGTTCAAAACATAGGCAGTAAGTAGAGTCAGTCTTCTTGTACTTAAGTCGGCATTGTGCATTTTCTAATTAATTCCAATGCAATTTCTGTGTTTCATCGTCAATCAGAAGGTCCAAGGGATACAGTAAACCTGGAGTCAAGTATCGGAATCTATAACTAGTGTCACAGGAATGGTTCAAAACATAGACAGTAAGAAGAGTCAGTCTACTTGTACTTAAGTCGACATTGTGCCTTTTCTATTTCATTCCGATGCAATGTCTGTGTTTCATCGTCAATAAAAAGTTCCGAGGGATACTGTAAACCTGAAGTGAAGCATCGGAATCTATAACTAGTGTCACAGGAATGGTTCAAAACATAGTCAGTAAGAAGAGACAGTCTTCTTGTCCTTAAGTCGGCATTGTGCCTTTTGTATTTAATTCCGATGCAATTTCTGAGTTTCATCGTCAATAAGAAGGTTAGAGGGATATAGTAAACCTGAAGTGAAGCATCGCAATCTATAACTAGTGTCACAGGAATGGTTCAAAACATAGTCAGTAAAAGAGTCGGTCTTCTTGTCCTTAAGTCGGCATTGTGCCTTTTGTATTTAATTCCGATGCAATTTCTGTGTTTCATCGTCAATAAGAAGGTCCAAGGGATATAGTAAACCTGGAGTGAAGCATCGGAATCTATAACTAGTGTCACAGGAATGGTTCATAACATAGACAGTAAGAAGTGTCAGTCTTCCTAAGTCGGCATTGTGCCTTTTGTATTTAATTCCGATGCAATTTCTGTGTTTCATCGTCAATAAGAATGTCCAAGGGATACAGTAAAAATGAAGTGAAGCATCGGAATCTATAACTAGTGTCACAGGAATGGTTCAAATCATTGTCAGTAAGAACAGTCGGTCTTCATGTACTTAAGTCGGCATTGTGCCTTTTGTATATAATTCCGATGCAATTTCTGTGTTTCAGCGTCTATAAGAAGGTCCAAGGGATACAGTAAACCTGAAGTGAAGCATCGGAATCTAAAACTAGTGCCACAGGAATGGCTCAAAACATAGACGGTAAGAAGAGTCAGTCTTCTTGTACTTTAGTCGGCATTGTGCCTTTTCTATTTAATTCCGATGCAGTCTCTGTGTTTCATCGTCAAATAGAAGGTCACAGGGATACAGTAAACCTGAAGTGAAGCATCGGAATCTATAACTAGTGTCACAGGAATGGTTCAAACATAGTCAGTAAGAAGAGTCAGTCTTCTTGCACTTAAGTCGGCATTGTGCCTTTCGTATTTAATTCCGATGCAATTTCTGTGTTTCACCGTCAATAAGAAGGACAGTGGGATACAGTAAACCTGAAGTGAAGCATCGGAATCTATAACTAGTGTCACAGGAATGGTTCAAAACATAGACTGTAGGAAGAGTCAGTCTTCTTGTACTTAAGTCGGCATTGTGCCTTTTGTATTTAATTCCGATGCAATTTCTGTGTTTCATTGTCAATAAGAAGGTCAGCGGGATACAGTAAACCTGAAGTGAAGCATCGGAATCCAAAACTAGTGACACAGGAATGGTTCAAAACATAGACAGTGGGAAGAGTCAGTCTTCTTGTACTTAAGTCGGCATTGTGCCTTTTGCATTTAATTCCGATGCAATTTCTGTGTTTCATCGTCAATAAGAAGGTCCAAGGTATCCAGTAAACCTGAAGTGAAGCATCGGAATGTATAACTAGTGTCACAGGAATGGTTCAAACATACTCAGTAAGAAGAGTCAGTCTTCTTGTACTTAAGTCGGCATTGTACCTTTTCTATTTAATTCCGATGCAATTTCTGTGTTTCATCGTCAATAAGAAGGTCCAAGGGATACAGTAAACCTGGAGTGAAGCATCGGAATCTATAACTAGTGTCACAGGAATGGTTCAAAACATAGACAGTAAGAAGAGTCAGTCTTCTTTTACTGAAGTTGACATTGTGCCTTTTCTATTTAATTCCGATGCAATTTCTGTGTTTCATCGTCAATAAGAATGTCCAAGGTATACAGTAAACCTGAAGTAAAGCGTCGGAATCTATAATTAGTGTGACAGCAATGGTTCAAACTATAATCACTAAGAAGAGTCAGTCTTCTTGTACTTAAGTCGGCATTGTGCCTTTTCTATTTAATTCCGACGCAATTTCTGTGTTTCATCGTCAATACGAAGGTCCAAGGGATACAGTAAACCTGGAGTGAAGCATCGGAATCTATAACTAGTGTCACAGGAATGGTTCAATACATAGACAGTAAGAAGAGTCAGTCTTCTTGTACTTAAGTCGGCATTGTGCCTTTTCTATTTAATTCCGATGCAATTTCTGTGTTTCATCGTCAATAAGAAGGCCAGAGGGATACAGTAAACCTGAAGTGAAGCATCGGAATCTATAACTAGTGTCA
The DNA here is from genome assembly GCF_023864345.2 of Schistocerca serialis cubense. Classification (NCBI taxonomy): domain Eukaryota; kingdom Metazoa; phylum Arthropoda; class Insecta; order Orthoptera; family Acrididae; genus Schistocerca; species Schistocerca serialis. The sequence continues at coordinate 3,640,571 of NC_064645.1, forward strand.
CAGGAATGGTTCAAAACATAGTCAGTAAGAAGAGTCAGTCCTCTTGTACTTAAGTCAGTATTGTGCCTTTTCTATTTAATTGCGATGCAATTTCTGTGTTTCATCGTCAATAAGAAGGTCCAAGGGATACAGTAGACCTGGAGTGAAGCATCGGAATCTGTAACTAGTGTCAATGGAATGGTTCAATTCATAGACAGTAAGAAGAGTCAATCTTCTTGTACTTAAGTCGGCATTGTGCCTTTTGTATTTAATTTCGATGCAATTTCTGAGTTTCATCGTCAATAAGAAGGTCAGAGGGATACAGTAAACCTGAAGTGATGCATCGGAATCTATAACTAGTGTCACAGGAATGGTTCAAAACATAGTCAATAAGAAGAGTCAGTCTTCTTGTCCTTAAGTCGGCATTGTGCCTTTTCTATTTAATTCCGATGCAGTTACTGTGTTTCATCGTGAATAAGAAGGTCCAAGGGATACAGTAAACCTGGAGTGAAGCAACGGAATCTATAACTAGTGTCAATGGAATGTTTCAATACATAGACAGAAAGAAGAGTCAGTCTTCTTGTACTTAAGTCGGCATTGTGCCTTTTGTATTTAATTCCGATGCAATTTCTGAGTTTCATCGTCAATAAGAAGGTCAGAGGGATACAGTAAACCTGAAGTGAAGCATCGGAATCTATAACTAGTGTCACAGGAATGGTTCAAAACATAGTCAGTAAAAGAGTCAGTCTTCTTGTCGTTAAGTCGGCATTGTGCCTTTTGTATTTAATTCGGATGCAATTTCTGTGTTTCATCGTCAATAGGAAGGGCCATGGGATATAGTAAACCTGGAGTGAAGCATCGGAATCTATAACTAGTGTCACAGGAATGGTTCATAACATAGACAGTGAGAAGAGTCAGTCTTCTAATGTCGGCATTGTGCCTCTTGTATTTAATTCCGATGCAATTTCTGTGTTTCATCAGCAATAAGTATGTCCAAGGGATACAGTAAAAATGAAGTGAAGCATCGGAATCTATAACTAGTGTCACAGGAATGGTTCAAATCATTGTCAGTAAGAAGAGTCGGTCATCATGTACTTAAGTCGGCATTGTGCCTTTTGTATATAATTCCGATGCAATTTCTGTGTTTCATCGTCTATAAGAAGGTCCAAGGGATACACTAAACCTGAAGTGAAGCATCTGAATCTAAAACTAGTGCCACAGGAATGGCTCAACACATAGACAGTAAGAAGAGTCAGTCTTCTTGTACTTTAGTCGGCATTGTGCCTTTTCTATTTAATTCCGATGCAATCTCTGTGTTTCATCGTCAAAAAGAAGGTCACAGGGATACAGTACACCTAAAGTGAAGCATCGGAATCTATAACTAGTGTCACAGGAATGGTTCAAAACATAGACAGTAGGAAGAGTCGGTCTTCTTGTACTTAAGTCGGCATTGTGCCTTTGGAATTTAATTCCCATGCAATTTCTGTGTTTCATTGTCAATAAGAAGGTCAGAGGGATACAGTAAACCTGAAGAGAAGCATCGGAATCCAAAACTAGTGTCACAGGAATGGTCCAAAACATAGACAGTAGGAAGAGTCAGTCTTCTTGTACTTAAGTCGGCATTGTGCCTTTTGCATTTAATTCCGATGCAATGTCTGTGTTTCATCGTCAATAAGAACTTCCAAGGTATACAGTAAACCTCAAGTGTAGCATCGGAATCTATTACTAGTGTCACAGGAATGGTTCAAAACATAGGCAGTAAGAAGAGTCAGTCTTCTTGTACTTTAGTCGGCATTGTGCATTTTCTATTTAATTCCATTGCAATTTCTGTGTTTCATCGTCAATAAGAAGGTCCAAGGGATACAGTAAACCTGGAGTGAAATATCGGAATCTATAACTAGTGTCACAGGAATGGTTCAAACATAGACAGTAAGAAGAGTCAGTCTTCTTGTACTTAAGTCGACATTGTGCCTTTTCTATTTAATTCCGATGCAATGTCTATGTTTCATCGTCAATAAAAAGTTCCGAAGGATACTGTAAACCTGAAGTGAAGCATCGGAATCTATAACTAGTGTCACAGGAATGGTTCAAAACATGGTCAGTAAGAAGAGTCAGCCTTCTTGTACTTAAGTCGGCATTGTGCCTTTTCTACTTAATTAAGATGCAATTTCTGTATTTCATCGTCAGTAACAAGGTCCAAGGGATACAGTGAACCTGGAGTGAAGCATCGGAATACATAACTAGTGTCAATGGAATGGGTCAAAACATAGACAGTAAGAAGAGTCAGTCTTCTTGTACTTAAGTCGGCATTATGCCTTTTGTATTTAATTCCGATGCAATTTCTGAGTTTCATCGTCAATAAGAAAGTCAGAGGGATACAGTAAACCTGAAGTGAAGCATCGGAATCTATTGCTAGTGTCACAGGAATGGTTCAAAACTGAGTCAGTAAGAAGAGTCAGTCTTCTTGTCCTTAAGTCGGCATTGTGCCTTCTGTATTTAATTCCGATGAAATTTCTGTGTTTCATCGTCAATAAGAAGGACAGAGGGATACAGTAAACCTGAAGTGAAGCATCGGAATCCACAACTAGTGTCACAGGAATGGTTAAAAACATAGACAGTTGGAAGAATCAGCCTTCTTGTACTTAAGTTGGCATTGTGCCTTTTGTATTTAATTCCGATGCATTTTCTGTGTTTCATCGTCAATAAGAAGGTCCAAGGTATACAGTAAACCTGAAGTAAGGCATCGGAATCTATAACTAGTGTCACAGGAATGGTTTAAACATAGTCAGTAAGAAGAGTCAGTCTTCTTGTACTTAAGTCGTCATTGTGCCTTTCGTATTTAATTCCGATGCAATTTCTGTGTTTCACCGTCAATAAGAAGCTCAGAGGGATACAGTAAACCTGAAGTGAAGCATTGGAATCTATAACTAGGTTCACAGGAATGGTTCAGACATAGACAGTTAGAAGAGTCAGTCTTCGGGTATTTAAGTCGGCATTGTGGCTTTTGTATTTAATTGCGATGCAATTTCTGTGTTTCATCGTCAATAAGAAGGTCAGAGGGATACAGTAAACCTGAAGTAAGGCATCGGAATCTATAACTAGTGTCACAGGAATGGTTTAAACATAGTCAGTAAGAAGAGTCAGTCTTCTTGTACTTAAGTCGTCATTGTGCCTTTCGTATTTAATTCCGATGCAATTTCTGTGTTTCACCGTCAATAAGAAGCTCAGAGGGATACAGTAAACCTGAAGTGAAGCATCGGAATCTATAACTAGTGTCACAGGAATGTTTCAAAACACAGTCAGTAAGAAGAGTCAGTCTTCTTGTCCTTAAGTCGGCATTGTGCCTTTTGAATTTAATTCCGAAGCAATTTCTGTGTTTCATCGGCAATAAGGTCAGAGGGATACAGTAAACCTGAAGTGAAGCATCGGAAACTATAACTAGTGTCACAGGTGAAACAGGTCCAAGATTCAAAACATAGACAGTACGAAGAGTCAGTCTTCTTGTACTTATGTCGGCATTGTGCCTTTTGTACTTATTTCCGATGCAATTTCTGTGTTTCATTGTCAATTAGAAGGTCAGAGTGATACAGTAAACCTGAAGTGAAGTATCGGAATCCATAACTAGTGTCGCAGGAATGGTTCAAAAAATAGACAGTAGGAAGAGTCAGTCTTCTTGTACTTAAGTCGGCATTGGGCCTTTTGTTTTTAATTCCGATGCAATTTCTGTGTTTCATCGTCAATAAGAAGGTCCAAGGGAAACAGTAAACCTGAAGTGAAGCATCGCAATCTATAACCAGTGTCACAGGAATGGTTCAAAACATAGTCAGTATAAACAGTCAGTCTTCTTGTCATTAAGTCGGCATTGTGCCTTTTGTATTTAATTCCGATGCAATTTCTGTGTTTCATCGTCAATAAGAAGGTCCAAGGGATACAGTAGACCTGAAGTGCAGCATCAGACTCTATAACTAGTGTCACAGAAATCGTTCAAAACATATACAGTAGGAAGAGTCAGTCTTCTTGTACTTAAGTCGGCATTGGGCCTTTTGTTTTTAATTCCCATGCATTTTCTGTGTTTCATTGTCAATAAGAAGGTCAGAGGGATACAGTAAAACTGAAGTGAAGCATCGGAATCCAAAACTAGTGTCACAGGAATGGTTCAAAACATAGACAGTAGGAAGAGTCAGTCTTCTTGTACTTAAGTCGGCATTGTGCCTTTTGTATTTAATTCCGATGCAATTTCTGTGTTTCATCGTCAATAAGAAGGTCAGATGGATACAGTAAACCTGAAGTGAAGCATCGGAATCTATAACTAGTGTCACAGGAATGGTTCAAAACATAGTCAGTAAAAGAGTCAGTCTTCTTGTCGTTAAGTCGGCATTGTGCCTTTTGTATTTAATTCGGATGCAATTTCTGTGTTTCATCGTCAATAAGAAGGGCCATGGGATATAGTAAACCTGGAGTGAAGCATCGGAATCTATAACTAGTGTCAAAGGAATGGTTCATAACATAGACAGTAAGAAGAGTCAGTCTTCTAAAGTCGGCATTGTGCCTCTTGTATTTAATTCCGATGCAATTTCTGTGTTTCATCAGCAATAAGTATGTCCAAGGGATACAGTAAAAATGAAGTGAAGCATCGGAATCTATAACTAGTGTCACAGGAATGGTTCAAATCATTGTCAGTAAGAAGAGTCGGTCTTCATGTACTTAAGTCGGCATTGTGCCTTTTGTATATAATTCCGATGCAATTTCTGTGTTTCATCGTCTATAAGAAGGTCCAAGGGATACACTAAACCTGAAGTGAAGCATCTGAATCTAAAACTAGTGCCACAGGAATGGCACAACACATAGACAGTAAGAAGAGTCAGTCTTCTTGTACTTTAGTCGGCATTGTGCCTTTTCTATTTAATTTCGATGCAATCTCTGTGTTTCATCGTCAAAAAGAAGGTCACAGGGATACAGTAAACCTGAAGTGAAGCATCGGAATCTATAGCTAGTGTCACAGGAATGGTTCAAAACATAGACAGTAGGAAGAGTCGGTCTTCTTGTACTTAAGTCGGCATTGTGCCTTTTGAATTTAATTTCCATGCAATATCTGTGTTTCATTGTCAATAAGAAGGTCAGAGGGATACAGTAAACCTGAAGTGAAGCATCGGAATCCAAAACTAGTGTCACAGGAATGGTCCAAAACATAGACAGTAGGAAGAGTCAGTCTTCTTGTACTTAAGTCGGCATTGTGCCTTTTGCATTTAATTCCGATGCAATTTCTGTGTTTCATCGTCAATAAGAACTTCCAAGGTATACAGTAAACCTCAAGTGTAGCATCGGAATCTATAACTAGTGTCACAGGAATGGTTCAAAACATAGGCAGTAAGAAGAGTCAGTCTTCTTTACCTAAGTCGGCATTGTGCATTTTCTATTTAATTCCAATGCAATTTCTGTGTTTCATCGTCAATAAGAAGGTCCAAGGGATACAGTAAACCTGGAGTGAAGTATCGGAATCTATAACTAGAGTCACAGGAATGGTTCAAACATAGACAGAAAGAAGAGTCAGTCTTCTTGTATTTAAGTCGACATTGTGCCTTTTCTATTTAATTCCGATGCAATGTCTATGTTTCATCGTCAATAAAAAGTTCCGAAGGATACTGTAAACCTGAAGTGAAGCATCGGAATCTATAAGTAGTGTCACAGGAAAGGTTCAAAACATGGTCAGTAAGAAGAGTCAGCCTTCTTGTACTTAAGTCGGCATTGTGCCTTTTCTACATAATTAAGATGCAATTTCTGTATTTCAACGTCAGTAACAAGGTCCAAGGGATACAGTGAACCTGGAGTGAAGCATCGGAATACATAACTAGTGTCAATGGAATTGGTCAAAACATAGACAGTAAGAAGAGTCAGTCTTCTTGTACTTAAGTCGGCATTGTGCCTTTTGTATTTAATTCCGATGCAATTTCTGAGTTTCATCGTCAATAAGAAGGTCAGAGGGATACAGTAAACCTGAAGTGAAGCATCGGAATCTATAACTAGTGTCACAGGAATGGTTCAAAACATAGTCAGTAAAAGAGTCAGTCTTCTTGTCATTAAGTCGGCATTGTGCCTTTTGTATTTAATTCGGATGCAATTTCTGTGTTTCATCGTCAATAAGAAGGGCCATGGGATATAGTAAACCTGGAGTGAAGCATCGGAATCTATAACTAGTGTCACAGGAATGGTTCATAACATAGACAGTAAGAAGAGTCAGTCTTCTAAAGTCGGCATTGTGCCTCTTGTATTTAATTCCGATGCAATTTCTGTGTTTCATCAGCAATAAGTATGTCCAAGGGATACAGTAAAAATGAAGTGAAGCATCGGAATCTATAACTAGTGTCACAGGAATGGTTCAAATCATTGTCAGTAAGAAGAGTCGGTCTTCATGTACTTAAGTCGGCATTGTGCCTTTTGTATATAATTCCGATGCAATTTCTGTGTTTCATCGTCTATAAGAAGGTCCAAGGGATACACTAAACCTGAAGTGAAGCATCTGAATCTAAAACTAGTGCCACAGGAATGGCTCAACACATAGACAGTAAGAAGAGTCAGTCTTCTTGTACTTTAGTCGGCATTGTGCCTTTTCTATTTAATTCCGATGCAATCTCTGTGTTTCATCGTCAAAAAGAAGGTCACAGGGATACAGTAAACCTGAAGTGAAGCATCGGAATCTATAACTAGTGTCACAGGAATGGTTCAAAACATAGACAGTAGGAAGAGTCGGTCTTCTTGTACTTAAGTCGGCATTGTGCCTTTTGAATTTAATTCCCATGCAATTTCTGTGTTTCATTGTCAATAAGAAGGTCAGAGGGATACAGTAAACCTGAAGTGAAGCATCGGAATCCAAAACTAGTGTCACAGGAATGGTCCAAAACATAGTCAGTAGGAAGAGTCAGTCTTCTTGTACTTAAGTCGGCATTGTGCCTTTTGCATTTAATTCCGATGCAATTTCTGTGTTTCATCGTCAATAAGAACTTCCAAGGTATACAGTAAACCTCAAGTGTAGCATCGGAATCTATAACTAGTGTCACAGGAATGGTTCAAAACATAGGCAGTAAGAAGAGTCAGTCTTCTTGTACTTAAGTCGGCATTGTGCATTTTCTATTTAATTCCAATGCAATTTCTGTGTTTCATCGTCAATAAGAAGGTCCAAGGGATACAGTAAACCTGGAGTGAAGTATCGGAATCTGTAACTAGTGTCACAGGAATGGTTCAAACATAGACAGTAAGAAGAGTCAGTCTTCTTGTACTTAAGTCGACATTGTGCCTTTTCTATTTAATTCCGATGCAATGTCTATGTTTCATCGTCAATAAAAAGTTCCGAAGGATACTGTAAACCTGAAGTGAAGCATCGGAATCTATAACTAGTGTCACAGGAATGTTTCAAAACATGGTCAGTAAGAAGAGTCAGCCTTCTTGTACTTAAGTAGGCATTGTGCCTTTTCTACTTAATTAAGATGCAATTTCTGTATTTCATCGTCGGTAACAAGGTCCAAGGGATACAGTGAACCTGGAGTGAAGCATCGGAATACATAACTAGTGTCAATGGAATGGGTCAAAACATAGACAGTTAGAAGAGTCAGTCTTCTTGTACTTAAGTCGGCATTATGCCTTTTGTATTTAATTCCGATGCAATTTCTGTGTTTCATCGTCAATAAGAAAGTCAGAGGGATACAGTAAACCTGAAGTGAAGCATCGGAATCTATTGCTAGTGTCACAGGAATGGTTCAAAACTGAGTCAGTAAGAAGAGTCAGTCTTCTTGTCCTTAAGTCGGCATTGTGCCTTCTGTATTTAATTCCGATGAAATTTCTGTGTTTCATCGTCAATAAGAAGGACAGAGGGATACGGTAAACCTGAAGTGAAGCATCGGAATCCACAACTAGTGTCACAGGAATGGTTAAAAACATATACAGTTGGAAGAATCAGCCTTCTTGTACTTAAGTTGGCATTGTGCCTTTTGTATTTAATTCCGATGCATTTTCTGTGTTTCATCGTCAATAAGAAGGTCCAAGGTATACAGTAAACCTGAAGTAAGGCATCGGAATCTATAACTAGTGTCACAGGAATGGTTTAAACATAGTCAGTAAGAAGAGTCAGTCTTCTTGTACTTAAGTCGTCATTGTGCCTTTCGTATTTAATTCCGATGCAATTTCTGTGTTTCACCGTCAATAAGAAGGTAAGAGGGATACCGTAAACCTGAAGTGAAGCATTGGAATCTATAACTAGGTTCACAATAATGGTTCAAACATAGACAGTAAGAAGAGTCAGTCTTCGGGTACTTAAGTCGGCATTGTCCCTTTTGTATTTAATTCCGATGCAATTTCTGTGTTTCATCGTCAATAAGAAGGTCAGAGGGATACAGTAAACCTGAAGTGAAGCATCGGAATCTATAACTAGTGTCACAGGAATGGTTCAAGACATAGTCAGTAAGAAGAGTCAGTCTTCTTGTACTTATGTCGGCATTGTGCCTTTTGTATTTAATTCCGATGCAATTTCTGTGTTTCATCGTCAATAAGAAGGTCCAAGGGATACAGTAAACCTTGAATGAAGCATCGGAATCATTAACTAGTGTCACAGGAATGGTTCAAAACATAGACAGTAAGAAGAGTCAGTCTTCTTGTATTTAAGTCGGCATTGTGGCTTTTGTATTTAATTGCGATGCAATTTCTGTGTTTCATCGTCAGTAAGAAGGTCAGAGGGATACAGTAAACCTGAAGCGAAGAATCGGAATCTATAACTAGAATCACAGGAATGGTACAAAACATAGTCAGTAAGAAGAGTCAGTCTTCTTGTCCTTAAGTCGGCATTGTGCCTTTTGAATTTAATTCCGAAGCAATTTCTGTGTTTCACCGTCAATAAGAAGGTAAGAGGGATACAGTAAACCTGAAGTGAAGTATCGGAATCCATAACTAGTGTCGCAGGAATGGTTCAAAAAATAGACAGTAGGAAGAGTCAGTCTTCTTGTACTTAAGTCGGCATTGGGCCTTTTGTTTTTAATTCCGATGCAATTTCTGTGTTTCATCGTCAATAAGAAGGTCCAAGGGAAACAGTAAACCTGAAGTGAAGCATCGCAATCTATAACCAGTGTCACAGGAATGGTTCAAAACATAGTCAGTATAAACAGTCAGTCTTCTTGTCATTAAGTCGGCATTGTGCCTTTTGTATTTAATTCCGATGCAATTTCTGTGTTTCATCGTCAATAAGAAGGTCCAAGGGATACAGTAGACCTGAAGTGCAGCATCGGACTCTATAACTAGTGTCACAGAAATCGTTCAAAACATAGACAGTAGGAAGAGTCAGTCTTCTTGTACTTAAGTTGGCATTGGGCCTTTTGTTTTTAATTCCCATGCAATTTCTGTGTTTCATTGTCAATAAGAAGGTCAGAGGGATATAGTAAAACTGAAGTGAAGCATCGGAATCCAAAACTAGTGTCACAGGAATGGTTCAAAACATAGACAGTAGGAAGAGTCAGTCTTCTTGTACTTAAGTCGGCATTGTGCCTTTTGTATTTAATTCCGATGCAATTTCTGTGTTTCATCGTCAATAAGAAGGTCCAAGGGATACAGTAAACCTGAAGTGAAGCATCGGAATCTATAACTAGTGTCACAGGTATGGTTCAAAACATAGCCAGTATGAACAGTCAGTCTTCTTGTCCTTAAGTCGGCATTGTGCCTTTTGTATTTAATTCCGATGCAATTTCTGTGTTTCATTGTCAATAAGAGGGTCCAAGGTATACAGTAAACCTGAAGTGAAGCATCGGAATCTATAACTAGTGTCACAGGAATGGTTCAAAACATAGTCAGTAAATGAGTCAGCCTTCTTGTCCTTAAGTCGGCATTGTGCCTTTTGTATTTAATTCCGATGCAATTTCTGAGTTTCATCGTCAATAAGAAGGTCAGAGGGATACAGTAAACCTGAAGTGAAGCATCGGAATCTATAACTAGTGTCACAGGAATGGTTCAAGACATAGTCAGTAAAAGAGTCAGTCTTCTTGTCCTTAAGTCGGCATTGAGCCTATTGTATTTAATTCGGATGCAATTTCTGTGTTTCATCGTCAATAAGAAGGGCCATGGGATATAGGAAACCTGGAGTGAAGCATCGGAATCTATAACTAGTGTCACAGGAATGGTTCATAACATAGACAGTAAGAAGAGTCAGTCTTCTTAAGTCGGCATTGTGCCTCTTGTATTTAATTCCGATGCAATTTCTGTGTTTCATCAGCAATAAGAATGTCCAAGGGATACAGTAAAAATGAAGTGAAGCATCGGAATCTATAACTAGTGTCACAGGAATGGTTCAAATCATTGTCAGTAAGAAGAGTCGGTCTTCATGTACTTAAGTCGGCATTGTGCCTTTTGTATATAATTCCGATGCAATTTCTGTGTTGCATCGTCTATAACAAGGTCCAAGGGATACACTAAACCTGAAGTGAAGCATCTGAATCTAAAACTAGTGCCACAGGAATGGCTCAACACATAGACAGTAAGAAGAGTCAGTCTTCTTGTACTTTAGTCGGCATTGTGCCTTTTCTATTTAATTCTGATGCAATCTCTGTGTTTCATCGTCAAAAAGAAGGTCACAGGGATAAAGTAAACCTGAAGTGAAGCATCGGAATCTATAACTAGTGTCACAGGAATGGTTCAAACATAGACAGTAAGAAGAGTCAGTTTTCTTGTACTTAAGTCGGCATTGTGCCTTTTGTATTTAATTCCGATGCAATTTCTGTGTTTCATCGTCAATAAGAAGGTCCAAGGGATACAGTAAACCTGAAGTGAAGCATCGGAATCTACAACTAGTGCCACAGGAATGGTTCAAAACATAGTCAGTAAGAAGAGTCAGTCTTCTTACAATTAAGTCGCCATTGTGCCCTTTGTATTTAATTCAGTCGCAATTTCTGTGTTTCATCGGCAATAAGGTCAGAGGGATACAGTAAACCTGAAGTGAAGCATCGGAATCTATAACTAGTGTCACAGGAATGGTTCAAAACATAGACAGTAGGAAGAGTCGGTCTTCTTGTACTTAAGTCGGCATTGTGCCTTTTGAATTTAATTCCCATGCAATTTCTGTGTTTCATTGTCAATACAGATGTGAAAATTACCGAACTATCAGCTTAATAAGTCACAGCTGCAAAATACTAACACGAATTCATTACAGACGAATGGAAAAACTAGTAGAAGCCAACCTCGGGGAAGATCAGTTTGGATTCCGTAGAAACACTGGAACACGTGAGGCAATACTGACCTTACGACTTATCTTAGAAGAAAGATTAAGGAAAGGCAAACCTACGTTTCTAGCATTTGTAGACTTAGAGAAAGCTTTTGACAATGTTGACTGGAATACTCTCTTTCAAATTCTAAAGGTGGCAGGGGTAAAATACAGGGAGCGAAAGGCTATTTACAATTTGTACAGAAACCAGATGGCAGTTATAAGAGTCGAGGGACATGAAAGGGAAGCAGTGGTTGGGAAGGGAGTAAGACAGGGTTGTAGCCTCTCCCCGATGTAGTTCAATCTGTATATTGAGCAAGCAGTAAAGGAAACAAAAGAAAAATTTGGAGTAGGTATTAAAATTCATGGAGAAGAAATAAAAACTTTGAGGTTCGCCGATGACATTGTAATTCTGTCAGAGACAGCAAAGGACTTGGAAGAGCAGTTGAATTGAATGGACAGGGTCTTGAAAGGAGGATATAAGATGAAAATCAACAAAAGCAAAACAAGGATAATGGAATGTAGTCTAATTAAATCGGGTGATGCTGAGGGAATTAGATTAGGAAATGAGGCACTTAAAGTAGTAAAGGAGTTTTGCTATTTGGGGAGCAAAATAACTGATGATGGTCGAAGTAGAGAGGATATAAAATGTAGGCTGGCAATGGCAAGGAAAGCGTTTCTGAAGAAGAGAAATTTGTTAACATCGAGTATAGATTTAAGTGTCAGGAAGCTATTTCTGAAAGTATTTGTATGGAGTGTAGCCATGTATGGAAGTGAAACATGGACGGTAAATAGTTTGGACAAGAAGAGAATAGAAGCTTTCGAAATGTGGTGCTACAGAAGAATGCTGAAGATTAGATGGGTAGATCACATAACTAATGAGGAAGTATTGAATAGGATTGGGGAGAAGAGAAGTTTGTGGCGCAACTTAACCAGAAGAAGGGATCGGTTGGTAGGACATGTTCTGAGGCATCAAGGGATCACCAATTTAGTATTGGAGGGCAGCGTGGAGGGTACAAATCGTAGAGGGAGACCAAGAGATGAATACACTAAGCAGATTCAGAAGGATGTAGGTTGCAGTAGGTACTGGGAGATGAAAAAGCTTGCACAGGATAGAGTAGCATGGAGAGCTGCATCAAACCAGTCTCAGGACTGAAGACCACAACAACAACAACAACAACAACATTGTCAATAAGAAGGTCAGAGGGATACAGTAAACCTGAAGTGAAGCATCGGAATCCAAAACTAGTGTCACAGGAATGTTTCAAAACATAGACAGTAGGAAGAGTCAGACTTCTTGTACTTAAGTCGGCATTGTGCTTTTTGCATTTAATTCCGATGCAATTTCTGTGTTTCATCGTCAATAAGAACTTCCAAGGTATACAGTAAACCTCAAGTGTAGCATTGGAATCTATAACTAGTGTCTCAGAAATGGTTCAAAACATAGGCAGTAAGAAGAGTCAGTCTTCTTGTACTTAAGTCGGCATTGTGCATTTTCTATTTAATTCCAATGCGATTTCTGTGTTTCATCGTCAATAAGAAGGTCCAAGGGATACAGTAAACCTGGAGTGTAGTATCGGAATCTATAACTAGTGTCACAGGAATGGTTCAAAACATAGGCAGTAAGAAGAGTCAGTCTTCTTGTACTTAAGTCGACATTGTGGTTTTCTATTTAATTCCGATGCAATGTCTGTGTTTCATCGTCAATAAAAAGTTCCGAGGGATACTGTAAACCTGAAGTGAAGCATCGGAATCTATAACTAGTGTCACAGGAATGGTTCAAAACATGGTCAGTAAGAAGAGTCAGCCTTCTTGTACTTAAGTCGGCATTGTGCCTTTTCTACTTAATTAAGATGCAATTTCTGTGTTTCATCGTCAGTATCAAGGTCCAAGGGATACAGTGAACCTGGAGTGAAGCATCGGAATACATAACTAGTGTCAATGGAATTGGTCAAAACATAGACAGTAAGAAGAGTCAGTCTTCTTGTACTTAAGTCGGCATTATGCCTTTTGTATTTAATTCCGATGCCATTTCTGTGTTTCATCGTCAATAAGAAAGTCAGAGGGATACAGTAAACCTGAAGTGAAGCATCGGAATCTATTGCTAGTGTCACAGGAATGGTTCAAAACTGAGACAGTAAGAAGAGTCAGTCTTCTTGTCCTTAAGTCGGCATTGTGCCTTCTGTATTTAATTCCGATGAAATGTCTGTGTTTCATCGTCAATAAGAAGGTCATAGGGATACAGTAAACCTGAAGTGAAGCAACGGAATCCACAACTAGTGTCACAGGAATGGTTCAAAACATAGACAGTAGGAAGAATCAGCCTTCTTGTACTTAAGTTGGCATTGCGCCTTTTGTATTTAATTCCGATGCATTTTCTGTGTTTCATCGTCAATAAGAAGGTCCAAGGTATACAGTAAACCTGAAGTAAGGCATCGGAATCTATAACTAGTGTCACAGGAATGGTTCAAACATAGTCAGTAAGAAGAGTCAGTCTTCTTGTACTTAAGTCGTCATTGTGCCTTTCGTATTTAATTCCGATGCAATTTCTGTGTTTCACCGTCAATAAGAATGTCAGAGGGATACAGTAAACCTGAAGTGAAGCATCGGAATCTATAACTAGGTTCACAGGAATGGTTCAAACATAGACAGTAAGAAGAGCCAGTCTTCGGGTACTTAAGTCGGCATTGTCCTTTTTGTATTTAATTCCGATGCAATTTCTGTGTTTCATCGTCAATAAGAAGGTCAGAGGGATACAGTAAACCCGAAGTGAAGCATCGGAATCTATAACTAGTGTCACAGGAATGGTTCAAGACATAGTCAGTAAGAAGAGTCAGTCTTCTTGTACTTATGTCGGCATTGTGCCTTTTGTATTTAATTCCGATGCAATTTCTGTGTTTCATCGTCAATAAGAAGGTCCAAGGGATACAGTAATCCTTGATGAAGCATCGGAATCATTAACTAGTGTCACAGGAATGGTTCAAATCATAGACAGTAAGAAGAGTCAGTCTTCTTGTATTTAAGTCGGCATTGTGGCTTTTGTATTTAATTGCGATGCAATTTCTGTGTTTCATCGTCAATAAGAAGGTCAGAGCGATACAGTAAACCTGAAGTGAAGAATCGGAATCTATAACTAGAGTCACAGGAATGGTTCAAAACATAGTCAGTAAGAAGAGTCAGTCTTCTTGTCCTTAAGTCGGGATTGTGCCTTTTGAATTTAATTCCGAAGCAATTTCTGTGTTTCATCGGCAATAAGGTCAGAGGGATACAGTAAACCTGAAGTGAAGCATCGGAATCTATAACTAGTGTCACAGGTGATACAGGTCCAAGATTCAAAACATAGACAGTACGAAGAGTCAGTCTTCTTGTACTTATGTCGGCATTGTGCCTTTTGTACTTATTTCCGATGCAATTTCTGTGTTTCATTGTCAATTAGAAGGTCAGAGTGATACATAAAACCTGAAGTGAAGCATCGGAATCCAAAACTAGTGTCGCAGGAATGGTTCAAAAAATAGACAGTAGGAAGAGTCAGTCTTCTTGTACTGAAGTCGGCATTGGGCCTTTTGTTTTTAATTCCGATGCAATTTCTGTGTTTCATCGTCAATAAGAAGCTCCAAGGGAAACAGTAAACCTGAAGTGAAGCATCGCAATCTATAACCAGTGTCACAGGAATCGTTCAAAACATAGTCAGTATGAACAGTCAGTCTTCTTGTCATTAAGTCGGCATTGTGCCTTTTGTATTTAATTCCGATGCAATTTCTGTGTTTCATCGTCAATAAGAAGGTCCAAGGGATACAGTAAACCTGAAGTGCAGCATCGGACTCTATAACTAGTGTCACAGAAATCGTTCAAAACATAGACAGTAGGAAGAGTCAGTCTTCTTGTACTTAAGTCCGCATTGGGCCTTTTGTTTTTAATTCCGATGCAATTTCTGTGTGTCGTCGTCAATAAGAAGGTCCAAGGGAAACAGTAAACCTGAAGTGAAGCATCGCAATCTATAACCAGTGTCACAGGAATGGTTCAAACATAGTCAGTAAGAAGAGACAGTCTTCTTGTCCTTAAGCGCCATTGTGCCTTTTGTATTTAATTCCGATGCAATTTCGGAGTTTCATCGGTAATAAGGTCAGAGGGATACAGTAAACCTGAAGTGAAGCATCGGAATCTATAACTAGTGTCACAGGAATTGTTCAAAACATAGACAATGCGAAGAGTCAGTCTTCTTATACTTAAGTCGGCATTGTGTCTTTTGTATTTAATTCCCATGCAATTTCTGTGTTTCATTGTCAATAAGAAGGTCAGAGGGATACAGAAAACCTGAAGTGAAGCATCGAAATCCAAAACTAGTGTCACAGGATTGGTTCAAAACATAGACAGTAGGAAGAATCAGTCTTCTTGTACTTAAGTCGGCATTGTGCCTTTTGTATTTAATTCCGATGCAATTTCTGTGTTTCATCGTCAATAAGAAGGTCCAAGGTATACAGTAAACCTGAAGTGAAGCATCGGAATCTATAACTAGTGTCACAGGAATGGTTCAAATCATAGTCAGAAAAAGAGTCAGTCTTCTTGTCCTTAAGTCGGCATTGTGCCTTTTGTATTTAATTCCGATGCAATTTCTGAGTTTCATCGTCAATAAGAAGGTCAGAGGGATACAGTAAACCTGAAGTGAAGCATCGGAATCTATAACTAGTGTCACAGGAATGGTTCAAAACATAGTCAGTAAAAGAGTCAGTCTTCTTGTCCTTAAGTCGGCATTGTGCCTATTGTATTTAATTCGGATGCAATTTCTGTGTTTCATCGTCAATAAGAAGGGCCATGGGATATAGGAAACCTGGAGTGAAGCATCGGAATCTATAACTAGTGTCACAGGAATGGTTCATAACATAGACAGTAAGAAGAGTCAGTCTACTTAAGTCGTCATTGTGCCTCTTGTATTTAATTCCGATTCAATTTCTGTGTTTCATCAGCAATAAGAATGTCCAAGGGATACAGTAAAAATGAAGTGAAGCATCGGAATCTATAACTAGTGTCACAGGAATGGTTCAAATCATTGTCAGTAAGAAGAGTCGGTCTTCATGTACTTAAGTCGGCATTGTGCCTTTTGTATATAATTCCGATGCAATTTCTGTGTTGCATCGTCTATAACAAGGTCCAAGGGATACACTAAACCTGAAGTGAAGCATCTGAATCTAAAACTAGTGCCACAGGAATGGCTCAACACATAGACAGTAAGAAGAGTCGGTCTTCTTGTACTTTAGTCGGCATTGTGCCTTTTCTATTTAATTCCGATGCAATCTCTGTGTTTCATCGTCAAAAAGAAGGTCACAGGGATACAGTAAACCTGAAGTGAAGCATCGGAATCTATAACTAGTGTCACAGGAATGGTTCAAAACATAGACAATGCGAAGAGTCAGTCTTCTTATACTTAAGTCGGCATTGTGTCTTTTGTATTTAATTCCCATGCAATTTCTGTGTTTCATTGTCAATAAGAAGGTCAGAGGGATACAGAAAACCTGAAGTGGAGCATCGAAATCCAAACTAGTGTCACAGGAATGGTTCAAAACATAGACAGTAGGAAGAATCAGTCTTCTTGTACTTAAGTCGGCATTGTGCCTTTTGTATTTAATTCCGATGCAATTTCTGTGTTTCATCGTCAATAAGAAGGTCCAAGGGATACAGTAAACCTGAAGTGAAGCATCGGAATCTATAACTAGTGTCACAGGTATGGTTCAAAACATAGCCAGTATGAACAGTCAGTCTTCTTGTCCTTAAGTCGGCATTGTGCCTTTTGTATTTAATTCCGATGCAATTTCTGTGTTTCATCGTCAATAAGAAGGTCCAAGGTATACAGTAAACCTGAAGTGAAGCATCGGAATCTATAACTAGTGTCACAGGAATGGTTCAAAACATAGTCAGAAAAAGAGTCAGTCTTCTTGTCCTTAAGTCGGCATTGTGCCTTTTGTATTTAATTCCGATGCAATTTCTGAGTTTCATCGTCAATAAGAAGGTCAGAGGGATACAGTAAACCTGAAGTGAAGCATCGGAATCTATAACTAGTGTCACAGGAATGGTTCAAAACATAGTCAGTAAAAGAGTCAGTCTTCTTGTCCTTAAGTCGGCATTGTGCCTATTGTATTTAATTCGGATGCAATTTCTGTGTTTCATCGTCAATAAGAAGGGCCATGGGATATAGGAAACCTGGAGTGAAGCATCGGAATCTATAACTAGTGTCACAGGACTGGTTCATAACATAGACAGTAAGAAGAGTCAGTCTTCTTAAGTCGTCATTGTGCCTCTTGTATTTAATTCCGATGCAATTTCTGTGTTTCATCAGCAATAAGAATGTCCAAGGGATACAGTAAAAATGAAGTGAAGCATCGGAATCTATAACTAGTGTCACAGGAATGGTTCAAATCATTGTCAGTAAGAAGAGTCGGTCTTCATGTACTTAAGTCGGCATTGTGCCTTTTGTAAATAATTCCGATGCAATTTCTGTGTTGCATCGTTTATAAAAAGGTCCAAGGGATACACTAAACCTGAAGTGAAGCATCTGAATCTAAAACTAGTGCCACAGGAATGGCTCAACACATAGACAGTAAGAAGAGTCGGTCTTCTTGTACTTTAGTCGGCATTGTGCCTTTTCTATTTAATTCCGATGCAATCTCTGTGTTTCATCGTCAAAAAGAAGGTCACAGGGATACAGTAAACCTGAAGTGAAGCATCGGAATCTATAACTAGTGTCACAGGAATGGTTCAAACATAGACAGTAAAAAGAGTCAGTTTTCTTGTACTTAAGTCGGCATTGTGCCTTTTGTATTTAATTCCGATGCAATTTCTGTGTTTCATCGTCAATAAGAAGGTCCAAGGGATACAGTAAACCTGAAGTGAAGCATCGGAATCTACAACTAGTGCCACAGGAATGGTTCAAAACATAGTCAGTAAGAAGAGTCAGTCTTCTTACAATTAAGTCGCCATTGTGCCCTTTGTATTTAATTCAGTCGCAATTTCTGTGTTTCATCGGCAATAAGGTCAGAGGGATACAGTAAACCTGAAGTGAAGCATCGGAATCTATAACTAGTGTCACAGGAATGGTTCAAAACATAGACAGTAGGAAGAGTCGGTCTTCTTGTACTTAAGTCGGCATTGTGCCTTTTGAATTTAATTCCCATGCAATTTCTGTCTTTCATTGTCAATACAGATGTGAAAATTACCGAACTATCAGCTTAATAAGTCACAGCTGCAAAATACTAATACGAATTCATTACAGACGAATGGAAAAACTAGTAGAAGCCAACCTCGGGGAAGATCAGTTTGGATTCCGTAGAAACACTGGAACACGTGAGGCAATACTGACCTTACGACTTATCTTAGAAGAAAGATTAAGGAAAGGCAAACCTACGTTTCTAGCATTTGTAGACTTAGAGAAAGATTTTGACAATGTTGACTGGAATACTCTCTTTCAAATTCTAAAGGTGGCAGGGGTAAAATACAGGGAGCGAAAGGCTATTTACAATTTGTACAGAAACCAGATGGCAGTTATAAGAGTCGAGGGACATGAAAGGGAAGCAGTGGTTGGGAAGGGAGTAAGACAGGGTTGTAGCCTCTCCCCGATGTAGTTCAATCTGTATATTGAGCAAGCAGTAAAGGAAACAAAAGAAAAATTTGGAGTAGGTATTAAAATTCATGGAGAAGAAATAAAAACTTTGAGGTTCGCCGATGACATTGTAATTCTGTCAGAGACAGCAAAGGACTTGGAAGAGCAGTTGAATGGAATGGACAGGGTCTTGAAAGGAGGATATAAGATGAAATTCAACAAAAGCAAAACAAGGATAATGGAATGTAGTCTAATTAAATCGGGTGATGCTGAGGGAATTAGATTAGGAAATGAGGCACTTAAAGTAGTAAAGGAGTTTTGCTATTTGGGGAGCAAAATAACTGATGATGGTCGAAGTAGAGAGGATATAAAATGTAGGCTGGCAATGGCAAGGAAAGCGTTTCTGAAGAAGAGAAATTTGTTAACATCGAGTATAGATTTAAGTGTCAGGAAGCTATTTCTGAAAGTATTTGTATGGAGTGTAGCCATGTATGGAAGTGAAACATGGACGGTAAATAGTTTGGACAAGAAGAGAATAGAAGCTTTCGAAATGTGGTGCTACAGAAGAATGCTGAAGATTAGATGGGTAGATCACATAACTAATGAGGAAGTATTGAATAGGATTGGGGAGAAGAGAAGTTTGTGGCGCAACTTAACCAGAAGAAGGGATCGGTTGGTAGGACATGTTCTGAGGCATCAAGGGATCACCAATTTAGTATTGGAGGGCAGCGTGGAGGGTACAAATCGTAGAGGGAGACCAAGAGATGAATACACTAAGCAGATTCAGAAGGATGTAGGTTGCAGTAGGTACTGGGAGATGAAAAAGCTTGCACAGGATAGAGTAGCATGGAGAGCTGCATCAAACCAGTCTCAGGACTGAAGACCACAACAACAACAACAACAACAACATTGTCAATAAGAAGGTCAGAGGGATACAGTAAACCTGAAGTGAAGCATCGGAATCCAAAACTAGTGTCACAGGAATGTTTCAAAACATAGACAGTAGGAAGAGTCAGACTTCTTGTACTTAAGTCGGCATTGTGCTTTTTGCATTTAATTCCGATGCAATTTCTGTGTTTCATCGTCAATAAGAACTTCCAAGGTATACAGTAAACCTCAAGTGTAGCATTGGAATCTATAACTAGTGTCACAGAAATGGTTCAAAACATAGGCAGTAGGAAGAGTCAGTCTTCTTGTACTTAAGTCGGCATTGTGCATTTTCTATTTAATTCCAATGCGATTTCTGTGTTTCATCGTCAATAAGAAGGTCCAAGGGATACAGTTAACCTGGAGTGAAGTATCGGAATCTATAACTAGTGTCACAGGAATGGTTCAAAACATAGGCAGTAAGAAGAGTCAGTCTTCTTGTACTTAAGTCGACATTGTGCCTTTTCTATTTAATTCCGATGCAATGTCTGTGTTTCATCGTCAATAAAAAGTTCCGAGGGATACTGTAAACCTGAAGTGAAGCATCGGAATCTATAACTAGTGTCACAGGAATGGTTCAAAACATGGTCAGTAAGAAGAGTCAGCCTTCTTGTACTTAAGTCGGCATTGTGCCTTTTCTACTTAATTAAGATGCAATTTCTGTGTTTCATCGTCAGTATCAAGGTCCAAGGGATACAGTGAACCTGGAGTGAAGCATCGGAATACATAACTAGTGTCAATGGAATGGGTCAAAACATAGACAGTAAGAAGAGTCAGTCTTCTTGTACTTAAGTCGGCATTATGCCTTTTGTATTTAATTCCGATGCCATTTCTGTGTTTCATCGTCAATAAGAAAGTCAGAGGGATACAGTAAACCTGAAGTGAAGCATCGGAATCTATTGCTAGTGTCACAGGAATGGTTCAAAACTGAGTCAGTAAGAAGAGTCAGTCTTCTTGTCCTTAAGTCGGCATTGTGCCTTCTGTATTTAATTCCGATGAAATGTCTGTGTTTCATCGTCAATAAGAAGGTCAGAGGGATACAGTAAACCTGAAGTGAAGCAACGGAATCCACAACTAGTGTCACAGGAATGGTTCAAAACATAGACAGTAGGAAGAATCAGCCTTCTTGTACTTAAGTTGGCATTGCGCCTTTTGTATTTAATTCCGATGCATTTTCTGTGTTTCATCGTCAATAAGAAGGTCCAAGGTATACAGTAAACCTGAAGTAAGGCATCGGAATCTATAACTAGTGTCACAGGAAGGGTTCAAACATAGTCAGTAAGAAGAGTCAGTCTTCTTGTACTTAAGTCGTCATTGTGCCTTTCGTATTTAATTCCGATGCAATTTCTGTGTTTCACCGTCAATAAGAATGTCAGAGGGATACAGTAAACCTGAAGTGAAGCATCGGAACCTATAACTAGGTTCACAGGAATGGTTCAAACATAGACAGTAAGAAGAGCCAGTCTTCGGGTACTTAAGTCGGCATTGTCCCTTTTGTATTTAATTCCGATGCAATTTCTGTGTTTCATCGTCTATAAGAAGGTCAGAGGGATACAGTAAACCTGAAGTGAAGCATCGGAATCTATAACTAGTGTCACAGGAATGGTTCAAGACATAGTCAGTAAGAAGAGTCAGTCTTCTTGTACTTATGTCGGCATTGTGCCTTTTGTATTTAATTCCGATGCAATTTCTGTGTTTCATCGTCAATAAGAAGGTCCAAGGGATACAGTAAACCTTGATGAAGCATCGGAATCATTAACTAGTGTCACAGGAATGGTTCAAATCATAGACAGTAAGAAGAGTCAGTCTTCTTGTATTTAAGTCGGCATTGTGGCTTTTGTATTTAATTGCGATGCAATTTCTGTGTTTCATCGTCAATAAGAAGGTCAGAGGGATACAGTAAACCTGAAGTGAAGAATCGGAATCTATAACTAGAGTCACAGGAATGGTTCAAAACATAGTCAGTAAGAAGAGTCAGTCTTCTTGTCCTTAAGTCGGCATTGTGCCTTTTGAATTTAATTCCTAAGCAATTTCTGTGTTTCATCGGCAATATGGTCAGAGGGATACAGTAAACCTGAAGTGAAGCATCGGAATCTATAACTAGTGTCACAGGTGATACAGGTCCAAGATTCAAAACATAGACAGTACGAAGAGTCAGTCTTCTTGTACTTATGTCGGCATTGTGCCTTTTGTACTTATTTCCGATGCAATTTCTGTGTTTCATTGTCAATTAGAAGGTCAGAGTGATACAGTAAACCTGAAGTGAAGCATCGGAATCCAAAACTAGTGTCGCAGGAATGGTTCAAAAATAGACAGTAGGAAGAGTCAGTCTTCTTGTACTTAAGTCGGCATTGGGCCTTTTGTTTTTAATTCCGATGCAATTTCTGTGTTTCATCGTCAATAAGAAGGTCCAAGGGAAACAGTAAACCTGAAGTGAAGCATCGCAATCTATAACCAGTGTCACAGGAATGGTTCAAAACATAGTCAGCATGAACAGTCAGTCTTCTTGTCATTAAGTCGGCATTGTGCCTTTTGTATTTAATTCCGATGCAATTTCTGTGTTTCATCGTCAATAAGAAGGTCCAAGGGATACAGTAAACCTGAAGTGCAGCATCGGACTCTATAACTAGTGTCACAGAAATCGTTCAAAACATAGACAGTAGGAAGAGTCAGTCTTCTTGTACTTAAGTCGGCATTGGGCCTTTTGTTTTTAATTGCGATGCAATTTCTGTGTTTCGTCGTCTATAAGAAGGTCCAAGGGAAACAGTAAACCTGAAGTGAAGCATCGCAATCTATAACCAGTGTCACAGGAATGGTTCAAACATAGTCAGTAAGAAGAGACAGTCTTCTTGTCCTTAAGCGCCATTGTGCCTTTTGTATTTAATTCCGATGCAATTTCGGAGTTTCATCGGTAATAAGGTCAGAGGGATACAGTAAACCTGAAGTGAAGCATCGGAATCTATAACTAGTGTCACAGGAATGGTTCAAAACATAGACAATGCGAAGAGTCAGTCTTCTTATACTTAAGTCGGCATTGTGCCTTTTGTATTTAATTCCCATGCAATTTCTGTGCTTCATTGTCAATAAGAAGGTCAGAGGGATACAGAAAACCTGAAGTGAAGCATCGAAATCCAAAACTAGTGTCACAGGAATGGTTCAAAACATAGACAGTAGGAAGAATCAGTCTTCTTGTACTTAAGTCGGCATTGTGCCTTTTGTATTTAATTCCGATGCAATTTCTGTGTTTAATCGTCAATAAGAAGGTCCAAGGTATACAGTAAACCTGAAGTGAAGCAGCGGAATCTATAACTAGTGTCACAGGAATGGTTCAAAACATAGTCAGTAAAAGAGTCAGTCTTCTTGTCCTTAAGTCGGCATTGTGCCTTTTGTATTTAATTCCGATGCAATTTCTGAGTTTCATCGTCAATAAGAAGGTCAGAGGGATACAGTAAACCTGAAGTGAAGCATCGGAATCTATAACTAGTGTCACAGGAATGGTTCAAAACATAGTCAGTAAAAGAGTCAGTCTTCTTGTCCTTAAGTCGGCATTGTGCCTTTTGTATTTAATTCGGATGCAATTTCTGTGTTTCATCGTCAATAAGAAGGGCCATGGGATATAGTAAACCTGGAGTGAAGCATCGGAATCTATAACTAGTGTCACAGGAATGGTTCATAACATAGACAGTAAGAAGAATCAGTCTTCTTAAGTCGGCATTGTGCCTCTTGTATTTAATTCCGATGCAATTTCTGTGTTTCATCAGCAATAAGAATGTCCAAGGGATACAGTAAAAATGAAGTGAAGCATCGGAATCTATAACTAGTGTCACAGGAATGGTTCAAATCATTGTCAGTAAGAAGAGTCGGTCTTCATGTACTTAAGTCGGCATTGTGCCTTTTGTATATAATTCCGATGCAATTTCTGTGTTGCATCGTCTATAAGAAGGTCCAAGGGATACACTAAACCTGAAGTGAAGCATCTGAATCTAAAACTAGTGCCACAGGAATGGTTCAAAACATAGTCAGTAAGAAGAGTCAGTCTTCTTACAATTAAGTCGTCATTGTGCCTATTGTATTTAATTCAGTCGCAATTTCTGTGTTTCATCGGCAATAAGGTCAGAGGGATACAGTAAACCTGAAGTGAAGCATCGGAATCTATAACTAGTGTCACAGGAATGGTTCAAAACATAGACAGTAGGAAGAGTCGGTCTTATTGTACTTAAGTCGGCATTGTGCCTTTTGAATTTAATTCCCATGCAATTTCTGTGTTTCATTGTCAATAAGAAGTTCAGAGGGATACAGTAAACCTGAAGTGAAGCATCGGAATCCAAAACTAGTGTCACAGGAATGTTTCAAAACATAGACAGTAGGAAGAGTCAGTCTTCTTGTACTTAAGTCGGCATTGTGCGTTTTGCATTTAATTCCGATGCAATTTCTGTGTTTCATCGTCAATAAAAACTTCCAAGGTATACAGTAAACCTCAAGTGTAGCATCGGAATCTATAACTAGTGTCACAGGAATGGTTCAAAACATAGACAGTCAGTAGAGCCAGTCTTCTTGTACTTAAGTCGGCATTGTGCCTTTTGTATTTAATTCCGATGCAATTTCTGTGTTTCATCGTCAATAAGAGCGTCAGAGGGATACAATTAACCTGGAGTGAAGCATCGGAATCTATAACTAGTGTCACAGGGACGGTTCAAATCATAGACAGTAAAATGATTCAGTATTCTTGTACTGAAGTCGGCATTGTGCTTTTTGTATTTAATTCCGATGCAATTTCTGTGTTTCATCGTCACTAAGAAGGTCAGAGGGATACAGTAAACCTGAAATGAACCATCGGAGTCTATAACTAGTGTCACAGGAATGGTTCAAAATATAGACAGTCGGAAAAGTCAATCTACATGTACTTAAGTCGGCATTGTGCCTTTTGTATTTAATTCCGATGCAATTTCTGTGTTTCATCGTCAATAAGAAGGTCAGAGGGATACAGTAAACCTTAAGTGAAGCAGCGGACTCTATAACTATAGTCACAGGAACGGTTCAAAACATAGACAGTCAGTAGAGCCAGTCTTCTTGTACTTAAGTCGGCATTGTGCCTTTTGTATTTAATTCCGATGCAATTTCTGTGTTTCATCGTCAGTAAGAAGGTTTAAGGGATACAGTAAACCTGAAGTGAAGCATCGGATTCTATAGCTAGTGTCACAAGAATAGTTCAAAACATAGTCAGTAAGAAGAGTCAGTCTTCTTGTACTTAAGTTGGCATTGTGCCTTTTGTATTTAATTCCGATGCAATTTCTGTGTTTCATCGTCAATAAGAAGGTCCAAGGGATACAGTAATGCTGAAGTTAAGCATCGGAATCTATGACTAGTGTCACAGGAATGGTTCAGAGCATAGTCAGTAAGAAGAGTCAGGCTTCTTGTACTTAGGTCGTCATTGTGCCGTTTGTATTAAATTCCGATGCAATTTCTGTGTTTCATCGTCAATACGAAGGTCAGAGGGATACAGTTAACATGATGTGAAGCATCGGAATCTATAACTAGTGTCACAGGAATGGTTCAAAACATAGTCAGTATGAAGAGTCAGACTTCTGGTACTTAAGTCGGCATTGTAAGTTTTGTATTTAATTTCGATACTATTTCTGTGTTTCATCGCCAATAAGAAGGTCCAAGGGATACAGTAAACCTTTAGTGAGGCATCGGAATCTATAACTAGTGTCACAGGGATGGTTCAAATCATAGACAGTAAGAAGAGTCCGTCTTCTTGTACTTACGTCGGCATTGTGCCTTTTGTATTTAATTCCGATGCAATTTCTGTGTTTCATCGTTAATAAGAAGGTCCAAAGGATACAGTAAACATGTAGTGAAGCATCGGAATCTATAACTAGCGTCACAGGGACGGTTCAAAACATAGACAGTAAGATTAGTCATTATTCTTGTATTTATGTCGGCATTGTGCTTTTTGTATTTAATTCCGATGCAATTTCTGTGTTTCATCGTCACTAAGAAGGTCAGAGGGATACAGTAATCCAGAAGTTAAGCATCGGAATCAATAACTAGAGTCACAGGAATGGTTCAAAGCATAGTCAGTAAGAAGAGTCAGTCATCTTGTAGTTAAGTCGACATTGTGCTTTTGTATTTAATTCTGATGCAATTTCTTTGTTTCATCGTCAATAAGAAAGTCCAACGGATACAGTAAACCTGAAGTGAAGCATCGGAATCTATAACTAGTGTCACAGGAATGGTTCAAAACATAGACAGTAGGAAGAGTCAGTCTTGTAGTACTTAAGTCGGCATTGTGCCATTTCTATTTAATTCCGATGCAATTTCTGTGTTTCTTCGTCAATACGACGGTCAGAGGGATAAAGTAAACCTGAAGTGAAGCATCGGAATCTATAACTAGTGTCACAGGAATGCTTAAAACATAGACAGTTGGAAGAGTCAGTCTTCTTGTACTTAAGTCGGTATTGTCCCTTTTGTATTTAATTCCGATGCAATTTCTGTGTTTCATCGTTAATAAGAAGGTCCAAGGGATACAGTAAACCTGTAGTGAAGCAGCGGAATCTATAACTAGCGTCACAGGGACGGTTCAAAACATAGATAGTAAGATGAGTCAGTTTTCTTGTATTTAAGTCGGCATTGTGCTTTTTGTATTTAATTCCGATGCAATATCTGTGTTCCATCGTCACTAAGAAGGTCCAAGGGATACAGTAAACCTGGAGTGAAGCATCGGAATCAATAACTAGTGTCACAGGGATGGTTCAAAACATAGACAGTAAGATGAGTCAGTATTCTTGTACTTAAGTCGGCATTGTGCCTTTTCTATTTAATTCCGACGCAATTTCTGTGTTTTAACGTCAATAAGATGGTCCAAGGCATACAGTAAACCTGGAGTGAAGCATCGGAATCTATAACTAGTGTCACAGGGATGGTTCAAAACATAGACAGTAAGAAGAGTCAGTCTTCTTGTACTTAAGTCGGCATTGTGCCTTTTGTATTTAAGGCCGATGCAATTTCTGTGTTTCATCGTCAATAAAAAGGTCAGAGGGATACAGTAATCCTCAAGTTAAACATCGGAATCTATGACTAGTGTCACAGGAATGGTTCAAATCATAGTCAGTAAGAAGAGTCAGTCTCCTTGTACTTAAGTCGGTATTGTCCATTTTGTATTTAATTCCGATGCAATTTCTGTGTTTCATCGTTAATAAGAAGGTTCAAGGGATACAGTAACCCTGTAGTGAAGCAGCAGAATCTATAACTAGCGTCACAGGGACGGTTCTAAACATAGATAGTAAGATGAGTCAGTTTTCTTGTACTTAAGTCGGCATTGTGCTTTTTGTATTTAATTCCGATGCAATTTCTGTGTTTCATCTTCACTAAGAAGGTCAGAGAGATACAGTAATCATGAAGTTAAGCATCGGAATCTATAACTAGAGTCACAGGAATGGTTCAAAGCATAGTCAGTAAGAGGAGTCAGTCTTCTTGTAGTTAAGTCGGCATTGTGCCTTTTGTATTTAATTCCGATGCAATTTCTGTGTTTCATCGTCAATAAGAAGGTCCAAGGGATATAGTAAACCAGAAATGAACCATCGGAATCTATAACAAGTGTCATAGGAATGGTTCAAAACATAGACAGTAGGAAAAGTCAGTCTACATGTACTTAAGTCGGCATTGTGCCTTTTGTATTTAATTCCGATGCAATTTCTGTGTTTCATCGTCAATAAGAAGGTTCAAGGGATACAGTAAACCTGGAGTGAAGCATCGGAGTCCATAACTAGTGTCACAGGAATGGTTCAAAACATAGACAGTAAGAACAGTCAATCTTCTTGTACTCAATTCGGCGTTGTGCCATTTGTATTTAATTCCGATGCAATTTCTGTGTTTCATCGTCAATAAGAGGGTCAGAGGGATACAGTTAACCTGAAGTGAAGCATCGGAATCTATAACTAGTGTCACAGGGATGGTTCAAAACATAGACAGTAAAATGAGTCAGTATTCTTGTACTTAAGTCGGCATTGTGCCTTTTCTATTTAATTCCGACGCAATTTCTGTGTTTCAACGTCAATAAGAACGTCCATGGGATACAGTAATCCTGAAGTGAAGCATCGGAATCTATGACTAGTGTCACAGGAATGGTTCAAAACATAGTCAGTAAGAAGAGTCAGTCTTCTTGTACTTAAGTTATCATTGTGCCGTTTCTATTTAATTATGATGCAATTTCTGTGTTTCATCGTCAATAAGAAGGTCCAAGGAATACAGTAAACCTGGAGTGAAGCATCGTAATCTATAACTAGTGTCACATTAATGGTTCAAAACATAGACAGTAAGAAGAGTCAGACTTCTTTTACTTCATTCGGCATTGTACCTTTTCAATTTAATTCCGATGCAATTTTATGTTTTTCATCGTCAATAAGAAGGTCCAAGGGATACAGTAAACCTGGAGTGAAGCATCGCAATCTATAACTAGTGTCACAGGGATGGTTCAAAACATAGACAGTAAGAAGAGTCAGTCTTCTTGCACTTAAGTCGGCATTGTGCCTTTTGTAATTAATTCCGATTCAATTTCAGTGTTTCATCGTCAATAAGAAGCTCAGAGGGATACAGAAATCCTGAAGTTAAGCATCGGAGTCTATGACTAGTGTCACAGGAGTGGTTCAAATCATAGTCAGTAAGGAGAGTCAGTCTTCTTGTACTTAAGTCGGTATTGTCCCTTTTGTATTTAATTCCGATGCAATTTCTGTGTTTCATCGTTAATAAGAAGGTCCAAGGGATACAGTAAACCTGTAGTGAAGCAGCGGAATCTATAACTAGCGTCACAGGGACGGTTCAAAACATAGACAGTAAGATGAGTCAGTTTTCTTGTATTTAAGTCGGCATTGTGCTTTTTGTATTTAATTCCGATGCAATATCTGTGTTTCATCGTCACTAAGAAGGTCAGAGGGATACAGTAATCATGAAGTTAAGCTTCGGAATCTATAACTAGAGTCACAGGAATGGTTCAAAGCATAGTCAGTAAGAAGAGTCAGTCTTCTTGTAGTTAAGTCGGCATTGTGCCTTTTATATTTAATTCCGATGCAATTTCTGTGTTTCATCGTCAATACGACGGTCAGAGGGATAAAGTAAACCTGGAGTGAAGCATCGGAATCTATAACTAGTGTCACAGGAATTGTTCAAAACATAGACAGTTGGAAGAGTCAGTCTTCTTGTACTTCAGTTATCATTGTGCCTTTTCTATTTAATTATGATGCAATTTCTGTGTTTCATCGTCAATAAGAAGGTCAGAGGGATACAGTAATCCTGAAGTGAAGCATCGGAATCTATGACTAGTGTCACAGGATTGGTTCAAAACATAGTCAGTAAGAAGAGTCAGTCTTCTTGTACTTAAGTTATCATTGTGCCTTTTCTATTTAATTATGATACAATTTCTCTGTTTCATCGTCAATAAGAAGGTCCAAGGAATACAGTAAACCTGGAGTGAAGCATCGTAATCTATAACTAGTGTCACATTAATGGTTCAAAACATAGACAGTAAGAAGAGTCAGACATCTTTTACTTCTTTCGGCATTGTACCCTTTCAATTTAATTCCGATGCAATTTTATGTTTTTCATCGTCAATAAGAAGGTCCATGGGATACAGTAAACCTGGAGTGAAGCATCGGAGTCCATAACTAGTGTCACAGGAATGCTTCAAAACATAGTAAGAAGAGTCAATCTTCTTGTACTCAATTCGGCATTGTGCCATTTGTATTTAATTCTGATGCAATTTCTGTGTTTCATCGTCAATAAGAGGGTCAGAGGGATACAGTTAACCTGGAGTGAAGCATCGGAATCTATAACTGGTGTCACAGGAAAGGTTCAAAACATAGTCAGTAAGAAGAGACAGTCTTCTTGTACTTAAGTCGGCATTGTGCTTTTTGTATTTAATTCCGATGCAGTTTCTGTGTTTCATCGTCAATAAGAAGGTCCAAGGGATACAGTAAACCTGGAGTGAAGCATCGGAATCAATAACTAGTGTCACAGGGATGGTTCAAAACATAGACAGTAAGATGAGTCAGTATTCTTGTACTTAAGTCGGCATTGTGCCCTTTCTATTTAATTCCGAAGCAATTTCTGTGTTTTAACGTCAAAATGATGGTCCAAGGCATACAGTAAACCTGGAGCGAAGCATCGGAATCTATAACTAGTGTCACAGGGATGGTTCAAAACATAGACAGTAAGAAGAGTCAGTCTTCTTGTACTTAAGTCGACATTGTGCCTTTTGTATTTAAGGCCGATGCAATTTCTGTGTTTCATCGTCAATAAAAAGGTCAGAGGGATACAGTAATCCCCAAGTTAAGCATCGGAATCTATGACTAGTGTCACAGGAATGGTTCAAATCATAGTCAGTAAGAAGAGTCAGTCTCCTTGTACTTAAGTCGGTATTGTCCCTTTTGTATTTAATTCCGATGCAATTTCTGTGTTTCTTCGTTAATAAGAAGGTCCAAGGGATACAGTAAACCTGTAGTGAAGCAACAGAATCTATAACTTGCGTCACAGGGACGGTTCAAATCATAGATAGTAAGATGAGTCAGTTTTCTTGTACTTAAGTCGGCATTGTGCTTTTTGTATTTAATTCCGATGCAATTTCTGTGATTCATCGTCACTAAGATGGTCAGAGAGATACAGTAATCATGAAGTTAAGCATCGGAATCTATAACTAGAGTCACAGGAATGGTTCAAAGGATAGTCAGTAAGAAGAGTCAGTCCTCTTGTAGTTAAGTCGGCATTGTGCCTTTTGTATTTAATTCCGATGCAATTTCTGTGTTTCATCGTCAATACGACGGTCAGAGGGATAAAGTAAACCTGAAGTGAAGCATCGGAATCTATAACTAGTGTCACAGGAATTGTTCAAAACATAGACAGTTGGAAGAGTCAGTCTTCTTGTACTTCAGTTATCATTGTGCCTTTTCTATTTAATTATGATGCAATTTCTGTGTTTCATCGTCAATAAGAAGGTCAGAGGGATACAGTAATCCTGAAGTGAAGCATCGGAATCTATGACTAGTGTCACAGGAATGGTTCAAAACATAGTCAGTAAGAAGAGTCAGTCTTCTTGTACTTAAGTTATCATTGTGCCGTTTCTATTTAATTATGATGCAATTTCTCTGTTTCATCGTCAATAAGAAGGTCCAAGGAATACAGTAAACCTGGAGTGAAGCATCGTAATCTATAACTAGTGTCACATTAATGCTTCAAAACATAGACAGTAAGAAGAGTCAGACTTCTATTACTTCATTCGGCATTGTACCTTTTCAATTTAATTCCGATGCAATTTCTGTTTTTCATCGTCAATAAGAAGGTCCAAGGGATACAGTAAACCTGGAGTGAAGCATCGGAGTCCATAACTAGTTTCACAGGAATGGTTCAAAACATAGACTGTAAGAAGGGTCAATCTTCTTGTACTCAATTCGGCATTGTGCCATTTGTATTTAATTCCGATGCAATTTCTGTGTTTCATCGTCAATAAGAGGGTCAGAGGGATACAGTAAACCTGAAGTGAAGCATCGGAATCTATAACTAGTGGCACAGGAAAGGTTCAAAACATAGTCAGTAAGAAGAGTCAGTCTTCTTGTACCTAAGTCGGCATTGTGCTTTTTGTATTTAATTCCGATGCAATTTCTGTATTTCATCGTCAATAAGAAGGTCCAAGGGATACAGTAAACCTGGAGTGAAGCATCGGAATCAATAACTAGTGTCACAGGGATGGTTCAAAACATAGACAGTAAGATGAGTCAGTATTCTTGTACTTAAGTCGGCATTGTGCCTTTTCTATTTGATTCCGACGCAATTTCTGTGTTTCAACGTCAATAAGAAGGTCCAAGATATACAGTAAACCTGAAGTGAAGCATCGGAAACTATAACTAGCGTCACAGGAATGGTTCAAAAAATAATCAGTAAGAGGAGTCAGTTTTCTTGTACTTAAGTCATCATTGTGCATTTTCTATTTAATTCTGATGCAATTTCTGTGTTTCATCGTCAATAAGATGGACCAAGGCATACACTAAACCTGGAGTGAAGCATCGGAATTTATAACTAGTGTCACAGGGATGGTTCAAAACATAGACAGTAAGAAGAGTCAGTCTTCTTGTACTTAAGTCGGCATTGTGCCTTATGTATTTAAGGCCGATGCAATTTCTGTGTTACATCGTCAGTAAAAAGGTCAGAGGGAAACAGTAATCCTGAAGTTAAGCATCGGAATCTATGACTAGTGTCACAGGAATGGTTAAAAACATAGTCAGTAAGAAGAGTCAGTCTTCTTGTACTTAAGTCGGTATTTTGCCTTTTGTATTTAATTCCGATGCAATTTCTGTGTTTCATAGTCAATACGAAGGTAAGAGGAATACAGTAAACCAGAAGTGAAGCATCGGAATCTATGACTAGTGTCACAGGAATGGTTCAAAACATAGACAGTAGGAAGGGTCAGTCTTCTTGTACTTTAGCCGGCATTGAGCCTATTGTATTTATTTCCGATGCAATTTCTGTGTTTCATCGTCAATAAGAAGGTCCTAGGGATACAGTGAACCTGGAGTGAAGCATCGGAATCCATAACTAGTGTCACAGGGATGGTTCCTAACATAGACAGTAAGAAGAGTCAGTCTTCTTGTACTTAAGTCGGCATTGTGCCTTTTGTATTTAATTCCGATGAAATTTCTGTGTTTCATCGTCAATAAGAAGGTCCAAGGGATACAGTAAACCTGAAGTGAAGCAACGGAATTTATAACTAGTGTCACAGGAATGGTTCAAAACATAGTCTGTAAGAAGAGTCAGACTTATGGTACTTAAGTCGGCACTGTGAGTTTTGTATTTAATTCCGATACAATTTCTGTGTTTCATCGTCAATAAGAAGGTCCAAGGGATACAGTAAACCTGAAGAGAAGCAACGGAATTTATAACTAGTGTCACAGTAATGGTTCAAAACATAGACAGTAGGAAGAGTCAGTCTTCTTGTACTTAAGTCGGCATTGTGCCTTTTGTATTTAATTCCGATACAATTTCTGTGTTTCATCGTCAATAAGAAGGTCAGAGGGATACAGAAATCCGGAAGTTAAGCATCGCAATCTATGACTAGTGTCACAGGAATGGTTCAAATCATAGTCAGTAAGAAGAGTCAGTCTACTTGTACTTAAATCGGTATTGTCCCTTTTGTATTTAATTCCGATGCAATTTCTGTGTTTCATCGTTAATAAGAAGGTCCAAGGGATACAGTAAACCTGTAGTGAAGCAGCGGAATCTATAACTAGCGTCACAGGGACGGTTCAAAACATAGATAGTAAGATGAGTCAGTTTTCTTGTACTTAAGTCGGCATTGTGCTTTTTGTATTTAATTCCGATGCAATTTCTGTGTTTCATCGTCACTAAGAAGGTCAGAGAGATCCAGTAATCATGAAGTTAAGCATCGGAATCTATAACTAGAGTCACAGGAATGGTTCAAAGCATAGTCAGTAAGAAGAGTCAGTCTTCTTGTACTTAAGTCGGCATTGTGCCTTTTGTATTTAATTCCGATGCAATTTCTGTGTTTCATCGTCAATAAGAAGGTCCAAGGGATACAGTAAACCAGAAATGAACCATCGGAATCTATAACAAGTGTCACAGGAATGGTTCAAAACATAGACAGTAGGAAAAGTCAGTCTACATATACTTAAGTACCATTGTGTCTTTTGTATTTAATTCCGATGCAATTTCTGTGTTTCATCGTCAATAAGAAGGTTCAAGGGATACAGTAATACTGGAGGTAAGCATCGTAATCTATAACTAGTGTCACAGGAACGGTTCAAATCATAGACAGTAAGATGAGTCAGTATTCCTGTACTTCAGTTGGCATTGTGCTTTTTGTATTTAATTCCGATGCAATTTCTGTTTTTCATCGTCACTAAGAGGGTCAGAGAGATACAGTAATCATGAAGTTAAGCATCGGAATCTATAACTAGAGTCACAGGAATGGTTCAAAGCATAGTCAGTAAGAAGAGTCAGTCTTCTTGTACTTAAGTCGGCATTGTGCCTTTTGTATTTAAGGCCGATGCAATTTCTGTGTTTCATCGTCAATAAAAAGGTCAGAGGGATACAGTAATCCGGAAGTTAAGCATCGGAATCTATGACTAGTGTCACAGGAATGGTTAAAAACATAGTCAGTAAGATGAGTCAGCCTTCTTGTACTTAAGTCGGTATTGTGCCTTTTGTATTTAATTCCGATGCAATTTCTGTGTTTCATAGTCAATACGAAGGAAAGAGGGATACAGTAAACCTGAAGTGAAGCATCGGAATCTATGACTAGTGTCACAGAAATGGTTCAAAACATAGACAGTAGGAAGAGTCAGTCTTCTTGTACTTTAGTCGGCATTGAGCCTATTGTATTTAATTCCGATGCAATTTCTGTGTTTCGTCGTCAATAAGAAGGTTCAAGGGATACAGTAAAACTGGAGGTAAGCATCGTAATCTATAACTAGTGTCACAGGAACGGTTCAAAACATAGACAGTAAGATGAGTCAGTATTCTTGTACTTAAGTCGGCATTGTGCCTTTTCTATTTAATTCCGACGCAATTTCTGTGTTTCAACGTCAATAAGAAGGTCCAAGATATACAGTAAACCTGAAGTGAAGCATCGGAATCTATAACTAGCGTCACAGGAATGGTTCAAAAAATAATCAGTAAGAGGAGTCAGTTTTCTTGTACTTAAGTCATCATTGTGCATTTTCTATTTAATTCTGATGCAATTTCTGTTTTTCATCGTCAATAAGATGGACCAAGGCATACACTAAACCTGGAGTGAAGCATCGGAATTTATAACTAGTGTCACAGGGATGGTACAAAACATAGACAGTAAGAAGAGTCAGTCTTCTTGTACTTAAGTCGGAATTGTGCCTTTTGTATTTAAGGCCGATGCAATTTCTGTGTTACATCGTCAGTAAAAAGGTCAGAGGGAAACAGTAATCCTGAAGTTAAGCATCGGAATCTATGACTAGTGTCACAGGAATGGTTAAAAACATAGTCAGTAAGAAGAGCCAGTCTTCTTGTACTTAAGTCGGAATTTTGCCTTTTGTATTTAATTCCGATGCAATTTCTGTGTTTCATAGTCAATACGAAGGTAAGAGGAATACAGTAAACCTGAAGTGAAGCATCGGAATCTATGACTAGTGTCACAGGAATGGTTCAAAACATAGACAGTAGGAAGGGTCAGTCTTCTTGTACTTTAGCCGGCATTGAGCCTATTGTATTTATTTCCGATGCAATTTCTGTGTTTCATCGTCAATAAGAAGGTCCTAGGGATACAGTGAACCTGGAGTGAGGCATCGGAATCCATAACTAGTGTCACAGGGATGGTTCCTAACATAGACAGCAAGAAGAGTCAGTCTTCTTGTACTTAAGTCGGCATTGTGCCTTTTGTATTTAATTCCGATGAAATTTCTGTGTTTCATCGTCAATAAGAAGGTCCAAGGGATACAGTAAACCTGAAGTGAAGCAACGGAATTTATAACTAGTGTCACAGGAATGGTTCAAAACATAGTCTGTAAGAAGAGTCAGACTTATGGTACTTAAGTCGGCACTGTGAGTTTTGTATTTAATTCCGATACAATTTCTGTGTTTCATCGTCAATAAGAAGGTCCAAGGGATACAGTAAACCTGAATAGAAGCAACGGAATTTATAACTAGTGTCACAGTAATGGTTCAAAACATAGACAGTAGGAAGAGTCAGTCTTCTTGTACTTAAGTCGGCATTGTGCCTTTTGTATTTAATTCCGATACAATTTCTGTGTTTCATCGTCAATAAGAAGGTCAGAGGGATACAGAAATCCGGAAGTTAAGCATCGCAATCTATGACTAGTGTCACAGGAATGGTTCAAATCATAGTCAGCAAGAAGAGTCAGTCTCCTTGTAGTTAAGTCGGCATTGTACATTTTCTATTTAATTCCGATGCAATTTCTGTGTTTCATCGTCAATACGAAGGTCACAGGGATACAGTATACCTGAAATGAACCATCGGAATCTATAACTAGTGTCACAGGAATGGTTCAAAACATAGACATTAGGAAAAGTCAGTCTACATGTACTTAAGTCTGCTTTGTGCCTTTTGTATTTAATTCCGATGCAATTTCTGTGATTCTTCGTCAATAAGAAGGTCAGAGGGATACAGTAAACCAGAAGTGAAGCATCGGAATCTATAACTAGTGTCACAGGATTCGTTCAAAACATAGTCAGTAAGAAGAGTCAGTCTTCTTGTACTTAAGTCGGCATTGTGACTTTTGTATTTAATTCCGATGCAATTTGTGTGTTTCATCGTTAATAAGAAGGTTCAAGGGATACAGTAAACCTGAAGTGAAGCATCGGAAACTATATCTAGTGTCACAGGATTGGTACAAAACATAGAGAGTTGGGAGATTCAGTCTTCTTGTACTTAAGTCAGGATTGTGCCTTTTGTATTTTATTCCGATGCAATTTCTGTGTTTCACCGTCCATAAGAAGGACCGAGGGATACAGTAAACGTCAAGTGAAGCATCGCATTAACAAACTAGTGTCACAGGAATGGTTCAAAATATAGAGAGAAGGAAGAGTCAGTCTTTTTGTACTTAAGACGGCATTGTGCTTTTTCTATTTAATTCCGATGCGATATCTGTGTCTCATCGTCAATAGGAATGTCCAAGGGATACAGTAAACCAGAAGTGAGGCATCGGAATCTATAACTAGTATCACATTAATGGTTCAAAACATAGACAGTAAGCAGGGTCAGTATTCTTGTACTTAAGTCGGCTTTGTGCCTTTTATATTTAATTCCGATGCAATTTCTGTGTTTCATCGTCAATAAGAAGGGCAGAAGGATACAGTAAACCTGAAGTGAAGCATCGGAATCTATAACTAGTGTCACAGGAATGGTTCAAATCATAGACAGTAGGAAGAATCAGTCTTCTTGTACTTAAGCCGGCATTGGGCCTTTTCTATTTAATTCCGATGCAATTTCTGGGTTTCATCGTCAGTAAGAAGGTCCAAGGGATACAGTGAAACTGAAGTGAAGCATCGGAATCTATAACTAGTGTCACAGGAATGGTTCAAAGCATAGTCAGTAAGAAGAGCCAGTCTTCTTGTACTTAAGTCGGCATTGTGCCTTTTCTTTTTAATTCCGATGCAATTTTTGTGTTTCATTGTCAATAAGAAGGTCCAAGGGATACAGTGAAACTGAATTGAAGCATCGGAATCTATAACTAGTGTCACAGGAATGGTTCAAAGCATAGTCAGTAAGAAGAGCCAGTCTTCTTGTACTTAAGTCGGCATTGTGCCTTTTGTATTTAATTCCGATGCAATTTCTGTGTTTCATCGTCAATATGAAGGTCCAAGGGATACAGTAAACCTGGAGTGAATCATCGGAATCTATAACTAGTGTCACAGGAATGGTTCAAACATAGACAGTAAGATGAGTCAGTCTTCTTGTGCTTAAGTCGGCATTGTGCCTTTGTATTTAATTCCGATGCTCTTTCTGTGTTTCATCGCCAATAAGAAGGTCCAAGGGATACAGTAAACCTGATGAGAAGCATCAGAATCTATAACTAGTGTCACAGGAATGGTTCAAAACATAGTCAGTAAGAAGAGTCAGTCTTCTTGTACCTAAGTCGGCATTGTGACTTTTATATTTAATTTCGATGCAATTTCTGTGTTTCATCGTCACTAAGAAGATCAGTGGGATACAGTTATCCTGAAGTTAAGCATCGGAATCTATAACTAGCGTCGCAGGAATGGTTCAAAACATAGTCAGTAAGAAGAGTCAGTCTTCTTGTAGTTAAGTCGGCATTGTGCCTTTTGTATTTAATTCCGATGCAATTTCTGTGTTTCATCGTCAATAAGAAGGTC
The DNA here is from genome assembly GCF_023864345.2 of Schistocerca serialis cubense. Taxonomy (NCBI): domain Eukaryota; kingdom Metazoa; phylum Arthropoda; class Insecta; order Orthoptera; family Acrididae; genus Schistocerca; species Schistocerca serialis. The sequence goes on from NC_064645.1 coordinate 3,678,166, forward strand.
AGAGGGATACAGTAAACCTGAAGTGGAGCATCGGAATCTATAACTAGTGTCACAGGAATGGTTCGAAACGTAGACAGGTGGAAGAGTCAGTCTTCTTGTACTTAAGTCGGCATTGTGCATTTTGTATTTAATTCCGATGCAATTTCTGTGTTTCATCGTCAATAAGAATGTCCAAGGGATACAGTAAACCTGAAATGAACCATCTGAATCTATAACTAGTGTCACAGGATTGGTTCATATCATAGACATTAGGAAAAGTCAGTCCACATGTACTTATGTCTCCTTTGTGCGTTTTGTATTTAATTCCGATGCAATTTCTGTGATTCATCATCAATAAGAAGCTCAGACGGATACAGTAAACCTGAAGTGAAGCATCGGAATCTATGACTAGTGTCACAGGAATGGTTCAAACATAGTCAGTAGGAAGAGACAGTCTTCTTGTACTTAAGTCGGCATTGTGCCTTTTGTATTTAATTCCGATGCAATTTCTGTGTTTCATCGTAAATAAGAAGGTCCAAGGGATACAGTAAACCTGGAGTGAAGCATCTGAATCTGTAACTAGTGTCACAGGAATGGTTCAAAGCATAGACAGTAATAAGAGTCAGTCTTATTGTTCTGAAGTCGGCATTGTGCATTATTTATTTAATTCCGATGCAATTTCTGTGTTTCATCGTCAATAAGAAGGTCTAAAGGATTGAGTAAACCTTGAGTGAAGCATCGTAATCTATATCTAGTGTCACAGGAATGGTTCAAAACGTAGTCAGTAAGAAGAGTCTGTCTTTTGTACTTAAGACGGCATTGTGCCTTTTGTATTTAATTCCGATGCAATTTCTGTGTTTCATCGTCAATATGAAGGTCCAAGGGATACAGTAAACCTGGAGTGAAGCATCGGAATCTATAACTAGTGTCACAGGAATGGTTCAAACATAGACAGTAAGATGAGTCAGTCTTGTTGTGCTTAAGTCGGCATTGTGCCTTTTGTATTTAATTCCGATGCTCTTTCTGTGTTTAATCGCCAATAAGAAGGTCCAAGGGATACAGTAAACCTGAAGAGAAGCATCAGAATCTATAACTAGTGTCACAGGAATGGTTGAAAACATAGTCAGTAAGAAGAGTCAGTCTTCTTGTACCTAAATCGGCATTGTGCATTTTGTATTTAATTTCGATGCAATTTCTGTGTTTCATCGCCACTAAGAAGGTCAGAGGGATACAGTTATCCTGAAGTTAAGCATCGGAATCTATAACTAGTGTCGCAGGAATGGTTCAAAACATAATCAGTAAGAAGAGTCAGTCTTCTTGTAGTTAAGTCTGCGTAGTGCCTTTTGTATTTAATTCCGATGCAATTTCTGTGTTTCATCGTCAATAAGAAGGTCAGAGGGATACAGTAAACCTGAAGTGAAGCATCGGAATCTATAACTAGTGTCACAGGAATGGTTCAAAGCATAGACAGTAAGAAGAGTCTGTCTTCTTGTACTTAAGTCGGCATTGTGCCTTTTCTATTTAATTCCGATCCAATTTCTGTGTTTCATCGTCAGTAAGAAGGTGAGAGGGATACAGTAAACCTGAAATGAACCATCGGAATCTATAACTAGTGTCACAGGAATGGTTCATATCATAGACATTAGGAAAAGTCAGTCTACATGTACTTATGTCTCCTTTGTGCCTTTTGTATATAATTCCGATGCAATTTCTGTGATTCATCGTCAATAAGAAGGTCCAAGGGATACAGTAAACCTGAAGTGAAGCATCGGAATCCATAACTAGTGTCACAGGAATGGTTCAAAACATAGACAGTAAGAAGAGTAAGTCTTCTTGTACCTAAGTCGGCATTGTGCCTTTTGTATTTAATTCCGATGCAATTTTTGTGTTTCATCGTCTTTAAGAAGGTCCAAGCGATACAGTAAACCTGGAGTGAAGTATCGGAATCTATAACTAGTGTCACAGGAATGGTTCAAAGCATAGACAGTAAGAAGAGTCTGTCTTCTTGTACTTAAGTCGGCATTGTGCCTTTTCTATTTAATTCCGATCCAATTTCTGTGTTTCATCGTCAGTAAGAAGGTGAGAGGGATACAGTAAACCTGAGGTGAAGCGTCGGTATCTATAACTAGAATCACAGGAATGGTTCATAACATAGTCAGTAAGGACAATCAGTCTTCTTGTACTTAAGTCGGCATTGTGCATTTTCTATTTAATTGCGATGCAATTTCTGTGTTTCATCGCCAATAAGAAGGTCCAAGGGATACAGTAAACCTGAAATGAAGCATCGGAATCTATAACTAGTGTCACAGGAATGGTTCAAAACATAGACTGAAGGAAGATTCAGTCTACATGTACTTAAGTCGGTATTGTGCCTTTTGTATTTATTTCCGATGCAATTTCTGTGTTTCATCGTCAATAAGAAGATTAGAGGGATACACTAAACCTGAAGTGAAGCATCGGAATCTATAACTAGTGTCACAGGAATGGTTCAAAACATATCCAGTAAGAAGAGTCAGTCTTGTTGTACTTAGGTCGGCATTGTGCCTTTTGTATTTATTTTCGATGCAATTTCTGTGTTTCATCGTCAATAAGAAGGTCCAAGGGATACAGCAAACCTGAAGTGAAGCATCGGAATCTTTAACTAGTGTCACAGGAATGGTTCAAAACATAGACACTAAGAAGAGTCAGTCTGCTTGTACTTAAGACGGCATTGTGCCTTTTCCATTCAATTCCGATGCAATTTCTGTGTTTCATCGTCAATAAGAAGGTCAGAGGGATACAGTGAACCTGAGGTGAAGCATCGGAATCTATAACTAGTGTCACAGGAATGGATCAAAACATAGTCAGTAAGAAGAGTCAGTCTGCTTGTACTTAAGTTGCCATTGTGCCTTTTGAATTTAATTGCGATGCAATACCTGTGTTTCATCGTTAATAAGAAGTTCGTAGGGATACAATAAACCTGAAGTGAAGCATCGGAATCTACAACTAGTGTCACAGGAATGGTTCAAATCATAGTCAGTAAGAAGAGTCAGTCTTCTTGTACTTAAGTCGGCATTGTGCCTTTTGTATTTAATTCCGATGCAATTCCTGTGTTTCATCGTCAATAAGAAGGTCAGAGGGATTCAGTAAGCCTGAAGTGACGCATCGCAATCTATAACTAGTGTCACAGGAATGGTTCAAAACATATCCAGTGAGAAGAGTCAGTCTTGTTGTACTTAAGTCGGCATTGTGACTTTTGTATTTATTTTCGATGCAATTTCTGTGTTTCATCGTCAATAAGAAGGTCCAAGGGATACAGTAAACCTGAAGTGAAGCATCGGAATCGTTAACTAGTGTCACAGGAATGGTTCAAAACATAGACATTAAGAAGAGTCAGTCTGCTTGTACTTAAGACGGCATTGTGCCTTTTGTATTTAATACCGATGCAATTTCTGTGTTTCATCGTCAATAATGAGGTCAGAGGGATACAGTGAACCTGAGGTGAAGCATCGGAATCTATAACAAGTGTCACAGGAATGGTTCAAAACATAGACAGTAGGAAGAGTCAGTCTTCTTGTACTTAAGTCGGCATTGTGCCTTTTCTATTTCATTCCGATGCAATTTCTCTGTTTCATCGTCAATAAGAAGGTCCAAGGGATACAGTAAACCTGGAGTGAAGCATCGGACACTATAAGTAGTGTCACAGGAACGGTTCAAAACATAGACAGTAAGAAGAGTCAGCCTTCTTGTACTTAAGTCGGCATTGTTTCTTTTGTATTTAATTCCGATGCAATATCTGTGTTCATCGTCAATAACAAGGTCCAAGGGATACAGTAAACCTGAAGTGAAGCATCGGAATCTGTAACTAGTGTCACAGGTATGGATCAAGATGTAGTCAGTAAGAAGAGTCAGTCTTGTAGTACTTAAGTCGGCATTGTGCCTTTTGTATCTAATTCCGATGCAATTTCTGTGTTTCATCGTCAATGAGAAGGTCCATGGGATACAGTAAACCAGAAGTGAAGCATCGGAATCCATAACTAGTGTCACAGGAATGGTTCAAAACAAAGTCAGTAAGAAGAGTCAGTCTTCTTGTACGTAAGTCGGCATTGTGCCTTTTGTATTTAATTCCGATGAAATTTCTGTGTTTCATCATGAATACGACGGTCCAAGGGCTACGTTAAACCAGAAGTGAAGCATGGCAATCTATAACTAGTGTCACAGGAATGGTTCAAAACATAGTCAGTAAGAAGAGTCATTCTTCTTGTACATAAGTTGGCATTGTGCCTTTTGTATTTAAATCCGATGCACTATCTGTGTTTCATCGTCATTGAGAATGTCCAAGGGATACAGTAAACCTGAAATGAAGCATCGGAATCTATAACTAGTGTCACAGGAATGGTTCAAAACATAGACAGTAGGAAGATTCAGTCTACATGTACTTAAGTCGGTATTGTGCCTGTTGTATTTATTTCCGATGCAATTTCTGTGTTTCATCGTCAATAAGAAGGTCAGAGGGATACAGTTAACTTGAAGTGAAGCATCGGAATCTATAACTAGTGTCACACGAATGGTTCAAAACATAGTCAGTAAGAAGAGTCAGTCTTCTTGTACTTAAGTCGGCATTGTGCCTTTTGTATTTAATTTCGGTGAAATTTCTGTGTTTCATCGTCAATAAGAAGGTCGAAGATATACAGTAAACCTGAAGTGGAGCATCGGAAACTATAACTAGTGTCACTGGAATGGTTCAAACATAGACAGTAAGAAGAGTCAGTCTTCTTGTACTTAAGACCACATTGTGCCTTTTCTATTTAATTCCGATGCAATTTCAGTGTTTCATCGTCAATAAGAAGGTCAGAGGGATACAGTGGACCTGAGGTGAAGCATCGGAATCTATAACTAGTGTCACAGCAATGGTTCGAAACATAGACAGTAAGAACAGTCAGTCTTCTTGTACTTAAGTCGGCATTGTGCATTTTCTATTTAATTAGGATGCAATTTCTGTGTTTCGTCGCCAATAAGAAGGTCCAAAGGATACAGTAACCCTGAAGTGAAGCATCGGAATCAGTAACTAATGTCACAGGAATGGTTCAAACATAGACAGCAGTAAAGAGTCAGTCTTCTTATACTTAAGTCGGCATTGTGCCTTTTGTATTTAGTTCCGATGCAATTTCTGTGTTTCATCGTCAATAAGAAGGTCCTAGGGATACAGTAAACCTGAAGTGAAGCCTCGGTATCTACAACTAGTGTCACAGGAATGGTTCAAAACATACTCAGTAAGAAGAGCCAGTCATCTTGTACTTAAGTAGGCATTGTGCCTTTTGTATTCAATTCCGATGCAATTTCTGTGTTTCGTCGTCAATAAGAAGGTCCAAGGTATACAGTAAACCTGAAGTGAAGCATCCGTATCTGTAACTAGTGTCACAGGAATGGATCAATACATAGTCAGTAAGAAGAGTCAGTGTTCTTGTACTTAAGTCGGCATTGTGCCTTTTGTATTTAATTCCGATGCAATTTCTGTGTTTCATCGTCAATAAGAAGGTCCATGGGATACAGTAAACCTGAAGTGAAGCATCGGAATCCATAACTAGTGTCACAGGAATGGTTCAAAACATAGACAGTAAGAAGAGACAGTTCTTGTACCTAAGTCGGCATTGTGCCTTTTCTATTTAATTCCGATGCAATTTCGGTGTTTCATCGTCAATAAGAAGGTCCAAGGGATACAGTAAACCTGATGAGAAGCATCAGAATCTATAACTAGTGTCACAGGAATGGTTCAAAACATAGTCAGTAAGAAGAGACAGTCTTCTTGTACCTAAGTCGGCATTGTGACTTTTATATTTAATTTCGATGCAATTTCTGTGTTTCATCGTCACTAAGAAGATCAGTGGGATACAGTTATCCTGAAGATAAGCATCGGAATCTATAACTAGCGTCGCAGGAATGGTTCAAAACATAGTCAGTAAGAAGAGTCAGTCTTCTTGTAGTTAAGTCGGCATTGTGCCTTTTGTTTTTAATTCCGATGCAATTTCTGTGTTTCATCGTCAATAAGAAGGTCAGAGGGATACAGTAAACCTGAAGTGGAGCATCGGAATCTATAACTAGTGTCACTGGAATGGTTCGAAACGTAGACAGGTGGAAGAGTCAGTCTTCTTGTACTTAAGTCGGCATTGTGCATTTTGTATTTAATTCCGATGCAATTTCTGTGTTTCATCGTCAATAAGAATGTCCAAGGGATACAGTAAACCTCAAATGAACCATCTGAATCTATAACTAGTGTCACAGGAATGGTTCATATCATAGACATTAGGAAAAGTCAGTCTACATGTACTTATGTCTCCTTTGTGCCTTTTGCATTTAATTCCGATGCAATTTCTGTGATTCATCATCAATAAGAAGCTCAGACGGATACAGTAAACCTGAAGTGAAGCATCTGAATCTATGACTAGTGTCACAGGAATGGTTCAAACATAGTCAGTAGGAAGAGACAGTCTTCTTGTACTTAAGTCGGCATTGTGCCTTTTGTATTTAATTCCGATGCAATTTCTGTGTTTCATCGTAAATAAGAAGGTCCAAGGGATACAGTAAACCTGGAGTGAAGCATCTGAATCTGTAACTAGTGTCACAGGAATGGTTCAAAGCATAGACAGTAATAATAGTCAGTCTTATTGTTCTGAAGTCGGCATTGTGCATTATTTATTTAATTCCGATGCAATTTCTGTGTTTCATCGTCAATAAGAAGGTCTAAAGGATTGAGTAAACCTTGAGTGAAGCATCGTAATCTATATCTAGTGTCACAGGAATGGTTCAAAACGTAGTCAGTAAGAAGAGTCTGTCTTTTGTACTTAAGACGGCATTGTGCCTTTTGTATTTAATTCCGATGCAATTTCTGTGTTTCATCGTCAATAAGAAGGTCCAAGGGATACAGTAAACCTGGAGTGAAGCATCGGAATCTATAACTAGTGTCACAGGAATGGTTCAAACATAGACAGTAAGATGAGTCAGTCTTCTTGTGCTTAAGTCGGCATTGTGCCTTTTGTATTTAATTCCGATGCTCTTTCTGTGTTTCATCGCCAATAAGAAGGTCCAAGGGATACAGTAAACCTGAAGAGAAGCATCAGAATCTATAACTAGTGTCACAGGAATGGTTCAAAACATAGTCAGTAAGAAGAGTCAGTCTTCTTGTACCTAAATCGGCATTGTGAATTTTGTATTTAATTTCGATGCAATTTCTGTGTTTCATCGCCACTAAGAAGGTCAGTGGGATACAGTTATCCTGAAGTTAAGCATCGGAATCTATAACTAGTGTCGCAGGAATGGTTCAAAACATAGTCAGTAAGAAGAGTCAGTCTTCTTGTAGTTAAGTCTGCGTAGTGCCTTTTGTATTTAATTCCGATGCAATTTCTGTGTTTCGTCGTCAATAAGAAGGTCAGAGGGATACAGTAAACCTGAAGTGAGGCATCGGAATCTATAACTAGTGTCACAGGAATGGTTCGAAACGTAGACATTTGGAAGAGTCAGTCTTCTTGTACTTAAGTCGCCATTGTGCCTTTTGTATTTAATTCCGATGCAATTTCTGTGTTTCATCGTCAATAAGAATGTCCAAGGGATACAGTAAACCTGAAATGAACCATCGGAATCTATAACTAGTGTCACAGGAATGGTTCATATCATAGACATTAGGAAAAGTCAGTCTACATGTACTTATGTCTCCTTTGTGCCTTTTGTATATAATTCCGATGCAATTTCTGTGATTCATCGTCAATAAGAAGCTCTGAGGGATACAGTAAACCTGAAGTAAAGCATCGGAATCTATAACTAGTGTCACAGGAATGATTCAAAACATAGTCAGTAAAAAGAGTCCGTCTTCTTGTACTTAAGTCGGTATTGTGCCTTCACCTGAGGTGAAGCATCGGAATCTATAACTAGTGTCACAGCAATGGTTCGAAGCATAGACAGTAAGAACAGTCAGTCTACTTGTACTTAAGTCGGCATTGTGCATTTTCTATTTAATTGGATGCAATTTCTGTGTTTCGTCGCCAATAACAAGGTCCAAAGGATACAGTACCTCTGAAGTGAAGCATCGCAATCTATAACTAATGTCACAGGAATGGTTCAAACATAGACAGCAGTAAAGAGTCAGTCTTCTTATACTTAAGTCGGCATTGTGCCTTTTGTATTTAGTTCCGATGCAATTTCTGTGTTTCATCGTCAATAAGAAGGTCCTAGGGATACAGTACACCTGAAGTGAAGCCTCGGAATCTACAACTAGTGTCCCAGCAATGGTTCGAAACATAGACAGTAAGAACAGTCAGTCTTCTTGTACTTAAGTCGACATTGTGCATTTTCTATTTAATTAGGATGCAATTTCTGTGTTTCGTCGCCAATAAGAAGGTCCAAAGGATACAGTAACCCTGAAGTGTAGCATCGGAATCTATAACTAATGTCACAGGAATGGTTCAAACATAGACAGCAGTAAAGAGTCAGTCTTCTTATACTTAAGTCGGCATTGTGCCTTTTGTATTTAGTTCCGATGCAATTTCTGTGTTTCATCGTCAATAAGAAGGTCCAAGGGATACAGTAAACCTCAAGTGAAGCATCGGAATCCACAACTAGTGTCACAGGAATGGTTCAAAACATAGACAGTAAGAAGAGACAGTCTTCTTGTACCTAAGTCGGCATTGTGCCTTTTGTATTTAATTCCGATGCAATTTTTGTGTTTCATCGTCTTTAAGAAGGTCCAAGCGATACAGTAAACCTGGAGTGAAGTATCGGAATCTATAACTAGTGTCACAGGAATGGTTCAAAGCATAGACAGTAAGAAGACTCTGTCTTCTTGTACTTAAGTCCGCATTGTGCCTTTTCTATTTAATTCCGATCCAATTTCTGTGTTTCATCGTCAGTAAGAAGGTGAGAGGGATACAGTAAACCTGAGGTGAAGCGTCGGAATCTATAACTAGAATCACAGGAATGGTTCATAACATAGTCAGTAAGGACAATCAGTCTTCTTGTACTTAAGTCGGCATTGTGCATTTTCTATTTAATTGCGATGCAATTTCTGTGTTTCATCGCCAATAAGAAGGTCCAAGGGATACAGTAAACCTGAAATGAAGCATCGGAATCTATAACTAGTGTCACAGGAATGGTTCAAAACATAGACAGAAGGAAGATTCAGTCTACATGTACTTAAGTCGGTATTGTGCCTTTTGTATTTATTTCCGATGCAATTTCTGTGTTTCATCGTCAATAAGAAGATCAGAGGGATACACTAAACCTGAAGTGAAGCATCGGAATCTATAACTAGTGTCACAGGAATGGTTCAAAACATATCCAGTAAGAAGAGTCAGTCTTGTTGTACTTAGGTCGGCATTGTGCCTTTTGTATTTATTTTCGATGCAATTTCTGTGTTTCATCGTCAATAAGAAGGTCCAAGGGATACAGCAAACCTGAAGTGAAGCATCGGAATCTTTAACTAGTGTCACAGGAATGGTTCAAAACATAGACACTAAGAAGAGTCAGTCTGCTTGTACTTAAGACGGCATTGTGCCTTTTCTATTCAATTCCGATGCAATTTCTGTGTTTCATTGTCAATAAGAAGGTAAGAGGGATACAGTGAACCTGAGGTGAAGCATCGGAATCTATAACTAGTGTCACAGGAATGGATCAAAACATAGTCAGTAAGAAGAGTCAGTCTGCTTGTACTTAAGTTGGCATTGTGCCTTTTGAATTTAATTGCGATGCAATACCTGTGTTTCATCGTTAATAAGAAGGTCGTAGGGATACAATAAACCTGAAGTGAAGCATCGAAATCTACAACTAGTGTCACAGGAATGGTTCAAATCATAGTCAGTAAGAAGAGTCAGTCTTCTTGTACTTAAGTCGGCATTGTGCCTTTTGTATTTAATTCCGATGCAATTCCTGTGTTTCATCGTCAATAAGAAGGTCAGAGGGATTCAGTAAGCCTGAAGTGACGCATCGCAATCTATAACTAGTGTCACAGGAATGGTTCAAAACATATCCAGTGAGAGGAGTCAGTCTTGTTGTACTTAAGTCGGCATTGTGACTTTTGTATTTATTTTCGATGCAATTTCTGTGTTTCATCGTCAATAAGAAGGTCCAAGCGATACAGTAAACCTGAAGTGAAGCATCGGAATCGTTAACTAGTGTCACAGGAATGGTTCAAAACATAGACATTAAGAAGAGTCAGTCTGCTTGTACTTAAGACGGCATTGTGCCTTTTGTATTTAATACCGATGCAATTTCTGTGTTTCATCGTCAATAATGAGGTCAGAGGGATACAGTGAACCTGAGGTGAAGCATCGGAATCTATAACTAGTGTCACAGGAATGGTTCAAAACATAGACAGTAGGAAGAGTCAGTCTTCTTGTACTTAAGTCGGCATTGTGCCTTTTCTATTTAATTCCGATGCAATTTCTCTGTTTCATCGTCAATAAGAAGGTCCAAGGGATACAGTAAACCTGGAGTGAAGCATCGGACACTATAAGTAGTGTCACAGGAACGGTTCAAAACATAGACAGTAAGAAGAGTCAGCCTTCTTGTGCTTAAGTCGGCATTGTTTCTTTTGTATTTAATTCCGATGCAATATCTGTGTTCATCGTCAATAACAAGGTCCAAGGGATACAGTAAACCTGAAGTGAAGCATCGGAATCTGTAACTAGTGTCACAGGTATGGATCAAGATGTAGTCAGTAAGAAGAGTCAGTCTTGTTGTACTTAAGTCGGCATTGTGCCTTTTGTATCTAATTCCGATGCAATTTCTGTGTTTCATCGTCAATGAGAAGGTCCATGGGATACAGTAAACCAAAAGTGAAGCATCGTAATCCATAACTAGTGTCACAGGAATGGTTCAAAACAAAGTCAGTAAGAAGAGTCAGTCTTCTTGTACGTAAGTCGGCATTGTGCCTTTTGTATTTAATTCCGATGTAATTTCTGTGTTTCATCATCAATACGACGGTCCAAGGGATACGTTAAACCAGAAGTGAAGCATCGCAATCTATAACTAGTGTCACAGGAATGGTTCAAAACATAGTCAGTAAGAAGAGTCATTCTTCTTGTACTTAAGTTGCCATTGTGCCTTTTGTATTTAAATCCGATGCACTATCTGTGTTTCATCGTCATTGAGAAGGTCCAAGGGATACAGTAAACCTGAAATGAAGCATCGGAATCCATAACTAGTGTCACAGGAATGGTTCAAAACATAGACAGTAGGAAGATTCAGTCCACATGTACTTAAGTCGGTATTGTGCCTGTTGTATTTATTTCCGATGCAATTTCTGTGTTTCATCGTCAATAAGAAGGTCAGAGGGATACAGCTAACTAGAAGTGAAGCATCGGAATCTATAACTAGTGTCACACGAATGGTTCAAAACATAGTCAGTAAGAAGAGTCAGTCTTCTTGTACTTAAGTCGGCATTGTGCCTTTTGTATTTAATTTCGGTGAAATTTCTGTGTTTCATCGTCAATAAGAAGGTCGAAGAGATACAGTAAACCTGAAGTGGAGCATCGGAAACTATAACTAGTGTCACTGGAATGGTTCAAACATAGACAGTAAGAAGAGTCAGTCTTCTTGTACTTAAGACCACATTGTGCCTTTTCTATTTAATTGCGATGCAATTTCAGTGTTTCATCGTCAATAAGAAGGTCAGATGGATACAGTGGACCTGAGGTGAAGCATCGGAATCTATAACTAGTGTCACAGCAATGGTTCGAAACATAGACAGTAAGAACAGTCAGTCTTCTTGTACTTAAGTCGGCATTGTGCATTTTCTATTTAATTAGGATGCAATTTCTGTGTTTCGTCGCCAATAAGAAGGTCCAAAGGATACAGTAACCCTGAAGTGAAGCATCGGAATCAGTAACTAATGTCACAGGAATGGTTCAAACATAGACAGCAGTAAAGAGTCAGTCTTCTTATACTTAAGTCGGCATTGTGCCTTTTGTATTTAGTTCCGATGCAATATCTGTGTTTCATCGTCAATAAGAAGGTCCTAGGGATACAGTAAACCTGAAGTGAAGCCTCGGTATCTACAACTAGTGTCACAGGAATGGTTCAAAACATACTCAGTAAGAAGAGCCAGTCATCTTGTACTTAAGTAGGCATTGTGCCATTTGTATTCAATTCCGATGCAATTTCTGTATTTCATCGTCAATAAGAAGGTCCAACGGATACAGTAAACCTGAAGTGAAGCATCGGAATCTTTAACTAGCGTCACAGGAATGGTTCAAAACATAGACACTAAGAAGAGTCAGTCTGCTTGTACTTAAGACGGCATTGTGCCTTTTCTATTTAATTCCGATGCAATATCTGTGTTTCATCGTTAATAAGAAGGTCAGAGGGATACAATAAACCTGAAGTGAAGCATCGGAATCTGCAACTAGTGTCAAAGGAATGGTTCAAATCATAGTCAGTAAGAAGAGTCAGTCTTCTTGTACTTAAGTCGGCATTGTGCCTTTTGTATTTAATTCCGATGCAATTCCTGTGTTTCATCGTCAATAAGAAGGTCCAAGGGATACAGTAATCCCGAAGTGAAGCATCGGAATCTATAACTAGTGTCACAGGAATGGATCAAGATATAGTCAGTAAGAAGAGGCAGTCTTCTTGTACTTAAGTCGACATTGTGCCTTTTGTATTTAATTCCGATGCAATTTCTGTGTTTCATCGTCAATAAGAAGGTCCAAGGGATACAGTAAACCTGAAGTGAAGCATCGGAATCCAAAACTAGTGTCACAGGAATGGTTCAAATCATAGTCAGTAAGAAGGGTAAGTCTTCTTAAGTCGGCATTGTGCCATTTGTATTTAATTCCGATGCAATTTCTGTGTTTCATCGTCAATAAGAAGGTCAGAGGGATACAGTAAGCCTGAAGTGAAGCATCGCAATCTATAACTAGTGTCACAGGAATGGTTCAAAACATATCCAGTGAGAAGAGTCAGTCTTGTTGTACTTAAGTCGGCATTGTGCCTTTTGTATTTATTTTCGATGCAATTTCTGTGTTTCATCGTCAATAAGAAGGTCCAAGGGATACAGTAAACCTGAAGCGAAGCATCGGAATCTATAACTAGTGTCACAGGAATGGTTCAAACATAGTCAGTAAGAAGAATCAGTCTTCTAGTACTTTAGTCGGTATTGGGCCTTTTCTATTTAATTCCGATGCAATTTCTGTGTTTCATCGTCAAAAAGAAGGTCAGAGTGATTCAGTAAAAATGACGTGAAGCATCGGAATCCATAACTAGTGTCACAGGAATGGTCCAAAACATAGACAGTAAGAAGAGTCAGCCTTCTTGTACTTCAGTCGGCATTGTGCCTTTTCTATTTAATTCCGATGCAATTTCTGTGCTTCACCGTCAATAAGAGGGTCAGACGGTTACAGTGAACATGAAGAGATGCAACGGAATCTATAACTAGTGTCACCGGAATGGTTCAAAACATAGTCAGTAAGAAGAGTCAGTCTACTTGTCCTTAAGTCGGCATTGTGCCTTTTGTATTTAATTCCGATGCAATTTCTGTGTTTCATCGTCAATAAGAAGGTCCAAGGGATACAGTAAACGTGAAGTGATGCATCGGAATCTATAACTAGTGTCACAGGAACGGTTCAAAGCAGTCAGTAAGATGAGTCAGTCATCTTGTACTTAAGTCGGCATTGTGCCTTTTGTATTTAATTCCGATGCAATTTCTGTGTTTCATCGTCAATAAGAATGTCCAAGGGATACAGTAAACCTGAGGTGAAGCATCGGAATCTGTAACTAGCGTCACAGGAATGGTTCAAAGCATAGACACTAAGATGAGTCAGTCTGCTTGTACTGAAGTCGGCATTGTGCCTTTTCTATTTAATTCCGATGCAATTTCTGTGCTTCATCGTCAATAAGAAGGTCCTAAGGATACAGTAAACCTGAAGTGAAGCATCGGAATCTGAACTAGTGTCACAGGAATGGTTCAAAGCATAGTCAGTAAGAAGACTCAGTCTTCTTGTACCTAAGTAGGCATTGTACCTTTTGTATTTAATTCCGATGCAATTTCTGTGTTTCATCGTCAATAAGAAGGTCCAAGGGATACAGTAAACCTGAAGTGAAGCATCGGAATCAATAACTAGTGTCACAGGAATGGATCAAGATTAGGTCAGTAAGAAGAGTCAGTCTTCTTGTACCTAAGTCGGCATTGTGCATTTTCTAATTAATTCAGATGCAATTTCTGTGTTTCATCGTCAAAAAGAAGGTCAGAGGGATACAGTAAACCTGAAGTGAAGCATCGGAATTTATGACTAGCGTCACAGGAACGGTTCAAAGCAGTCAGTAAGAAGAGTCAGTCTTCTTGTACTTAAGTCGGCATTGTGCGTATTCTATTTAATTCAGATGCAATTTCTGTGTTTCATCGCCAAAAAGAAGGTCAGAGGGATACAGTAAACCTGAAGTGAAGCATCGGAATCTATAACTAGTGTCACAGGAATGGTTCAAAGAATAGACAGTAGGAAGAGTCTGTCTTCTTGTACTTAAGTGGGCATTGTGACTTTTGTATTTAATTCCGATGCACTATCTGTGTTTCATTAAGAAGGTCGAAGCTATACAGTAAACCTGAAATGAAGCATCGGAATCTATAACTAGTGTCACAGGAATGGTTCAAATCATAGACAGTAGGAGGATTCAGTCTACATGTACTAAAGTCGGTATTGTGCCTTTTGTATTTTTTTCCGATGCAATTTCTGTGTTTCATCGTCAATAAGAAGGTCAGAGGGATACAGTTAACCTGAAGTGAAGCATCGGAATCTTCAACTAGTGTCAAAGGGTTGGTTCAAAACATAATCAGTAAGAAGAGTCAGTCTTCTTGTACTTAAGTCGACAATGTGCCTTCTGTATTTAATTTCGATGCAATTTCTGTGTTTCATCGTCAATAAGAATGTCCAAGAGATACAGTAAACATGAAGTGGAGCATCGGAATCTATAACTAGTGTCACAGGAATGGTTCAAACATAGACAGTAAGAAGAGTCAGTCTTCTTGTACTTAAGTCGGCATTGTGCCTATTCTATTTAATTCCGATGCAATTTCTGTGTTTCATCGTCAATAAGAGGGTCAGAGGGATACAGTAAACCTGAAGTGAAGCATCGGAATCTATAACTAGTGTCTCAGGAATGGTTCAAATCATAGACCGTAGGAAGAGTCAGTCTTCTTGTACTTAAGTCCGCATTGGGCTTTTTCTATTTAATTCCGATGCAATTTCTATGTTTCGTCGCCAATAAGAAGACCCAAAGGATACAGTAACCCTGAAGTGAAGCATCGGAATCCATAACTAATGTCACAGGAATGGTTCAAATCATAGACAGTGGGAAGAGTCAGTCCTCTTATACTTAAGTAGGTATTGTACCTTTTGTATTTAATTCCGATGCAATTTCTGTGTTTCATCGTCAATAAGAAGGTCCAAGGGATACAGTAAACCTGAAGTGACGCATCGGATTCTATAACTAGTGTCACAGGAATGGATCAAGATATAGTCAGTAAGAAGAGTCAGTCTTCTTGTACTTAAGTCGGCATTGTGCCTTTTCTATTTAATTCCGATGCAATTTCTGTGTTTCATCGTCAATAAGAAGGTCCACGGGATACAGTAAACCTGAAATGAAGCATTGGAATTTATAACTAGTGTCACAGGAATGGTTCAAAGCATAGTCTGTAAGAAGTGTCAGTCTTCTTGTACTTAAGTAGGCATTGTACCTTTTGTATTTAATTCCGATGCAATTTCTATGTTTCATCGTCAATAAGAAGGTCCAAGGGATACAGTAAACCTCAAGTGAAGCATCGGAATCAATAACTAGTGTCACAGGAATGGATCAAGATATGGTCAGTAAGAAGAGTCAGTCTTCTTGTACCTAAGTCGGCATTGTGCGTTTTCTATTTAATTCAGATGCAATTTCTGTGTTTCATCGTCAAAAAGAAGGTCAGA
The DNA here is from genome assembly GCF_023864345.2 of Schistocerca serialis cubense. Lineage (NCBI taxonomy): Eukaryota > Metazoa > Arthropoda > Insecta > Orthoptera > Acrididae > Schistocerca > Schistocerca serialis. The sequence continues at coordinate 3,694,068 of NC_064645.1, forward strand.
GGGATACAGTAAACCTGAAGTGAAGCATCGGAATTTATGACTAGCGTCACAGGAATGGTTCAAAGCTGTCAGTAAGAAGAGTCAGTCTTCTTGTACTTAAGTCGGCATTGTGTCTTTTGTATTTAATTCCGATGCAATTTCTGTGTTTCATCGTCAATAAGAAGGTCCACGGGATACAGTAAACCTGAAGTGAAGCATCGGAATCAATAACTAGTGTCACAGGAATGGATCAAGATATGGTCAGTAAGAAGAGTCAGTCTTCTTGTACCTAAGTCGGCATTGTGCGTTTTCTATTTAATTCAGATGCAATTTCTGTGTTTCATCGTCAAAAGGAAGGTCAGAGGGATACAGTAAACCTGAAATGAAGCATCGGAATCTATAACTAGTGTCACAGGTATGGTTCAAAGCATAGACAGTAGGAAGAGTCAGTCTTCTTGTACTTAAGTTGGCATTGTGACTTTTGTATTTAATTCTGATGAACTATCTGTGTTTCATCGTCATTAAGAAGGTCGAAGCTATACAGTAAACCTGAAATGAAGCATCGGAATCTATAACTAGTGTCACAGGAATGGTTCAAAACATGGACAGTAGGAAGATTCAGTCCACATGTACTAATGTTGGTATTGTGCCTTTTGTATTTATTTCCGATGCAATTTCTGTGTTTCATCGTCAATAAGAAGGTCAGAGGGATACAGTTAACCTGAAGTGAAGCATCGGAATCTTCAACTAGTGTCACAGGGTTGGTTCAAAACATAGTCAGTAAGAAGAGTCAGTCTTCTTGTACTTAAGTCGGCAATGTGCCTTTTGTATTTAATTTCGATGCAATTTCTGCGTTTCATCGTCAATAAGAATGTCCAAGAGATACAGTAAACCTGAAGTGGAGCATCGGAATCTATAACTAGTGTCACAGGAATGGTTCAAACATAGATAGTAAGAAGAGTCAGTCTTCTTGTACTTAAGTCGGCATTTTGCCTATTCTATTTAATTCCGATGCAGTTTCTGTGTTTCATCGTCAATAAGAGGGTCAGAGGGATACAGTTAACCTGAAGTGAAGCATCGGAATCTATAACTAGTGTCACAGGAATCGTTCAAATCATAGACCGTAGGAAGAGTCAGTCTTCTTGTACTTAAGTCCTCGTTGGGATTTTTCTATTTAATTCCGATGCAATTTCTGTGTTTCGTCGCCAATAAGAAGACCCAAAGGATACAGTAACCCTGAAGTGAAGCATCGGAATCCATAACTAATGTCACAGGAATGGTTCAAATCATAGACAGTAAGAAGAGTCAGTCTTCTTATACTTAAGTCGGCATTGTGCCTTTTGTATTTAGTTCCGATGCAATTTCTGTGGTTCATCGTCAATTAGAAGGTCTTAGGGATACAGTAAACCTGAAGTGAAGCATCGGAATCTACAACTAGTGTCACAGGAATGGTTCAAAGCATAGTCTGTAAGAAGTGTCAGTCTTCTTGTACTTAAGTAGGCATTGTACCTTTTGTATTTAATTCCGATGCAATTTCTATGTTTCATCGTCAATAAGAAGGTCCAAGGGATACAGTAAACCTGAAGTGAAGCATCGGAATCAATAACTAGTGTCACAGGAATGGATCAAGATATGGTCAGTAAGAAGAGTCAGTCTTCTTGTACCTAAGTCGGCATTGTGCGTTTTCTATTTAATTCAGATGCAATTTCTGTGTTTCATCGTCAAAAAGAAGGTCAGAGGGATACAGTAAACCTGAAGTGAAGCATCGGAATTTATGACTAGCGTCACAGGAATGGTTCAAAGCAGTCAGTAAGAAGAGTCAGTCTTCTTGTACTTAAGTCGGCATTGTGTCTTTTGTATTTAATTCCGATGCAATTTCTGTGTTTCATCGTCAATAAGAAGGTCCATGGGATACAGTAAACCTGAAGTGAAGCATCGGAATCAATAACTAGTGTCACAGGAATGGATCAAGTTATGGTCAGTAGGAAGAGTCAGTCTTCTTGTACCTAAGTCGGCATTGTGCGTTTTCTATTTAATTCCGATGCAATTTCTATGTTTCATCGTCAATAAGAAGGTCCAAGGGATACAGTAAACCTGAAGTGAAGCATCGGAATCAATAACTAGTGTCACAGGAATGGATCAAAATATGGTCAGTAAGAAGAGTCAGTCTTCTGATACTTAAGTCGGCATTGTGCCTTTTGTATTTAGTTCCGATGCAATTTCTGTGGTTTATCGTCAATAAGAAGGTCCTAGGGATACAGTAAACCTGAAGTGAAGCATCGGAATCTACAACTAGTGTCACAGGAATGGTTCAAAGCATAGTCAGTAAGAGGTGTCAGTCTTCTTGTACTTAAGTAGGCATTGTACCTTTTGTATTTAATTCCGATGCAATTTCTGTGTTTCATCGTCAATAAGAAGGTCCAAGGGATACAGTAAACCTGAAGTGAAGCATCGGAATCAATAACTAGTGTCACAGGAATGGATCAAGATATGGTCAGTAAGAAGAGTCAGTCTTTCTGTACCTAAGTCGGCATTGTGCGTTTTCTATTTAATTCCGATGCAATTTCTGTGTTTCATCGTCAAAAAGAAGGTCATAGGGATACAGTAAACCTGAAGTGAAGCATCGGAGTCCATAACTAGTGTCTCAGGTATGGTTCAAAACATAGTCAGTAAGAAGAGTCAGTGTTCTTGTACTTAAGTCGGCATTGTGCCTTTTGTATTTAATTCCGATGCAATTTCTGTGTTTCATCGTCAAAAAGAAGGTCAGAGGGATACAGTAAACCTGAAGTGAAGCATCGGAATCTATAACTAGTGTCACAGGAATGGTTCAAAAGATGGACAGTAGGAAGATTCAGTCTACATGTACTAAAGTCGGTATTGTGCCTTTTGTATTTATTTCCGATGCAATATCTGTGTTTCATCGTCAATAAGAAGGTCAGAGGGATACAGTTAACCTGAAGTGAAGCATCGGAATCTTCAACTAGTGTCACAGGGTTGGTTCAAAACATAGTCAGTAAGAAGAGTCAGTCTTCTTGTACTTAAGTCGGCAATGTGCCTTTTGTATTTAATTTCGATGCAATTTCTGCGTTTCATCGTCAATAAGAATGTCCAAGAGATGCAGTAAACCTGAAGTGGAGCATCGGAATCTATAACTAGTGTCACAGGAATGGTTCAAACATAGATAGTAAGAAAAGTCAGTCTTCTTGTACTTAAGTCGGCATTTTGCCTATTCTATTTAATTCCGATGCAATTTCTGTGTTTCATCGTCAATAAGTGGGTCAGAGGGATACAGTAAACCTGAAGTGAAGCATCGGAATCTACAACTAGTGTCACAGGAATGGTTCAAATCATAGACAGTAGGAAGAGTCAGTGTTCTTGTACTTAAGCCGGCATTGTGCCTTTTCTATTTAATTCCGATGCAATTTCTGTGTTTCACCGTCAATAAGAGTGTCAGAGGGATACAGTGGACATGAAGTGAAGCATCGGAATCTATAACTAGTGTCACCGGAATGGTTCAAAACATAGTCAGTATGAAGAGTCAGTCTTTATGTCCTTAAGTCGGCATTGTGCCTTTTGTATTTAATTCCGATGCATTTTCTGTGTTTCATCGTCAATAAGAAGGTCAGAGGGATACAGTAAACCTGAAGTGCAGCATCGGAATCAATAACTAGTGTCACAGGAATGGTTCTAAGCAGTCAGTAAGAAGAGTCAGTCTTCTTGTACTTAAGTCGGCATTGTGCCTTTTGTATTTCATTCCGATGCAATTTCTGTGTTTCATCGTCAATAAGAAGGTCCAAGGGATACAGTAAACCTGAAGTGAAGCATCGTAATCTGCAACTATCGTCACAGGAATGGTTCAAATCATAGACACTAAGAAGAGTCAGTCTTCTTGTACTTAAGTCGGCATTGTGCGTTTTCAATTTAATTCCGATGCAATTTCTGTGATTCATCGTCAATAAGAAGGTCAGAGGGATACAGTGAACCTGAGGTGGCGCACCGGAATCTATAACTAGTGTCATAGGAATGGTTCAAAACATAGAGAGTAGGAAGAGTCAGTCTTCTTGTACTTATGTAGGAATTGTGCCTTTTCTATTTATTTCCGATGCAATTTCTGTGTTTCGTCGAGAATACGAAGTTCCAAAGGATACAGTAACCCTGAATTGAAGCATCGGAATCCATAACTAATGTCACAGTAATGGTTCTAAACATAGACAGTGGGAAGAGTCAGTCTTCTTATACTTAAGTCGGCATTGTGCCTTTTGTATTTAGTTCCGATGAAATTTCTGTGTTTCATCGTCAATAAGAAGGTCCTAGGGATACAGTGAACCTGAAAAGAAGCATCGGTATCTACAACTAGTGTCACAGGAATGGTTCAAAGCATAGTCAGTAAGAAGAGTCAGTCTTCTTGTACTTCAGTAGGCATTGTACCTTTTGTATTTAATGCCGATGCAATCTCTGTGTTTCATCGTCAATAAGAAGGTCCAAGGGATACAGTAAACCTGAAGTGAAGCATCGGAATCTATAACTAGTGTCAAAGGGATGGATCAAGATATAGTCAGTAAGAAGAGTCTGTCTTCTTGTACTTAAGTCGGCATTGTGCCTTTTCTATTTAATTCCGATGCAATTTCTGTGTTTCATCGTCAAAAAGAAGGTCAGAGGGATACAGTAAACCTGAAGTGAAGCATCGGAATCTATAACTAGTGTCACAGGAATGGTTCAAAACATAGTCAGTAAGAAGAGTCAGTCTTCTTGTACTTAAGTCGGCATTGTGCCTTTTGTATTTAATTTCGATGCAATTTCTGTGTTTCATCGTCAATAAGAAGGTCCAAGAGATACAGTAAACCTGAAGTGGAGCATCGGAATCTATAACTAGTGTCACAGGAAAGGTTCAAAGCATAGATAGTAAGAAGAGTCAGTCTTCTTGTACTTAAGCCGGCATTGTGCCTTTTCTATTTAATTCCGATGCAATTTCTGTGTTTCATCGTCAATAAGAGGGTTAGAGGGATACAGTGAGCATGAAGTGAAGCATCGGAATCTATAACTAGTGTCACTGGAATGGTTCAAAGCATAGTAAGTAAGAAGAGTTAGTCATCTTGTCCTTAAGTCGGCATTGTGCCTTTTGTATTTAATTCCGATGCAATTTCTGTGTTTCATCGTTAATAGGAAGGTCCAAGGGATACAGTAAAAATGAAGTGAAGCATCGGAATCCATAACTAGTGTCACAGCAATGGTTCAAAACATAGTCAGTAACAAGAGTCAGTCTTCATGTGCCTAAGTCGGCATTGTGCCTTTTCTATTTAATTCCGTTGCAATTTCGGTGTTACATCGTCATTAAGAAGGTCCAAGGGAAAAAGTATACCTGGTGTGAAGCATCGGAATCTATAACTAGTGTCACAGGAATGGTTCAAAACATAGACAGTAAGAAGAGTCAGTCTTCTTGCACTTAAGTCGGCATTGTGCTTTTTGCGTTTAATTCCGATGCATTTTCTGTGTTTCATCGTCAATAAGAAGGTCAGAGGGATACAGTAAACCTGAAGTGATGCATCGGAGTCTATAACTAGTGACACAGGAATGGTTCAAAACATAGGCAGTAAGAAGATTCAGTCTTCTTGTCCTTAAGTCGGCATTGTGCCTTTTGTATTTAATTCCGATGCAATTTCTGTGTTTCATCGTCAATAAGAAGGTCCAAGGTACAGAGTAAACCTGGAGTGAAGCATCGGAATCTATAACTAGTGTCACAGGAATGGTTCAAATCATAGACAGTAAGAAGAGTCAGCCATCTTGTACTTAAGTCTTCATTGTGCCTTTTGTATTTAATTCCGATGCAATTTCTGTGATTCATCGTCACTAAGAAGGTCCAAGGGATACAGTAAACCTGAAGTGAAGCATCCGAATCTACAACTAGTGTCACAGGAGTGGTTTTAAAACATAGTCAGTAAGAAGACTCAGTCTTCATATACTTAAGTCAGCATTGTGCCTTTTGTATTTAATTCCGATGCAATTTCATTGATTAGTCGTCAATAAGAAGGTCCAAGGGAAACAGTAAACATGAAGTGAAGCATCGGAGTCTATAACTAGTGTCATTGGAATGGTTCAAACATAGACAGTAGGAAGAGTCAGTCTTCTTGTACTTATGTCGGCATTGCGCCTTTTGTATTTAATTCCGAGGCAATATCGGTGTTTAATCGTCAATAAGAAGGTCCAAGGGATACAGTAAACCTGAAGTGAAGCATCGGAATCCATAACTAGTGTCACACGAATGGTTCAAAACATAGGCAGTAAGAAGATTCAGTCTTCTTGTCCTTACGTCGGCATTGTGCCTTTTGTATTTAGTTTCGATGCAATTTCTGTGTTTCATCGTCAATAAGAAGGTCCAAGGTATACAGTAAACCTGGAGAGAGGCATCGGAAACTATAACTAGTGTCACACGAATGGTTCAAAGCATAGACAGTAAGAAGAGTCAGCTTTCTTGCACTTAAGTCGGCATTGTGCCTTTTGTATTTAATTCCGATGCAGTTTCTGTGTTTCATAGTCAATAAGAAGGTCGCAGGGATACAGTAAACCTGAAGTGAAGCATCGGATCTATAACTAGTGTCACAGGAATGGTTCAAAACAGTCAGAAAGAAGAGTCAGTCTTCTTGTAGTTAAGTCGGCATTGTGCCTTTTGTATTTAATTCCGATGCAATTTCTGTGTTTCATCGTCAATAAGAAGGTCCAAGGGATAAAGTAAACTTGAAGTGTAGCATCGGAATCTGTAACTAGCGTCACAGGAATGGTTCAAATCATAGACACCAAGAAGAGTCAGTCTGCTTGTACTTAAGACGGCATTGTGCCTTTTCTATATAATTCCGATGCAATTTCTGTGTTTCATCGTCAATAAGAAGGTCAGAGGGATTCAGTGAACCTGAGGTGAAGCATCGGAATCTATTACTAGTGTCACAGGAATGGTTCAAAACATAGACAGTAAGAAGATACAGTCTTCTTGTACTTAAGTCGGCATTGTTCCTTTTCTAAGTAATTCCGATGAAATTTCTGTGTTTCGTCGCCAATAAGAAGGTCCAAAGGATACAGTAAACCTGAAGTGAAGCATTGGAATCCATAAATAATGTCACAGGAATGGTTCAAAACATAGACAGTAGGAAGAGTCAGTCATCTTATACATAAGTCGGCATTGCTTTTTGTATTTAGTTCCGATGCAATTTCTGTGTTTCATCGTCAATAAGAAGGTCCTAGGGATGCAGTAAACCTGAAGTGAAGCATGGAAATATATAACTAGTGTCACAGGAATGTTTCAAAACACAGTCAGTAAGAAGAGTCAGTCTTCTTGTACTTAAGTAGGCATTGTCCCTTTTGTATTTAATTCCGATGCAATTGCTGTGTTTCATCGTCAATAAGAAGGTCCAAGGGATACAGTAAACCTGAAGTGAAGCATCGGAATCTATAACTAGTGTCACAGGAATGGATCAAGATATAGTCAGTAAGAAGAGTCAGTCTTCCTGTACTTAAGTCGGCATTGTGCCTTTTCTATTTTATTCCGATGCAATTTCTGTGTTTCATCGTCAAAAAGAAGGTCAGAGGGATACAGTAAACCTGAAGTGAAGCATCGGAATCTATAACTAGTTACACAGGAATGGTTCAAAACATAGACAATAGGAAGAGTCAGTCTTCTTGTACTTAAGTTGGCATTGTGCCTTTTGTACTTAATTCCGATGCACTATCTGTGTTTCATCGTCATTAAGAAGGTCCAAGGGATACAGTAAACCTGATATGAAGCATCGGAATCTATAACTAGTGTCACGGGAATGGTTCTTAACTTAGACAGTAGGAGGATTTAGTCTACATGTACTTCAGTCCGTATTGTGCCTTTTGTATTTATTTCCGATGCAATTTATGTGTTTCATCATCAATAAGAAGGTCAGAGGGATACAGTAAACCTGAAGTGAAGCATCAGAATCTATAACTAGTGCCACAGGAATGGTTCAAAGCATAGTCGGTAAGAAGAGTCAGTCTTCTTGTACTTAAGTCGGCATTGTGCCTTTTGTATTTAATTCCGATGCAACTTCTTTGTTTCATCGTCAATAAGAAGGTCCAAGAGATACAGTAAACCTGAAGTGGAGCATCGGAATCTATAACTAGTGTCACCGGAATGGTTCAGAACATAGACAGTAAGGAGAGTCAGTCTTCTTGTACTTAAGTCGGCATTGTGCCCTTTTCAATTTAATTCCGATGCAATTACTGTGTTTAATCGACAATAAGAAGGTCAGAGGGATACAGTAAACCTGAAGAGAAGCATCGGAATCTCCAAATAGTGTCACAGGAATGGTTCAACACATAGTCAGTAAGAAGAGTCAGTCTTCTTGTACTTAAGTCGGCATTGTGCCTTTTGTATTTAATTCCGATGCAATTTCTGTGTTTCATCGTCAATAAGAAGGTCCAAGGGATACAGTAAACCTGAAGTGAAGCATCGGAATCTGTAACTAGCGTCACAGGAATGGTTCAAAACATAGACACTAAGAAGAGTCAGTCTGCTTGTACTTAAGACGGCATTGTGCCTCTTCTATTTAATTCCGATGCAATTTCTGTGTTTCATCGTCAATAAGAAGGTCAGAGGGATACAGTGAAACTGAGGTGAAGCATCGGAACCTATAACTAGTGTCACAGGAATGGTTCAAAACATAGACAGTTGGAAGAGTCGGTCTTCTTGTACTTAAGTCGGCATTGTGCCTTTTCTATTTAATTCCGATGCAATTTCTGTGTTTCATTGTTAATAAGAAGGTCAGAGGGATACAGTAAACCTGAAGTGAAGCATCGGAATCCATAACAAGTGTCACAGGAATGGTTCAAAACATAGACAGTAGGAAGAGGCAGTCTTCTTGAACATAAGTCGGCATTGTGCCTTTTGTATTTAATTTCGATGCAATTTCTGTGTTTCATCGTCAATACGAAGGTCCAAGAGATACAGTAAACCTGAAGTGGAGCATCGGAATCTATAACTAGTGTCACAGGAAAGGTTCAAAACATAGATAGTAAGAAGAGTCAGTCTTCTTGCACTTAAGTTGGCATTGTGCTTTTTGCATTTAATTCCGATGCATTTTCTGTGTTTCATCGTCAATAAGAACGTCAGAGGGATACAGTAAACCTGAAGTGATGCATCGGAGTCTATAACTAGTGACACAGGAATGGTTCAATACATAGGCAGTAAGAAGATTCAGTCTTCTTGTCCTTAAGTCGGCATTGTGCCTTTTGTATTTAATTCCGATGCAATTTCTGTGATTCATCGTCACTAAGAAGGTCCAAGGGATACAGTAAACCTGAAGTGAAGCATCGAAATCTACAACTAGTGTCACAGGAGTGGTTAAAAACATAGTCAGTAAGAAGAGTCAGTCTTCATATACTTAAGTCGGCATTGTGCCTTTTGTATTTAATTCCGATGCAATTTCATTGATTAGTCGTCAATAAGAAGGTCCAAGGGAAACAGTAAACATGAAGTGAAGCATTGGAGTCTATAACTAGTGTCAATGGAATGGTTCAAACATAGACAGTAGGAAGAGTCAGTCTTCTTGTACTTAAGTCGGCATTGTGCCTTTTGTATTTAATTCCGAGGCAATATCGGTGTTTAATCGTCAATAAGAAGGTCCAAGGGATACAGTAAACCTGAAGTGAAGCATCGGAATCCATAACTAGTGTCACACGAATGGTTCAAAACATAGGCAGTAAGAAGAATCAGTCTTCTTGTACTTACGTCGGCATTGTGCCTTTTGTATTTAGTTTCGATGCAATTTCTGTGTTTCATCGTCAATAAGAAGGTCCAAGGTATACAGTAAACCTGGAGAGAGGCATCGGAAACTATAACTAGTGTCACACGAATGGTTCAAAACATAGACAGTAAGAAGAGTCAGCTTTCTTGCACTTAAGTCGGCATTGTGCCTTTTGTATTTAATTCCGATGCAGTTTCTGTGTTTCATAGTCAATAAGAAGGTCGGAGGGATACAGTAAACCTGAAGTGAAACATCGGAATCTATAACTAGTGTCACAGGAATGGTTCAAAACAGTCAGAAAGAAGAGTCAGTCTTCTTGTACTTAAGTCGGCATTGTGCCTTTTGTATTTAATTCCGATGCAGTTTCTGTGTTTCATCGTCAATAAGAACTTCCAAGGGATAAAGTAAACCTGAAGTGTGGCATCGGAATCTGTAACTAGCGTCACAGGAATGGTTCAAATCATAGACACCAAGAAGAGTCAGTCTGCTTGTACTTAAGACGGCATTGTGCCTTTTCTATATAATTCCGATGCAATTTCTGTGTTTCATCGTCAATAAGAAGGTCAGAGGGATTCAGTGAACCTGAGGTGAAGCATCGGAATCTATAACTAGTGTCACAGGAATGGTTCAAAACGTAGACAGTAAGAAGAGTCAGTCTTCTTGTACTTAAGTCGGCATTGTGCCTTTTCTAAGTAATTCCGATGCAATTTCTGTGTTTCGTCGCCAATAAGAAGGTCCAAAGGATACAGTAAACCTGAAGTGAAGCATTGGAATCCATAAATAATGTCACAGGAATGGTTCAAAACATAGACAGTAGGAAGAGTCAGTCATCTTATACATAAGTCGGCATTGCCCTTTGTATTTAGTTCCGATGCAATTTCTGTGTTTCATCGTCAATAAGAAGGTCCTAGGGATGCAGTAAACCTGAAGTGAAGCATGGAAATATATAACTAGTGTCACAGGAATGGTTCAAAATATAGTCAGTAAGAAGAGTCAGTCTTCTTGTACTTAAGTAGGCATTGTCCTTTTTGTATTTAATTCCGATGCAATTGCTGTGTTTCATCGTCAATAGGAAGGTCCAAGGGATACAGTAAACCTGAAGTGAAGCATCGGAATCTATAACTAGTTTCACAGGAATGGATCAAGATATAGTCAGTAAGAAGAGTCAGTCTTCCTGTACTTAAGTCGGCATTGTGCCTTTTCTATTTAATTCCGATGCAATTTCTGTGTTTCATCGTCAAAAAGAAGGTCAGAGGGATACAGTAAACCTGAAGTGAAGCATCGGAATCTATAACTAGTTACACAGGAATGGTTCAAAACATAGACAATAGGAAGAGTCAGTCTTCTTGTACTTAAGTTTGCATTGTGCCTTTTGTACTTAAATCCGATGCACTATCTGCGTTTCATCGTCATTAAGAGGGTCCAAGGGATACAGTAAACCTGATATGAAGCATCGAAATCTATAACTAGTGTCACGGGAATGGTTCTTAACTTAGACAGTAGGAAGATTCAGTCTACATGTACTTCAGTCCGTATTGTGCCTTTTGTATTTATTTTCGATGCAATTTATGTGTTTCATCGTCAATAAGAAGGTCCTAGGGATGCAGTAAACCTGAAGTGAAGCATGGAAATATATAACTGGTGTCACAGGAATGGTTCAAAGCATAGTCGGTAAGAAGAGTCAGTCTTCTTGTTCTTAAGTCGGCATTGTGCCTTTTGTATTTAATTCCGATGCAACTTCTGTGTTTCATCGTCAGTAAGAAGGTCCAAGAGATACAGTAAACCTGAAGTGGAGCATCGGAATCTATAACTAGTGTCACAGGAAGGGTTCAAAACATAGATAGTAAGAAGAGTCAGTCTTCCTGTACTTAAGCCGGCATTGTGCCTTTTCTATTTAATTCCGATGCAATTTCTGTGTTTCATCGTCAATAAGAGGGTTAGAAGGATACAGTGAACATGAAGTGAAGCATCGGAATCTATAACTAGTGTCACTGGAATGGTTCAAAGCATAGAAAGTAAGAAGAGTTAGTCATCTTGTCCTTAAGTCGGCATTGTGCCTTTTGTATTTAATTCCGATGCAATTTCTGTGTTTCATCGTTAATAAGAAGGTCCAAGGTATACAGTAAAAATGAAGTGAAGCATCGGAATCCATAACTAGTGTCACAGCAATGGTTCAAAACATAGTCAGTAACAAGAGTCAGTCTTCATGTACCTAAGTCGGCATTGTGCCTTTTCTATTTAATTCCGTTGCAATTTCGGTGTTTCATCGTCATTAAGAAGGTCCAAGGGATAAAGTATACCTGGTGTGAAGCATCGGAATCTATAACTAGTGTCACAGGAATGGTTCAAAACATAGACAGTAAGAAGAGTCAGTCTTCTTGCACTTAAGTCGGCATTGTGCTTTTTGCATTTAATTCCGATGCATTTTCTGTGTTTCATCGTCAATAAGAAGGTCAGAGGGATAGAGTAAACCTGAAGTGATGCATCGGAGTCTATAACTAGTGACACAGGAATGGTTCAAAACATAGGCAGTAAGAAGATTCAGTCTTCTTGTCCTTAAGTCGGCATTGTGCCTTTTGTATTTAATTCCGATGCAATTTCTGTGTTTCATCGTCAATAAGAAGATCCAAGGTACAGAGTAAACCTGGAGTGAAGCTTCGGAATCTATAACTAGTGTCACAGGAATGGTTCAAATCATAGACAGTAAGAAGAGTCAGGCGTCTTGTACTTAAGTCGGCATTGTGCCTTTTCTATTTAATTCCGGTGCAATTTCTGTGATTCATCGTCACTAAGAAGGTCCAAGGGATACAGTAAACCTGAAGTGAAGCATCGGAATCTACAACTAGTGTCACAGGAGTGGTTAAAAACATAGTCAGTAAGAAGAGTCAGTCTTCATATACTTAAGTCGGCATTGTGCCTTTTGTATTTCATTCCGATGCAATTTCATTGATAAGTCGTCAATATGAAGGTCCAAGGGAAACAGTAAACATGAAGTGAAGCATTGGAGTCTATAACTAGTGTCAATGGAATGGTTCAAACATAGACAGTAGGAAGAGTCAGTCTTCTTGTACTTAAGTCGGCATTGTGCCTTTTGTATTTAATTCCGAGGCAATATCGGTGTTTAATCGTCAATAAGAAGGTCCAAGGGATACAGTAAACCTGAAGTGAAGCATCGGAATCCATAACTAGTGTCACACGAATGGTTGAAAACATAGGCAGTAAGAAGAGTCAGCTTTCTTGCACTTAAGTCGGCATTGTGCCTTTTGTATTTAATTCCGATGCAGTTTCTGTGTTTCATAGTCAATAAGAAGGTCGGAGGGATACAGTAAACCTGAAGTGTAGCATCGGAATCTGTAACTAGCGTCACAGGAATGGTTCAAATCATAGACACCAAGAAGAGTCAGTCTGCTTGTACTTAAGACGGCATTGGGCCTTTTCTATATAATTCCGATGCAATTTCTGTGTTTCATCGTCAATAAGAAGGTCAGAGGGATTCAGTGAACCTGAGGTGGAGCATCGGAATCTATAACTAGTGTCACAGGAATGGTTCAAAACGTAGACAGTAAGAAGAGTCTGTCTTCTTGTACTTAAGTCGGCATTGTGCCTTTTCTAAGTAATTCCGATGCAATTTCTGTGTTTCATCGTTAATAAGAAGGTCCAAGGTATACAGTAAAAATGAAGTGAAGCATCGGAATCCATAACTAGTGTCACAGCAATAGTTCAAAACATAGTCAGTAACAAGAGTCAGTCTTCATGTACCTAAGTCGGCATTGTGCCTTTTCTACTTAATTCCGTTGCAATTTCGGTGTTTCATCGTCATTAAGAAGGTCCAAGGGATAAAGTATACCCGGTGTGAAGCATCGGAATCTATAACTAGTGTCACAGGAATGGTTTAAAACATAGACGGTAAGAAGAGTCAGTCTTCTTGTCCTTACGTCGGCATTGTGCCTTTTGTATTTAATTCCGAGGCAATATCGGTGTTTAATCGTCAATAAGAAGGTCCAAGGGATACAGTAAACCTGAAGTGAAGCATCGGAATCCATAACTAGTGTCACACGAATGGTTCAAAACATAGGCAGTAAGAAGATTCAGTCTTCTTGTCCTTACGTCGGCATTGTGCCTTTTGTATTTAGTTTCGATGCAACTACTGTTTCATCGTCAATAAGAAGGTCCAAGGTATACAGTAAACCTGGAGAGAGGCATCGGAAACTATAACTAGTGTCACACGAATGGTTCAAAACATAGACAGTAAGAAGAGTCAGCTTTCTTGCACTTAAGTCGGCATTGTGCCTTTTGTATTTAATTCCGATGCAGCTTCTGTGTTTCATAGTCAATAAGAAGGTCGGAGGGATACAGTAAACCTGAAGTGAAGCATCGGAATCTATAACTAGTGTCACAGGAATGGTTCAAAACAGTCAGAAAAAAGAGTCAGTCTTCTTGTATTTAAATTTGCATTGTGCCTTTTGCATTTAATTCCGATGCAATTTCTGTGTTTCATCGTCAATAAGAAGTTCCAAGGGATAAAGTAAACCTGAAGTGTAGCATCGGAATCTGTAACTAGCGTCACAGGAATGGTTCAAATCATAGACACCAAGAAGAGTCAGTCTGCTTGTACTTAAGACGGCATTGTGCCTTTTCTATATAATTCCGATGCAATTTCTGTGTTTCATCGATAATAAGAAGATCAGAGGGATTCAGTGAACCTGAGGTGAAGCATCGGAATCTATAACTAGTGTCACAGGAATGGTTCAAAACATAGACAGTAAGAAGAGTCAGTCTTCTTGTACTTAAGTCGGCATTGTGCCTTTTCTAAGTAATTCCGATGCAATTTCTGTGTTTCGTCGCCAATAAGAAGGTCCAAAGGATACTGTAAACCTGAAGTGAAGCATTGGAATCCATAAATAATGTCACAGGAATGGTTCAAAACATAGACAGTAGGAAGAGTCAGTCATCTTATACATAAGTCGGCATTGCCTTTTGTATTTAGTTCCAATGCAATTTCTGTGTTTCATCGTCAATAAGAAGGTCCTAGGGATGCAGTAAACCTGAAGTGAAGCATGGAAATATATAACTAGTGTCACAGGAATGGTTCAAAATATAGTCAGTAAGAAGAGTCAGTCTTCTTGTACTTAAGTAGGCATTGTCCCTTTTGTATTTAATTCCGATGCAATTGCTGTGTTTCATCGTCAATAAGAAGGTCCAAGGGATACAGTAAACCTGAAGTGAAGCATCGGAATCTATAACTAGTGTCACAGGAACGGATCAAGATATAGTCAGTAAGAAGAGTCAGTCTTCCTGTACTTAAGTCGGCATTGTGCCTTTTCTATTTAATTCCGATGCAATTTCTGTGTTTCATCGTCAAAAAGAAGGTCAAAGGGATACAGTAAACCTGAAGTGAAGCATCGGAATCTATAACTAGTTACACAGGAATGGTTCAAAATATAGACAATAGGAAGAGTCAGTCTTCTTGTACTTAAGTTGGCATTGTGCCTTTTGTACTTAAATCCGATGCACTATCTGTGTTTCATCGTCATTAAGAAGGTCCAAGGGATACAGTAAACCTGATATGAAGCATCGAAATCTATAACTAGTGTCACGGGAATGGTTCTTAACTTAGACAGTAGGAAGATTCAGTCTACATGTACTTCAGTCCGTATTGTGCCTTTTGTATTTATTTCCGATGCAATTTATGTGTTTCATCGTCAATAAGAAGGTCAGAGGGATACAGTAAACCTGAAGTGAAGCATCGGAATCTATAACTAGTGTCACAGGAATGGTTCAAAGCATAGTCGGTAAGAAGAGTCAGTCTTCTTGTACTTAAGTCGGCATTGTGCCTTTTGTATTTAATTCCGATGCAACTTCTGTGTTTCATCGTCAGTAAGAAGGTCCAAGAGATACAGTAAAACTGAAGTGGAGCATCGGAATCTATAACTAGTGTCACCGGAATGGTTCAAAACATAGGCAGTAAGAAGAGTCAGTCTTCTGTACTTAAGTCGGCATTGTGCCCTTTTCAATTTAATTCCGATGCAATTACTGTGTTTAATCGACAATAAGAAGGTCAGAGGGATACAGTAAACCTGAAGAGAAGCATCGGAATCTCCAAATAGTGTCACAGGAATGGTTCAACACATAGTCAGTAAGAAGAGTCAGTCTTCTTGTACTTAAGTCGGCATTGTGCCTTTTGTATTTAATTCCGATGCAATTTCTGTGTTTCATCGTCAATAAGAAGGTCCAAGGGATACAGTAAACCTGAAGTGAAGCATCGGAATCTGTAACTAGCGTCACAGGAATGGTTCAAAAGATAGACACTAAGAAGAGTCAGTCTGCTTGTACTTAAGACGGCATTGTGCCTTTTCTGTTTAATTCCGATGCAATTTCTGTGTTTCATCGTCAATAAGAAGGTCAGAGGGATACAGTGAACCTGAGGTGAAGCATCGGAACCTATAACTAGTGACACAGGAATGGTTCAAAACATAGACAGTTGGAAGAGTCGGTCTTCTTGTACTTAAGTCGGCATTGTGCCTTTTCTATTTAATTCCGATGCATTATCGGTGTTTCATTGTTAATAAGAAGGTCAGAGGGATACAGTAAACCTGAAGTGAAGCATCGGAATCTATAACTAGTGTTACAGGAGTGGATCAAGATATAGTCAGTATGAAGAGTCAGTCTTCTTGTACATAAGTCGCCATTGTGCCTTTTGTATTCAATTCCGATGTAATTTCTGTGTTTCATTGTCAATAAGAAGGTCCAAGGGATACAGTAAACCTAAAGAGAAGCATCGGAATCCATAACTAGTGTCACAGGAATGGTTCAAAACATAGACAGTAGGAAGAGGCAGTCTTCTTGAACATAAGTCGGCATTGTGCCTTTTGTATTTAATTTGGATGCAATTTCTGTGTTTCATCGTCAATAAGAAGGTCCAAGAGATACAGTAAACCTGAAGTGGAGCATCGGAATCTATAACTAGTGTCACAGGAAAGGTTCAAAACATAGATAGTAAGAAGAGTCAGTCTTCTTGTACTTAAGCCGGCATTGTGCCTTTTCTATTTAATTCCGATGCAATTTCTGTGTTTCATCGTCAATAAGAGGGTTAGAGGGATACAGTGAACATGAAGTGAAGCATCGGAATCTATAACTAGTGTCACTGGAATGGTTCAAAGCATAGTAAGTAAGAAGAGTTAGTCATCTTGTCCTTAAGTCGGCATTGTGCCTTTTGTATTTAATTCCGATGCAATTTCTGTGTTTCATCGTTAATAAGAAGGTCCAAGGGATACAGTAAACCTGAAATGATGCATCGGAATCTACAACTAGTGTCACAGGAGTGGTTAAAAACATAGTCAGTAAAAAGAGTCAGTCTTCATATACTTAAGTCGGCATTGTGCCTTTTGTATTTAATTCCGATGCAATTTCATTGATTAGTCGTCAATAAGAAGGTCCATGGGATACAGTAAACATGAAGTGAAGCACTGGAGTCTATAACTAGTGTCAATGGAATGGTTCAAACATAGACAGTAGGAAGAGTCAGTCTTCTTGTACTTAAGTCGGCATTGTGCCTTTTGTATTTAATTCCGAGGCAATATCGGTGTTTAATCGTCAATAAGAAGGTCCAAGGGATACAGTAAACCTGAAGTGATGCATCGGAATCCATAACTAGTGTCACACGAATGGTTCAAAACATAGGCAGTGAGAAGATTCAGTCTTCTTGTCCTTACGCCGGCATTGTGCCTTTTGTATTTAGTTTCGATGCAATTTCTGTGTTTCATCGTCAATAAGAAGGTCCAAGGTATACAGTAAACCTGGAGAGAGGCATCGGAAACTATAACTAGTGTCACACGAATGGTTCAAAACATAGACAGTAAGAAGAGTCAGCTTTCTTGCACTTAAGTCGGCATTGTGCCTTTTGTATTTAATTCCGATGCAGTTTCTGTGTTTCATAGTCAATAAGAAGGTCGGAGGGATACAGTAAACCTGAAGTGAAGCATCGGAATCTATAACTAGTGTCACAGGAATGGTTCAAAACAGTCAGAAAGAAGAGTCAGTCTTCTTGTACTTAAGTCGGCATTGTGCCTTTTGTATTTAATTCCGATGCAATTTCTGTGTTTCATCGTAAATAAGAAGGTCCAAGGGATAAAGTAAACCTGAAGTGTAGCATCGGAATCTGTAACTAGCGTCACAGGAATGGTTCAAATCATAGACACCAAGAAGAGTCAGTCTGCTTGTACTTAAGACGGCATTGTGCCTTTTCTATATAATTCCGATGCAATTTCTGTGTTTCGTCGCCAATAAGAAGGTCCAAAGGATACAGTAAACCTGAAGTGAAGCATTGGAATCCATAAATAATGTCACAGGAATGGTTCAAAACATAGACAGTAGGAAGAGTCAGTCATCTTATACATAAGTCGGCATTGCCTTTTGTATTTAGTTCCGATGCAATTTCTGTGTTTCATCGTCAATAAGAAGGTCCTAGGGATGCAGTAAACCTGAAGTGAAGCATGGAAATATATAACTAGTGGCACAGGAATGGTTCAAATTATAGTCAGTAAGAAGAGTCAGTCTTCTTGTACTTAAGTAGGCATTGTCCCTTTTGTATTTAATTCCGATGCAATTGCTGTGTTTCATCGTCAATAAGAAGGTCCAAGGGATACAGTAAACCTGAAGTGAAGCATCGGAATTTTTAACTAGTGTCACAGGAATGGATCAAGATATAGTCAGTAAGAAAAGTCAGTCTTCCTGTACTTAAGTCGGCATTGTGCCTTTTCTATTTAATTCCGATGCAATTTCTGTGTTTCATCGTCAAAAAGAAGGTCAGAGGGATACAGTAAACCTGAAGTGAAGCATCGGAATCTATAACTAGTTACACAGGAATGGTTCAAAACATAGACAATAGGAAGAGTCAGTCTTCTTGTACTTGAGTTGGCATTGTGCCTTTTGTACTTAAATCCGATGCACTATCTGTGTTTCATCGTCATTAAGAAGGTCCAAGGGATACAGTAAACTTGATATGAAGCATCGAAATCTATAACTAGTGTCACGGGAATGGTTCTTAACTTAGACAGTAGGAAGATTCAGTCTACATGTACTTCAGTTCGTATTGTGCCTTTTGAATTTATTTCCGATGCAATTTATGTGTTTCATCGTCAATAAGAAGGTCAGAGGGATACAGTAAACCTGAAGTGAAGCATCGGAATCTATAACTAGTGTCACAGGAATGGTTCAAAGCATAGTCGGTAAGAAGAGTCAGTCTTCTTGTACTTAAGTCGGCATTGTGCCTTTTGTATTTAATTCCGATGCAACTTCTGTGTTTCATCGTCAATAAGAAGGTCCAAGAGATACAGTAAAACTGAAGTGGAGCATCGGAATCTATAACTAGTGTCACCGGAATGGTTCAAAACATAGACAGTAAGAAGAGTCAGTCTTCTGTACTTAAGTCGGCATTGTGCCCTTTTCAATTTAATTCCGATGCAATTACTGTGTTTAATCGACAATAAGAAGGTCAGAGGGATACAGTAAACCTGAAGAGAAGCATCGGAATCTCCAAATAGTGTCACAGGAATGGTTCAACACATAGTCAGTAAGAAGAGTCAGTCTTCTTGTACTTAAGTCGGCATTGTGCCTTTTGTATTTAATTCCGATGCAATTTCTGTGTTTCATCGTCAATAAGAAGGTCCAAGGGATACAGTAAACCTGAAGTGAAGCATCGGAATCTGTAACTAGCGTCACAGGAATGGATCAAAAGATAGACACTAAGAAGAGTCAGTCTGCTTGTACTTAAGACGGCATTGTGCCTTTTCTGTTTAATTCCGATGCAATTTCTGTGTTTCATCGTCAATAAGAAGGTCAGAGGGATACAGTGAACCTGAGGTGAAGCATCGGAACCTATAACTAGTGACACAGGAATGGTTCGAAACATAGACAGTTGGAAGAGTCGGTCTTCTTGTACTTAAGTCGGCATTGTGCCTTTTCTATTTAATTCCGATGCATTATCGGTGTTTCATTGTTAATAAGAAGGTCAGAGGGATACAGTAAACCTGAAGTGAAGCATCGGAATCTATAACTAGTGTTATAGGAGTGGATCAAGATATAGTCAGTATGAAGAGTCAGTCTTCTTGTACATAAGTCGGCATTGTGCCTTTTGTATTCAATTCCGATGTAATTTCTGTGTTTCATTGTCAATAAGAAGGTCCAAGGGATACAGTAAACCTAAAGAGAAGCATCGGAATCCATAACTAGTGTCACAGGAATGGTTCAAAACATAGACAGTAGGAAGAGGCAGTCTTCTTGAACATAAGTCGGCATTGTGCCTTTTGTATTTAATTTCGATGCAATTTCTGTGTTTCATCGTCAATAAGAAGGTCCAAGAGATACAGTAAACCTGAAGTGGAGCATCGGAATCTATAACTAGTGTCACAGGAAAGGTTCAAAACATAGATAGTAAGAAGAGTCAGTCTTCTTGTACTTAAGCCGGCATTGTGCCTTTTCTATTTAATTCCGATGCAATTTCTGTGTTTCATCGTCAATAAGAGGGTTAGAGGGATACAGTGAACATGAAGTGAAGCATCGGAATCTATAACTAGTGTCACTGGAATGGTTCAAAGCATAGTAAGTAAGAAGAGTTAGACATCTTGTCCTTAAGTCGGCATTGTGCCTTTTGTATTTAATTCCGATGCAATTTCTGTGTTTCATCGTTAATAAGAAGGTCCAAGGGATACAGTAAACCTGAAATGATGCATCGGAATCTACAACTAGTGTCACAGGAGTGGTTAAAAACATAGTCAGTAAAAAGAGTCAGTCTTCATATACTTAAGTCGGCATTGTGCCTTTTGTATTTAATTCCGATGCAATTTCATTGATTAGTCGTCAATAAGAAGGTCCAAGGGATACAGTAAACATGAAGTGAAGCACTGGAGTCTATAACTAGTGTCAATGGAATGGTTCAAACATAGACAGTAGGAAGAGTCAGTCTTCTTGTACTTAAGTCGGCATTGTGCCTTTTGTATTTAATTCCGAGGCAATATCGGTGTTTAATCGTCAATAAGAAGGTCCAAGGGATACAGTAAACCTGAAGTGAAGCATCGGAATCCATAACTAGTGTCACACGAATGGTTCAAAACATAGGCAGTAAGAAGATTCAGTCTTCTTGTCCTTACGTCGGCATTGTGCCTTTTGTATTTAGTTTCGATGCAATTTCTGTGTTTCATCGTCAATAAGAAGGTCCAAGGTATACAGTAAACCTGGAGAGAGGCATCGGAAACTATAACTAGTGTCACACGAATGGTTCAAAACATAGACAGTAAGAAGAGTCAGCTTTCTTGCACTTAAGTCGGCATTGTGCCTTTTGTATTTAATTCCGATGCAGTTTCTGTGTTTCATAGTCAATAAGAAGGTCGGAGGGATACAGTAAACCTGAAGTGAAGCATCGGAATCTATAACTAGTGTCACAGGAATGGTTCAAAACAGTCAGAAAGAAGAGTCAGTCTTCTTGTACTTAAGTCGGCATTGTGCCTTTTGTATTTAATTCCGATGCAATTTCTGTGTTTCATCGTAAATAAGAAGGTCCAAGGGATAAAGTAAACCTGAAGTGTAGCATCGGAATCTGTAACCAGCGTCACAGGAATGGTTCAAATCATAGACACCAAGAAGAGTCAGTCTGCTTGTACATAAGACGGCATTCTGCCTTTTCTATATAATTCCGATGCAATTTCTGTGTTTCATCGTCAATAAGAAGGTCAGAGGGATTCAGTGAACCTGAGGTGAAGCATCGGAATCTATAACTAGTGTCACAGGAATGGTTCAAAACATAGACAGTAAGAAGAGTCAGTCTTCTTGTACTTAAGTCGGCATTGTGCCTTTTCTAAGTAATTCCGATGCAATTTCTGTGTTTCGTCGCCAATAAGAAGGTCCAAAGGATACAGCAAACCTGAAGTGAAGCATTGGAATCCATAAATAATATCACAGGAATGGTTCAAAACATAGACAGTAGGAAGAGTCAGTCATCTTATACATAAGTCGGCATTGCCTTTTGTATTTAGTTCCGATGCAATTTCTGTGTTTCATCGTCAATAAGAAGGTCCTAGGGATGCAGCAAAACCTGAAGTGAAGCATGGAAATATATAACTAGTGTCACAGGAATGGTTCAAAATATAGTCAGTAAGAAAAGTCAGTCTTCCTGTACTTAAGTCGGCATTGTGCCTTTTCTATTTAATTCCGATGCAATTTCTGTGTTTCATCGTCAAAAAGAAGGTCAGAGGGATACAGTAATCCTGAAGTGAAGCATCGGAATCTATAACTAGTTACACAGCAATGGTTCAAAACATAGACAATAGGAAGAGTCAGTCTTCTTGTACTTAAGTTGGCATTGTGCCTTTTGTACTTAAATCCGATGCACTATCTGTGTTTCATCGTCATTAAGAAGGTCCAAGGGATACAGTAAACTTGATATGAAGCATCGAAATCTATAACTAGTGTCACGGGAATGGTTCTTAACTTAGACAGTAGGAAGATTCAGTCTACATGTACTTCAGTCCGTATTGTGCCTTTTGTATTTATTTCCGATGCAATTTATGTGTTTCATCGTCAATAAGAAGGTCAGAGGGATACAGTAAACCTGAAGTGAAGCATCGGAATCTATAACTACTGTCACAGGAATGGTTCAAAGCATAGTCGGTAAGAAGAGTCAGTCTTCTTGTACTTAAGTCGGCATTGTGCCTTTTGTAGTTAATTCCGATGCAACTTCTGTGTTTCATCGTCAATAAGAAGGTCCAAGAGATACAGTAAAACTGAAGTGGAGCATCGGAATCTATAACTAGTGTCACCGGAATGGTTCAAACATAGACAGTAAGAAGAGTCAGTCTTCTTGTACTTAAGTTGGCATTGTCCCCTTTTCAATTTAATTCCGATGCAATTACTGTGTTTAATCGACAATAAGAAGGTCAGAGGGATACAGTAAACCTGAAGAGAAGCATCGGAATCTCCAAATAGTGTCACAGGAATGGTTCAACACATAGTCAGTAAGAAGAGTCAGTCTTCTTGTACTTAAGTCGGCATTGTGCCTTTTGTATTTAATTCCGATGCAATTTCTGTGTTTCATCGTCAATAAGAAGGTCCAAGGGATACAGTAAACCTGAAGTGAACCATCGGAATCTGTAACTAGCGTCACAGGAATGGTTCAAAAGATAGACACTAAGAAGAGTCAGTCTGCTTGTACTTATGACGGCATTGTGCCTTTTCTGTTTAATTCCGATGCAATTTCTGTGTTTCATCGTCAATAAGAAGGTCAGAGGGATAAAGTGATCCTGAGGTGAAGCATCGGAACCTATAACTAGTGTCACAGGAATGGTTCAAAACATAGACAGTAGGAAGAGGCAGTCTTCTTGAACATAAGTCGGCATTGTGCCTTTTCTATTTAATTCCGATGCAATTTCTGTGTTTCATCGTCAATAAGAAGGTCCAAGGGATACAGTAAACCTGAAGTGAAGCATCGGAATCTGTAACTAGCGTCACAGGAATGGTTCAAAAGATAGACACTAAGAAGAGTCAGTCTGCTTGTACTTAAGACGGCATTGTGCCTTTTCTATTTAATTCCGATGCAATTTCTGTGTTTCATCGTCAAAAAGAAGGTCAGAGGGATACAGTAAACCTGAAGTGAAGCATCGGAATCTATAACTAGTTACACAGGAATGGTTCAAAACATAGACAATAGGAAGAGTCAGTCTTCTTGTACTTAAGTTGGCATTGTGCCTTTTGTACTTAAATCCGATGCACTATCTGTGTTTCATCGTCATTAAGAAGGTCCAAGGGATACAGTAAACTTGATATGAAGCATCGAAATCTATAACTAGTGTCACGGGAATGGTACTTAACTTAGACAGTAGGAAGATTCAGTCTACATGTACTTCAGTCCGTATTGTGCTTTTGTATTTATTTCCGATGCAATTTATGTGTTTCATCGTCAATAAGAAGTACCAAGGGATACAGTAAACCTGGAGTGAAGCATCGGAATCTATAACTAGTGTCACAGGAATAGTTCAAAACATAGACAGTAAGAAGAGTCAGTCTTCTTGTTCTTAAGTCGGCATTGTGCCTTTTGTATTTAATTCCAATACAATTTCTGTGTTTCATCATCACTAAGAAGGTCAGAGGTATACAGTAAACCTGAAGTGAAGCATCGGAATCTATAACTAGTGTCACAAGAATGGTTCAAAACATAGTCAGCATGGAGAGTCAGTCTTCATGTACTTAAGTCGGCATTGTGCCTTTAGTATTTAATTCCGATGCAATTTCGGTGTTTCATCGTCAATAAGAAGGTCCAAGCGATACAGTAAACCTGGAGTGAAGCATCGGAATCTATAACTAGTGTCACAGGAATGGTTCAAAGCGTAGACAGTAAGAAGAGTCAGTCTTCTTCTACTTATGTCGGCATTGTGCCAAGTGTATTTAATTCCGATGCAATTTTTGTGTTTCATCGTCTTTAAGAAGGTCCAAGCGATACAGTAAACCTGGAGTGAAGCATCGGAGTCTATAACTAGTGTCTCAGGAATGGTTCAAAACATAGACAGTAGGAAGAGTCAGTCTTCTTGTACTTAAGTCGGCACTGTGCCTTTTGTATTTAATTCCGATGCAATTTTTGTGTTTCATCGTCAATAAGAAGGTCCAAGGGATACAGTAAACCTGAAGTGAAGCATCGGAATCCATAACTAGTGTCAGAGGAATGGTTCAAAACATAGACAGTAAGAAGAGTCAGTCTTCTTGTACTTAAGTCGGCATTGTGCCTTTTGTATTTATTTCCGATGCAATTTATGTGTTTCATCGTCAATAAGAACGTCCAAGGGATACAGTAAACCTGAAGTGAAGCATCGGAATCTATAACTAGTGTCACAGGAATGGTTCAAAACATAGTCAGTGAGAAGAGTCGGTCTTCTTGTACTTAAGTCGTCATTGTGCCTTTTCTATTTAATTCCGATGCAATTACTGAGTTTCATCGTCAATAAGAAGTACCATGGGATACAGTAAGCCTGGAGTGAATCATCGGAATCTATAACTAGTGTCACAGGAATAGTTCAAAACATAGACAGTAAGAAGAGTCAGTCTTCTTGTACTTAAGTCGGCATTGTGCCTTTTGTATTTAATTCCAATACAATTTCTGTGTTTCATCATCACTAAGAAGGTCAGAGGGATACAGTAAACCTGAAGTCAAGCATCGGAATCTATAACTAGTGTCACAGGAATGGTTCAAAACATAGTCAGCAAGGAGAGTCAGTCTTCATGTACTTAAGTCGGCATTGTGCCTTTAGTATTTAATTCCGATGCAATTTCGGTGTTTCATCGTCAATAAGAAGGTCCAAGCGATACAGTAAACCTGGAGTGAAGCATCGGAATCTATAACTAGTGTCACAGGAATGGTTCAAAGCGTAGACAGTAAGAAGAGTCAGTCTTCTTCTACTTATGTCGGCATTGTGCCTTTTGTATTTAATTCCGATGCAATTTTTGTGTTTCATCGTCTTTAAGAAGGTCCAAGCGATACAGTAAACCTGGAGTGAAGCATCGGAGTCTATAACTAGTGTCTCAGGAATGGTTCAAAACATAGACAGTAGGAAGAGTCAGTCTTCTTGTACTTAAGTCGGCATTGTGCCTTTTGTATTTAATTCCGATGCAATTTTTGTGTTTCATCGTCAATAAGAAGGTCCAAGGGATTCAGTAAACCTGAAGTGAAGCATCGGAATCCATAACTAGTGTCACAGGAATGGTTCAAAACATAGACAGTAGGAAGAGGCAGTCTTCTTGTACATAAGTCGGCATTGTGCCTTTTCTATTTAATTCCAATGCAATTTCTGCGTTTCGTCATCAATAAGAAGGTCCAAGGGATACAGTAAACCTGAAGTGAAGCATCGAAATCCATAACTAGTGTCACAGGAATGGTTCAAAACATAGACAGTAAGAAGAGTCAGTCTTCTTGTACTTAAGTCGCCATTTTGCCTTTTGTATTTATTTCCGATGCAATTTATGTGTTTCATCGTCAATAAGAACGTCCAAGGGACACAGTAAACCTGAAGTGAAGCATCGGAATCTATAACTAGTGTCACAGGAATGGTTCAAAACATAGTCAGTGAGAAGAGTCGGTCTTCTTGTACTTAAGTCGTCATTGTGCCTTTTCTATTTAATTCCGATGCAATTACTGAGTTTCATCGTCAATAAGAAGTACCAAGGGATACAGTAAACCTGGAGTGAATCATCGGAATCTATAACTAGTGTCACAGGAATAGTTCAAAACATAGACAGTAAGAAGAGTCAGTCTTCTTGTACTTAAGTCGGCATTGTGCCTTTTGTATTTAATTCCAATACAATTTCTGTGTTTCATCATCACTAAGAAGGTCAGAGGGATACAGTAAACCTGAAGTGAAGCATCGGCATCTATAACTAGTGTCACAGGAATGGTTCAAAACATAGTCAGCAAGGAGAGTCAGTCTTCATGTACTTAAGTCGGCATTGTGCCTTTAGTATTTAATTCCGGTGCAATTTTTGTGTTTCATCGTCTTTAAGAAGGTCCAAGCGATACAGTAAACCTGGAGTGAAGCATCGGAATCTATAACTAGTGTCACAGGAATGGTTCAAAGCATAGACAGTAAGAAGAGTCTGTCTTCTTGTACTTAAGTCGGCATTGTGCCTTTTCTATTTAATTCCGATCCAATTTCTGTGTTTCATCGTCAGTAAGAAGGTGAGAGGGATACAGTAAACCTGAGGTGAAGCGTCGGAATCTATTACAAGAATCACAGGAATGGTTCATAACATAGTCAGTAAGGACAATCAGTCTTCTTGTACTTAAGTCGGCATTGTGCATTTTCTATTTAATTGCGATGCAATTTCTGTGTTTCATCGCCAATAAGAAGGTCCAAGGGATACAGTAAACCTGAAGTGAAGCATCGGAATCTGTAACTAGCGTCACAGGAATGGTTCAAAACATAGACAGTAAGAAGAGTCAGTCTTCTTGTACTTAAGTCAGCATTGTGCCTTTTCTATTTAATTCTGATGCAATTTCTGTGTTTCATCGTCAATAAGAAGGTCAAAGGGATACAGATAACCGGAGGTGAAGCATCGGAATCTATAACTAGTCTCTCAGGAATGGTTCAAAACATAGACAGTAGGAAGAGTCAGTCTTCTTGTACTTAAGTCGGCATTGTGCCTTTTCTATTTAATTCCGATGCAATTTCTGTGTTTCGTCGCCAATAAGAACGTCCAAGGGATACAGTAAACCTGAAGTGAAGCATCGGATTCTATACTTAGTGTCACGGGAATGGTTCAAACATAGTCAGTAGAAAGAGCCAGTCTTTTTGTACTTAAGTCGGCATTTTGCCTCTTCTATTTATTTCCGACGATATTTCTGTGTTTCGTCGTCAATAAGAAGGTCCAAGTTATACAATAAACCTGAAGTTAAGCATCGGAATCTACAACTAGCGTCACTGGAATGGTTCATAACATAAACGGTAAGAAGAGTCAGTCTTCTTGTACTTAAGTCGGCATTGTGCCTTTTGTATTTAATTCCGATGACATTTCTGTGTTTCATCGCCAATAGGAAGGTCCAAGGGATACAGTAAACCTGAAGTGAAGCATCGGAATCTATAACTAGTGTCACAGGAATGGTTCAAAACATAGACAGTAGGAGGAGTCAGTCATCTTGTACTTAAGTCGGCATTGTGCCTTTTGTATTTAATTCCGATGCAATTTATCTGTTTCATCGTCAATAACATTGTCCAAGGGATACAGTAAACCTGAAGTGAAGCATCGGAATCTATAACTAGTGTCACAGGAATGGTTCAAAACATAGTCAGTGACAAGAGTCTGTCTTCTTGTACTTAAGTCGGCATTGTGCCTTTTCTATTTAATTCCGATGCAATTTCGGTGTTTCATCGTCAATAAGAAGGTCCAAGCGATACAGTAAACCTCGAGTGAAGCATCGGAATCTATAACTAATGTCACAGGAATGGTTCAAAGCATAGACAGTAAGAAGAGTCAGTCTTCTTCTACTTAAGTCGGCATTTTGCCTTTTGTATTTAATTCCGATGCAATTTTTGTGTTTCATCGACAATAAGAAGGTCCAAGGGATTCAGTAAACCTGAAGTGAAGCATCGGAATCTAAAACTAGTGTCACAGGAATGGCTCCAAACATAGACAGTAGGAAGAGCCAGTCTTCTTGTATTTAAGTCGGCATTGTGCCTTTTCTATTTAATTCCGATGCAGCTTCTTTGTTTCATCGTTAACAAGAGGGTCAGAGGGATACAGTAAACCAGAAGTGAAGCATCGGAAACCATAACTAGTGTCACAGGAATGGTTCAAAACATAGACAGAAATAAGATTCAGTCTTCTAGTCCTTAAGTCGGCATTGTGCCTATTGTATTTATTTCCGATGCAATTTCTGTGTTTCATCGTCAATAAGAAGGTCAGAGGGATACAGTAACCCTGAAGTGAAGCATCGGAATCTATAACTAGTGTCACAGGAACGGTTGAAAACATTGACAGTAAGAAGAGTCAGTCTTCATTTACTTAAGTCGGCATTGTGCCTTTTGTATTTAATTCCGATGCAGTTTCTTTGTTTAAACGTTAATAAGAGGGTCAGAGGGATACAGTAAACCTGAAGTGAAGCATCGGAAACCATAACTAGAGTCAAAGGAATGGTCCAAATCATAGACAGAAATAAGAGTCAGTCTTCTAGTACTTATGTCGGCATTGTGCATTTTGAATTTAATTCCAATGCAATATCTGTGTTTCATCGTCAATAAGAAGGTCAGACCGATACAGTAAACCTGAAGGGAGGCATCGGAATCTATAACTAGTGTCACAGGAATGGTTCAAAACATAGACAGTCAGAAGAGTCAGTCTTCTTGTACTTGAGTCGGCATTGTGCCTTTTGTATTAAATTCCGATGCTATTTCTGTGTTTCACCGTCAATAAGAAGGTTCAAGGGATACAGTAAACCTGAAGTCAAGCGTCGGAATCTATAACTAGTGTCACAGGAATGGTTCAAACATAGACAGTAAGAAGAGTCTGTCTTCTTGTACTTAAGTCGGCATTGTGCCTTTTTTATTTAATTCCAATTTCTGTGTTTCATCGTCAATAAGAAGGTCAGAGGGATACAGTAAACCTGAAGTGAGGCATCGGAATGTATAACTAGTGTCACAGGAATGGTTCAAATCATAGTCAGTAAGAAGAGTCAGTCTTTTTGTACTTAAGTCGGCATTGTGCCTTTTGTTTTTAATTCCGATGTAATTTCTGTGTTTCATCGTCAATAAGAGGGTCCAAATGATACAGTAAACCTGAAGTGAAGCATCGGAATCTATATCTAGTGTCATAGGAGTGGTTCTAAACATAGTCAGTAAGAAGAGTCAGTATTCTTGTACTTAAGTCGGTATTGTGACTTATGTATTTAATTCCGATGCAATTTCTGTGTTTCATCGTCAATTAGGTCAGAGGGATACAGAAAAAATGAAGTGAAGCATCGGAATCTATAGCTAGTGTCACAGGAATGGTTAAAAACATAGACAGTAAGAAGAGTCAGTCTTCTTGCACTTAAGTCGGCATTGTGCCTTTTGTATTTAATTCCGATGCAATTTCTGTGTTTTATCGTCAATAAGAAGGTCAGAGGGATACAGTAACCCTGAAGTGAAGCATCTGAATCTATAACTTGTGTCACAGGAATGGTTCAAATCAAAGGCAGTAAGAAGATACAGTCTTCTTGTCCTTAAGTCGGCATTGTGCCTTTTGTATTTAATTCCGATGCAATTTCTGTGTTTCATCGACAATAAGAAGGTGCAAGGGATACAGTGAACCTGGAGTGAAGCATCGGAATCCATAACTAGTGTCACAGGAATGGTTCAAAACATAGACTTTAAGAAGAGTCAGTCTTCTTGTACTTAAGTGGGCATTGGGCATTTTGTATTTAATTCCGATGCTATTTCTGTGTTTCGTCGTCAATACGGTCAGAGGGATACAGTAAAAATGAAGTGAAGCATCGGAATCTATAGCTAGTGTCACAGGAATGGTTCAAAACATAGTCAGTAAGAAGAATCAGTCTTGATGTACTTTAGTCGGCATTGTGCATTCTGTATTTAATTCCGATGTAATTTCTGTGATTCATCGTCAATAAGAGGGTCCAAGGGATACAGTAAACCTGAAGTGAAGCATCGAAATCCATAACTAGTGTCACAGGAATGGTTCAAAACATAGACAGTAAGATGAGACAGTCTTCATGTACTTAAGTCGGCATTGTGCATTTTGTATTTAATTCCGAAGCAATTTCTGTGTTTCATCGTCAATAAGAAGGTCAGACCGATACAGTAAACCTGAAGTGAGGGATCGGAATCTATATCTAGTGTCACAGGAATGGTTCAAAACATAGACAGTAAGAAGAGTCTGTCTTCTTGTACTTAAGTCGGCATTGTGCCTTTTTTATTTAATTCCGATCCAATTTCTGTGATTCATCGTCAATAAGAAGATCAGAGGGATACAGTAAACCTGAAGTGAGGCATCGGAATCTATAACTAGTGTCACAGGAATGGTTCAAATCATAGTCAGTAAGAAGAGTCAGTCTTTTTGTACTTAAGTCGGCATTGTGCATTTTGTATTTAATTCCGATGTAATTTCTGTGATTCATCGTCAATAAGAGGGTCCAAATGATACAGTAAACCTGAAGTGAAGCATCGGAATCTATTTCTAGTGTCATAGGAGTGGTTCTAAACATAGTCAGTAAGAAGAGTCAGTATTCTTGTACTTAAGTCGGTATTGTGACTTATGTATTTAATTCCGATGCAATTTCTGTGTTTCATCGTCAATAATGTCAGAGGGATACAGAAAAAATAAAGTGAAGCATCGGAATCTATAGCTAGTGTCACAGGAATGGTTAAAAACATAGACAGTAAGAAGAGTCAGTCTTCTTGCACTTAAGTCGGCATTGTGCCTTTTGTATTTAATTCCGATGCAATTTCTGTGTTTTATCGTCAATAAGAAGGTCAGAGGGATACAGTAACCCTGAAGTGAAGCATCTGAATGTATAACTTGTGTCACAGGAATGGTTCAAATCATAGTCAGTAAGAAGATACAGTCTTCTTGCCCTTAAGTCGGCATTGTGCCTGTTGTATTTAATTCCGATGCAATTTCTGTGTTTCGTCGTCAATACGGTCAGAGGGATACAGTAAAAATGAAGTGAAGCATCGGTATCTATAGCTAGTGTCACAGGAATGGTTCAAAACATAGTCAGTAAGAAGAATCAGTCTTGATGTACTTGAGTCGGCATTGTGCCTTTTGTATTTAATTCCGATGCAGTTTCATTGTTTCATCGTTAATATTAAGGTCCAAGGGAAACAGTAAACCTTAAGTGGAGCATCGGAATCTATAACTAGTGTCACAGGAGTGGTTCAAAACATAGTCAGTGAGAAGAGTCAGTCTTCTTGTACTTAATTCGGCATTGTGCCTTTTCGATTTAATTCCGATGCAATTTCTGTGTTTCATCGTCAATAAGAGGGTTAGAGGGATACAGTGAACATGAAGTGAAGCATCGGAATCTATAACTAGTGTCACTGGATTTGTTCAAAAAATAGTAAGTAAGAAGAGTCAGTCTTCTTGTCCTTAAGTCGGCATTGTGCCTTTTGTATTTAATTCCGATGCAATTTCTGTGTTTCCTCGTTAATAAGATGTTCCAAGGTATACAGTAAAAATGAAGTGAAGCATCGGAATCCATAAATAGTGTCACAGGAATGGTTCAAAACATAGTCAGTAACAAGAGTCAGTCTTCTTGTACCTAAGTCGGCATTGTGCCCTTTCTATTTAATTCCGTTGCAATTTCGGTGTTTCATCGTCATTAAGAAGGTCCAAGGGATACAGTATACCTGGTGTGAAGCATCGGAATCCTTAACTAGTGTCACAGCAATGGTTCAAAACATAGACAGTAAGAAGAGTCAGTCTTCTTGCACTTAAGTCGGCATTGTGCATTTTCTATTTAATTCCGATCCAATATCTGTGTTCATCGTCAATAAGAAGGTCAGAGGGATACAGTAAACCTGAAGTGAAGCATCGTAATATATAACTAGTGTCACAGGAATGGTTCAAAACATAGTCAGTAAGAGGCGTCAGTCTTTTTGTACTTAAGTCGGCATTGTGCCTTTTGTATTTAATTCCGATGTAATTTCTGGGTTTCATCATCAATAAGAAGGTCCAAATTATACAGTAAACCTGAAGTGAAGCATCGGATCCTATATCTAGTGTCACAGGAGTGGTTCAAAACATAGACAGTAAGAAGAGTCAGTCTTCTTGTACTTAAGGCGGTATTGTGCCTTTTGTATATAATTCCGATGTAATTTCTGTGTTTCATCGTTAATAAGGTCAGACGGATACAGTAAAAATGAAGTGAAGAATCGGAATCTATAGCTAGTGTCACAGGAATGGTTCAAAACATAGACAGTAGGAAGAGTCAGTCTTCTTGTAATTAAGTCGGCATTGTGCCTTTTGTATTTAATTCCGATGCAATTCCTGTGTTTCATCGTCAATAAGAAGGTGCAAGGGATACAGTAAACCTGGAGTGAAGCATCGGAATCTATAACTAGAGTCACAGGAATGGTTCAAAACATAGACAGTAAGAAGAGTCAGCCTTCTTGTACTTAAGTCGGCATTGTGCCTTTTGTATGTAATTCCGATGCAATTTCTGTGTTTCATCGCCAATAAGAAGGTCCAAGGGATTCATTAAACCTAAAGTGAAGCATCGGAATATATAACTAGTGTCACAGGAATGATTCAATACATAGTCAGTAAGAAGAATCAGTCTTCATGTACTTAAGTCGGCATTGTGCCTTTTGTATTTAATTTCGATACAATTTCATTGTTTCATCGTTAATAAGAAGGTCCAAGGGAAACAGTAAACCTGAAATGAAGCATCGGAATCTATAACTAGAGTCATTGCAATGGTTCAAACATAGACAGTGGGAAGAGTCAGTCTTCTTGTACTTTTATCGGCATTGTCCTTTTGTATTTAATTCCGATGCAATTTCTGTGTTTCATCGTCAATAAGAGGGTCAGACCGACACAGTAAACCTGAAGTGAGGCATCGGAATCTATAACTAGTGTCACAGGAATGGTTCACAACATAGACAGTCAGAAGAGTCAGTCTTCTTGTACTTGAGTCGGCATTGTGCCTTTTGTATTAAATTCCGATGCTATTTCTGTGTTTCATCGTCAATAAGAAGGTCCAAGGGATACAGTAAACCTGAAGTCAAGCATCGGAATCTATAACTAGTGTCACAGGAATGGTTCAAAGCATAGACAGTAAGAAGACTCAGTCTTCTTGTACTTAGGTCGGCATTGTGCCTTTTCTATTTAATTCCGATCCAATTTCTGTGTTTCATCGTCAATAAGAAGGTCAGAGGGATACAGTAAACCTGAAGTGAAGAATCGGAATCTATAACTAGTGTCACAGGAATGGTTCACAACATAGTCGGTAAGAAGAGTCAGTCTTTTTGTACTTAAGTCGGCATTGTGCCTTTTGTATTTAATTCCGATGTAATTTCTTTGTTTCATCGTCAATAAGAAGGTCCAAGGGATACACTAAACCTGGAGTGAAGCATCGGAAGCTATAACTAGTGTCACAGGAATGGTTCAAAACATAGACAGTATGACGAGTCAGTCTTCTTGTACTTAAGTCGGCATTGTGCCTTTTCTATTTAATTCCGATGCAATTTCAGTGCATTATCGTTAATAAGAAGGTCCAAGGGATACAGTAAACCTGGAGTGAAGAATCGGAATCCGTATATAGTGTCACAGGAGTGGTTCAAAACATAGACAGTAAGAAAAGTCAGACTTCTTGTACTTAAGTCGGTATTGTGCCTTTTGTATTTAATTCCGATGCAATTTCTGTGTTTCATCGTCAATAAGGTCAGTGGGATACAGTAAAAATGAAGTGAAGCATCGGAATCTATAGTTAGTGTCACAGGAATCGTTCAAAACATAGATAGTAGGAAGAGTCAGTCTTCTTGTACTTAAGTCGGCATTGTGCCTTTTGTATTTAATTCCGATGCAATTTCTGTGTTTCATCGTCAATAAGAAGGTCCAAGGGATACAGTAAACCTGAAGTCAAACATCGGAATCAATAACTAGTGACACAGGAATGGTTCAAAACATAGTCTGTAAGAAGAGTCAGTCATCTTGTACTTAAGTCGGCATAGTGACTATTCTATTTAATTCCGATGCAATTTCTGGGTTTCATCGTCAATAAGAAGGTCCAAGTGATAAACTAAACCTGGAGTGAAGCATCGGAAGCTATAACTAGTGTCAAGAAATAGTTCAAAACATAGACAGTAAGCCGAGTCAGTCTTCTTGTACTTAAGTCGGCATTGTGCCTTTTCTATTTAATTCCGATGCAATTTAAGTGTATTATCGTCAATAAGAAGGTCCAAGGGATACAGTAAACCTGGAGTGAAGCATCGTAATCTATAACTAGTGTCAATGGAATGGTTCAAAACATAGACAGTATGAAGAGTCTGTCTTCTTGTACTTAAGTAGGCATTGTGCCTTTTGTATTTAATTCCGATCCAATTTCTGTGTTTTATCGTCAATAAGAAGGTCAGAGGGAAACAATAAACCTGAAGTCAAGCATCGGAATCTATAACTAGTGTCTCAGGAATGGTTCAAAACATAGACAGTAAGAAGAGTCAGTCTTCTTGTACTGAAGTCGGCAATGTGCCTTTTCTATTTTATTTCGATCCAATATCTGTGTTTCATCGTCAATAAGAAGGTCAGAGGGATACAGTAAACCTGAAGTCAAGCATCGGAATCTGTAACTAGTGTCACAGGAATGGTTCAAACATAGACAGTAAGAAGAGTCAGTCTTCTTGTACTTAAGTCGGCATTGTGCCTTTTCTATTTAATTCCGATCCAATTTCTGTGTTTTATCGTCAATAAGAAGGTCAGAGGGATACAGTAAACCTGGAGTGAAGCATCGGAATCTATAACTAGTGTCACAGGAATGGTTCAAAACGTAGACAGTAAGAAGAGTCAGCCTTCTTGTACTTAAGTCGGCATTGTGCCTTTTGTATTTAATTCCGATGCAATTTCTATGTTTCATCGTCAATAAGAAGGTCCAAGGGATACAGTAAACCTGAAGTGAAGCATCGGAATCTATAACTAGTGTCACAGGAATATTTCAATACATCGTCAGTAAGAAGAATCAGTCTTCATGAACATAAGTCGGCATTGTGCCTTTTGTATTTAATTCCGATGCAATTTCATTGTTTCATCGTTAATAAGAAGGTCCAAGGGATACAGTAAACCTGAAGTGAGGCATCGGAATCAATAACTACTGTCAAAGGAATGTTTCAAACATAGACAGTAAGTAGAGTCAGTCTTCTTGTACGTAAGTCGGCATTGTGATTTTTGTATTTAATTCCGAGGCAATTTCTGTGTTTCATCGTCAATAAGAGGGTCCAAGGGATACAGTAAACCTGAAGTGAAGCATGGGAATCCATAACTAGTGTCACAGGAATGGTTGAAATCATAGACAGAAATAATAGTCAGTCTTCTTGTACTTAAGTCGGCATTGTGCCTTTTGTATTTAATTCCGATGCAATTTCTGTGTTTCATCGTCAATAAGAAGGTCAGAGGGACACAGTAACCCTGAAGTGAAGCATCGGAATCTATGACTAGTGTCACAGAAATGGTTCAAAACATAGACAGTAAGATGAGTCAGTCTTCATGTACTTAAGTCGGCATTGTGCATTTTGTATTTAATTCCGATGCAATTTCTGTGTTTCATCGTCAATAAGAATGTCAGACCGATACAGTAAACCTGAAGTGAGACATCGGAAACTATAACTAGTGGCACAGGAATGTTTCAAACATAGACAGTAAGTAGAGTCAGTCTTCTTGTACTTAAGTCGGCATTGTGCTTTTTCTATTTAATTCCGATGCAATTTCTGTGTTTCATCGTCAATAAGAAGGTCAGAGGGAAACAATAAACCTGAAGTCAAGCATCGGAATCTATAACTAGTGTCTCAGGAATGGTTCAAAACATAGACAGTAAGAAGAGTCAGTCTTCTTGTACTGAAGTCGGCCATGTGCCTTTTCTATTTTATTTCGATCCAATATCTGTGTTTCATCGTCAATAAGAAGGTCAGAGGGATACAGTAAACCTGAAGTGAAGCATCGGAATCCATAACCAGTGTCACAGGAATGGTGCAAATCATAGTCAGTAAGAAGAGTCAGTCTTTTTGTACTTAAGTCGGCATTGTGCCTTTTGTATTTAATTCCGATGTAATTTCTGTGTTTCATCGCCAATAAGAAGGTCCAAATGATACAGTAAACCTGACGTGAAGCATCGGAATCTATATCTAGTGTCACAGGAGTGGTCCAAAACATAGACAGTAAGAAGAGTCAGTATTCTTGTACTTAAGTCGGTATTGTGCCTTTTGTATTTAATTCCGTTGCAATTTCTGTGTTTCATCGTCAATAAGGTCAGAGGGATACAGTAAAAATGAAGTGAAGCATCAGAATCTATACCTAGTGTCACAGGAATGGTTCAAAACATAGACTGTAGGAAGAGTCAGTCTTCCTGTACTTAAGTCGGCATTGTGCCTTTTGTATTTAATTCCGATGCAATTTCTGTGTTTCATCGTCAATAAGAAGGTCCAAGGGATACAGTAAACCTGAAGTCAAGCATCGGAATCTATAACTAGTGACACAGGAATGGTTCAAAACATAGTCAGTAAGAAGAATCAGTCATCTTGTACTTAAGTCGGCATAGTGCCATTTCTATTTAATTCCGATGCAATTTCTGTGTTTCATCGTCAATAAGAAGTTCCAAGGGATACACTAAACCTGAAGCATCGGAAGCTATAACTAGTGTCACAGGAATGGTTCAAAACATAGACAGTAAGAAGAGTCAGTCTTCTCGTACTTAAGTCGGCATTTTGGCTTTTCTATTTAATTCCGATGCAATTTCAGTGTATTATCGTCAATAAGAAGGTACAAGGGATACAGTACACCTGAAGTGAAGCATCGGAATCTATAACTTGTGTCAATGGAATGGTTCAAATCATAGACAGTAAGAAGAGTCTGTCTTCTTGTACTTAAATCGGCATTATGCCTTTTGTATTTAATTTCGGTGCAATTTCTGTGTTTCATCGTCAATAAGAAGGTCAGAGGGATACAGTAAACCTGAAGTGAAGCATCGGAATCTTCAACTAGAGTCTCAGGAATGGTTCAAAACATAGACAGTGGGAACAGTCAGTCTTCTTATACTTATGTCGGCATTGTGCCTTATGTATTTAATTCCGAAGCAATTTCTGTGTTTCATCGTCAATAAGAAGGTCAGAGGGATACAGTAAACCTGAAATGAAGCATCGGAATCTAAAATTAGTGTCACACGTATGGTTCAAATCATAGACTGTAGGAAGAGTCAGTCTTCTTGTACTTAATTCGGCATTATGCCTCCTGTATTTAATTCCGATGCAATTTCCGTGTTTCATCGTCAATAAGAATGTCAGAGGGATACAGTAAACCTGAAGTGAAGCATCGGAATCTATTACTAGTGTCACAGGAGTGGTTCAAAACATAGACAGTAAGAAAAGTCAGTCTTCTTGTACTAAAGTCGGCATTGTGCCTTTTCTATTTAATTCCGAGGCAATTTCCGTGTTTCATCGTCAATAAGAATGTCAGAGGGATACAGTAAACCTGAAGTGAAGCATCGGAATCTATAACTAGCGTCACAGGAATGGTTCAAAACATAGTCAGTAAGAAGAGTCGTCTTCTTGTCCTTAAGTCGGCTTTGTGCCTTTTGTATTTAATTCCGGTGCAATTTCTGTGTTTCATCGTCAATAAGGAGGTGCAAGGGATACAGTAAACCTGGAGTGAAGCATCGGAATCTATAACTAGTGTCACAGGAATGGTTCAAAACATAGACAGTAAGAAGAGTCAGCCTTCTTGTACTTAAGTCGGCATTGTGCCATTTGAATTTGATTCCAATGCAATTTCTGTGTTTCATCGGCAATAAGAAGGTCCAAGGGATACAGTAAACCTGAAGTGAAGCATCGGATTCTATAACTAGTGTCACAGGAATGGTTCAAAACATAGTCAGTAAGAAGAATCAGTCTTCATGTACTTAAGTCGGCATTGTGCCTTTTGTATTTAATTCCGATGCAATTTCATTGTTTCATCGTTAATAAGAAGGTCCAAGGGATACAGTAAACCTGAAGTGAAGCATCGGAATCTATAACTAGTGTCAATGGAATGGTTCAAACATAGACAGTAGGAAGAGTCAGTCTTCATGTACTTAAGTCGGCATTGTGCCTTTAGTATTTAATTCCGAGGCAATTTCTGTGTTTCATCGTCAATAAGAAGGTCCAAGGGATACAGTACACCTGAAGTGAAGCATCGGAATCTATAACTAGTGTCACAGGAATGGTTCAAAACATAGACAGAAAGAAGAGTCAGTCTTCTTGTACTTAAGTCGGCATTGTGCCCTTTGTATTTAATTCCGATGCAATTTCTGAGTTTCATCGTCAATAAGAAGGTCAGAGGGATACAGTAACCCTGAAGTGAAGCATCGGAATCTATAACTAGTGTCACAGAAATGGTTCAAAACATAGACAGTAAGATTTGTCAGTCTTCATGTACTTAAGTCGGCATTGTGCATTTTGTATTTAATTCCGATGTAATTTCTGTGTTTCATCGTCAATAAGAAGGTCAGACCGATACAATAAACCTGATGTGCGGCATCGGAAAGTATAACTAGTGTCACATGAATGGTTCACAACATAGACAGTCAGAAGGGTCCGTCTTCTTGTACTTGAGTCGGCATTGTGCCTTGTGTATTAAATTCCAATGCTATTTCTGTGTTTCATCGTCAATAAGAAGGTCCAAGGGATACAGTAAACCTGAAGCCAAGCATCGGAATCTATAACTAGTGTCACAGGAATGGTTCAAAGCATAGACTGTAAGAAGACTCAGTCTTCTTGCACTTAAGTCGGCATAGTGCCTTTTCTATTTAATTATGATCGAATTTCTGTGTTTCATCGTCAATAAGAAGGTCAGAGGGATACAGTAAACTGAAGTGAAGCATCGGAATCTATAACTAGTGTCACAGGAATGGTTCAAAACATAGTCAGTAAGAAAAGTCAGTCTTTTTGTACTTAAGTTGGCATTGTGCTTTTGTATTTAATTCCCATGTAATTTCTGTGTTTCATCGTCAATAAGAAGGTCCAAATGATACAGTAAACCTGAAGTGAAGCATCGGAATCTATATCTAGTCTCACAGGAGTGGTTCAAAACACAGACAGTAAGAAGAGTCAGTCTTCTTGTACTTAAGTCGGTATTGTGCCTTTTGTATTTAATTCCGATGCAATTTCTGTGTTTCTTCGTCAATAAGGTCAGAGGCATACAGTAAACCTGAAGTGAAGCATCGGAATCTTCAACTAGAGTCTCAGGAATGGTTCAAAACATAGACAGTGGGAACAGTCAGTCTTCTTATACTTATGTCGGCATTGTGCCTTATGTATTTAATTCCGAAGCAATTTCTGTGTTTCATCGTCAATAAGAAGGTCAGAGGGATACAGTAAAACTGAAATGAAGCATCGGAATCTAAAATTAGTGTCACACGTATGGTTCAAATCATAGACAGTAGGAAGAGTCAGTCTTCTTGTACTTAATTCGGCATTATGCCTCTTGTATTTAATTCCGATGCAATTTCCGTGTTTCATCGTCAATAAGAATGTCAGAGGGATACAGTAAACCTGAAGTGAAGCATCGGAATCTATTACTAGTGTCACAGGAGTGGTTCAAAACATAGACAGTAAGAAAAGTCAGTCTTCTTGTACTAAAGTCGGCATTGTGCCTTTTCTATTTAATTCCGAGGCAATTTCCGTGTTTCATCGTCAATAAGAATGTCAGAGGGATACAGTAAACCTGAAGTGAAGCATCGGAATCTATAACTAGCGTCACAGGAATGGTTCAAAACATAGTCAGTAAGAAGAGTCGTCTTCTTGTCCTTAAGTCGGCTTTGTGCCTTTTGTATTTAATTCCGGTGCAATTTCTGTGTTTCATCGTCAATAAGAAGGTGCAAGGGATACAGTAAACCTGGAGTGAAGCATCGGAATCTATAACTAGTGTCACAGGAATGGTTCAAAACATAGACAGTAAGAAGAGTCAGCCTTCTTGTACTTAAGTCGGCATTGTGCCATTTGAATTTGATTCCAATGCAATTTCTGTGTTTCATCGGCAATAAGAAGGTCCAAGGGATACAGTAAACCTGAAGCCAAGCATCGGAATCTATAACTAGTGTCACAGGAATGGTTCAAAGCATAGACTGTAAGAAGACTCAGTCTTCTTGCACTTAAGTCGGCATAGTGCCTTTTGTATTTAATTATGATCGAATTTCTGTGTTTCATCGTCAATAAGAAGGTCAGAGGGATACAGTAAACTGAAGTGAAGCATCGGAATCTATTACTAGTGTCACAGGAGTGGTTCAAAACATAGACAGTAAGAAAAGTCAGTCTTCTTGTACTAAAGTCGGCATTGTGCCTTTTCTATTTAATTCCGAGGCAATTTCCGTGTTTCATCGTCAATAAGAATGTCAGAGGGATACAGTAAACCTGAAGTGAAGCATCGGAATCTATAACTAGCGTCACAGGAATGGTTCAAAACATAGTCAGTAAGAAGAGACGTCTTCTTGTCCTTAAGTCGGCTTTGTGCCTTTTGTATTTAATTCCGGTGCAATTTCTGTGTTTCATCGTCAATAAGAAGGTGCAAGGGATACAGTAAACCTGGAGTGAAGCATCGGAATCTATAACTAGTGTCACAGGAATGGTTCAAAACATAGACAGTAAGAAGAGTCAGCCTTCTTGTACTTAAGTCGGCATTGTGCCATTTGAATTTGATTCCAATGCAATTTCTGTGTTTCATCGGCAATAAGAAGGTCCAAGGGATACAGTAAACCTGAAGTGAAGCATCGGAATCTATAACTAGTGTCACAGGAATGGGTTAAAACATAGTCAGTAAGAAGAATCAGTCTTCATGTACTTAAGTCGGCATTGTGCCTTTTGTATTTAATTCCGATGCAATTTCATTGTTTCATCGTTAA
Source organism: Schistocerca serialis cubense (assembly GCF_023864345.2). Taxonomy (NCBI): domain Eukaryota; kingdom Metazoa; phylum Arthropoda; class Insecta; order Orthoptera; family Acrididae; genus Schistocerca; species Schistocerca serialis. Next base: position 3,734,907 of record NC_064645.1, read on the forward strand.
TAAGAAGGTCCAAGGGATACAGTAAACCTGAAGTGAAGCATCGGAATCTATAACTAGTGTCAATGGAATGGTTCAAACATAGACAGTAGGAAGAGTCAGTCTTCATGTACTTAAGTCGGCATTGTGCCTTTTGTATTTAATTCCGAGGCAATTTCTGTGTTTCATCGTCAATAAGAAGGTCCAAGGGATACAGTACACCTGAAGTGAAGCATCGGAATCTATAACTAGTGTCACAGGAATGGTTCAAAACATAGACAGTAAGATTTGTCAGTCTTCATGTACTTAAGTCGGCATTGTGCATTTTGTATTTAATTCCGATGTAATTTCTGTGTTTCATCGTCAATAAGAAGGTCAGACCGATACAATAAACCTGATGTGCGGCATCGGAAAGTATAACTAGTGTCACATGAATGGTTCACAACATAGACAGTCAGAAGGGTCCGTCTTCTTGTACTTGAGTCGGCATTGTGCCTTGTGTATTAAATTCCAATGCTATTTCTGTGTTTCATCGTCAATAAGAAGGTCCAAGGGATACAGTAAACCTGAAGCCAAGCATCGGAATCTATAACTAGTGTCACAGGAATGGTTCAAAGCATAGACTGTAAGAAGACTCAGTCTTCTTGCACTTAAGTCGGCATAGTGCCTTTTGTATTTAATTATGATCGAATTTCTGTGTTTCATCGTCAATAAGAAGGTCAGAGGGATACAGTAAACTGAAGTGAAGCATCGGAATCTATAACTAGTGTCACAGGAATGGTTCAAAACATAGTCAGTAAGAAAAGTCAGTCTTTTTGTACTTAAGTTGGCATTGTGCTTTTGTATTTAATTCCCATGTAATTTCTGTGTTTCATCGTCAATAAGAAGGTCCAAATGATACAGTAAACCTGAAGTGAAGCATCGGAATCTATATCTAGTCTCACAGGAGTGTTTCAAAACATAGACAGTAAGAAGAGTCAGTCTTCTTGTACTTAAGTCGGTATTGTGTCTTTTGTATTTAATTCCGATGCAATTTCTGTGTTTCATCGTCAATAAGGTCAGAGGCATACAGTAAACCTGAAGTGAAGCATCGGAATCTTCAACTAGAGTCTCAGGAATGGTTCAAAACATAGACAGTGGGAACAGTCAGTCTTCTTATACTTATGTCGGCATTGTGCCTTATGTATTTAATTCCGAAGCAATTTCTGTGTTTCATCGTCAATAAGAAGGTCAGAGGGATACAGTAAAACTGAAATGAAGCATCGGAATCTAAAATTAGTGTCACACGTATGGTTCAAATCATAGACAGTAGGAAGAGTCAGTCTTCTTGTACTTAATTCGGCATTATGCCTCTTGTATTTAATTCCGATGCAATTTCCGTGTTTCATCGTCAATAAGAATGTCAGAGGGATACAGTAAACCTGAAGTGAAGCATCGGAATCTATTACTAGTGTCACAGGAGTGGTTCAAAACATAGACAGTAAGAAAAGTCAGTCTTCTTGTACTAAAGTCGGCATTGTGCCTTTTCTATTTAATTCCGAGGCAATTTCCGTGTTTCATCGTCAATAAGAATGTCAGAGGGATACAGTAAACCTGAAGTGAAGCATCGGAATCTATAACTAGCGTCACAGGAATGGTTCAAAACATAGTCAGTAAGAAGAGTCGTCTTCTTGTCCTTAAGTCGGCTTTGTGCCTTTTGTATTTAATTCCGGTGCAATTTCTGTGTTTCATCGTCAATAAGAAGGTGCAAGGGATACAGTAAACCTGGAGTGAAGCATCGGAATCTATAACTAGTGTCACAGGAATGGTTCAAAACATAGACAGTAAGAAGAGTCAGCCTTCTTGTACTTAAGTCGGCATTGTGCCATTTGAATTTGATTCCAATGCAATTTCTGTGTTTCATCGGCAATAAGAAGGTCCAAGGGATACAGTAAACCTGAAGTGAAGCATCGGAATCTATAACTAGTGTCACAGGAATGGTTCAAAACATAGTCAGTAAGGAGAATCTGTCTTCATGTACTTAAGTCGGCATTGTGCCTTTTGTATTTAATTCCGATGCAATTTCATTGTTTCATCGTTAATAAGAAGGTCCAAGGGATACAGTAAACCTGAAGTGAAGCATCGGAATCTATAACTAGTGTCAATGGAATGGTTCAAACATAGACAGTAGGAAGAGTCAGTCTTCTTGTACTTAAGTCGGCATTGTGCCCTTTGTATTTAATTCCGATGCAATTTCTGAGTTTCATCGTCAATAAGAAGGTCAGAGGGATACAGTAACCCTGAAGTGAAGCATCGGAATCTATAACTAGTGTCACAGAAATGGTTCAAAACATAGACAGTAAGATCTGTCAGTCTTCATGTACTTAAGTCGGCATTGTGCATTTTGTATTTAATTCCGATGTAATTTCTGTGTTTCATCGTCAATAAGAAGGTCAGACCGATACAATAAACCTGATGTGCGGCATCGGAAAGTATAACTAGTGTCACATGAATGGTTCACAACATAGACAGTCAGAAGGGTCCGTCTTCTTGTACTTGAGTCGGCATTGTGCCTTGTGTATTAAATTCCAATGCTATTTCTGTGTTTCATCGTCAATAAGAAGGTCCTAGGGATACAGTAAACCTGACGCCAAGCATCGGAATCTATAACTAGTGTCACAGGAATGGTTCAAAGCATAGACTGTAAGAAGACTCAGTCTTCTTGCACTTAAGTCGGCATAGTGCCTTTTCTATTTAATTATGATCGAATTTCTGTGTTTCATCGTCAATAAGAAGGTCAGAGGGATACAGTAAACTGAAGTGAAGCATCGGAATCTATAACTAGTGTCACAGGAATGGTTCAAAACATAGTCAGTAAGAAAAGTCAGTCTTTTTGTACTTAAGTTGGCATTGTGTTTTTGTATTTAATTCCCATGTAATTTCTGTGTTTCATCGTCAATAAGAAGGTCCAAATGATACAGTAAACCTGAAGTGAAGCATCGGAATCTATATCTAGTCTCACAGGAGTGGTTCAAAACATAGACAGTAAGAAGAGGCAGTCTTCTTGTACTTAAGTCGGTATTGTGCCTTTTGTATTTAATTCCGATGCAATTTCTGTGTTTCATCGTCAATAAGGTCAGAGGCATACAGTAAACCTGAAGTGAAGCATCGGAATTTTCAACTAGAGTCTCAGGAATGGTTCAAAACATAGACAGTGGGAACAGTCAGTCTTCTTATACTTATGTCGGCATTGTGCCTTATGTATTTAATTCCGAAGCAATTTCTGTGTTTCATCGTCAATAAGAAGGTCAGAGGGATACAGTAAAACTGAAATGAAGCATCGGAATCTAAAATTAGTGTCACACGTATGGTTCAAATCATAGACAGTAGGAAGAGTCAGTCTTCTTGTACTTAATTCGGCATTATGCCTCTTGTATTTAATTCCGATGCAATTTCCGTGTTTCATCGTCAATAAGAATGTCAGAGGGATACAGTAAACCTGAAGTGAAGCATCGGAATCTATTACTAGTGTCACAGGAGTGGTTCAAAACATAGACAGTAAGAAAAGTCAGTCTTCTTGTACTAAAGTCGGCATTGTGCCTTTTCTATTTAATTCCGAGGCAATTTCCGTGTTTCATCGTCAATAAGAATGTCAGAGGGATACAGTAAACCTGAAGTGAAGCATCGGAATCTATAACTAGCGTCACAGGAATGGTTCAAAACATAGTCAGTAAGAAGAGTCGTCTTCTTGTCCTTATGTCGGCTTTGTGCCTTTTGTATTTAATTCCGGTGCAATTTCTGTGTTTCATCGTCAATAAGAAGGTGCAAGGGATACAGTAAACCTGGAGTGAAGCATCGGAATCTATAACTAGTGTCACAGGAATGGTTCAAAACATAGACAGTAAGAAGAGTCAGCCTTCTTGTACTTAAGTCGGCATTGTGCCATTTGAATTTGATTCCAATGCAATTTCTGTGTTTCATCGGCAATAAGAAGGTCCAAGGGATACAGTAAACCTGAAGTGAAGCATCGGAATCTATAACTAGTGTCACAGGAATGGTTCAAAACATAGTCAGTAAGAAGAATCAGTCTTCATGTACTTAAGTCGGCATTGTGCCTTTTGTATTTAATTCCGATGCAATTTCATTGTTTCATCGTTAATAAGAAGGTCCAAGGGATACAGTAAACCTGAAGTGAAGCATCGGAATCTATAACTAGTGTCAATGGAATGGTTCAAACATAGACAGTAGGAAGAGTCAGTCTTCATGTACTTAAGTCGGCATAGTGCCTTTTGTATTTATTTCCGAGGCAATTTCTGTGTTTCATCGTCAATAAGAAGGTCCAAGGGATACAGTAAACCTGAAGCCAAGCATCGGAATCTATAACTAGTGTCACAGGAATGGTTCAAAGCATAGACTGTAAGAAGACTCAGTCTTCTTGCACTTAAGTCGGCATAGTGCCTTTTCTATTTAATTATGATCGAATTTCTGTGTTTCATCGTCAATAAGAAGGTCAGAGGGATACAGTAAACTGAAGTGAAGCATCGGAATCTATAACTAGTGTCACAGGAATGGTTCAAAACATAGTAAGAAAAGTCAGTCTTTTTGTACTTAAGTTGGCATTGTGCTTTTGTATTTAATTCCCATGTAATTTCTGTGTTTCATCGTCAATAAGAAGGTCCAAATGATACAGTAAACCTGAAGTGAAGCATCGGAATCTATATCTAGTCTCACAGGAGTGTTTCAAAACATAGACAGTAAGAAGAGTCAGTCTTCTTGTACTTAAGTCGGTTTTGTGCCTTTTGTATTTAATTCCGATGCAATTTCTGTGTTTCATCGTCAATAAGGTCAGAGGCATACAGTAAACCTGAAATGAAGCATCGGAATCTTCAACTAAAGTCTCAGGAATGGTTCAAAACATAGACAGTGGGAACAGTCAGTCTTCTTATACTTATGTCGGCATTGTGCCTTATGTATTTAATTCCGAAGCAATTTCTGTGTTTCATCGTCAATAAGAAGGTCAGAGGGATACAGTAAAACTGAAATGAAGCATCGGAATCTAAAATTAGTGTCACACGTATGGTTCAAATCATAGACAGTAGGAAGAGTCAGTCTTCTTGTACTTAATTCGGCATTATGCCTCTTGTATTTAATTCCGATGCAATTTCCGTGTTTCATCGTCAATAAGAATGTCAGAGGGATACAGTAAACCTGAAGTGAAGCATCGGAATCTATTACTAGTGTCACAGGAGTGGTTCAAAACATAGACAGTAAGAAAAGTCAGTCTTCTTGTACTAAAGTCGGCATTGTGCCTTTTCTATTTAATTCCGAGGCAATTTCCGTGTTTCATCGTCAATAAGAATGTCAGAGGGATACAGTAAACCTGAAGTGAAGCATCGGAATCTATAACTAGCGTCACAGGAATGGTTCAAAACATAGTCAGTAAGAAGAGTCGTCTTCTTGTCCTTAAGTCGGCTTTGTGCCTTTTGTATTTAATTCCGGTGCAATTTCTGTGTTTCATCGTCAATAAGAAGGTGCAAGGGATACAGTAAACCTGGAGTGAAGCATCGGAATCTATAATTAGTGTCACAGGAATGGTTCAAAACATAGACAGTAAGAAGAGTCAGCCTTCTTGTACTTAAGTCGGCATTGTGCCATTTGAATTTGATTCCAATGCAATTTCTGTGTTTCATCGGCAATAAGAAGGTCCAAGGGATACAGTAAACCTGAAGTGAAGCATCGGAATCTATAACTAGTGTCACAGGAATGGTTCAAAACATAGTCAGTAAGAAGAATCAGTCTTCTTGTACTTAAGTCGGCATTGTGCCTTTTGTATTTAATTCCGATGCAATTTCATTGTTTCATCGTTAATAAGAAGGTCCAAGGGATACAGTAAACCTGAAGTGAAGCATCGGAATCTATAACTAGTGTCAATGGAATGGTTCAAACATAGACAGTAGGAAGAGTCAGTCTTCATGTACTTAAGTCGGCATTGTGCCTTTTGTATTTAATTCCGAGGCAATTTCTGTGTTTCATCGTCAATAAGAAGGTCCAAGGGATACAGTACACCTGAAGTGAAGCATCGGAATCTATAACTAGTGTCACAGGAATGGTTCAAAACATAGACAGTAAGATTTGTCAGTCTTCATGTACTTAAGTCGGCATTGTGCATTTTGTATTTAATTCCGATGTAATTTCTGTGTTTCATCGTCAATAAGAAGATCAGACCGATACAGTAAACCTGATGTGCGGCATCGGAAAGTATAACTAGTGTCACATGAATGGTTCACAACATAGACAGTCAGAAGGGTCCGTCTTCTTGTACTTGAGTCGTTATTGTGCCTTGTGTATTAAATTCCAATGCTATTTCTGTGTTTCATCGTCAATAAGAAGGTCCAAGGGATACAGTAAACCTGAAGCCAAGCATCGGAATCTATAACTAGTGTCACAGGAATGGTTCAAAGCATAGACTGTAAGAAGACTCAGTCTTCTTGCACTTAAGTCGGCATAGTGCCTTTTCTATTTAATTATGATCGAATTTCTGTGTTTCATCGTCAATAAGAAGGTCAGAGGGTTACAGTAAACTGAAGTGAAGCATCGGAATCTATAACTAGTGTCACAGGAATGGTTCAAAACATAGTCAGTAAGAAAAGTCAGTCTTTTTGTACTTAAGTTGGCATTGTGCTTTTGTATTTAATTCCCATGTAATTTCTGTGTTTCATCGTCAATAAGGTCAGAGGCATACAGTAAAAATGAAGTGAAGCATCGGAATCTATAGCTAGTGTCACAGGAATGGTTCAAAACATAGACAGTAAGAAGAGTCTGTCTTCTTGTACTTAAGTCGGCATTGTGCCTTTTGTATTTAATTCCGGTGCAATTTCAGTGTTTCATCGTCAATAAGAAGGTGAGGGATACAGTAAACCTGAAGTGATGCATCGGAATCTATAACTAGTGTCACAGGAATGATTCAAATCATAGACAGTAGGAAGAGTCAGTCTTCTTGTACTTAAGTCTGCATTGTGCCTTTTGTAATTAATTCCGATGCAATTTATGTGTTTCATCGTTAATAAGAATGTCCAAGGGATACAGTAAACATGAAGTGAAGCATCGGAATCTATAACTAGTGTCACAGGAATGGTTCAAACTATAGTCAGTGAGAAGAGTCAGTCTTCTTGTACTATAGTCGGCATTGTGCCTTTTGTATTTAATTCCGATGCAATTTCTGAATTTCATCGTCAATAAGAAGGCCCAAGGGATACAGTAAACCTCAAGTGAAGCATCGGAATCTATAGCTAGTGTCACAGGTATGGGTCAAACCATAGACAGTAGGAAGAGTCAGTCTTCTTGTACTTAAGTCGGCATTGTGCCTTTTGTATTTACTTCCGATGCAATTTCTGTGTTTCATCGTCAATAAGAAGGTCCAAGGGATACAGTAAACCTCAAGTCAAGCATCGGAATCTATAACTAGTGACACAGGAATTGTTCAAAACATAGTCAGTAAGAAGAGTCAGTCATCTTGTACTTACGTCGGCATAGTGCCTTTTCTATTTAATTCCGATGCAATTTCTGTGTTTCATCTTCAATAAGAAGGTCCAAGGGATACACTAAACCTGGAGTGAAGCATCGGAAGCTATAACTAGTGTCACAGGAATGGTTCAAAACGAAGACAGTAAGAAGAGTCAGTCTTCTTGTCCTTAAGTCGGCATTGTGCCTTTTTTATTCAATTCCAATGCAATATCTGTGTTTCATCGTCAATACGAAAGTCAGAGGGATACAATAAACCTGAAGTGAAGCCTCGGAATCTATAACTAGTGTCACAGAAATGGTTCAAATCATAGACAGTAGGAAGAGTCAGTCTTCTTGTACTTAAGTCGGCATTGTGCCTTTTGTAATTAATTCCGATAGAATTTATGTGTTTCATCGTTAATAAGAAGGTCCAAGGGATACAGTAAACCTGAAGTGAAGCATCGGAATCTATAACTAGTGTCACAGGAATGGTTCAAAACATAGACAGTGAGTAGAGTCAGTCTTCTTGTACTATAGTCGGCATTGTGCCTTTTGTATTTAATTCCGAAGCAATTTCAGTGTATTATCGTCAATAAGAAGGTCCAAGGGATACAGTAAACCTGGAGTGATGCATCGGAATCTATAACTAGTGTCAATGGAATGGTTCAAAACATAGACAGTAAGAAGGGTCTGTCTTCTTGTCCTTAAGTCGGCATTGTGCCTTTTGTATTTAATTCCGGTGCAATTTCAGTGTTTCATCGTCAATAAGAAGGACACAGGGATACAGTAAACCTGAAGTGAAGCATCGGAATCTTCAGTTAGTGTCTCAGGAATGGTTCAAAGCATAGACAGTGGGAACAGTCATTCTTCTTGTACTTAAGTCGGCATTGTGCCTTATGTATTTAATTCCGACGCAATTTCTGTGTTTCATCGTCAACAAGAAGGTCAGAGGGATACAGTAAACCTGAAGTGAAGCATCGGAATCCAAAATTAGTGTCACAGGAATGGTTAAAAGCATAGACAGTAAGAAGAGTCAGTCTTCAAGTACTTAAGTCGGCATTGTGCCTTTTCTATTTAATTCCGATGCAATTTCTGTGTTTCATCGTCAATAAGAAGGTCCAAGGAATACACTAAACCTGGAGTGAAGCATCGGAATCTATAACTAGTGTCACAGGAATGGTTCAAAACATAGTCAGTAAGAAGAATCAGTCTTGATGTACTTAAGTCGGCATTGTGCCTTTTGTATTTAATTCCGATAAAATTTCATTGTTTCATCGTTAATATGAAGGTCCAAGGGAAACAGTAAGCCTGAAGTGGAGCATCGGAATCTATAACTAGTGTCAATGGAATGGTTCAAACATAGACAGTAGGAAGAGACAGTCTTCTTGTACTTAAGTCGGCATTGTGCCTTTTGTATTTAATTCCGAGGCAATTTCTGTGTTTCATCGTCAATAAGAAGGTCCAAGGGATACAGTAAACCTGAAGCGAAGCAATGGAATCCATAACTAGTGTCACAGGATGGTTCAAAACATAGACAGTAAGATGAGCCAGTCTTCATGTACTTAAGTCGGCATTGTGCATTTTGTATTTAATTCCGATGCAATTTCTGTATTTCATCGTCAATAAGAAGGTCAGACCGATACAGTAAACCTGAAGTGAGGCATCGGAATCTATAACTAGTGTCACTGGAATGGTTCACAACATAGACACTCAGAAGAGTCAGTCTTCTTCTACTTGAGTCGGCATTGTGCCTATTGTATTAAATTCCGATGCTATTTCTGCGTTTCATCGTCAATAAGATGGTCCAAGGGATACAGTAAACCTGAAGTGAAGCATCGGAATCTATAACTAGTGTCACAGGAGTGGTTCAAAACATAGTCAGTGAGAAGAGTTGGTCTTCTTGTACTTAAGTCGGCATTGTGCCTTTTCGATTTCATTCCGATGCAATTTCTGTGTTTTAACGTCAATAAGAGGGTTAGAGGGATACAGTGAACATGAAGTGAAGCATCGGAATCTATAACTAGTGTCACTGGAATGGTTCAAAAAATAGTAAGTAAGAAGAGTCAGTCTTCTTGTCCTTAAGTCGGCATTGTGCCTTTTGTATTTAATTCCGATGCAATTTCTGTGTTTCATCGTTAATAAGAAGGTCCAAGGTATACAGTAAAAATGAAGTGAAACATCGGAATCCATAACTAGTGTCACAGGAATGGTTCAAAACATTGTCAGTAACAAGAGTCAGTCTTCTTGTACCTAAGTCGGCATTGTGCCTTTTCTAGTTAATTCCGTTGCAATTTCGGTGTTTCATCGTCATTAAGAAGGTCCAAGGGATTCAGTATACCTGGTGTGAATAATCGGAATCTATGACTAGTGTCACAGGAATGGTTCAAAACATAGACAGTAAGAAGAGTCAGTCTTCTTGCACTTAAGTCGGCATTGTGCATTTTCTATTTATTTCCGATTCAATTTCTGGGTTTCATCGTCAATAAGAAGGTCCAAGGGATACAGTAAACCTGGAGTGAAGCATCGGAAACTATAACTAGTGTCACAGGAATAGTTCAAAACATAGACAGTAAGACGAGTCAGTCTTCTTGTACTTAAGTCGGCATTGTGCCTTTTGTATTTAATTCCGATGCAATTTCAGTGTATTATCGTCAATAAGAAGGTCCAAGGGATACAGTAAACCTGGAGTGATGCATCGTAATCTATAACTAGTGTCAATGGAATGGTTCAAAACATAGACAGTAAGAAGAGTCTGTCTTCTTGTACTAAAGTCGGCATTGTGCCTTTTTTATTTAATTCCGATCCAATTTCTGTGTTTCATCGTCAATAAGAAGGTCAGAGGGAAACAGTAAACCTGAAGTCAAGCATCGGAATCTATAACTAGTGTCACAGGAATGGTTCAAAACATAGACAGTAAGAAGAGTCAGTCTTCTTGTACTGAAGTCGGCATGGTGCCTTTTCTATTTAATTTCGATCCAATTTCAGTGTTTCATCGTCAATAAGAAGGTCAGAGGGATACAGTAAACCTGAAGTCAAGCATCGGAATCTGTAACTAGTGTCACAGGAATGGTTCGAAACATAGACAGTAAGAAGAGTCAGTCTTCTTGTACTTAAGTCGGCATTGTGCCTTTTCTATTTAATTCCGATCCAATTTCTGTGTTTCATCGTCAATAAGAAGGTCAGAGGGATACAGTAAACCTGGGGTGAAGCAACGGAATCTATAACTAGTGTCCCAGGAATGGTTCAAATCGTAGACAGTAAGAAGAGTCAGCCTTCTTGTACTTAAGTCGGCATTGAGCCTTTTGTATTTAATTCCGATGCAATTTCTGTGCTTCATCGTCAATAAGAAGGTCCAAGGGATACAGTAAACCTGAAGTGAAGCATCGGAATCTATAACTAGTGTCACAGGAATGGTTCAATACATAGTCAGCAAGAAGAATCAGTCTTCATGAACATAAGTCGGCATTGTGCCTTTTGTATTTAATTCCGATGCAATTTCATTGTTTCGTCGTTAATAAGAAGGTCCAAGGGATACAGTAAACCTGAAGTGAGGCATTGGAATCTATAACTAGTGTCAAAGGAATGTTTCAAGCATAGACAGTAAGTAGGGTCAGTCTTCTTGTACGTAAGTCGGCATTTTGCTTTTTGTATTTAATTCCGAGGAAATATCTGTGTTTCATCGTCAATAAGAGGGTCCAAGGGATACAGTAAACCGGAAGTGAAGCATCGGAATCCATAACAAGTGTCACAGGAATGGTTGAAAACATAGACAGAAAGAATAGTCAGTCTTCTTGTACTTAAGTCGGCATTGTGCCTTTTGTATTTAATTCCGATGCAATTTCTGTGTTTCATCGTCAATAAGAAGGTCAGATGGATACAGTAACCCTGAAGTGAAGCATCGGAATCTATGACTAGTGTCACAGAAATGGTTCAAAACATAGACAGTAACATGAGTCTGTCTTCATGTACTTAAGTCGGCATTGTGCATTTTGTATTTAATTCCGATGCAATTTCTGTGTTTCATCGTCAATAAGAATGTCAGACCGATACAGTAAACCTGAAGTGAGGCATCGGAATCTGTAACTAGTGGCACAGGAATGGTTCACAACATAGACAGTCAGAAGAGTCAGTCTTCTTGTACTTGAGTCGGCATTGTGCCTCTTGTATTACATTCCGATGCCATTTCTGTGTTTCATCGTCAATAAGAAGGTCCAAGGGATACAGTAAACCTGAAGTGAAGCATCGGAATCTGTAACTAGTGTCACAGGAATGGTTCAAAGCATAGACAGTAAGAAGAGTCAGTCTTCTTGTACTTAAGTCGGCATTGTGCCTTTTCAATTTAATTCCGATCCAATTTCTGTGTTTCATCGTCAATAAGAAGGTCAGAGGGATACAGTAAACCTGAAGTGAAGCATCGGAATCTATAACCAGTGTCACAGGAATGGTGCAAAACATAGTCAGTAAGAAGAGTCAGTCTTTTTGTACTTAAGTCGGCATTGTGCCTTTTGTATTTAATTCCGATGTAATTTCTGTGTTTCATCGCCAATAAGAAGGTCCAAATGATAGAGTAAACCTGACGTGAAGCATCGGAATCTATATCTAGTGTCAAAGGAGTGGTTCAAAACATAGACAGTAAGAAGAGTCAGTATTCTTGTATTTAAGTCGGTATTGTGCCTCTTGTATTTAATTCCGTTGCAATTTCTGTGTTTCATCGTCAATAAGGTCAGAGGGATACAGTAAAAATGAAGTGAAGCATCGGAATCTATAGCTAGTGTCACAGGAATCGTTCAAAACATAGACAGTAGGAAGAGTCAGTCTTCTTGTACTTAAGTCGGCATTGTGCCTTTTGTATTTAATTCCGATGCAATTTCTGTGTTTCATCGTCAATAAGAAGGTCCAAGGGATACAGTAAACCTGAAGTCAAGCATCGGAATCTATAACTAGTGACACAGGAATTGTTCAAAACATAGTCAGTAAGAAGAGTCAGTCTTCATGTACTTATGTCGGCATTGTGCCTTATGTATTTAATTCCGAAGCAATTTCTATGTTTCATCGTCAATAAGAAGGTCCAAGGGATACACTAAACCTGAAGCATCGGAAGCTATAACTAGTGTCACAGGAATGGTTCAAAACATAGACAGTAAGAGGAGTCAGTCTTCTTGTACTTAAGTCGGCATTGTGCCTTTTCTATTTAATTCCGATGCAATTTCAGTGTATTGTCGTCAATAATAAGGTCCAAGGGATACAGTAAACCTGAAGTGAAGCATCGGAATCTTCAACTAGTGTCTCAGGAGTGATTCAAAACATAGACAATAAGAAAAGTCAGTCTTCTTGTACTAAAGTCGGCATTGTGCCTTTTCTATTTAATTCCGAGGCAATTTCCGTGTTTCATCGTCAATAAGAAGGTCAGAGGGATACAGTAAACCTGAAGTGAAGCATCGGAATCTATAACTAGTGTCACAGGAATGGTTCAAAACATAGTCAGTAAGAGGAGTCGTCTTCTTGTCCTTAAGTCGGCATTGTGCCTTTTGTATTTAATTCCGGTGCAATGTCTGTGTTTCATCGTCAATAAGAAGGTGCAAGGGATACAGTAAACCTGATGTGCGGCATCGGAAACTATAACTAGTGTCACATGAATGGTTCACAACATAAACAGTCAGAAGAGTCAGTCTTCTTGTACTTGAGTCGGCATTGTGCCTTGTGTATTAAATTCCGATTCTATTTCTGTGTTTCATCGTCAATAAGAAGCTCCAAGGGATACAGTAAACCTGAAGCCAAGCATCGGAATCTATAACTAGTGTCACAGGTATGGTTCAAAGCATAGACTGTAAGAAGAGTCAATCTTCTTGACTTAAGTCGGCATTGTGCCTTTTCTATTTAATTATGATCCAATTTCTGTGTTTCATCGTCAATAAGAAGGTCAGAGGGATACAGTAAACTGAAGTGAAGCATCGGAATCTATACCTAGTGTCACAGGAATGGTTCAAAACATAGTCAGTATGAAGAGTCAGTCTTTTTGTACTTAAGTCGGCATTGTGCCTTTTGTATTTAATTCCGATGTAATTTCTGTGTTTCATCGTCAATAAGAAGGTCCAAATGATACAGTAAGCCTGAAGTGAAGCATCGGAATCTATATCTAGTCTCACAGGAATGGTTCAAAACATAGACAGTAAGAAGAGTCTGTCTTCTTGTACTTAAGTCGGAATTGTGCCTTTTCTATTTAATTATGATCCAATTTCTGTGTTTCATCGTCAATAAGAAGGTCAGAGGGATACAGTAAACCTGGAGTGAAGCAATGGAATCTATAACTAGTGTCACAGGAATGGTTCAAAACATAGACAGTAAGAAGAGTCAGCCTTCTTGTACTTACGTCGGCATTGTGCCATTTGTATTTAATTCCGATGCAATTTCTGTGTTTCATCGTCAATAAGAAGGTCCGAGGGATACAGTAAACCTGAAGTGAATCATCGGAATCTATAACTAGTGTCACAGGAATGGTTCAAAACATAGTCAGTAAGAAGAATCAGTCTTCATGTACTTAAGTCGGCATTGTGCCTTTTGTATTTAATTCCGATGCAATTTCATTGTTTCATCGTTAATAAGAAGGTCCAAGGTAAACAGTAAACCTGAAGTGAAGCATCGGAATCTATAACTAGTGTCACAGAAATGGTTCAAGACATAGACAGTAAGATTAGTCAGTCTTCATGTACTTAAGTCGGCATTGTGCATTTTGTATTTAATTCCGATGCAATTTCTGTGTTTCATCATCAATAAGAAGGTCAGACCGATACAGTAAACCTGATGTGCGGCATCGGAAACTATAACTAGTGTCACATGAATGGTTCACAACATAGACAGTCAGAAGAGTCAGTCTTCTTGTACTTGAGTCGGCATTGTGCCTTGTGTATTAAATTCCGATGCTATTTCTGTGTTTCATCGTCAATAAGAAGCTCCAAGGGATACAGTAAACCTGAAGCCAAGCATCGGAATCTATAACTAGTGTCACAGGAATGGTTCAAAGCATAGACTGTAAGAAGAGTCAGTCTTCTTGTACTTAAGTCGGCATTGAGCCTTTTCTATTTAATTATGATCCAATTTCTGTGTTTCATCGTCAATAAGATGGTCAGAGGGATACAGTAAACTGAAGTGAAGCATCGGAATCTATAACTAGTGTCACAGGAATGGGTCAAAACATAGTCAGTAAGAAGAGTCAGTCTTTTTGTACTTAAGTCGGCATTGTGACTTTTGTATTTAATTCCGATGTAATTTCTGTGTTTCATCGTCAATAAGAAGGTCCAAATGATACAGTAAACCTGAAGTGAAGCATCGGAATCTATATCTAGTCTCACAGGAGTGGTTCAAAACATAGACAGTAAGAAGAGTCAGTCTTCTTGTACTTAAGTCGGTATTCTGCCTTTTGTATTTAATTCCGATGCAATTTCTGTGTTTCATCGTCAATAAGGTCAGAGGCATACAGTAAAAATGAAGTTTAGCATCGGAATCTATAGCTAGTGTCACAGGAGTGGTTCAAAAAATAGACAGTAAGAAGAGTCTGTCTTCTTGTACTTAAGTCGGCATTGTGCCTTCTGTATTTAATTCCGGTGCAATTTCAGTGTTTCATCGTCAATAAGAAGGTGAGGGATACAGTAAACCTGAAGTGAAGCATCGGAATCTTCAACTAGGAATGGTTCAAAACATAGACAGTGGGAACAGTCAGTCTTCTTGTACTTAAGTCGTCATTGTGCCTTTTGTATTTATTTCCGGTCCAATTTCTGTCTTTCATCGTCAATAAGAAACTCAGAGGGATACAGTAAACCTAAAGTGAAGCATCGGAATCTATATCTAGTGTCACAGGAATGGTTCAAAACATAGACAGTAGGAAGAGTCTGTCTTCTTGTACTTAAGTCGGCATTGTGCCTTTTGCATTTAATTCCGGTGCAATTTCAGTGTTTCATCGTCAATAAGAAGGTGAGGGATACAGTAAACCTGAAGTGAAGCATCGGAATCTTCAACTAGTGTCTCAGGAATGGTTCAAAACATAGACAGTGGGAACAGTCAGTCTTCTTGTACTTAAGTCGGCATTGTGCCTTTTGTATTTAATTCCGGTCCAATTTCTGTCTTTCATCGTCAATAAGAAACTCAGAGGGATACAGTAAACCTAAAGAAAAGCATCGGAATCTATATCTAGTGTCACAGGAATGGTTGAAAACATAGACAGTAATAAGAGTCAGTCTTCTTGTCCTTAAGTCGGCATTGTGCCTTTTTTATTTAATTCCGGTGCAATTTCTGTGTTTTATTGTCAATACGAAAGTCAGAGGGATACAGTAAACCTGAAGTGAAGCATCGGAATCTATAACTAGTGTCACAGGAATGATTCAAATCATAGACAGTAGGAAGAGTCAGTCTTCTTGCACTTAAGTCGGCATTGTGCCTTTTGTAATTAATTCCGATGCAATTTATGTGTTTCATCGTTAATAAGAATGTCCAAGGGATACAGTAAACCTGAAGTGAAGCATCGGAATCTATAACTAGTGTCACAGGAATGGTTCAAACTATAGTCAGTGAGAAGAGTCAGTCTTCTTGTACTATAGTCGGCATTGTGCCTTTTGTATTTAATTCCGATGCAAATTCTGAATTTCATCGTCAATAAGAAGGCCCAAGGGATACAGTAAACCTCAAGTGAAGCATCGGAATCTATAGCTAGTGTCACAGGAATGGTTCAAAACATAGACAGTAGGAAGAGTCAGTCTTCTTGTACTTAAGTCGGCATTGTGCCTTTTGTATTTAATTCCGATGCAATTTCTGTGTTTCATCGTCAATAAGAAGGTCAGAGGGATACAGTAAACCTAAAGTGAAGCATCGGAATCTATAACTAGTGTCACAGGAATGGTTCAAACATAGTCAGTAAGAAGAGTCGTCTTCTTGTCCTTAAGTCGGCATTGTGCCATTTGTATTTAATTCCGGTGCAATTTCTGTGTTTCATCGTCAATAAGAAGGAGCAAGGGATACAGTAAACTTGGAGTGAAGCATCGGAATCTATAGCTAGTGTCACAGGAATGGTTCAAAACATAGACAGTAGGAAGAGTCTGTCTTCTTGTACTTAAGTCGGCATTGTGCCTTTTGCATTTAATTCCGGTGCAATTTCAGTGTTTCATCGTCAATAAGAAGGTGAGGGATACAGTAAACCTGAAGTGAAGCATCGGAATCTTCAACTAGTGTCTCAGGAATGGTTCAAAACGTAGACAGTGGGAACAGTCAGTCTTCTTGTACTTAAGTCGGCATTGTGCCTTTTGTATTTAATTCCGGTCCAATTTCTGTCTTTCATCGTCAATAAGAAACTCAGAGGGATACAGTAAACCTAAAGAAAAGCATCGGAATCTATATCTAGTGTCACAGGAATGGTTGAAAACATAGACAGTAATAAGAGTCAGTCTTCTTGTCCTTAAGTCGGCATTGTGCCTTTTTTATTTAATTCCCGTGCAATTTCTGTGTTTCATCGTCAATACGAAAGTCAGAGGGATACAGTAAACCTGAAGTGCAGCATCGGAATCTATAACTAGTGTCACAGGAATTATTCAAAGCATAGTCAGTAAGGAGAGTCAGTCCTCATGTACTTAAGTCGGCATTGTGCCTTTTGTATTTAATTCCAATGCAATTTCGGTCTTTCATCGTCAATAAGAAGGTCCAAGGGATACAGTAAACCTGGAGTGAAGCATCGGAATCTATAACTAGTGTCACAGGAATGATTCAAAACATAGACAGTAAGAAGAGTCAGTCTTCTTGTACTTAAGTCAGCATTGTGCCTTTTGTATTTAGTTCCGATGCAATTTATGTGTTTCATCGTCAATAAGAAGGTCCAAGGGATACAGTAATCCTGAAGTGAAGCATCGGAATCTATAACTAGTGTCACAGGAATGATTCAAAGCATAGTCAGTAAGGAGAGTCAGTCCTCATGTACTTAAGTCGGCATTGTGCCTTTTGTATTTAATTCCAATGCAATTGCGGTTTTTCATCTTCAATAAGAAGGTCCAAGGGATACAGTAATCCTGGAGTCAAGCATCGGAATCTATAACTAGTGTCAATGGAATGGTTCAAAGCATAGACAGTAAGAAGAGTCTGTCTTCTTGTACTAAAGT